>NW_025048824.1:0-1266801 GCF_016746365.2 Drosophila yakuba | reverse complement strand
TACCCTTTTAATCTACAAGTAACGGGTATAAAAAGCTCAACATTTGTGACCCCGATGTGATTTATGCATTATCATTAGCATGTAGTGCGAATCATACCAACATGTTTAACTTAATTATAACCATCCCAAACTAAATCCTACGTTGTAACTGGCGTTTGCTGATTTGTTTCTTGTAAAACTGTACCTTCCTTACTGTTCCGCTTAGTTCATGATCTCTTAACATTACCAAAGCCTGCTCTGCTGTGGCACAATTCCATAACATTCTCATAGGAATAGTCCCTCAAGGCCACCCAGTTCAGCTCTTTTCAGGTGTCATATTTCGTCTCTTCCAACTTGTCTTTTTGGTAAAGCGCAGTCTGTGTTCTTCGTCGAGTCACACACCTCAATTTCATTTCTCCAATGAGTAGGCCCGTAACCCATTGTTTGGTAGAATTACCAGACAGAAAAGAAAAATAATATAATATAAAAAAATCAAAGTGTGGTGGGCGGGACAAATAAAAAAAACACGAGAAAATGGTTTAGCCGACTTCCCCAAATCCAGGTAGTGGAAGTGCAAACAAGAAGTATAATTTGTAACTGGTGCAGTCGGTATTCCTTTGGCCTAAGGTCGGATTCCACAAGGAGGAAACCGGAGATGCAGACAAAAATATGAATAATATCAATGTAAGAAAGGAAACAAAAAGTGAGTGCTTGAAATAGAGATTGGAATAACCACAAAAAATAATAGTATGACCCAATAGTATGACCTTATATAATATATATAATATATAAGGAGGAAATAAAGTGGGGTTTATAGCTGCGGTCAAGCAGATATAAATCCTTATTAAAGAAGAAAGAAGTATAGCACTCCGGGCGGTTAGGAGTAAAATAGTATGAGCAGCGGACGAGAGTGAGCTGAATTGGGATCAAATTGAGAAGATACTAATTTCACATTTTTAGGACAGGAGGTCGGAACAAGATCGAATCATGGACTTGACTTATATCAAAGAAAATACATTAGATGCGGAGCTCTGGTGAGCCTAGAAAAGTCTAATGAAAAAAATACATTCATAAAAGAAAAAAAAGATCAGTTGGTATGAGGAATTAGCTTTACACGATTTTATGTCGGCCTTAAAAGGACCAAAAGGCGTGACCATTAGGAACATGTATGTCCGAACATGGAAAAAGCCTTCAGGGAAAAGAGCCTTTGAGCTGTAGAAGAAACTGACCTAAATTCGAGAAACCGAACAAAAAAAAAAAACAATTAAATAGAAACAAGCAGATGGTCTCAGTATCGGGAGGAGGGAATACTCAATCTCCGTTTCCAATGCTGTTTCCAAAGTTTGAATATGAATGGACGGCCAGGATTCGATTACCCCTACCCAATGACGGGTATCTTATTCAGGCCGAGATGTTCTGAAGATCTAAAACCTCTGGGAAATCTAGACAATGCAATAATTAAAATAACCCAAGGCAAAAATAGTTGAAAATCTAATTTTTTTTGTTTGGGGCGGCTCGGATAGCCGGCTCTTCAACAGTGACGGACGTGTTTAATCCGAGTTTCGCTAAAAGCAATCGATTTGCCAGTGTAGTCTTCAAATAAGGCGAAATTGACGCTAAGTGCTATGAAAGCACTTATATAGTTTGAGTTTCCTAATTATTCCCAAATAAAAAGAAAGGAAAGAAATAAAGAAATAAACAAAAAATACAAAATAAAAATTCACCTAAAATAACTATGAGGCAAAGCGATATTCACTCTCAATGCCAGTGAGAGCAATCTTTTCAAAAGAATAACGCTTACTTCTCATTTAAACCAAACAAGCCCAATCAGTAACCAATCACAGCAACTCAAAGCTATCACATCAACTTCGCTAAACATTCTTGAAATTGCACTTCGCTTACCGACAGTGATAAGTGAAAATTACCGCAACGGCAGTTACAGCAACAATGGTAGCGGCACCTCACCTAATTTCGTCAACAGCAGCAGCCGCACTCATTGGGTCGCAGACCTGTATGGAACGCTACATTACTATCAAGACGAAATTAAGCCCTCAATATATAATAACGGGAAACAAACTAAAAATCACACGTGACAATAGTAACTCAACCTTTAGCGAAGCGCCAACCTACACCAATTGCTTCGAGCTTCTGGCAGAGAAAACTGACGACTTGCCATCAAAGCCATCAGAAATTGTAAAAATTTTTATCTGTGAGAAGACCTCAGGCGCTCTAGTAAATTTGATGTTTGATCACTGGTTGATCTCATTGAAAAAAATGTTCACATAACCCCACTAGTAAAGGGCACAATCCAATCCACGAGAAAAGGTGCGGATGCTGCGGTGGCAATCACACAGCAAACTACAGAGGCTGCCCAATTTACAAGGAGCTGAAGAGACGACTCCAGCCCCGAACAACTACATTAAGGACCCAACAAGGAATGGCCACACTCGCCCCATCAAACACAAACCCAGAAATCTTCTTTCCCAGAGCTGCAGGAACTGCCTCCGGGTCCGTCCCGTCCCATTGACACTATAGTAACTTTTGCAAATGCCTTAAAAACTGGACAGCTTCCCTCAGCTCAAGCTACACAAGCAACCGAACACCTCCAACAGCGCTCACAGGGTCTGGCAAGGACCAAAATCATCAGCCCTCAGAACAAAATGATACGAAAATAAAATCCACGATGTACAACCTGCAAAAAAGCAAGATAGAGTTTATGTCGATTCAAGGAACCACCATGCAAGATATGAAACTAAAACTAAAACCGAAACTAAAACCTCCTGATACAAATGCCTGTATCACAACAGTTCAAATACTTAATGGCTTTCCTACTTATATCGATGTGGAACACAAATGATGTATCACAACGTGTACTTGACCTAACTCAATTCCTATACAAAAAATACATCGAAGTAATGCTTATCTAGAAAACACACCTTACAAACATGTACAACTTTCAAATAAATGGCTACCTTTTTTACGGTATTAATTAACCCGATGTTACAGCCCGTGGAGGGACAGGAATCCCTGTAAGGAGGCATCACTATTACAATGGATTTTCTGAAAATTATCTGCATCTATAAACATACAGCTGGAGGACAATAAGCACCCCACCATAGCCTTACTTTTTTCAAATCACTTGGAGACCATTTCCTAGCTGCAGGAGACTACAACGCTAAGCACACACTTTGGGGTCCGCGCCTCGTAAACACAAAAGGAAAGCAGCTCTACAAGCAGCCAACAAACTTGACCATGTTTTTCCTGGAAATCCAACAGACCTCAACAAATTACTTGATCTGATCGACTTTGCAATCACCAAAAACATTCCTGGCTCAAGTATAGAAAATATATTAGTTCACACATTGATTTAAGCCCACAACTCAATAGTAAATCCGACATTGACAAATCAACACCAAACTGAAATCTCTTCTTGTTGGTGCAGCCTAATCTTCTACTCCTCAAACTTACACAGAAAATCCCTATTCAAAAAAGATAAATAAACAATTCGAGTCCATGTAAAGCGACGCTTAGTTCGTGAATGGCAAACTAACAGATCCCCATCAGCTAAACAGAGACTAAAAGATGCCACAAATAAGCTACCCACAGCCTGAAAACAAGAAAAAAACATGCCAAACGTCGATACATAGAGAAACTATCAACAACAAGCACAAAGCATTTACTATCACCGAGTCGCCAATACGAAATTCCAGAGGCTGCTGGGCTCGTAGTGATGCAGACAGGGCCAGTACATTTGCCTCATATCGCACTTCAACCACTTAGCAAAAAGTGAGACGCATCTAGCAGTCAATCCCGTCTCCGCCGCAAAGACCTACCTGGACAGCAAACAAACTGTTTAGGGACGTCTAATCAAAGGACAGTTTAAAATAAACTGGTGACAAAATAAACTAGTATTAGGATTTTAAAACTTATAAATAGTTATCATACTATTAGAGAATATAAAATTAAAAATCACACAGTAAATAAAAAAAACTCCGCCTTTGCTGTTAATTTATATTATCTTTAAAGATATAAATAAAAATCTTGCATACAATAATAAAAGAGACTAAAAAGACATTTGACAAGGTGAATGAATGTCTCAGCCAATGAAAGGCATGTCCAATATGGGACTGTAAACAAGCATACCCGCGTATTGGTAGAATGCTTTATTAAAGCACGCCAATTATTGCATAATAATATACAATCACTAGATAGAACAAATTTTTACAGCACTTTTTGTGGACGTATCCCAAGCATTCGACAGAGTTTGGCTAGACGGACTTATGCACAAGATCAAGCTAAAACTACCCACGCACGCACAGACTACTCAAGTCATACCTCTACAAAAGGAATTTTGCAGCGAAAAGCAATACTGCTACTTCCAATGACCATCACATTGGAGCAGGGGTCCCCAAGGATCCCCAGCCTTTGCCGACGACACCGCCATTTTTAGCAGATCCAGATGCCCGATCCAAGCATTAACGCAACTAACTCTTCACCTGGTGGACGTTGAAGTGACTCTCAAATTGGAGAATAAAAGTAAATGAACAAGCACGTCAAGCAAGAAGGATTGCCCATCCCCATCGCTTAACAACATTGTGATATCGAGAGCACAAGAGGTAACATATATGGGAGTACACCTAGACAGCCGTCATATTTGGTGCAAGCACATTAAAGCCGAAAAACCCAATTAAATATCCTTGTTCCACAGCGAGGATTTCTCTGCGCACCGAATTTATTATGCGTTTGTCAAACCAGTGGCGGTTTTTAATAAATTTTTTAAAATTCTTTTTTTAAACTTAATTGTTACAACTCAGTTCGCTTCGCGAGTGAATCAATTTTAATAATTTAATTTTAAATCTGTTGCTGTTTTCTGTTTACTTTACTTTCTTTTTCGTTATTTTGGTTGCAGTGCTGTGTGGTGTTGTTTTTGTATGCACATAAACCGCGGTACATTTAACAAATCGCTTACAAGTTTTAATTTTAAGTCGTCAAGTTATGTTTAACTTTAAGTCTTTTTAAACATGGAAATAAATGTTGTCTGTTTCCAAAAAAAATGCCGCCACGTAATAAAGCCTGAGCAGCCAAGAATGACTTGCTGACTATGTGATAAAATGGTGCACACTAAATGCGCTGCGTATGTAACAGGCAGAAGGATGCAATTCTGACCATATAAAGTATATATATTCTTGATCAGGATCAATAGACAAGCCGATCTGGCCATGTCCGTATGAACGTCGAGATCTCCGGAACTACAATAGCTAGAAAGTTGAGATTGAGCATACAGACTCCTGCAACATATACGCAGCGCAAGTGTGTTTCCACGCCCACTCCAACGCCCACAAGCCTTTCAAAACTGCCACTCCCACACTTATGAAAAATATGACTTTTTTCCACGCCCGCTCTAACGCCCACAAACGGCCAAAAACTGTCAGTGTTAAAAGTCTCTCGCACTTTCACTATCTAAGTAACGGGTATCAGATAGTTGGGGAACTCGATTATAGTGTTCTCTCTTGTTTTATAACTGGCTTTCAATGTTGCGAAATGTACTCCTGTAACAAAATGGCGTATGCCATAAATATTTTTTATACCTCTATTAAATCTTTAATTATCTTTTGTGTTCCGATGTACTATACGTCAACTTCTAACAAACCTCCTGGGTTTAACAAAGAGTTGACACACCTAAGAATTGTAAAGTCCGGACTGTATACAAAATTTAAAAATAGCAGTTCTCAGTCTACCCTCTCTAAATATTTAAGTGATCGCTTAAATTTTACCGTGATTAATTCTAGTGTTACAAGAAATATTTAAACCGTTGTAAGTTTGAGTTCGCGCAGGATCCGATACTGTTTTATAATTTCGTTAACACTAAGCGCAAATATCAAAGTCGAATTTAATAATTTGTCCCACTCTAAACGGAAGCTTACCGCCTTACGATTTTTAGCGTGTTAAGCCAGTCTATTCGCCGGGCCCCGACTCAATCCCCGGCTGTGTGCTTAGATTCTGTGTGGAAGCCTTGTGGAAGCCTTGTGCAAGCCTCTACTGAAATTGATTACCTTATCTCTTGAATCTTCGCAGTTCCCCAATATAACATATTGGATGCAAGCAATTACAGAGGAATCTCTAAATTGTCAGCTTTTTGAAAATATTATCACTCTTCATTTGCAGCACCTTTGTTGGTCAATTATATCACCACCATATATTATGAAATGCAGATTAACAACCACTAAATTTTTGGACTAACTTCCCCGGTAATACAATCTTCAAACAGATGTCATCTACACTGACTTTAGTGAAGCATTTGACTCTTATTCATTAATTTTTGGTTAGGAAACTTTTCCGCTTCCTTTCAACTTATTCATTAACTACCTTTACTTAGTAATAAAGCATTCGCGTGTCCTCATGTACGCAGACGAAGTAAAGTAATGTCTCCAGTATAACGGCATTTCTTGTCTTTTGGACCTAAATTCCGGTCTAGTTAGCTTATATGGTGCCATGATAACGTACTAGACTTAAATGGCTCGAGGGGTAAAGTTATGACCTTCTGTCATACACGCGAGACTTACACTATTAATAGGTGCTCTTTGGACAAAATAACACGGGCTAATGATCTTGGTGTTCTTTTGGGCCTTAAACTAAAATTTTCAGACCATATTTCGTCTATAGTCAATTACGCCAGGGGTGTGCTTGGTTTTATAATTTAATGATCCTTACATGTACAAAACCATATTAATTTCTGTGGTCTGTCCGATTCTTGAGTATGGATCACCTGCTTGAAGTCCAAAATACGTATTTTACTTGAACTGCATTGAATCGGTTAAAAAGAACTTCTTGCGGTTTGCCATTGGCCTGAATTAGAAACCTTTTTTTACCTCCTTATTTCAGTAGACTAATGTTAATTAATTTACCCTCCCTAGCTAAAAGATGGAACAGTTGTTATTTGTAAGCTTATTAGTGATGAAGTTGATAGTTCCGAGTTGGTTAGTCAACTAAACTTCTCTTTTCCAAGCACATACATTAAAAACTACATACCCCTAGTCTGGGGTACCCAGAACCTATAAGCTATGGAGAAATACCTGCAATAGCAATATGGACATCGTCCAACGAGCTCAATCAAAGATCCTCCGAATTATCACCGAAGCACCGTGGTATGTTCTAAACGAAAACATTCAACGAGACTTAAACATCCCTTCATTCAAAAATGCAAACAAGAAATGCATCGAACAGCCCAGGGGATATTTAGGGACCATTAAAGGTCATGCAACACTGCTTTATGCACCAGAAAAATCACTAAATTTGTTTGTCGATACAGGATCCACTTTTTCATTTATTCGACTAGAGTTACCACACCCACAGTAAGAAAAACAGGGTTAAGGGCTTCATCAACGCAATTAATACATGCACAGGTAACCAATTTCAAGAACCAAAACAAGAAAATCAAGTGAGAACGCTATAGTCGAGCTCCCCGACTATCTGATACCCGTTACTCAGCTAGTGGAAGTGCAAGAGAAATTTTAACACTGACAGCTTTTGGCGTGACAAAAAGTTTTTTGGCAAATTGATAAAAATTTACAAAACGAATACAAAATTGAAAAAATATCAAACCAGTTTTTCTGCAAATCGATAGAAATTTACAAGATTACAAAAAAAATTAAAAAATTTCAAATCATTTTTCAAAAGTGTGTGTGGGCATGGTAGTTGACGTTGAGATCTCGAAGTCCATACGGACGGTCAGCCATACGGACGGTCAGCCTTACGGACGGTCAGTCATACGGGCGGACAACCGGACATGACCAGATCGACTCGGCTATTGATCCTGATCAAGAATACAATATATTATAATATAAAATAAAATAATTTACTCAGTGGTCTATTGATGTTTATTCCACATCACCTCAAGATCGTTCTGCCACTTAGTATTTTACAAAAAAATGATTTCTAGCCCCACCTCAGATTTGACAAAGAAAATGTTGCCGTCGATTTGGCAGGGGGTCGATAAGTACGTCGCCAAAAGTTATCGCGAAGGTTGCCATACTCTTGGTAAAACGAAACAGGCAGGTAAAAATATTTATAAAATTTAACAGAATTCATTATTTAATTTGAAGGAGGACCAAATAAATAAGGCCATTTAATTTATTTACTTAAGTGGTTAAAGTTCTGTAAGAAAGTAATGGCAAACATCGGAATTAAAGCTGTGAAAAAGGTGGCCGCTCCAAATTTTCTCAAGCCCAGCAACTTCTACCTTCTCCGCCGAGTTTGCGAACCCTCCTCCCCCTACGACCCCGAGAACTCCAGCAAGGGACCTGCATCTGTGGTCCCCAGAAATAGCCGCCCTCGTGGCCGAGAAAAGACGCCTCAGAAGGGTATGGTTCCTCTCGCGTAACCCCAGGGATAAGACAGCGCTCAATCGTGCCTCCAAGGAACTGAAGGAAAAACTGACGACCCTACGCCAAGACTCGTTTCAACGTTTCCTTGAAGACCTGGAACCTGGAGACCCGCAGCACAACCTGTGGAACGTCACGCGGCATATCAAAAGACCTGCCAAGAAAACGGTACCAGTGCGTAAAGCGGACGGCACCTGGTGTCGGTCTGAGGCAGAAAGAGCCGAAGCTTTTGCTGACCACCTCCACACTGCCTTCACACCGTTTGACCGATGCACAGCTGCAGAGCAAGCTGACACCATCAGAGCTGTTGAAAGCCCATGTGCTCCAGGACCAGCAATCCAGCCCGTTACACCAGAGGAGATCGCGCAGGAAATTGCCTCACTAAAAAACGGCAAGTCCCCAGGCCCCGATCGCATCGACGCTACTGCACTAAAAATGTTACCCACATTTTGCTCACAGCTGCTCGCCAACATATTTAACAGCTGCTTCCGGCTAGGGTACTTCCCGAAACTATGGAAACGCGCCGATGTGATCACCATCCTCAAGCCCGGTAAACCTGAAGCCAATCTCGCCTCCTATCGTCCGATTAGTTTGCTGGCAATCCTCTCCAAAATACTCGAAAGAGTATTTCTGCGCAGAGTGTTGCCAGCACTGGACGAGGCTGGTCTGATCCCCGATCACCAGTTTGGCTTCAGGCGCTCCCACGGAACACCAGAGCAATGCCACCGGCTTGTAGAGCAAATATTGGAGGCCTTCGAAAGGAAGCAATACTGCTGCGCCGTCATGCTGGATGTCAAACAGGCCTTCGACAAAGTCTGGCACCCTGGTCTCCACTACAAGATCAAGTCGCACCTTCCCGGATCCCACTTCGCCTTCCTCAAATCCTTCACAGAGGGTAGAGAGTTCCAAGTTCGATGCGGAACAGCGACCAGCACGCCTAGGCCGATAAGAGCCGGAGTACCCCAAGGCAGCGTTCTTGGACCAATACTGTACACACTCTACACAGCAGACCTTCCTATCACACCCTCCCGAAGCCTAACAGTGGCCACATACGCCGATGACACCGCCTTCCTAGCCTCCGCCTCAGACCCCCAAGAAGCATCAGCCATCATTCAAAGCCAGCTGGATGCCCTCGACCCATGGTTGAAGCGATGGAACATTGCCGTGAACGCAGACAAATCCACCCAAACTACTTTCTCCCTGCGCAGAGGAGACTGCCCCCCAGTCACGCTCAACGGGGAAACTATTCCATCTTCAAGCACCCCGAAATACCTCGGATTGACGCTAGACCGGAGGCTCACTTGGCGCCCCCACCTAATCGCCAAACGACACCAGGCCGACCTGCGCCTCAAGCAACTCCATTGGCTCATCGGGAAAAGGTCCAAACTTAGGGAGAACCTAAAACTCCTCCTGTACAAGGCCATCCTGAAGCCAATTTGGACTTATGGGATTCAATTGTGGGGCACTGCAAGCGTCTCTAACCGAATCCGCATACAGCGCTTTCAAAACAAGTGCCTAAGGCTAATCTCTGACGCTCACCCATACCACGAGAACTCGACAATCCATAAGGAGCTAGGAATACCGTGGGTAGCAGAGGAAATCTCCCGATTCAGTGCGAGATACGCCAAGCGTCTAGACAACCACCCAAACCATCTGGCTATCAACCTCCTGGACAATAGTGAAACCACCAGGCGCCTCCAGAGGAAACACCCGCTTGATCTCCCCCACTTATAACCCACTACAATGAACCCCCGACCTATCTACAACTTTGTAATCCCTTAAGTTAATGCCCCCCCCACCCAAACATTTAATTATTGTCCACATGGACAGATTTTAAATTAATAAAAAAAAAAAAAAAAAAAAAAAAAAAAAAAAAACAATTGCAAACATTAGAGTTATTATATTCTGTATTTTGATTTGGACAAAAAAATAAAATAGTTGTTTCCTATAGCAAACATTTTGCGAAAACCAGAACACCTAAAATCGAAATCGAACAAGAGACAGACAGACGGACGGAAAGACAGGGTAGCATTGTTGATAACGGAGGGTTTGATGAGGTTCCAAGAGGTATTTTGCACGTGTTTTGCTTATAGTAAGTTATACAAGGCGATAAGATGTACGGTCTTACTGCGACAAGTAAGGTGCAAGTAAAAACAAAACAATATTTGGGATAACAATCTTACTCCTGGGTCTTTAAAACAAAAGGTGAGGGAAGACAACGCACTAACACTTAAAACCAGTATGAGGAGTTAAAACTCCGCACAAATGCAAATGAAGAATGCATGAGGAGGGCCTGCAGTTGCTAGTTACGCAACAGTTACGCAACAAGTAGTAACGGCGGTGTCAAACCGAGGAGAAATAGAGTTTAGATACTCTGAACCTGTGTAGTATGCGTACATATCAAGAGTACACTGTACTCAAAATACTTGCATAAATAAGTAATATAATTACATACGCATTGGCAATGCTAGCATAAACAATGATGTTCGAGTGGAAGTGTTATATGATCGTCAATAAGTGCATGGTCAGCATTCCCCCGCTAACCGAAAGCCGCTTTTTACATAATGTGCGCACATTGCATTCTCTCCCAACTCTCTTAACATAAGTAATACATAGTGCAGCCGCTTCTCAGACAATAGATTGAGTACTAGGGACGCCATCGATGTTATGATTAAAAATACCGAACACGAATGTGTGAAAACTGTGCTAGAAGCAGGTACATGCACAACTATGGATGCTGCCATAGGTGCCTACATAAGAACTAGCTCCAGAGTAACCGGAAATGTGAATCATGTAATGTATTCAAAGAGAGGTAACTCTAACAGACGGCAAGGTTATAGATAACAATAATTACAATAACAATAATTACAACTACGGCAAGCATAATAATGGTATTTATTATAGGAACCGAGGAAACTCTAACCCTAAATATTTCGGGAAACTCGCAACAACCCTCAGATACACAGCAATAAATAAAGCTCATGTACATTTAATCAATCTAAGTATAAATATATTCATTGCATTGTGGCAACAGAAAAAAAAGATTAATTTTCTTAGTTGACACAGCTGAAGATATTTCCATACTAAAAGAAGAAGGAGACTACTTCAATAATATACTAGATGACAGTATAATAAATATTTAAGGCATAAGCCAAGAGATTATTCAATATAAGGGCTTAACCTCAATAGAGCTACAAACAGATTAATACATAATTCCTCATAATTTTCATATTGTTAATCAACAATTTCCCTTACCATGTGATGGAATAATTTGCATTGATTTTATAAAAAAATTTAACTGCCAATTAGACTTCAAACCAAGAGAAGATTGTTTTATAATTAGACCCAATAATTTCCAATTTCCAATTTATGTTCCAATACCATACAACACTGGTAATAATAGAATATAATAATAGAATATTATTACCAGCGGGACCACAAGTTGTCCGAAGAATCAATATAACTTGAATTGAAGATACAAATATAGTAATCGCAAACCAAGTAAAAGAAACAGGTATTTATGTAGCGAATACCATTTCAACATCAAACGATGTTTATGTCCTAAACTATTAGATGCAAACAACTTAAAAAACGAGCCATTTTCAAATTATGATGTAAAGAGACCAAATAATCAAATCAACCAAATAAAGAGACAAGAGAACAAACTGTCGTGTCTCAATTGTCGAAAAATTTCTACAATTCAAAAATGGATCGATGATAAAATAGTTCAAAAATCGGGAGAGTTTTCCCAAAGAAAATTTATTAGAAAATTAAGACTGGCGGCTAACAGCCTAGCTGGGAAATTTCCACCGATAGAAAGAACGAGAGGTTCGATCCAAAATGTTTTAATGCGCTGGCGCAGCCAGCAGCTTCGACTTCAATTTTACGAGTGCGCTTCTTAACATAGCAGAGCTTTCATGAGAATGATAACATAATTGGTCGACCATAACATAACATAACATAACATAGGAATTTCATAAAAGTTCTCTTATACTTTAAACTTAAACTACTGCTCCAACATTCCGGCCCCGTTAAAGACCTCCGGCTCTTTGACCTCCTCAACAGGAGCAGTATGCACTGGCAGTAATGCCAGCTTGTGGACGGCGCGCTTGATGACGCCTCCTGACGTCCGCACTTCCGCCACACGCACTCTACCGTCCTCGCCTGCTGTTGTTGCCACCACGCGGCCTGTTAGCCAACGCTGCGGGGGTACGTTGTCCTTGTGGACGACCACTAGGCAACCGACCTCCAGATCGCGGCATCTGACGCTCCATTTGTTGCGCTGCTGCAGGCTGGCGATGTAGTCCTGAGACCAGCCGTCCCAAAACTGCTGCTTGAGAGCGGACAGAATTCGCCACCGCTTCAAATACGCGCAACTGGCCTTGCTGCAAACTCCTCCTGAGCCGGATTCTTGTGGCAGAGTGATGAGAGGCTGCCCGATTAGTAGGTGTCCTGGTGTTAGGACCTCTCCATCGTTGGGATCGTTGCCCGGCGACGCGATTGGACGCGAATTGAGCAGCGCCTCTACCTCGACCAGGTGGGTGCTCAACTCGTCCGTTGTGAGCTTGGCGTTGCCGACTCCTCGCAGCAACCGGGTTTTGGCGGACTTGACGGCTGCTTCCCAAAGTCCTCCGAAGTGTGAGGTTACCACATGAAACACCACTCGACGCCTCTCTGAGCTGCGTATCCGCTGAGCTCGTCCCGACTGCGGTGAAACGCTTCGCTCAGCTCCTTCAGCACGCTGCACGCTCCTACGAAGTTCGAGGCGTTGTCGCGGTACTCCTTCTCCGGCAGCTCTCTCCTCCCTACGAACCTTTTAAATACGGATAAGAAGCTGTCAGTGGATAGGTCCACAAGAAGTTCAAGGTGAACAGCCTTTGACGAAAAGCACACAAAAACGGCCACATAAGTTTTGATAGGATGTCTACCGCGGACCTTTAAGGACACATAAAATGGACCACAAAAATTTACTCCGCAAACTAGAAAGGGGCGCTCCATTCGGACTCTATCGGCGGGCAAATTGCCCATTATCTGGCTCATCAGCACTGGTTTATACCGGAAACAGTGAACGCAGCTACGGACAATTTTCGTACATGATTCTCGTGCATTGATCAGCCATATCTGTTGCCTCAAAAGTGAAACCATCACCTTGACACCGGCATGATAATGAGTCCGATGCAGGTTGCGAAGAAATAGCGATACAAATTCTGACTTTGAGGACAGTAATAGTGGAAACTTGGCATCATACGGAATTGGTGCATTTAGCAATCTCCCCCCAACTCGGATTAGGTTGAACGTCACACCTTTAAATCGCTGGTATGTATAAAAGGATTTAAACGTTGTAGATGTGGCCTTAAACATTCAGACTTCTCCAACTTGACGTATTCTGAACTGAACTCCGCCTTTTGAAATATTTGGACCATCCTAAGAAACGACAACTTCAGTTCGTTAGCCGAAATGACGACCTCGCGTTGACGCTTCTTCCCTTGAATAAATCGATTTACGTAGGCCATGATCCGTAAGAGTTTACTAAATGATGAACATCTTCCAACAAGCTCAATAAAGACATTTGGTTAGTTTTTTTGTGACGGAACATACTGCCACGCTTTTTTTGTTCTCAGAAAACTGTAACTCCGTTGAAACTTCAATCTGATGGGACCGAGGCCACTCGCTTGGATTTCGGAGTAAGAACTCCGGTCCATTTTCCCATAGAGTACACCTGAACCCTTCTGAGTCTGTTCCACGTGAGACTAAATCAGCCGGATTTTCTTCCGTGGGCACATGACGCCAAACTACATTCTTTGGGAGTTCTTGAATTTCAGATACTCTATTTGCGACAAATGTTGCTAGAGTGGATGGATCCCTCCTTAACCAGTATAATGTGACTTGTGAGTCCGATTATTAGTGCTTTCAAGCTCCAATTTGTTAAGCAAAGGAGATACTTGAGACCATAATTTGGCCAGCAGATGCGCTGCACACAGCTCGAGCCTTGGAATTGACTTTGTTTTCAGTGGGGACACTCTAGACTTTGCGGTTAGAAGTCTTGATAACCTATTTGTCCCAGCCACGGTACGAAAATAAATGCAACAGCCGTAGGCGTGGCTCGATGCATCAGCAAATCCGTGGATTTGAACAGTGTCATAGCCAGACAGACAGATATATCGAGGAATGGAGATCTTGTTAATTGCTAGTAAATTCTGCTTAAATTCGTTCCAACTGGTATGCAAGTTCATGGGAACCGATTCGTCCCAATCTAATTTCTGTCGGCACAGTTCCTGAAGTAGGATTGATGGACAAAATGTTGCGTTTAGTTGGTGGTAAGGACTGAAATGAATCCTCCAAGCAATAATGAAACGCATCATTTTGAGGGTTCTATCTCATCCCAATCGTTTTAACGGATTCAGAAGTGTTAAATATAAGAGATTTTTCTGATCCCTGGTTGGTCATCAAACTTGGGTGATTTGTTGCCCATTTGGCTAGATGAAAACCCCCTAACTCCAAAACCTTCGTCACTTCTTTGCGAATTACCTCCAACTCTTCAATACTGTTCGCTTCTGTGAGCATATCATCGACATAGAAGTCGCTTGAAATTACCTCTGATGCAACAGGATGTGACTCAGCGTGAATTTTTGATAGCTCAAAGAGGCAGCGGATGGCCAGAAACGGAGCAGAGGCTGTCCCATAAGTGACAGTGTTGAGGCGATAGGTTTGGAGAGCTTGCGTTGATTTTTCCTTTCACACGATAAGCTGGAAATCTCTATCTTCATTTGCAATGTTAACTTGCCTATACATCTTTGAGATATCCGCCGTCAAGGCATATTTGTGCAAACGAAATCTTGCCAGAATGGCGTAAAGCTCCCTCTGAATAGTTGCTTGAAGCGTCAAACACAACTCGCTACTATCAGGTCTCAAGACACATTGATGTGGAATGTAATAGTGTTTCTCTGGAGAAGGTGTTGAAAGCAGTGACATGTGTCCAAGATTAAGATACTCTCTCATAAATACCTGATACATGTCATGTAACTCGCGATTATTTGCAAGCTTGCGTTCCAATGCAAGAAATCTGCGCTTTGTCGATTCGAAGGATAAGCCTAAGACACTCGGATCTTTTTTAAATGGCAACTTCACCTCAAAACGACCAGACGAAAGCCTATGTACGGTTTGCTCAAAGTGCTGCTCGGAAGCAAGTTGTTCAGCTGTATAAGCAGCCTTCGATCTCTCAGGAACGTGTTCCAATTCCCAAAATCGTTCCACCAGAGAGTCGAAAGAACTTACATTTTCATTGCCAAAGACGCTGCATACCTGAGCGTTCTTCGATGCGCGTCGAGTGAACTTTCCAGAAACAATCCATCCTAGTAAAGTTTTCTAAAGTGAAGGATGTTCAGAACCCAATTTTATTTGGCCTACGCTCAAAAGATCGAAAAAGGATTCTGCGCCAATCAGTAAGTCCACTTTTGCAGGCTTGTGAAAGCGAGGGTCTACCAGTTTAATGTTTGCCGGAATTCTCCATTGGGCACAATTGACTTCATGATCGGGTTGATAAGATGAAATTGATCTTAACACCCAAAAATTGATAGCGAAACTATGAGCATTGACGCGAGAATGAATTGACGTGTGGACTTTGTGCCGTACTACCGAGTCGTTTTTCCCTACAGTAGTGATATTTAGATATGATTCTTGCCTGTGTAACCGCAAACGCTGAGCTAAGTCCTCTGCCATAAAATTGATTTGAGATCGTGAATCTAACAGCGCTCGTGCTAATTGAAACTGTCCAAATCTATCCCGTACTTTAACGACAGCAGTAGCAAGAATAACTTGGTCAGTACTAGCAACATGACAAGAATGGGCTTGATTATTATGATCAACTGCTACTGAAGGTGCCTGGATATGCACTTGAGGAACTGATCCCGACGAAAATGGTTGCTGCTCTACCCCGTATCTGTAAAGAAGTGTGTTGTGAAGCTTAGAGCAAACACGACACTTTGTTGCTTTGCACTTCTTCACTGGATGACCTGGATTTAAAAAATTTATGCACAATCGATTTTTGGTTCGGTTTTGTAAAATCGAACCGCTGAATCACCGATAAAACCATGAAAGGTTGACAACTGCCTAAACTGTGATTTGTTGCTGAGCAATATCGACACTTTGAATCCGGTCTGCGGTCTGTCTGTGTGCATAAGAAGGAGGATTCGGAATATCCCTTAGTGGAAGCTTGGCTAGGCTTCCCTTTACTTTTGGTTGACTCCTCAGCAGCTAGATGTTGATATCTTCGATTCAATTGAAACGCACAATCGGACCATGTCGGTAGCGTGTTATAATCAAGCTGTTCTTTAAATCGGGATTTTGGCCTTGCAATGTGAATAAAAATTGCGTCATTTATGTCCTTTTCACTACCCAACGACTGTAATGATGAATAAAGGGCCGATATTTCGTCAATAAGGGACCTCAAGCCTGATGCAGATGGTTTCGATACTTGAGGTAGGTCAAACAATTGAGAAATGGTGTCAAAAAAAATCAAGCATTCATTGTCGTAAACGTTTTTCAGACTAGCCAATGCCTTCTCATAATTTAAATCCGAAATTTGAAACGCCTTGACAGTTCCTAGTGCATCGTCTGTTAGACATGTCAGCAAATGGTTGAATTTTTCGATATTTGTTAGAGACGGGTCATTATGCACTAAGCTCTCGAAATTATTTCCTGGGTTTAGCACATTAATGTCTGACTGAATATCCATTAATTTTTCACAATATGTTTCGAGAAGTTGCATTCGGTATTCCAGTTGAAAACCATCGAACGAAATAGTTTTTTCTCCAAATGCAGTTTTCATACGTCCAATATCACTTATAACCCTATTGTGTTTTTGCATAGCCACTATTAATTTAGAATTAAGTTTTACCGATACTTCCTTTTCTTTTTCCATTTTTTAAATGAATTGGAATAAATAAAAATAATCCAAATACTAGTAAATTTCCGAAACAAGGGTTAAATCACACAAGTAAATGAGCACGAAACCATTTTTAATCGATGCCCAAATATAAACACTTGTTTCCAAATTCAATTCAACAATAAATTTTATTGGGTTGCCGAAGAACCACCGGAATGCACAAAATGTATAGTTCATATGTGTATGTATGTACCGATGATGGGCAAAACCAAAGCCGAAAATGCACAAAATTTGAATTTTATGATACATAAACTGTCCGAAATATTTAAGTGGATCCCATTCGGGTTTAATATGCCCACAAAACACCGCCGAAAAATTCAAAAAATGTAATACAATTTTCTAAGGCCAAATATCTCACTATAAATCGAATTAATGTTCACGCAAATGCATAGATGTACATACAAATGTGAGCAGGGCTTAAATTCACTGCCGAGTTTTGCAGGAACTTTCCACTATGTATGGTTTGAGAGCCACTGCCACAGTATGTACTGCTGAAAAAAAAAAACCAATAGGCGAGGTATATATGGTTGGCCACTGACACCGTGTATATAGCAGACAAATAACTGTTCTGCAACTGCACAAAAGGGAAACGAAATTGGCGGCCAACTGGCGTTATTTTTTTTTTTTTTTGTATCGCCTTACGGTAGGAAAATTAAAATCTTCTAAAGATACCACCTACCGTCCGTAGGTGGCATGCACGATTCATAACCCCTGTTGGGATTATGCCTACGTACTAAAACAAAAACCTCCGTATGCTCCTCTGTCCTATACACGCCCACCGGAACTGCCAGTCAAGGTAAGACTTCGATGAGCAGGATGTGAAGCCAGGTCGCTCTCCCTTCCTGATGCATTGGCCATGTAGCGCTCCTCCTTTCCACCCTTTAGTCGCCTTTTACGACAAGCCGGGAACGCTGAGGTAGTATTCTTATCCCGCCACCTCACAGGAACACTCCTTCTGTGTTTTAATTGCCAGCTCTGTTGGCCGTTTCATCGTTTCATCATATTTATGATGATACGGTGTCCCAGCTCCCATTTATTTACATTCGCTGTCTTCGCCGTGATCAATCTATTTGGACTAAGCGGGTCTCCAGATAGCGCTTTCAGCTGTTCCCTCTCCTCCGAGAACCTAGAACAGTGCATTAGCACATGTTCCGCGGTTTCCACCGCATCAATGCAGTATAGGCATTGGGCTGAGTCTACATGGCGGAAACGATGTAGGTAGGCCCGGAAGCAGCCATGGTCCGTGAGGAATTGGGACATGTGGTAGTCCAAGGTTTTATGGCTGCACTGCGTCCATGCGTCTATCTCCGGGATGAGTTGGTAGGTCCACCTTCCCCGTTGCGACATTTGCCATCTCGTCTGCCACTCTCCAACCACCTGTTCGTAGGCCTCGTCCCGTGTAGCAGCATTGCTGATGAGAACAAGAGCCTTGATCTCCAGATCGGCTGGTGGCATGCCTGCTAGAACTAATGCTGCATCTTGAGATATCGTTCTAAAGCCTCTTATTAGCCTAAGGGCCATCGACCTTATCACCATCCGCGCTCCATTTAAGTATGAGCCTTTCTTTGTGGCGTCACTCCAAATTGGCGCAGCGTATAAAAGCGTTGCCTTTGCTACGGTTACCAATAGCCGCCTGGCTGGGTCTCTGGGGCCTCCCACGTTGGGCATAAGTCGAGATAAGGCTGCCGATGTGATGGCTGCCTTTCTGCTAGCGTATCTAGGATGGTCCTTGAAAGATAGCCTGTGGTCTATGAGGACTCCGAGGAACTTCAAGGACTCAGCTGAAGACACCTGGGTTCCGCTGACTGAGACTTGCATGCTCTCCACCGTTTTCCTGCTGCTTAATAGGACAGCTTCAGTTTTATGTGCCGCTATTGCTAGTCCAGCTTTCTCAAACCAGTCGATGGCCGCTTGAATTGTTGAGTTACACTTCTCCTGGGATTCCATAATCGTTTTGGCGACTGCAGTTATAGCCACGTCATCTGCCAAGCAGTGCAGCTCAGCTCCTGAGGGCTTCCTGATTGCCAGTAAGCCATCGTACATGATGTTCCACAGGATCGGTCCAAGTACAGATCCTTGTGGAACACCAGCTGAGACTCGGTAGCTTTTTGGTCCATTTTCCGTATCATACCGGAGGATACGATTTCTAAAATAGCTGCCTACAGCGATCCTGAGGTACTCCGGGATACCCATCGTGTACATAGCATCGAGGATTAGAGGCCATCTTGCCGTATTAAATGCGTTTTTAACGTCCAGCGTGACAATCGCACAGTATTCTTTTTTGCCACCTAGCCATCTGTCGCCCTCGAGCGCGTTCTTGGCAATGTTTCTCACTGCCGTGAGTGCGTTGAGGGTACTCTTTCCCTTTCGAAAGCCATATTGGTGGCTGCTTAGACCGTGTGTGCTCTCGGTTACCGCCTCTATTCGGGCATATAGGATGCGCTCAAATAGCTTTCCTACTATGTCCAGAAGGCATAGTGGGCGGTAGCTGACTGCAGCTTGTCCAGCTTGTCCCTTTAGGTAAAAGTACCAGCTTCTGGCTTTTCCACCTTGCCGGAAAGACTCCGTCCAGAAGGCACTGCTGAAAAGTGTCCCTGAAGATGTCCGGTCTAGACAACGCCACTGCTTTGACGACTACTCCCGGAATGCAATCAAGTCCAGGGGCTTTGTTAGCCTTGATGCGCCTTGCTGCCTCCACAACCTCCTGTGCAGTGATGCTCGGAAGGTCGGACACTGGAGCTGCGGCTAATGGCTGCCATGTGGTCGACTGCATCGGAAAAAGCTCCGCGACGATGTTGGCCAGGACATCAGGGTCCGAAGGGGGGACATCTCTCTTCCGCAGTTTGTTGCTTACCAGCTTATAGGCCAGACCCCAGGTGTCGTCGTCTACGCTATCCAGCAGATTCTTGTAGGCCTGTGCCTTGGCCGCCGAGATTCCGTGCTTGAACGCGGTTCGCTTGGCTTTAAAAGCTTCCAGCAGGGACCTTTTTTTTTTGCGAGGCATTGTCGCATCGCACATTGCTACGAGTATTTTCATAAGCTCCGCCGCCATTGTCTCTGCGTCACCCGTTGGGATTAGTAGGGTGTCGATCTGATATTGCAGCATATCCTTATCAAACTTCCTGGTATCCCATGCTTGCCATAGTGATCTTCTCGGTTGACTTCTGGTTGTGCCAGTCAAAGAGACGCTAAAGGTGATCACAGCGTGATCGCTCAGCGTTACCACGTCCAGTACCGTCCAGCTTGAGTTAGCCACTAGGCCTCTGCTGACAAAAGTGACGTCAATAAATGAGGTTCCCCTGTCATTATTAAACGTGGGCACGCGGCCGTCGTTCAGCAAGGTCAGGTCCAGCATCATCATAGCATCTATCACCGCTCTGCCTCTGGGATTGGATACCCTGCTGCCCCATTCGACTGCCCAGGCATTAAAGTCCCCAGCAATAATTGTCGGACAGCGCCCTCTCGCATGATTGACAAGAGTGTCCAGCATCTCCTCGAATTGGTCAGTGCTGTCGCTAGGCGGGGCGTAGCAGCTATAAATATGCACACCCTTCACCCTGGCATATGCAATGCCGCGCATCGGCAGGTAGGCCCGTTCCTGGATGTGGAGAGGGCTGCAACACTTTATGGCCGCTTTGCCTGACTCGTCCAAGATCATCGAAGGGTTTCCAATTCACGGGGAATAGGGCTCGCTTAAGAGCATGATGTTTACGCTGCGCTCCGCCGCAGTATGAGCCAGCAGGCTCTGAGCAGCTGCGCAATGGTTGACATTAAGCTGGATGATTTTAATTGCGTCCAGCATCATCGCGACGGCACTTGACTCCTTTTACGATGTTCGCCTTATAGGTGGGGCACGCAAAGCCACCTTTCGAGTGATTCCTATCAACATTCTCGCTGCAAATGAGGCATTTTGGTGGGGCCACGCATCCTTTTGCCTTATGCCCTTTCACGCCGCACCGCAGACAGCAGTCGGAGCGGTCGGCTGCCTTGCAGTTGGTTGCCCTATGGCCATATCCCAAGCACCTGAAGCATCTTGTAGGACGTACATCCTGATTGATGCGGCACCGAGACCAGCCTACGTTAACCGAGCCCCTTTTAAGCACGGTGATTGCATCGTTTGCACTGAGCATCACAGTCGCTATCTGTGTGCCGTCACGCATTTTGCGCAGGCCCCTCACATCTTCTTGGGCAACATTGATGCCTTAAAATTGTGAGACCATGCATCTATGGAGTTCCTCAGCCGTGGTCGCCTCATCCATTCCGCTACAAGTTAGCGCCATTCTCTGCGTACCCGTGCGTACCGCCGCCATTTCCTTAAGGGACTCTTCGATGGCTCCTCTGTATAAGGGTACGTTTTCGGAGGCTTTGCCCTTCTCCTCGAGCAGTAGCTCCCCCTGTTGAGTCCTTCTAATTCTCCTCACTTGGTTGCCAAACTCGCTTAGGTTCGGATCTGCTCTCATCTTAAGCAGTATATCGGCATACGATGCTTCGCCAGTTTTCTTTAATATGAACGCCTCGGGCTTTTTGCGTATGCGCTTAGGCTTCACCTTTGTCCATTCAACCGTGCTGCTAGCGTTCTTAGCAACCCCTGCAAAGCTGGCTGGGTTTGGTACCTTTGCCTTGGTAGCAGCCGCTTTGGGAGCCTTGTTTGGAGGAGGTAACACTGGAAATTTCTCCGTTAAGCTTTTTAAGGCCGACGATGCTGGACGCTTTTTCTGAGCCTCTGCCTCTGTCTGTGTAGCGATGTCTTTAGCGGGGGCCGCTACGTTGACTGTGCTCTGCTGCAGCTGGATCGCTCTTGTATGAAGAGCAGCCAGATCCGTTATTGCACCTTTAGTCTCCTTGGTGACATGTCGCTGCGTCTCAAATGCGCACAACACCATATTTAATCTTGGCATTCATCATGTCCAAGATGCTCCTCAGATTCTCGTGCTGGAGCGCTGACAGGTCTAAAGGCCGTATTGGCGAACCAGGTGGAGATTTCGACGCTATATTCTGCGTCGGCACGCTGATGAGATCACTGATCTTTTTCTGGCTTGTTGTTATGGTTGCTGCCGGAGCCAGGCTAGCTACCACAGCAGTGCCATTGCTCGTTATCGCCGCCGTCGTATGGGGGCCCGTTTGATCCCCTTTCTCAACCGCTGGCGCGTGGGTACCAGCACCCTGCACCGTTATTTCTACTCCTCTTGTAGGAGACCGCGACATCCTGGAGCTTCTCCTGAAGGGGTCGTCGCCTTTGGGGGCACTTCCCCCCGCTGGACTATCCATTGTACAAACGTGGCACAAGAAGGGTGAGAGGATGCTTCTCGGTCTGTCCCAACACGCGGATCAGCTTTTTTGAAAAGAGAGTTCCCACGTAGGCCACAGATTTCCCCTAGGCGTTGACTGCTGGAGGTTATTCCGCCTCTTCTCGGACACCAGAGCCTCTACTTAGGCACCGCAAGGGTGAGAGGTTGATTTTCGGTCTGTCCGCGACCTTTGTGCCGACTCCCTTTTCCGAAAGCGACCGCTCTAAAAGCAGATTCGAATTTGAATTCGAATTTGAATTTAGCTGGTTGCGCGCCCTAACCGATCTCCAATGCAGGTGTTATGTATATGTATTTATGTAGGTTTACTGAACTTTTGCAGTTTGACCGTATGTATTTAACGCACCTAAATTTCTCCAAATTTTTACAGAAACTAACACCATAGGTTTTTTCAAAGGCAGTTCACTTTTATATATTTTTATTTTGGGGTGGTGTTTGTTTCCAATTTATCACATATGCCAAGAATTATTAACGCACACAATACACACAAAAAGTGGAGTGCTTATTATTTTTAATTTTTGGCACTGAATACCTGGTTATTATTTGGCATAATTTCCAATGACTTTCCTTTCCAATCCAAATGTCCAAATGTCTGCCAAATCCAAAATAATCGCCGAGTTTCACCAGCTAGGTTATTTCGCCAATAATAGAGAAAAAACAGAACAAGTGCCGAGACGACGAAAAATGCACTAATTTGTTCGTATTTTCGGGCGCAAAAATTAAACAAATATTAGCCGTAGTCCCTGTTCGGGCGCCATAAAAAATCGGAAGAGTTTTCCCGAAGAAAATTTATTAGAAAATTAAGACTGGCGGCTAACAGCCTAGCTGGGAAATTTCCACCGATAGAAAGAACGAGAGGTTCGATCCAAAATGTTTTAATGCGCTGGCGCAGCCAGCAGCTTCGACTTCAATTTTACGAGTGCGCTTCTTAACATAGCAGAGCTTTCATGAGAATGATAACATAATTGGTCGACCATAACATAACAACATAACATAGGAATTTCATAATAGTTCTCTTATACTTTAAACTTAAACTACTGCTCCAATAGTCGAACCATCTGTATCGGAATACAATATTCCAGTACTGAAAAAATCTCTACCAGACTCAGATAAAAAGAAATGACGATTAGTAATTGACAAATCGGCAAATCAATAAAAAACTGGTGTCTGATAAATTCCCACTCCCTAGAACTGATGACAATTTGGATCAACTAGGTCGAGCCAAATATTTTTCATGCCTTGATTTGATGTCAAGTTTTCACCAAATTGAACTTGAGAAAAGTTCAAGAGATATAACTTCATTCTCAACAACAAACGGTTCATATCGTTTTACGCGATTACCGTTTGGATTGAAAATAGCGCCAAATTCTTTTCAAAATATGATGACAATTGCATATTCTGGCCTTGAGCCAACGCAAGCATTTATCTATATGGATGATTTCATAGTGATAGGTTGTTCCGAAAAGCAAATGATTAAAAACTTATCAGATGTTTTTAACAAATGCAGGAAATACAATCTTAAAACTACATCCGACAATAACGCTACAAGATGGACTTTGGACCGGTCCAACGGTAAAACCGTGGACTTTGTGTCCGGAGACAAAAGGGATAAACCGTTAAAGGAGGCCTATAAAAGCAGGCCGAACGCTGAAACCTATACAGACAAGGAGAACGAGTATACAAGTCAAAAACGTGAAGAAACAAAGTCAGCAGAGGAGCTACAGCCAGAGGAGCCACAGCAAGGTACAGAAGCTTGCGATTAGCCTTTTTCGAGTTTCTGGACTATCTTATACCCGTTACTCAGCTGGTGGAAGTGCAAAGGAGAAATTTCCACACTGACAGTTTTTGGTGCGGGGTGTTAAATGCTAAAAATATTATTCTAAAATAATTTTTATAATTATATTTTATTAAGATGAAAAATAATATTAAAATAAGAAACAAAAAATTTCGTGCGGGGTGTTCCGAATTCAACGAGATATGGCATTTCACTTTTGGATAAATATTTTGCTATCGAAAAAAAAAACGGATTATTTTTTATCAATTTTTATGCGTGGTGCGGGGTTCTGGGTGCGTGGTGCGGGGTACTGGGTACATACATAGGATACATGCGGGGTGCATACGATTAAATACATGTTTTTTGGCAAAACGATAGAAATTTACAAGACCAATACAAAAATGAAAAAATATCAACACATTTTTCAAAAGTGTGGGCGTGGCAGTTTTGGGCGGTTTGTGTGCGTTAGAGTGGGAGTGGCAACACGAATCGACAAACTTGCGGTGCGTCTATGTCTCTGGGGTCTGCATGCTTAATCTGAACTTTGTAATAGTTCTTTGTAGTTCCTGAGATCTCAACCAATATAAAAAACCTTGACACTGTCAGAGGAAAATTTGTGAAAATTTTCGAAAACTACAATTCGCGGGAGCCTTCTCAAGTGCTTCCCTTTCTATAGAAAAATTTAAGCTACTACACATTTGCCGTAACCAACGATGTACACTTACTGACATTATGTATAAGAATACTTGTATTAAGAGCGTAGACCGTTTAAAAATTCTGCGTATTACCATTGCATCAATCTAAGAATCAATCTAAGGTGTGGGCTTGCTAGCATCTTATGTGATTCTTAAATGGTCTAATTGAGCTTGCAATTTGCACGCTGTTGACCAGTTAGGGATTTTTTCTTGGGCTTATAGTGAACAATTTTTTTTTTAATTTTGCATATAACACCACCTCGCACCATCAGACACACTTCTATACCTCAACTTACTCAGAGTTTTTGTTGGTCTCACCATTATCATCATTCGTCCCGATCTTCTTCTTTATTGTAGTTGCGATTATATTTGAAGTTTTGTGTTTTTTATAGTATTGTTGGCCGTGTTTTCGTAGCCGAGTCGATCTGGCCATGTCCGTCCGTCCGTCCATCCGGCCGTCCGTCCGTCCATCCGGCCGTCCGTCCGTCCGTCCGTATGAACGTCGTATGCATAAATTGATACCTTTATGATTTTATATCTGTTTAAAATGCGACTGATTTGTTCAAGCGCAACCATGAATAGCACTACTGACAGTGGAGAGCCTTAATGAATGCCGTTGAATAAACAGCTTGTTTCGGATATTGTTGATTCGAACCCTGAACGAGCGGTTGGTCATAAAGGCCTTGGACCGATGCCCCAGAGCTCGAGTCTACAAAGCAGTGCATGTAACCTCACGCGATCAAAGGCTTTTTTGAAATCAGTCGCCAGGATCGAGATGTAATTATTTGTTGAAAGAGCATTCGATAGAAGAGAAATCGGACGACTATTTATATTATTAGGCTGTTTACTAGGCTTGGTAATGTTAATAACAATGGAGGATTTCCATGTATGTGGCAAGGAGCTAGAATCCAGCATGTTGTTATAGATGGCATATGTATGTCTTAACATTGGGTAGGATATTCTATCCCCTCCTGGGCTTTTTCTTTTAGCAGTAGCCAATGCATTTTCTAATTCTGCTAGAGAGAAGTTCTCGTCCAACAGTTGTGCTGAAGCAGAAAGAGAAACCGGTTGATAGTATCTATCCTGATAGGCAGTTTTTGCTGTATATATTCGGCTGGAAAGTTGCAGTCCTTGAACTAGTTTGACTAGGAATATCCAATCTCCCTGGCAATACTGTGGGAACAGGTCAAAAGGCCTGCTAAACGCTTGATATCCGTCCAAACTTTCTTGATAGAGGATGATAGGGATGAGATTCGTGATCTTCTCGAGATTATTTCGCCTTGCCGAAAGTACATCTTTTTTAAACTTGGCATTTTTTTTTATAACTAATTAGGACGGAAGTCGACATGCATGTTTTGTATGCATGAAGGAGGCATGTTTTTCATCTCTAAGCTGCTGAACGGTGTGATTCCATGGGACTTTTGCTATGTGTGGAATTCTTTTTGTCTGAGGAATTCTACAAGTGGCGGCTGCACGGATGCATTTGCTCACCCGGGCAACTTTATGGTTTAAGCACCCCGTTTTCTAGTTTGCTACACGAATCTCTAATTTTTTTTCAAACAACAACTTCGCTAAACATTCCCAAAATTGCATTTCGCTGCAAACAAACCATGCAAACAAAAACGTAGGGTCGACCTTGCAGACGGGTATGGAGCGCTACATTACTATCAATAGGAAATTAAGCCCTCAAAACACAACAACGGGAAACAAACCAAAATTCACAAGTGACAATAGTAACTCAACCTTTAGCGAAGCGCCAACAAACACCAAAAGATTCGAACTTCTGACAGAGAACACTGACAACCTGTCAGTTTCTTATGCATAGTAGAATCACATTTAATGAGCCGCATAAGCGAAAGACATAAGAACATTACCAAGGGGAAAAGGGGCGGATGCTGCGGTGGCAATCACACAGCAAACTACAGAGGCTGCCCAAGGAGCTGAAGAGACGTCGCCAGCCCCGAACCACTACATTATGAACCTAACAAGAAATGCCCACACTCCCCCCATTAAACACAAACCCAGAAATCTTCTTACCCAGAGCTGCAGGAAACGTCTGCAAATGCCTTAAAAACTGGACAGCTTCCCTCAGCCCAAACTACACAAACAAGCAACCGAACACTTCCAGCAGCGTACACCAGATCTAGCAAGGACCAAAATCATCAGCCCTCAAAACAAAATGGTACGACAATAATATCCAAATTGTACACCCTGCAAAAAAGCATGATTCAGATTATGTCGTTTATAGAAACCACCATGCAAGATATGTTGCGAAACCAAAACCTCCTGATACAAATGCTTGTATCACAACAGTCTAAATAATTAATGGCTTCCCTACTTATAACGATGTGGAACGCTATTGGTGTTTCACAACGTCAACTTGAACTAACTTAATTCCTATACGAAAACACATCGACGTAATGCTTATATCGAAAACACACCTTACAAGCAAATACAACTTGTAAATAAATGGCTCCCTTTTTATACGGTACTTATTAACCCGATGGCAAAGCCCCTGGAGGGACAGGGATCCTTGTAAGGAGGCAGCACTATCACAATGGATTTTCAGAAAATTATTTGCAGACCCCACATCTATAAACATAAAGATGGAGAACCACCACCTTACCCTAGCCGCCGTATAGGTTCCCCCCGCTTCAAAATGAGGGAACTCTTATCAAATCACTTGGAGACCATTTCCTAGCTGCAGGAGACTATAACGCTAATCACACACATTGGGGCTCGCACCTCTTGAACACAAAAGGAAAGCAGCTCTACAAGCAGTCAACAAACTTTACCATGTTTTTCCTGGAAATCCAACAGACCTCAACAAATTACTTGATCTGATCGACTTGGCAATCACCAAAAACATTCCTGGCTCAAGTATAGAAAATATATTAGTTCACACATTGATTTAAGCCCCCAACTCAATAGTAAATCCGACATTGACAAATCAACACCAAACTGGAATCCCTTCTTGTTGCAGCAACCCAATCTTCTACTTCTCAAACTTACACAGAACATACATATTCAAAAAAGATAAATTAACAATTCGAGCAATAAGTCCATGTAAAGCGACGATTAGTCTCTGTTCATAAATAAACCCGCCAGTGTTACTGTTTAGTTTGATTTATTGGTTAATTTCAGACACTTAATATTAATTAGTTCGATGCGTACGTTTTTTTGCAGATCAAAAATGTGACTAACTTTAGCTTTGGGTGTACTCACGCCATACGATAAGACGTAAACAAGTTACAGTTAGAAGGGAGTTAGAAGTTTGGAAAAGTACTGGGCAAGCTCGCGGACAATTACAGCGGTGCGATGCTTACATTGATTCCGCTGATAAGCTCCGCTGAAGCTGCAGACAAATAATAATGTACACAAAGATAAAGGGCGACTTGTTCGCGCATACAGGGTGTCTCGTTCCCAAACATACCGGTCCCCCTGAACGGTTGTTCAGCAGAGAGGCAGTACAGCGATTTTGGCAATTGGGCGATTGTATAATCCGTGAGCAGTCTTCACTGTAACGACGCGGACCTTGTAGTCGATTCCTGCGTGCACTGCGGTGATGCGGCCAAGAATCCATTTCGAGGGCGGTAGATTGTGCTTCTTGAGAACTACCAGTGTGTCGATCTTCAGATTCTCGGTTTCCAGATGCCACTTTGTCCGCTCATGAAGAGATGTCAGGTATTCCATATGCCACCTTTTCCAAAAGCCTTGAACCATGGCTTGCAGCTGATTCCACCTCTCCAATCGATTGACTTGCATATCCAGACGACAGGGTTCAGGCAATGCAGTATAGGGAATCCAGTCAAAAAATGAGCAGGCGTCAGTGGATCCAAAGAATTATCCCCAGTTGGGCACAGCGGGCGTGAATTCAGGATAGCTTCAATTTGGGTCAGGACAGTAGAGAGCTCCTCAAACGTTAAAGCCTTTGATCCAAGTATCCGTTTCATATGGAGTTTAATTGAGCGAACTCCAGCTTCCCACATCCCTCCAAAATGGGGAGCAGACGGGGGTATAAAGTGCCAAGAAATCCCTTCATTGGCAAAGAATCCTGCTAGTTCCTCATCTTTGGCTTGTTGAATGGCCAGACGTCTCATGTCATACAAAGTTTGCTTGCCTCCATGAAATGTAGTTCCGTTGTCCGAATACAGGTCAGTAGGCTTCGCTCGGCGGGCAATGAATCGTTGAAAGGCTGCGATGAAAGCCTTTGTAGTTAGCTCACTAACAACCTCGATGTGAAGTGCCTTTGTAGTGAGGCACACGAAAATAGAAAACCATGCCTTTCCGATGCGTGGAGTTCTTCCTTTTGATTCCTTGATTGCGATCGGTCCAGCGTAGTCCAGCCCTGTGTGTTGAAAGCAGCGGCTAGCTTGAACTCGAGGAATTGGTAGCTCTCCCATGATCTGGTTGCTTGTGCCCTTTCGTTGAAGAAAACAGGATTTGCATTGGAAGACTGCCTTTCTGACGAGATTGCGGGCTCCCAGAATCCAGTACTGCTGACGAAGATTGGTGAACGTTGCATCAACTCCAGTGTGCAGATAGGAGACATGAAAATGTCGAACCAGCAGTCCAGCTAGTGCTGTATCTTTAGGTATCAGAATCGGGTGCTTGGCGTTGTATTTGAGTGTAGATTGTTCGATTCTCCCACCAACTCGCATTACTCCATAATCATCCAGAAACGGAGAAAACCGGATAAGATGCGATTTAGCGTTAAGCTGGCGTCGATTCTCTAGCTGCGCATATTCTCTGGCTAAGGATTTTTGTTGCACATGTCGAATAAGTCGGCGCTGTGCGTCCAGCAACTCTTCAGACGTAAGGAATGGTGCCGAATTCCTATGATGAGATCGAAGAGTGTGAATAAAGCGATGACAGTAGCTAGATACCCTTATAAGACGCGTCCAGGTTGAGAATTTGTGGATGAGTAACTCGTGTATACTTTCATCAGGAAAGTTATGTAGAGTCGTGGGCTTTATGGCTCGTTCTTCGGTGTTGACATCGAAACTTGAAGATACGCTGAACTTGCTTGTAGAAGGTGGCCACTCAGAGGTGGGTGTGGCCAGCCAGGACGGACCTTTCCACCACAGTCGAGGCTCCAGAAGCTTTGACGGCTGAAGTCCTCGGGAAGCACAATCAGCAGGATTGTCTTCCGTGCGAACATGGTTCCAGCAGCTACGGGGAAAGTCGCTCAATATCTCAGAAGTTCGGTTGCAGACGTAGGTGTTCCACCGTCGAGGGGGAGCTGAAAGCCAGTGTAGCACAATTTCTGAATCTGTCCAGCAGCTCGTGCTGAAAAGGGGAATTTTTAGTGTTGTTTTGCCAATAGAAAGCAATCGAGATAGAAGTAACGCAGCGTTTAGCTCCAAACGTGGAATTGATACGGGCTTGATCGGGGCCACCCGTGTTTTGGCAGCAACCAGAGTTACTTGAAAGCTGCATCCAACTGCAACTCGAGCGTAAACTACCGCACCGTAGGCGTGCGAGGATGCGTCGGCGAATCCGTGTAGTTGAACATCTCGAAATGGTGACGCAATATACCGTAGTACTTGGCATTGCGTAAGTGTACTAAGGCTCTCCAGCGCGTACTTAGACTTTCAGGAATGGGGTCGTCCCACTGCAGGACACTTGTCCAGTTTTCTTGGAAGATTAGCTTGAGTAGAACTGTGACCGGCGCTACCAGTCCAAGCGGATCATAAATTCTTGATAGCTGAGACAAGAGTTCTCTTTTCGTCGGAGAAATGGTCGCATCGCATTCCTTTAGGTTGAGATACAGAACGTCCTTCCCAGGGTTCCATTGGATACCAAGAACTTTGACAGGTGAATCAGCAGCTGATTTGTTGAGGAGCTGGATAGGTTCAAAACATCTATCTTCCTCTGGTAATGATTTCAGAACACGCCAACTATTAGAACTCCATTTGCGTAGCTTGAATTTTCCCTTATCCAAGAGGGCTATAAGCTCGTCCTTGAGAATCATAAGCTCCTCGAATGTGTTGGCGCGTGTAGGGATATCGTCCACATAGGCATCATGCAGAAGAGCGTGAGCTGCTGCAGGGTATTCATGGCTATGATCGTCGGCAAGTTGCTTTAGAACTCGAACAGCCAGAAATGGTGACGGTGTCAATCCGTAGGTAACCGTCAGCAGGCGAAAATTAAGCAGAGGTTCATTCTCAGTCTTGCGCCAAACAATGCGCTGAAAATTGGTGTGTGGCTTAATGATTTTAATGCCTCGAAACATCTTTTCGACATCTGCGCATAAAACATATTGCTGCTGCCGGAAGCGTAGACAAACGCCAAGAAGATCGCGTTGAATCGGTGGACCAATATGTAGTCTGTCATTGAGCGATACTCCAGAGCTGTCCTTTCCTGATCCATCAAAAACTACACGACATTTGGTAGTCAGACTGTCCAGTTTGATGACAGCGTGGTGCGGCAAATAGAAGCAGGTGTCTGGGGACTCCTCAACCTGAGCCGAGGTCAGTTGTTCCATATGTCCACGTTGCAAGTAGTCGTCCAGGAAAGCTTCGTACTGCTGCTTCAATTCTGGATACCGACGAAATTTGCGTTCCAGCGAGAAGAAGCGATTGATGGCCTGTGGCAAGGTCGAATCAGGCGGTGCCTTCTCCTTGAAGGGATACTCGACGACGTACACCCCGTCCATGTGCCGATACTCGACGACGTACACCCGAGCGCTTGAGTGTGGCAGCAAAATGACGCTCTGTGGGATCGCTGGCGTCCAGGAGAGCCTGGTTAGGCTGAATGCTGTCCATCTCCATGAATGAACGAACGAGCGTTCGACGCACGCCTATTCGCTGAACAAATGATTCCGATGCCAAGGTTATTGTAGATCCAGTGTCCAGGAGCAGCCTGCAGGTTGTAGTGTTTCCCAGGCGTCGATGCCGTCAGCAAGGATGGTTGGCAACAGAGTCTGAGAACCAGCCGCCGGAATATTCTCCAGAGTATGATGCGTAAAGTTGTTTTCCGCGGGAGTCTCGCTTCCCAAGCGATGACCATCTCGAGCTAGCGGTTGATTGTGGCCAATTGTAGATCCCGCATGTGAGACTGCTGGTCGATCGCGGCTGTCAACACTTGCTGTGTCAATGTTGTTGCCATTTTGAATTGGCTGCGACGAGCCATGAACCAAAGTATGATGCTTGCGACGGCAGATCCGACAAGTATGCCTCGATGTACAGTTGCCCACCATATGAGCCGGGCTAAGGCAATTGAAACAGAGCTTTCTTGATTTGAGGAAGTCTCGGCGAGATGCAATGTCGAGTGCGATGAATTGAGGACACTTAAACAGTTGGTGATTCTGCTGGCACGATGGGCACCTCGGCTCTTCCCGTCTTGGATGCGTGTCTGCGTGGTGCGTGGTAGCTGCGCGTCGAGCTTGGGTTGATTGAGTTAAGTTAAAAGCCTCCAACGTATCGCAGCGTGATGTGAGAAATTTCAGGAACCAGTTGATGGTCACACCTTTTTCCTCGGATTCTGCGCACTCAGCCCAGGCTTGGCGGGTATCGCTATCTAATTTTGAAAGTAAAATGAAAATTTGCCAGGGATCCCTCTCTTCGCAATTAAGAGCTCGTAAACCACGAATAACTTCGTCTGCACCATCGGCAATTTTCCGCACTGTGCCGATATTTGAATTTATAGCACTCGGAAGGCTCATGAAACTGTTTAAGAACGATCGAATAATTAGCGATTGTTTGTTATATCGCTGTTCCAGCCGATCCCATGCTTCCCGATAGTTGTCATTAGTAACTGGAATATGTTTAACTAATGCAAGCGCGTCTCCGGCAAGGTACGATTTTAAATAATGAAATCGTTGGCAATCCGTCAGGCTCGAATTGGAAGCAATCGATCCAATAAACATGTCCGAAAAATGTATCCAGTCCTCATAATTTCCAGAAAAAGTCGGAAGTTTAATTCGCTCGAACTGTAAATCGACATGACTTCTCTGGGATGTGTCTGCGGCTTGAACTGTGGCATCAACACTGTTTGAGGTGACATCCCGTCTCAACTCCTCCAAAGTATTGCTGAGAATAGCGTGTGTAGCATAATGTTTGTCCTCATATGCGTCAAAATCCTCGTCAGGGTTCTCCCAATCGGCTTCCGATTTAAATGCATACAGCTCTTCCGAGAACCGTACGAACCGCAAATAATTTTCCTGTAGTTGCGCCAGGCGGACAACTATTGTTTGCACTGAATCAATGTCATCAACAAATTTTAAGGCATTATTATGCGCACGAGTAATTTGGCTTTTGCAGAAGCCCCGTTGCTGAATCACACTCCGCATGGTGGTCGAAAGAAGGGAACGATTCTATACGATGTAGGAATCTATAGATCACCGTTTGCCAAAAGGCCAATAATCAAAATCAAATGCCCGAAAGAAACGCAGTTCCGGTAATCCGCCTCTCGAAGGACCACTTTTTTTTATGTTCATAAATAAACCCGCCAGTGTTACTGTTTAGTTTGATTTATTGGTTAATTTCAGACACTTAATATTAATTAGCTCGCCACCGATGCGTACGTTTTCTTGCAGATCAAAAATGTGACTAACTTAAGCTTTGGCTGTACTCACGCCATACGATTAAACTAGCATAAGACGTAAACAAGTTACAGTTAGAAGGGAGTTAGAAGTTTGGAAAAGTACTGGGCAAGCTCGCGGACAATTACAGCGGTGCGATGCTTACATTGATTCCGCTGATAAGCTCCGCTGAAGCTGCAGACAAATGATAATGTAAACAAAGATAAAGGGTGACTTGTTCGCGCATACAGGGTGTCTCGTTCCCAAACAGTCCCCATTAAGTTCAAGCTATTGAATACATAAAAGCGCGACGAAAACGCAATACACGGCAGATAACTTACGTCGCTTGAAGCAGCCAAGCCTACATGGACGGCGGGTTAGATTTAAGTAGTGCAGACGAGTTCGCCACTAAAGAAACTATTTGTGTAACGATAATGGATTGTGAGCACGATATGCCCAAGACTATTTTAAAAGCGGGAAATTTTAACACGATAAAATTACATTCTTTGCTGCACAGAAATTACCGGAAAGTCGAACAGTGTCTTGTTCTACAATAGAAGAGGACACTATCCAGGAAGTAATAACCGAGACACTTAAAATTACATTTATTGTGCGAGGAAATTATAAAAACTATAACAATTATAGAGGCCGATGTGGGTTTCTTGGAGGAAATAGAAGGAAGTCAAGGCGGTTCCGAACAGTTCTCACATCACGAGAGTATTCCCACGATTTAGTTACATTTATGTATTCTCAAAACAGAAGACTACAAAAAAAAAATGTCTTAAAACAAAAACAATAAAAAAAAAAGTGCGTGCGTCCAGTGGTGTGATGTGACAAAAAACGGTGATATGTGAGAACCACCCCACACCATCACATGCCAATTAAAAATTAAAAAAAACCTTGACAATTCTAACTAGCTCTTGATCTTACGTTAAAAGTTATTATTGTTTTATAAAAAAAAAACACACTGAACTGCGCCCAAGACGATGGGTGAAGCGAGTTCTCGCTCTACACTATGTAGGCAAGCGAAATATACGTACATTGCATGACCCAGGGAAACGGTACACTGCGAAAATTGTAAATTGAGGTAAATATTTATTTTTCGCTGATTTTAAGCATTTCAAGGAATGGTAGTCTCGCCCTAAAGTCTTGAACGCGTTTATTGAAATTTACAGAGATAGGATTTTGGATATCTTTATCCGTCAGTAATTCGCAATCCGAAATATTTTCAGGAGGCATACTCCTGTTGAATGGAATTGCAGCATGTTGTCTCTAGGGTAGCAACCAATCCTGTTGCAAACAGGGCAGGAAGAGAGATCTTTCGACCCATATTCCCAATCTTTGTGTGCTTTTCGATTTTCGGACCCATTCCAGTTGCACGACAGGCAACCAATGAGACCCTCTTATAATCCGGGATCGCGAAGGTTCAAGATCGGCCATAAAAATGGAGTCCAACCGATCTGGCCAATCTTGCCGGTCGGGCTACAGCGCACACCAAGGGAACGGCTCCAGTACCAAAATACCTCTAGAGGGACCATACCACACCCTAACCTAATGGATGGAAGTGAATGGCCACGTGAAAGGGTGCAACTCCACTTTCTTGGAAATCTACAGGTGTCTCAAAATCCAACCAACCTTCAAGTATGCTAAGATAATCCAAATTGCAGTAGACAGATATTTCAATTTTTCTGTTCTTCTTCGTTGGCTTTAAAAAACAAACGTCAGAAGACGTCAGAAGCATGCAGACTCCAGAGACATCGACGCAGCGCAAGTTTGCTTACCCATGTTTCCACGCCTACTGCCACTCCAAAAACTGTCAGTGTTAAATTCACTCCTCGCACTTTCAATAGCTGAGTAACGGGTATCAGATAGTCGGGGAACTCGACTATAGCGTTCTCTCTTGTTATACCCGTTACTCGTAGAGTAAAAGGGTATACTAGATTCGTTGAAAAGTATGTCACAGGCAGAAGGAAGCGTTTCCGACCAAATAAAGTATATATATTCTTGATCAGGACGAATATCCGAGTCGATCTGGCCATGTCCGTCTGTCCGTCCGTATGAACGTCGAGATCTCCGGAAAGCAAGAATGTTGAGATTACACATGCACTAAAGCGTTCTCTCTTGTTTAGATAAAACTCTATATATTTCCTGTACAGTTTAGGTTCGACTTTTGCACTGACCAGACGTGTTTCGGCAAGTTTTTATTCGGTTTCTATTTATAAAACGAAAAGACAATCAGTCAGTGGCAAAGGTTTCACCGTTTTGATAACAAAAAACAAACTAACTTGGACAGTGATGATGATGTTATATTTGGTAAAAACACGTGAGAATCTCTTAGTAAAAACCTTTGGGCCTTCAAGGCCCAAAGTCAAGTCAATCGAAGTCTCGGAACACTTAACCCACCATAAGCATTATTTACTCAAATGATTTACGCCCCCTTACTAAAGACGAAATCAAAGACGAACTAAAAATCATAAACATATGTGACGTCAAAAAAATAAGAAATGCAAAATAATACTGGACTAGTCATTCTTACTTTTGCCTCTGTCTCAACTCCGTAGAATATAAAACTGGGCTACGTATCATTTAAGGACCGTGCCTACATACCTTCTCCACTACGCTGCAACAACTGCTTCCGGTTCGGACACATCTCCAACGTATGCCGCAACTCTTAACTTTGCATAAACTGCGCAAGCGATTTCCACACCAATCCAGAAAAAGATAATGATTGTTCTTATGACAAACCGACAGCAACTACTCTTCAGTTTACAGAGGATGCCCGATCATTGTCAGGCAGCAAGAAATCCAAGCCATAAAGCTCTAGAAAAAGTCGACGTTAAAATAGCCATTTCAATCTATAAATCGAGCCACGCCCACGACGGATCATTGTACTGCATTGTAATTAAGCCCAACGTAAGAACTAATTATAATAAAAAAGACAATCCCACAACGATATTACACCACAATACTATTAGCAAAACCAAACAAATTTCCATCTCACCTACAAAATCCCCTCCTAACCCTCCCGTTAAAATATTTATAAAAACTTATCTAATCGTGCGAAGAACCTACTTAAGGCGAAAGAAAAAAAATGTAAACACTTGTAACAAACTGCTTTTCTAGTTTCTGCACGCAACGAATTTTAGGGGCTAGCTCAGAGAGTTTTTTGTTCGTTCCACCAAACAGAAGACAGAGTTTCCGATTAGAATAGCTTTATTCAATAACACCTCGACAACGCGGCGTCGCTCCTTTGTCCTCCTTCTTCCGTTGTCCCGCGTCGTTCTCGACAGCATACCCGTGCCGGCTCATATGGGGCTTCGGATGTTATGGGGGCAGGGTGTATCGTCCGCGAGTCAAGCTAGCGCTCTTTCCCGAACCACCTTTGTCGACTCCACTGTCCCTTCTGTCCACGATAGGTCCGCTAGATCGATTGTCCTTCACTTGCAGTGATCCTCCTTCGGTGTCTGCTTCGACACTCACTGGCTGATTTCCTCCAGCGTGTTATCGCTGACTGTTCACTTGTTGTTTACCTATCCGTTCTTACATGCGGAGCTCTAGTTGACTCCCGGGTGTACCTCTCCGCGTATTCTAACTGACTGCCGGGTATAGCTCGTCGCGTGTTCTCACTGCCAGCCACGAGCTGCGCTTGCGCCGTCCCTTTATAGGTAGCGGGGATACCGTTATTTACGCTTTTGTCTAATCTATGTTCCGTTAGTTCACGGTGCGTCCTCTCTGTACTCTTCCAAAGTCCACACCGTTACCGTTTGACCTCTGTGCCCTCGGCTAGTTTGAGTCCATCCTCCTTCTGTTGTCCTTCATCTTCCTGATCTCAGCCTTGGCGTCTCAGCCTAGTTGAACCTGTCGTTTAGCATCTTGAATCGGCATCTCGATCCTTGCGCCCTTCTCCAGCCTCCTTTATCTGCTTCAGTCTGCTCCTCGTCACCACCTCTGTATTTCAACTTCCCACCTTCCTTTCAAGCTCATCACCTTTTGTCTCTGGCACCACGATCGAGTTCTCGATATTATTAGCCGGCGTTGGCACTTCCCTCCCAGTTGGCCACCCTGGCTATCTTCTGACGGACGGCCTACTTCTCGTCTGGTGACACGTCCGAGATGACCGTCTCACTCGGTGGGTGACCAACACAATCGCTTCTTCGCCTTGGCCATCCGGCTCGTCATCCGACAACTTGACGTCCGGAACCTCCTCCGGGGATGGGGATCGCGATACCAGGGGTGACGCCAGAAGCTGGAGGTAGGAATCGGGATCCCTACTCCATATCGCACAGGGGTACCCCGAATCTCCCCTTCTTCACCAAAGGGCTTCTGTTATTGTTTTTAGCACTCGGTGTCCTCTGGCCCGCGCTAAGTCACTAATATGAGCCGTTTTCGTCTTCTTGGTTGCCGCGTACTTAAGGATGCAAATAACTGGTGACGTGAACTTCTTTATTCTAAACGCCGCGAAGCAACTGCCTTCGAAAGGTTGTGCTTCTTGGCCCGTACTGTGCTTCCCACCTTGGGTTCTCCCGAGATTAATTGGCGCGCCTGATCCTGCGCTGCCTTCTCCACATTCCTCCGCACCAGGCGAAGATCTCCTTTACCTATTCCGCGTTCCCTGCCGACGTCTATTTACACTTGCCTGTCCCGGCCGTCTGTTCGTCAAACAACGCCCGATCATTATTTTAACGGTCCAAATGGTCCTTTCCGTCGTTTTCTTGCGGAGTATATGGAGCCCTGACCTGGTGTTGCACCCCCAGCTCCTCCAGAAGCCTCTTGAACGCCCTGCTTGTGAATTGTACTCCGTCATCCGTGATCATGACCTTCGGCCCCCGTATCTGGCCACTATCCGCTCTCGGCATACGGCCCACGAAATCTGCACACACTGTGGCCCATGGATCCTCTAGCACATGGGTCAGCATTTTTACTTCATACTTACTTATGTTCTGGTGCATTCCTGGACATTGGAAGTCTTCCGACTCCCTAGGTGTCCTTCCGTCGGCATGTCGTGGTTCTCGGCCATAACGCGCTGCCTCTTTCTGGTCGGTACACACAGCTTCCATGACACCACATCCTCATTCCCGCCCGGTGCTTAATGTGCCTGTACAACCGACCGACCTCCTCCAGATTGTCTGGAAATTTGTGGGGCGCCTGCTTACCTTTCCTCACATCTTTTCCGTCAACCTGCATCCCTCTCGTCCGGTGCCTTTCGTCCTTCGCTGTTATTCTGCGGCTCGTTTCTTGTAGCGGCTCTTGATAGAACGTTCGCGATAACGTCCACCTTGCTATTCTTCCGGAAGGTCTCTCGATGCTATTCAGCTATTTCAGGGCCGTGTCGAATCTTAATTTTCTGATGGCCCACATTATCGCTAAACATTCCATTTCTGTTGCAAAGTAGTTCCTTTCCGCTTCGTTCAGCGTTCTTCTGCAGTAAGATATATCCCGCTCGCCTTGATCGGACTGCATTGTGAGGATAGCTCTCAGACCATAGCCGCTGGCGTCCGTCTGCAACACGAAAATTTTTGCGAAATCGGGGCATACCAGGATCGGGTCGGCGAACAGCCTGGTTTTGACGGTCTCGAATGCTTCTTGATGAGCGTCTGTCCACTGCTATCTTGCATGCTTTTTGAGAAGTGCATTCAGTGGTTGTACCAGCGTCGCAAAATCGGGTACAAAACGTCTGTATCACGACGCCACTCCCAGGTATTGTCACAGCTCCTTCACGTTTCCCGGGGGCTTCAGCTGTGCTATTGCCGCTACCCTCTCTGGATCCGTTTCAACGCCTTGATCTGTCACGCGTAGTGCAGTCCAAATGGCCGGTCACAACTTCATGGTGATTTTGTGTACCGCCGCCGTTGATGTCCCTTGCACTCTTCCTAAATCAGCTAACTCCGACGTTACGAAGCCGTTAACATCCTCCTCCTTCGTACGGTCCTCTATCCAAGTGCTATGTCCACTTTGAGCAGCGATGTGACCTCCTCATACCGTCCTTCAGCACTCCGCTCTATTCTCCTCGTTGGTACGACCCGCCGCTTGCAACCTGTCCGCCAGCTCTTCGCTGAAGAGCTGAAGCCGGGGCTCCGGTGTCCATCGTGGCATTAATGTCCACTCTGTCTATGAGCACAGTGGCGGACAGTTCCCTCTCTTCCACCTTCAGTTGGTCCATTAATTTTTGAGGGGCAGCAACTTGCGAACCCTGGATGCCCCTCTGAGGCTGGGGTCCCGTGGCGTTTCCCAATCTTGGACGGTACTCCGCGGTCCTCGGGCCGACTCTCCCAAATCCAGCAAATGCTAATCGGCCGGTTTCGGCCATCACGCATCCAGTGATCCTTGCTTCCTTATGTATGTCAGGATTGTTCCGTGCTTAATATGAGCCCCCGCCGACGGGCGCGTCCTCTTGTCTTGTCTTGTGGTGTCCTCTTGGCGCCTTCTGCACACCACGATTTGTTTCCCTCTTGGGAAATCCCGCTGGTGGCGGGCCCTGTGAGCCCGCTCTAACTCGAACCGTTCACTTGGGGTGTCCAGCTCTTCGAATTCGTCTGTCCGGGCCATCCAGGTGCCGGCACTCGTACGGCCGGACAAACATGCGCCAGGATGGTGTGCTGTTTTCCCTTATTCTTTCCAGCGTCTTATTCTGGGACATTCACATAGTCGCATTAGGGTCTGCAAGTCCACCATGTAGTCTTTGAAACATTCGCCATGCCGCCAGTTTCCCCATTAAACCTCTGGGCAGGAGGAATTCCTGGAAGCTCTGAATGAATTCTGCCCACGTTTCCCAGTACCTATATTTGGCGATGAACCAATTTAAGGCCCTGTCCTTCAACAGTTCTGGCATCCCTCGTGCTATGTGGTCCATATGTCATTGCTGACCACTCCTTCTGTTTCAGGAATTCCAACTTTCCTTTTCCTGCCCGTCGTACCGGAAACTCTGGTACGGTGTCACCTTTTGCGTTGTCTTGCGGGGCTCCTCTCGTGGGATCCCGACGATCACGGCTTGCCTGCCGCCTCTCACTCCTCTGGCGGCTGCCTTCCCGCCTTTCATTTCCGAACTCCTGCCTTTCAGATCTGCTTCCGCTGGCCTCCATTATGCCGGTGACTTTAACCTCCACGGCCGGTCTCCGACCGTTTCGGGCAGCGTCTTCCGCATTTTCTCGACAAACCCCTCCAGATTGATCGCTTAATATGGAAGGAAAGTCATCGTTCTTCAGGCTGTATAGCGACGACTTCCCCAACTTCTCTGTTCTTTTGGTCAGGACAATCACGGTTGGGCGTCAACTAGTTTTCTAGTTTCTGCTTGGTACGAATTGCAAGGTAGCTCAGAGAGTTGGTTTGCTGGTCCCACCCGTATTTATCGTTCGTGAGTCAAGCTAGCGCTCTACCCTATACCAACTTTGCGAGCCAATGACTTCACTGTCCTTTCTGACCACGCCAGGTCCTTGTGGTCGCTTGTCCGTTACTTGTAGGGATCCTCCTTGGGTGTCCGCTTCGACACTCACTGGCTGTTTTCCTTCTGTGTGTTCTCGCGGACTGATCATTTATCCATTCATACGTGCGGATCTCTTGTTGACTCCCGGGTGTAGCTCTCCGCGTTTTCTAACTGGCTGCCGGGTATAGCTCTTCGCGTGTTCCCTCTGCCTTACTCGAACTGCGCTTGCGCCGTCTCTTCAAAGGCATGGGCGGACGCGTTTTTTCCCCTTTTGCCTACAGCCCGCACAGGTACAAGGTCCAAACCATGTCCCGTTAGTTCACGGTGCGTCCTCTTTGTGCTCGTCCAAAGTCCACACCGTTACCGTTTGTGCCCTTGGCTAGTTGGAGTCCACGGTCCAGCGCGGTACCGTTAGTTCACGGTCTCTCTGCCGGGATCCAAGGAACATTATTTTCCGTTCGACCTGGCCGCCTCTGGCTCCTGTCGCATTCAAGCTTTCTTTGCTATTGCTAGGCCGCTCCCCTGCACGCGGGATTGTGGGGACTTTTAAGACTCCTTACACACTTTAAAAATGAATATGCCAACTACCTGTCAAACACGAGGTCGTGGGTTCAAACCCCACCCATGACGAGAGCATGGCCAAACAAACATTACTCTCAAAAGATACTTTTCTAGTTTTTAGAAAGTATTCTCCCATCCATAATGCCTAATACAAAAACCTTCGGCAGCTTACTCTTGCCCAACCACTTCACCCCCTCTCCACGCTATATGGAGCAAAACGGGGACCCCCACATAGTTACCAAGTGCACCCTGTGTTCTGCGAACAGCAACAACACCCAGCCGGGCCTGATGCACGTTAACAGACTGTTCGCTTTTCTACGACTAGCAACATCAACGTAGACGCCACTCCCCGATGACGTTAGGTGGCAGCCACCACTGGGATAAGCCGAATCTGGCCAATCACCACATCGGTCGAAAAACTTAAACCGATTACCGAAACAGAAACGAGAAAATTAAACATAAACGGCCCTCTAAATTTGATGACGACCATAGGCATATCAAAACGGACACGAATTGGACAATGGAATGTTAGAGCTCTAAGAGAACCATCTAGATTAGCACAGTTCGAGGCGGAGATGGAGAGACTACATATTGCAATAGATGGAATCAGTGAAATGAGGTGGTCTGGCAGTGGGAAAACAACAACGTCAAATAGCAATCTAGTCCTACACAGTGTCAACAGTGACGGCAGCAGATACGGGGTGGGGATTTATGTGTCCAAGAGCATAAAAAAGACACTGAACTCCTGGGAACCCATTTCTGATAGACTCATGACAGCCAGATTCAGATGTAGAGCTAGTCATATAAACATCATACAATGCTATGTTCCGACGGAAGACGCCAAAGACGACACCAAGGACGACTTCTACACTGCCCTCACAGCAACCCTCAGCAAGACGCGGCAAGGTGACATTAACATCCTCATGGGTGACTTTAATGCGAAAGTAGGCCCCAACAACACCGGACTAAGATTTGTCATGCGCCAACATGGAACTGGGACTCGCAATGATAACGGAGAGAGATTAGTGGAACTCTGCCAGCTATTCCAACTGGTCATCGGCGGCACAATACTCCCACACAAACACACGCAACCAAATCGACCACATTTGCATTAGCAGGAAATGGCTCCCCTATAGAAATTTACTCTGATTTAGACAACATTATAAACTATAATTTTAAACATAAAAGAATCTTAAAAACTGACAATATTTGGTTGGGTATAGGTTAATACAACTTATCCTAACTGATTACACTAGATTTTGATAATAAACATATAAATTTAAACTGTTAAGAAAACAATTTTGTTTTGTGAACCTTCATGTAGAATTAATATTAACCAATATAGATTTTATGTAAAAACGTAAGATTTTTCACAGAATAATTATTATTTGTTTTAATTGGAGGGCATTTTAGTTTGGATTCTGGGTGAGGGAGAATTGGGATTTTTATTTTAATTGTTTTTTTTTTCCGTTTTCATTTATTTGTAATTTTTTAGAAAAAATATAAGGGATTTGTTATACCCGTTACTCGTAGAGTAAGGGTATACTAGATTCGTTGAAGAGTATGTAACAGGCAGAAGGAAGCGTTTCCGACCATATAAAGTATATATATTCTTGATCAGTATCAATAGCCGAGTCGATCTGGCCATGTCCGTCTGTCCGTCCGGATGAACGGCGATTTCTCAGGAACTACAAAGGCTAGAAAGATGAGATTAAGCACACAGACTCCAGAGACAAATAAGTTTGTCGATTCATGTTGCCACGCCCACTCTTACACCCACAAGCCGCCCAAAGCCACTTTTGAAATAAGTTTTGATATTTTTTTATTTCTGTATTAGTCTTGTAAATTTCTATCGATTTGCAAAAAAACTTTTTGCCACGCCCACTCCAACGCCCATAAGCCGCCAAAAACTGTCAGTGTTGAAGACTCTTCTTCGCAATTCCACTAGCTGAGTAACGGGTATCAGATAGTCGGGAAACTTGACTATAGCGTTCTCTCTTGTTTTCCCATGTACTCATGTAGTTAAAATAATAGCATAATTTTATTGATTAATAAATTATTGGCTAGTGCCATGTAATAAAAAAATTAAAAAGCTAGCATGCAAAGATTCTGATAAGTTGGCTATAATTGTTTTTAGCGAGGAGTATCGAATTCATCACAGCGCACGTCAACAAAAATTGTTGGGTATTCACGGCTACAAACGTCGTTCTGAGGCATGTTTTTGCATAACAAAAAAAAGGCTGATACTCGCCGCTGAAAAGAAATGTTTATTTAAGACAATATCGAACATAAAATATTTAATTTCAACCAATTAAATGCATTGCCTGGAAGAGGCTAACAGTAAAATATTTTTCTCTAAGCCTTCGGTTACCATTGTTACGAAAAATATTCTTATTAATGGTGTAAAAATAAAAAAACCACGAGAATATATGTATATATAAAGATATAGGGAAAACTCGGGAACAGGGTTCCCCCAAACTTACCCCACTTTAAATCGAAGCGATAAGACCTCGACGCGTTGGATCCTGGGTTGTAATGGTTGTCTTAAGCATGAGAAGCCGAGGGGTATAACAGTACCCAAACACTGGTGATTCGTGCTCTCACTCTTCTACTCGGTTATGAATAATGGCGGGCGGAATCCTCTGGTGCCTTAGCTCTTTCGGCGGGGGGTCGTGGACTTTGAACCTCGCTTTCTCTACCCAACCCGACCATAATCTTCACGATAGCATTATTGAAGATTCCCTATAGAGACTTCCGATCTTACTTATGTTGCCAAGTCAACTCAGGTTTAGCAATTTATAATTTTTATTTACAAAAGAGGCTGGAGATTATTTTAATTTTAAAAATTAAGGTGCTACATGACTGCAGCTACGAAAAACACACTCTCGCAAGTCGACTTCCGTATGGTCTAGCAACCACCACTTGCACTACTTTAATCCTAATCTCTTATCCGCAGACGGTCCAGGTTTTGTTTTCCATAAATGATCCTGCTGGTAAAAGTAACTGGTGCGGATTAGCTCATCTTGCGGTGCGGAGTTAGTTGTAGTTGTTCTACGGCGCACCGATATATACATATATCGATAGGTCGGAGTGTCCAATCAGTGATTAATCAAAAGGTAAGGCTTCGGGATGTTGGCGTAGCTCCCAGAAATACACTTGTTTCAATTATTAGTAGCCAGGGGTTGTCCTACGCAGAATAATAACGCTAGTTGGTGGTCAGGAATCCCTCCGACCGGCCAGTATTTGAGAGGCCCGGTGGCCAGATGAAAACTTGATACTGTCAACAGAGCGGGTTTTAGTTGGGGCACTAGTGCAAGTCGGCGACCTACCTTATAAAGGAAAATTCTTAGGAGAATTCCCTCCGAGGGGGTTATGCGAATCACGTGGTTGGTTGCCACTTAACATTTTGGGACAGTTTCGTTTTCCCTCCAGTATGGGAACAGATCACGTCACCGATCAGACGACGCTAGTAAGTAGTTGCGCTTAACCTTAAACTCTATTAAGAGGACTTGCGCAATGATTTAGCAGGAATATTTTTCTGGATACGAAAAGAGCGAGACTGTAGCCGCGTGGGCATTTATAAACCACCAAATTCAAATAATCATAGCTGTGCTTCTATTGGAAAGTTGGAAGACGCTCTCAGTGTTGGGCAACGTTTTCGGATATGTAAACCGACGATTAGACTGTGGTTATCGACCCCAGCATAAAAGCATACCCACTTAATGAACTAACCCAACCCACTAACTAACTAACCTAACCCAACTGGCCAACATTGCATTTATAATTTTTTTCTATATGCAAATTCTTCTCGCTTACCATGCCGACCATTACACCACCCGATAATATTTCTTCGTTAGATACAATATTAGCCGGAATTAGCTTAGAATGTCCTTTGCATGATTCGCTCCTAGCTCTTTTCCTTGTAAATTATCAAACTGGTAATAACAATTTCGCAGTTTCTTTTTGATTCGGGACTTTACAAATTGTGGGCCTAATTTCGAGTTAAAATTCTGCGCGAATTTGCTTTTGGCAAAATTTCGACGGAATACTTCCTGACCTTCCTTAAAAGAAATGGCTTTCGCGCGTAGGTTATATTGCCGCACCTTGCGATCATAGGCACGATGAAACTTGGCCTGAATGTCTTTTCGAATGATCCGTTCTTCATATGGGCGCAATCGCATCGGAATGCAGTTAGCCATCGTTGGCTGTAATGTGCCCTTTTGATTTAAATCTTCGGGGGCATTCGGTTCTTGTTGAATGCTTCCGTATGTCGGTTTTCCGATTGCTTTTGAAGGCAAATTTGACATTGCGGCTTGTAGGTGTCTGGCCTACCACAGCCGTAGCAAAATACTCGACGATCCGCTAAGCAGTTCTCCCAGATATGACCTATTTCTTCGCAGCTCCAACATTTTAGCTTCTTCGTAGATCTACGTAAAGCAGCAATTTCTGCACCCGTTGGAGAAATTTCTTCTACCTCCGAGCTATGATCTTCTTCTATGAACCAGTCGGCGATTTGGAATTGATTTTGTCTTAATTTGTTCTGTCCGGCAACTGATTTCATGGGATCAGTTTTCACTCATTTGAACTAGGCAACGTAAGTGTCCCACCGAATGCACGGGCTGATACAGCAACTTTTGCCTAGTCTCGGGTAACAGGTTGTTCTTTAAGATTTCAATAAACTCCTCTTCTTCAATTTTTACCGATGCCTTATCGATTAAAGATAGAATGCGGAATAAGGTTCACTATGTTTTTGTTTTCGTGCTCTTATCAACTCCATGCTCATAAAGTCTGATCGAAAGTCCTTATATTGTTGACGGAGTGACGCATAAATGTTTGACCAAACTATTCCATCTACCTGCTTGTGGTACCTCTAGCCTTACCGGTGAACTATACATGCATGTTCTTACACATGCTTGTAAAGTCACTGCCCAAGGTTTCGTCTGTGAGCGCTTTAATTCTATAATAAATTCTTCAACGCCTAACCGGTCAGTAGATCCATCAAAATGTACTCCCTATTTTTGAATGATGTCGACTGTCTGCCGAGAACTTATTGAGGGCGAACTGAAAGAGTCTTGCTCCCAAGTCATGTCCGGCCCTTGGGAGTTTCTTGGTGGTGGAAGGTTCTGTATGGATAAGGACGACGTGAGTCGATGGTTCTGACTAGTTTACCCGAACGGGGCCTACCACGAGGGGGTCTGGGAATACCCTCACGATGCTCGGTACTTTGACTAGCATCCAATACAGAAGACGGAGCACCACTGGTATTTAAAATAAGTGGTTCCGGTATTATGGCCGTAATAGCTTCTTCTAACTGGGCTAGAGCTCTGGCTAAGTTCCTAGCAGTTACTCCACGCAGAACCGGCGCTGTCGGCACAGGCAATGGTTGCGCTCGTAATGGCGAATAGTTTCCAACCACTACTTTAATATATTTTTTATTAATCGGAATATTACAAGAAAAACAACACAAATTCTCGGTTAACCAGGCTTTAACACAATTTTTGTGAAAGACATGCTTGCACGCTAAATGATAACAAGGATTGGTGTTATCCATAATGAATGTCTTTTCGAATGATGGCTAAATTGTCAGATCGGGAAATCGGTGTTATTGGTTCTTCCAATAGGGATAAATTCTTTAGCAGCTTATAATCAGATCCATGGGTAATCATATCCAATCCGTATAACGCACGGTATGGTGAACATTCTTACGAATGATGCAACGCTGATCTTAACGAACATGAGATACCAGTGATGCTTCTGTCCCACTCGGTTTGGTCGGTTTTTAAGTAAGTGCGGATGGCAGTTAATAGGGAACGGTTCACTCTTTAAGCCGCATTACTTTGTGGTGAGTATAATGCGGTATACTCCCAATTCCGTAAGAAAGGCATTGAATTCCACAGCTTTAAATTGGACTCCACTGTCGCTCACGATGGTTTCGGGAACACCTACACTATGAAACCTGTTTTAAAAGGAAATCTATGATTGCCGTTGAGGTAAATCTTTTTAGGGGTTGTAACCAAGGATATTTGCTAAAGTGGTCTAATACTATAAGCAATCCAACGTGTCCTTGCTTACTACGGGGATAGGGTCCGAGCAGGTCAATATATAGCCGTTGAAATGGTCGATACGTTGGACAATGCTCACCCATGTGTGGACGTAACGTATAATTCGGGGCTTTGTTCTCCTTACATGCGTCACAGGATCGAATGTAATCCCTAACATCTTTTGCTAACCCGGGCCAAAATAGATTCCGGCGTAGCCTTGCGATGGTCCTCTGCATTCCGACATGGGAGGACGTAAGACCAACGTGTGCCTGTCGAAGCACTTTCGGTCTTAACGTTTCGGGAACCCAGAGTTTCCAGGACTGTTTGTCGTGAAACTCATTTCCGTCAGCGTGTTCTGTACGAATGTACAAAAATGTATCTACTATTTTAATGTCGGGAAATTTTTCTTCGCTTTTCGTAAATTTAGCTTTTAGAGTCGTGTAGTTGTCATCGTTAAACGCTTCCGAGCTAAGGTCGATTATAGGGGCCATGTCTAATGCATTTATTTCGTTCTCGAATAGTCTAGACAAAGCGTCAGGGACAACATGATCTTTTCCTTTTTGATGCGAGAATGAAAATTTAAACTGTTGCAATCTAAAAATCCACCTAGCTAGTCTTCCTGTTACATTCTGTTGCCTCATAAACCATAATAAGCTAGAATGATCGGTGACTGCTTCAAAGTCCTGCAGTTCTAAGTAGAAGCGAAACTTTTCAATGGCAAATACCACGGCTAAACACTCTCGTTCGGTGACGCTATAATTACGTTGTGATCGACTTAATTTTTTTGACATATAGGCAATGGGCTTTTCAGCTTTATCTTCCGCTAGTTGAACCAACACTGCACCGATGCCGAAATCGCTGGCATCACAGTGAAGATAAAACTTCTTCTCAAAGTCTGGGTTAGTTAAGACCGGTGCAGAGGCCAATATGATTTTTTGTCTATCCATCGCTACTTGAGCTTCTGGAGGCCAAGCAAATTTGACCTTTTTAGAAAGCACATCTGTGATTGGACATGTGAGATCCGCGAAATTTGGTATGAACCGACGGTACCAGCCACAAACTCCAAGAAATCCCCTTACTGGTTTCAGATTTTTTGGTAGTTGTTGGCTGGGTCCGTACAAATATGATGCTTGTTACTCCAAACTGGCTTTTGTCCACGTTAAGAGTAAAATTGGCTTTGCGAAATTCCTCGGCCAATCGAATCAGTACTACCAAGTGAGACTGAAAATCTTCGGACACAACACAAAGATCGTCTAAGTATCCAAAGGCTCAATAACATCTAATCGCAGCATTTGATCAATTTCTGCATAAAGTAATTTCTCTACTACGGGACTGACCTCTGGATAGAACCTCTGTTTAACGGGCTTTGCATTTCCGACATCAATTCAATGTTCAATAAGTGAGGTGGGACCTAATCTCTCTGAAGCTTTTGGAAATAATTGCTTCACTACTTTATGACTTTACTTCTACTTTACTTTTACTACTTCTGACTTTATTGCTGGTTAGTTCGATGTCTAGAAACCCGGTTATGGTTTGGTTTTCACCGCTTGCTCTCTTAGCTCGCGATTTTATAGGTTTAAATTGAGGATGACTTGAAAATCCTGTTGTGCTAGCTCTTCTCCAAGACAACTTATGTTCGCTCCTGTGTCCAACAGACCAAGTTCTGTATACCTCATGAACGATACTTCAGATAGCTTCGCATATCACTTGATTTCTTAAAAATAGTGCAAATTTGTAATTATTTATTTCTCCTAACCTCGGCATAAAATGACTTTATTCTAAGTGTGCGCCAATTGCGGTGCGGCTTTATATCCTGAAATACTTCCTTACTTCAGCATAGTTTTTGACCCGTTCTTCATATGGGCGCAATCGCATCGGAATGCAGTTAGCCATCGTTGGCTTATGTAATGTGCCCTTTTGATTTAAATCTTCGGGGGCATTCGGTTCTTGTTGAATGCTTCCGTATGTCGGTTTTCCGATTGCTTTTGAAGGCAATTTTGACATTGCGGCTTGTAGGTGACTGGCCTACCACAGCCGTAGCAAAATACTCGACGATCCGCTAAGCAGTTCTCCCAGATATGACCTATTTCTTCGGAGCTCCAACATTTTAGTTTTTCCGTAGATCTACGTAAAGCAGCAATTTCTGCACCCGTTGGAGAAATTTCTTCTACCTCCGAGCTATGATCTTCTTACGCAAAAACCAGTCGGCGATTTGGAATTGATTTTGACTTAATTTGTTCTGTCCGGCAACTGATTTCATGGGATCAGTTTTCACTCATTTGAACTAGGCAACGTAAGTGTCCCACCGAATGCTCGGGCTGATACAGCAACTTTTGCCTAGTCTCGGGTAACAGGTTGTTCTTTAAGATTTCAATAAACTCCTCTTCTTCAATTTTTACCGATGCCTAATCGATTAAAGATAGAAAGCGGAATAAGGTTCACTATGTTTTTGCTTTCGTGCTCTTATCAACTCCATGCTCATAAAGTCTGATCGAAAGTCCTTATATTGTTGACGGAGTGACGCATAAATGTTTGACCAAATTATTCCATCTACCTGCTTGTGGTACCTCCAATACCAGGATCTAGCCTTACCGGTGAACTATACATGCATGTTCTTACACATGCTTGTAAAGTCACTGCCCAAGGTTTCGTCTGTGAGCGCTTTAATTCTATAATAAATTCAGGCAATGGTTGCGTTCGTAATGGCGAATAGTTTCCAACCACTACTTTAATATATTTTTTATTAATCGGAATATTACAAGAAAAACAACACAAATTCTCGGTTAACCAGGCTTTTACACAATTTTTGTGAAAGACATGCTTGCACGCTAAATGATAACAAGGATTGGTGTTATCCATAACCGTTAAACAAAGGGTGCAATTATTCTCCATATTACCTTCCGAAGAAGTTCTGGGAGGCGTATTCACTACTGGCATTGCTGGTTATTGTAATTTTTTTCTTAAGATTTTATCCTGAATTTGACATTTGATGGCAACTTAATAAAATTGTATTAGCCTGCCGTATCTATAACTAGCGTTGAGGACTGGATTATTGAAAGTCTGATTTCCCGATTGAAACGAGTGCGTTGACTAACTTTCTACAGGTTTCTGTTCGGCAAGTGGAAGCTTTAGTCTGCATCCTCACACGTTCCAGACAACAGATACTTCTAGAACGTAATTTTACTGACAATTCGCAACTCGCCGAGCTATCAGATGTTTTAAAAAATTTGCAGCAGTAGCGGCCTGTGGAAACAACACTCTACCAGCTGAGCGATCATTGAGTAATGATATTCGATCAGAGTCAAATCATCAATATTCTTTAAGTGCTCGTCCCTTTCGCTTTCAAATAAGCGACAGGTAACCTGCACAAACTCCTACCACTAAAAAAAAAGGGCATAGTTAGAGACACAAGATTTCCGAATAGCTGATGTTGTGCTAAATTCATGGGTTGGTGTACACTTCAGGTTTCTCGGTTTGATATCCGCGTCCGAATAGCAACGTCGTAGGCATTAGTAATGGTCGCACTTCTCCTTCTGAAATGCGATAGAAAGATCACGCCGATCTAACTACTTCAGTATCCTTGGGAAATCCCATAAAGGACAATAGGATTAGGAAATCTATACCACTGAACGTTGTAATCGTACCGTGGCATGCCCCACGTTGGGCGCCAAAAGTTATGTAATGGTTATTAGCAATGGTTCGTGAAAAAAATGAAAAATATTACAGACGACAGCATAACTAAACGGTAGCAATGTCTTTGGTGGACTTTGAACCTCGCTTTCTCTACCCAACCCTACCATAATCTTCACGATAGCATCTTCGAAGATTCCCAATAGAGACTTCCGATCTCAGGATAATTACAGGTTTAGTAATTCATGATTTTTTTCCAAGTTGTTAAAATACCTTTATTTACAAAAGAGTCTGGATGGCCGATAAAATAAGATGTAGTAATAGTATTAATTTATGTAACTTCATTGGGCGCTTACTCAAAACATATTAAGAAAACTTAAAAAAACCCCTTTCTTTACTTAAACTACTATCGAAATTTCCATTCATTACATTTTGTAAGATCTAAGAGTATCGACATTGTTAATTCATTTTGTAATGTCTTATCTTAATATTTATGGTTAGTTATTGGGTTTCTATGCCTAAGGTTAGAAATATTTTAAATAATAATGCTAGGCCATATGGGGTCGCGTTATGGAAAAATAAAAATAAAAAATGTCTATTCGTAACAGTTCTCTAGTATTTCAATTTCGGTTAATTTCAATGTTTATATATATAGTTTTTTTTCTTTTCAACCACCCCTTAATCTTTATATTCATTTGAAATGTTCTTGTAAGAAGGTAGGTATGGCATACGCTACGACAATACGGAATTACTCTTAGCTTTACGAACGGTACATGTGTACCGTTCCAGCGTTGAAAGGCCTTCCAGCGGTGATACGGGTTGTCAATGCTAGTGGAAACTACATGACTGCGGCTACGAAAAACACACTCTCGCAAGTCGACTTCCGTATGGTCTAGCAACCACCACTTGCACTACTTTAATCCTAATCTCTTATCCGCAGACGGTCCAGGTTTTGTTTTCCATAAATGATCCTGACTGGTAAAAGTAACTGGTGCGGATTAGCTCATCTTGCGGTGCGGAGTTAGTTTTATTTGTTCTACTGCGCACCGATATATATATATATATCGATAGGTCGGAGTGTCCAATCAGTGATTAGTCGAAAGGTAGGGCTTCGGGATGTTGGCGTAGCTCCCAGAAAGACACTTGTTTCAATTATTAGTAGCCAGGAGTTGTCCTACGCAGAATAATAACGCTAGTTGGTGGTCAGGAATCCCTCCGACCGGCCAGTATTTGCAGAGGCCCGGTGGGCAGATGAAACTTGATACTGTCAACAGAGCGGGTTTTAGTTGGGGCACTAGTGCAAGTCGGCGACCTACCTTATAAAGGAAAATTCTTAGGAGAATTCCCTCCGAGGGGGTTATGCGAATCACATGGTTGGTTGCCACTTAACATTTTGGGACAGTTTCGTTTTCCCTCCAGTATGGGAACAGATCACGTCGCCGATCAGACGACGCTAGTAAGTAGTTGCGCTTAACCTTTAACTCTATTAAGAGGATTGCACAATGATTTAGCAGGAATATTTTTCTGGTTACGAAAAGAGCGAGACTGTAGCTGCGTGGGCATTTATATACCACCAAATTCCAATAATCATAGCTGTGCTTCTATTCTATGGAAGACGCTCTCAGTGTTGGGCAACCTTTTCGGACATGTAAACCGATGATTAGACTGAGGTTATCGACCCCAGCCTAAAAGCATACCCACTTAATGAACTAACCCAACCATTTATAATTTTTTTTTATTTGCCAATTCTTCTCGCTTACCATGCCGACTGTTATATATATATATAGTGATATAGTTATACATGCCTTCGTGCACAAATAACTGTAACCGAAAAATAATAAGATATACACAAACAAATAAAAAAACAAGAGAGAAAGCTATAGTCAAGTTCCCCGACTATTTGATACCCGTTACTCAGCTAGTGGAAGTGCGAAGGAGAGTCTTCAACGCCGACAGTCTTTGACGGTCTGTGGGCGTTAGAGTGGGCGCTGCGTCTATGTCCCTGGAGTGTGTATGCTTAATCTCAACTTTCTAGCTTTTGTAGTTACTGAGATCTCAGCGTTCATACGGACGGACAGACAGACGGACAGACAGACGGACAGACATACGGACGGACAGACGGACATGGCGAAATCGACTCGGCTTTTGATCCTGATCAAGAATATATATACTTTATATGGTCGGAAACGCTTTCTGCCGCCTGTTACATACTTTTCCACGAATCTAGTATACTTATTTACTCTACGAGTAACCGGTATATTCCTCATTGTGGTCGACAACCTCCACGGTGTTAATCACATTTGCTGTGTTGTCGGAGGCTTTGGACTCCTTGCTACCCATCCTGAGACTTCTATGGAACGGTACGCAATTTCCAGGCTGAGTCGGCGTAGGACCTCCTGGTACCGAGACAGCGTCTAGCGTTCTTCTTTCGTTTGTCGTTTCAGCCCCTTTATGGCGGCCCGTACGGGACGGCGGGCATTCCGTGTTTGTCGGCGGGGTCCTGCCACCTCGAACTCCAACAGTTGGATGTGGAGTTCTTGCAGCTGGTCCTCTCCTTTATGGACGCTATCCTGATAGCCTCCCACACACTCTTGTGTTTTGCTCAATTGGGAGAGGATTTTTTTCAATTGCGTCCTGACCAGCTTGGACTGCTCTGCAGTCTGCAGTCTCCTAGGTCTGGGTCCGCAGGTTCTCGCGGGTTACGTTGGTCATTGTTGTTTGTTTGCGTCTTATACCATGTTCCGTGCTCCGCCAATTATATAGGGAGTTTCTAGACACGGTTGCAAATTCTTAGGTTACATATAAATCTTTTGCGAAACACCCCGACACTTTTGCCCTGAGCGTTACCCAGCTCATATAACGCTTTGCCCTTACGCTGTAGAATAATGCTGCGCACGCGATTTGGACCGAGCTTGGCATTATACCCTTCTGCCTTGTAACTTTGCCGATAGTTTTTCCGATAGACAACTTGTCCAATTGAAAATTCTACTGGCTGGCTGCGGGTGTTATACGACTAGATGCAGCCATACGAATTTTAAAAAATGGTCACGATATACAAAAATTACGGAGTTTCCTGCTTTATTCTAAGTCTATAAAAAGTCTCTGGCCTGCCCGTTCCGTCACATGCTGCTCTCCCATGGGTGGGCGTTTGTTTTTGTTGGTTGTTTTGCTGACCTTACACACTTCGCATGCCTTCACTAGTTCTTGAACATCCACCGACATTCCAGGCCAGTTCAAAGAACCCCCAACGATGTTCGATAGAGAAGTTAAGCCTCCATCGTGCTAGCCTCCCCGATAGATCTTACTGTCCCATAAACCATGGTACGTTATTACTTTAAAAGGCATTCCCTCTACATAGGCTCGAAATTTTGTTGGGCTGAGGATTGCAGCGTAGCATTCCAGCTCAGTTATGCTGTAATTCTTCTGTGCCTTGTTTAGTTGTGCGGACATTTATGCGATTGGGTGTTCGCCGCCTTCGTCATCATTTTGAAACAGGACTCCTCCCACGCCAGCGGTAGAGGCGTCGCATTGAATGATAAATGGCTTTTCAAAATCTGGAATGACAAGTACAGGTGCTGCTGCCTTGTCGGTTTTCAGTGACTCAAAAGCCTGGACGGCCGCTTCGGATAGCTCGAATTTCTTGACGCGATCTTTCTTAAGACAGTCATGAAGTGGGAAGGCAGTCTGAGCGTAGTTCTGAATGAATCTCCGGTACCGAAACTTGGCCTAGGGAAATCTTGTCTTGCTTGTATATTGGCATCATCTGTACGGATCCATCCTCCTCCTACAACGTACCTTAGGTATTTGGCCTGACTATAAAATAACTTACTCTTGTCTACATTGATGGTAAGTTTAGCTCGTTGCAAGCAGTCACTCACTCACTCGCCTTCCGCCTATGTTTCTAGTGTTGCTTTTTTTTCCAAGAAACGTTAGACGTAGGTCTAAAAATCAATCCCGATATAAAATCGTTGAGTTTGAGACCAGGCACGATTAGGAACTCCAAGTTTTTGGTTTCGCCTTCCCATTCTACGGGTAGTGTCCTGTCACTGTGGTTTTGCCCCCGCTGGCTGTGCGCACACTTTCTTCCTTAAATTTCCTGACCGGCTGCGATTTGTTTCTCAGGAACTTTACGGCCCCTTTCCCGATACAATTTGCGCTAGCCCCGGTATCCAGGGCTGTCGTGCCGCTGCATATTCCTCGTTGTTGTAGAGTCTTATGGGATGGGTAAGTTTGCCTGGATTAAATGGCATTTACGGGTTTGACGAGTTCCCGGTCCGCCTGGTTTCCCCGCTTTGGCCTGGCGGACTTCACGGAAAGCCCGTGCGCCTAGCGTCTCTGGCTGACTTCTGACAAAAGCGAAAGATGACCTCGTTGAATAGAGACGTGCATGAATTCTTGTTGGCGGGGTGTTTGCGGTAGAAATCCACTCCGTATCCACACTCATGGCAGACCATATCGTGCAAAGGGTTTCTGAACCCAGGCGCTGTTTTATTGGACTCGCGGCTGTCTCCCGGCTCGGGTTGGAATTCTTTTACAAGGACACCATCAGGAATACGTCCTTGCATCTCTGAGCGTTGTATCTCATTTACTGGTCTACTTCGCATCGGTTTTCCATGGTTTCTTAACCATTGATCCACTCTGAGCCCCTCCTTTTTATGTTCTGCTAGAGATCATATCGGGGACGTCCACAATAACCCAGCCATTTGGGAGTTCATGTTGTCATTTAAAAGTTCTACAGATCCCTCCTCGGCGATCTTGAGTTTCAATTTTAAGAATTGTTTTTAGTGTTCTGCTTGATATGCAGCTAAATATATGACCCGATCTACCGTGAACGGTGCTGTGACTACAACTTGTTATAATAAGATAGGTACGCTGGGGTGCTGTTACGCCGTTAATAAATCTCTCCTCAGTCAAAAACTCGTCCGGAGATGTTGGTCGTTGCCCTGACATGGTTACACCCGGCCAACATGCCTCCGCTTTCCACTGCTTAGAGAACTTTTACTAGGTTTCGTACGTAAACTGGCCCACCTTTTCCTGGAGAGCTTTTACGTCGTTCCGTACGTGAACGGGTCCACCTAAGACAGTGTATGCAAGTCGGTGGAAAATCCGGCTGGTTGACCGATATTTGCGGACTCCACAACCTGGAGCTACTTTGGCCACGCCGGCAGCGTGAACCAAAGAAACTAAAATCGTCCCCCGCCCAAAATTAGTCATAGAAAGCCGGAAAGACTCGAGCCTCTCAAACGACCTGGCTCCTTAGCCTAGTACGTCGGCAGCGTCGATTTTACGTTTTCCGGTCAGCTCCCACACCCCCTCTGTAATGGATCGTCAAATAAACGATATACCCGCACCGCGCCACTAAATGCGTTACCATTTAATCTGTGCTTCTTTCTTCTTTGGACTCCACCTTCTCAAACGACCTGGCTACTTGGCCTAATACGTTGGAAGCGTGAGCCAATCACAAATTATATTTACGTTAATTACAAAAAACTTCGATCGGCACTTAGTTGGTTGATATTATAACAAGGAAATCTCCCACATTTTTGTTTTAAGAAATTTTTACAAATCAACTTTTGAAATCACAAACCAAAGGTCTTACGATTTTAAAGGGATGATAAACAAAAGTGATCTCAAAGTCATGCCTCTGTTCTGAACCATTTACGCGTGTTCTCGGTTGCAGAACTTTTGGACTTTAAGTTATGTTAAGTAGTAAAAAAATTATTATCCCTTTATAATAATTATCACATTAAAAGATGAAATTTATGCCCATTTAGGTGCCCTTATCTCCCAATACAAAAATCTAGTTCGTGAAATTGTTGGCTATTCACGACTACAAACGTCGCTCTAAGGGCTCATGTGTTTGCATAACAAAAACAAGGCGGATACTCGCCGCTGAAAAGGAATTTTTATTTAAGACAATATCGAACATAAAATATTTCATTTCTACCAATGAAATGCATTGCCTGGAAGAGGCTAATAATTAAATATTTTTCTCTAAACCTGACACCCTTCGGTTACCATTGTTACAAAAAATATACTTATTAATGGTGTGGTAATAAAATAAACGAAAATAATGTGTATGCGCTTAGTCGCTATTTACTTCTTCTCCATGTTCCTTCTGCTGTTATGCGTGTTTCTATTCATTGTCAATGTGTGAGGATGACTAGATGAATTATCTATAAACGTGACTCTGCTAGAATGAGAGCGATAAAGCTGTTGCTAAACGTGGCCACTTGCGCTGCGTGGATGAGTGAGAAAGAGACATAATGAAAGGGGAATGTGAAAAATTGGGAAGACAAAAAGCAATCTGTACGAAACGACACATTAGGCGTTAAGAAGCCAAGGTAGACGCTTTACAAATTGAGTAGTGAAAATCATTAGGAGTGACGCCGATATGAACGGACGGATGGACGACGAGGCTCCTGGCATCAATAACCCGACATCAGAAGTGGGATCTGTGCCACATCCTGCATTTTCTGAGGAGCAGTGGCGTGCAGTGGTCGAAATGCAAAATCGGAATTTGGCTGAACTCGTAAAAACCATGCAAGTGACGCCGGCACGCGAGCAGCAACCTAGCTATGAAGATAGCCAAATTTAACCCTGAAGCTGCACGCGTTGAGGCAGCAAAGTGGTGTTCAACAACCGATATAATTCTGTCTGAGCACCCCCTTCAAGGAAGTAAATTGATCATGGCACTTAGCAACTGTATGGAGGGAAGTGCATCTCAGTGGCTCCCACAAATTTCGTACCATGGTATGAAGCGCTTTGAAGCCGAAGAGACGCCGGCCGCTACGTTTTTGAATTTACTCAACAGCCGCCCGAGTGGCGCCGAATGTTACGCGGTATATGCGAGTCGGCAGGTGGTGACTACGAAGTGGCGAAATATGAGAATAGAAGAAATGGCCGTTACAACTGTTCTTGCCCATATGGCAAACATCGACAGTCGTTTGCAACGCGTTCTCTTTACATCCAATATGCGCACCAAAAGTAAGCTACAGGCGGAGTTAAAAGCGTTTACGTTCGACTAGAAGCGACATGCTCGAGATGACAACCTTGGACCTAACCAGAAGAACCATAAGGCATCGCACAGTTGTATGTCACTTCTGTTCAAAGCCGAGACATCGAATTGCTGAATGCCGAAGTAGAATGTGACATGATAGAGAGGCGAAACCGCAGCGTGAAAAATCCAATGTCACGTGCTATGGGTGCGGCCGGAAGTGCAGTCAAACAAGATGTGACTCAACAGAAGACTGTTAACCAATGTTGTGTGACTGAGCCAAAGGGAAATTTGCATCAACGGGGTGAGATCTATCCAATTTGCTTCGATTCCGGTGCAGAGTGCTCCCTTCTTAAAGACGACATTAGTAATAAGTAATCTGGTTAACGTATAAACAATATTGTAATGATAAAAGGTATTGGTGGTGGTAGTGTATGCAGTACATTGCAAATCTTGAGTGAGGTTACTATTAACGAAAACATTATGGAAATAATATTTCATGTAGTCCCGAATGAGCAATTGAGGAGTGATATTCTGATAGGGCGAGAGATACACAAACAAGGCTTTTAAGTAATTTTGACATCCGATAATTTTTAAGTAGTAAAATAAAAAACTGTTAATAATTGTTCCGTTGCTGAGCGATCGTTTACCTTGTCCGATATCGACACCGAATTAGTCGACAATGAGAAAGCTCATTTACCAATTGGATACCTCATACCCGAGTAAATACAGGTAAAATGAAAATCCGTTTAATTGATCCAACTAAAACTGTCCAGCGCCGACCTTACAGAAGAAGTAGTAGCGTATGCAAGTGAGCAAATTGATAAGGTGTAATATTGTTCGCCCAAGTTGTTCTCCCTTTGCTAGCCCCATGTTGCTCGTCAAAAAGAAGAATGGCACCGACCGTCTGTGTGTCGATTTTAGAGAGCTAAATTGAAACACGATTTCGGATAAATACCCCCTACCGCTTATTAGCGATCAAATTGCTAGACTTCGCGGAGCAAAATATTTCACATGCTTAAATATGGCAAGTATTTGGGTTAGATTCGCCCGAATGTGCGAAAGATAGCTTCATTAAGCTCTTTCCCTCCTCCTCAAACGGTCTCCGGCGTTAGACAATTCATTGGCCTGGCCTCGTACTTTCGCAAATTCGTTCCTGGATTCTCACAACTTTTGAAACCATTGTATTCACTTTCGTCTGGTAACGGCAAGATTACATGGAGCGCCGAGCTAGAAGAAATCAGACTCAAAGTTGTGACGATCCTCACAAATGAGCCTGTTCTGGTCATTTTCGACCCGCAATATCCTATAGAGTTGCACACTGATGCAAGTGCCTGTGGATATGGAGCGATACTTTTACACCGTATAGAAAGTAAACCCCATGTAATCGAGTACTTCAGCAAACCAACTACCTCTGTTGAATCTAGATATCACTCTTACGAGCTGGAAGCCTTGGCAGTCTATACCGACTGCAATTCATTAAAAGCTTCTCGCACAAAAGTAGATTTAACCCCCAAAGTTCACCGCTGGTGGGCCTACTTACAATCGTTTAATTTTGAAATTTAATATAGAGAGGGTAAACGTATGGCTCATGTCGATTTCCTATCAAGAAATCCTTTACCATCCGAACACATTCTGTCAAGGAACAAGATTCCCGAAAATCGAGTAAATCTGTCCGAGATATCAGTACTTGGCTTCTTGCTGAGCAACGATTAGAACCCGAGATAACAGAAATTCTTAACAAATTGGAGTCAGATGAGCGGCAGTCGCCGCCGTTCGTTGACGTGTCTTCGTTTTTAATCGAGCTCCGTATCGGATAATTTGAGTGAAGTGAATGGTGATTAATATAAAACAAATAAATAAATCGAAAGCGAAAGAGACGCTCTGTGCGATGCACCATCGCTCGAGTACATATGCTGTGTTTGAAACAAACAATTTTTTTTTTTTTTTTACATCTTCAAACAGAAGACCAAAAACAAAAAAAAGCAAATAAAAACAACAACTATGAGTCAGAACGACATTCGCGCTCAGCGTCAACGCGAGCAGGTCTACCGCCGGCTCTCATTGCAACGAAATAACGCGTACTTCTCATACGTCTCCGCGACTTCTGCAGCGAGCGGTCAATCACCCCTATCCCGACGAATTTACTTTTGCCAACAACTCAAGAAAGAGCGTGTTCTTGCTCTTCCTCATTACTAGCTTCGTCACGAAACCCGCAAGCACCAAACACTTGCGAAAAGTTCAAACTCAAACCGAGGCTAGCCATCGTCTCCTAACCAAATTCCTGGACGATGCAGGAAAAAACTTTTATACATACCAACTAAAAAGCGCAAGGGGCCTACAGGTTGTTCGCAAAGGGATTGAAGCAACTGTTTCGATCACTGAAATCGTAGAAGCGCTCAAGGGAAAGAACTTTAATGCAAAAATGGTCATGAACATTCTTAACAAAAATAAGAATTCACAACCAATGTTTAAAATCGAGTTGGAGCCAGATACTAAAAAAATGAAGTTCACCCAATCTACAAGTTACAGCTCTTATTGCATCGGCGTATCACAGTAGAAGAGCCACACAGGCGCAACCGCCCAGTGCAGTGCACTAACTGCCAAGAATATGGCCACACTAAGGCTTACTACGTAGTCTGTAGTGAAGCACAGCACAGCGAACTGTCATAAGAAGAAGGAAGACAGCTCTGTTAAAATGTGCAGCAACTGCGGTGGCGAATTGGCGTGGCTGTGTAGTATATAAGGAACTAAAGAACCGTCTTAACAAACACGGAGAATCAACACGAGCTCAGGCCACACACATCAGTCACACTCCGCCACAATCGGGCCCCTCTTACACAGCACCCGTTCCTACACATCGTACCAATCCTAGCGTTTCCTTCGCTACTGCCTTAAGATCGGGAATTAAAAGCGTGAATCCAATAACACAAAAGTCAACTACTACGCGGGAATATCAACGCAGTATATATCAACTGACATTGAAACGATGATGATCTCACTCCAGAAAACCCAAAAAGAAAATTATGACATACATGCAAACCACAATGCAAGACCTTATGCGAAACCAAAATATGCTGATACAGCTTCTCGTGTCATCAAAATCAACATAATGCCTCCACTTCAAATATCTATGTGGAACGCGAATGACAAGCACAACTTCCATGTTCCAGGATACCTATTCTACGCCACAAACCATCCGGACGGAAAAGCCCATGGCGGCACTGGCATACTTATCAGAGGTCGCATCAAACACCACCTTCATAATAAAACTGAAACGGACAACCTGCAATCCACTTCCATAAGCATGCAATCTAGCATCGGCCCCGTCACTCTGGCCGCAGTCTACTGCCCACCTCGTTTTGCAGTTTCTGAGGACCAATTCTTGGAATTTTTCAACTCACTCGGTGAGCGATTTATAGCGGCTGGTGACTACAGTGCCAAGCACACGCACTAGGGTTCACACCTTTTAAACCCAAAGGGCAAACAACTTTACAACGCGCTCATTAAGCCACGAAATAAGCTCGATTATGTCACTCCGGGTAGGCCTACATACTGGCCAGCAGATCCAAATAAGCTCCCGGATCTCAGTGACTTCGCAATAATAAGAAATATACCTAGAAATAATATTGTCACTTGTAGAACTATCATCAGATCACTCACCAGGTTTACTTGCTCTCAGGCATTGACCACATATAACTGAGCACACCTATAGGCTGACAGGCAACAGGACCACATGGGCAAGGTACACAAAATATGTTTGTACTAACATGGTACCAACTCAAACAGTGTCTACCCATGAGGGTATTGACCGTCTGACCGAATCGACGGAGGAAAATCTTGTTGCTGCAGCCAAGGCCTCTACCCCTCCAGACACACACAAAATGACAAATCATACCAAGACAACTCGCGAAATCGAACAGCTAGTACTTGAAAAACGAAGACTAAGAAGAGAATGGCAGAATCACAGATCCCCAAAGGCTAAGGAACAGCTAAAACTAGCAACACAAAGACTAACCAAGGCACTTAAACTTGAGGAAGCAAACGCCCAGCATCTATATATCGAACAACTATCGCCCACCAGCAAGAAGAACCCTTTGTGGAAAGCACACAAAAATATTCAGCCACCAGCAGAAACAGTCGTTTTACTGCGAGGCCCCTCAGGAAGCTGGATACGCAGCGAACAAGATAGAGCAAGTGCATTCGCCGATCACCTTCAAGGCGTATTCCAGCCAAATACTGCTAGCAACTCATTTGTCCTACCTGTAGCAATTAAAATCCAGCCACCAATAAATCCAATAACATTTAGTCAACGAGATAGCATCTATAATAAAAGATCTTGAGCCCAAAAAATCACCTGGACACGACTTGGTGACACAAAAAATGATCATAGAACTCCCAGCGTGTGCGGTTCTGACCTTACGAAATCCCTTTAACGCTATTACGAAACTTGGATACTATCTCCAAAGGTGGAAAAAGGGGTCATAGTGATGATTCCCAAACCAGGCAAAGACAAAACGCAACCCTCATCCTACAGACCAATCAGTCTCCTATCGTGTCTCTCGAAACTGTTTGAAAAGGCATTTTTAAAACACCTAGCTCCCTACTTAAGAATGCGAAACACAATACCATCCCATCAATTTGGTTTTCGCAAAAATCATGGAACGATCGAACAGGTCAATCGCATCACAAACGAAATTCGTACGGCTTTTGAGCACCGGGAATACTGCTCAGCAATATTTTAGATGTCGCACAAGCATTTGACCGAGTCTGGCTGGAAGGACTAATGTACAAGATAACAAAACTGCTTCCGCAGGTGTAACAGTTCGACTTCACACGACCGCGTCATCAATGCTGGAGTTCCCCAAGGAAGTGTGCTGGGCCCCGTTCTTTACACTTTATATACAGCAGACATGCCTACAAACTATCAGCTCCCAACCTCTACCTTTTTCTTGACGATACTGCAATACTCAGCCGATCCAAATGCTCATTAAAGCCAACCAAAAAACTTGACTGTCATCTTAAAACACTGGAAAGATGGTTTGCGGGCTGGCGCATTAAGAAAAACGAGACCAAAAGCAGACATGTAACATTCACACTGAATAGACAAACCTGCCCACCATGTACCCTAAACAATACACTCATCCCACAATCAGACGTAGTAACATATCTCGGGGTTCACCTAGATAGACGCCTCACCTGGCGGCGACATATAGAATCTAAAAGGACTCATATGAAGCTTAAAGCAGGCAATCTCTACTGGCTTATTAATTGCAACTCTCCGCTTAGTCTGGAATACTTCTCTACAATACCGTGCTGAAACCCATTTGGACATACGGCTGTGAATTATGGGGAAACGCGTCCAAAACCAACATTGAAATTATACAGCGAGCTCAGTCAGCGATTCTGCGAACTATCACTGGGGCACCATGGTACCTACGCAGCGAAAGCATCCATAGAGACCTCAACATAAACCTCGTCAACGAAGAAATCCAGATGAGAAAGAGTAAACATCAAGCAAAGCTCGCCGCACACGAAAATCTTCTCGCGAAGTCGCTTACGCGTGTATGTAGTCACAGCAGGCTAAAGCGCAAAGATTCTCCAGCCCAGCAAAGAAATCCTGGGCCGTCTCTAACTAATACAACTATTTAATATTGTACTTAAACTAATTTATATAAGTTTTGAATAATTATTGGTAGTCTCATAATAAGAGAAGATGCAATAAATAACGCAATAAGTTCGAAAAAAAAAAAGATGAGTTGGCCGAAAACCTGGCCAAAACGTATGATCTGCGAAAAGGCGTATTATATCGCAAGGTCGAAAGACTAGGTAAAGCAAGTTATTTACCAGTTGTACCCAGAGCTTTCAAATGATCAGTAATTAACCAGGTACACGAGTCAATAATGCATTTAGGATGGCAAAAGACACTTGATAAAATGTAGCAGTATTATTGGTTCGCTAAAATGAACAAGTATGTCCGGAAATTTGTTTTAAACTGTATTACTTGTAGGTCCGTGAATTCATCGTCTGGGAAGGTTCAGGTTCTATTCCAAAGACAAGTGTACCGTGGCACACCATTCATATAGATATAACGGGATAATTAAGTGGCAAGCGATATGAAGGAATATCTTATTTTTCAGATTGATGCCTATACAAAGTTTGTTTATCTATATCACACCTTGAAGATAGATGCCGAAAGCTGTGTCAACGATATGAAATCTTCCGTAAACTTATTCGGAGTACCAGATCGCGTTATCGCCGACCAGGGCAGATGTTTCACTAGCTCCATGTTTTCAGAGTTTTGCGCATCACAGAAAGTTCAACGTCACTTGATTGCTACGGGAATGAGCCGCGCAAATGGGCAAGTGGAACGGGTCATGAGCATACTAAAAAATTCGCTGTCAGTGGTAGAATTAAGTCAACGATCGTGGCAGGATGCACTTGGCGAAGTCCAACTTGCACTGAATTGTACAATTTCTCGTGCAACTGCGGCAAGTCCGTTAGAGATGTTGATTGGTAAACAGGCTCTTGGGTTATGTCCCCCATGTGAGACCGAATGTGAAATAGATTTGGCAACTGTTAACCTTAGCGTCTTACGACAAATCCAGATTTGATAGCAGTAAGGCAGCCGTTGACAAACACCACGTAGGTGACTATGTGCTATTGAAAAATGAAGAAAGACACCAAACCAAGTTAGATCAGAAATTCAAAGGACCGTTTTTGGAAACTGAATTATTAGAGGGTGACAGGTATACGCTAAAGTCGTTGACGAGTAACCGATCGTTCAAGTCTTGTCATGAAGATTTACGAAAAATGCCGGGTGCGGAAATGCCTAATAAGTTAAACGAGAATATAGAGAAATAACTGAAATATAGAAATAGTTGAATTAAGAGAAAATCCCGCCAATGAGTTCTTTTGTGAATGAGAGATATCCGTCTAGGTGAGACGATGAATTGCGAGTTATCAGTCTATGTGAAAGGATGAATTGTGGGTTATCCGTCGAGGTGAGACGATGAATAAGTAATAAAGAGTTATCCGTCTAGCGAGACGAAGGGATATCTGTGTCACGTGTTGCTTGTAACAAGAGAGATCCGTCCAGAAGAGACGATGAGTTTGCATTGAATCAATATTTAAGTGTGTGAACAGGCGGAAGATCGATACTAGCAATCGGTAAATGATAAGCTAAGATAAGTTGTAAGCTGATGTATTACTGATTGATGAAACTGAATTTGAAAATAGAATAAGTTATCTCAGCAACAATGAATTGTAAGTTGTTTGCTCCTTCACAGAATTAAGAAATTAAGAAATACACATAATAAAATCAAATTAATGAAATTAAATAGTATTGAGAAGTGATCAAAGTATGTGATCTTGGTGCCCTGGTATCTCGGTACCAAAAGCTTATACGAGGACGTGTAAATGTCAGAATGGCCGTGTCAGGGCGATAATATTGTGTATGCGCTTAGTCGCTATTTACTTCTTCTCCATGTTCCTTCTGCTGTTTGTAAGGTAGCTTGTCGTTGATCTCGGCCTAAAAGTAGGCACTTAATTAGGTCGTTCGTAAGGTCGGGAAAAATGTTAATTAGGCTGTCATGAAGAACATTTCTCCAACTGCATTTTTGGAGTTCAGACAAGGGGCATTAATTGAGTTTAAACCAGCGAGTAAGGAAGTGCGTCCGAGCTATCCAAAAATAAAATTTAGTGTCTCTCAAAATTACAAAAAAAAAAAGAGAATTTAACCAAAATTTAAATTTGTGGATCGAGAAGATAACCCAGTGAATCGGAAAATTTATATTTCGTTAACTTTAGTGCCAACCCCTAGAGGGTAAGTTTTGTGCGTGTGTGAAGAATATTATATTTCAAAAACAAAAAATCACCATTGAGGCCAGTGAGACCAGTGAGGGAAGCATAAATTGCCGACCAGGAGGATTTCTGGATTTCATCAGTCAGCAGCGCCACCGTTAAGCGCAAAAACATGATTTAATTGAATTCACACCTGACCGACTGCTTGTTAAGCAGATCGGCAACCAGACAAGCAGATCAGCATAAGTTATTCCGATAGAAAAAATAAATTCCGCCTTATGCTAGGAAATTAATTTAAGTTATGTTGTAAGAGAAATAGTATTCATTTAGGGCAATTCCTTTCTTTTCTTTTCTTTCCTTCTCCCTTTATCCCATTTTCCTTCCTCTTCCCACATAAGCAAAAGCCCGCCTAAACTGGCGTGAGCACAAGAATGAAGTGAAAAGAGAAGAAAGAGTACCGCAGTAGGAGAGCGGCTCAAAAGAGCAGATCAAAAAGAAATAGCTCTCTTAGGATTAAAAGGCGGTGTAAGCTGATTTCTCTTTCACAGGCAACCACTTGAAGCGCTTCATCGTGGGAAATGCAGAGTGAGTAATATAAATGTTTTTATTTAAAGGAGAAAGCAGCTGCCGGAAGAAAAATCAAATAATTAGCTACTGCGGCGCTACTTGTTTCCAAGTCCATTGTTTACCAATAACAAATTCAATGGAAATAAAAATTGCTCATGTTTAAAATTTACCCTTGCCCCAATACTCGCTTTTCTAAAATCTTAAAAGAATAAAAATAAGAAAAATTTAAAAATTAAAATACACATCCCATATACCCTACTTTTCCTATTCTTAATGCCCTGCCGAGCGTAAGTATTCCTTTTTTTAAGCAAACAAAAAACTTTACATTTAATTTAAATCTAGATGTTTAAAATGTGTAGGTTAGGGTAATCATTTAGGATATGTTGTCTAAACCTGTTCCAATTAAAACATTGTCAGTTTTTAAGTTTATTCCATGCTAAAAATTAAATTTTATAATGTTTAAATCCGAGTAAATCTCTCTAGGGGTGGGTGCCATGCGGCGTCGGAAGGTGTATGTCGTGTAAAATGTAGCATACTTGTAGGGATCACCGGTTATGTCAAATGGTTAGTGGTGGTCAAGGTAGGGTGGGCGTCGACAGCTTAACAGCTGGTGTCGTACGAGTGTGCTATGTCCTTGTTTGTCCTTAGTCCTGTCGTCCGATAGTCCTTTAGTGTTTCTTGTGGAGATCAATTCCTAAGCACGCGAAATAAATAAGTGTGTGATAGGAGACGAGCAAGTAGTCGCGATGTCAAATATTCCCCCCCTTTACTCTACCGAGAATTAGTAGCCGGAACCAGCGCGTGCTTGATCGCCCAACTGCAATTTACCATCTGCTCGGGAAAGTTATACTCGTAGTTCGCTACAGTATACTTAATATTTATCATAATCTTATTTTGGCGCCCAACGTGGGGCCCGATTCTGTCATGGTGACAGATCGATCAAACCGTCAATAACATCTGACGATCGTCCCCAAGATCTCCACATGTTCATCAACAAAAGTATGTGGTCAAAGCAAAAAAAAATCGCGATCTAGAAATCCGAAAATTGCTTAAATCAGGCAGCAGGAAAAGTATTAGTCATTTGGCTCTTACGCCGCTACTGAATCAGAACACATATTGTTTTATTACTATTATAATATTAAATTGTCCTATTATCTGCTGGAAGAGTTTCAGCTATTTAGCTTTAACGCCGCGTCATAATTAGTGCATTTAATGTTTTAATAATTTATTTTGTTATTTTTATTCCTTTTTAATTTTGTTTTGTTCGTTAGTCTTTTGTATAAAATTAAAAAAATTAAATGTATAAATTGTACAAGCCAAATCTTGTCTTTTGCCTTTTGTGTTTTGTATAATTTGTCATATATTAATGAAATTCAAAAGGTTAATGTACATAGGATGTTAAACATAGGACTAGTGAAAAGTTCACTAGGATTTCAAAGAATCAAGGAACCACTTGTTGCCTTTGGCCTTGTGTTGAGCCAAGATATTTGTTTTCTATGTCTAAATACAACATCCTTCACCTTCCATTCTAGTAATTTTCTCTTTTAAATCAGTAGTGTCAATAGCGTACATTTAAACCACGTCAGGACTTTAGTAACAAGGAATTTTACACAACGATACCTGAAAACGATTGCATGGCACCCCGATTTTTATTTGTTTATTTATTTTCTTTACCTTATTTTTGTGTTCTCAATTAATTATTTAATAGGATAATTTTTTTTATTAATAGTCCACATTATTTATTTATTTATTTTATTATATGTTCTTGAGTGTATAGTAGAGGTCAGAGTAAAGCATAGGTTCATTAGAGATGCCACTAGCACACAGCACCGAAGACTTATCTAGAATTGTCGAAAATATATGCCACATCTGCGCTAGAACTATTTCTTATCCTAGCCAAATTTTAACCACCAGTTGCGGACACGAATTTCACCGAACTTGCTTTACTGCAAAATCGGGGGGTCTGCTCTAGTTCCCTTTCATTACCGTCCACCGAAAACTTGTCCGGGGACCTAGAAAACCAACCCTGAGGGTCAAAACTCAAAACTCCAAGAGCACAACCGAACGTTCTGACTAGGTCCAAAACCAGTCAAGAAAGGCTACAACAAAAAACGACAATGTCCAACTCAAAAAACCGAGAACAGCCTTCACCTCCGACTGAACCCACAACCGATTTTCAGACAGCAATGGCTGAAAGCATAAAATCGGCTATCTCGGGAACCATTACGGCAGCCTTGGTCCAACAAACAAAATGTTTTGCAGACGCTTTGGGCCAACACACAAATAATCTGACCCAAGCGATCACTGCGGGCTTTCAAGCTCAGGCATCAAGCCTTTCGTCTAATCAAGTATTCCTAGACCCATTATACGACCGATCTAAAGGAGTTCCACAAGGCTCACCAAATATAGGTCCAACCCGTAGCGTTAACCAGTCACCTGCATCAGCAATGACCTCCTTAAGACCGGATAAGATCGCCCAGATAATTTTTAACTGGAAACTACGTTTCTCAGGAAAAGGTCCAATGGCTGTCGAGGACTTTATTTACCGAGTCGAAGCTTTAGCCGGTCAAACATTGGACGGTAATCTTCAACTCGTGGCTCAAAATGCCAGTACGTTATTCGAGGGTATTGCGAGCGAGTGCTATTGGCGTTACCACAAAAGTGTAACCGTTGAGCGCTGGTATGAATTATGCGCCGCACTCAAAGGGCAATTTAAGGACGACCGAACTGACAGAAATATCAGGGCCGAGATAGACCAGAGAAAGCAACGCGGAAGCGAATCATTCGATGATTTCTACCGGGTAATCGCAACTCTTGCGGATAGACTATGTCAGAAGGAGCTATGGTTGAAACCTTACGAGCCAATCTCCAACCCGATATTCAGCACGAAATTTTATACGAGCGTGCCGATACCGTTCCCGAATGAAGAGGGTTGGTTAGGACTCGGGAAATCTTAATGCAAAGCGTAGGGAAGCCTCAGGGGCTCAGGGGCCACAACGCCAGGTACCCAGGCGACAGGTGTGCGAGGTCCAATGCCAGATCGAGTCAGAATCGGAACTCGAAGATCTAGAGGAAGACCTAGAGTTAGCGGCCATGGAATTGCAGTGCTGGAACTGCCAGGAAAAGGGTCACAGGTATCAGGAGTGCACCGCAGACAGACGTGTCTTCTGTTATTGTTGCGGTAAAGCAGATACGTATAAGCCGTCATGCAGTAAATGTACTTGTTACGCTCCAAAAAACCAGCAAGGGCGTGCCACAAGGGCACGCAGACAGATGGTTTCGAAATCGACGATGACAAACTAAACGATTTCAACCAAACAAGTAGCAGCGTATCTACAACCTTTGAGGTGGACCAGGTCCAACAAAAGCTAGAGGTCACAGATACAAGCCGATCAAAAGTTCGCAGGGAGAAAAGAAAAAAACTAAGAAAGGAAGAACGGAAGCTGCTTCTCTCAGCCATGGTGGGGCAACTTCGCGACGTTAGGCCGTATGCTCAGGTACAAATGCTAGGAAAAACAGTAGTGGGTTTATTGGATACAGGGGCATCTGTTAGCTGCATATGTGGTAGTCTGGCCACAGAGCTGCCAGGTCTAAATATTTTATGCCAAAAATTTACCGCAGATGTTAGAACAGCCGATGGACAATCTCAAAAAATTACCGGCCGAGTAACCACTGAAGTGTCTATCCGAAACGAGAATAAAAAAATCACCTTCTACGTAGTTCCATCTTTAGCAGGGGATCTCTATTTAGGAATAGATTTTTGGAAGCACTTTCAGCTACTACCTGAAGCTTTCTGTGGCAACAACCAAGTAGTGGCAGCCTTAGAGGAGCTTTCGGCTCGAGAGCTTACTCAAAGCCAGCAGAAAACGCTGCTTCAGGTTGTTCAACTTTTCCCGTCGTATGCCTTAAAAGGATTAGGAAGGACCGAATTGATTACCCACTCCATTGATGTTGCTCAAGCAAAGCCAGTAAAGCAAAGACACTATGCCGTATCGCCTGCAACAGAAAAACTGATGTACGCCGAGTTGGATAGGATGCTCAAGTTAGGGGTTATCGAAGAGTCATCCAGCGCTTGGTCCTCGCCAGTAGTCCTGGTACAAAAACCAGGAAAAGTTAGGCTTTGTATCGATAGCCGAAAGTTAAATGAGGTGACGGTAAAAGATGCATACCCCATGCCCTTAATAAATGGAATATTGAGTAGACTCCCTAAAGCTGAATTCATTACTACCTTAGACCTTAAGGATGCATTCTGGCAGATCCCGCTAGACCAAAGCTCCAAGGACAAAACAGCGAGACCCCTTTACCAATTTGTGGTTATGCCTTTTGGGCTATCAAATTCTCCTCAGACTATGTGCAGGCTGATGAATAAGGTGATACCCGCAGACTTGAGAAACGAGGTGTTCGTTTACCTGGACGACCTACTAATAGTCTCAGACACGTTCGAAAGACACATAGAAGTTTTGCAGGAGGTTGCCTCTTATCTACAAAAAGCCAAACTAACCATAAATGTGGAGAAGAGCAACTTTTGCATCAAAGAAGTAAAATATAGACATGTGATTGGAAATGGAACTGTAGGGACGGACCCAGACAAAATATCCGCCATAGTCGAGTTTCCAAGCCCGCGATCAATGAAGCAACTACGTCGATTTTTAGGGATGACTGGGTTGTACAATAAGTTCATAAAGAACTTCGCAGCGCTAGCCTCTCCAATTACAGATACCCTTAAAAATAAACGGAGATTTGTTTGGACGAAGGAAGCTCAGGAAGCCTTTGAGGGGCTAAAGGAAAAAATGTGCACTGCCCCTGTTTTACACAGTCCGAATTTTGACGCACCTTTTTCCATTCATTGCGATGCAATACAGGAGTTGGTGCAGTCCTGATGCAGCAAGACTCGGAAGGAAACGAGGTTCTGATCTCCTTTATGTCTCGGAAGCTGAAAAGGTGCCAATCAAACTACACGATGACCGAAAAGGAGTGTCTGGCAGCCGTGTTGGCAGTAAAAAAAATTTAGGGCATATGTGGAGGGTCAAGAATTCAGTATTATCACGGATCACGCTTCTTTAAAATGGCTTATGTCCCAGGCAGACCTCAGTTCCCGTCTGGCCCGCTGGTCCCTAAAATTACAAGGGTTTAAGTTTAATATAAGCCATAGAAAAGGCAGTCAGAACGTGGTGCCAGACGCCCTGTCAAGGACCTTTACAGACGACCTATCCGCTTTCGAAGTAGCAAGTTTAGTGGATATGGAGGCCAAAGCATTCCGGGGAATAGAGTACGAAAATTTAAAGTCAGCTGTCTCTTCAGGAACACCAAGATTGTTGGATGTCAGGATTAGCAACGGGTACTTATATCGCCGCGCGGAACACGCTGCAGACGAAAAGGTTGGAGATGAGTCTTGCTGGCTTCACAAAGAAATAGTTCCCGACTTGCTAAAAAGAGATCCTGAAGATCTCATGGCAGCCCACTGCGGAGTAGGTAAAATGTTGGAGAAACTAAGAAGATATTTTTATTGGCCAAATTTAGCAGCAGATGTCAAGGAATTTGTCAACAAGTGAGCGGTGTGTAAAACTACCAAACACCCCAGTCAAATCTTAAGGCCACCCTTAGGAAATACTGGTCGTTCAAACAGGATCTTCCAAAGACTTTATGTCGATTTTTTAGGACCGTATCCGCGTAGCTCAGAAGGGAATATAGGATTGTTCATAGTCGTCGATCATGCTTCAAAGTTCCCATTTCTCAAAGCCGTAAAAAAGTTTACAACGGAGGCTATCCTTCCCTTCCTGGAAAAAGAAATCTTCCACTGTTTTGGCGTTCCGGAAACAATCATTTCCGACAATGGGGTACAATTTAAATCCGTGGCTTTCAATTCCCTGTTAGAAAAATATGGCGTGGCGCATTCTTATGCCGCTATTTATGCACCGCAAGCCAACGCTTCAGAAAGGGTCAACAGATCCGTTTTAGCTGCTATTAAAGCTTACATAGACCCAAACCAAAAGAACTGGGATAGTAAGCTCAGTAGCATCTGTTGCGCGTTGAGATTGAGTTTACACTCAGCCAGTAAAACAACTCCCTACAGAATGGTGTTTGGGCAGCACATGATAGAAGACGGGAAGTCGTATCGAATTATTAGAGAACTCAGACTGCTGGAAGATAGAACTATGCAGTTTGATAAAGACGACTCGAGGGATATAATCATGCGTACCGCCCAGGAGGCGATGGACGTCCAAAGGCAAAGAAACGAGCGGTCCTACAATTTGAGAAGCCGAGAGGCTTATAGACCTGGACAGGAAGTGTATCGACGGAACTTCCAGCAAAGCAATTTTTGCAAAGGGTTTAGCTCAAAACTGGCTCCGGTCTTCATAAAATCAAGAGTTCGGAAGAAGCTAGGAGCTGCTTATTACGAGATCGAGAATCTCCAAGGAAAGGTTGTAGGCAAGTACCATGCTAAAGACCTACGGCAATAGAAAGTATCCGCCCGACAAGCTTGAACCTTCCTTGTGTAATACTTTACCCCAAGTTAGATTTTGGTAGGGGGGAATTGTAAGGTAGCTTGTCGTTGATCTCGGCCTAAAAGTAGGCACTTAATTAGGTCGTTCGTAAGGTCGGGAAAAATGTTAATTAGGCTGTCATGAAGAACATTTCTCCAACTGCATTTTTGGAGTTCAGACTCGGGGTCCCGACCCGAAGCGGTAGCCACTGGGCATTAATTGAGTTTAAACCAGCGAGTAAGGAAGTGCGTCCGAGCTATCCAAAAATAAAATTTAGTGTCTCTCAAAATTACAAAAAAAAAAGAGAAATTGACAATTTAACCAAAATTTAAATTTGTGGATCGAGAATTAAACCCAGTGAATCGGAAAATTTATATTTCGTTAACTTTAGTGCCAACCCCTAGAGGGTAAGTTTTGTGCGTGTGTTGTGGCTTAGAATTTTTTTTGTTAAGGGCATCAAATTACAGGTGGCACCTAGAAGAATATTATATTTCAAAAACAAAAAATCACCATTGAGGCCAGTGAGACCAGTGAGGGAAGCATAAATTGCCGACCAGGAGGATTTCTGGATTTCATCAGTCAGCAGCGCCACCGTTAAGCGCAAAAACATGATTTAATTGAATTCACTATATTAACATTATCTACATCTATATATATTCCCCTTTACACCGCTTTACCGCCTCACACCTGACCGACTGCTTGTTAAGCAGATCGGCAACCAGACAAGCAGATCAGCATAAGCTATTCCGATAGAAAAAATAAATTCCGCCTTATATTAGGAAATTAATTTAAGTTATGTTGTAAGAGAAATAGTATTCATTTAGGGCAATTCCTTTCCTTTCTTTCCTTCTCCCTTTATCCCATTTTCATTCCTCTTCCCACATAAGCAAAAGCCCGCCTAAACTGACGTGAGCACAAGAATGAAGTGAAAAGAGAAGAAAGAGTACCGCAGTAGGAGAGCGGCTCAAAAGAGCAGATCAAAAAGAAATAGCTCTCTTAGGATTAAAAGGCGGTGTAAGCTGATTTCTCTTTCACAGGCAATCACTTGAAGCGCTTCATCTTGGGAAATGCAGAGTGAGTAATATAAATGTTTTTATTTAAAGGAGAAAGCAGCTGCCGGAAGAAAAATCAAATAATAAGCTACTGCGGCGCTACTTGTTTCCAAGTCCATTGTTTACCAATAACAAATTCAAAAAAAAAAGAAATTTAAAATGGAAATGAAAATTGATCATGTTTAAAATTTACCCTTGCCCCAATACTGGCTTTTCTAAAATCTTAAAAGAATAAAATAAGCCCTGCCGAGCGTAAATATTCCTTTTTTTTAAGCAAACAAAAAACTTTACATTTTACATACATATCTGTTGCGAAATTATCTACATGAACGCCACAGTCCAAAATTTCTTTTAACAATTTAAATCTAGATGTTTAAAATGTGTAAGTTAGGGTAATCATTTAGGATATGTTGTCTAAACCTGTTCCAATTAAAACATTGTCAGTTTTTAAGTTTATTCCATGCTAAAAATTAAATTTTATAATGTTTAAATCCGAGTAAATCTCTCTAGGGGTGCCATGCGGCGTCGGAAGGTGTATGTCGTGTAAAATGTAGCATACTTGTAGGGATCACCGGTTATGTCAAATGGTTAGTTGTGGTCAAGGTAGGGTGGGCGTCGACAGCTTAACAGCTGCTGTTGTACGAGTGTGCTATGTCCTTGTTTGTCCTTAGTCCTGTCGTCCGATAGTCCTTTAGTGTTTCTTGTGGAGATCAATTCCAAAGCACGCGAAATAAATAAGTGTGTGATGCGAGACGAGCAAGTAGTCGCGATGTCAAATATTCGCCCCCTTTACTCTACCGAGAATTAGTAGCCGGAACCAGCGCGTGCTTGATCGCCCAACTGCAATTTACCATCTGCTCGGGAAAGTTATACTCGTGGTTCGCGCGTTCCTATTCATTGTCATTGTGTGAGGAATGAGAGCGATAAAGCTGTTGCTGAACGTGGCCACTTGCGCAGCTTGGATTAGAGTGAGAAAGAGACATAATGAAAAGGGAATGTCAAAAATTGGGAAGACAAAAAGCAGTCTGTACGAAACGACACATTAAGCGTTGAGAAGCCAAAGTAGACGCTAAACGCGAGCAGCTTTACAAATTGAGTAGTGAAAATCATTATGAGCGACGTCGATATGAACGGACGGACGGATGACGAGGATCCTGACATCTATAACCCGACATATATATATAAAGATATAGTGAATACTTGGGAACAGGGTTCTCTCAAACCTACCCCACTTTAATCCGGAGCGATCAGATCTCGACGCGTTTGATCCTGGCTATATATATATATTAATATAGTTATACATATCTAGGGTTGTTGATAATATATCAAAATATCAATATATCGATATTTTTTCTGAAATGATATATTTATATCGTGATATTTTTTTTGCCCAAGTATCGGTATTGCGATATTTTTTTGATATTTTCTCTTCGCTCACTTTGATTTCGACGCGATACCAACTACACGAGCACGTGATAAAATAGATATCAAATCAAATTATATAGAAATAAAAAACGGGACTGCAAAATGCAAATTGTTCGAAAGAATAATAAAAACCTGTGGAAACACTTCAAACATGTCCTCGAACCTTAAAAATAAACATAAAGATGTTTTCGTAAAATGTGCGAAAAAGAAGGTATGTCATAAGGTGTATGTATGTGTGCGTATGTTCAAATTTCAGAAGCTCAAAATTTCACTGAGAATTTATTATTATCTGTATTATATCCGTATTATTATTATTATGATCTGTATTAGAAATCCATTAATTTAAGTTATGATATATTAAGATTAAATGAAAATATGAAATTAAATATGAAAATTAAGTTAATAAGAAACTTTTATGTTTTCATTGAGGGAAAATAAAATTTTATTTGAAAAAAAAATCAAAAATATCATATATATCGATATTTTTTTGTGATATTTTCAATATTATCATCATTTTGTTTTGATAAAAAAAATATCATCGATACGATATTTTTATACCCGTTACTCGTAGAGTAAAAGGGTATACTAGATTCGTTGAAAAGTATGTAACAGGCAGAAGGAAGGGTTTCCGACCATATAAAGTATATATATTCTTGATCAGGACCAATAGCCGAGTCGATATGACCATGTCCGTCTGTCTGTCCGTCCGTATGAACGCTGTGATCTCAGGAACTACAAAAGCTACAAAGTTGAGATTAAGCATACAGACTCCAGGGACATAGACGCAGCGCAAGTTTGTCGATTCATGTTGCCACGCCCACTCTAACGCCCATAAACCGCCCAAAACTGCCACGCCCACACTTTTGAAAAATGTTTTGATATTTTTTCATTTTTATATTGGTCTTGTAAATTTCTATCGATTTGCCAAAAAACTTTTTGCCACGCCCACTCTAACGCCCACAAACCGCGAAAAACTGTGTTTAAGACTCTCCTTCTCCCTTCCACTAACTGAGTAACGGGTATCAGATAGTCGGGGAACTCGACTATAGCGTTCTCTCTTGTTTAATATCACGACATCCCTATACATATCCCTTCATGCACCAATAACTGTAACCAAACAATAATAAGATATACACAAACAAATAAAAAAACAAGAGAGAACGCTATAGTCAAGTTTTTGGCGGTCTGTGCGCGTTAGAGTGCACCAGAAGACAACCAAAGTCAAATCTCAATAAAAGAAAAACCTCTTAACTATTATAACAGACAATTCGAATTCATAAAAGATGATTTTGACGACGTCCAGATAATAAAATATTTCCATAAAATCAGAATAAAAATCATTTATAAAGAAATGACTGGTTCCCTTGCCAAAGATCTAATTTAGGAATACTTTTGCACTAAAAATAGTGTTATTTACTTCCCTAACGAAGTCGACTTTCAAATCTTTTAAAATGCGTATATTCAAATCATAAGCCCCGACAGTTTTACTAAAACTATGAAAACCAGTAATAAACTAATAGACATTCAAACATACGCCCAATTTAAAGAAATCATTCTCAAAACACACAAAGAACTATTACACCCTGGTATAGAGAAACTCACGCTTCAGTTCAAAGAACTCTATTATTACCCTGATTATCAAAAACTTATCCAAAATATCATAAACGAATGTGAAATCTGTCACATCGCCAAAACGGAACATAGAAACACAAAATTAACTCTTGAAATAACTCCAGAAACTTTCAATCCCAGAGACAAGTATGTTATGGATTTTTACTTAAAAAACAATAAACAATTCATATCATGTATTGACTTTTATTTTAAATACGCCTCCCTGATAGAAGTAAACAGTAGAGATTGGCTTGAAGCTAAAAGAGCTATTTTACGCATATTCAACGATATGGGTAAACCCACAGAAATAAAAGCCGACAAAGACTCCGCTTTCATGTGCGCTGCACTTAAACACTGGTTAGAATCAGAAGGAGTGACCCTCAATATAACAACAAGTAAAAATGGAATTTCTGGCATTGAGTGATTTCATAAAAGTGTTAATGAAAAATTAAGAATAATAACAAGCGAGGATGAACCCGAAAACCAATTCACGAAGTTCGAAAAAATTCTTTACGTATACAATTACAAAACAAAGCATTATACAGCCGGTCGAACTCCAGCTGACATCTTCATTTTTGCTCAACAAAATAAAGTAAACAAAATTGACAAACTAAACGAGAATAGACATGACTTCAGTATAGATACCAACTTTAGAGAATCCGCTCTAGTTAGATTAAAAACAACTAACCCATTCAAAAAGACAGGAAATTTAAGACAAATAGATGATAAACATTTCGAAGAAACAAATAGAGGTAGAAAGATCCAAGTTTAAAAGAAAATTAATAAGAGTAAATTTAATAACGATAATTCCAGGCCTACTCCTGAGCATGATAATCATGTTATGCCTCCCATCGACAATTAACACACAACACTTGAAGTAACCCCCATCCAGGCCAAAAACGGTTACCTTATCTTTCAAACCGGATCAATAGACTTACCAATAAACCATGAATATCATTACTTATCCATTAACTTAACTAAAACCGAAAATACTTATGAAGAACTTATTAAACAAACTCAACCTTTTAATAACTTACCACAAATTCAGTATCTAGTAGAAAAACTAAACAGAAAAATGAACGGTATAAGAATTGTAAAACGCAGAAAACGCGGTCGGTTTACCCTTTCAGCGGCGTTGGCCTGCGGGGAATGCAGCCCGGTTCTTATATGAATAATGCCGTAACGATCCATGAGGTCCGTGTTTGTAAAACAAACTATTTCCCGCTATCGGAGTTTATGTATTCGGGCACACCGAATTGATGCCAAATGTTTACCTCGAGGAATTTGACCACTTCGGTGGCTACTGCCATTTTAAAAGGGTGCACCCATACGAATTTTAAAAAATGGTCACGACATACAAAAAATACGGAGTTTCCTGCTTTGTTCTAAGTCTATAAAAAGTCTCTGGCCTGCCCGTTCCGTCACACGCTGCTCTCCCATGGGTGGGCGTTTGTTTTTGTTGGTTGTTTTGCTGACCTTACACACTTCGCATGCCTTCACTAGTTCTTGGACATCCACCGTCATTCCAGGCCAGTGGTAAAAGTGTCGCTGTTTCCCTACGGATATTTCTAAGCCCCCGTGTTCTGCTGTCATGGCATGATGTGCTCTCTAAGCTACTTTGATCGTAGTCCGACGGGCACCCAGAGCTTCCACGATCGGTCGTTGTTGATGGCGTCATGCTGGCAGAAACCCATTCGTTTGTAAACATACCCTTCTGAGGTCTGAATGTATAGGCATTTATCGGCGTTGTATTAGGCAGCCTCTACTAGTGCCAGATATTCTGAGGCTTGAAAGAAAGTGGATTTTAGGTCGATGTGTAGGTCTGGCGCACTGACATCAACTTTTTGTATTGCATCCATATGAACCCTAGATAGTGCATCTGGAACCACGTTCAAGGACCCCCGACGATGTTCGATAGTGAAGTTGAGCCTCCATCGTGCTAGCCTCCCCGATAGATCTTACTGGCCCATAAACCATGGTCCGTTATTACTTTAAAAGGCATTCCCTCTAAATAGGCTCGAAATTTTGTGATGCTGAGGATTGCAGCGTAGCATTCTAGCTCAGTTATGCTGTAATTCTTCTGTGCCTTGTTTAGTTGCGATTGGGTGTTCGCCGCCTTCGTCATCATTTTGAAACAGGACTCCTCCCAGGGCAGCGGTAGAGGCGTCGCTTTGAATGATGAATGGCTTTTTAAAATCTTGAGTGACAAGTACAGGTGCTGCTGCCATGTCGGTTTTCAGTGACTCAAAAGCCTGGACGGCCGCTTCGGATAGGTCGAATTTCTTGACGCGATCTTTCTTAAGACAGTCATGAAGTGGGAAGGCAGTCTGAGCGTAGTTCTGAATGAATCTCCGGTACCGGAACTTGGCTAGGGACATCTTGTATTGCTTGTATCTTGGCATCATCTTTACGGATCCATCCTCCTCCTACAACGTACCCTAGGTATTTGGCCTGACTATAAAATAACTTACTCTTGTCTACGCTGATGGTAAGTTTAGCTCGTTGCAAGCAGTCACTCACTCACTCGCCTTCCGCTTGAGTTTCTAGTGTTGCTCTTTTTCCAAGAAACGTTAGGTCAAACTTTTTCTAAAAATCAATCCCGATATAAAATCGCTGAGTTAGGCCAGGCACGATTAGGAACTCCAAGTTTTTGGTTTCGCCTTCCCATTCTACGGGTAGTGTAATGACTCCTGTCACTGTGGTTTTGCCCCCGCTGGCTGTGCGCACACTTTCTTCCTTAAATTTCCTTACCGGCTGTGATTTGTTTCTCAGGAACTTTTCGGCTCTTTCCCGATACAATTTGCGCTAGCCCCGGTATCCAGTAGGGCTAGTATTTCTTCTCCATCGAATTTCGTGTTAGCAAAGAATCGGTTGTCATGTTGCACGCTTACTACAGTGTCCACGACCCCCTGTCTACGGCGTTTTTGTTCGGTTCTTTTCTCATTGTGTTTTAGTGTCCCGCGAGCATCCCGTGTGGTGGTATTCTTTTCATTCTTTCAGCGCCGTTAAAAATGCGCTCTCGTGCCGCTGCATATTCCTGCTCTCGTTGTTGTAGAGTCTTATGGGATAGGTAAGTTTACCTGGATTGGATGGCATTTACGGGTTTGACGAGTTCCCGGTCCGCCTGGTTTCCCCGCTTTGGCCGGGCGGACTTCACGGAAAGCCCGTGCGCCTAGCGTCTCTGCCTGACTTCTGACAAAAGCGACAGGTGACCTCGTTGAATCGAGACGTGTATGAATTCTTGTTGGCGGGGTATTTATGGTAGAAATCCACTCCGTATCCACACTCATGGCAGACCATATCGTGCAAAGGGTTTCTGCACCCAGGCGCTGTTTTATTGGACTCGCGGCTGTCTCCCGGCTCGGGTTGGAATTCTTTTACAAGGACACCCTCAGGAATACGTCCTTGCCTCTGAGCGTTGTATCTCATTTACTGGTCTACTTCGCATCGGTTTTCCATGGTTTCTTTACCATTGATCCACTCTGAGCCCCTCCTTTTTAAGTTCTGCTAGAGATCATATCGGGGACGTCCACAATAACCCAGCCATTTGGGAGTTTATGTTGTCATTTAAAAGTTCTACAAATCCCTCCTCGGCGATCTTGAGTTTCAATTTTAAGAATTGTTTTGAGTGTTCTGCTTGATATGCAGCTAAATATATGACCCGATCTACCGTAAACGTTGCTGACTACAACTTGTTATAAGATAGGTACGCTGGGGTGCTGTTACGCCGTTAATAAATCTCTCCTCAGTCAAAAACTCGTCCGGAGATGTTGGTCGTTGCCCTGACATGGTTACACCCGGCCAACATGCCTCCGTTTTCCACTGCTTAGAGAACTTTTACTAGGTTTCGTACGTAAACTGGCCCACCTTTTCCTGGAGAGCTTTTACGTCGTTCCGTACGTGAACGGGTCCACCTAAGACAGTGTATGCAAGTCGGTGGAAAATCCGGCTGGTTGACCGATATTTGCGGACTCCACAACCTGGAGCTACTTTGGCCACGCCGGCAGCGTGAACCAAAGAAACTAAAATCGTCCCCCGCCCAAAATTAGTCATAGAAAGCCGGAAAGACTCGAGCCTCTCAAACGTGCCTCTCCTTAGCCTAGTACGTCGGCAGCGTCGAATTTACGTTTTCCGGTCAGCTCCCACACCCCCTCTGTAATGGATCGTCAAATAAACGATATACCCGCACCGCGCCACTAAATGCGTTACCATTTAATCTGTGCTTCTATCTTCTTTGGACTACACCTTCTCAAACGACCTGGCTACTTGGCCTAATACATTGGAAGCGTGAGCCAATCACAAATTATATTTACGTTAATTACAAAAAAATTCGATCGGCACTTAGTTGGTTGATATTATAACAAGGAAATCTCCCACATTTTTGTTTTAAGAAATTTTTACAAATCAACTTTTGAAATCACAAACCAAAGGTCTTACGATTTTAAAGGGATGATAAACAAAAGTGATCTCAAAGTCATGCCTCTATTCTGAACCATTTACGCGTGTTCTCGGTTGCAGAACTTTTGGACTTTAAGTTATGTTAAGTAGTAAAAACAAGAGAGAACGCTATAGTCGAGTTCCCCGACTATCTGATACCCGTTACTCAGTTAGTGGAAGGGAGAAGGAGAGTCTTAAACACAGTTTTTGGCGGTTTGTGGGCGTTAGAGTGGGCGGGGCAAAACGTTTTTTGGCAAATCGATAGAAATTTACAAGACCAATACAAAAATGAAAAAATATCAAAACATTTTTCAAAAGTGTGGGCGTGGCAGTTTTGGGCGGTTTGTGGGCGTTAGAGTGGGCGTGGCAACATGAATCGACAAACTTGCGCTGCGTCTATGTCTCTGGAGTCTGTATGCTTAATCTCAACTTTGTAGCTTTAGTAGTTCCTGAGATCACAGCGTTCATACGGACGGACAGACAGACGGACAGACGGACATGGTCATATCGACTCGGCTATTGGTCCTGATCAAGAATATATATACTTTATATGGTCGCAAACCCTTCCTTCTGCCTGTTACATACTTTTCCACGAATCTAGTATACCCTTTTACTCTACGAGTAACGGGTATAAAAAGTAGTAAGTAGTAAAAGATGAAATTTATGCCCATTTAGGTGCCCTTATCTCCCAATACAAAAATCTAGTTCGTGAAATTGTTGGCTATTCACGACTACAAACGTCGCTCTAAGGGCTCATGTGTTTGCATAACAAAAACAAGGCGGATACTCGCCGCTGAAAAGGAATTTTTATTTAAGACAATATCGAACATAAAATATTTCATTTCTACCAATGAAATGCATTGCCTGGAAGAGGCTAATAATTAAATATTTTTCTCTAAACCTGACACCCTTCGGTTACCATTGTTACAAAAAATATACTTATTAATGGTGTGGTAATAAAATAAGCACGAGAAATTATGTATATGTCGGGGCGAAAATAATGTGTATGCGCTTAGTCGCTATTTACTTCTTCTCCATGTTCCTTCTGCTGTTATGCGTGTTCCTATTCATTGTCAATGTGTGAGGATGACTAGATGAATTATCTATAAACGTGACTCTGCTAGAATGAGAGCGATAAAGCTGTTGCTAAACGTGGCCACTTGCGCTGCGTGGATGAGTGAGAAAGAGACATAATGAAAGGGGAATGTGAAAAATTGGGAAGACAAAAAGCAATCTGTACGAAACGACACATTAGGCGTTAAGAAGCCAAGGTAGACGCTTTACAAATTGAGTAGTGAAAATCATTAGGAGTGACGCCGATATGAACGGACGGATGGACGACGAGGCTCCTGGCATCAATAACCCGACATCAGAAGTGGGATCTGTGCCACATCCTGCATTTTCTGAGGAGCAGTGGCGTGCAGTGGTCGAAATGCAAAATCGGAATTTGGCTGAACTCGTAAAAACCATGCAAGTGACGCCGGCACGCGAGCAGCAACCTAGCTATGAAGATAGCCAAATTTAACCCTGAAGCTGCACGCGTTGAGGCAGCAAAGTGGTGTTCAACAACCGATATAATTCTGTCTGAGCACCCCCTTCAAGGAAGTAAATTGATCATGGCACTTAGCAACTGTATGGAGGGAAGTGCATCTCAGTGGCTCCCACAAATTTCGTACCATGGTATGAAGCGCTTTGAAGCCGAAGAGACGCCGGCCGCTACGTTTTTGAATTTACTCAACAGCCGCCCGAGTCGCGCCGAATGTTACGCGGTATATGCGAGTCGGCAGGTGGTGACTACGAAGTGGCGAAATATGAGAATAGAAGAAATGGCCGTTACAACTGTTCTTGCCCATATGGCAAATATCGACAGTCGTTTGCAACGCGTTCTCTTCACATCCAATATGCGCACCAAAAGTAAGCTACAGACGGAGTTAAAAGCGTTTACGTTCGACTAGAAGCGACATGCTCGAGATGACAACCTTGGACCTAACCAGAAGAACCATAAGGCATCGCACAGTTGTATGTCACTTCTGTTCAAAGCCGAGACATCGAATTGCTGAATGCCGAAGTAGAATGCGACATGATAGAGAGGCGAAACCGCAGCGTGAAAAATCCAATGTCACGTGCTATGGGTGCGGCCGGAAGTGCAGTCAAACAAGATGTGACTCAACAGAAGACTGTTAACCAATGTTGTGTGACTGAGCCAAAGGGAAATTTGCATCAACGGGGTGAGATCTATCCAATTTGCTTCGATTCCGGTGCAAAGTGCTCCCTTATTAAAGACGACATTAGTAATAAGTTATCTGGTAAACGTATAAACAATATTGTAATGATAAAAGGTATTGGTGGTGGTAGTGTATGCAGTACATTGCAAATCTTGAGTGAGGTTACTATTAACGAAAACATTATGGAAATAATATTTCATGTAGTCCCGAATGAGCAATTGAGGAGTGATATTCTGATAGGGCGAGAGATACTCAAACAAGGCTTTTAAGTAATTTTGACATCCGATAATTTTTAAGTAGTAAAATAAAAAACTGTTAATAATTGTTCCGTTGCTGAGCGATCGTTTACCTTGTCCGATATCGACACCGAATTAGTCGACAATGAGAAAGCTAAATTAATCGAGCTACTTGAAAATCACTCGACTTCATTTACCAATTGGATACCTCCTACCCGAGTAAATACAGGTAAAATGAAAATCCGTTTAATTGATCCAACTAAAACTGTCCAGCGCCAACCTTACAGAAGAAGTAGTAGCGTATGCAAGTGAGCAAATTGATAAGGTGTAATATTGTTCGCCCAAGTTGTTCTCCCTTTGCTAGCCCCATGTTGCTCGTCAAAAAGAAGAATGGCACCGACCGTCTGTGTGTCGATTTTAGAGAGCTAAATTGAAACACGATTTCGGATAAATACCCCCTACCGCTTATTAGCGATCAAATTGCTAGACTTCGCGGAGCAAAATATTTCACATGCTTAAATATGGCAAGTATTTGGGTTAGATTCGCCCGAATGTGCGAAAGATAGCTTCATTAGGCTCTTTCCCTCCTCCTCAAACGGTCTCCGGCGTTAGACAATTCATTGGCCTGGCCTCGTACTTTCGCAAATTCGTTCCTGGATTCTCACAACTTTTGAAACCATTGTATTCACTTTCGTGTGGTAACGGCAAGATTACATGGAGCGCCGAGCTAGAAGAAATCAGACTCAAAGTTGTGACGATCCTCACAAATGAGCCTGTTCTGGTCATTTTCGACCCGCAATATCCTATAGAGTTGCACACTGATGCAAGTGCCTGTGGATATGGAGCGATACTTTTACACCGTATAGAAAGTAAACCCCATGTAATCGAGTACTTCAGCAAACCAACTACCTCTGTTGAATCTAGATATCACTCTTACGAGTCTTGGCAGTCTATACCGACTGCAATTCATTAAAAGCTTCTCGCACAAAAGTAGATTTAACCCCTTAAGTTCACCGCTGGTGGGCCTACTTACAATCGTTTAATTTTGAAATTTAATATAGAGAGGGTAAACGTATGGCTCATGTCGATTTCCTATCAAGAAATCCTTTACCATCCGAACACATTCTGTCAAGGAACAAGATACCCGAAAATCGAGTAAATCTGTCCGAGATATCAAGTACTTGGCTTCTTGCTGAGCAACGATTAGAACCCGAGATAACAGAAATTCTTAACAAATTGGAGTCAGATGAGCGGCAGTCGCCGCCGTTCGTTGACGTGTCTTCGTTTTTAATTGAGCTCCGTATCGGATAATTTGAGTGAAGTGAATGGTGATTAATATAAAACAAATAAATAAATACATATGCTGTGTTTGAAACAAACAATTTTTTTTTTTTTTTTACATCTTCAAACAGAAGACCAAAAACAAAAAAAAAGCAAATAAAAACAACTATGAGTCAGAACGACATTCGCGCTCGTCAAATAACGCGTACTTCTCCTACGTCTCCGCGACTTCTGCAGCGAGCGGTCAATAACCCCTATCCCGACGAATTTACTTTTGCCAACAACTCAAGAAAGAGCGTGTTCTTGCTCTCCCTCATTACTAGCTTCGTCACGAAACCCGCAAGCACCAAACACTTGCGAAAAGTTCAAACTCAAACCGAGGCTAGCCATCGTCTCCTAACCAAATTCCTGGACGATGCAGGAAAAATCTTTTATACATACCAACTAAAAAGCGCAAGGGGCCTACAGGTTGTTCGCAAAGGGATTGAAGCAACTGTTTCGATCACTGAAATCGTAGAAGCGCTCAAGGGAAAGAACTTTAATGCAAAAATGGTCATGAACATTCTTAAGAATTCACAACCAATGTTTAAAATCGAGTTGAAGCCAGAGAGCCAGATACTAAAAAAAACAAGAGAGAACGCTATAGTCGAGTTCCCCGACTATCTGATACCCGTTACTCAGCTAGTGTAAGTGCGAAGGACAGTTTTTGGCGGTTTGTGGGCGTTAGAGTGGGCGTGGCCAAAAGTTTTTTGGCGAATAGATAGAAATTTACAAGACTAATACAAAAATGGAAAAATATTAAAACATTTTTTAAAAGTGTGGGCGTGGCAGCTTTGGGCGGTTTGTAGGCGTTAGAGTGGGCGTGGCAAAAAGTTTTTTGGCAAATCGATAGAAATTTTCAAGACCAATACAAAAATGAAAAAAATATTAAAACATTTTTTAAAAGTGTGGGCGTGGCAGCTTTGGGCGGTTTGTAGGCGTTAGAGTGGGCGTGGCAAAAAGTTTTTTTGCAAATCGATAGAAATTTTCGAGACTTATACAAAAATGAAAAAATATTAAAACATTTTTCAAAAGTGTGGGCGTCGCGGTTTGTGGGCGTTAGAGTGGGCGTGGCAGCATGATTCGACAAACTTGCACTGCGTCTATGTCCCTGGAGTCTGTATGCCTAATCTCAACTTTCTAGCTTTTGTAGTTCCTGAGATCTCGACGTTCATACGGACAGACAGACGGACATGGCCAAATCGACTCGGCTATTGATCCTGATCAAGAATATATATTCTTTGTATGGTCGGAAACGCTTCCTTCTGCCTGTTACATACTTTTCAACGAATCTAGTATACCCTTTTACTCTACGAGTAAGGGGTATAATTAAGTTCACCCAATCTACAAGTTACAGCTCTTATTGCATCGGCGTATCACAGTAGAAGAGCCACACAGGCGCAACCGCCCAGTGCAGTGCACTAACTGCCAAGAATATGGCCACACTAAGGCTTACTGCGTAGTCTGTAGTGAAGCCCACAGCACAGCGAACTGTCATAAGAACATGGAAGACAGCTCTGTTAAAATGTGCAGCAACTGCGGTGGCGAATTGGCGTGGCTGTGTAGTATATAAGGAACTAAAGAACCGTCTTAACAAACACGGAGAATCAACACGAGCTCAGGCCACACACATCAGTCACACTCCGCCACAATCGGGCCCCTCTTACACGGCACCCGTTCCTACACATCGTACCAATCCTAGCGTTTCCTTCGCTACTGCCTTAAGATCGGGAATTAAAAGCGTGAATCCAATAACACAAAAGTCAACTACTACGCGGGAATATCAACGCAGCATATATCAACTGACATTGAAACGATGATGATCTCACTCCAGAAAACCCAAAAAGAATTTATGACATACATGCAAACCACAATGCAAGAGCTTATGCGAAACCAAATTATGCTGATACAGCTTCTCGTGTCATCAAAATCAACATAATGCCTCCACTTCAAATATCTATGTGGAACGCGAATGACAAGCACAACTTCCATGTTCCAGGATACCTATTCTACGCCACAAACCATCCGGACGGAAAAGCCCATGGCGGCACTGGCATACTTATCAGAGGTCATCAAACACCACCTTCATAATAAAACTGAAACGGACTACCTGCAATCCACTTCCATAAGCATGCAATCTAGCATCGGCCCCGTCACTCTGGCCGCAGTCTACTGCCCACCTCGTTTTGCAGTTTCTGAGGACCAATTCTTGGAATTTTTCAACTCACTCGGTGAGCGATTTATAGCGGCTGGTGACACCAATGCCAAGCACACGCACTGGGGTTCACGCCTCTTAAACCCAAAGGGCAAACAATTTTACAACGAGCTCATTAAGCCACGAAATAAGCTCGATTATGTCACTCCGGGTAGGCCTACATACTGGCCAGAAGATCCAAATAAGCTCCCGGATCTCAGTGACTTCGCAATAATAAGAAATATACCTAGAAATAATATTGTCACTTGCAGAACTATCATCAGATCACTCACCAGTTTTACTTGCTCTCAGGCATCGACCACATATAACTGAGCACACCTACAGGCTGACAGGCAACAGGACCACATGGGCAAGGTACACAAAATATGTTTGTACTCACATGGTACCAACTCAAACAGTGTCTACCCATGAGGATATTGACCGCCTGACCGAATCGACGGAGGAAAATCTTGTTGCTGCAGCCAAGACAACTCGCGAAATCGAACAGCTAGTACTTGAAAAACGAAGACTAAGAAGAGAATGGCAGAATCACAGATCCCCAAAGGCTAAGGAACAGCTAAAAATAGCAACACAAAGACTAACCAAGGCACTAAAACTTGAGGAAGCAAACGCCCAGCATCTATATATCGAACAACTATCGCCCACCAGCAAGAAGAACCCTTTGTGGAAAGCGCACAAAAATATTCAGCCACCAGCAGAAACAGTCGTTCCACTGCGAGGCCCCTCAGGAAGCTGGATACGCAGCGAACAAGATAGAGCAAGTGCATTCGCCGATCACCTTCAAGGCGTATTTCAACCATATACTGTTAGCAACTCATTTGTCCTACCTGTAGCAATTAAAATCCAGCCACCAATAAATCCAATAAAATTAGTCAACGTGAGATAGCATCTATAATAAAAAATCTTGAGCCCAAAAAATCACCTGGACACGACTTGGTGACACCAAAAATGATTATAGAACTCCCACCGTGTACGGTTCTGACCTTATGAAATCTCTTTAACGCTATTACTAAACTTGGATACTATCTCCAAAGGTGGAAAAAGCGGTCATAGTGATGATTCCCAAACCAGGCAAAGACAAAACGCAACCCTCATCCTACAGACCAATCAGTCTCCTATCGTGTCTCTCGAAACTGTTTGAAAAGGCATTTTTAAAACACCTAGCTCCCTACTTAAGAATGCGAAACACAATACCATCCCATCAATTTGGTTTTCGCAAAAATCATGGAACGATCGAACAGGTCAATCGCATCACAAACGAAATTCGTACGGCTTTTGAGCACCAGGAATACTGCTCAGCAATATTTGACCGAGTCTGGCTGGAAGGACTAATGTACAAGATAACAAATCTGCTTCCGCAGGTGTAACAGTTCGACTTCACACGACCGCGTCATCAACGCTGGAGTTCCCCAAGGAAGTGTGCTGGGCCCCGTTCCTTACACTTTATATACTGCAGACATGCCTACAAACTATCAGCTCCCAACCTCTACCTTTGCTGACGATACTGCAATACTCAGCCGATCCAAATGCCCATCAAAGCCTACCAAAAAACTTGACTGTCATCTTAAAACACTGGAAAGATGGTTTGCGGACTGGCGCATTAAGAAAAACGAGACCAAAAGCAGACATGTAACATTCACACTGAATAGACAAACCTGCCCACCATGTACCCTAAACAATACACTCATCCCACAATCAGACGTAGTAACATATCTCGGGGTTCACCTAGATAGACGCCTCACCTGGCGGCGACATATAGAATCTAAAAGGACTCATATGAAGCTTAAAGTAGGCAATCTCTACTGGCTTATTAATTGCAACTCTCCGCTTAGTCTGGAATACTTCTCTACAATACTGTGCTGAAACCCATTTGGACATACGGCTGTGAATTATGGGGAAACGCGTCCAAAACCAACATTGAAATTATACAGCGAGCTCAGTCAGCGATTCTGCGAACTATCACTGGGGCACCATGGTACCTACGCAGCGAAAGCATCCATAGAGACCTCAACATAAACCTCGTCAACGAAGAAATCCAGATGAGAAAGAGTAAACATCAAGCAAAGCTCGCCGCACACGAAAATCTTCTCGCGAAGTCGCTTACGCGTGTATGTAGTCACAGCAGGCTAAAGCGCAAAGATTCTCCAGCCCAGCAAAGAAATCCTAGGGCCGTCTCTAACTAATACAACTATTTAATATTGTACTTAAACTAATTTATATAATAAGTTTTGAATAATTATTGGTAGTCTCATAATAAGAGAAGATAAATAAATAACGCAATAAGTTCGAAAAAAAAAAGATGAGTTGGCCGAAAACATGGCCAAAACGTATGATCTGCGAAAAGGCGTATTATATAGCAAGGTCGAAAGACTAGGTAATGCAAGTTATTTACCAGTTGTACCCAGAGCTTTCAAATGATCAGTAATTAACCAGGTACACGAGTCAATAATGCATTTAGGATGGCAAAAGACACTTGATAAAATGTAGCAGTATTATTGGTTCGCTAAAATGAACAAGTATGTCCGGAAATTTGTTTTAAACTGTATTACTTGTCGGTCCGTGAATTCATCGTCTGGGAAGGTTCAGGTTCTATTCCAAAGACAAGTGTACCGTGGCACACCATTCATATATATATAACGGGAAAATTAAGTGGCAAGCGATATGAAGGAATATCTTATTTTTCAGATTGATGCCTATACAAAGTTTGTTTATCTATATCACACCTTGAAGATAGATGCCGAAAGCTGTGTCAACGATATGAAATCTTCCGTAAACTTATTCGGAGTACCAGATCGCGTTATCGCCGACCAGGGCAGATGTTTCACTAGCTCCATGTTTTCAGAGTTTTGCGCATCACAGAAAGTTCAACGTCACTTGATTGCTACGGGAATGAGCCGCGCAAATGTCTTACGACAAATCCAGATTTGATAGCAGTAAGGCAGCCGTTGACAAACACCACGTAGGTGACTATGTGCTATTGAAAAATGAAGAAAGACACCAAACCAAGTTAGATCAGAAATTCAAAGGACCGTTTTTGGAAACTGAAGTATTAGAGGGTGACAGGTATACGCTAAAGTCGTTGACGAGTAACCGATCGTTCAAGTCTTGTCATGAAGATTTACGAAAAATGCCGGGTGCGGAAATGCCTAATAAGTTAAACGAGAATATAGAGAAATAACTGAAATATAGAAATAGTTGAATTAAGAGAAAATCCCGCCAATGAGTTCTTTTGTGAATGAGAGATATCCGTCTAGGTGAGACGATGAATTGCGAGTTATCAGTCTATGTGAGAGGTTGAATTGTGGGTTATCCGTCGAGGTGAGACGATGAATAAGTAATAAAGAGTTATCCGTCTAGCGAGACGAAGGGATATCTGTGTCACGTGTTGCTTGTAACAAGAGAGATCCGTCCAGAAGAGACGATGAGTTTGCATTGAATCAATATTTAAGTGTGTGAACAGGCGGAAGATCGATACTAGCAATCGGTAAATGATAAGCTAAGATAAGTTGTAAGCTGATGTATTACTGATTGATGAAACTGAATTTGAAAATAGAATAAGTTATCTCAGCAACAATGAATTGTAAGTTGTTTGCTCCTTCACAGAATTAAGAAATTAAGAAATACACATAATAAAATCAAATTAATGAAATTAAATAGTATTGAGAAGTGATCAAAGTATGTGATCTTGGTGCCCTGGTATCTCGGTACCAAAAGCTTATACGAGGACGTGTAAATGTCAGAATGGCCGTGTCAGGGCGATAATATTGTGTATGCGCTTAGTCGCTATTTACTTCTTCTCCATGTTCCTTCTGCTGTTTGTAAGGTAGCTTGTCGTTGATCTCGGCCTAAAAGTAGGCACTTAATTAGGTCGTTCGTAAGGTCGGGAAAAATGTTAATTAGGCTGTCATGAAGAACATTTCTCCAACTGCATTTTTGGAGTTCAGACTCGGGGCATTAATTGAGTTTAAACCAGCGAGTAAGGAAGTGCGTCCGAGCTATCCAAAAATAAAATTTAGTGTCTCCCAAAATTACAAAAAAAAAGAGAAATTGAAAATTCAACCAAAATTCAATTCAAATTTGTGGATCAAGAAAACCCAGTGAATCGGAAAATTTATATTTCGTTAACTTTAGTGCCAACCCCTAGAGGGTAAGTTTTGTGCGTGTGTTGTGGCTTAGAATTTTTTTTGTTAAGGGCATCAAATTACAGGTGGCACCTAGAAGAATATTATATTTCAAAAACAAAAAATCACCATTGAGGCCAGTGAGACCAGTGAGGGAAGCATAAATTGCCGACCAGGAGGATTTCTGGATTTCATCAGTCAGCAGCGCCACCGTTAAGCGCAAAAACATGATTTAATTGAATTCACTATATTAACATTATCTACATCTATACATATTCCCCTTTACACCGCTTTACCGCTTCACACCTGACCGACTGCTTGTTAAGCAGATCGGCAACCAGACAAGCAGATCAGCATAAGTTATTCCGATAGAAAAAATAAATTCCGCCTTATGCTAGGAAATTAATTTAAGTTATGTTGTAAGAGAAATAGTATTCATTTAGGGCAATTCCTTTCTTTTCTTTCCTTCTCCCTTTATCCCATTTTCCTTCCTCTTCCCACATAAGCAAAAGCCCGCCTAAACTGGCGTGAGCGAAAGAATGAAGTGAAAAGAGAAGAAAGAGTACCGCAGTAGGAGAGCGGTTCAAAAGAGCAGATCAAAAAGAAATAGCTCTCTTAGGATTAAAAGGCGGTGTAAGCTGATTTCTCTTTCACAGGCAACCACTTGAAGCGCTTCATCTTGGGAAATGCAGAGTGAGTAATATAAATGTTTTTATTTAAAGGAGAAAGCAGCTGCCGGAAGAAAAATCAAATAATAAGCTACTGCGGCGCTACTTGTTTCCAAGTCCATTGTTTACCAACAACAAATTCAAAAAAAAAGAAATTTAAAATGGAAATAAAAATTGCTCATGTTTAAAATTTACCCTTGCCCCAATACTCGCTTTTCTAAAATCTTAAAAGAATAAAAATAAGAAAAATTTAAAAATTAAAATACACATCCCATATACCCTACTTTTCTTATTCTTAATGCCCTGCCGAGCGTAAATATTCTTTTTTTTTAAGCAAACAAAAAACTTTACATTTTACATACATATCTGTTGCGAAATTATCTACATGAACGCCACAGTCCAAAATTTCTTTTAACAATTTAAATCTAGATGTTTAAAATGTGTAAGTTAGGGTAATCATTTAGAATATGTTGTCTAAACCTGTTCCAATTAAAACATTGTCAGTTTTTAAGTTTATTCCATGCTAAAAATTAAATTTTATAATGTTTAAATCCGAGTAAATCTCTCTAGGGGTGCCATGCGGCGACGGAAGGTGTATGTCGTGTAAAATGTAGCATACTTGTAGGGATCACCGGTTATGTCAAATGGTTAGTGGTGGTCAAGGTAGGGTGGGCGTCGTCAGCTTAACAGCTGCTGTCGTACGAGTGTGCTATGTCCTTGTTTGTCCTTAGTCCTGTCGTCCGATAGTCCTTTAGTATTTCTTGTGGAGATCAATTCCAAAGCACGCGAAATAAATAAGTGTGTGATACGAGACGAGCAAGTAGTCGCGATGTCAAATATTCCCCCCCTTTACTCTACCGAGAATTAGTAGCCGGAACCAGCGCGTGCTTGATCGCCCAACTGCAATTTACCATCTGCTCGGGAAAGTTATACTCGTAGTTCGCTACAGTATACTTATTATTTATCATAATCTTATTTTGGCGCCCAACGTGGGGCCCGATTCTGTCATGGTGACAGATCGATCAAACCGTCAATAACATCTGACGATCGTCCCCAAGATCTCCACATGTTCATCAACAAAAGTATGTGGTCAAAGCAAAAAAAAATCGCGATCTAGAAATCCGAAAATTGCTTAAATCAGGCAGCAGGAAAAGTATTAGTCATTTGGCTCTTACGCCGCTACTGAATCAGAACACATATTGTTTTATTACTATTATAATATTAAATTGTCCTATTATCTGCTGGAAGAGTTTCAGCTATTTAGCTTTAACGCCGAGTCATAATTAGTGCATTTAATGTTTTAATAATTTATTTTGTTATTTTTATTCCTTTTTAATTTTGTTTTGTTCGTTAGTCTTTTGTATAAAATTAAAAAAATTAAATGTATAAATTGTACAAGCCAAATGTTGTCTTTTGCCTTTTGTGTTTTGTATAATTTGTCATTTATTAATGAAATTCAAAAGGTTAATGTACATAGGATGTTAAACATAGGACTAGTGAAAAGTTCACTAGGATTTCAAAGAATCAAGGAACCACTTGTTGCCTTTGGCCTTGTGTTGAGCCAAGATATTTGTTTTCTATGTCTAAATACAACATCCTTCACCTTGCATTCTAGTAATTTTCTCTTTTAAATCAGTAGTGTCAATAGCGTACAGTTAAACCACGTCAGGACTTTAGTAACAAGGAATTTTACACAACGATACCTGAAAACGATTGCATGGCAACCCGATTTTTATTTGTTTATTTATTTTCTTTACCTTATTTTTGTGTTCTCAATTAATTATTTAATAGGATAATTTTTTTTATTAATAGTCCACATTATTTATTTATTTATTTTATTATATGTTCTTGAGTGTATAGTATAGGTCAGAGTAAAGCATAGGTTCATTAGAGATACCACTAGCACACAGCACCGAAGACTTATCTAAAATTGTCGAAAATATATGCCACATCTGCGCTAGAACTATTTCTTATTCTAGCCAAATTTTAACCACCAGTAGCGGACACGAATTTCACCGAACTTGCTTTACTGCAAAATCGGGGGGTCTGCTCTAGTTCCCTTTCATTACCGTCCACCGAAAACTTGTCCGGGGACCTAGAAAACCAACCCTCAGGGTCAAAACTCAAAACTCCAAGAGCACAACCGAACGTTCTGACTAGGTCCAAAACCAGTCAAGAAAGGCTACAACAAAAAACGACAATGTCCAACTCAAAAAACCAAGAACAGCCTTCACCTCCGACTGAACCCACAACCGATTTTCAGACAGCAATGGCTGAAAGCATAAAATCGGCTATCTCGGGAGCCATTACGGCAGCCTTGGTCCAACAAACAAAATGTTTTGCAGACGCTTTGGGCCAACACACAAATAGTCTGACCCAAGCGATCACTGCGGGCTTTCAAGCTCAGGCATCAAGCCTTTCGTCTAATCAAGTATTCCTAGACCCATTATACGACCGATCTAACGGAGTTCCACAAGGCTCACCAAATATAGGTCCAACCCGTAGCGTTAACCAGTCACCTGCATCAGCAATGACCTCCTTAAGACCGGATAAGATCGCCCAGATAATGTTTAACTGGAAACTACGTTTCTCAGGAAAAGGTCCAATGGCTGTCGAGGACTTTATTTACCGAGTCGAAGCTTTAGCCGGTCAAACATTGGACGGTAATCTTCAACTCGTGGCTCAAAATGCCAGTACGTTATTCGAGGGTATTGCGAGCGAGTGATATTGGCGTTACCACAAAAGTGTAATCGTTGTGCGCTGGTATGAATTATGCGCCGCACTCAAAGGGCAATTTAAGCACGACCGAACTGACAGAAATATCAGGGCCGAAATAGACCAGAGAAAGCAACGCGGAAGCGAATCATTCGATGATTTCTACCGGGTAATCGCAACTCTTGCGGATAGACTATGTCAGAAGGAGCTATGGTTGAAACCTTACGAGCCAATCTCCAACCCGATATTCAGCACGAAATTTTATACGAGCGTGCCGATACCGTTTCTGAATTAAGAAGGTTGGTTAGGACTCGGGAAATCTTTATGCAAAGCGTAGGGAAGCCTCAGGGGCTCAGGGGCCACAACGCCAGGTACCCAGGCGACAGGTGTGCGAGGTCCAATGCCAGATCGAGTCAGAATCGGAACTCGAAGATCTAGAGGAAGACCTAGAGTTAGCGGCCATGGAATTGCAGTGCTGGAACTGCCAGGAAAAGGGTCACAGGTATCAGGAGTGCACCGCAGACAGACGTGTCTTCTATTATGGTTGCGGTATAGCAGATACGTATAAGCCGTCATGCAGTAAATGTACTAGTTACGCTCCAAAAAACAAGCAAGGGCGTGCCACAAGGGCACGCAGACAGATGGTTTCGAAATCGACGATGACAAACTAAACGATTTCAACCAAACAAGTAGCAGCGTATCTACAACCTTTGAGGTGGACCAGGTCCAACAAAAGCTAGAGGTCACAGATACAAGCCGATCAAAAGTTCGCAGGGAGAAAAGAAAAAAACTAAGAAAGGAAGAACGGAAGCTGCTTCTCTCAGCCATGGTGGGGCAACTTCGCGACGTTAGGCCGTATGCTCAGGTACAAATGCTAGGAAAAACAGTAGTGGGTTTATTGGATACAGGGGCATCTGTTAACTGCATAGGTGGTAGTCTGGCCACAGAGCTGCCAGGTCTAAATATTTTATGCCAAAAATTTACCGCAGATGTTAGAACAGCCGATGGACAATCTCAAAAAATTACCGGCCGAGTAACCACTGAAGTGTCTATCCGAAACGAGAATAAATCACCTTCTACGTAGTTCCATCTTTAGCAGGGGATCTCTATTTAGGAATAGATTTTTGGAAGCACTTTCAGCTACTACCTGAAGCTTTCTGTGGCAACAACCAAGTAGTGGCAGCCTTAGAGGAGCTTTCGGCTCGAGAGCTTACTCAAAGCCAGCAGAAAACGCTGCTTCAGGTTGTTCAACTTTTCCCGTCGTATGCCTTAAAAGGATTAGGAAGGACCGAATTGATTACCCACTCCATTGATGTTGCTCAAGCAAAGCCAGTAAAGCAAAGACACTATGCCGTATCGCCTGCAACAGAAAAACTGATGTACGCCGAGTTGGATAGGATGCTCAAGTTAGGGGTTATCGAAGAGTCATCCAGCGCTTGGTCCTCGCCAGTAGTCCTGGTACAAAAACCAGGAAAAGTTAGGCTTTGTATCGATAGCCGAAAGTTAAATGAGGTGACGGTAAAAGATGCATACCCCATGCCCTTAATAAATGGAATATTGAGTAGACTCCCTAAAGCTGAATTCATTACTACCTTAGACCTTAAGGATGCATTCTGGCAGATCCCGCTAGACCAAAGCTCCAAGGACAAAACAGCGAGACCCCTTTACCAATTTGTGGTTATGCCTTTTGGGCTATCAAATTCTCCTCAGACTATGTGCAGGCTGATGAATAAGGTGATACCCGCAGACTTGAGAAACGAGGTGTTCGTTTACCTGGACGACCTACTAATAGTCTCAGACACGTTCGAAAGACACATAGAAGTTTTGCAGGAGGTTGCCTCTTATCTACAAAAAGCCAAACTAACCATAAATGTGGAGAAGAGCAACTTTTGCATCAAAGAAGTAAAATATAGACATGTGATTGGAAATGGAACTGTAGGGACGGACCCAGACAAAATATCCGCCATAGTCGAGTTTCCAAGCCCGCGATCAATGAAGCAACTACGTCGATTTTTAGGGATGACTGGGTTGTACAATAAGTTCATAAAGAACTTCGCAGCGCTAGCCTCTCCAATTACAGATACCCTTAAAAATAAACGGAGATTTGTTTGGACGAAGGAAGCTCAGGAAGCCTTTGAGGGGCTAAAGGAAAAAATGTGCACTGCCCCTGTTTTACACAGTCCGAATTTTGACGCACCTTTTTCCATTCATTGCGATGCAATACAGGAGTTGGTGCAGTCCTGATGCAGCAAGACTCGGAAGGAAACGAGGTTCTGATCTCCTTTATGTCTCGGAAGCTGAAAAGGTGCCAATCAAACTACACGATGACCGAAAAGGAGTGTCTGGCAGCCGTGTTGGCAGTAAAAAAAATTTAGGGCATATGTGGAGGGTCAAGAATTCAGTATTATCACGGATCACGCTTCTTTAAAATGGCTTATGTCCCAGGCAGACCTCAGTTCCCGTCTGGCCCGCTGGTCCCTAAAATTACAAGGGTTTAAGTTTAATATAAGCCATAGAAAAGGCAGTCAGAACGTGGTGCCAGACGCCCTGTCAAGGACCTTTACAGACGACCTATCCGCTTTCGAAGTAGCAAGTTTAGTGGATATGGAGGCCAAAGCATTCCGGGGAATAGAGTACGAAAATTTAAAGTCAGCTGTCTCTTCAGGAACACCAAGATTGTTGGATGTCAGGATTAGCAACGGGTACTTATATCGCCGCGCGGAACACGCTGCAGACGAAAAGGTTGGAGATGAGTCTTGCTGGCTTCACAAAGAAATAGTTCCCGACTTGCTAAAAAGAGATCCTGAAGATCTCATGGCAGCCCACTGCGGAGTAGGTAAAATGTTGGAGAAACTAAGAAGATATTTTTATTGGCCAAATTTAGCAGCAGATGTCAAGGAATTTGTCAACAAGTGAGCGGTGTGTAAAACTACCAAACACCCCAGTCAAATCTTAAGGCCACCCTTAGGAAATACTGGTCGTTCAAACAGGATCTTCCAAAGACTTTATGTCGATTTTTTAGGACCGTATCCGCGTAGCTCAGAAGGGAATATAGGATTGTTCATAGTCGTCGATCATGCTTCAAAGTTCCCATTTCTCAAAGCCGTAAAAAAGTTTACAACGGAGGCTATCCTTCCCTTCCTGGAAAAAGAAATCTTCCACTGTTTTGGCGTTCCGGAAACAATCATTTCCGACAATGGGGTACAATTTAAATCCGTGGCTTTCAATTCCCTGTTAGAAAAATATGGCGTGGCGCATTCTTATGCCGCTATTTATGCACCGCAAGCCAACGCTTCAGAAAGGGTCAACAGATCCGTTTTAGCTGCTATTAAAGCTTACATAGACCCAAACCAAAAGAACTGGGATAGTAAGCTCAGTAGCATCTGTTGCGCGTTGAGATTGAGTTTACACTCAGCCAGTAAAACAACTCCCTACAGAATGGTGTTTGGGCAGCACATGATAGAAGACGGGATGTCGTATCGAATTATTAGAGAACTCAGACTGCTGGAAGATAGAACTATGCAGTTTGATAAAGACGACTCGAGGGATATAATCATGCGTACCGCCCAGGAGGCGATGGACGTCCAAAGGCAAAGAAACGAGCGGTCCTACAATTTGAGAAGCCGAGAGGCTTATAGACCTGGACAGGAAGTGTATCGACGGAACTTCCAGCAAAGCAATTTTTGCAAAGGGTTTAGCTCAAAACTGGCTCCGGTCTTCATAAAATCAAGAGTTCGGAAGAAGCTAGGAGCTGCTTATTACGAGATCGAGAATCTCCAAGGAAAGGTTGTAGGCAAGTACCATGCTAAAGACCTACGGCAATAGAAAGTATCCGCCCGACAAGCTTGAATCTTCCTTGTGTAATACTTTACCCCAAGTTAGATTTTGGTAGGGGGGAATTGTAAGGTAGCTTGTCGTTGATCTCGGCCTAAAAGTAGGCACTTAATTAGGTCGTTCGTAAGGTCGGGAAAAATGTTAATTAGGCTGTCATGAAGAACATTTCTCCAACTGCATTTTTGGAGTTCAGACTCGGGGTCCCGACCCGAAGCGGTAGCCACTGGGCATTAATTGAGTTTAAACCAGCGAGTAAGGAAGTGCGTCCGAGCTATCCAAAAATAAAATTTAGTGTCTCTCAAAATTACAAAAAAAAAGAGAAATTGACAATTTAACCAAAATTTAAATTTGTGGATCGAGAAGAAAACCCAGTGAATCGGAAAATGTATATTTCGTTAACTTTAGTGCCAACCCCTAGAGGGTAAGTTTTGTGCGTGTGTTGTGGCTTAGAATTTTTTTTGTTAAGGGCATAAAATTACAGGTGACACCTAGAAGAATATTATATTTCAAAAACAAAAAATCACCATTGAGGCCAGTGAGACCAGTAAGGGAAGCATAAATTGCCGACCAGGAGGATTTCTGGATTTCATCAGTCAGCAGCGCCACCGTTAAGCGCAAAAACATGATTTAATTGAATTCACTATATTAACATTATCTACATCTATATATATTCCCCTTTACACCGCTTTACCGCCTCACACCTGACCGACTGCTTGTTAAGCAGATCGGCAACCAGACAAGCAGATCAGCATAAGTTATTCCGATAGAAAAAATAAATTCCGCCTTATGTTAGGAAATTAATTTAAGTTATGTTGTAAGAGAAATAGTATTCATTTAGGGCAATTCCTTTCCTTTCTTTCCTTCTCCGTTTATCCCATTTTCATTCCTCTTCCCACATAAGCAAAAGCCCGCCTAAACTGACGTGAGCACAAGAATGAAGTGAAAAGAGAAGAAAGAGTACCGCAGTAGGAGAGCGGCTCAAAAGAGCAGATCAAAAAGAAATAGCTCTCTTAGGATTAAAAGGCGGTGTAAGCTGATTTCTCTTTCACAGGCAATCACTTGAAGCGCTTCATCGTGGGAAATGCAGAGTGAGTAATATAAATGTTTTTATTTAAAGGAGAAAGCAGCTGCCGGAAGAAAAATCAAATAATTAGCTACTGCGGCGCTACTTGTTTTCAAGTCCATTGTTTACCAATAACAAATTCAAAAAAAAAAGAAATTTAAAATGGAAATGAAAATTGATCATGTTTAAAATTTACCCTTGCCCCAATACTGGCTTTTCTAAAATCTTAAAAGAATAAAAATAAGAAAAATTTAAAAATTAAAACACACATCCCATATACCCTACTTTTCCTATTCTTAACGCCCTGCCGAGCGTAAATATACCTTTTTTTTAAGCAAACAAAAAACTTTACATTTTACATACATATCTGTTGCGAAATTATCTACATGAACGCCACAGTCCAAAATTTCTTTTAACAATTTAAATCTAGATGTTTAAAATGTGTAAGTTAGGGTAATCATTTAGGATATGTTGTCTAAACCTGTTCCAATTAAAACATTGTCAGTTTTTAAGTTTATTCCATGCTAAAAATTAAATTTTATAATGTTTAAATCCGAGTAAATCTCTCTAGGGGTGCCATGCGGCGTCGGAAGGTGTATGTCGTGTAAAATGTAACATACTTGTAGGGATCACCGGTTATGTCAAATGGTTAGTGGTGGTCAAGGTAGGGTGGGCGTCGACAGCTTAACAGCTGCTGTCGTACGAGTGTGCTATGTCCTTGTTTGTCCTTAGTCCTGTCGTCCGATAGTCCTTTAGTGTTTCTTGTGGAGATCAATTCCAAAGCACGCGAAATAAATAAGTGTGTGATGCGAGACGAGCAAGTAGTCGCAATGTCAAATATTCCCCCCCTTTACTCTACCGAGAATTAGTAGCCGGAACCAGCGCGTGCTTGATCGCCCAACTGCAATTTACCATCTGCTCGGGAAAGTTATACTCGTGGTTCGCGCGTTCCTATTCATTGTCATTGTGTGAGGAATGAGAGCGATAAAGCTGTTGCTGAACGTGGCCACTTGCGCAGCTTGGATTAGAGTGAGAAAGAGACATAATGAAAAGGGAATGTCAAAAATTGGGAAGACAAAAAGCAGTCTGTACGAAACGACACATTAAGCGTTGAGAAGCCAAAGTAGACGCTAAACGCGCGCAGCTTTACAAATTGAGTAGTGAAAATCATTATGAGCGACGTCGATATGAACGGACGGACGGATGACGAGGATCCTGACATCAATAACCCGACATATATATATAAAGATATAGTGAAAACTTGGGAACAGGGTTCTCTCAAACCTACCCCACTTTAATCCGGAGCGATGAGATCTCGACGCGTTTGATCCTGGGTGTGGCTATATATATATATTGATATAGTTATACATATCCCTTCATGCACCAATAACTGTAACCAAACAATAATAAGATATACACAAACAAATAAAAAAACATGAGAGAACGCTATAGTCAAGTTTTTGGCGGTCTGTGGGCGTTAGAGTGCACCAGAAGACAACCAAAGTCAAATCTCAATAAAAGAAAAACCTCTTAACTATTATAACAGACAATTCGAATTCATAAAAGATTTTGACGACGTCCAGATAATAAAATATTTCCATAAAATCAGAATAAAAATCAGTTATAAAGAAATGACTGGTTCCCTTGCCAAAGATCTAATTTAGGAATACTTTTGCACTAAAAATAGTGTTATTTACTTCCCTAACGAAGTCGACTTTCAAATCTTTTAAAATGCGTATATTCAAATCATAAGCCCCGACAGTTTTACTAAAACTATGAAAACCAGTAATAAACTAATAGACATTCAAACATACGCCCAATTCAAAGAAATCATTCTCAAAACACACAAAGAACTATTACACCCTGGTATAGAGAAACTCACGCTTCAGTTCAAAGAACTCTGATTATCAAAAACTTATTCAAAATATCATAAACGAATGTGAAATCTGTCACATCGCCAAAACGGAACATAGAAACACAAAATTAACTCTTGAAATAACTCCAGAAACTTTCAATCCCAGAGACAAGTATGTTATGGATTTTTACTTAAAAAACAATAAACAATTCATATCATGTATTGACTTTTATTTTAAATACGCCTCCCTGATAGAAGTAAACAGTAGAGATTGGCTTGAAGCTAAAAGAGCTATTTTACGCATATTCAACGATATGGGTAAACCCACAGAAATAAAAGCCGACAAAGACTCCGCTTTCATGTGCGCTGCACTTAAACACTGGTTAGAATCAGAAGGAGTGACCCTCAATATAACAACAAGTAAAAATGGATTTTCTGGCATTGAGTGATTTCATAAAAGTGTTAATGAAAAATTAAGAATAATAACAAGCGAGGATGAACCCGAAAACCAATTCACGAAGTTCGAAAAAATTCTTTACGTATACAATTACAAAACAAAGCATTATACAGCCGGTCGAACTCCAGCTGACATCTTCATTTTTGCTCAACAAAATAAAGTAAACAAAATTGACAAACTAAACGAGAATAGACATGACTTCAGTATAGATACCAACTTTAGAGAATCCGCTCTAGTTAGATTAAAAACAACTAACCCATTCAAAAAGACAGGAAATTTAAGACAAATAGATGATAAACATTTCGAAGAAACAAATAGAGGTAGAAAGATAATACACTAAAAATCCAAGTTTAAAAAGAAAGTTAATAAGAGTAAATTAAATAACGATAATTCCAGGCCTACTCCTGAGCATGATATTCAAGTTATGCCTCCCATCGACAATTAACACACAATATCTAGAAGTAACCCCCATCCAGGTCAAAAACGGTTACCTTATCTTTCAAACCGGATCAATAGACTTACCAATAAACCATGAATATCATTACTTATCCATTAACTTAACTAAAACCGAAAATACTTATGAAGAACTTATTAAACAAACTCAACCTTTTAATAACTTACCACAAATTCAGTATCTAGTAGAAAAACTGAACAGAAAAATGAACGGTATAAGAATTGTAAAACGCAGAAAACGCGGTCGGTTTACCCTTTCAGCGGCGTTGGCCTGCGGGGAATGCAGCCCGGTTCTTATATGAATAATGCCGTAACGATCCATGAGGTCCGTGTTTGTGTATTCGGGCACACCGAACTGATGCCAAATGTTTACCTCGAGGAATTTGACTACTTCGGTGGCTACTGCCATTTTAAAAGGGTGGACCCATTCGAGTTTTAAAAAATGGTCACGACATACAAAAATTACGGAGTTTCCTGCTTTATTCTAAGTCTATAAAAAGTCTCTGGCCTGCCCGTTCCGTCACACGCTGCTCTCCCATGGGTGGGCGTTTGTTTTTGTTGGTTGTTTTGCTGACCTTACACACTTCGCATGCCTTCACTAGTTCTTGAACATCCACCGTCATTCCAGGCCAGTAGTAAAAGTGTCGCTGTTTCCCTACGGATATTTCTAAGCCCCCGTGTTCTGCTGTCATGGCATGATGTGCTCTCTGAGCTAGCTCTGATCGTAGTCCGACGGGCACCCAGAGCTTCCACGCTCGGTCGTTGTTGATGGCGTCATGCTGGCAGAAACCCATTCGTTTGTAAACATACCCTTCTGAGGTCTGAATGTATAGGGATTTATCGGCGTTGTATTAGGCAGCCTCTACTAGTGCCAGATATTCTTAGGCTTGAAGTGGATTTTAGGTCGATGTTTTGTATTGCATCCATATGTACCCTAGATAGTGCATCTGGAACCACGTTCAGGGACCCCCGACGATGTTCGATAGTGAAGTTGAGCCTCCATCGTGCTAGCCTCCCCGATAGATCTTACTGGCCCATAAACCATGGTCTGTTATTACTTTAAAAGGCATTCCCTCTAAATAGGCTCGAAATTTTGTGATGCTGAGGATTGCAGCGTAGCATTCCAGCTCAGTTATGCTGTAATTCTTCTGTGCCTTGTTTAGTTGTGCGGACATGTATGCGATTGGGTGTTCGCCGCCTTCGTCATCATTTTGAAACAGGACTCCTCCCAGGGCAGCGGTAGAGGCGTCGCTTTGAATGATGAATGGCTTTTTAAAATCTGGAGTGACAAGTACAGGTGCTGCTGCCATGTCGGTTTTCAGTGACTCAAAAGCCAGGACGGCCGCTTCGGATAGCTCGAATTTCTTGACGCGATCTTTCTTAAGACAGTCATGAAGTGGGAAGGCAGTCTGAGCGTAGTTCTGAATGAATCTCCGGTACCGGAACTTGGCTAGGGACATCTTGTATTGCTTGTATCTTGGCATCATCTGTACGGATCCATCCTCCTCCTACAACGTACCCTAGGTATTTGGCCTGACTATAAAATAACTTACTCTTGTCTACGCTGATGGTAAGTTTAGCTCGTTGCAAGCAGTCACTCACTCACTCGCCTTCCGCTTGAGTTTCTAGTGTTGCTCTTTTTCCAAGAAACGTTAGGTCAAACTTTTTATAAAAATCAATCCCGATATAAAATCGCTGAGTTAGACCAGGCACGATTAGGAACTCCAAATTTTTGGTTTCGCCTTCCCATTCTACGGGTAGTGTAATGACTCCTGTTACTCTGGTTTTGCCCCCGCTGGCTGTGCGCACACTTTCTTCCTTAAATTTCCTTACCGGCTGTGATTTGTTTCTCAGGAACTTTTTGGCCCCTTTCCCGATACAATTTGCTCTAGCCCCGGTATCCAGTAGCGCTAGTATTTCTTCTCCATCGACTTTCGTTTTAACAAAGAATCGGTTGTCATGTTGCACGCTTACTACAGTGTCCACGACCCCCTGTCTACGGCATTGGTGTTCGGTTCTTTTCTCATTGTGTTTTAGTGTCCCGCGAGCATCCCGTGTGGTGGTATTCTTTTCATTCTTTCAGCGCCGTTAAAAATGCGCTCTCGTGCCGCTGCATATTCCTGCTCTCGTTGTTGTAGAGTCTTATGGGATGGGTAAGTTTACCTGGATTGGATGGCATTTACGCTTTGGCCGGGCGGACTTCACGGAAAGCCCGTGCGCCTAGCGTCTCTGCCTGACTTCTGACAAAAGCGACAGGTGACCTCGTTGAATCGAGACGTGTATGAATTCTTGTTGGCGGGGTATTTATGGTAGAAATCCACTCCGTATCCACACTCATGGCAGACCATATCGTGCAAAGGGTTTCTGCACCCAGGCGCTGTTTTATTGGACTCGCGGCTGTCTCCCGGCTCGGATTGGAATTCTTTTACAAGGACACCATCAGGAATACGTCCTTGCATCTCTGAGCGTTGTATCTCATTTACTGGTCTGCTTCGCATCGGTTTTCCATGGTTTCTTAACCATCGATCCACTCTGAATCCCTCCTTTTTAAGCTAGAGATTTCTGAGATTTTCTGCTAGAGATCATATCGGGGACGTCCACAATAACCCAGCCATTTGGGAGTTTATGTTGTCATTTAAAAGTTCTACAAATCCCTCCTCGGCGATCTTGAGTTTCAATTTTAAGAATTGTTTTTGGTGTTCTGCTTGATATGCAGCTAAATATATGACCCGATCTACCGTAAACGTTGCTGACTACAACTTGTTATAAGATAGGTACGCTGGGGTGCTGTTACGCCGTTAATAAATCTCTCCTCAGTCAAAAACTCGTCCGGAGATGTTGGTCGTTGCCCTGACATGGTTACACACGGCCAACATGCCTCCGTTTTCCACTGCTTAGAGAACTTTTACTAGGTTTCGTACGTAAACTGGCCCACCTTTTCCTGGAGAGCTTTTACGTCGTTCCGTACGTGAACGGGTCCACCTAAGACAGTGTATGCAAGTCGGTGGAAAATCCGGCTGGTTGACCGATATTTGCGGACTCCACAACCTGGAGCTACTTTGGCCACGCCGGCAGCGTGAAACAAAGAAACTAAAATCGTCCCCCGCCCAAAATTAGTCATAGAAAGCCGGAAAGACTCGAGCCTCTCAAACGACCTGGCTCCTTAGCCTAGTACGTCGGCAGCGACGATTTTACGTTTCCCGGTCAGCTCCCACACCCCCTCTGTAGTGGATCGTCAAATAAACGATATACCCACACCCCACCGCTAAATGCGTTACCATTTCATCTGCGGTCCTATCTTCTTTGGACTCCACCTTCTCAAACGACCTTGCTACTTCGCCTAAAACGTTGGAAGCGTGAGCCAACCACAAATTATATTTACGTTAATTACAAAAACGTCGATCGGCACTTAGTTGGTTGATATTATAACAAGGTAATCTCCCACGTTTTTGTTGTAAGGAATTTTTTCAAATCAATTTTTCTAATCACAAACCAAAGGACTTACGATTTTAAAGGGATGATAAGCAGGTCGACGACCCTGACCTTGCCGTCCTCTCCTGCGTGCGTCGCGACGATCCTTCCCAGGAGCAACTGTTGAGGCAGCAGGTTGTCCTCTGCCACGACGACGAGTTGGCCCTCCTCGACGTTGGCCTTCTCCTCGTGCCACTTGGCCAGAACCTGAAGGCCCAGGACATATTTCCGGGACCATCGCCGCCAGAACGTTTGCCGGACTGACGAGACAAGCCGCCATCGCCGCATGAAACTCAGACCCGCCTTGTCCGGGGTGCTGGTGCTGCGATGAGCGGCCCACCTGTAAGCAGGTGTCCGGGAGTTAGCGTCTCTCCGTCGCTTGGGTCCTGGCTGAGCGCTCCGAGGGGCCGCGAGTTCATTACGGCCTCAATCCCGACGGGGACTGTTGCCAGCTCTTCGGCGTCGAGGAGTGCGCTGCCCACCGCTTGTAGAAGTAGGTGCTTTGCAGTTTTCACACCTGCCTCCCATAGTCCGCACATGTGCGGAGCCCGAGGGGGTGTGAACGCAAATTCGCATCCTGTCTTTGATGCGAACTTTTCCTTATAAAGCGGAACATATAATGTCAATGACATCCAGCAAATCGGAAGTTTGCACAGCAGCGGTCAGTCCGACCACAGTCTTCCTAGCTTCCTGACGCAAGACTTCCTCATCCGGCTCGAAATGCGCATTTTTGGGCAAGGTTTCTTCGTCGTCCTTCAGAAATGGTGGGCCAGTGAACCAGATCGACTGCCCTATCTCGTCGACGTCACAACCTCTCAAAACGATATCTGCTGGGTTCTGCTTTGTGGGAACATGCCGCCATGTAGCTTCTCCTGACCATTCTTGAATCTCCGCTACCCTGTTCGAAACGAATGTCGACAACGAAGATGGATGAGATCGAATCCAGTGAAGAGTAACTTTAGAGTCCGACCAGTATACAATTCGTTCGATAGGGACTTTAAGTAAGGGTTTGATTCTATGGCAGAGATCTGCGAAAAGGTGAGCGGCACATAACTCAAGCCTTGGGAGCGTTTTGGTCTTGAGCGGCGCTACTTTTGACTTTGAAGTCAACAACAATAATTTAAAACCTTCGGCAGTTTTGCTACGAATATAGACGCAAGCTCCATAAGCTCTCATGGAGGCGTCGGCATGTAGCTGTACCGGTGACAATGGGTCGGTATGCACGAACCGAGGAATCGATATCTCATCCAGTTGAGACAGAGTGCTCTTGACTGATCCCAATCTAACTTATTAGGCCAGAGTTCCTGCAATGGGATCTTTCCTTTAATCACAATGGGACTTAACAAGCCGAGCTTCGATGTCACCGTTTTGAACTTGAAGGCATCTTCGCTCGGCAACCACCATATTCCTAACACCTTAGTTGACTCTGAATCCGAGATAGGTATCGACTTAACAGTGCTCTCAGATGCAGGGACCTCAGGTGAGTTTGAAAACCACTTTGTCAATTCAAAACCTGCTGTTTGAAGAACCTTAGACACATCAGACTTAATTGTTTTCCTCTACGCATACAGCACCACTTAACATGTCATTGACGTAAAAATCGGATCCAATTACGTCGGCAGATTTAGCAGATTCACTCAACCTCTTTAAACACCGAATAGCCAGAAATGGGGCTGGTCCAGTACCATAAGTGACGGTGTTGAGCTTGTATAATCTCAAGGATTCAGAGGGGTCTCTCCTCCACACTATGAGTTGAAACTTCCATTACGTGGCGATACATCTTTTTACATCGGCAGTCAGGGCATACCTGTGCAGCCGGAAGCGGAGTAGAGAGGAGTACAACTCTTCTTGAATTGTCGGCCCCACCATCAGGATGTCGTTTAAGGCCACCTGAGACGATGTTTTGCAGGACGCATCGAACACGACGCGCAACTTTGTTGACGTACTCTAGGAACTTAACACGCATTGATGGGGAATGACATAATGTGGAGTGGAAGGGATTTGGTTGTCTGTAGGCGACATATGACCTAGGGCGAGATATTCTTCCATGAATTCCAAGTACATGGTCTTCATGTTAGGATCTCGAGACAACCTTCGCTCAAGCGATAAAAACCGCCGTTTTGCAACCTGGAAGGAGTTGCCTAATCCATTTGAATCAGATTTAAACGGCAGCCTAACTTCAAACCGACCTGATGGCAATACCTGAGCAGTCTTCCTATAATGGTCTTCACATAACTTGTGCTCAGGCGACAGAATTTTCTTTGGATTTGGCATTTCCTCCAGCGACCAAAATTTCTGTAGTGTGCTGTGAATCGATACTAAAGGTTCTTCACTACAACTGAAACTATTCAGAACTTGTTTCAAGACTGCAGACTTGTCCGAAACAACCGAACCAAGAAGGCGCTTTTGTAGAGTTGGATATCAGGACCTTGTCTAATTTGACCAACAGCTAGCAATTCGAATAATGATTCTGCTCCTATCAACATATCAGTTTTTTATGTCTTGTAGAAATATGGGTCTGCTAATGGTAGGTTCTTCGGGATCTTTCAATCACTAACGGTCACCGACTGAACAGGATAGTAACCGGAGATCGATTTTAAGATCTAGAAATCGAACGAGAACTCACTACCATTTATTCGCGACTTTACCACTGTGTGTACCTTTTTCTTGACTTGAGAATTGGACTCGCCAATACCAAGTAAGTTAATACACGACTCCTCTCTGCGAATCTGTAAGCGGTTCGCCAGTTCTTCTGTTATAAAATTCGTTTGAGACCCAGAGTCCAGCAGAGCTCGGGCTAAAACGTATTTTCCGTTTTTCGTACGGACGCTTACGATTGACGTAGCCAAAATCACCCTGTCCAAGGACGTTGCATGCATAACATGTGACGTGCAAGGCAGATCTTGGTTAAAGGCAGGAGACATGGTCTCTGGCGGGGGTGGCAACGCTAAACTGTTCTCAGGCACTGTATATCTATGAATCAGAATATGGTGTGAGCGGTCACAAGCTCGACACTTTTTGCCTTTGCATTTCAAAACAGTATAGCCTTTTCGCAGACAATTGATACATAAGGAGGGAGACTTAACAAACTCGAACCTTTGCATTACAGAGAGACGCCCAAACAGGCTACAATTCTGTAGTAAATGATCTGCTGCATTGCAATAGCTACAAGTTTGCTGAGGCTTGCTGTTGGAGGAGGAACACGAAAATGAGCTACGATTATGTGGCTTGCTCGACACAATTTTATCTTGCTTCGGCCTTGTCGATTCTTCAGCTGATAAATGCTTTAACATGTCTTCTATGTCTTCTATCTGTTCTTGTAATTGATTTGCCTTATTAATTAAAGCATTTAAGTTTTCTAGTCGACATTTCAATTCTTCCTCTAATAGCGGAATCGATCCCGTTTCAAATCGCTAATTTAATCGGCGAATTGTTCTGACCCGACTTTGGAGCTTGCTTCCAGAATCGATTTATTTTTGGTTTCTAGGCTCATTTTAAATTAAATATTTAAATTATTTAAATTAAATTAATTAAATAATATTTCCAAATTAAATAAATAAATGGCCGAAACAAACAAATTATCTCAAATCAGACCAATAATATAATTTAATAACCTTCGAATCAATAATTAGAAATTTATTAAACCAAAAAAATAGGTTTTTTTTAATTTCATAAATTATTAATTTATTGTTCGAAATGTATATTAAATATTTTTTCTGATGAGAACAACGAAAACAAATTATTTAAATTGAAATTAAGTCACGCAGTATCAATTAATAGTGGGTGCGAAATGACGCCGAAAAGGGTATACCCGCAGAATACAGGGTAGCGCGTCACTTGGCGGTCTTCTAATCTAACCGCGCCAACGAAAAGCGCCAAACAACAACAACGCAGGTAGCGGTGCAAAAGCGAAGCGAAAACGAAAACTTCACCGCTGCAGCTGCTAGTTTAGGGAACGAAAGGGGGAAGGTGGTGACAGTGATTGCAATAATACAGTACAAAATAATAAATAAATGTTGCGTCCAAAAGCGGTTTAATATATGTATGTGTATGTATTTTATCAACAAATAAATTGGATAATTTCATATTGATACGTACATATGTGCCAAGAACTGAAAGCGATGTGCAATATTCCAGCACAAGACAATAAACATTAAATTTGTCTATAACTCTAGCTTTCAATTTTTTGCACAAATACCTCTGATTTCCGAATGCTAATTTTAGCGGTCACTTTCCTTAGAAGTTCCCTCGGTGGTGGCAGCAATTCCGCAAGCAGGGTATTTCGCGACTGACACGGAATATGTTTAATATATTTATTATTTAAACACAATAGCGCGTCGCGGGCAACAATATATTTATTTATTTGCACTCACTGTCACTTTAATTAAATGTTGCCTTTTGTTTAAACTAATTATCTTGTCCACCCGGGGGCGCGATGAAGTTTTTAATTAGCTTATTAAAAATTTAACCGGATTTGGTGGCAAGAATAATTAATCTTTATTTCGCAACGACGAGCACGCGTGTGCTCGGGGTGAATTCAATTTTCGACTTGATCTTCTATTTTACATATATGTTCTAAGGCCTAGCTTAACAGAGGTTGGCGAAGGCGGGGCGAATTCGCAAAGAGCGAGAGAGAGCTTTATTATGCTCCCGCCTTCGCCCTAAACTAACTTATACTAGACTTCAATTTTTATACCCGTTACTCGTAGAGTAAAAGGGTATACTAGATTCGTTGAAAAGTATGTAACAGGCAGAAGGAAGCGTTTCCGACCATATGAAGTATATATATTCTTGATCAGGATCAGTAGCCGAGTCGATCTGGCCATGTCCGTCTGTCCGTCCGTCTGTCCGTATGAACGTCGAGATCTCAGGAACTACAAAAGCTAGAAAGTTGAGATTAAGTATACAGACTCCAGGGACATAGACGCAGCGCAAGTTTGTCGATTCATGTTGCCACGCCCACTCTAACGCCCACAAACCGCCCAAAGCTGCCACGCCCACACTTTTGAAAAAGGTTTTGATATTTTTTCATTTTTGTATTGGTCTTGTAAGTTTGTATCGATTTGCCAAAAAACTTTTTGCCACGCCCACTCTAACGCCCACAAACCGCCCAAAGCTGCTACGCCCACACTTTTAAAAAATGATTTGAAATTTTTTCATTTTTGTATTGGTCTTGTAAATTTCTATCGATTTGTCAAAAAACTTTTTGCCACGCCCACTCTAACGCCCACAAACCGCCCAAAGCTGCTACGCCCACACTTTTGAAATTTGTTCATTTTTTATACCCGTTACTCGTAGAGTAAAAGGGTATACTAGATTCGTTGAAAAGTATGTAACAGGCAGAAGGAAGCGTTTCCGACCATATAAAGTATATATATTCTTGATCAGGATCAGTAGCCGAGTCGATCTGGCCATGTCCGTCTGTCCGTCCGTCTGTCCGTATGAACGTCGAGATCTCAGGAACTACAAAAGCTAGAAAGTTGAGATTAAGTATACAGACTCCAGGGACATAGACGCAGCGCAAGTTTGTCGATTCATGTTGCCACGCCCACTCTAACGCCCACAAACCGCCCAAAGCTGCCACGCCCACACTTTTGAAAAATGTTTTGATATTTTTTCATTTTTGTATTGGTCTTGTAAGTTTGTATCGATTTGCCAAAAAACTTTTTGCCACGCCCACTCTAACGCCCACAAACCGCCAAAAACTGTCCTTCGCACTTAGACTAGCTGAGTAACGGGTATCAGATAGTCGGGGAACTCGACTATAGCGTTCTCTCTTGTTTTTGTATTGGTCTTGTAAATTTTTATCGATTTGCCAAAAAACTTTCTGCCACGCCCACTATAACGCCTACAAACCGCCAAAAACTGTGTTTAAGACTCTCCTTCTCCCTTCCACTAGCTGAGTAACGGGTATCAGATAGTCGGGGAACTCGACTATAGCGTTCTCTCTTGTTTTTTCTTTCTTCATGCCAACAATAATCAACAAACAATAAACAAGGACCGACAATATGGGTTCAGCCAACAGCCTGCCAGAAAAAAATATATTTTTCTCTAAACCTGACACCATTTGGTTACCATTGTTACAAAAAACTTATTAATGGTGTGATAATAAAATAAGCACGAGAAATTATGTAAATATAAAGATATAAAGAAAACTTGGGAACCGGGTTCCCTCAAACCTACCCCACTTTAATCCCGAACGATGAGATCTCGACGCGTTTGATCCTGGGTGTGGCTATATATATATAGTGATATAGTTATACATGCATATCCCTTCGTGCACCAATAACTGTACCCGAACAATAATAAGATATACACAAACAAATAAAAAAACAAGAGAGAACGATAAAGTCAAGTTCCCCGACTATTTAATACCCGTTACTAGCTAGTGCAAGTACGAAGGAGAGTCTTCCACGCCGACAGTTTTTGGCGGTCTGTGGGCGTTAGAGTGGGCGCTGCGTCTATGTCCCTGGAGTGTATATGCTTAATCTCAACTTTCTAGCTTTTGTAGTTACTGAGATCTCAGCGTTCATACGGACGGACAGACTCGGCTATCGATCCTGATCAAGAATATATATAATTTATATGGTCGGAAACGCTTCCTTCTGCCTGTTACATACTTTAAAACGAATCTAGTACCCCCTTACCCTACGAGTAACGGGTAAAATCTAGAAATCGAACGAGAACTCACTACCATTTATTCGCGACTTTACCACTGTGTGTACCTTTTTCTTGACTTGAGAATTGGACTCGCCAATACCAAGTAAGTTAATACACGACTCCTCTCTGCGAATCTGTAAGCGGTTCGCCAGTTCTTCTGTTATAAAATTCGTTTGAGACCCAGAGTCCAGCAGAGCTCGGGCTAAAACGTATTTTCCGTTTTTCGTACGGACGCTTACGATTGACGTAGCCAAAATCACCCTGTCCAAGGACGTTGCATGCATAACATGTGACGTGCAAGGCAGATCTTGGTTAAAGGCAGGAGACATGGTCTCTGGCGGGGGTGGCAACGCTAAACTGTTCTCAGGCACTGTATATCTATGAATCAGAATATGGTGTGAGCGGTCACAAGCTCGACACTTTTTGCCTTTGCATTTCAAAACAGTATAGCCTTTTCGCAGACAATTGATACATAAGGAGGGAGACTTAACAAACTCGAACCTTTGCATTACAAAGAGACGCCCAAACAGGCTACAATTCTGTAGTAAATGATCTGCTGCATTGCAATAGCTACAAGTTTGCTGAGGCTTGCTGTTGGAGGAGGAACACGAAAATGAGCTACGATTATGTGGCTTGCTCGACACAATTTTATCTTGCTTCGGCCTTGTCGATTCTTCAGCTGATAAATGCTTTAACATGTCTTCTATGTCTTCTATCTGTTCTTGTAATTGATTTGCCTTATTAATTAAAGCATTTAAGTTTTCTAGTCGACATTTCAATTCTTCCTCTAATAGCGGAATCGATCCCGTTTCAAATCGCTAATTTAATCGGCGAATTGTTCTGACCCGACTTTGGAGCTTGCTTCCAGAATCGATTTATTTTTGGTTTCTAGGCTCATTTTAAATTAAATATTTAAATTATTTAAATTAAATTAATTAAATAATATTTCCAAATTAAATAAATAAATGGCCGAAACAAACAAATTATCTCAAATCAGACCAATAATATAATTTAATAACCTTCGAATCAATAATTAGAAATTTATTAAACCAAAAAAATAGGTTTTTTTTAATTTCATAAATTATTAATTTATTGTTCGAAATGTATATTAAATATTTTTTCTGATGAGAACAACGAAAACAAATTATTTAAATTGAAATTAAGTCACGCAGTATCAATTAATAGTGGGTGCGAAATGACGCCGAAAAGGGTATACCCGCAGAATACAGGGTAGCGCGTCACTTGGCGGTCTTCTAATCTAACCGCGCCAACGAAAAGCGCCAAACAACAACAACGCAGGTAGCGGTGCAAAAGCGAAGCGAAAACGAAAACTTCACCGCTGCAGCTGCTAGTTTAGGGAACGAAAGGGGGAAGGTGGTGACAGTGATTGCAATAATACAGTACAAAATAATAAATAAATGTTGCGTCCAAAAGCGGTTTAATATATGTATGTGTATGTATTTTATCAACAAATAAATTGGATAATTTCATATTGATACGTACATATGTGCCAAGAACTGAAAGCGATGTGCAATATTCCAGCACAAGACAATAAACATTAAATTTGTCTATAACTCTAGCTTTCAATTTTTTGCACAAATACCTCTGATTTCCGAATGCTAATTTTAGCGGTCACTTTCCTTAGAAGTTCCCTCGGTGGTGGCAGCAATTCCGCAAGCAGGGTATTTCGCGACTGACACGGAATATGTTTAATATATTTATTATTTAAACACAATAGCGCGTCGCGGGCAACAATATATTTATTTATTTGCACTCACTGTCACTTTAATTAAATGTTGCCTTTTGTTTAAACTAATTATCTTGTCCACCCGGGGGCGCGATGAAGTTTTTAATTAGCTTATTAAAAATTTAACCGGATTTGGTGGCAAGAATAATTAATCTTTATTTCGCAACGACGAGCACGCGTGTGCTCGGGGTGAATTCAATTTTCGACTTGATCTTCTATTTTACATATATGTTCTAAGGCCTAGCTTAACAGAGGTTGGCGAAGGCGGGGCGAATTCGCAAAGAGCGAGAGAGAGCTTTATTATGCTCCCGCCTTCGCCCTAAACTAACTTATACTAGACTTCAATTTTTATACCCGTTACTCGTAGAGTAAAAGGGTATACTAGATTCGTTGAAAAGTATGTAACAGGCAGAAGGAAGCGTTTCCGACCATATGAAGTATATATATTCTTGATCAGGATCAGTAGCCGAGTCGATCTGGCCATGTCCGTCTGTCCGTCCGTCTGTCCGTATGAACGTCGAGATCTCAGGAACTACAAAAGCTAGAAAGTTGAGATTAAGTATACAGACTCCAGGGACATAGACGCAGCGCAAGTTTGTCGATTCATGTTGCCACGCCCACTCTAACGCCCACAAACCGCCCAAAGCTGCCACGCCCACACTTTTGAAAAATGTTTTGATATTTTTTCATTTTTGTATTGGTCTTGTAAGTTTGTATCGATTTGCCAAAAAACTTTTTGCCACGCCCACTCTAACGCCCACAAACCGCCAAAAACTGTCCTTCGCACTTAGACTAGCTGAGTAACGGGTATCAGATAGTCGGGGAACTCGACTATAGCGTTCTCTCTTGTTTTTGTATTGGTCTTGTAAATTTTTATCGATTTGCCAAAAAACTTTCTGCCACGCCCACTATAACGCCTACAAACCGCCAAAAACTGTGTTTAAGACTCTCCTTCTCCCTTCCACTAGCTGAGTAACGGGTATCAGATAGTCGGGGAACTCGACTATAGCGTTCTCTCTTGTTTTTTCTTTCTTCATGCCAACAATAATCAACAAACAATAAACAAGGACCGACAATATGGGTTCAGCCAACAGCCTGCCAGAAAAAAATATATTTTTCTCTAAACCTGACACCATTTGGTTACCATTGTTACAAAAAACTTATTAATGGTGTGATAATAAAATAAGCACGAGAAATTATGTAAATATAAAGATATAAAGAAAACTTGGGAACCGGGTTCCCTCAAACCTACCCCACTTTAATCCCGAACGATGAGATCTCGACGCGTTTGATCCTGGGTGTGGCTATATATATATAGTGATATAGTTATACATGCATATCCCTTCGTGCACCAATAACTGTACCCGAACAATAATAAGATATACACAAACAAATAAAAAAACAAGAGAGAACGATAAAGTCAAGTTCCCCGACTATTTAATACCCGTTACTAGCTAGTGCAAGTACGAAGGAGAGTCTTCACGCCGACAGTTTTTGGCGGTCTGTGGGCGTTAGAGTGGGCGCTGCGTCTATGTCCCTGGAGTGTATATGCTTAATCTCAACTTTCTAGCTTTTGTAGTTACTGAGATCTCAGCGTTCATACGGACGGACAGACTCGGCTATCGATCCTGATCAAGAATATATATAATTTATATGGTCGGAAACGCTTCCTTCTGCCTGTTACATACTTTAAAACGAATCTAGTACCCCCTTACCCTACGAGTAACGGGTAAAAAGTGTAGGCGTGGCAGTTTTGGGTGGTTTGTGGGCGTTAAGCTGGGCGAGGAAAAATTTTTTTAGCAAATCGATAGAAATATACAAGACAATAAATTAAAAAATAGCAAAACATTTTTCAAAACTGTAATTAAACTTTGTCGGTTTGTGGGCGTTATAGTAGGCGTGTTAGTGTTGATATTTCTGCTTCGCAATTCCACTAGTTGAGTAACGGGTACCAGATAGTTGGGGAACTCGACTATAGCGTTTTCTCTTGTCCAAAAGGATGTGCGTGACAGTTTTGAAGGCATTGGAATGAGGGTAAAAGACGTTTTAAAACAAACTTGCTCAGCGTAGACATCAATATATAGTTTCCATGATCTCAGCGATCATACGGACAGGCAGACGGATATTCGGATCCCATTAAATATATATATTCTTATCAAAATACTTACTACATATGGTAGCAGTAATTCCTAATATCATTATAAGACTTGTGGCTTCTTTTTTATTTTATAGGTTATATATTATTACATCTATAAGTTAGTTAATATCAACTTTATTATTTTCTAGGCAATGCGATATAGGCTTAAGACGTTACCAGACAAAGGAACTTTTTTTACATCTTCTTATACCAACACTGACAGTTATTTTTACTGTAGTTCAGCTCCATTACTTTCACCGACGCTTTGTGGAGTCTGTGCGTCGTCCAAGATCTACAGAAAGTCAAAATTCTCATTTCGCATTTAATGCAGAGACTCGCGCTTCACAAAAATCGCTGGATATACGGCAGTCATGGAAAGTATTCTTCAGTGCCGGATATGAAAATGTACGTGCAAAGGGACGCCAATTGTTTAGACCAGGGAAGCTAGTCGTTTGGAAATTTTTGGAAATGCATATGATAAAGGCAGTTACCGTTGCTTCTTTTTATTGTGCAATTTCCGAAGTTTGTTTTTTCAATGTATTTCTGATGATTTTGTCTTTGTTGGGCATTTGTGGTAATCGTTTTCTAAGGCGTATTATTTTTAGAGCTGTAACATTTTGGATTTCATTGTTAGTGCTTATGAAAATGATCTATCAAATTAAGTACATGGATCAAAGCAATTACAATTTTACCTGCGTAACTATATATAATGTGAAATCTTAAAACTTTAAAAAATTAAACTCTATTTTAGAGAAACGTCACATTCAACTTTGCAGATTGGATGGGCTTGCGAAAAACTGGAACATTGTTTGGTGTTCACCTGCGCTATATATCACCGTATATTATTTACATGATTCTGACGTCCTTGCATGCAGTTGTAAAGCTTCGGGACCATTTAATAAGGTACTCGATGAATGAACAAAAGGACAGAAAACTCTTATTTCCAGATATAACAAGACAGGATGCGGAGCGCGATTTTCCAGGATTGTTAAAATATGTACTTAATTATGGGTATTTTAAATTTGGTTGTGAAATTACTTTGATTGGATTGGTGTCAACAATTGCTCACAGGCGAGATCTTCTTGCCTTGACTTATTTAATATGGCTAGTTCTTTTATTGAGCCTTAGTCGGTTTCGTTGTGCACGTATTTGGGAAATTTTACAGATTTATTTTGTTTTATCTATTTTTGTTCAATATGTGTACCTCCTAACGTTTCCTCCAAACCTTTGCAAAGGTAGGTATTAAATTATCGTGTATACTAAAAATATATTAACTGGTCAGTATCATCAAAAGTATATTCGTATAAGTCGCTTTGGAGCACATCGGATTCTAAAAACTATAAAAATAGGTCAAATATTATGTTTGACTATATAGTTCTCTTGTTAATTTCACGGCAGCGAAAATCGTTTAGGGTAGAGATGAGACATATAAATGATTTATCTTACCGAGGTGGCGTTAATACTAACGTTGTAAACAATATAGCAAAGTTGGGCCATGTGTATTTTGAAAACCCAACTCACGATTTTTGTTCTTACGTACGTAACTATGCGGATGTTTTCAAAACTGCAATATTTTTCAGTTTCTTTTGGATAACTCTCGCTATTGTATTTCTCGGCGGCGTTTGTAGTACAGACATTCTTTCATTAGGCTACATTATATTTGCTTTGATCTTTTTATTGCAGGGCTCCGAAATATACCTGCAAAATATTCACTTTATTATTTGCCGTTGGAACTGTCTAATTGCCTTTAATGTTTTAAATATTATGGTTAAAGTTGCTATTAGTGTTATTGAAGGTACAATAGTAATTGAAAAGAACTCTATATTAAGTATTGTTTTTAATGTCATGCATCAAACGGCACCGTGTGAAAACGTTAATGACAACAAAATATCTGAAATTAATGAGATAACAAAGAAAAATCTGAAGTACTGCTATGGCCCAAGCAATATGATTTTTAGGAATACTTTAGTCTGGCATGTGATTATTTTTTCTTTTGCTATTTTTCAACATCGAATTTTTCGATCATATTATTTTTGTCACGTAATTATGGACACGCAAGCTAATACTATTCTTGCTTCCAGGTATGCAATTCCTGTACTTTAAAATATTTTTTTAAAAAATGTGACACATTCTTCATTTATATTTTAATATAATATAAATATTTTAATACAAATTAACAAATCCTTAATATATAGTTAATTCAATACTCATCTATACCACTTTGATCTTATATGAATATATGAATATATTCATATGAATATGAATATATGAATATATGATGAATAATGACAATGTTACAACTGTAGGCAATATTTAAACATCTTAACATCTACTTAATAAATATGAAAATGGAAATGAATATCTAAAAATTTAAATACTGAACTCGGCTGATGTTTCTCCGGGCATAGGGCACAATAAGGGGCCATCAGAGCCATGCTCTTAAGGAAAGTGGTCACGCAAGACCAACACACCAATACCGACGAGCTAGAGCCGGATTCTAAAGCGTGCACCCGCCAGTGCATGTTCCCATCTTTCATTTCATTACACGTTACACAGATCGCGTTGGCGTCGGAACCACTGGTGTTTCTGGTAAAGCTTGATGGAAGTATATCAGATAATTAAAAATGCGATTGCGTCGGTAAAGAAGTGTAAATGTAGCTGGCGCGAAAGATTTTCTTACTAATCTCTTTAGGTTTCGAAACACAGAGTCGTTCACCTTTATTTCCTCGTCGAATGTAAGGAGAAATGTTCCTTTTACCAGTTGTTCGTTGGTTGGAGCTGTTTCATCTTTGATGATCATGAACGTCGTTATTGATATGGTAAATTGGTAGATTGATTATGTTTTGTCAATCATTGAAGTCCAAGATCGCGGGATTAATTATGTCAGTTTTTGTTAGTGTGACCGCTAAAATTAGGGCTTCAAGTTTAGAAATAACAATCCTATTTCTTGAAAGCAAGGTTTCGTATACATGTTCTGTATTAATCTTTTTTATACCCGTTACTCGCAGAGTAAAAGGGTATACTAGACTCGTTGAAAAGTATGTAACAGGCAGAAGGAAGCGTTTCCGACCATATAAAATATATATATTCTTGATCAGGATCAATAGTAGAGTCGATCTGGCCATGTCAGTCTGTCCGTCCGTCTATCTGTCCGTCCGTATGAACGTCGAGATCTCAGGAACTACAAAAGCTAGAAAGTTGAGATTAAGCATACAGACTCCCAAGACATAGAAGCAGCGCAAGTTTGTCGATTCATGTTACCACGCCCACTCTAACGCCCACAAACCGAACAAACTGCCACGCCCCCATTTTTAAAAAATGTTTTGTTATTTTTTTTTTAGTCTTGTAAATTTCTATTGATTTGCCAAAAAACTTTTTGCCACGCCCACAAACCGCCCGAAGCTGCCACGCCCACACTTTTGAAAAATGTTTAGATATTTTTTCATTTTTGTATTGGTCCCTTCCAAATAGTTACGTCACCGTTTCATGATCGGTATGTAATTCGAACCAGAGTAGTCGGTGACTCAAGCTGTTATTGGTATAGCGAGAAGAAGTATTGTCCAAATCCTGATGTGTTGGTAAAGAAAAATAAATAATTTAATTGTTACTGTAATTACCTCAAATTATCTTTGTGAACCACCCTCCCTTTTATTAAGGCAGTGGTCAAGCTTCCTCTTTTGCTTCAGGGTACATGGTCGTTAGTTTATTTCCTAATCTCTTGGTTGATTTAACAAGGACCATGTCTCCCATGTCAAATGTTCTGTCTTGCTTTGTCTTGTTTAATAATTTATTTTTTTTTTAAATTCTGTGGTCGATGAATAAATTTTGTGGATAGGTATTTTATTTGTAACTGAGTGAATAGCTGAAAGAAGTAAATGTTCGACTGTGTCTTCAATACCTCTTGCGATCTTTAGACACCGCGCGATCGCTTTCAGGGTACTGTGGAATCTCTCCACCTGTCCCATTGAAGTGCTATCGAGTAATGGTGCGTTAATAATTTGGACATTAAATTGATTACTTAAAAGTCACTTGACTTCTTCACAGACTTGATAAATGGCTCATTGTCTCAATAAGTCGTTTTTGTTCGCCGAAAGAAATTATATACATACATAAGTTGTAATAGTTATTTTTCTAGATGCAATTGGTTGGATAATCGAAAATTTGGAGAATTTGTTAAAGCAAGTGACGAAATTTTTCCTGTCAGTAGAAAATATGTCGATGTGTAATAATTCGCCTGTGTATGAAGGAATAGGCGTTTCGCCAAGAATATGTTTCTGGGAGTCACGATCGTATTTAGCTTTCTGACATGTTTTAAAATTTGCAACGATTTCATTTGCCAATTGAGTCATTTTGGGGAAAAAGAAGAATTTGTTTCACGATTATTGTTTTATGATATTAATTTCTTTTTGCTCATCTTTGTCCAAGATGTCAGCTACCCTGAGATCTGTATAACGAAAAGTGGTTGTCGGGAACGTGTGTAGTGAATATACCCTCAATATGTAGAGTAGAGTTAATATGTAAGTAAAGTATATACATTGTAACACTTTGTCACATAAATTATAATAAACACAGATAATATCAAAAGACCACCAACACTTACATAAACACTCCAGCTCTTGAAATACAATCTAACGCTTATACATAAGCCGATCGCGAAGCGTGAGAATGCTGAGCATGCACTTTGCAGCTCAAGTGGTCAAGCTATGTAAGCCCTCTGCATACACATGTATATAGTAGCATAATATGCTTCTCATATTATGCTTACATAAACTTAAACCTAACAAAAACAACGCGCATACAATCTTGCGCGTGCATAAATACACAGCATAACGTAACGAAACTTGAATCCACAAAAAAGTAAAGCGCATGATTGTTGTATAACTTCATCATTCTTTTTGCATGCACTTAAACACAAATAAATAAAAATGCTGACAAACACATTTCCGTTTCTCGCGACTCACTTCGAGCCGATCAAAACTCTGTACATTCAGTCTTAAGCTGACAGTTTTAAAATAAAGACGCTCACCGAAATCGTTCGTGTTTTAATTTATAATTGGCTTCAGCGTTGATCTTGGTCTTCGTTACAGACGGATCATTTATTTGACTCAAGAAAATAGTAACTACGTAAGTGGCGCAGTCGGTAGGATGAAACATTGTTGATGCGATAGAAACCCTATTCAATTCTTCAATCATCATCCGCTAAAGAACTTTCGCAAATCGCGTCGGTAATATCGGTACAATCGGTTCACAACAAAAAGTGCCAACCAACGGTGTACCTAATCCCACAAAGTGATTGTGAACGTGAAACAACTTAAAATTATAAAAATTTTAAGAAGACGCCTTTGAATTCGCTGAGTAGTAAATCCACAAAAGGTTACTCAAAACAAAGCGAAATAGCAAAGTGTGCAACAAATAATAACAGCTAAACTAAGTGAAAACCAAATAAACGTAAATACAACTAAGTGAACTACAATAACAACAGTTAACCTAAGCGAAAAATAAACTTAACCAGAAATAAACGAAAAATAATAATAACAGTGTAACTTAGTGAAAACTAAATAAACTTAATTACAACTAAGTGAACCATAATAATAACAGCTAAATTAAATGAAGACTAAATAAACTCAATTACAACTAAAACGAATTATAACGAATGAACAGTGAAACTAAGTGAAATATTATAATAATAAGTGAGCGAACTACAAGAAACCCTACCCAAGTTACGAACCGACAAATAAACAAACAGCAAATACACAAACATTAATCAAAATTCAAAGCCAACAAACCACAATGGCAGTAGCAGCGCCAACACAAATAGAACTGTCTGACTCGAATATGATTCAAGTCGAAAGACAAATACACGCAATCGAGGTTTTCAACGGAGATCCTAACACCTTGTACACTTTCATCAGTCGCATCGACTTCATCTTGGCTCTTTATCAGACTACAGATGAAAGGCAGAAGTTAATAATCTTTGGACACATCGAACGGAACATCAGTGGCGATGTTATCCGCGCCCTCGGAGTGACCAACCTCAGCAACTGGAGTGAACTCAGGACTCAACTTATACTTAACTACAAGCCCCAAGCACCGAACCACCAACTTCTAGAGGAATTCAGGAACACACAATATCGAGGTAACATTCGTCAATTTCTTGAAGAAGCCGAAAGAAAACGGCAGATACTTATAAGTAAATTAGAACTAGAAAACAATATTACTAATACAAACCAGCATCGAAAATCTAATTCAAAAACTTCCAAGCCACATTTATCTCAGAATAATTAACTGTAATATTCCAAACCTGAGATCATTAATAAACATATTACAAGAAAAAGGTCTTTACGAGGCACCAACCTCAAGTAAAGATAATATAAAGCCAACTTCAATTCCAAACAAAGTAACAAACACTCCCCAAAACAGGCAAATGAGCTATCAAACCAGACCCCTTGCACCCTTCCAACCATTCTATAACAACGTCTATCAACCCTATCACCAAGCATATTCTCATGTACCCAGGTTTAACACAAATCCGATACCTCAATATCAAAATAGACCTATCTATCCACAACCTAACATACCTCTGACACAAGCACCCAGACCAAACACAGCTTTTAACCGACAAAATATTTTTGACCAAAATCGCTTTGGACCTAGCCACACTCACATGCCTACAACATATCCACAAACCGGAAACGTACAGACTAATAACCCAATAAAAAGACAGAGACCATCAGACAGCGGACAGTCTAAAATGAGCACAGAAGAGATAAGATACCAGGAAGTATCGTCTAATCAACCCGAATATCCTTATAATTATAATTACTATTATCCCTACTATCCAGAATATTTTCAACCTCAGCCTTATCCCTATCAATCGAACTATACCCCAGAATTAATTCAATGTCCCCCTGAACAGAACTATGCCAATTCAGAAACAACAGAAAAGGAGACACCGACAACAAATGACAACGAACCAGACGACCCCGAACAAGCAGAAAATTTTCGGCTAGTAGCCCCGGATCAAGCCAATATATAACGATCAAACATAATAATACCGAATTGAAATGTCTAATTGATACAGGATCTACGATAAATATGCTCACGCGAAATATTTTTCAAACACCAACACAAGAAACCAATTACCTAATCCACACCAGTAATGGCCCGTTAATAATTAATGAACTTACGAATATACCACCTAACAACTACTTCCCTATTGCCCAAGAGTTCTTGATCCACCAGTTCTCAGATCATTATGACATGCTGATTGGACGCAAATTGTTGTCCAAAGCCAAAGCAATAATCGACTTTAAAAAGAAAACTGCCACTCTATTTAACAAAATATACAAGATAAAAGACGGTAACAACATTACAGAACAGAACCATCTTCAAATGGACACTTCATTTCCACAAGACCCCACTTACTTAGAAACCTCCACACTTCAGGAGAACTTGTTCCGATTAGAACACCTTAACGTAGAAGAAAAACTGAAACTAACCAATCTACTGACAAAATACCAAGACATCCAATTTCGCGAAGGTGACAAGCTCACGTTCACAAACCAAGAAAAACATATTATTAACACCACACACAATATCCCCGTTTACTCTAAAGTTTATAGTTTCCAACAGACATATGAAAAGGAAGTAGAAAAACAGATCCAGGATATGTTAGAACAGGACATTATCCGAGAAAGTAATTCACCATACTGTAGCCCCATTTGGGTCGTACCTAAAAAACTAGATGCTTCTGGACAGCAGAAGCTTCGCATCGTAATAGATTATAGGAAATTGAACGAAATAACAATAAACGACAGATACCCCATACCAAACATAGATGAAATATTAGGGAAACTGGGGAGGTCAAATTATTTCACAACAATAGATCTTGCAAAGGGCTTTCATCAAATAGAAATGGACTCAGAGTCAATAGCCAAAACTGCCTTCTCTACAAAATATGGACACTACGAGTACACACGAATGCCATTTGGGCTTAAAAATGCCCCCGCTACATTTCAAAGATGCATGAACAATTTACTCCGTCCACTTTTAAATAAATGCTGTCTAGTATACCTAGACGACATCATAGTTTTCTCCACATCTTTAGAAGAACATCTTCAAGCCTTACAAGCTGTTTTCGAAAAATTATCACAGGCAAACTTAAAATTACAACTAGATAAATGCGAGTTCTTAAAACAAGAGACAACTTTCTTAGGACATGTTATTACTAAAGACGGGATTAAACCAAACCCGGATAAAATCAAAGCTATAGTTAAATATCCGTTACCAAGAAAAACTAAAGAAATTAAAGCCTTTTTAGGACTTACAGGATATTATAGGAAATTTATACCTAACTTTTCAGACATTGCCAAACCCCTGACCAAGTGCCTAAAGAAAGGAGCAACAATAGATATAAACAGTTTAGAATACTTAGAAGCATTCCAAAAGTTAAAATTATTAATCTCTGAAGATCCGATCCTAAAATTACCGAATTTCGAGAGGAAATTTACATTGACAACAGATGCCAGCAATGTAGCTTTAGGAGCTGTTTTATCACAAGACGGACACCCTATTAGTTACATCAGCAGAACACTAAATGAACATGAAATCAATTACAGCGCTATAGAAAAGGAATTATTAGCAATAGTTTGGGCAACCAAAACTTTCAGACATTATCTATTAGGGCGACACTTCGAAGTAGCTTCTGACCATCAACCATTGTGCTGGCTACACAAACTAAAAGAGCCTAACTCCAAGTTGACTAGATGGAAGATTAGACTATCGGAGTACGACTTCGACATAAGGTACATCAAAGGGAAAGAAAACCATGTCGCGGACGCACTGTCTAGAACCAAAATAGAACAGACATTTTTCGGAGAATCCACGCAACATAGCACGGAAGAAGATAGTAGCGGACTAATAGGACTATCTGAAAAAGCAATAAACTACCATAAAAGACAAATCATTTTTTCGAAAGCCCCCAATAATAATACAGAATATGAAACCTATTTCAAGAAACAAATAGTACGTATCTCCTATGCAGAAATGACCTTCGAAACAGCCAAACAATACTTACTCAACCACTTTTGTTCGAAGAATAGCGCCCTTTACATCGAAAGCGATGCAGACTTTGAAGTGATTCAAAGCGCGTACACAGAAACCATGAATCCAAAGTGTACAAAGATTTTCCGAAGTCTCGTCTTATTAAAAAACATTCCTACTTATGCAAAATTCAAAGAATTAATCCTAAACACACACGAAAAGTTATTACACCCAGGAATTCAAAAAACTGTAAAACTCTTTAGCGAAACTTACTACTTTCCTAATAGCCAACTCCTTATTCAAAATATAATCAATGAATGTCAAGTTTGTAACTTAGCCAAGACAGAACACCGCAATACAAAAATGCCAATGAAAATTACCCCTAAACCCGAACATTGCCGCGATAAGTTTGTAATAGATATCTATTCTTCTGAAGGGAATCACTATTTGAGCTGTATCGATGTTTACTCCAAATTCGCCACTCTCGAACAGATAAAGACAAAGGACTGGATAGAATGTAAAAACGCCTTAATGCGTATATTTAATCAGTTGGGGAAACCTAGACTTCTTAAAGCAGACAGAGACGGCGCATTCTCCAGCCTAGCCCTTAAACGTTGGCTCGAAACCGAAGACGTAGAATTACAACTTAACACTACGAAAACAGGTGTCGCTGACATAGAGAGGCTACACAAGACTATAAATGAAAAAATTCGCATCATAAAAAATTCTGACGACAACGAGACCAAGTTAAGTAAAATAGAAACAATCCTTTACATCTACAATCACAAGACCAAACACGACACTACTGGACAAACCCCCGCTCACATATTCATTTATGCCGGACAACCAATTCTAGATACACAACACGATAAGGAAGTTAGAATTAACGAAATAAACAAAAACAGAACCGAATACAATGTTGACACTAGATACAGAAAGGGACCATTACAAAAAGGAAAATTAGAAAACCCTTTTAAATTAACAAAAAACGTCGAACAAACTGACGAAGACCATTATAAAATCACCAATAGGAATAGAGAGACACATTACTACAAAACTCAATTTAAAAAACAGAAAAAAATTAATGAACTTCCCATTCTGCAGGCCCCTGGTTCATCATAATACTCCTCCTCACGTCTACAAAATTATGCCAAACCCAACAACTTCAAATCAACAACATTGACACTAACCACGGATACCTCCTATTTTCCGATAAATCGATTCAAATCCCTTCAGAATACGAACATCATTGTCTTCGCGTAAACCTTTCCGATATAGATAACCTAACCCACTATTTTAACAATAAGATAACTAACTACACTAATATTCCCCAAATTGACCTTTTGTACAATAAAATGCGAAGAGAACTTAGCGGAATAACTTTACACCAGACAAATAGACAGAAACGAGGACTAATCAACATAGTAGGATCAGCGTTTAAATATTTATTTGGAACATTAGATAACAATGACCGAACAAAGATTGAAAAACAATTAGAATCAGTAGCAACAAGTTCAATAAATCTTCATGAAATAAATGACATAATTCAACTCATTAACAGAAACATACAAAGAACAAAAGAATTCTTAGACGAACATAGTAACAGAGAACAGTTAATATACGAGCTTATCCAATTTACCGAGTATATAGAAGACATTGCAATGGGAATGCAACTTTCACGACTAGGACTATTTAATCCCAAATTACTCAATTACGACAGACTAGAGAACGTTGACAACAGTAACATCTTACAAATTAAAACATCAACCTGGATTAGTACTAACCAAATACTTATCATAGCACATATCCCCATTAAGCAAAAAACTGTCCACACAATTAACATAATACCTTACCCAGATAATAACGGGTACCAACTCGATCACAACGAAAAAGATACTTATTTTGAAGAACATGGCAAAATGTATAATCAAAATAGTAAAGAAATAAGTAACGAATGTATTAAGAACATTATAAAAAGAACTAAACCAATTTGCAATTTTGTCCCCACAACAGTTAACCAGATAATTAAATACGTTGAACCAAACAATATCCTTACTTGGAACATAAAGAATACTATTATAGAACAAGATTGCCAAGAAATAAATAAAAATGTAACAATTAACGGCAATAAAATAATAACAATAAAACAATGTAAAATTAAAATAGAAAAGATAACATTAAACGAAAACCAGCTAAATCCCGAAATAAATCTAACCCCATTGTACACACCCATTGAACTAATAAAAATAAAACCAATAGAACATAAGGACATTGTAAAACTAATATCAAATAATAATATTACAGTCTCTATTATTGTATCACTCATTAGCCTCACATTTTGTATAGTTTTTATCTACTTAAAACTAAAAACAACAAAAACAATTATGGAAACACAGGATACAAACCCAACTGCATTACCAAGATTATATGCGTCAACCCCAATAGAAGCATAAGCTTCCTTTTAAGGGGAGGGAAGTAGCATAATATGCTTCTCATATTATGCTTACATAAACTTAAACCTAACAAAAACAACGCGCATACAATCTTGCGCGTGCATAAATACACAGCATAACGTAACGAAACTTGAATCCACAAAAAAGTAAAGCGCATGATTGTTGTATAACTTCATCATTCTTTTTGCATGCACTTAAACACAAATAAATAAAAATGCTGACAAACACATTTCCGTTTCTCGCGACTCACTTCGAGCCGATCAAAACTCTGTACATTCAGTCTTAAGCTGACAGTTTTAAAATAAAGACGCTCACCGAAATCGTTCGTGTTTTAATTTATAATTGGCTTCAGCGTTGATCTTTGTCTTCGTTACAGACGGATCATTTATTTGACTCAAGAAAATAGTAACTACGTAAGTATATGTATATAATATAACAAACACATAGTCTTAAGCGCACCATGTACGGGTAGCTGTTCCCAAGAACAGCAATATGAATTCATTCGAATAAACCGATTCAAACAGAGCAGATGCTCTGAGCTCTGTCAACCAATTCTATTATAACTGAAAAAATATATCACATGGCGATCGTGACTCGGTCTCGAGTCTGTCTCTGTGTTGTGTGTGTGTGGATAAAAATTATATATACATTGTGAATTAAAATGTGCAAGTTGTTACTTGTTGGACGATTTAAATGCAAAATTAATGCACAACAACAAATGTTCTATTAGAACAAAAAACGCACAAAAACACACAAAACACACAGACACAAGCGACAATTGATGGCAGACGAGCCACAATTGACCGAGGCGCAACCCGAGGTAAAAAGGGACCGGCCAACGCTGGAGGAAGCGCTGGAATTAAACCCCGACGATGGACCACGCCCACTCACAATAGCTGAGTACCGGGCACGTCAGGAGAAGCGCCAACCCAGGAAACATAAACGCTCTGGACGTAGAGTGAAATTACTAAAACAACGCCGACTGGTCAAGGAAATGACCCAGTTGGCCAAGGAGGAATCAGCCCGGCAACGCTACAAAGAGCGTTTGGAAATTATAGAAAAAGAACTTCGCCAAAGTGCGAAGACACGCAAACGGGCTGCTTAAATGCAAATGCCCCAATTTGCCATAGATTTAAACTAAACCCAAGCCGAGGCTGGAAACCGCTGCTTGGAAAAAACTAACAACAAAACTGTCAGGCTATATACTAACAAATATGGTTGGAGATTTTTTTTTAAATTCTAATGAAATGCAAACTTTGACTTGTGAGCCAACCACATTAAAACTATCAAATTTCCATGTCTCTGGCACTTGTATATATTTAATACAAGTTGCAAATATTTAAAGTAAATTCATTAAATTTCAATATTCACTATAAAAACTTTTCAAACTTTATTTCCAATAAATTGAGAGATTAAATAGATTTCATTTTTTCTTTATTGCAAATTAATATTTCCAAAATGGGTTCTACTGAATCAAAAGTAGATCACCCAACAGCCAATGTAATTAATGAAGTAAGAATATCTGATCACAAAGATGAACTACAAAATATATTTATCTTGTTATTGATTATGACTGTCATATCAATTTTGAGTTTGACCCTTAAGATTTATCAGGAACATAATAAACGACTTAAAAAAAGATATCAGAGCCGTGCAGTAGGCCTAGACAAGATATAAACTGTACTTACGAAATAAAACAATATAGATATGACTTAGAAGACTATACAGAATATAAACAACAGTATAGAATATCATTTTTCTCAAGGAAAAACACAATAGGTAGACATCCTTCTTGTCAAATACATTTATATGATTCCGAATTCCACTTTAGTAGACAAAATTGTTGCGAATATAAAAGAAACACCAAATGAGTGATTCACAGTTCATTGGTTAATATAAATAAAAACCAATTACAAAATCTTGAGGAGTCTAAAGGTAATATCGACATTGAAATCGAAAGCGATATTGAGTCGTTACCAGAAGACATTGAAATAAAAAACAACGAAACCAAAATGCCAGACCAAATTGAGAAAGATAGAGAATATGTTCGACAATTGTCGACAACAATACCAGAATTCGATGGCAAAAAGTCATCATTGACACGCTTTATAACAGCGTTAAGAATAACAGATAGAACAAAGGGAACTCAGGAAGATCTAGCAGTAGAGATAATAAAATCAAAAATAATAGGACCAATTTTATACAAAGTAACAAATGAAACAACTATCAGAGGCATCATTGACATACTAAATAGTAATGTAAAAGGTGAATCAGCTGAAGTTGCAAAAGCAAAGTTACTAAATAATAAACAGAAAGGGAAGACAGCTTCCCAATACACCACTGAAATTGACAATTTGCGTAAGCAATTAGAAACAATATATATTGACTTAGGCCTTTCAGCCGAAATGGTGGATAACTTCGCAACTAAAGAGTCAATACAAGCAATGACCAAAAATTGTGAATACGAAAAGCTACGAATAATACTCGAAGCTGGTAATTACAATACATTCAGTGATGCAGCAGGAAAATACATACACTGCTCCACTGAAATGACAGGCAGTCCCAGTAGCGTCCTATATTTCAACAATGGACAACAAAACTACAGGGGAAATAACAACTATCGCGGCCATTACCGAGGCCAAGGCCGAGGTAACCGCGGTGGTTACAATACCAATTACAACAACAGAGGTAATTTCAGAGGAAACAACCGAAAAAGGAATAATACCAACCGAGGTAATAGACAAAATCAAAATAACAACAACTATAACAATGTCCGAGCAATCGAAACTGCTAGTACATCACAAAATGCTACAGCTTCGGAAAACTAAATAAGACGGTTCACACAATCAATCTTAGTTTCAACATTTTTATACATGTGCATAAAAATAATACGAATACAAAATTAACTTTTTTAATAGATACAGGAGCAGATATTTCACTTATCAAAAACAGCTCAGATAATTTCCAAGACATAGACCAAAATACAATAACAAACATTTTTGGAGTTGGAGAAGGTTCAACAACCTCTCTAGGTCTAGTAAACATAGAACTAGCAACAAATAATTACATGATTCCACATAATTTCCACATAGTTAATTCTAATTTCCCAATACCCACCGATGGAATCATCGGAATAGACTTTATAAAGAAATACAATTGCAAATTAGATTTTAATACAGAAGAAGACTGGTTAATTTTGCGACCAGACAATATCACCTGTCCAATAAACGTACCAATAACACATACAATAGGCAATTGTAACCAGCCCGATCCGAAGTAGTCCGACTAATTAAATTAAATACATCCGATGAACAGATCCTCATTCCTAATCAAAAAATAGACACAGGCATCTTTATTGCAAATACAATAACGACTAGTAAAAACACAGTAATTCGTATAATAAAAACAACCAAAAGAAACCAAATAATAAATATTGATAAGATACAATTTGAAAGTCTTAACAAATATGAAATAGTAAAAACAATAGATAACGAAAGAAATTAACATATTTTACAAAAATTAAACAAAAATTTCCCACCATTGTTTAAAAAACAACTAAATAAATTATGCACAAATTACACAGACATATATAATCTATAAGTACCAATAATTTTTACAAACAAAAATTAAGATTGAAAGATGATGAACCGATATACATCAAAAATTATAGAATACCAGAATCACAGAAAGAAGAAATACACAGACAAGTTAACAAATTAATTGATGATAAAATAGTAGAACCAGCCGTATCTGAATACAACAGCCCATTGCTACTAGTACCGAAGAAATCATTACCAGGTTCCGCAACAAAACGATGGCGACTGGTAATCGATTATAGACAAATTAATAAAAAGCTCTTATCAGACAAATTTCCACTTCCAAGAATAGACGATATTCTTGATCAATTAGGACGAGCAAGATACTTCTCGAGCCTTGACTTAATGTCAGGATTCCATCAAATAGAACTAGATGAAAACTTAAGAAACGCAACGTCATTTTCAACGAGCAACGGCTCCTATCGCTTCACGCGATTACCCTATGGTTTAAAAATTGCGCCCAATTCATTCCAAAGAATGATGACAATGGCATTTTCTGGATTAGAACCTTCACAGGCATTCCTGTATATGGATGACTTAATAGTCATCGGTTGTTCCGAAAATCATATGATCAAAAATTTGACTAACGTCTTTGACCTATGTAGGAAAAATAACCTAAAACTACACCCAGACAAATGTTCATTCTTCATGCATGAAGTGACTTTTCTAGGTCATAAGTGTACTGATCGTGGTATTTTGCCAGATGATAAGAAATACGAAGTCATTGACAAATACCCCGTCCCTACGGACGCAGACAGCGCAAGAAGATTCACTTGATTTAGAAGAGTGAGTTCACAGTAGAATATCTTAAAGGAAAGGATAATCATGTAGCCGATGCGTTATCAAGAATAACCATCGATGAATTAAAAAATATGCAAAAACAAGTCTTGAAAGTCACTACAAGACAACAGAGTAGACAAAACAACTGCGCAGTAAATGAAAAAGAACAAGAAATTTTGCCAAGGCAAATACTTGAAAATGCTTCTAAGCCCAACGTATATGAAGTCATCAATAATGACGATGTACGAAAAATAGTAACCTTGCATATAACTGACACATTATGTTTCTTTAAACATGGTAAGAAAATTATTGCAAGAATTGATATTAGCGACCTATATACTAATGGAACTCTCGACTTAGGTCAGTTCTTCCACAGGCTTGAAAAAGAAGCCGGTATACTTGGTATCAGCCAACTCAAAATGGCACCGAGCGGAAAGATCTTTGAATTAATTTCAACTGAAACTTTCAAAAATATGGGCAATGAATTTTTAAAACAAATAAGAGTAGCGCTACTCAAGCCGGTGACCACAATATCTGATGATATTGAAAAAGAAGCAATACTGTCTACATTTCACAATGATCCTATTCAAGGAGGTCATACTGGCATTTCAAGAACGCTAGCGAAAATCAAAAGACATTACTATTGGAAAGGGATGATAAATTTCATATCTCAGTACATACGTAAATGTCCAGAATGTCAGAAAGCAAAAACAACAAAGCACATAAAGACCCCTTTAACAACTACAGACACACCAACTAAAGCATTTGACAAAGTCATTATTGACACAGTTGGACCATTACCCAAATCAGACAATGGTCATGAATACATAATTACTTTAATATGTGATCTGACCAAATACCTTGTTGGTATCCCCATAGCAAACAAAAGTGCTAGTACAGTAGCCAAGGCTATATTCGAATCATTCATTCTCAAATACGGTCCGATGAAGACGTTCATCACCGATATGGGAACAGAATATAGAAACACAATCATGAACGAACTTTGTAAGTATTTGAAAATAAACAATCTTACATCAACAGCTCACCACCATCAAACACTTGGTACAGTAGAGAGAAGCCACAGAACACTAAATGAATATCTACGTTCATACATATCAGTCGATAAAACTGACGTATGGCGTAACTATTTCGTATATTGTTTCAATACTACACCATCAATGGCACATAACTATTGTCCATATGAATTAGTATACAGTAAAACACCTAATTGACCTAAAGAATTAAGCATTAAAAATAACATAGACCCTATATACAACATAGATAATTACCCAATAGAATCTAGATACAGATTAGAAATGGCATACAAAAGAGCCAGAATAATGTTAGAAAACCATAAGAGTAAAAATAAGGAATACTACGATAGGAAAGTACTAAATAAGGAAATAATAATTAACGATAAAGTTATTTTAAGAAATAAAACAGGACATAAATTAGACAATAGATATTTAGGACCATATATAGTAGTAGGAATAGAAGAACCGAACAATATAATAATAAAAGACGATAAAAACAAAACTCAAAAGGTTCATAAGGATAGATTAAAAACTTTTAATGAATAACGTAATTTTTCATTTAATAACAAATAAATACGAAGCATTTAAACTCTCAATTTTATTTAAAAGAAAACACACAAATTATTCTTATCATCATCATGCAACCGATTGGTCTGATCAAGCACAACAACAGAATATGGTAATGATGACAATAATATACAAAAATTAAAAAATACAAAAATTTCATGAATTTACGAATTTACAAAGAGACGCAATTTTTTTAAATCTACAATAAATCTAAATAACAAATAAATAACAAATACAATTTTATATACACAAAAATAAAAAAAAAAAATGTATATGTATATTATAATAAAAAAAAAAACAACAACACAAAAACAAAAATAGCAAAAATATAAAATAATGAAAAAAAAAAAAATAATTTTTTAAAAGTGACTACATATATTACGTCATTTCTTTAAAAAGGGAGGTGTAGTGTATCTACCCTCAATATGTAGAGTAGAGTTAATATGTAAGTAAAGTATATACATTGTGACACTTTGTCACATAAATTATAATAAACACAAATTATATCAAAAGAACACCAACACTTACATAAACACTCCAGCTCTTGAAATACAATCTAACGCTTATACATAAGCCGATCGCGAAGCGTGAGAATGCTGAGCATGCACTTTGCAGCTCAAGTGGTCAAGCTATGTAAGCCCTCTGCATACACATGTATATGTATATAATATAACAAACACATAGTCTTAAGCGCACCATGTACGGGTAGCTGTTCCCAAGAACAGCAATATGAATTCATTCGAATAAACCGATTCAAACAGAGCAGATGCTCTGAGCTCTGTCAACCAATTCTATTATAACTAAAAAGATATCACAGTATCTATTAATTTATGCTGAATAACTGCCAATATTGGTAGTTCGCATAAAATTGCGTTGAGTACGTCATTCTTTACCACATCACATATTATCTAAATGAGTGTTTCTCTTTCTGAGAAATATAAAAGATGCCGAGTTTTTTTTTACCAAACTTAATAACCGTTCTAACTGAAGGAGTTCCGTTTTCTTCTATTATTATTTTTTGATCCCGAAAGCACTTGACCGGATTGTCTGTCCTTTCGAAAGTGTAGGTAAGTGATAACTCGCTGTGTATCGTGGTAATGTCAAACTCTGCGTCATCTTCTAATGTCAAATCAAAGGCCTTTTTGTAATCTGGGTATAGTAATATAACATTTTCTGGCGTTGACTTTCATCAAAATTTATTGGTATCTTGGCAAGGTGAGCGCTGGGCAACATTGCCATTTTCACCCTTTAGTCGTTTATTAAATATATTTCGTTTATTAAATAATGTTTTTGCTGTTCGTAGTTACGAATTGCATCTACTTTCTTGGGTCTTGCTCTTGTTCTCGACGCTTTCCTGGAAAAAATTAGACTTTTCATGCAAAACCCTCATATTGGCACCGTGCAAGACCCATGGTTTGTGTTTGAAATTATCTTTTTTTTCTGAAAAGATAATTACGTCGTCGACGTATACATAGCATGTTTTTCCTTTCTGTTTACTGAGCACATCGTCGATGGCTGTTTGAAAAATACTGGGTGCAACCCAAATAGCTTGTGCTTCTGAATTCACAAAATCGGTCTTCGTTCTGTGTCCGGATATTAGCAATGATATTGGTATTGTATGGTAGAGCCTCTACTGGTTCTCCAAATACGCCTGTACGGTTTCCTTACATTCAGTGAAATTTTTCTCTAATATCTTGAGGTACTTCTATATCTTCAACATTGTTAACGAATTAACGTCCAAGCATTTAAAAATTTGATTGTGCCATTATTAATTATAAAATTTTTGTTTTTAGGTCGAGTAAATCCTCGGATTGTTAAAGTAAGATAAGTCCAATTATTCCGGCAAATGTTGTGAGGTTTGGTAATAAGAAAAATTCCGTATTTGCCTATACCTAAAACATTGATTTGGTCGTGTTTCGCGAGGTCATATTCAATATTTTCCACTTCTTGCTCGGCGACTGCTTGGTATTCGTTATCTTCATTGTCAAGTGGGGGATTATCTGAGGCTATATAGTTGATTCTTTGTTGTTTTGGTTCCGTATACCTTGTTAAGGGGGTTGTTCCTGTCTTTTATTAAAATGAGGATTTTTTACTTTCTTAAATAAATCTAACATTTGGTGTTACGTTCCTCTCCCTGCCCTGCAGTCTCTGTTCGGACTTTTGAAGTTGTTCTGCCATGCTTCGCAATGTTGCTAGCAAGCATATAGCGCTCATAGTTAGCTTCGACTTCCTGAGCTAATACTTATACAAAAGAAATATCAGATATTCTTGCGGTGAATAGAACGTCGCCTAACGACTTTCTAGTTCCCGAAATAATACGCGAAGCGCATCGTAGGTCATAATAGTCTTCTTTATGAGTAGAGTAAGTTTTTTCTCTACCACGTCATAATAGTGAAACAGAGTCAAATTTCCTTGGCGGACATTTCCTCTCTATTAAATACACTTTATCAGCGTATGTGTAATCTAGGCGGTTGATTATGGCCTTAAAGTTGAGGGGAGTATCAAAAAATGAAAGAATCATGTCAGCTGAACCTTTTATTTTGTTCCTCATTATGCCAAGAGCTTGATAATGTTGGGGACTACCCTCGTACCTTTCGTACACTTCATATGCTGTATGTGCTGCCTTCCACCATGAAACGCACGTCTCCTTTTTACCTTCGAAGTCCGGAAGGGATTTCATAATGTCTCTCGTTGCACATGACAGTTATTCTAATTTCGGCATTTTTTTATGTCTCTACCGCAGGTGTGCCTTTTGATTAAAACTTTGCTCTTGCACGGCGAGTCCGCTTGACACTGCGGTCTTTATTATAGCTTTTAATTGTCCATTGGTCATTGCCATGCTGAGAGAGCTTTAAATTTTTACACTGATTTTTTGAGCCTCCCAATATATCTTAACACAAAGAACAAAGAATTTTTGTTCCGTTTTTATTCTCAGATTTTTCTTTTGGCCTTTCCCAAAGCTTGTGCCTAAATTTTTTTGGTCAACATACACAATTTATGGAATTTAACTTGTTATAAATATTTTTATTAAAAAATGTGTAAAAAAATAATCGAGTAAAAAAAGTGACAATGAACACTCCATTTACATGATTTGTTTATAAAATAAATTGTGCTGCTGCCGCCCTCATTGTTCTTTGTTCTTGCCGGTTTATTGCTGGGAGTTGAGACATTGTTTTGTGACGTTGCCGTTGTCATCGATATTGGATATAGTTTTTTTTTGGGTTGTATTTATCCTTCATTTTTATTTCTTCTGCGTACTTTCTTTTTGTATTCCGTGTCGGTTTTACGATTTCGTCGAAATAGTTATACCCGTTACTTGTAGAGTAAAAACGTATACTAGATTCGTTGAAAAGTATGTTACAGGCAGAAGGAAGCGTTTCCGACCATAATAATATACATATATTCTCGAGTAGATCTGTTTGTCTGTCCGTCTGTCCGTCCGTATGAACGTCAAGATCTTAAGAACTACAAAAGCTAGAAAGTTGAGATTAAGCATACAGACTCCAGAGACATAGACGCAGTGCAAGTTTGTTGGTATTGTAAGGTAAGTTTTGGTAAGTTTGTTAGTATTGTAAATTTCTATCGTTTTGCAGAACAATTTTGTGTCACGCCCACAAGCCGCCCAAAACTGCCAAGCCCACGCTTTTGAAAAATGTTTTTATATTTCTTCATTTTTGTATTAGTCTTGTAAAGTCTTTCCATCGACTTGCTAAAAAACTTTTTGGCACGCCCGCTTTAACGTCCACAAACCGCCAAAAGCTGTAAGTGTTGAAGACTCTCCTTTATCCGGGTATCAGATTGTCGGGGAACTCGACTATAGCTTTAACTCTTGTTTTTAATAATATGGTTTTTTGTTTACGGATCGGGGGCCTTACGATTGCGTTGAAATGTCTGTTGGTAAAACGGTCGAGTGTCTTACGATCACGTTGAAATGGCTGATGGTAAAACGGTCGAGGGTCTTACGAACACGTTTGGATGCCAACTAACAATTACTGAGTAGATTATTTGAAGCGAGGCTACGACCGTCGCGATTTATTCCCAAAATCCAACTAAACTCTAAGTACCCTAAAACTGCTAATCCGGCGCCTGAAGCAGAATGTCGAATAACAGGCGAGGCAAGAACTGCAACGTTGTCGCTGGGAACGTTGCTGGGTAACATCAACTTCTATATTTCTGGGTGATCGTGTTAACTTAAATCCCTTGGGTTTAAAATGCAAGCCAAATAGCAAACACTATCTAGCATTAATAACTGCTAGTTCTGCCCCGTTTATTCCTGACAAATCATATGGAGACACTTCTAAACGCCCGCTACGATGCTCTATCTTAACATTAAAACCTTGCAGCTTTAATGCCCATCGATCTCGACGAGAATGTAAGTCTTCCTGGAACATGATCCACTTAAGCGAGGTCCTTTATAATCGTGAGTTCATGTCCTTCCACAAAAGGCCTGAACCGTTTTATGGAGACTATAGCCGCTGAGAATTCTTACTCCGTGACAGAATGATTTGATTGTGCCCTATTAGCTCTTTCATCACATACGTAACAGGATATTCCGCCCCTTCATTACTTTTTCGTAATAAGACGCCACCTACTGCCGTTTTGCTTGCGTACAAAAAAGGGCTTGTTGAAATGCAAATTGTGTAGAACACGAGCAGAACATAATCTAATTTTGAACTGATTAAAAGCTGTTTCACCTATTGGAGTCATCTGGAACATTATTTGTTAGCAAAGCAGCAACCAAAGAAAAATTGCTTATAATTATACGGTGCCACCCTACCATTCCTAGAAACTTCCAACAGATTTCAAATTTGTATGAATTGGGAACTTGCACGTGCGCCACTTCGATCGCTGCTGCAGTAAGGTTAAATACTCTTCCTTACATCAAGACCAGAAAACTTGCAGCAGGTAGGCGATACGGTGCCAGCTATCGAAGCGATTAATGTTTAAATTTGTCACATCTGGCTCGATAAATGATGAATGCTGGCCACCATTCAAAAAAGGTGCTAAAGTTAAAACATGAAGATCGGCAGCGTTTTCAAAATTTGATACTGAAGGTCGAAATTAACTATCACAGATATGAGTCAAAGAAGAGTTCTAAGCTAATCGAAGGTAAAAATGGAAGAGCCCACAGCACGATAAAAGTGTTGTTTAGCTGTCTTCCCTGCAGCTTCCCAAAGACCACCAAAGTGAGGTAATCGAGACGGAATGAAACGCCACTCGATATTCTCCACCAGGGAACACTGCTTTGGTGTGGTCGTCGCTAGAAATAAACGTCTCAGTTTAAGCAACTGGTTCTTTGCGCCAACAAAGTTAGTTGCGGTGTCGGACCACATTTGTCGTGGCCTCCTTTTTGTGGATATAAACCATTTTAGGCCGTGCAAGAAAGTAACTGTAAAAAGATCCTTAATGAGCTCCATATGTATCGCCTTGGTTGCAAAGCAAATAAAAGCACACGTTAAGCTTTTACAGGAGCCTTATTGCGCGCCTCAGGCTTGTAGAAAAATGGTCCACAAAAGTCGGTGCCAGTGACTTTAAACGCATGAGATTCATCAAGACTCTCTTTTGGCAGATCCGCCATTATGTGCTCAATTAGGCGAAGTTTCGTTCGAAAACACCTTTGTTGTTTACTGCCCTGTTTACGGTTTTTCTCCCCCCAAAAGGCCAATATTGGGATCGAATTATGCTGAGAAGAGCACGAGGACTATAAGCGTGATTTATAATGGCCGTAGAACTGGGTGATCTTTTGGTGGGATGATTGAGTGGTGGCCATTAAAATCCAACGAAGAGTTCTTCCAGCGACCAGAACCAGACGCAGCAACAGAGAAGTCCCACGTTAATCGTCAATGGCAGTACGTCCAGGATGTCGAATGCGCTTGCAAAACTAATGGATGTACGTACGGCCCAAAAAGGGGACTCGTTAAGATCGCTGGGAAGAGCTCCTGGCGAAAAAATATCTGCAGGATTTAAAGCAGTGGGAATGTTGCGCCATTCCATTGTACCGGTCAACTCCTGTATTGCAGCCACTCGGCTTGCTACAAACACATTGATTCTTGAAGGATCCTCCCGGATCCAAGAAAGCACCACAGCTGAGTCGCATCAGCAGTAGAATTTTCCTTCGAATACGTTCAGTTTTCTGATTTCAGCTGTAAGCAGAGCTAGGAGTTCAGCTCGGCAAAGCTTAAGTTTTGGCACGGTTAGTGTTTTCAAAGGGTACTCGAGACTTTAAACAAAGTTTCTGGAAAGTGGAGGTTGATTGAAGCGTTGAAAATGAAAGCAATAGCTGATCAGACACCGGATCCGCAACTCCTTCTAAAACAGCCGGTACATTTGAACACCACTTCCTTAGTTTCAAATTGCCTCTGGACATGGACGCGGTAGGCACCAGATATCAAATCATCAACATAAAAGTCACGGCGAAAAATATCAGCATCCACTGGAAATGTTGACTCCTCATCCATAGACGCATCGACCTCACAGCTAGCTAAGAAGCAGGCTTCGTGCCATACGTAACAGTATCTAGCTTAAACATGCACAGATGATCTTCAGGAGAAACTCTCCTTACAATGCACTGAAGGTATCTACCCTCAAGCGAAACCCTGACACACCGGTACACACACCGCGAGCTTAAGGTGTTAAAGTTGGGCTGATGTTCAGTTATATTGGAAGCAATGCCAGCAGTGATAGAAGTCGAGTACTTGACTTGTGGTTCGATATCGCATTGTTAAACCATATGTCTTGAAACTTAAAGCTGAAGCAAGTTTACGAATCGGGACGTTATAAGGTGCAGCTGAGAGCCAATAAGAGCTGAAGATGGACCATGTAGTGCATGATCAAATGAATCTGAGGTTTCAATAAGCTGAGATCTTTCGTGTGACGAAAAAGAGGCTGAGGTTCCCCAGTGAAGCAGAGTGCGATGCTTAGATCGGCAGGCGCGGCAATGGCCTGAGTTGCACTGTCTCAATTGATGGCCACTCTTAAGGCAATTAATACAAAGTGTCAATCTTTTTGCTTCTCGAAATCGACTTGCTGGCTTTAGGCTCTTAAAGCTTTGACTGAATTGAGTTTCCCGAATCCTTACAGAAATCATATGTCAGAGGTTTAAAATTTGTGGCAAGAAAGGCTGACCTACGCATATTTTATTTACGATTAGCTCCCACCTGGCTGCTTGGCGCATAGTTTGCCATGACAAAATCCATAGTCTCCAGAGTCCTGCATCGCTGCTCCAGAAATAATGCCATGGATTTCTACGGTGGAATTAAATTCCCAAAAGCGTGATCCTCTAAATGCTCCTCCCATTTGGCCTGACTCGCCGGATCCAGCTTTTGGACAAGAACTTGGACTTTAATGCATCCAGCAATTTCTTTTGTTGTACCCAATCCGTTTAGAGAGTGAATATGGGCGTTGAACTTATCCGACAGCTCACGAAGCATTGAAACGAAACCGCTCTGCACTGCCCTTAGCCCCAAACTCTCTGTGACATGAGCCTGAAAAACTAGACGTCGATTAGCAAATCTGTTTTGGAACAACTCCAAAGCTATAGCATAGTTGCCCTTCGAAATTTCCAGTGAGCGAACGTTTTCCAACGACGTGTCCCACAAACAGGATCGTAAATGCTGCAGCTTTTTCATGTTTGTGAGGTCATGATGGATATCTATTATCGTCGTGAACACAGAATAAAAATCCAGCCAGTTAGCAGGATATTCCGTCCCTTCATTACTTTTTCGTACTAAGACGCCATACTGCCGTTTTGCTTGCGTCTCACTGTACAAAAGAGGGCTTGTTGAAATGCAAATTGCGTAAAACACGAGCAGAACATAACCTAATTTTGAACTGATTAAAAGCTGTTTCGCCTTTTGGAGTCATCTTGAGGTTTTATTAATTAGCGAAGCAGCAACCAAAGAAAAATTGCTTATAATTATACGGTGCCACCCTACCATTCCAACAGATTTCAAATTTGTATGAATTGGGAACTTAGCCAATATTGAGCCAATAAGGATTTTTGTAGACTTTTTGCGATCTGCAGCTGATCCGCATAGATAAAGCTGAGGTGCCGTGGACCAATTGTTTTCTCCAATTTTGACCAGAACTGGGTATAAGTTTAGGTGCTGCTGGCGGCTGCGATACCCAACAGCCACTATCATTATTTTTTTTGACATCCCACTTTGACATCTTCCCACTTCTCAGACAACTCATCGCCCTGCCTTCTAAGTGGAACGTAGCATATTTTAACTATTTCTCATATCCATAACAACAACACAAGGAAATTCCCGAAGACAGTGCACACAAGTTGGGCAATATTACTTATGCTTTTTTTTTCTCACCACACAATTTCACGCTTTACTTTGCAAATTCGCGGTGTTAGAATTGCGTTGACATATAATTGTGTACATATGTATGTACATACGGGATGTATGGGATAACTATGTACGTAACTATGTATGATGTATAATGATATGAACATATGTGGATATGTATGATGTATGAACATATGACCATATGTATGTTACATACATACATGACCGTTTGCTCGTTGATGTACGGAAAAAGAAATGAAACAAAGCAAAGACGTATTGAAAAGGAAAATGTCGATCGATTAGGAAAACTGAGTTTCTCGCCTGCCGTTGTGTCGGAAAATGCACAGATGTGGAATTGACACGGAAAATAGTCTTACAACAGTTCGACCGAAATTGAATGTTCGGAGCTCTGCTGAAGACGTGAAGAGTGAGAAAATTTAAGAAGGCTCGTACTTATCTTGGCGGAACAAATAGCCGGAAACTGCTGGCAGAAGAATATCCTGGTTTGAAGGACCAATGGTTGTAGAGGGGCGTCGTCCTCCAAGATATGTTGAGCTGAGTGTCGAAAGTGGGACAAATTCCCACGGCGCAAACGAATAGATCGAAAAGGGGGACATCCGAAGAAGAAGAACAGCAAGCGGGGGAGTCGTGGGCATAAGTTCGTTTTATTCGGGTGCATACATAAGACTAATTGTAGCTCAAAACTACAGTGGCGCTCTTACCGATGTAAAGCGGGCTCGGGTGATCGGGTGCGCTTGGAGAGCGCGAAGTCGGATGAGAGCGTGAGTGCGTAAGAGGGGCGAGCGCGGACGAGAGTAAAAGCTCTGTGCGCAGAGGCCATACAGTGGCCCCCCACATAAACACCCACTTTAACGCCCACAAACCGCCAAATACTGTTAGTGTTGAAGACACCCCTTCGCACTTCCACTAGCTGAGTAACGGGTATCAGATAGTCGGGGAACTCGACTATAGCGTTCGCTCTTGTCTTTATATAGTTCCTTAATTAAGGCAGAACCTTTACCTAGGCGTTGATTTCTGGAAACTGTTCGACTTATTGCCTCCAAAGATTGGAATTACAGAGCTTAATGCTCATAAGCTAACTGAGGAACAGAAAAAAACCTTACAAGATGTTGTTGATTAATTCGCGTCGTTTGCACTCTCTGGGCTGGGAAAGACAAGCCTTCTGTAACGAACTGATTTTGTTTGTCTGCTCGCTACGGAATACGTGCGGCTAGCTCAGTAGAGTTTGTGCGTTCGTCCCACCAAATTTATAGAATAACGTGATCACCCGGTTACCAGTAATAACACTTGCAGTTCCGTTCTTGGATCTTTATTTGTGCTTGGACTGACAAAGAAATCTGATTATCCGGCCTTTGTGCTGGATGGATTGTCCACCGGCCTCGTTCCGCTTAGTCTTACGCAGACTCACGGCAGCTAACGGCTGTGATCCCCAAGGCAAACGCCTGTGGAACAGAAACACGTCAACCCCACGTCTGGTTCGGACTGGTGGCGCCGGTATCACGCCTGTTTGGATCGCACGGACACACCTAGGCGATCGCCTAGTTCAAGCTCGCGGTCTCCTACAGAGTTCTCCGGGTCTACACCACAATCCCTGCCGCTTATCTTGTGCCCTCCTCAGTTTGGCTTCACCTGTCGGGTGCTTCTGGGCTGCTTCGTCCTACTACACCTCAGCTACCTGCGTCTCAATTCGGAGACCTTCTCGTCCCGAGCGATGTTGCTCCTTGTTGACTACCACGGCTGTAGCTCCTCTGCTTCCTTCGTTCTAACGTTGTTGACTCGTACACTTGTTCTCCTCGACTGTCTGTCCCGCTTTCAGCGTTCGGCCTAACAGTTCATCCCTTTGGTCTCCAGTCTCCGGATCCAAAGTCCACGACTTTACCGTTGGCCCGGTCCAAAGTTCGATTTGTCCCGTTGCTTGCCCTTGAACCTGCTGAATCTCCAAACTCTCTTTTCATTAAGTCCGGAGTCCAAACTCTCTTCTTCCAGAGTCTCCAAACTCTCTTTCTCCAGCCCAGAGTCAAACTCTCTTTCTCCGGGCTTCGCACTGCCGTTACTACGCGTTCCCTTTTTGCGTAACTGGCAACGGCAGGCCCTCCTCATGGGATCACCATCCGCATTTGTGCGGAGTTTCAACTCCTCACACTTCTTTCTCATGAAATCGATGTAGGTGACGCTAAGCCCATAAAGCAGCGCCACTTTCCAGTGTCACCAGCCGTTGAAAGGCTGATATATGGTAAAGTTGATCGCGTGCTGCAGCTGGGGGTCATAGAGGAGTCAGACAGCGCGGGGTCTTCGCCAGTTGTCGTAGTTTAAATTTCCGGAAAAGTCAGGCTCTGCCTCGACAGCCGGAAAGTGAATCCGGTTCGGCTTGTGTAATGCCGGACAAACTATGTCGCGTGGATAAGGTAATTCCAGCGTCGCTTCGAAATTAAGCTTTCGGTTACCTTGATGATCTACTGTTAGTGTCTGAGAGCTTTGATTCCCATATCAGAGTTTTTAAAATCGTCTCTGATTGCATCTGAGTAGCGGGACTGACAATAAATGTCCAAAAAAGTCATTCTGTGTACAAGAAGTTAAGTAAGTACTTAGGCAACGTGATTGGTGAAGGTGTGATCCGCACAGACCCAGAACAGAAAGTGTCGGCAATTAAGACGTTTTCGCTACCCAAACCTCTAACAAATTTGAGAAGCTTTTTAAGATTGGCAGGTTGGTATCGAAAATTTATTGAGAATTTTGCGACCATATCTGCTCCCTCGCATTACGTGTGCTGAATCGCGTCGGGGTAAGACGTATTTTCATCGAGCTCTGTATAAAATCAATTTATTTAAGTGAAGTGAATAAATAAAACAAAATAAATTACAAATATCAGAGAAAAGAAGCTATTAGCAATGTTAAATTGCAAATCTAAAATATTTGTTGTGTGTGGAAACATTAAATTAAAACAAAAGCTAATTTAAATGGACAAAAAACAAATCGACAGTTTCAAAATGAGCCAACGCGATTTGCGCGCTCAGCGGCAAAAAGAGCAAGACGAGCGCCGGCTCTCTCTTCAACGAAACAATGCATACTTCACCGTCGTGTCTGACGCCCGCGAGTGCCAAACAATCCATCGGGCGAATGACCTGGCACCTGCAGAAAGCAAACGAACGCGGTCCTGCTCACCAATGCTTATAACTGCACGCTGTGAACCCGAACGCATTGAGAGCGTCTCTCTCGCGCTCTCCTCATTGCAAACGGTGTCAAGCTCTGTAGCTACCAGCACAGTAACTTCGATATCTACTGCAACGGCACCTATAGCAGCAACAACAACAACAACAACACTATGCCGAGAGCTGTGTACATTTCTGCTGAATCAACTAAAGCAAGTGCACTCTCTCCGACTCTAGAAAACAAAAGCGGACAAGAACCAAAACAAATCACAAAACAAGGAATTGAAAAGCTTTAAGGCAAAAACGGTGATCAACATTCTTAACAGGAAGAAAGAGCCGCAGCCACTCTTCAAAGTCGAACTGGAGCCATCGAGTCAAAAAATCAGCAAAAATGAAGTACATCCTATTTATAAACTACAGTTTCTACTGCACCGGAGAATAACCGTCGAAGAGCTACACAAGCGCAAGCAGCCTGTGCAGTGCACTAACTGCCAAGAATATGGCCACACCAAAGCGTACTGCACCCTAAAATCTATTTGCGTCGTTTGCAGCGATGCTCACAGTACCGCAAACTGTCCTAAGAACAAGGACGACAGCTCAATTAAATTATGCAGCAACTGTGGCGAAAACCACACAGCCAACTGGCGAGGATGCATTGTTTACAAGGAACTTAAGAGTCGCCTAAACAAACGAGTGACTTCAGTTCGTGATCGTACCACACCAACAATTCACAAAGCAATGGAACCGAGTACAACTAACATCCCTTTGTCTACCAGCTACCGAACAGCGCCAAATATTTCCTTTGCAAGTGCACTAAAATCAGGGATCCAAACACCAGCAGCGGACACCCCCATTCATCAAACTAACACTCACGATAACATGCAACAGCAGCCAATTGGCGTTGAAGCGATTATGCTTTCGATGCAGCAAAGCATGAAAGACTTCATGGCCTTCATGCAAACAACTATGCACGAGCTTATGAGGAACCAAAACATCCTTATTCAAATGCTCGTTTCTTCTAAAACAGTATAATGACTCCCCTAATAATAGCAACCTGGAACGCTAATGGCGTTTCGCGGCACAAGCTAGAACTTGCTCAGTTCTTAGCCGACAGAAACATTGATGTTATGCTACTCTCAGAGACTCACCTTACTGAAAAGTACAATTTTCAAATACCAGGATACAAATTTTACTTTACGAATCACCCGGATGGCAAGGCCCATGGAGGCACTGGCACACTAATACGATTGCGAATCAAACACCACTTTGTTAGTAATTGGCAAGAAGACTGCCTACAATCTACCTCTATAAGCCTCCAATGCTATAACGGTGCTCTCACTCTGGCTGCTGTCTATTGCCCATCCCGCTTCACAATATCAGAGGACAAATTCACAACACTCTTCGACTCGCTCGGTGAAAGGTTTGTTGCAGCTGGTGATTGGAATGCCAAGCACATGTACTGGGGATCTCGGATAGCGACCCCTAAAGGAAAAAGCTATACAACGCAATTATTAAACCGCAAAACAAGCTTAATTATGTTTCTCCGGGTACGCCTACATACTGATCAGCAGATCCTAAAAAGCTTCCAGACTTGATAGACTTTGCCATCAGCAAAAGGATATCCCAATCAATGATTACAGCTGAGGCACTTTCAGAACTTTCATCTGATCACTGCCCGGTGCTCTTTAATCTTTTGTACCAACTGCAACACATCGAGCGGCCGTATAGACTCACAAGCAACAGGACCAACTGGGAGAGGTACAAAAAATATGTTTGTTCACATACCGACTTCTCTAGCTCATTGAAAACCGAGCAAGACATCGATCAGTTTGCTGGTAGCCTAGAATCAACATTAGTTGCAGCAGCAAAAGCGTCAACTCCACAAGATACCCACGGATGCAGTAAAAAGTTCAACATGACAAGTCGAGATACCGAACTCCTTGTGCTTGAAAAACGACGACTTCGAAGGGAGTGGCAGGAGCACAGATCACCTGGCGCAAAGAGTAGACTAAAAGCAGCCACTCGCAGACTTACTAAAGCGCTTAAGAAAAAAGAAGCGGACGCACAACTGCATTACATCGAGAATCTGATGCCCACCAGCACAAAAAAATCATTGTGGAAAGCCCACAGGAATCTGCAGGCACCAGCAGAAACTGTCGTACCCCTCCGTAACTCTACCGGAAACTGGTCTCGTAGTGACATGGACAGAGCAAGAGTCTTCGCTGACATCTCAAAAAGGTATTCCAACCAAATCCAGCCCCTAACTCATTTACTCTCCCACCCTTAACTGCATCTGACTTCCCATAGAATTCCGGCCAAGCGAAATAACGAAAGTCATTAGAGAGCAACTGAAGACTGGAAAATCACCTGGCTTCGATTTAATAACACCGAAAATGATCATCGAGCTTCCAATGTGTGCAGTTCTACAAATCTGCCTACTCTTCAACGCTATTACCAAAATTGGATACTTTCCTCAAAAGTGGAAGAAATCAGTTACAGTTATGATCCCTAAGCCTGGGAAAGACAAAACACAGCCATCATCATACAGGCCAATAAGCCTACTTACTTGTCTCTCCAAGTTATTTGAAAAAGTACTGCTGCTACGAATCAGTCCCCACCTTGAAAGACACGACACACTCCCCTTGCACCAATTTGGTTTTCGGGCAAAACATGTAACTATTGAGCAGGTTAACCGCATCACAACGGAAATTTGCACTGCTTTTGAGCATCGGGAATATTGTACAGCTTTATTCTTAGACGTTGCACAAGCATTCGATAGAGTATGGTTGGATGGACTTATGTTCAAAATAACCAAACTGCTGCTTCAAAACTTTCATAAGCTTCTAAAGTCTTACTTATACAAAAAAGTGTTCGCGGTTAGAAGTAGTTCAAGCACTTCAAGCGATTGTACTATAGAAACTGGAGTGCCCCAAGGAAGTGTATTAGGTCCAATTCTATACACCCTATACACGGCGGACATCCCAACAGACTACCAGTTAACAATATCCACATTCGCTGATGACACTGCAATACTGAGTCGATCCAGATGCCCAGTAAAAGCTACTGTTGGGTCAAAACCCAATTAGAATAATCTTGTATATTTGAATTCCGCGTTTTTTGAATAATGTTAACATAACAGCTGTTGCGCTAGGCTGCCAACTCGTACTAGCGAACGAGTGGCAGATAGGAATTAGAAAAAAGAGAGAATAGAACAAGAACAGATAAAAAATTGAAGTTGAAGATATAGCCACGAGGAGTTTAAGTGAGGAGAAATAATCAAGAATTGTCATTAAAATTTAACTATTAAACTAGCACCATCCGACTTATCATTTATACTCAAGAAAAAGCTCTTGTTTTTACAGCTACGATGCAACTAGCACGCTATTTAACATGTGTAGAGAATTGGCTTGCAAATTGGCGCATACGAGTAAACGAACAAAAATGCAAACAAGTTACGTTTACCCTTAACAAACAAAGCTGCCCGCCCTTGGTTATGAACCACACGCGCATCCCACAAGCCGATGACGTAACATACTTAGGTATTCATCTGGACAAGCGGCTCACCTGGCGGAAACACATAGAGGCCAAGTCGACGCACCTGAGACTAAAAGCAAAGGATCTACACTGGCTTTTAAACGTTCGGTCTCCCCCAAGCCTGGAGTACAAAGTCCTTTTGTGTAACTCCGTTCTTAAACCCATATGGACCTATGGCTCCGAGCTATGGGGCAATGCATCGAGAAGCAACATCGACATCATACAGCGAGCACAGTCTAGGATTCTGAGAATCATAACTGGAGCTCCATGGTATCTTCGGATACCAAGGAAAACCTAGGCTCACATCCAAATCCCCTTGCAAGAAAACTTCTTCGAGTATGCAGCCAACGTCGACTGCACCGCAACGATCAACCAGCCCAGCGTTAAATTTGTTAGGCCACATAGCACAAATCATCTCATAAAATGATAATTAGAATAAGATTTGAAAACTTATTGTTAGTCTCTTAAGTAAAAGGAAAGATTCAATAAATAAGAAGATTTAAAAAAAAAATATCTGCTCCCTTAACCGACTTGCTAAAGACAAGACGATAGTTTACAATGAGTGAAGAAGGACATCAGGAATTTTTGGAGCTGAAACGCAAACTATGTTCAGCGCCAGTTCTTAGGAGACCCGATTTTTCGAAGCCTTTCGATATCCACTGCGATACTTGGAGAAGTGGTGTATGAGGCGTATTGGGCCAGAACACGGAGGAGGACGACGAATATCCGATCGCTTTCGTCTCCTAAAAGCTGAACAAGGCAGAGAAAAACTATTCGGTGACCGAACAAGAGTGTCTGGCAGCTATAGTAAGTGTTAAAAGCTTTTGCCCTTACGTAGAAGGCCATGACTTTGTCACAGACCGTGCCTCTCTCAAGTGGTGGATGGCTCAAACAGACCTCAATTCCCGTCTAGCAAGGTGGGCTCTTAAGTTTCAAGCGTTCAGAGTTAGCATAGAACACCGCCGAGGATCGCTTAACGTAGACGAGTTAGCATGTATTGAAGCGTCTCATGGCATGTTAGTAGAAGTCACTTCCGAACTCTTTCGATGTGCTGACTATTAAAGCCTAATAAAAAGTGTTATCGACAATATTTCTAAATTTCCAGACAAAAAGGTCGTGGACAATTTAGTGTACCGGCGATGAGAGCATGTAACTGGTGAGCCACTTCATGATGTATACGTTTCGTAACTTTGGGTTCCAGTGCAGTTAATAGTTGACGTTCTAAGAATTGCGCATATATGAACTTTCTTGGCCCATATCCTCGATCGCGCAGTGGTAACATCGCAATATTTATAGTGCCTGACCACTTTTCAAATTTTGTATTTATAAAGGCTGTTCACAAAATGGATTCGTCTCTTATAATAAAATATTTAAAGAAAGAGTTATTTCATTTATGCGGAGTTCCTGAAACTATAGTGTAGGATAATGGATCCCAATTTAGGGCAAAGCTGTTTCAGAAGCTGCTGAGGGAGCATCGTATTATCCACAAGTTAACGGATACCCATTCGCCGTAAGCAAACGTGTCTGAGCGAGTGAATTGATCAACCATTACAGCAATTCGCTCGTATTTTGATACTGGTCAAAAAGACTGGGATGCGAGTTTAAGCAGTATTTGTTGTGCGCTAAGGTCAGCTACCCATTCAGCACTTGGGACATCGCCGTACTATATGGTGTTTGGCCAACATATGATCACGTCGGGTGGAACATATGCCTTGTTGAGATCGCTGCAGGAGTTGCAAGATAGAGGGATGGCATTTGATAGAAAGGACTCGGTGGAACTAGCCCATCATAAGGCTGTTGATCTGTGGCAAAATGATTTCGCATACGACAAAGTAGTTAAGCCAATAGGTGATGAATCAGATTATTCTTGGGCACCCCGTTATTTATATGTTTCAGCTTTACCACCGACTCATGAAAGCGCTTTCATCAGTGAATTTTACCAGGTGAGCCAAGAATATTCAATTTATTACCTGCCCGGCAGTTAGTGTATAAAAAAAAACGTATGATCCAAATTTACATATATGCACATTTTGCTGTTTTGAATTTAAATTGAAAACCTAAGCAATCCGTCAATCATAATGAAGTTATATATACAATATTAAAATGCTCTGTTGGAATATATAAGCAATGAAGCTAAAGAAATCTTATTTTTGTAGTACTACATTGTTCCGCGTATCCTACACAATAAATAAAATGAAATTAAATCGTATTAAGAATCGCACAAGTGCTCAATTAGTATAAGCATTAAAATGGTTAAGAAAGCTAGATATAGAATTTAGAAATGCGAATATTATTGAAGTTTAATTTAGTAATATTACTGTTATTACAATAACATCCTGGGGTGTGCACTGAGAGAAAGGGCCATGTAATACAAAAAAGAATTAAAAAGATAGCATACAAAATTTATGATAAGTTGGCTATAATTGTTTTTAGCGAGGAGTATCGAATTCATCACCAAGCAAAGGTGCGCACGTCAACCAAAATTGTTGGCTATTCACGACTACAAACGTCGCTCTGAGGGCTCTTGTTTCGTCAAACTTACCCCACTTTAATCCGGAGCGATGAGATCTCGACGCATTGGATCCTGGGTGTTGATATATATATATATAGTGATGAAGTTATACATACCTATACCTTCGTGCACCAATAGGACGCTATAGTCGAGTTCCCCGACTATCTGATACCCGTTACTCAGCTAGTGTAAGTGCGAAGGACAGTTTTTGGCGGTTTGTGGGCGTTAGAGTGGGCGTGGCCAAAAGTTTTTTGGCAAATAGATAGAAATTTACAAGACTAATACAAAAATTAAAAAATATCAAAACATTTTTTAAAAGTGTGGGTGTGGCAGCTTTGGGCGGTTTGTGGGCGTTAGAGTGGGCGTGGCAACATGAATCGACAAACTTGTGCTGCGTCTATGTCCCTGGAGTCCGTATGCCTAATCTCAACTTTCTAGCTTTCTAGCTCCTGAGATCTCGACGTTCATACGGACAGACAGACGGACAGACGGAAGGACAGACGGACATGGCCAAATCGACTCGGCTATTGATCCTGATCAAGAATATATATACTTTATATGGTCGGAAACGCTTCCTTCTGCCTGTTACATACTTTTCAACGAATCTAGTATACCCTTTTACTCTACGAGTAACGGGTATAAACATCTTAAAGCTGAACTTCCGACAAAAAAGGCAGAAAACTTAATAAACTGCACTAGCTCACACACCTGGGATTACCTTCAACAATCCCGACAAAATTGGACGAGACTCGACCAAGTTAAAATAATACGACTTCGACGATGACACACAAACATAACCCACCAACACTACCTTAATCCAAATTAAATTCCAATTTGCCCATTTTGCCAAGGTATCACCTCAATAAGCCATATATTAAACTCATCTGTTAAAGTTATTATCAAGTTATTATATGGCGACCGTGACTCGGTCTCGAGTTCTGCTGCGTTATGTTGTGTTATAAATGGCATGTGCAAGTGTGTAAAAACTATCAACAAAATTAATACATAACAACAAACATTCCATTAAGAACTCCACATAAACAAACAATAACACAAAGCGGCAATTGATGGCAGATGAGCCACAATTTTCTAATGGTAGGTAGTACTGCTAGGTGTGGGTATGATAACAAAATTATATAAATTGCACAATAGGTGGTGCCTCAAGAAAAGATACTTGAGCAAAGCATTAGATCTGGACAAGGTTTAATAAGAATGTTGAATATCCTAATTAAATACATTAGAGCATGAAATGGCATGAAATAAATACATCAATAAAAAATATAAAAATTAAATTCGATAAGTCATATAAATGCTTATCACAGAATAGGCCTATACAGGCAGAAACAATTCTAAGACATACATCAACATTAGTTGACTGCTTTAATGAAGCACGAAAACTAATATACGAACATAGGGAAACAATTAAATTAGAACACTGGTCTAAGTTATAAAGATTATTAATCAAATTTCGATTTAACTTGATAGCATTTAAAAGGAAATTTAGTTTGGAAATATCAATTCAAACAATACTAAATACCCCTTTAACGATTGATGCAGACGAACAATCTGAATCAATAGAACCAAAAGAAATTGATTTAGAGGTTACCGAGTCGGAAGAAGAGGAAGAAGGAAAAGAACAAAAATAAACCAACATCAAAGATAAAGACCTATTAATCCTAACAATTCCAGCTATATTAAAATCAAGAAATAAAATATACAATGGCACAGTCAAATATTGATTTTTTAAATACAGCATCAAAGCTTATACCTGACTTTGACGGTAAAGCTGAAAACTTAACAAGTTGTTTAGATTCCCTAAATATAGTACATTTAATCAAAAGAGAACATGAGTCTCTAGCCGTTTTGGTTATAAAAACAAAATTAAAAGGAACAGCAAGAAGCAATGAAACTACCATAACACACATATAAATGTTGGACTTTCACTTGATCTTTTTTTTTTTTTTCGCGCGAGTCCCACGCCCACACCTCCTGCCCAACCGACCGAGGGGCGCTGCCGTGTATCGTACGGCTCGAATCGCGGGAAGATAGACGAAATATATAAGACAGTAAAGGACGAGGAAATATATGTATGTATATAGTAGTAAGATCTAAGAATTCGTTAAGTACGTTAGTATTGATCGCTTTAAAAACGGCAGAGAGTCAGAGTTAGAGATAATAGGATAGAATCTATTATAGTCAGAACATAATACTCTGTAGGGATCATGCAACTCATAGTTAGATCTACAATGATTTACCTCTCATACGTAATTTCTAGTAAATCTGCTTGGAACAGTGAAGTTCAGCCGACTAACCAAGTCGGGACTATCCACTTAAACACGAATAAGGTTAAAAATAAAGACTGTTCCAAGCATCGCTCTACGGTTAGCTAAGGAGGGTAAGTTAATTAACATTAATCTACTTGAATAAGGAGGGAATCTAAGGTTTGCATCCCAATTAAGGCGCCGTAAGGCAAAAAGTAAGAAGTTCTTTTGAACCGATTCAATGCGGCCCGAGTAAACTTCATATTGTGGACTCCAAACAGGTGATCCATACTCGAGGATCGGACGGACTAGAGAAATAAATAAGGTTTTGGTCATGTAAGGATCATCAAATTCCTTTGACCACCGTTTCAGCACATCCCTGGCCTTATTGACAATAGACGAAATATGGTCTGAAAATTTAAGTTTAGGGCCCAGAAGAACACCAAGATCCTCAACATGTGTTATTCTGTCCAAAGAGCACCCACTTAAAATGTAAGTTGTGTGCATTGAGTTGTCACGATAAAAGGTCATAACTTTACACTTAGAGCCATTTAAGTTGAATACGTTATTGAAAGCAATCTAGATCGGATTGTAAGTCCAAATGGCGAGAAATGTCTTTATATTGCAAGCATAATTTTACATCATCAGCGTACCTTAGTACACGCGAATGATTTATTATTAGGGGAAGGTCGTTAATAAATAAGGTAAAAAGGAGCGGATCTAGGTGGTTCCCTTGTGGGATGCCGGATGTGACTCGGAGAATACAAGAAAGAGAATTTTTAAAGAGGACCCGTTGCGTCCTGCTATTCAGATAACTTAGAATCCAATTTAGGAGATCAACAGGGAAACCTAATAAATCAAGTTTTTTTATTAAAAGTGAATGATTAACAGAGTCGTATGCTTTACTAAAATCCGTATAAATGACATCTGTTTGAAGATTATTTTTGAAGCCCTGTACTACGAAGGAGGTTAGCTCCAGAAGGTTAGTAGTTGTTGATCTGCGTTTCATGAACCCATGCCGACATGGTGATATAATTGACCAACAAAGGTGCTGCAAATGAGGAGTGATAACGTTTTCAAAAAGCTTAGGGATAGCAGACAATTTGGAGATTCCTCTGTAATTGCTTGCATCCGATTTGCTACCTTTTTTATGGAGAGGGATCACAAAGGACTCCTTCCATATTTGGGGGAACTGTGTAGATTCCAGAAATAAGTTAAACAGCTTTAGTAGAGGTTTGCACAAGGCTTCCGCACAGAATCTAAGCACACATCCAGCAATTTCGTCGGGACCTGGCGAATAGACATGGTTAACTCGCTGAAGATCATAAAGCAGTGAGCTTTCATTTAAAGTGGGACAGAATATTAAATTTGACTTTGATACCGCGTAAGAGTAAGGCCGTTCGGAATGAGGTAACGTAGAATATGTTGTTTGAAAAAACTTGGCAAATAGATCGGATTTTCAAAAAATAGCGAGGAAGGGTAACTGGTTGTTTTGCGCTTAGTGCTAACGAAATTATAAAACTGTTTGGGATCCTGTGCGAACTGGAACTTACAACGGTTTAAATAATTCTTATAACACTGAGCGTTAATCATGTTAAAATTTAACAGAGCACTTACATATTTAGAAAATATAGATTGAGATTTTATATAAAGTCTGGACTTAACATTTCTTAAATGTGTCAACTCTTTATTAAACCAAGGAGGTTTGTTAGAGGTAGACGGATAGTACATTGGAACATAAGAGTTGAAAAATGATTTAATTGCAATATAAAAAATATCTATAGCATCGGCCATTATGTTGCAAAAATATAGATCGGACCAATTAAAGCCAGATATAAAAAGATTTAGCCTCCGAAAGTTTGCCTTACGAAAACAATGAATTCGTTTGGTTGACTTATCTGGCCTCTCTTTTATTACGGTACCTGTGTCGATTGTCACCTCGAAACTTGTAACAAAACATAGATCCAATAAACGACCCAGAGAACTTCGAATATTATTAACTTGCGACAACGATATGTCAAGCAAGCCGTCAATAAAGTCATGCTGTGCTATAGGCAGGAGAATATTCGACTGTTTTTCTGTGGACCACTTAGTGCCTGGTAAGTTAAAGTCACCTAGAACAACTAGTTGGTCCCTATTGGACAGTCTGTTTGAAACGGAATGGATAGCGGACAAATGGTTAATATATTCAGGAAATTCAGAAGACGGCGCAATGTACGAGCACGTAATATAAACATAGCTATCAGAAAATGACAGCTTTACGCATAAGAATTCTTAGTTACGGAACTCATCAAAAAGTACCTCCTCTGACGTGAGGGTAGACCTAACAGCAATTAGGACTCCACCTCCCCGCCTGGAGGGACGATCATGCCTGTATACTGTGTACATACCTGGGAAAACTTCGGAGTTAAGTATCTCCGGTTTTAACCAAGTCTCTGTAAACACAATAATATGGGATGCAAAGGAAAGACTATTAGAATACAAATTAGTTAGCTCACTACACAAGCCAGGTACATTTTGATAACAGATAGTGAGACTAGATTTTAGTTTTTTGAAGATAAAGAAGTAGAAGTAGTAGAGGAGGATGGGACAGTGATCTGGCCACTTGTGGGAAGTTTAATTCCCACGGGCCCTTTTGTTCTATTTTTAGTCTTAGCTTCAAACTCTTTCACAATCATACTTTCCGGCCAAAAATCACCAGAACATATGTTTGAGAATAGCTCATTTGGGACAGTTATCTTGAAAGATGAGATGTCCCTGGCATAAGAAAAGTTAAATTTTTCCACTTTTATGTTGTCGGCTTTTGTTTTGTCTTGTATATAAGACAGTACATCAGATGATGTTTGATCAGGGGAAAGCCGAGAAACAAAAATTTGTTTCTTGAGTGGAACCACTGAGAGGGGTTTTGCCACTGCAGGTTGTATTTCTGAAGTGCCAACTTGTGCCGGTAGTCCGGACTCAATATTTCTTTGTGGTGGTAAACAATTCGGGACGGGTGGAATCACCGGTTGAGAAACCAGTGCGGACAAAACGGAATCTGTAGCAATCCCAGGCTGGACTCCCTCCACAACCGATTGATCGGATTGCACCGAATCTTTTTTAGCTGCCGATCTAAGCAACATATGAGGGTTTGCTGCGATGGTCAAGTGATCAGCTGTGGAGTCCTGTTGATCACTTGCCGAAGGTTGCGGGGCATTCCCCTTAGGCAGCCTACCACCAGCGGCTTTCTTGCGCTTTGGAGATTCTTCTAATACTATGAGACTATTAAATTGTGAATCAAGCGCAGAAAGAAGATCATAAGCTCGGCGAAAACTATCTCTAGCCACGCCAAAACTGCTGATCAGTCCTTTCAAGCAACCTTTAGTTTGGCGCATAAAGAGTTGCATTTCATTCGCAACTCCTAGGCAAGTATCACAACAGTATTTCAGATTAGGGCCTTTAGCTAGGTCATCACTTGTTCGGCCGTTAAAACCAGCGCACTTAGTGTGCACCATTCTATCACATAGCCAAAAGGTCATTTTTGACTGCTCAGGCTTTATTACCTGACGGCATTTGTTATGGAAGCAGACAACATTGGTTTCCATGTTCAATTGAGTTTTGACCACTGTACCAAAACACAAAATCAGAAAATGTACCGCAAGAGCGCAGTCTGCACTTTAGGATTTTGTGTGGGAGAGCGAGAAAGCGGGTGCACCGTGCAGTTAAGTACAAAAACAACACCAAACAGCACTACGATCAACGGACGAAAGAGAGAGTAAACAAAACGCAAAGACAGAAAGAGAACAGATTGAATTAATTTATTAAAATAATGCACATATCACAAAAGATTCACTCGCGAAGCGAACGGAACTTTAACTAGTACGGATTACGAAATTGAATTATTAAAGAATTTGTTAAATTCCACCGCTGGATTTAGCAAAACAAAAATAAATTCGAAGCGCAGAAAAAAAAACACGACCGTTCGCTTTGAAGCTAGAAGCGTTTTCTATCCAATAAATATAGCACACTGCACGCTATCAAGGCCGTGACCACAAACTGTTCCATAGAGAAAGTAAAGCTTATAATGCCAGCTGGTACTTACAACCATATGAACGACGCTATCTGAAAGTTCGTTGTGAGCTGTACCGACGCAACTGGGAAGAGCGACGCAGTATTGTTCTATCGTCAAAATAGAGGCTACCGTAATGGTAACTCAAATAGAGCCAGAAACAATAATGGAAATTATAATAATTGCAACTGGAACAGAAACAGTAACCGAGGATACCGAGGAGGCGGTAACCGCGGTAATAACAATTCTAATCGAGGAAGAAATTATAACAACGGAAATAGCAATAACAACTATGTCCGAGTTACACAAGGTTCTTTGGAAAACCAGCAGGCACCTTTAGATACACAAAACTGGTTTGTTCGATCAATCTCAATTTAAATATATATGCAAATTTTTCAAATGCCAACACAAACAAAAAATTGACATTCCGAATAGACACTGAAGCAGACATTTCACTTTTAAAAGAAAATGTTATAGAATCCACGAACGTTGATAATAATCAACAGATAAATATTCAAGGCATAGGCCAAGGAGTCGAACACTCCATCGGAATGATCAATACAGAATTTAAACAGGGAAATTCATAATACCCCACAATTTTCATGTTATTAATATTATATTAGGCATTGACTTTATTAAGAAGTACAATTGCCAGCTTGATTTCAAACCAAATGATGATTGGTTTACAATTAGACCCCATAACTTAAAATATCCGATTTATGTTCCAATTACATACAATGCTGGAAATAACACAACTCTCCTACCAGCAAGATCCGAAGTAGTCCGCAAAATTTCACTAAGTCCGTCCAAAATTGATATATTAATACCCAACCAAAAAAATTCAACCTGGTATTTTTATAGCAAATATGGTTGCAAAAGCTAACCAAATGGTGAACCTAGACAGAATAGAATATGAATCATTAGAAAACAAGAGAGAACGCTAAAGTCGAGTTCCCTGACTATCTGATACCCGTTACTCAGCTAGTAGAAGTGCGAAGGAGAGTCTTCAACACTGACAGTTTTTGTCGGTTTGTGGGCGTTAGAGTGGGCGTGGAAAAAAGTTTTTTTGCAAATCGATAGAAATTTACAAGACTTATACAAAAATGAAAAAATATCAAAACATTTTTCAAAAGTGTGGGCGTGGCAGCTTTGGGCGGTTTGTGGGCGTTAGAGTGGGCGTGGCAAAAAGTTTTTTGGCAAATCGATAGAAATATACAAGACCAATACAAAAATGAAAAAATATCAAAACATTTGTCAAAAGTGTGGGCGTGGCAGTTTTGGGCGGTTTGTGGGCGTTAGAGTGGGCGTGGTAACATGAATCGACAAACTTGCGCTGCGTCTATGTCCCTGGAGTCTGTATTCCTAATCTCAACTTTCTAGCTTTTGTAGTTCCTGAGATCTCGACGTTCATACGGACAGAAAGACGGACAGACGTACATGGCCAAATCGACTCGGCTATTGATCCTGATCAAGAATATATAATAAACTTTTTTTGGTGATAGATTTAATGCAAAAAATATATTTTCCTTTTTATGATCTTTATTTGAATAAGTTTCACCAGAGGTCAGTTAAGAACTAATTTACAAAGGTATTCTTTCGGCCCAGCAAACCTTTTACAGAGGATTAACATAAGCCTTTTAAGTTCTACTTAGCTTTATGGTATATGTCTAGCTTAACAAATCATTAAGCTCGTTACCGTTAAGCGGTTCGTATCTTGGGGGAATGTTATTTATGAGGCTTTTGGAGAGTGAAGCTTTCCAAAAGATCGGCTTTAGCTTTTTTATATGAAGAGTGAATATGTCGTATGAAGAAATGAATATGTCACTCCCCCGCCTTTTAGATATTAGCTTGTCCTCAAGCGATTATTTCTGGATATAAGTGTGGTACTGGATTTGCAATTTCAGCTATTTCTGTTTTTCTGTTTTGTCTCTGTTTCTTTTTCGATATTTTTGTTAGTGGTTTTACTTGGTTTTAGGTAAGGGATAATAATTTTGTGTGGCGCTGTTTTACATTTCATATAAAAGTAAAATATGTAAATTAAAACTAAAACAGATATGAAGATTATTAGTATGTTTCTGTAAATTGTGTTACTCTTATTGTTTAACAAAATCATTTCTTTAATTTCTATGTGTGACATTGGTTCGATTTTTGTTACATTGTGTTCAGTAAATATTACATTTGTGTATTGTTGAATACTATTAGATATTGTAATTTGTTTTAGTTCTGCTGTGCAGTTATATAATATGGATATTTTTATAATTTTATTATTTTCAATATAAATCTCTTGACCGTTACAATTGTGATAAAGTTTTTCTCTGGTCATATTCCAGGTTATAAGTATATTTGGTTTAATGTATTGAATATAGGATTGCTTACGATATTTTTGAAAAGTACAAGTTGGTGTTTCGTGTTTTATTATGTTAGCTATGCAATGGTCTTTGACAATATTCTTTGTTAGTGTATTTAGAACATAGTTGTTATGTGAGTAGAATTTGCCTTTAATATTTTCCTTAATAATTTGGCCATTATTGTCGGGGTAAGGTGCAATGATAAAAGTTGGTCGTTCAATAGAATTCATAGGAATGTGGGACATTAGGAATATTTCATTAGTAGGTACGTTATACCCAGCGGAAGTTTTTATGTTTATCAGATTTTTGTAATTGATGTTGCCAATATTTTCATGTTTTAGTAGTTTAGGATTAAATATTCCTAGTCGTGTTAGTTGTGAACCCATTTCAATGTCTTCGATATATTCGGTAAAATGTTCAATATTAAATATTATTAGATTCAATTTTTGTTCCTTTTTCAAAGAATTGGACTGGTTGTTAATTATTTCTATGCCATCATTGAGACTGTCAATAACGTGGTTTAGAGTGCTGACCTGTACTGTGTCTTGTGATAGAGTCGAAATTTGTTGTTCAATAAGTTGTCTGTCGTCTTCGTCTAGTGTGCCAAAAAGATATCTTAATGTGGAACCTACAAAGTTAGCCAGTCCTCGTTTGTTTCGTTTTGAGATGCGTATGCCATTTATTTCTCTTTCCATTTTCTTGGTTAAATATTTAATTTGTGTGACATTTTTAAATTCTTGACATTGTTTAATTATACTATTAAATGTTTCTTTACCTTCTGTAATATTAATGGTGAGACAGTGATGCATAAAGGTGATGGGGATTTGTATTGTTCCAGATTCAAACAAGATAAATCCTTGATTGTTTTCTATTGGGTTGATTTCGATTGTTCCTGCTGTAGTTTATGTCGCAATACAAGTTATTATGGTGATTATGAGTCCGATGATTGGGAGGTGTCGGTTTGCTGCAAGTATTTGCTGTCATTAACTTTCTTTTTCTTTTTAAATTTGCTTTTATAATAAATAACGTTTTGACCTCTATTATTTTCGTTGTAATGTTTTTCGTCTAATTGTTCTATTCTGCCTGTTTTTCTAAAGGGATTCTTTGATTTTGCGCGTGTTAAGGGTGCTTGTCTAAATTTTGTGTCGATTTCGAAATCCTGTCGTTTTTTGTTAAGATTTTTGATTTTCATTTCTTTAATCATCTGGGTATCATAAGTAGGTGTGTCTGCGTAAAGAAGGATGTTAGCCGGTATCTGTCCGGTTGTGTTCTGTTTAGTCTTGTGGTTGTATATGTATAAAATTGTTTCCATTCGTGTTTCTTTATTTTCTCTATTGTTATCAGTATTGATAATTCTGATTGTTTCATTTATGGTTTTATGAAGGCGTTCTATGTCTGCTATTTCTGTTTTACTTGTGGTAATATCTATTTGTATGTCTTCGTTGTTTAGCCAAGTTTTTAAAGAAGTGCTTATAAACGCGGAGTCCTTGTCTGCTTTAATTTTCTGTGGTTTTCACATGTCGTTAAAAATTCTAGTAAAGGCTCGTTTTGCCTCTAACCAATCTCTACTGTTTGTTTTAATAAGTGAAGCAAATTGTGAATAAACGTCTATAAAAGATAAGTACTGTTCGTTGTCAATAGCATAAAAGTCAATAACATAAATTTCGCGTGGGTTGTTTGTCTCTGGAGTTATTTCGAAAACTAGTTTTGTTGGTCTATGTTCTGTCTTTGCAAGGTTACAGACTTCACAATCATTGATAATGTTTTGAATTAGTTTATTATAATCGGGAAAATAGTGAGTTTCTTTAAATAATCGTATTATTTTATCAATACCGGGGTGTAACAATTTAGAATGTTGAGTAATAATGAATTCTTTAAATTCAGGATAAGATTTTATGTCTTTTAACATTATGATACTTTTCAGAATTTTCACGTTACTATGTGGGTTAATGGTTTCTCGATATGCTTTTTGAAAAACTAAAAAGTCTTTATCGTTTTCCAGGTAAATAACACTGCTATTATTTAAGAAGTATTTAATAAGGATATCTTTTGCCTTTGTCAGGGTCATGTCAGTGTATTTGATATTCAGTTTTATTTTGGAAAAGTATTTCGTTGTCTCTACTTAGTCTACGCTATCTCTTATAAATTCAATTTGTCTTGCAAAATAGTTTATGGGTTTTTCTGTAATTTCAATGTAGGTTTCGTTGCTTTCTGATGAACTGTGTATTGTTGCTGCTTTTGAAATATTTTCTTCTTCGCCTACCATGTTTTCTTCAATTTTGACGCGAGATTAAGCGTCTGCTACATGATTAAGTTTACCTTCTAAATATTTGATTTTGAAATTATATTCGCTAAGTCTAATTCGCCAACGTTGTAGTTTTATGTTAGGCTCTTTAATATTATTTAGCCAAACAAGGGGTTTGTGATCGCTCAAAATCTCAAAGGGGACTCCATATAAATAAGGGTGGAAATATTTGGTTGTCCAAACGATTGCTAGTAGTTCTTTTTCAATAGTGCTATAATTTTGTTCATGATCATTTAATGTTCTACTTGCAAAGCTTACTGGCTTATTGTCTTGTGATAACACGGCTCCTATGGCGAGATTGCTAGCGTCAGTAGTGACTTGAAATGTTTTTGTGAAATCAGGGAAAATCAAAATTGGGTCGTTCATTATGAGTGTTTTCAATTTTTCAAATGATTTATTGTATTCTTCGTTTCTTGTGTCTATTTTAGCTCCTTTTTTTAGAAATATTGTCAGAGGTTTTGCAATCTTTGCAAAGTCTGGAATGAACTAACGGTAGTAAGTTTGATTTCTTTTGGTGTCTTTGGGAGAGGAAATTTTTCGATTGCCTTAACTTTCTCTTTATTAGGTCGTATGCCTTCTGGACTTATAATATGACCTAAGAAATTTGTTTGCTTTTTTAAAAATTCGCATTTGTCCAATTGAAGTTTAAGATTGGCTTCTTTAAGTTTCTTAAAAACCTTCCTCAGTGAGTCTAGGTGTTCGTTCAGAGATGTTGAATAGATGATCACATCATCTAAATAAACAAGGCAATGCTTATTTATGAGGTCTTTTAGAACGTAATTCATGCACCGTTGGAAGGTTGCAGGAGCATTTTTTTAAGCCAAATGGCATGCGAGTGTACTCATAGTGACCGTGTTTGGTCGAAAACGCCGTTTTTGGTATAGACTTAGGGTCCATTTCGATTTGATGAAAGCCTTTTGCTAAGTCAATTGTAGTAAAATACTGGCATTTTCCTAATTTCCCTAGTATTTCGTCCATGTTAGGAATCGGAAATTTATCATTTATTGTTATTTCATTTAGATTTCGATAGTCCACGACCAACCTGAATTTCGGTTTGCCAGAGGCATCCATCTTTTTGGGGACAATCCATAATGGACTGCAATAAGGGGAGTCGCTTTCGCGTATAATGCCTTGTTTTAACATTTTCTCAATTTGCTTATTTACTTCTGCTTCGTAGGAAAACAGGTACGAGTATGGTCTTTTGTAAACTGGGTTTTCATGAGAGGTTTTTATATCGTGACGTATTATACTTGTGAATGTAAGGTTTTCATTTTTGGAATATTGAATGTCATTGAACTCTTTTAATAAATTTGTAAGTCTGTATTTTTCCTCACTATTTAAATGTTTTAGTCTGTATGTGTGTTCTGAGTCTATGTTGTTGTCCATGGCATAGTTTATTTCTGATGTAAAGTTGTTTTCTTGTAAGAGTGCATTAAAGTTTTCCGAAGAGTTCTCATCACATGGATCTAATTCTTTGTGAATGAATGTTCTTTCGTTAATTATTGTTTCTTTCCGGGAGTAGTCTATTAAACCGTTATTCTCCATTAGTATTTTTCTTCCTAACAGAATATCATAATAAGGTGAAAATGAATGAATATAAAATTTTTGCGTTTGTTGAAAAAGACCGTTGGCTGGAAGGTCTACATATTTATTTAATTTAGAATAGCCTGTCATACTTCGGACAGTTATTTGCTTATCTTTAACTTGAAGATTGAAAAAGTTTGAGCTCATCAAGTTTATCGAAGAGCCAGTATCAACTATGCATCTATATCTGTGGTTATTAAACATGATCTCTATGTATTGGTGGGATCCCAGGCTGGTATTGGAAAATTTTCAGCTTGTTGATATTGCTGATCTGTAAACAATTCTGTCTGAGTATTCTGTAATTGATCTTCGTGGAACTGTTCGTCGTTATTAATGTAGTGTTCAGTTTCGTTATCGTAATCTAATTCGTGCTGGTGAAAATTTTCATTTGTCTGCATACGCGATTGTTCGCTGCTTTCTCTAAAACGCTTATTTGGCACTCTTGGTTGTTGGGGGGGCTGATAGTAGTTTCGGGTGTCGTTTTGACGGTCCTGAAGTAAGTCTGTTCTGAATCCGTTGTATAAATTTCTGTACTGATTAAGTTGCTGTTGTCTGGTCGGAGGAATTTGTCTAAAAGGGGTTTGATTGTTTACGTTAGTGTTTTGGGTCTGTGTGGGATTTAATGGAATAAAGGGGCGAATGAATCATTGGTTGGGGTGAGTGTTTTTGATTTGGTTAATGTTTGTATGTTTATAGGTGTTAGGTGGATTTAAGTTAAGTTTTGGCTGACTATCGAATGTTTTTGAAATTGGGTCTTCGTATAGACCTTCTTGTTGGGCGGTTTGCTTTAGTTTTTGAACGGTTGAAATGTCATACCTCGCTAAGGTCATGAACAACCTATCAGGGAGTGAGCGTTGAATTGTATTTTTTATTGTGGTTGCCATTGCTTGTGTATAAACCACCATATTATTTCGGTCATTCTCTAATGCTAACTTATTTATAATTACACTGGACTTATCTTCTAATTGTTCACAGAATAGACGTAAGTTACCCTTAAAAGGTGTGCGATACAGTCTTCCTAGTAGATCCTCCAGGGGCGTCTGAGTCTTGAATTCCGTGATTAGGGCGTCTCTTAAAGTTGTCCATTCGTTGTGCATTCCAAATTGGGTAACCTTTTCCGCATCTCCGACAATTTGAAGTTCGATGGCTCCAAATATAACCGCCTTCTGTCGAGCGTCGTTTGAAGGGTATAAGTTCAACAGGTATTCGATACGTCTGATGAACGAGCTGAGATTCGATGGGTCTCCAGAGAATTTCGGTACTTGGCGTATTTGCCGAAGTAATTGAGTCATATTTTCTATTATGTTATTATTCTATTTATGTTAGTTTCTGTTCTTGTTCACAGACTGCTGCAGTATGTCGAGACTTATGCCTTAAGTGAACTGCACTGTTTTAACTTTTTATTGTTTTATACAATAGTAGCAGTCGCACTTTTGATTTTAGTGGGCTACTGTTTTTGTTCACAGACTGCTACAGTATGTCGAGACTTATGTCTTAGTGAACTGCACTGTGTGCCTTTTAATTGTATTACACCTTAGTGGAGGTCTCACTTCACGAAGCGGTCCACAAAATTAGGTCTTTAAATTAACTCCGATCGCACAGGTTCTTGTGCGGATACCGATTTTAGTCACTTTAAACGAACCGAAATCACTTTGTTGCGGCCAATTCGCGGGTACAATCAGAAACGGTTACTTGGTCGTACAAGTTTCCTCTTTTCACTAGATTGTCAAAGGATAACGAGTTTACTAGGACTTTTTTCAGTATCCTACCGACTGCGCCAATAAACTTTTTTTGGTGATAGATTTAATGAAAAAAATATATTTTCCTTTTTATGATCTTTATTTGAATAAGTTTCACCAGAGGTCAGTTATGAACTAATTTACAAAGGTATTCTTTCGGCCCAGCAAACCTTTTACAGAGGATTAACATAAGCCTTTTAAGTTCTACTTGGCTTTATATGTCAAGCTTAACAGATTATTAAGCTCGTTACCGTTAAGCGTCGTGAATATGTCGTATGAAGAAATGAATATGTCACTATATATACTTTATATGGTCGGAAACGCTTCCTTCTGCCTGTTACATACTTTTCAACGAATCTAGTATACCCTTTTACTCTACGAGTAACGGGTATAAAAATTTGTCTTCTTCTAAGAAAAATAAAAATAGAAGCATAAAGTAATTAAAAAAAAACAAGAGAGAACGCTTTAGTCGAGTTCCCCGACTATCTGATACCCGTTACTCAGCTAGTGATAGTGCGAAGGAGGTCTTCTACACTGACAGTTTTTGGCGGTTTGTGGGCGTTAGAGTGGGCGTGGCAGCATAATTCGACAAACTTGCACTGCGTCTATGTCTCTGGAGTTTGTATGCTTACTCTCAACTTTCTAGCTTTTGTAGTTCCTGAGATCTCGACGTTTATACGGACAGACGGACGGACAGACGGACAGACGGACGGACATGGCCAGATGGACTCGGCTATTGATTCTGATCAAGAATATATATACTTTATATGATCGAAAACGCTTCCTTTTGCCTGTTACATACTTTTCAACGAATCTAGTATACCCTTTTACTCTACGAGTAACGGATATAACTACTGTCCGATAAATTCCCGCTCCCTAGGATAGACGATATACTCGATCAATTAGGAAGAGCAAAATATTTCTCATGTCTGGACTTAATGTCTGGCTTTCATCAAATAGAACTTGATGAAGATTCTGGAAATGTAACGTCATTTTCAACGAGCAATGGCTCATATCGCTTCACGCGACGGCTTAAAAATAGCGCCCAATTCATTACAAAGAATGATGACAATAGCATTCTCAGGTCTAGAACCTTCGCAAGCTTTCGTATACATGGACGATCTAGTTGTAATTGGTTGCTCCGAAAAACATATGGTTAAAAACTTAACAAACGTTTTTGACATATGTAGGAAGCATAACCTAAAATTACACCCAGAAAAATGTTCGTTCTTCATGCATGAAGTAACCATTTTAGACCATAAATGCACTGACAAAGGAATCTTGCCTGATGACAAGAAACATGACGTCATCCAAAAATATCCAATTCCCACGGATGCAGATAGCGCTAGAAGATTTGTTGCATTCTGTAATTACTATTGACGTTTTATAAAAAACTTCGCCGACTATTAACGGCACATAACGAGATTATGTAAAAAGAATGTCACTTTTGAATGGACAGAAGAATGCCAGAACGCATTCGATTATTTAAAGCAAGCGTTAATGAATCCAACCTTGCTACAATATCCGGACTTTAGCAAAGAATTTTGCATTGCCAGTAAGCAAGCATGCGGAGCAGTTTTAACTCAAAACCATAGTGGACTCCAACTTCCAGTTGCATACGCATCTAGATCATTCACAAAGGGTGAATGTAATAAGAGCACAACAGAACAAGAGTTAGCAGCGATACACTGGGCAATAGTACATTTTCGACCATATATCTACATATGTCAATGGCAAACCATTCCTAGTAAAAACAGATCATAGACCACTCACATACGTTTTTTCGATGGTTAATCCAAGTTCAAAATTGACACGCATGAGGTTGGAGTTAGAAGAATATTATTTCACTGTAGAGTATCTAAAGAGAAAGGACAATTTTGTGGCAGATGCACTGTCACGTATTACTACAAATGAGCTGAAAGACATGTCAGCAAACGTACTAAAATTCCCTGCAAAACAACCAAGTAAACAAAAAAATTTCTGCGCAGAAACAAATATAAACAAGAAAGAACGCTATAGTCGAGTTCCCCGACTATCTGATACCCGTTACTCAGCTAGTGAAAGTGCGAAGGAGGTCTTCAACACTGACAGTTTTTGGCGGTTTGTGGGCGTTAGAGTGGGCGTGGCAAAAAGTGTTTTGGCAAATCGATAGAAATTTACAAGACTAATACAAAAATGAAAAAATATCAAAATATTTTTCAAAAGTGTGGGCGTGGCAGTTTTGGGCGGTTTGTGGGCGTTAGAGTGGGCGTGGCATGATTCGACAAACTTGCACTGCGTCTATGTCGCTGGAGTCTGTATGCTTAATCTTTCTAGCTTTTGTAGTTCCTGAGATCTCGACGTTCATACGGACAGACAGACGGACGGACAGACGTACATGGCCAAATCGACTCGGCTATTGATCCTGATCAAGAATATATATACTTTATATGGTCGGAAACGCTTCCTTCTGCCTGTTACATACTTTTCAACGAATCTAGTATACCCTTTTACTCTACGAGTAACGGGTATAATCAACAAGAAGAAACTCTTGAAAACGCTTCTAAGCCCAATGTATATGAAGTCATTAATAATGACGAAATACGGAAAGTAGTGACTCTGCGAATAACTGAATCAACATGTTTATTTAAACGTGGAAATAAAGTTATAGCAAGAATTGATGTTAGCGATCTGTATACCAATGGAATTCTAGACTTAAGTCAGTTCTTCAATAGACTCTTTTAAAAGAATGGCCAATAAATTATTAAAAATATTAAGAGTAGCGCTACTCAAGCCGGTGACCCAAATATATGATCAAAAAGATCAAGAAGCGATACTGTTTACATACCATGACGATGCATTCAAGGAGGTCACACAGGCATAACAAAAACGCTATCAAAAATTAAGAGACATTATTATTGGAAAAATATGACACGTATATAACGCATAATTAAAATTATGCGGAATTTTGGATTAGCTATAGCAGCTGAGGGCCTTAAGCTAAGTTATATACATTTTTTTTGGGTTTGGTTATATTATATATACAAGTGAGGTTCTTATTTTACGGTTAATAATAATACCTGGAGGTATTCCAATCGCAACTAGAATCCACATTGCCCCTCAACACTACATTAAGCTCTGGTCAGGATGTTGATGAAGCTATTGAACTGCTCACCAATAATATCAAGTCAGCAGCTCGACTGGCAACTCGCAGCATATCTCGGCAGCCCGCGGTAGATCGAATCCCAATATCCAGGGAGATCCAGCTGCTCATAGCTGAGAAGAGGCGCTTACGCACTAGGTGGATGAGGTCCCGTCACCCGTTGGACACGACGGAATGGAATCGAGCGCTGAGTAGGCTCCGATGCGCGCTGGTGCGGCACAAATCCGCATGGTTCGATACTGGAGTAGAAAGCGAAGCGACGCATTCGCTGTGGAAGGCCACGCGCGCAATCAAAAGGCGTTGCACGAGGAAGGCGCCTTTAGTCGATAGCAACGGGACATGGTGTCGGGCCGACTTGGAACAAGCGGAGGTATTCGCTGCGCACCTCGCTGAGCGATTTCAACCATTCAACCTTGCCAGCCTGCAACAGGTTGAAGAAACTCAGGAGCGGTTGAATCAAGCGCTTCAAATGGACCTGCCAATCACGCCGTTTGAACCCTGCGAGGTAGCCGAAGTCATTGTGCGCCAGAGTAACAACAAAGCACCAGGACATGACGTCATCTGCAACGCCACATTGAAGGCCCTGCCCAGTCAAGCGATCCTCTACATAACGTTGGTTTTCAACGCTATTGTGAGGTTGCAATACTTCCCTTATCAGTGGAAGCTCGGGATAATCTCCATGATCCACAAACCTGGCAAGCCGGAAAGGGAGCCCGCCTCCTACCGGCCGATCAGTCTCCTCCCTTCAATTTCGAAGGTGTTTGAGAGAATGATTGCTGTCCGGATTGTAAGGATTATGGAAGCCCAGGGGATTACCCCTGAGCACCAGTTCGGCTTTCGTGCTGGCCACTGTACTGTCGAGCAGCTCCATCGGGTCGTCGAGCAAATTCTGACTGCCTACGACAGCAAGGAATATTGCAACAGCCGGATGTAAGCCTCTACGGGAATTCAATGTTGGCCACATTTGCCGATAACGTGGGCAAGACGTTGGAACATTGGCATAAATAGCAGTAAATCCAACAACGTCTGCTATACTTTAAAGCGGAGAACGCCACCGCCCGTCTACATCGAGGCAGCCCCTGTACCACAGCCGAATGCAGCCAAATACCTTGGAGTGCTTCTGGATCGCAGACTCACATTTGCCAAGCATGTGACCGACATTAGAACGCGCCTACGTGCTAAAGTGGCGAAGCACTACTGGCTACTTTGTCCGCGCAGTAAATTTTCGCTTTCCAACAAGCTGACAATCTACAAGCAGATTTTAGCTCCAAACTGGAAGTACGGGTGCCAAATCTGGGGCTTGGCATGCGACAGCCAAATCAAAAGGATCCAGGCTATACAAAATAAGGTCGCAAGACTCATCACCGGATGCGAGTGGTTTGTGCGAAACACCACCCTACACAGAGACCTGAAACTCGCAACGGTATTTGACGAGATAAACCAGCACTCGAGCAGATACCATGACAGGTTGGAGCGCCACAGAAATCGGCTGGCCAGCGCTCTAAATAGATCTCGCCCACTAAGAAGGCTGAATAGAAGACAACCGAGGGATCTCATATCCCGATCTCCTGTGACAAGGGTCAGCAGAAGCTGACGCTTATCTTAATTCCTATATGTTATCTGTGATTGTTATGTAATTGTAGTAAAATCATTGTAAAATAGAAAAAGCTAACTGTAGTTAGCAGACGCGCCCAAATGGGCTGAATTAATAGAAAATAAGGACACAAAAATAAATAAATAAAAATAAAAAAAATAAAAAAAGTTTTTTAAAGCTAATTTATTTATGTGTAGTGTTTATATTTATGGATATGATTTTTTATTTTTATTTTTGCTTATATTGTATGGTAAAGTTTTTGTATTTTTTAAGAATTGTATTGTTTGGTGAATGCCATGGAAAGGTCTATGTGTGTGAATGTATGATGTGTGGTAAAGTGGGTTTCTGAGCCGTTGTTAAGTGTAACGAGTAAGTTTTGGTTGATAAATTTAAATAATGTGTTTCCTCTTTGGTTTTTGGTTTGTGAGCCCCAGCTCCTGTGCCAGCTATTAAAATCTCCCGTTATTAGTAGGGGTCGTTGTAAGTTGTCGTATATATTTCTGAGGTTTTGTATTGTAAAAGGTTTGTTGGGTGGGATGTAAGATGATGCTATGGTGAACTTGAATTTGGAATGAATTGTTACTGTTATTGTGTCAAAGTCAAAGGCGCTGACTTGTATATATTGATGTTGTAATGAGTTATGGACGAGGAGAGCAACTCCTCCAAAACTGTTTGTGGCGGTGTTTTCATGATAGATAGTGTAGTTAATTGGAATAGGTATGTTTTGAGTAGAGTGTAAGTGTGTTTCTTGTATGGATATTATCCTTTGGTTGTGTTTTTTTATAATAATTTGCAATTGGTTGTAATTGTTAATGTAACCGTTCATGTTCCACTGTATTACTTTTAGCATTTTTTTAAATTGGGATTTTAATTAATTAGGGAAATAGAGACAATTTACCTGTTTTAATGTATAATTGCATTATATTTTTTTTTTGTGTAGATTTTTAGTTTTAGGTCTTCTTGTATGGAGGAGTTCAGTGTTGATGTATGTAGATGCAGTGATCGGGGTGGTGTCCATGAGTGTGTCGAGGTCATCATATGTTGTTGTGTTTCTAGTTGGGGCTTTTGCGGCAGTATTTTTTCCGTTCTGAAGTGAGTTGGGTAAGACGATGGGTAGTTTGGAGATTGGCGTGGCTTCTTTTATTGTTTTTTCGGTTGTTATGGTTGAGTATAGAGTATGTTGGTGGGTATGTCGTGAGTAGTAAACCATTAGGGCCTTTTTGTGGTCGACTTTTTTGAGGGTTTTTATAGATGTTAGTTCCTTTTGTTTTATAAAGGCTGGGCATGTTTTTTCTAATGGGCTGTGCTTGTTGTCAGGGATATCGTATTTGCAAAATTTAGTTTTGGTGCATATTTCGTCTGTTGTTGTGTGTTGTTCTGCGGAGCAGTTGATGCATATTTTGTTTGATGAGCAAGCAGTTGTAGGATGTTCAAATCTTAGGCAGTTTCGGCATCTGAGTGGAAGAGGAATATATGGGCGTACATTCACTCTCTCGTATCCAATCATCAGTGTCTCTGGAAGCGTTAGTGATGCAAAGGTCATAATGATGAGGCCAGTTTCTTTAGGTTCGTTGTTTTCAATTTTTTTAATTTTCACTTAGTTCATTTACAATTGTTTCGTCGTCGATATTACGGAGATCATTGGAGTATATAACTCCTTTGGAGAAGTTGAGGGTTTTGTGCTCACTTACTTCTACGGGGAAGTTGTGAAAGTTGACCATTTTTAGAAGTTTTTGTGCTTGTAGGGTATCTTTAGTTTTGATTAGCATCGATCCTTCTTTTGTGACCTTGGCTGTTTCCACTTCACCGTTGCATACGTAGTCAATAACTTTTTTCCTTAAGAATGGGCTTACATTTTTAAATGTTTCATTGTCTGTTCTTTTTATGATTATGAATTTGGGTCCAATGTCGGATGATTTAAATAATCTATTTATATCGGGAGGCATTGTTGTTGTTGTTTATTAGGCACTAGCCCTTTTTGCTTTGTCTCTTTTTTTATTATATGGTTAGTGTTGTTGTTGGTTTTTAACTGATAAGGCGTATAGGTCCGCTGTTAATTAGTCGCACGTCTTTACTTCTCGAAGCTTGGAGTGGTACTCATGACACGTCATATCAAAGAGTACATTAATAAATGTCAAAAATGCCTGACGTCTAAAACAACGACACACACAAAAACACCTCTTCCACTAACAGAAACACCCACTTATGCTTTCGACAGGGTCATAGTAGATACTATTGGTCCACTACCCAAATTGGAAAATGGTAATGAATATGCAGTCACTCTAATCTGTGACTTAACAAAATATTTAGTTGCCATACCAATAAAAATGCAAATACAGTCGCAAAAGCAATATTTGAATCTTTCATTCTAAAGTACGGTCCAATGAAGACGTTCATTACGGACATGGGAACAGAATATAAGAATAGCATTATAGCCGACTTATGCAAATATTTAAAAATAGACAACACAACATCTACAGCTCACCACCACCAGACATTAGGTACCGTTGAAAGAAGTCATAGAACCTTCAACGAATACATACGATCATATTATATCAGTAGATAAAACTGACTGGGACATTTGCTTACAATATTTTGTGTATTGTTTTAACACTACACCGTCCCTAACGCATAATTACTGTCCATATGAACTTGTATTTGGTAGGACTAGTAACTTAGCGAAACAACTTTGTCACGTAGATAATATAGACCCTATACGCTATGATTACGCTAGAGAAGTTAAGTTTAGACTAGAAAGCGCGTACAAAAGTGCACGCATATTATTAGAAAGAAAAAAAATAATACAAAAACACAATTATGATAAACTAAATGTAGGGGATAACGTTTTAATAAAAAACGAAACAGGTCATAAACTGGAACCAAAGTATCTAGGACCATTTGAAGTAATTAGAAAAGAAGAGAATAATCACATAGTAATTAGAAATAAAAAGAACAAAGAACAGACAGTACATAAGGATAGGTTAAAGAAAGAAAAAAAAAAAAAAACAAGAGTGAACGCTATAGTCGAGTTCCCCGACTATCTGATACCCGTAACTCAGCTAGTCTAAGTGCGAAGGACAGTTTTTAGCAATTTGTGGGCGTTAGAGTGGGCGTGGCCAAAAGTTTTTTGGCAAATAGATAGAAATTTACAAGACTAATACAAAAATGAAAAAATATTAAAACATTTTTCAAAAGTGTGGGCGTGGCAGTTTTGGGCGGTTTGTGGGCGTAAGAGTGGGCGTGGCAAAAAGTTTTTTGGCAAATCGATAGAAATATACAAGACCAATACAAAAATGAAAAGATATCAAAACATTTGTCAAAAGTGTGGGCGTGGCAGTTTTGGGCGGTTTGTGGGCGTTAGAGTGAGCGTGGTAACATGAATCGACAAACTTGCGTTGTGTCTATGTCCCTGGAGTCTGTATTCCTAATCTCAACTTTCTAGCTTTTGTAGTTCCTGAGATCTCGACGTTCATACGGACAGACAGACGGACGGACAGACGTACATGGCCAAATCGACTCGGCTATTGATCCTGATCAAGAATATATATACTTTATATGGTCGGAAACGCTTCCTTCTGCCTGTTACATACTTTTCAACGAATCTAGTATACCCTTTTACTCTACGAGTAACGGGTATAAAAATTTGTCTTCTTCTAAGAAAAATAAAAATAGAAGCATAAAGTAATTAAAAAAAACAAGAGAGAACGCTATAGTCGAGTTCCCCGACTATCTGGTACCCGTTACTCAGCTAGTGACAGTGTCAGTGACACTGACAGTTTTTGGCGGTTTGTGGGCGTTAGAGTGGGCGTGGCAAAAAGTTTTTTGGCAAATCGATAGAAATTTACAACACCAATACAAGAATGAAAAAATATTAAAACATTTTTCAAAAGTGTGGGCGTGGCAGCTGTCCGTCTTTAATAATTAATTATGTCCATTTTTCATTTTTGTATTGGTCTTGTAAATTTCTATCGATTTGTCAAAAAACTTTTTGCCACGCCTACTCTAACGCCCACAAACCGCCCAAAACTGCTACGCCCACACTTTTAAAAAATGTTTTAATATTTCTTAATTTTTGTATTGGTCTTGTAAATTTCAAAAAGTGTCCTTCGCACTTACACTAGCTGAGTAACGGGTATCAGATAGTCGGGGAACTCGACTATAGCGTTCTCTCTTGTTTTTATTTATGTTTGTAGTGACGATAAGTGACATATTGGTTACGTATACCCCTTTTGTAAGATTATAAGACAGCGACAGCGGAGGATGCGATCGGCGGCATTTCTGTAACGGGTGGATCCCACTGCAGACTCGGCAACGGTAGGAATTGGTACCTTGAGTACATCTGCTTTTCAATGTGGTGGCGCTGCGCGGACGTGGAGACATCGTGCTTGATATGACTGGAGGAATACGACGAAGAGAGAAGCGGAAATCAGTACTCGACTAACTACAAAACAGCACAGTGACGAGGAACATTTTAGTGGACAGGTTATGTGACCTAAGTCAAGGTGTTCTTAGTTCACAGCGTCATTCTGGTGCTGGTCCAGCGAGTCCTCGAGGGCGCAGGTAACTCGCGTGGAGACGGGGGACACCTTCCGGGGGTCTGCCGAATGAACTGGGCCTGTCAACACCCAACCAAATATGGTTTTCTGGCCGGAAAGGGATCCAAAAATGTTTATTTTGCAGTTTCCCAGGAGAATAGACGGAAGAATGTCTGCTTCTATCAGGACATCAATCTGGGAGCTCTCTAAGAACTTGGGGTCCACAAGGGGGATGTCCGGAAGATCCTTAAGAAGATCTTGTGGGATTGGATACGAGGGCAGATTTCCGGCCAGGTGCGGAAGAACATAGGCTGCGGTCTCTAACTGTATCCCAGGTCTGGAAGGCGATTGAATCGAAAAATTACACACCTTAGTGATATGACCGGTCACGGTCTGGTTTAGGCCGGACACGTGGGCCTTGATAGTCTTGAAAGGGAGTCTGATTAAGTCGAACAGCCGTTCTGTAATGAAAGTTGCTTCGGACCCAGGGTCAATCAGAGCTCGCGCTTAGAAGATGCCCCCCAGATGCCCCACACGTGAATGAGGGCAGTGCCCAGTAGAACGGCTCTTGATCCGGAAGCGAAGCTTACTTGCACATCTGAGGGATCCTCTAAGGTTCCCGAGCCTTCTGGAATAGGTGCGGGCCGAGTCCTGGCTGTCGCAGACGAACTTGGGGCGGTCGCAAATGAATTGTCACCGTTCAGGAGGTGGTGATGCCAGCTGTGGCATGTGAAGCAGCTATGGACACTTGTACAATCCCGTTGCTGGTGCCCTCGTGCGAAACAGTTCAGGCAGAGCTGCCTTTTCTTGATGTCGTCGGAGCGACCATTCACATCCATTTCGAGGAACCGTGGACATAAGGGAATAGGGTGGTTCTCCCTGAAGCAGAGATCACACCCCTTGGGGGCGGAAGTCACCCTGGTCTCGTATGAGTTGAGCCTGCGCCGTGGGATGCTCGCAGTTGCCGATCTTGGCGGAAATTGCCGCGAAACGCTAGGCCGGACGTCGTCGACAGCCTCCAGAGTACGATGGCGCTCGGTCAGGAACGCATCTATCTCATTCCAAGTTGGAATTTCAGCCTTGTTGTGGATGGATTGCTCCCACAAGAATAGTGTGGTTTTAGAAAGCTTTGCAGACACCATAAACACAATCCTCGACTGGAAAGGAGAACGTCTTCAAGGCTGTCAATCAGCTTTGAATTGTGCTCTGTAAGTCTCTTAAGGCGGTCCCGGACTCTTGGTGGACGGTTGGGAGGCTGTGTAAAATCTTCAAGTGGCTGTTAACCAGTAAGCGTCTATTTTCATAGTGATCCGTAATGCAACACACCTCGAATAGACGGAATAACAGTAGCTGTATTTGGATTTCAGCACTGTGAAGGTGTCGGGATCCTCGGTGGGCACGGAAAGGAGATCGGAGCAGCTATCAGGGCCCTTCTTCACATTCATCGGCACATTTTACGTGAAAATCTCTCAGGTTCCGAGGCGCCCGGAGAGTGGAGGTTAGTTTCGAATAAGCTAACTCGGTCCGTAGTGGCAATGAACCTTTTTAGGGCGACATCTACCGCACTTTGCGCCATTTTTGCGACCGATCGAGTAAACCTTGATGAGGGACCGGGGGAGGTATTGGCGAATTCGTCGCTTTTTGCCCTTTGAATGGTAGCCTTTGGCCTTAACTGAGACGGCCGCGGAGATGCGGATTGGGACCTGTCCAAGTGGATCGAAGGGATCATATGTCGTCGCCGAAAGAAGAGACGAATTACGTGAACAGCCAAATGGCACCCGGCCGCTGAAGACGGTTGAAACAACTGGGTTATTTAAGAACGGCGGAAAAGCCAAAAAAAAGGGCTTTAGAGAATAAATATGCGCCGCGGCTCCGGAGCGGATTCAAAACTGGCGAAAGTTGCGCGGGCGGATGGTGCCCTTTGCGGAATGAACAACAGAATTGGAAACGGGCAAGAAGATCCGAAATCTCAATGTCGTCGGACATAAATATGTGAATGTAAATATTAATATTTCGTTGCTCGGACGTTGAGCTTTCTTATATTCGGTTGGGTCAGAAAACCAAATTAGGTCCACGAAAGGTTGATCTTGTCCCGTAATTCGAAAATATTTAATTAATAATTCAAAAAATAGTAATCGCAAAAATGCACTTATTCTCAAACTAAATAATTGCGAAGCCGGAACGGTGGATTCAAGACTTGGCTGTTTTGCCGTCGTAAGATAGAGGGAGAACACACAAAAACAACACATATGCATATGTAAGGGCACAGTAAAGCATCGAGAAGTGGAATATATTTAATGTCTGTAAAAGGACAGAAAAATTATGTGGTAAAAAAATGGCACACACCAAGAGAAGAAAAAAAATATCGCAAGCGCGGCGGACTGTCCGACGAACAAGGGAATTCCTGAAGACAGTGCACATTAGTTGACCGATATTAATTATGCCTTTTTATCTCACCACACAATTTTAGTTTTTACTTTGCAAACTCGCGGAGTTAGAATTGCGTCGACATATAATTGTGTACATATGTATGTACAAACGGGGTGAATGGAATAAATATATATGTAACTATGTATGATGTATGATCATATGAACAAATGTGAATATGTGTAATGTATATAATTAAATAATCGCAATACTCATATGTAAAAAAAATATAATTTTATTTTACTGAATGATTACAATATTTTTAGTTGAGAAGAACACCGACCGATTATAATTAGGTCTCAAACTGAACTCTAATAATTACTCTGATTTGATTGACGTTCAAGCCTCGGTTTCGAGCTTTTCTAATATGGACTTTAGACTTTAGGGTTCTGATCAAATGAAGAGAGAAAGCTTTGGAGTTGCTGACTTTAATAGTCTTCGCATTTCTCTTGGATTCAAGTGCTTTCGCTCTTGGATACAAATGCTCTTAGATTCTTATAATTTCGTTTATTGAAATCTAATACTTCTGTTTTCGGGATTGCGAGTCCGAACGTGGGAACGCAATGATGATGCGAGGGCTTAAGCATAGATTGTTTAAATTAGGCAACGGATGTTTAGTCTACCAGTGGGTGACTTATCAGGTATCTAGTATCTGTTGGGTACATCCAGAGTTGTGTTGGGTGTGTGGGTGTGTTTGGGTGTACATGTTGTATGTGTGTAGGCATGTGCTTAAGTCTTAGGGAGTTATGGATATGTCTCTATATACTTTTGACCATATGTACCCCTTTAGTACCAGTTCCTAAGGATTCCCTAAGGATTCCCTAGAAAGTCTCCAGGAACCCTCGAGGAATCCCGGGGAATTTCCCATACAAATCGGCGAGGAATTTCCATACAACGAGCGTTTGTGGCGAGGAATAAGCAAGGTCTTTTCCAGAGGAATTCCCCAGGAATTCCCAAGGAATTTTTTCGGAATTGCTTGGGAAAATACCTGTAAATCCAGAAAAATCTCCCAAAAAACGTAAAAAATGTATTTAAGTGGTAAATTCAATTTTTATCTTTTATTCTATTAATTTTTTCCTACTTTTGTTTGCGTTCTATTTAACACATGCAAGTGCGGCCAGTGGGGCAAGGCCTTCTCTGGTGACTGCTGGGCTGGCCTTTTGATGTGCTTATGCATCTGTAAAGAAAAATATTTAAATAATATATATTAATATCATGTAGTTTGGAATGCAGTTAGCTATGCTAATTTACCAATGCGAAACACTACTTACCGGTTTTTTATAATTAACGTTGAAATTGTTCCAAACACCACACGTTCTACAATTGAATAAAAATTCAGAAGAAAGGGGTGACGGAAAACGAAACCGAATTCTGACAGGCGCTTGCCAGGGTATTCCCGACCATAATGATCCCGTGTAATTAGAGTAATTCCAATTACACATAGACACATAATTAAAAACGGACGCATTGCCTATAGAGACAGTTATATTTCTTACAAAATTTAAAATCCTTAAGTCAACAAATATAAATTTAATATACACTTTAAAATATATAAATATCCCACCAATTATTAGTACTGTATTCAGAAGTGTATACATAGCGTTTTTTTCTATACTTTGATTTTGTCGTCTCTCACTCTCATTTTCGGTCACTGCTCTGAACTACTTCGAAAAAAACAACAAATATGAACTTCGAATATAGGCAGCAGAAAAGCCACGACAAAGTTCGGCGAAAAATTTTGGTACTGAAGGGTTTATTTCCCTTGCGGGCTAGTCAGCGTTTGATTCCACGTCGCTTTAACATAACTAAATACTGGTATGTTGCTCGGCTGTTTATATTTCGGCAATGATTATAGCGTGTGATTCCATTTAAGCACTTATACGTCCTTCATAAATGTACAAAATCTTGGAGATATTGTGTTTTTTTTTGTTTTGTTTGGCACTGGCACCGGTCATTTGACATGTCGAGTGTCATGCAGCTTGTAATTTTATGCTTGGCCTAACCTGTGGTTTGATTCCATAAAAGCATATTGCAAATTACGAGTGATGTTTATGTTTTTTTTTGTTTGGTTTATAATATTTAAGCTCCATTTTGCATTACGTTGCTTAGTATATATACATACGTTTGTTTGTATTTAAATTTTTACAGATTTCGACACTGACATTTGTTTTAGTTTTTTTTTTTCTTAATTGAACATACCAGACTGTTGTCAGAATTTTCCGGCTGTGCCAGTTATAGATGGCATAATCGACAACGTGTGGACGACTATATGTTAGGCACTTATGGCCCAAAAAGAAATAAAATGGAAACTGTTCGATTACTGTGTTCAAACTGAATCTTTTTATTGCGTATTTATATCATTTTTGGTGGTTATTCCAGAAATCATAGGAGCGACGAAGACTTAAGTATTCCTCGCGTTTGTTGCTTGGTGTTTTTGTTGTCAATAGCTGCAACAATCGTTTTGCAGCTACCATCAGCGTCGTCCGCTGCTGTTTCCTGTTATTGGCTTGTGCGTTGAAAATTCCTTTTCTTTGCGTGTTGTTCTTTAGCGGGACGTCAATTTTGGTTGTAATGCCGACTAGTGCCCCCAGAAGCGGCTTAAGCGGAGCTTTGTTGCAACCACGAATCAACGTCCTTATTTAATTCGCGTGATATGGCACAATATTTGTAAATAAAATGGCTGTGCTTCTCATATCTTAAATGTTTTTCAGATTGGCTTTTCGAAGGGACAAAACTATTATGTGTCTTTTGAATGTATCTGAAACTATGCACAGGTTGTCTAGATAAATGAACCTGGTTTCACAAATCTGTAGGTATCACCTTATCCACCAATATGCACGGGGATTACTGGAGAGGTCTAAGCGCTGGATGTCTCTTCAATAACACCTCACTTGAGCATACTTGTATATTAGTTTATTTGTTGCGGCCGATTCGGTATAGTGCCGTTGCTTCACTGGTTTTGATTGAACAACATCAATACAGTAAGTGATCAGATGGGGGTCTCTCCGCGTACGACGGTAAAAGTTAAACAACCTGAAGAAGTGCATGTTGCTGACTTTGAGTGAGCTCTCGAGCTAAAAGCTCATCCTAGGCAAATTAGTAATACAGTTTATTAATACACTTTTAGCTGATTGGGTATCAGATGCTCAAGACAGGACTACATAAAAGCCAATCAGCTTATTTTCGTTTCTGAAAGACACTTCATTGGTTATACGGCCGATAATTCGTTGGATTGTCCATCGGCTGTTCTGAAGCCTGTGGCTAGTTTCCGGCATAATATTGAGTCCTGGAAGCTCTGCGGCCAGACTACCGCTAACTGATGCCCCTGTATCCAGCGAACTCACTCTTGTGAGTATAAGTATTAAGTCATAACATCCCCACTATAACTCAGAAAAACAGCTTATCCCTATTATCCCTATGGTTTTGCGAACTGGGTGTATTAGTGCATTCTAGCGTTTGTTGGATCTGGTCCATCTGGTTGTAGGGTGTAGGAACCATCTGTGCATTTGTGGCCCTAGTTGTTTTTTTCTTTGGCGTATTTAGCACATTTGCTTTTCGTTCAGTGACATCGCCAAGGCACTATCGAATGTCATTATTGTCTTGTTAGTAAGTAGGGTCAGTTTCTTCTCGACTTCATCATAGAACTCAGTAAGTTTCATGTCACCCTGCCGCAAAGTTGATAGCTCTTGTTCGATTAGGTAGATCGGTCTTTTGTCGGCATATGTGAAATCAAGACGGCTGATTATTTCTTTGGAATGTAAAGGAGTATTAAAAGAAGCCAATACAGTGGACCTTTTATTTTATTTCGCATAATACCAAGAGCTTGGTAGAATGTTGAACTTCCCTCGTAGTTTTCAAAAACTTTAAAAGCGACATGAGCCGCTTTTCTCCACGACACGTATGTTTTACTTTTACCCTCTTAATATGGCAGAGATTTAACTATATATATATATTTTTTTTTGGAAACGCGCGATTCCCACGGGCACACCTCCCGCCCAACCGACCGAGGGGCGCTGGCGTGTATCGTACGGCTCGAATCGCGGGAAGATAGACCCGATATAGAAGACAGTAAAGGACGAGGAAATATATGTATATAGTAGTAAGATCTAAGAATTCGTTAAGTACGTTAGAATTGATCGGCAGAGAGCCAGAATTAGAGATAATAGGATAGAATCTATTATAGTCAGAACATAATACTCTGTAGGGATCATGCAACTCATAGTTAGATCTACAATGATTTACCTCTAGTACGTAATTTCTAGTAAATCTGCTCAGAACAGTGAAGTTTAGCCTACTAACCAATTCGGGACTATTCACTTCACCACGAATAAGGTTAAAAATAAAGACTGTTCCAAGCATCGCTCTACGGTTAGCTAAGGAGGGAAAGTTAATTAACATTAATCTACTTGAATAAGGAGGTAATCTAAGGTTTGCATCCCAATTAAGGCGCCGTAAGGCAAAAAGTAAGAAGTTCTTTTGAACCGATTCAATGCGGCCCGAGTAAACTTCATATTGTGGACTCCAAACAGGTGATCCATACTGGAGGATCGGACGGACTAGAGAAATAAATAAGGTTTTGGTCATGTAAGGATCATCAAATTCCTTTGACCACCGTTTTAGCACATCCATGGCCTTATTGACAATAGACGAAATATGGTGTGAAAATTAAGGTTTAGGGTCCAGAAGAACACCAAGATCATCAACATGTGTTATTCTGTCCAAAGAGCAACCACTTAAAGTGTAGGTTGTGTGCATTGAGTTGTCACGATAAAAGGTCATAACTTTACACTTAGAGCCATTTAAGTTTAATACGTTATCACGGCACCAGGTTTGAAAGCAATCTAGATCAAATTGTAAGTTCAAATGGCGAGAAATGTCCTTATATTGCAAGCATAATTTTACATCATCAGCGTACATTAGTACACGCGAATGATTTATTATTAGGGGAAGGTCGTTAATAAATAAGGTAAAAAGAAGCGGACCTAGGTGGCTCCCTTGTGGGACGCCGGATGTAACTCGGAGAATACAAGAAAGAGAATTTTTAAAGAGGACTCGTTGCGTCCTGCTATTCAGATAACTTAGAATCCAATTTAGGAGATCAACAGGGAAACCTAATAAATCAAGTTTTTTTATTAAAAGTGAATGATTAACAGAGTCGAATGCTTTACTAAAATCCGTATAAATGACATCTGTTTGAAGATTATTTTTGAAGCCCTGTACTACGAAGGAGGTTAGCTCCAGAAGGTTAGTAGTTGTTGATCTGCGTTTCATGAACCCATGCCGACATGGTGATATAATTGACCTACAAAGGTGCTGCAAATGAGGAGTGATAACGTTTTCAAAAAGCTTAGGGATAGCAGACAATTTGGAGATTCCTCTGTAATTGCTTGCATCCGATTTGCTACCTTTTTTATGGAGAGGGATCACATAGGACTCCTTCCATATTTGGGGGAACTGTGTAGATTCCAGAAATAAGTTAAACAGCTTTAGTAGAGGTTTGCACAAGGCTTCCGCACAGAATCTAAGCACACATCCAGCAATTCCGTCGGGACCTGGCGAATAGACAGGCTTAACTCGCTGAAGATCATAAAGCAGTGAGCTTTCATTTAAAGTGGGACAGAATATTAAATTTGACTTTGATACCGCGTAAGAGTAAGGCCGTTCGGAATGAGGTAACGTAGAATATGTTGTTTGAAAAACTTGGCAAATAGATCGGATTTTCAAAAAATAGCGAGGAAGGGTAACTGGTTGTTTTGCGCTTAGTGTTAACGAAATTATAAAACTGTTTGGGATCCTAAGAGAACTGGAACTTACAACGGTTTAAATAATTCTTATAACACTGAGCGTTAAGCATGGTAAAATTTAACAGAGCACTTACATATTTAGAAAGTATAGATTGAGATTTTATATAAAGTCTGAACTTAACATTTCTTAGATGTGTCAACTCTTTATTAAACCAAGGAGGTTTGTTAGAGGTAGACGGATAGTACACAAGAGTTGAAAAATGATTTAATTGCAGTATAAAAAATATCTATGGCATCGGCCATTATGCTGCACGAATATAAATCGGACCAATTAAAGCCAGATATAAAAAGATTTAGCCTCCGAAAGTTTGCCTTACGAAAACAATGAATTCGTTTGGTTGACTTATCTGGCCTCTCTGACTCTCTGTGTCGATAGTCACCTCGAAAGTTGGATGGTATGGATCTTCTAGTTGACTAAGAGGTGCTACCCTAGTCAGAAACACACTTTCAGGACTTGTGACCCACTTTCAGGATCCAATAAACGACCAAGAGAATTTCGAATATAATTAACTTGCGACAACGATATGTCAAGTAAGCCGTCAATAAAGTCATGCTGTGCTATAGGCAGGAGAATATTCGACTGTTCTTCTGTGGACCACTCAGTGCCTGGTATATTAAAATCACCTAGAACAACTAGTTGGTCCCTATCGGACAGTCTGTTTAAAACGGATTGGAGAGCGGACAATGGTTAATATATTCAGGAAATTCAGAAGACGGCAGAATGTACGAGCACGTAAAATAAACATAGCTATCAAAAAATGACAGCTTTACGCATAAGAATTCTAGGTTACGGAACTCATCAAAAAGTACCTCCTCTGACGTGAGGGTACCCCTAACTTGTATTTTCCATTTCCTACCGAAAAGGCAGTTTTCTCCCTGTTCTTTTCTGCGAGCAAAATTTGGTGAAATCCCGATTAAAGGTCAAGGGTTGTAAAAACCCTTGCTTTTCCTAAATTTGACAAGATGGATACTACGTTTGGGATTGGATACCTGTCGTCGATTGTTTTTAAATTTAGTTTTCTAAAATCAATAACCAACCTTTTCTTAGTATTTCCCTTTTCATCTGTACCTTTTTTATCAACTACCCAAACTGGGTTATTGTAAGGTGACGACGACGGCCTGATAATTTCGTCCTTTCACAAAGCATTTGTCTCCTTATTTACAAAATCTGATACACCCATGGGGTACGGGTAGAGTTTCGAGTATATTGGTTGGTCGTCCTCAGTACGTATTCTGGCGATAATGTTCGTATTATACAGCAGTTCTTGTTCCGGCTCCGCAAAGACGGCTAATCGGTCTCTAAGCATTGTGTGAAATTTATTAGATATCTGATTTGGTACTACGATATCCTCTATGTTGGTAAAATTTATGCTGTTACATGTAAAAAACTGAATGGCGCTGTTTGTCTCCGGATGCTCCTTTTGTTATTTATTTATAATTATTTATAATTAAGAGATTTGATTTAATAGTTTTAGAAACAATATTTATTTATTCGGCTCTAGCGTGACCGATTTATTATGTAATATCAACGTGGGATGCGTTGGCTGAGTTGATTTCGAGTAAGTTTGCGTGGTGATGACCGGCGCTGATGATCTCCAAAAATCCACTGGAGCATGTACAAAAGAGTTCTTATCTCTAAAGCTCGATCGACTAAGAATAACAAGTGCCGCAATATTCTTATCTCTAAACTTTGCTCTATAACTAACCAAGACTATTGGGCTTACGACTATTTTAAGGTTTTATGAATTTCGGCTGGGTGATTGTTGTAATTTATATATATATATTTATGTAAATAATGTGACTATTCTAAAATAGCAGCTGCACAGGCGGCAACGGGATCGGCTTCGGCCGCGGCTACGTCTGATGACCACTACACTGGTGGGGCACAACACCTTCCGTAAGCGTCGAGCGCGGCGCGAAATGCTACGTTTGGCTACTTCCGCGCGCACACTAGCCTTGAATTCTACGATGAGTTCATCGAAACTCTCGCTCATTTCAATGCCCATTTCGTCGAAGTCTAATTCTTCCAGTTCTGTATGCACAACATTGAAGGCACTTTGCAGCTCATCAATCTGCTCCAGCCTCACTGTAAGAGTGGGTTCCTCGTAACCGCTTAGCGTCTCATTAGACAGCGACGTTTGTAGCCTCTGCAACCTGCTGAACAACGCATTGGATTTGCACTTTAAAAAGGTCACCCTGTTTTTGTCACTTTCAGCGGGCATACCAACAAATCGCTTTAAATTCGGTTCAGCGGGAAGATGAGCACAAAATAAATGCAAGCGTAGTCAATGCACGTATCGGGGCGGGCTGCACTTGATATATGTAGCAATGTATGTATGTAATATGTTAATAAATTTAAATATGTATATATGTACATGCAAGCGCTCGAACAGTTACAATGCTAGCTCGCATAAACACAGACACTATCACCGAAATCGCCACTCGCTTGTCCAACCGATTGCTTTTTAATATATTTATGTAAACGGGATATGTGCATTATTGCATGTGCATTTGCATGCATTAAATGCAAATTAACACTATCACGTCGGTGTCACCAAATGTTTAGCTATTCAGCTTTTTCAATAGCTGTGGCGAATAATAAATAGCCGAAGAAAGTTTGGTCTATTTTCCGAAACTGTTTATTTGGTTAATTATACTGCCAGCTAGGGCCGACCAAGAACTATATCGAATGCACAAGCTAAGTCTTTGCCGAAAAACGAAGAAGTGACAAGTGGCGGGACAGACAGCCGATTGCTGCGCCCAATAATAATGTAATGTGACGTATAAGAATCATGAATCAGAACTCGAATGAGGAGGAGGAATCATTTCCAGTTGCAGCAGGTGACAGAAATTCGACGTCAGGTAAAGGAGCAGTGTCTAGAGCAGGTCTAGCAGGTCTACTTAGTAAAACAGTATGAGTTTTGTAGCCAGGTTTCGTTTAAATCTATACTCGGTTTCGATGGATTACTGCTTCAGTGGAAGGCTTCAGAACGCATGCTTGGACTACGATACGAGACATCCGATACTTTTACCAAGGGATCATCCAGTCACCAAGGCACTCGTTATTTATTATCATAAAAGCAAATTGCATGCAGGACCGCAGGGGTTGCGCAGTTCGGTGGTTTATGGGAGGTTGCTGTTAAGTCGGCTAAATTTCACTTCTTCAGAGTCGTCGGTGCCTCCATATTAGCCATCTTGCGTATGAGATTTCTGCCTTCCTTAACTCCCGTCTACCCTGGCCAATTTCAGGAAATGCTTTAAGTCTTAAGGTGCTAACGCCGGAGCATTTCCTTAAGCGTTGCAGCTACGCAAAGTTTCCTCGTGCTCTGGATAAAGCGTCTGCTACTGCATTACGGTAGTGCACCTCGAACTAAATTGGTTGTAGAGCCCATCCCATCCCGCGGAATTTTCTATCGAATTTTCTATTTTGGGTGAATCCCAATTAATACTGCACATATAGTCTGGGCGCTTGCGTAAATGTTTAGTTTAAGGTGTTTTGAGAAGTCTTGACATACCAGTACGTGTTCTTTTGTGCTGCAGCAATATAATCTTTAAATTTCTGTCGTGCCAAAAATTCCTACATTTTGATATTTGTAAAGATACCAACTTTGGAGACACAGTTCAACAGCTATTACTCTCGCACCTAACCCTTTGGTTTAGCGTTTTACTGTTCGCTCTGCAATTAAGTCTCTCTGTAATCAATTCAATTCTCGCTTGCGTACTCTATGAATGCCGCGCATCGCTGTCAAACTTTGCAAAGGCAAATAAACCAAATCGTTTGAATTCGTTACAAAACTATCGTCTTTTTATTTCTTTCTGTTCTGCTGCCAGAACACCTCTTCCGGGTCCGTTTTGATGCATTGCTCGCTTACTAGGTCCTTTAGTTCCTTTTGGAAGAAGTGATTGTTGTCTGGGTTTATCTTTAGGTTTGCTTTTTGTAGCCTCCTGAATATTTCTTGGAGCTTCTTAAGGAACCAATTTATTTTTTTTATTGGTAAACGATATGGTGGCGATTAGCCCCTTTTGCAGACATGTAATCGGAATAAAAAAGCTCACTATCGGGGGCTGGAACAGTAACTAGTGGTGCTTTAATGAAGTATCACTTTTTTCGCCGGCTATGAACCAGTTTTCTAAGATTGATGGAACTAAAAGTGCAGACCACCTCAGATATACAGATGTATGTAGATTAATTTAAATGAAATGATAATATGATCTAACAATAATAGAGCCAATGCTATAGAGCGGGCTGTCGGTATTGCTCCAGCTGTTGTTGTTGGGGGTAGCGGGGCTTATGTCGCAGCTGAAAGAGCGGGATTTGTTTGTAGGAGAAGGTTACTTGGGCTATGGGTTATTGACCAGTCGATGTCTGCGTTTGAAGTTGTCAGGGAGACGTATGAGAAGTACGCGTTGTTGCGTTGAATTGAGAGCCGGCATTCGTCTTGCTCTCGCTGACGCTGAGCTCGAGTGTCGTTCTGACCCATAGTTCTATTATTTAAGATAAAGAATCTCTATATTTACTTTAGCGATCTTGCATCGCATAAAGCGTCTCTTTCGCTTTCGTTCACTTCACTCAAAACAACCGATTTTTGCGGATCTCGATAAAAACACGTCTTTACATGTCGACGATTGGCGAAATTCGAACTTCGAAGTTTAAGCGGACATAGCAAAGCTATCGCAATTGATAGCGTACTCAGTACTGAGCTAACTCATGAAGACGTGTTTGCGTTTCTATAGGCAGATCTTATGAGCGAAGTTTAAGAGAATTAAGTTATAAATGTTTATTCTCTCTTAAAGAGAGAAGCTCCCGAAAAATAGGAATAGTTGGAGAATCCTGAAACAATTGTGTGGGCGGAAAATTTTGTTATTTCAGTTGGCTCGCCATGTGATCGAATGTTGATAACAGCTAAGCGTAATGGAAGGGCTCTCGATCTTTGATTACATTTTGTACTTAGACATTAATGTGTGTTGTTACAATAGGATGTGTGATTGGGGAGTTGTGGGTGTAGAATGGATATGTATTATGTATATATTAATATTATTTGTTTATTTTTAGAGGAGCTGCCATAATTGAAAATTTGCATTACAAACAAATATATGACCGTCGGAAAAATGAAAAAAATGTGTTGGATAGCGTAAAAATGAAAATGGAACGAATTCGAACGACCAATCAAAGACATCATGAACGTAAGAAATTTTTCATTTTATATTTTCTATCTGTCTTATTTTAAAATTTTAAGGGGTAAACAAAATGTTTCATTTTTAAAAACTTTATATAACGTTTTTGGATTGGATGATTGACTGTCCTCTCTAGAACCTTTGACAACCACAGTGAAGTGTATACCGTTAAGGGGCACACTCTGCCTACATGATCGATCTAGCTCGCACTTAGGAAGGCTCGATACAGTCAATCCAAAGGAATAGCTAAATAGGAAGACAAGAACTGAACCCATTCACATTTTTTACATATGCATTTGTTGCATCGGTTCTATTTCTGAGTTTAAGTCGTTTAGTACCACTTCCTATTGTGATAATTGTGAAGTTCGAGTCAGTCAGGCGAGTTCGAGAATCAGACACATTAATTTGAGGTTATCAATTGTAGGACTGGGTTGTGATTAGCACAATAATTACAAAGTGTCACTGATTCACTGATCCATTTAATTCTACATTTAGATGTTATATATATTCTATATTTAGATATCACCTCTCGTTCTTTCCTGTCTTCTCGTCTTTTAAAGTCTTCCCACGTCGTTCCCTTCTCCTTCCTGTCGTGGCATTAGCTGGGATGGCCAGTCATCCTGCGTGACCATTCAAATACAATTATAAAATGCTTGCACATATATAAACCGATTTATATTAAAAATATTTCTACGACTTTATTCTATTATATTTTTTGTTGCATAGCCTTTGTTGCCTATTACTGCCTTGCACCTACGATGTATGGAGTCCACTAAGTCCTGTCAACCTTTTGGGGAAAATCTGCGCCCATACATCCTGTACACCTTCCCAAAGCTGAGCGTTAGAAGTCGAAGAGTTCTTCGACACATTATTTAATGTCGGTTTACAGGTTTTCGATTGGATTTAGATCGGAATATTGTGCTGGACACGTCATTACGTCTATTTTATTTTTTCGTGAACCAATTCTTAGCTTAGATTTGTTCGATTGTTTAGGATCATTATCCTGTTAGAATGTCCAATTTAAGGACATATTCTATTTAACATATGGCGTTAATTCATTACTAAATAAAGTCGGGCCTTGCAGCCTTCAGCAGCACCTAAATTAGTTTTTTCAGTTATTGCCAACATTAGAGACACAATTTGACAAAGGCACCTCAGCTCTCGTGATCTATGCAAATCAGTGCGTGATCACCTAAGCTCTCCTCTCCTACGCACTCTCTCTCTCTCTCTCTAGGGCTCTCTCACCTACACCTTTGGTTTGCTGTTCGCTCTGCAAATAATTCAACTCTCGCTTTCGTAACTTTTGCATGCGCGCATCGCTATCACCTTGATAACGTCAGTGCGAAGCCGACGAGTGGCAAAAAAAGAGTTTGGAGAAACAGAACCGGTAGAAAGAGAGTTTGGAGAAATACGGTTTGAAGGAGAGAATATGGAGAGCGAGAGGGAGACGTCACGAACTGGTGCAGTACAGCAAGACAACAATAACAACAACAACAGTCGATGTGCCAGGGTAAGTAGAAGAACGGTATCAGCTGGTCTTTGGACCACACCGGGCTGGACTTTGGCCGAACGCTGGAAGCTGGATAGTCAAGGAGAACTAGCATACGAGTAAACTTCGCAAAGTCAGTAAGGAGCTACAGCCGAGATAGTCAGAAAGGAACAAGATCGCTACGTCGAGACGTTCGGGACTATTGAGACTATGAATTGAGACACAGGTAGCTGAGGTGCATTACGATTACACGGTAAAGTTTGAGACGACTTGCACCCCGCAAATCGAGACCACACCCTGGCGACAGCCCGGCGGGGCCAAACTTAATAAGGACCCGAAGAGGGGCGGGAATTGTGGTGAAGGCCCGGTCGTCTGTGTCGGAGACTACGTACGTGAACCCAGGCGATTGCCTGTTGTGTCCGTGCGAACCGAGCAGGCGTGGTACCGGCGTCACTAGTCAGAGCAGGCGTGGCGTGTTTTTGTTTCACCAGGCGTTTGCCTTGGGGACCGCAGCCGTGAGTCTAACTGACTGCGGCGTAATCCGGAGGATTGCGCGGACCGTCGGTAGGAACTGAACAGGCGTCTGGCAGGACCGGCCGGGACAGAGCAAGGGACAGGCATTTGCGGCTAGCAAGCCTTGGGAGCCCAGCACTGGTTCACCCTAGTCTGGGAACGGTGACGCTTCCCTAAGCCTACAGCCCTTCTACTCGCCACCAATCGCCCGTGGCCTTAGCAGCATCAGCACTACGTCTACGGCGGGAAAGCAGACCCATCACCTGAGACTCGAATCACAGTGTACAATTTAGACCAATGAAACGAGAACTGGTAATTGTTGTTACTGGTAACTGGGTGATCACGTTTAATATAAATTTGGTGGGACAAACGCACGAAAGCTGCTCTGCCGATCTTTTTTAGTGGTGGCCCGCCTTCATCACTTATCGAGCCAGATGTAACAAGCTTATGCTTCAATCGCTTGCATAGCTGAGTATTAAACCTTAGTGAAGCAGCTAAAGAAGTCGCGCACTCCCAAGCCGGCGGTGTCTGCTACCCCTTAAGGAAAGCCACGCTTCCATGTGGGATCTCCCAGCCTCCCCGTCGCTGCCAAGCTCTTTTTTATTTTCGCAAAAATAGCTAATAAAAAAGCTTATTAGCTCAACAATATATTTACATATTAGTGTTGGTCCATAATACAATCAATCAAATGTTTAGGGTACCATACACAGACTGGAGTGTGTGGTTTGAGTGGTCCTCCGTGTAACGGACATACGGCCTGTTACACCGAATAGCACTAGTATCGACTCATCAGTCCAGAGGGTTTTTGAGATGTTCCTCCAAGCTGACATTTATATTGGAGATCTTGTGGGCCGGGTAAAAAGCAGCGTCGCTTCTAGGGGGTATATAAGCCATAATATACATTTTCCCATACGAGCCAGATACGGATACAAATTAGAGTCGTCCTCTGAAGTGTTCTATGAGTGTACTACCACAAGTACGGCTAACAGCCACAATAATACAACCACCACTAAAGCAATGCATTCTGCTGTCTTTATCTTTACTGAAGACGTGGAAAACTTTGAAGTTAGTGTTAGGCCATGTTTCAACCAATATAATGACATCGTAATCGGATTAAGATCACTTTAGAAAGACTAATTATGTCTTATTTCTCATGCAGCTATGTTTTGAAAATATAATTCAACGCTATTAATTTCCGTTTTTCTATAAGCTACAATGGCTGGTGTTGATGAGATAGCTGCCGGCTTGTAGACTGAAATTGCATTGCATAAAAGAGAAATTGTAAACATTAGCTTGACGGAATGGGATCTGACCGGAGTCACATAACGGTTTCTTTTAGCGGTAACGATAAATCAAACGGAATGCGCTAAAATTAATACTTTCGGAAAACTATTGGCTGGCGACAGACGATTGGCGACATGGGTACTCCTATCAGAAATGGATAAGCTCTTCCTTCATTTCTGGGCTAATGAGTATTTTATGTAATCTTTCTCGATGCGCTGGCCCTTATTCGGGGCCAGGCTTTTAAATTAATTCCAACGGAGTTCCACTGTTTGCTAACGGACCCGCGGCTGAGGTGCTACGAACGTCGAGGGTGCAAGTATGTGTACACCTAAACATCGCGTAACGAGCTGGAGTCGATCCTCTAGAGCCAGGTTCTGGCAAAAATCACTAGCGCGCGTTCTCGGCAAAATGTCTTTTTATGCCAGAAGCTTAGGATTGCTGACTGGCTATCTTTCACTTTCGAGCCTCGACACCACCATCGCCAAGCGACCGCCCAAGGATACCGCGGCTAATCGTCGCGAGGTGGAAATAATCTTCCAGATGTCTGGTTACACTGTCCTTTACATGACTTATGAACGCAGTTAACCGACAAGACGTCTATGCCAATTTGAAATCCACCAGCTTCGATTCATAGAGCCGGAGCGAAAGGTCCTCTTTTCGATCAGTTACTTGGCATAAAAGTAGGGCAGTCGAATGCAATGCGAAATCCAGTGCAAAAAAACTGCAAAAACAAACCTAAGACCCATTAAAGGATCACATATTATGAACGGGTGAAAATCGGTTTAGTGGTGTCACTGTAGGCGTAAGCGTAGATAATTTTATATACAGGGTGCAGGCGTTGACTCATCAAAAGCTAGATGGCGATTTTTCAGTGGCAACGCAAGTGCATTGTTTGATGACCTATATTGGCGATATAATAAAAAAGTTCAAACCGTTAAATGGAATAAATTAGGTATTGAACTTCACCGCCAATTTTAAGACACCTGAACAGATGTTGATATTCGCGAGTTTATTACAGATCACAAACAATAGAAAAAATAAATATTAATAATAATAATTAATAAGAGAGAACGCTACAGTCGAGTTCCCCGACTATCTGTCACCCGTAAAGAAGAAATTAATTTCAACACTAACATTTTGTGGCAGAGTTAGAGTGGGCGTTTTAATAAGATTTTGGACAAATCGATAGAAATTTACAAGACCAAAAAAAAAAAAATATCAAAACTTTGGGCGGCTTTGGGCGGTTTGTGGTAGTTAGAGTGGGCGTGCCAACATGGGTCAACCAAAAATATTTTTGACTAATCGAGAGAAATTTACAAGACTAAGAAAACTGTGAAAAAATATCAAAACATTTTTCAAAAGCTTGGGCGACGGATTTATCCGTTAGCATAAATCCCTCTTACCTTAACAATTCTAGAATAATAAAGAAACGCAAAACACAATCTTAAACGATTTTGGAAAGTTACGAAAGATTTAAACGCTCTTCGTACTTCAGCGACCATTCACAATGGTCAAGAAGAAATCCAAGGACTACTGAGACAGCGATAAGCAATATTGGTGGGCAGGACTTTGCGCAGGAGAATCTGGGAACTAAAGTCAAGATTGGTAGTATTTAAAAATATTTCTACATCAGATTCCAACAAACAAAATATAATAGGTAAATTAAATACAGACATAGAGTAGAAGGGTCAAAAAAGTCTTTTAATTTATATATGGTCCCTTTATTAAGGCAGAACCTGTACATAGGCATTAATTTCTGAAAGCTCTTCAACTTATTTCCTCCAGATATTGAAATTTCTTAGCCTAATAATCAAATCCCAACTGAGGATCGGAAGAAAACCTTATAACGATCAAGTGGATCATGTGGATCAATTCCCTTCGTTTGCACTCTCCGGTCTGGGAAAGACAAGCCTTCTTTCACATCAAATCGATGTAAAGGAGATTGAGGTTACTGTCAACGACGCATATCCGCTTCCTTAGTCGGTTGCCAAAAGAGGTCTACATAAGTAGCTTGGATCTTAAAAACGTAGAGTTCTAAGGACGGTCTGTGATTGCATCAGAGCAGCAGGACTGACAATTGATTTCCAAAAAAGTCTGTTTAATTTTATGAATTTTATTATTTCTGTTGCGCTGCGCCGCACGTATATGAGCGCTAAGGGGCAGTCACACTGATGAAAAGCAATGATACAGTTCACTCGCCAAAACCATAAATTAATTATTATTTTCAAGAGTTCCGTGAACTTTAGAATATTTTATTCTTCATCACATTTTTGGTCCTTCGGTGTCGGATCTGGTGAACCTATATAAACTACTCTTTAATTAATTTTTTAACATGGATCAGTTAAAAGTTTTAAGGTCAGCAAGAAGTCGTTTAATTTGAAAAGAATTCGAAGCATTGGGGGATCAAATGGCTCTTTACGACGAGTGTGAAAGGTATATTGATCTATCTTACGACAACGATGTCTACAAAGATAAGTACCTGCAAGCGTACTCATTTCTTCAAGCCCTAAGGCGGGCACGGGAGCCATCTACTAGGACCGGTAAAAAACCACACGAAGGTGATGACGACGAGTTCGAAGATGCTGCATCATACGTATCACATCGATTTGGAATAGGAAACGAGAACTTTGCTTTCTTTTTACAACAACAACACGAATTGCATGAGCGTTTGGCAGAACAACAAGCAGCTACAGCAAATTGATGCGCGTAAGCTCTGCGGCAAATGGAGTGCTGACTACAAGGAATGGCCAGCACTTAAGAACATCTTTGAAAGTACTCTTCAGAACAAGCAGAACTCGACGGACATTAAGAAGTATGATTATTTATCATGTACATCACGGGAGATGTTCATGATTTAATACGTCGCATGCCTATTATGGACTTTGCTTACGGTACTGCCTAGGCATGTTTTATTGAACTGTACTCGCCACATTGTGAACACTCTGCTAAATATATTTGTAAACTCACCTTTCACTAGCTAAGCTAAAGTCACAATTCTGCATAGGTAACAGATGTAGCTACTATAATTGTACGCTGCTGGACAAAGCAACTGGGACTGCTGGATAGTCCTTCTATTCTGGCCAAGGTTAATGCTGAAACTTGACGAAAATCGATCGAAGGCAGCCGCGATCTGGATACTCCAACTATTGACGACTTACTCAAGTTTTTGGACAGGCGCTGTGAAAAATGCTAGGTGGGTTGGTATCATAGGAGGAAGGTTCTTGTGTTAACAGCAATTCGACAAAACAGAAGATCTACGCATGTCCCCAGTTTGCTGATTTACCTATCGATCAAAGACGGGCTTTTATTAAATTTAAATCCTTGTGCTTTAACTGCTTAAAGTTGGGGCATGTTTCACGAAAGTGTGAATCCAAATTCACATGTAAACATTGTCACGGTCATCATTGTCATTTCGCAAACAGCTGTAACCAACACCATGACATAAAAGGTTGAACAGTACAATTTGGCCGCTCCTGAGAATACAACAGTGACCATCAGCCACGTTGCACGTGCGCAACTCTCTTCTCGATCTATGAGCATTGCAACATCTCCTACACGGCTACGAGGGCTAAGGAAAAGGGCATTGCAAACAGCATTGATGTTAGTTCGCAACCGCTAAAGGGACGAGCCCTATATGTAGATTGCTTTTGGACAGTGGTATGGAACTGTCACACATCTCGAAACGGTGCATTTAAGCAAATTCTTGTGCCTAGAATCTCATCGATCAGGGCTGCAACACACTGGAGTTGCAGTCAAGAATCTCAGACGACAAAATGCAAGTACGGGCCCACGTTTTGAGTAAAATCACTTCTACATTAGCCAGGCGTGATAATAACGCTTCGGCGTTGAACTTGCGGCTGAACTACCGCTTAAAAATCCTAACCAACAGTTCTCAGACACACTACAAGGAGCGCTGACATAATTCCGAGGTTAGGACGCCGTCTGAAACAGTATGTTAAGTTTATGTGTGCGAAAGCTAGCGCCCGAGGAAAGCGACCAAAAGCCCAACTTTAACTCGCCACATCACCCTGTTATAGTCCTTGAATAGGGTAGTCCTTGGCGGCTTCTATAAACGACGCTATTGGACACAGTATCCTAAGAAACAAGAAACTTGTTTTTGTTTTACAAGCTAGTGTTGCATGTTTGTGTTTTCTACAGACATTGTTAAAAAGTATCGACAAATCTGTCGTTATATTATCTGTGTTGTAGCGAACACGACTGTTTATCTACGCCCGAGAGTCTTCTCTGTCTAACTAAATTGCCGGCTAGGTTCAGGGCTGGGGTGGGTTGTTTTGACTCTCGAGTCGCAGTCGTCACATTACCAATATGTAGAAAGAGGCAATATGAAAAGCGGACGGGAAGTTATAGATGCAGACGGACAGAACGGTAGTTCACCGAGCAGTGGAAGAATTTGATGGTGGTCTATACCCGCCCTCCTGGAATTATAATATATTAAATTTAGTCATAAATTCCTCTTTGTTGTAAACCGTTTCCCCCTCAGGTGGCCTTCTGAATATTATATTTACTGAATCATATTAATCTCCATTGTGATAAACTCCATTTAATTATTAACCGCTGAATACATTCTAGTAACATAGTAATAATAAAAATAAAATGAAAGTGTTCTTCATTGAATTTTAAATTTAAATCGTTGCTTCAAAACTATCGCTACTATATACAAATTTATTCCATTAATTGTCGCTTAATTCTAATCGATATTTACTATATTCACGTTAATATTCAAGCTACGTGCAATTTGTCGGTCGCGAGTTTCTGGAGGAAACATAATAATAATTGCGGCTATGCCGTACTTACGAAAGACCCCACGAAGTCAGCAGGCCTGATTACGTCCGATGTTAAAAGTGATTTCATGAACAAATCTTGCGTTTCGATCAGCGACGCGTAAAGACGTGTAATTATCGAGCTCCGCACAAAATCAGTGGTTTTGAGTGAAGTGAACGCCTAATAAAATAAACTAAATAAATAATCCTAAAGCGAAAGAGACGCTCTATGCGATGCAAGATCGCTTAAATATATATAGTGATTTGTTATCGTAAATAATAAAACTATGAGTCAGAACGACACTCGCTCTCAGCGTCAGCGTGAGCAAGACGAACGCCGACTCTCAGTTTAACGCAACAACGCGTACTTCTCCTACGTCTCACCGACAACCAACAAATCAAATCTTCTACCAACAAATCAAGAAAGAGCGCGCTCTTGCTCTCCCGCTCTCTTAGCTCCGACAGAAGCCTCGCTACCTCCAATAACAACAGCTGGAGATATACCGACAGCCCGCTCCATCTCGTCATCGGCTGCACCCGCTCACGCTCTGACTGAGTCAGCGAAAGCAAAACCGCAAGCAATAAACGGCTCTGCTGCACTACCAGCAAAACAAAAAGAAAACGTAAACAAAAAAGCTGGGTCGACCTGGCAGACTGGAATGGACCGCTACATTTCAATAAAGCAAAAGCTCAGCCCGGAAAATTCAGATTTGGAAAACAAGCCGAAAAATACACGCGACAACTCTACTTTGATCAACAATGTAGCCCCCGGAAATACCAACAGATTTGCCTTGCTGGCAGATACCGCTGAGGACGTGCCGCTGGGATCCGTTGATATCGAACCAAAGAAAAAAAAGCCTCCGCCAATATACATCCGCGAGAAGAGCACAAGCGGTTTTGTAAATGCTATGATTGGCCTTATTGGAAAAGATAGCTTTCATATAATTCCTATCAATGAAATCAAACGAAAACGGAGGACAACTACAGAAAAATCACAAACTATCTTACCGAACAAAAAATAGGCTTCTACACCTACCAGCTTAAAAGCAGCAAGGGCCTGCAAGTAGTACTGAAGGGCATTGAGTCTGATGTTACGCCCGAAGAGATAACTGAGGCACTAAAGGAAAAGGGATTTTACGCCAAAAGCGTGTTCAATATCAAAAACAGAAACAGGCAGCCCCAACCACTCTTCAAGATTGAGCATGAACCAGAAAACAAGCCTCCTAGAAAAAACAAGATTCACCCAATTTACGAACTCCAGCTCCTTCTGCACCGTAGAATCACAGTAGAAGAGCCAATGTACAAAGTGCCAAGAGTATGGCCACACGAGGCCACACGAGGTATTGTACACTTCGCCCGGTGTGCGTAGTCTGTGGAGATCTCCACGACTCCAAACACTGTCAAACTAACAAAGAAAATGGATGCGAGAAAAAATGCAATAACTGTGGGGGCAATCACACAGAAAAGAGGCTGTCCAATATACAAAGAGCTGAAAATCCGTCTTCACAAAAGAATGAACAGGGCGCGGACACACCAAGGAACAGCTACGCTGACACCATCAGAAACAAATCCTGAAGTACTTTTCTCGAAAGCAGGAAGTTTCGCTCCCTGGCCTACATCCAACACTAACAAGATAACATATGCAAACGTTTTAAAATCCGGTATGACGCTTCCAACCCAAAATTCTCGAGCCCCACATGAAGTGCACACAAAATTAGACACACAGCAAAACCATAACCAAGCTGCGCAGCAGGAAACAAAAACTGAAGCTATGATGATCATCCAGCTGCCACACTCTGCAGTTCGCTACATAACCAAGCTCTTTAATGCAATCTCCAAACTTGGTTACTTTCCACAACGATGGAAGAGGTCGATTATCATAATGATTCCAAAGCCTGGTAAGGACCACACAGTCCCTTCATCTTACAGACCAATAAGTCTACTCTCATGCATTTCGAAACTATTCCAAAAATGCCTGCTGATTCGACTTAATCTACATCAGAGATACCACAACATAATCCCAGCCCATCAATTTGGATTCCGCGAAAGCCACGGAACCATTGAACAGGTGAATCGTATTACAACGGAAATAAGAACTGCATTTGAACATCTCGAATACTGTACAGCAGTATTTTTAGACGTATCCCAAGCATTCGACAGAGTCTGGCTCGGCGGCTTAATGTTTAAAATATAAACAGCCCTACCCGAAAGCACACACAAACTTCTAAAGTCTTACCTCTATGACAGAAAGTTTGCAGTGCGGTGCAACACTGCCACTTCCACTGATCATACAATTGAGGCTGGAGTCCCCCAAGGCAGCGTTCTTGGGACAACCTTATACCTCATCTATACAGCCGACATCCCTACAAGTAGTCCCTTAACGGTATCCACATTTGCTGACGATACAGCTATCCTTAGCCGTTCAAGGTCCCCTTTCCAAGCTATCCAGCTGGCAATCCACCTCATCGACGTTGAGAAGTGGCTCTCTGACTGGCGAATAAAAGTAAACGAGCAAAAATGCAAGCACGTGGCGTTTACGCTAAACAGACAAGACTGCCCATACCACTCTCGAAAGCAGATGAGGTAGTGTACCTAGGAGTACACCTTGACAGAAGACTCACATGGCGCAGGCACATTGAAGCCAAAAAAACCCAACTTAAACTCAAAGCCAACAACTTACACTGACTTATCAACTCTGGTTCTCCGTTCAGCCTAGATCACAAGGTCTTACTCTACAATTCTATATTGAAACCTATCTGGACCTATGGCTCACAGTTATGGGGCAATGCCAGCAATAGCAATATTGAGATCATACAGCGAGCACAATCAAAGATTCTGAGAACCATCACTGGGGCACCGTGATACGTTCGGAGTGAAAACATCCAAAGAGACTTAAATATCCCATCAGTTACCAATGCAATCACGAAACTTAAGGAAAAATACCATAACAAGCTGTACACGCACCCCAGCCACCTAGCGAGATGTCTAATCCAGCTCAGCAGCCGTTCCCGTCTCCGGCGAAAAGACCTACCAAACCAGCGAATAAATTATTAGGGCCGTGTAACCATAGATCAGTTGGAAAATTAATACAACGGTTCAAAAAATACATGTTATAGTTAAGATTTTTAAACTTATTGTTAGTTCTTATACAAGAAATAAAAGCAAAGTAATAATAAAAAAAAAAAAATAAATAAACAAATTTAATTGAATTTAAACATTGTAATAATGATACAGAGCTTTGCTCAGTTGATCACAGGTCGCAGACACATTTCAGGGGGTGTTGTGATCAGCGCATTGTTTGCAGGTTCCGTAATAATGATGCGCACGTGAAGGCGGAGTCCGATTTGATGATCCGCACGTGGAATGCAGAGTCCGGAAGGTGATTCCTGCTGATCCGCACGTGGAATGCGGCTTCCGCTTGGAGATCGGCACGTGGAATGCGGCGTTCGAGTGGAGATCCGTACGTGGAATGCGGCCAGGGGGTTTCCTAGTTTCGCCTGTTGTAGATGTGGCGCGTATTTCCACGCAGCTGCGGTCTTTTCGATTTTCACGTGACTTATTGAACACGCGGGTTTAATTTGATCCTCACAAGCACTTCGTTATACGTCTTTCTTATTTCAGATCAGTATAACAAGAGACCGAACTGACGCCGACAATAAAGGCGGTAAGCTTTTAACAGCAGCAGAGTTGTATTTCGGGTGATCTCGCGTTAGGAAATGTTAATTACTTATCCTAGACAAATGTGCTGCCAATCCATTACCTGGAACTCCACTAGCTATCGCTTTAGATATCAAATCGAAATCTTGAATACTTGGTTTAAAACCGCCCTCACAGTCTGTTGTTAAAAGGTATCGACAAACCTGGCTGGTTTCCAATCATTGCGACTATCAGCGTATCATATGGAAAGAAGATAAACACACTTCAGTCGAACACTACCAACCGACTACAGTAACATACGGAACATCTAGCGTACTCTTAGCAGTAAGGGTACTGGATCAGCTAGACTATTAACACCAATTTCCTCACTGGAGCATACGCGAAAGAAGAACTTCATAATGATCGACATCAACTGATACAACTGCTGGTTGTATCGTGACTACTGACCATCTCTCGCTTGACCCGTTGGGCCTCCAAGTATTGCCATGCTGCGCCCTGCGCACTCCATCCCCGCTCCCATTCTTGTTAGGAAGTCCCAACTGAGTATTAGGGCCTTACAGGCCTCTCTCCGAGTCCTATAACCACTTCGATCTGCGAGGTGATTTCATCATCTACCTGCCTTCCCCACTTCCCTTCTTGTAGGTTCAACCCTTCCCGCCGGCTGCAATCTGTCCTCTAGCTCTTGGCTAACAAAACTATCGTTTGCGCCGGTGTCAATGTTGGCCTTAACATTCTTCCGTATATAAGCACTGGGGAGTTTTAAGAGTCCTCAAAGGGTCATGCAACTAAAACAGTGATTGAAAATTATGGGATTCTAATTTCTGGTGAATCTGCTTAGAACAGAGAAGTTTAGTCGGCCAATTGGGGATTACAGCCGAAGGTCTTATTACAAGGATAAGATTATTAATAAATAAGGTAAAAAAAGCTATCCAAGGGGGCTCCCGTGTTGGACGCCGGATGTGATTCGAAGAATAAAAGAAATAAAAGTTTTGCATCCTGCCATTCAAATAACTTAAATTCCATTTTAAAAGATCAACCGAAAAACTAATATATCATGTTTCCTTACTAGAAGTGACTGATTAGCTTAGTCAAATGCTTAACTGATATCAATTTAAATGCCTTTATACCATTTTTAAAAAGCTTTGGGATTGCCGATAATTTAGAGATACCTTTGATTGCATCCAAAATGTAACCTTTTTTAAGAACAAATGTGCATGCGATCTTATGAAAAAATGTCCACCCTTGGAACTCAGCAAATGGTGATGTCCATGTTGACCTAATATCTCAACACGCACCAGGAACTCCTCAAGCAATCTCTGTTCTTCTCCCCGTTCATCAAACCCAACCATGAGTCAGATTAGACTCAAAATCGGCGTGCAATCAGACTTACCTTAAGTTACATGGATATGACATTTACCAATCAAGTCAACCAGCTGATCTCCACCGTCGGAACTCTGTAGTTCTCATAAAATCTTGTCTCAAATATTATCAAATTTTTACAATGGAACATCAAAGTGCTCAATGTGTCGCTGTCAAGGTTAAAACGGGCCAAGACGCTCTTGCGTTAATTTATGTCCTCACAACTTTCACCCACCAGGGATAACTTCAGTGAATTATTTAGGGAACTAGGAACCAAATTTATAAATGCCGGAGATAGGAATGCTCACCATAGACTGTGGGGCTCTTTTAACATTCAAAGAGTGTTGGTTGACTGCAACTGAAGGGCCAAGCGTTAACTAACGTAACCAACGTACGCCCTGAGCAATCGATTTTGCCATCTATGGAGGAGTTCGCTCTTAGCCTATCTCTATCAAGGAAAAATCGAAACTAAGTTCTGACCATGTGGTCTTGGTAATCGAACTAAGTACTGCACCGCACAAGCTTTCCAGGAGGACGGATATCCTTTCACAAAACGCGAATATCCCACGGCTTCAGGCGGCAGTTAACGAACATGTTAGCAACAACACGATCCTGAGCTCTCCTGAGGACAAAGATGATGCCACTGACCTCTTTGTTCGAAGTTACCATATCGATAACGAGTCCTCAACTAGCTGGAAAAGTTTAATAAACCCACCAGACCCACCTCATGCTCTTTAAAATGCTGAGGTCCTAGATCCCGATTTTAAGCATTTGATCTTGCCAAGCGTAAGGACGTTGAAGCAAGACTGGTACTTCATGCCCAGATGTAAAGCCCAGTAATGTTCCAGGGTTTGACGAAATTTATAACAGAGCTTCGAAGGCCCTGTTTATGGTTCTTCTGTTCAACTCCATGTTATGAACCCACCACTTCCCTACACATTGGAACAATCGATAATAACACAGCCAGGTAAAGCGGATAACCTTGTTGCGTCCTACAGACCAATAAGGTTACTAGTCAAATTTTTAAAGATATATGAGAGAATACTCTTGAACAGAATGAAGGTAGTAAGTTGCGTTCAGGATGCCATTCCAGATCACCAGTTCGGTTTTCTGAACCACCACGGAACCCATGGGACAAGTCCATCGTGTAACCCAGCATATTATAGATGCCTTTGAAAATGTTCAATACAGCTCTGCTATCTCTTATAAACGTAAAAGAAACCTTTGATCAAGAGGACGGCACGACGGTCTGCTCTTTAAGATAAAAACCCTCCGAGCTGGAGCGATAATAAATTGTCTACCTACATTAAGCTTGGGCGCTGCATTCAGCTGTCTGTCCCGCCAATTGTCACTTCTTCGTTTTTCGGCATAGACTCAACTTGTGAATTCGATATAGCTCTTGGTCGGCCCTAGCTGCCATAAACAATTAACAGAATAAACAGTATCGGAAAATAAACAAAACTTTCTTCGGCTATTTATTATTCGCAACAGCTATTGAAAAATCTCAATAGCTAAACATCCATCAATGGGAATAAGTCGCAGCACTGCATTTCTCTCTGAAGCACAAAATCCTTCCTAGGAATAAAATAATGGAAACGATCATCCCTCTATCTCCCCAGGCGCAGTACCAGAGTTTCACCCTAGAGACCCTCACGTGTAGGCAGCACACTGTGAGGAGTCTTAAAACTCCCCACAAATCCGGGTGCAGGAGGTCGGCGTAGCAACAGCGAAGACGGCTGGAATGCGAGAAGAGTCAAGGGCGGTCAGGTCAAACGGTAAATAATGGACCTTGGACCCCGGCAAGGCGGAGAGACCGTGAATTAACGGTACCGCGCTGGACCTTGGACTCAAACCCGCCAAGGGCACCGAGGTCTTACGGTAACGGTGCGGACTTTGGACAGGCACGAAGAGGACGCACCGTGAACTAACGGGACATGTTTGGACCTTGGACCCGAGCGAGCCGTGTGCAAAAGGGGAAATAACGGGATTCCCGCAGCCGATATAAGGGACGGCGCCGGCGCAGCCCAGGACAGTCAATGAAGAAAGTGCCATACAGTAGACATTCAAGGAAGAAAGTGCCATACAGTAGACAGTAAATGAGAAGTGCGCGGAGAGCCATACAGCCTCATAGTCGATCGGGAAAAGTACGCGGAGTGCACAGTCGTTCAATAAGGAAGTACGCGGAGTACCATACGGGCAGTCAGCCGATCCGAAACAGTGCATGGAGAGCTACACAGGGACACTCACAAGTGAAAGTACAACTGCGTCGAAGCGAGCATCCAAAAAGGATCCCCGCAAGGAAGGACCAGTGAAGGAGAAGCAAACAACAGGACCTGGCGTGGTCAGAAAGGGACGGTGGAGTCAGTGGTCGCAAAGGTGGTTCGGGGAGCAGCTCCAGCTGATCTTTCGGACGATACATCTTGCCCCATAACATCCTAAGCCCCGGCCAAGCCCGCAGGTTGGTCCTTTGGCAAGGGCGACGAGTGCCTGGCTTACGCAACAAGGGACGGTGGAGTCAGTGGGTGCAAAGGTGGTTCGGGGAGAAGCTCTAGCTGATCTTTCGGACGATACATCCTGCCCCATAACATCCTAAGTCCAGTCGAGCCGGCACGAATACGCCGTCAAGGGAGACGCGGGACCAGCTAAGAAGGACGACGAAGGAGAGACGACGCGCGTCCGAAGGCGAGGATCACAGGATTCTCTGTATTAAGTCGCTGAATAAAGGTGGTTTAAATCTAAAACTCTGTTTTCTCTTGGTCGGGCAATCACACAAATCATAAATTTGGTGGGACGAACAAACAAACTCTCTGAGCTAGCCGTTGAATTTCGTAGAACAGTTCGTTACATCTGGCGCCCAACCGTGATTGTCCTGATCAAAAAGAACAGAGGAGAAGATGGGGAAATCGTGGCTATACAGCCTGAAGAGGGATGACTTTCCCGCAATAGCAAGCGCCCAAGGCATTAAGCTCGAAGGGTTGGTCGAGGATATGCAGAGGACGCTTTCCGAATTTATCCAGCAGACCACAGACGAGCCCGAAACAGTCGCCATACTGGAGGCGTTGGAAAGGGAGTACGCAAGAAGACCGGCCCCGGAAATCAAAGTCACCGGTGTGGAAGGCCTGGTGGGGAGCCTCGATGTCCACAGCATGATGGAGGCCAGCGGGAGCAGACCCGAAAGGCAGGAAACCGGGAGTGAACGGCGGGAAAGCAGCCGCGAGAGAAGGGAGAGGCGGGAGCCCAGCCGCGATCGGCGAGACATCGCAAGGGTAGCCCCTCCGGATTACGCAAAGGTGGCGAAACAGGTGCGGGAGTGGAGCTTCCGATACGACGGTCACGACAAGCCATTGGAGTTCCTGGAACAGGTGGAGTGGTCAGCAATGACGTACGGCCTGAATATCAACCAAATCCCACGAGCGATGCCGGAACTGCTGAAGGGCAGGGCCCTAAAGTGGTTCATCGCCAACAACAGATTCTGGGAGACATGGGCAGAGTTCATCCATAGCTTCCAGGAATTCTTCCTGCCCAGAGGCTTCATGACGAAGCTGGCAGACCAGGTCAGGCAGAGGAAGCAGCGGCATGGCGAATGCTTCAAAGATTACATGGTGGACATGCAGACCATAATGCGGCCCTTGGGGATGTCCCACAAAGAGATCCTGGAGAGGATAAGGGAGAACAGCACTCCGGCTCTACGGATGTTTGTCCGCCCATACGAGTGCCGAAACCTGGATGCTCTGATGGTCCTGGCCGACGAATTCGAGGAACTGGACTCCCAGAGGGAGCGGTTCGAATCAGAGCGGACCCACAGAGCCCGCCACCAGCGGGATTTCCAAGGAGGGGAACAGCACACGGTGTGCAGAAGGTGCCAAGAGGAGCCCACAGGACCGTCGAGGCACGAGACGAACGGGCGAGGACCAGACCCGGCGCGGCGGGGGTTTGTGCTAAACCCAGCGCAAGCCTGCCATAGGTGCGGAAGCCAGGAGCACTGGATGCGGGAGTGTCGGAACCGACCGATCACATTTTGCTGGTCGTGCGGGCGAATTGGCCGGAAGACCGCAGAATGCTGCCCAAGATCGGGAAACGCCACGCGACCCCAGCCTCAGAGGGGCAACCAGGGTTCGCAAGGTGCTGCCCCTCAAAATTAATGGGCAAGCTGAAGGCGGAAGAAAGGCAACTGTCCGCCACAGTGCTCATAAACGGAATGGAAGTTAAGGCCACGATGGACACCGGAGCCACAGCAAGCTTTATTAGCGAAGAGTTGGCGGACAGGTTGCGGGCAGTGGGAGAGGTCGTAGCCACGAGAAGAGAGGTGCGGATGGCTGATGGACGGTTCGAGGAGGTCACATCGCTGCTCGAAGTAGACGTAGGACTGGGAGAGAGGACCGTAAGAATGCAACTGCTAATCCTCCACAACATCATCGACGCGCTAGTACTGGGATGGGATTTCCTAACGAAAGTTGGAGCCAGGATAGCATGCGCGGGTCTGAGCGCAACGATACCGGCGGGACAGCTGGTGCGAAGCAATGCACGCGAGAAGCTGTCAGTGGCAGTAGTGGAAAGGACGACCGACTTTGCGGAGGAAGATATAGACGGCTTCCTGAAGGCAGAGCTAGCAGATTTGGGAAAGTCCAAGGGACGTCAACGGTGGCGGTGCACAGAATCACGATGAAAGACGATCAACCGGTCAAACAGCGCTACTACCCGAAGAACCCGAAGATGCAGGTGGAGATCAACGCCAAGGTCGACGAGTTGCTACAAAAGGGGTGCATCGAGCCGTCTAGGAGCCCGTACAGCTCTCCCATAGTGATGGTGAAAAAGAAGACGGGTCAGTGGCGCTTGTGTGTGGATTTCCGCCAAATAAACGCAAAGTCCGTGAAGGATGCGTACCCGATGCCAATGATCAACTACATTCTGGATCAACTAAGGGAGGCGAAATACATAAGCAGTCTGGATTTGAAGGACGGGTACTGGCAGATTCCGTTGGCAGCAGCAAGTCGGCAATATACGGCATTTACGGTGCCGGGAAAGGGCCTGTTCCAATGGAAAGTAATGCCGTTCGGACTGCACTCCGCATCGGCAACGTTCCAGCGGGCGTTGGACCAGGTGATAGGACCAGAGATGATGCCACACGCATTTGCGTACCAGGACGACATAATTGTGATCGGACGGACACTAAAAGAGCACAAGCGTAACCTGAAAGAGGTGTTCCGGAGGCTGAGGGCGGCAAACCTGAAAGTTAACGCAGATAAGTGCAAGTTCTTTCGAAAGGAGCTACAATACCTGGGCCACCGGGTGACGGATCAGGGCATCGGAACGGATCCGGAGAAGGTAGCGGCAATAGCTCAGCTAAAGCCCCCGGGAAACGTTAAGGAGCTGCGACAGTATCTAGGAGTGGCGTCGTGGTACAGACGTTTTGTACCGGATTTTGCAACGTTGGTACAACCACTGAACGCACTCCTAAAGAAACAAGCAAAATGGGAATGGACTGACGCCCACCAAGAAGCATTCGAGGCCGTCAAAACTAGGTTGGTCCCCGACCCGATCCTGACATGCCCCGACTTCACACGGACGTTCGTGCTACAGACGGACGCCAGCGACTACGGGCTGGGCGCTATCCTCACACAGCACTCCGAGCAAGGCGAGCGGGTGATATCCTACTCCAGCAGAGCGCTGAACGGAGCGGAGAAAAATTATTCTGCAACAGAGAAGGAATGTTTAGCAATAGTGTGGGCTGTCAGGAAATTAAGACCATACCTGGAGGGCTACCATTTCAAAGTGATAACGGATCACATGGCCCTGAAGTGGCTGAACAGCATCGAGAGTCCGTCCGGAAGGATCGCGAGATGGGCATTGGAGCTCCAACAATACGACTTCGAGATTTCGTACAGAAAGGGCCAGCTGAACATCGTCGCGGACGCCCTATCGAGGCAGCCGCTGCAGGAAACGAGCCGCAGGATAACGGAAGAAGGGCAACCGGACGAACAGCAGGAGTGCAAGTGGATAGATGGGATGCGGAGGAAAATGAAGCAGGAGCCCCAAAAGTACCCGGACTACCTGGAAGAGGCCGGCCAATTGTATAGGCACATTCCGCACCGGGCAGGACACGAGGATGTGGTGTCATGGAAGCTGTGTGTACCAACCAGGGAGAGACAGCGCGTCATGGCCGAGAACCACGACATGCCGACGGCGGGACACCTGGGAAGTCGGAAGACTATGGCGAGGGTGGCAGCCAGGTACCACTGGCCAGGAATGCACCGAGACGTCAGGAAATACGTGAGGAACTGCGAGAGCTGCATGAAATACAAGCCCAACCAACTCCAAGCAGCCGGGAAAATGCTGACACAGGTGCCGGAAGAACCGTGGGCCACCGTATGTGCGGACTTTGTGGGCCCCTTGCCGAGGTCAAAGCACGGCAATTCGATGCTGCTGGTCCTGGTGGACAGGTTCTCCAAGTGAACCGAGAAGCTACGAAAGGCCGTGCGAGAGCGGATAGTGGCCAGGTACGGAGTGCCAGAAAACCCGACCGAAAGGGCCAACAGGACCGTGAAGACGATGATCGCGCAGTTCACGGGGGCCGATCAGAGGACATGGAACGAGAACTGGCCAGAGCTGCAGTTGGCGGTGAACACGAGCGTGGCAGAAACCACTGGATACTCGCCGGCATTTATAACGCAGGGAAGAGAACCGAGGCTGCCGAATGCGTTGTTCGACGAACAGACGGCCGGAACGGGCAGATGTCCACAGACGCCGGCGGAAAACGCGGGAAAACTGAAGGAGATCTTCGAACTGGTGCGGAGGAACATGGAGAAGGCAGCGCAGGATCAGGCGCGCCACTATAATCTCCGGAGGAGGCCGTGGAAACCCAAGGTGGGCGAAACTGTGTGGGCCAAGGAGCACCACCTATATCAAAAGCAGCTGAGGGCTTCGCGGCAAAGCTGGCACCGAAGTTCGACGGGCCGTTCAAAATAAAGAAATTCACGTCGCCGGTGATTTGTATTTTGGAACACGCCACAACGAAGAAGACAAAAACGGCTCATATTAGCGATTTGAAGCCGGGAAGCGCGGGCGCCGGGGGGCCAGAGGACAACGAGAGCGACACACCACAATAAAACCCTTTCGCGAAGAAAGGGGGAAGACGATACAGGGTATCGAGAAGTCGGAAGTCGCAGTTAATCACTCACACATACACACACACAAAAGGCCCGTTGGAGCGCGAGAGCGGGACAGGGAGGGTATACAGCCGGAAAACCGTTAACGGCTAACGCACACGATTGCGAATTCCGTAGGAGGCAGGTGCACGGAGGAGAATCCCGTTACCGGTACAGGCCCCGCGGAATAACGGCGGAAAGGAGTAAATCGAAAACCGAGGTTTCGTCGCGGCGGGAAAAGCTAGAGGCTTTCTTTTAAAATCAAGTCGGCACGAGATGAGCAGCAACGCGGAGAACAACCGGGAGGTGAGGGTGACCGGCACCGGGGAACAGCCCGGAGCGATATGGAGGGCGGACTCCGAGTCCTACCTCCAGCTTCTGGCGTCACCCTTGGTGTCGCGATCCCCATCTCCGGTCCAGGAGGACACGGAGGAGCTGTCGGAGGACGAGGCGATGGAGGCGATCCACGAAGAACCCGTGGGTTATGTGTCCCTCTCTTCAGAGAGCGAGGAGGACGACATGGGTGAGACCGTCACCCCGGTGGTATCCTCGGAGGAGGACGAAGGAGGCCGGAGCGCGAAGGCGAGGATGGCCTACCGCAGCGTGCGGCGGGCGACGCAGGGCCACGGGCGGATCCGGCTGGGAGACGCGATGCCGTCGGAGGACCTGCGCGAGATGCGCGAGTTCGCGGACGCGCGGAACGCCACGCTGCGACGGTCCGAGCGGATGGTGGTGGAGCGGAAGGCAGCCACCGCCAAGGCCGCGTGGCAAAAACGCCTGGCGGAATGGCAGGAGGAGGAGGAGGCGCTGTGGGTACCGCAGCCACCGACAGCCGCCGCCACCGGCGCAGTCGCAGCCACCGTTGCCACCGTCACCACCGCCGACGTCGCAGCCACCGCCACCACGGCAGCCGCCGTTGCCACCGACACCACCGCCGCCGTCGCAGCCATCGCCACCGCCACCACCAAAGCAGCAGCAGCAGGAGCAGCCGCAGCCGCCGACACCGGAGCCGCAGCACCCGGAGATGCCGCAGCCACCGACGCCGCGGCCGCAACCGCAGCTGCCGTTGCCGCCGACGCCGACGCCGCCACCGGCGCAGCCGCAGCCACCACCGCCACCACGCACGCCAACACCGCCGCCAGCGCCACCGACGCCGCCGCGCACGCCGACGCCGCCACTCCAGGATGAGGAGGGGCCCCGGTGCGAGCGGCAGTAGTCCGGCCTGGCCGGCAATCGGACGCGGGGCCAGGCACGCGGGCCGGCAAATCGATGCGAGGCTGCCGCAGGCGCGGAGACGGAAGAAGAGGCCTCCAGGGCGCTTGAGGACCAGGGGCAGCCGCCCGGAGCATGTAGGGGCATTCATCCGAGATCCCTGAAGAAGGGCCTCCAGGGTGCCTGTGTCCAGGGCCGGCAACCCTGGAGCATCAAGGGGCTTCATGGCATGTCCGAGGAGCTGGAAAAAGAGAGGATGAGTAAATATGGCGGTTTTTACACTAAATTCCGTAACTTACCTCCATTGAGCTGCAACTCCGAAATCCACGTGTCTGGAGAAAATCGGGATGGGGGCGCTACGATAATAGCGGTCGATCGATAGTGAGATCGATAGGGAACAACAAATACTGGATTTGATATTGATTTTCAACACGCTGTCACACTATTGACAGCAATCGGCACGACATCGGAACATCGGAATTACGGAACATGAAGTGGCAACGCCGGTCGCCAATATCGATAACTCGATCGCGCACTCAGCGATGGGAAAAATCGGTAGGAATCGGAAGTGGCAACGCCGGTCGCCAACATCGATAACTTGATCATGGTGAGTATCGGTGGAGTTGCCAGAGATGGAAAGCGCTCATCGGCGGGAAATTTAAAGACGGCAACAAATACAGGGAGCTGGAGAAGGGCGCGAGGATCAAGATGCCGAGTCAAGATGTCGAACGACAGGGTCTACTAGGCTGAGGCTGTCGGGCTGAGATCAAGGAGGCGCCGGTCGACGTGAGGAGTAAAGAACGGTGAGGATCAAGATGCCACGTCGAGATGCTCGAACAGGCTGAGACGTAGAGGCTGCGATCAGGAAGGCGCAAGGGTGTTCAAGATGCCCAGTCAAGACGCTGAACGACGGGGTCTAATAAGCTGCGACTGCCAGGCTGAGAACGAAGGGCGCAGGGTCGACGAGTGGAGATCGAGGAAGTTGCCTATGCAAGGAGGAGCCAAAGCAGAGGACCGCCGGAAGCAACATCCTTTTCAAAAGCTTCCGAAGAAAGGGGGAGATGTGAGGAGTCTTAAAACTCCCCACAAATCCGGGTGCAGGAGATCGGCGTAGCAACAGCGAAGACGGCTGGAATGCGAGAAGAGTCAAGGGCGGTCAGGTCAAACGGTAAATAATGGACCTTGGACCCCGGCAAGGCGGAGAGACCGTGAATTAACGGTACCGCGCTGGACCTTGGACTCAAACCCGCCAAGGGCACCGAGGTCTTACGGTAACGGTGCGGACTTTGGACAGGCACAAAGAGGACGCACCGTGAACTAACGGGACATGTTTGGACCTTGGACCCGAGCGAGCCGTGTGCAAAAGGGAAATAACGGCGCCAGGGACGGCGCCGGCGCAGCCCAGGACAGTCAATGAAGAAAGTGCCATACAGTAGACATTCAAGGAAGAAAGTGCCATACAGTAGACAGTAAATGAGAAGTGTGCGGAGAGCCATACAATAAGGAAGTACGCGGAGTACCATACGGGCAGTCAGCCGATCCGAAACAGTGCGTGGAGAGCTACACAGGGACGCTCACAAGTGAAAGTGCAACTGCGTCGAAGCGAGCATCCAAAAAGGATCCCCGCAAGGAAGGACCAGCGAAGGAGAAGCAAACAACAGGACCTGGCGTGGTCAGAAAGGGACGGTGGAGTCAGTGGTCGCAAAGGTGGTTCGGGGAGCAGCTCCAGCTGATCTTTCGGACGATACATCTTGCCCCATAACATCCTAAGCCCTGGCCAAGCCCGCAGGTTGGTCCTTTGGCAAGGGCGACGAGTGCCTGGCTTACGCAACAAGGGACGGTGGAGTCAGTGGGTGCAAAGGTGGTTCGGGGAGAAGCTCTAGCTGATCTTTCGGACGATACATCCTGCCCCATAACATCCTAAGTACAGTCGAGCCGGCACGAATACGCCGTCAAGGGAGACGCGGGACCAGCTAAGAAGGACGACGAAGGAGAGACGACGCGCGTCCGAAGGCGAGGATCACAGGATTCTCTGTATCAAGTCGCTGAATAAAGGTGGTTTAAATCTAAAAATCTGTTTTCTCTTGGTCAGGCAATCACACAAATCATAAATTTGGTGGGACGAACAAACAAACTCTCTGAGCTAGCCGTTGCATTTCGTAGCGAGCAGAAACAAGAAGAACAGTTCGTTACAACACCTATAAAATTGCAGCAACTTGCCGGGTGAAGCTCAGGAAGGTCAACTGGATGCTAAAACCAGCGAGCATGCTAAGCCTTAGCAATAAAGTGCTGCTCTACAGAGCGATAGTGGTCCTTTCAATGACATATTGCGTCCAAATTTGGGGTACGGCGTCCGACTCACACTTACAAAGAGAGCAAAGGGTCCAAGACCGAGTGATGCGCATAATCACCAACGCCCCATGGTATGCGAGAAATGTTGACATCGCTAATGACCTCAATATCTCCAAAGTTAGAGAGCAGATAAATCGCCTTTCATTCGCTTCAACGATTGGCTTCAGGCTTGCACCAATTACCTAGTGGCTTCTCTGGGTAACCGCTAAAACCAGCGCATCAATTTATCACACGGCCAACCAGTAATTTTTAGCTGCTTAGGATTTATTACCCGACGGCAATTAGACAACATCAGCTTCTAAATTTTTTTGCTTTATACAACTTGCAAGCGAGCTGTTAAATTTACCCCAAGAGCGCAGCTTGCACGTTTAGAGCTTGTGTTTTTGTTTGCAAGAGCGAGGGTGCGGGTGCACATTGCAGTAAATGTAAATAGTTTAACTGGTTTTTGCTTAAACAGTGCTCAAATCAAAAAAGATTCACTTGTAAAGCGAACGGAGTTTTTATTTTTATATGTACATTATAAAATAATTAAATAACTCATTAAAAACCACCGCTCAATAATAACTTCGGAGCTTAGAAAAAATTACGACCGTTTGCTTTCAAGTCAGAAGACGATGATCTTATTCCAAATTATAGGTGCAATAGTAAATTGCTGAGCTGTTTTCAACGGTATTTTTAGTATAAAAGTCAGACTTGTCAGTTTCAAAATATGGATAATTAGGTTTCAAACGCTTTATTATAATAAGGATCGTTTATCTTTATTTCAGCTCCATTCTTTCGGGTCATTGCTTTAGCCATTTCCGGGAACTCTGAAACGAACTGATTTTGTTTGACTGCTCGCCCCTCTCGTCGTCCTGAGTGGCGGGGACCTTCGTTGTTGGGCGCTCGTCGCTTGGGCTGAGAATTGTTGTTGTACGCAGACTCACGGCTGCTAACGGCTGTGATCCCCAAGGCAAACGCTTGTGGAACAGCAAAACGCCAACCCCACGTCTGGTTCGGACTGGTGGCGCCGGTACCACGCCTGCTTGGATCGCACGGACACACCAGGCTATCGCCTGGTTCAAGTACGCGGCCTCCTACAGAGTCTACACCACAATCCCTGCCGCTTTTTCCTGTGCCCTCCTTGGTTTGGCATCGCCTGTTGAATGCCTCTGGGCTACCCGTGCTTTGTCGTATTGGACCTCAGTTACCTGCGTCTCAATTCGGAGACTTTCCTTGTCCCAAACGTCTTGACGTAGCGATCTCACTCCTTATTGACTACCACGGCTGTAGCTCCTCTGCTGTTTTCGTTCTCCGCGTTGTTGACTGGTGTACTTGTTCTCCTCGACTGTCCAGCTTCCAGCGTTCGGCCTGCCTATATAGGCCTCCTTTAACGGTTCATCCCTCTGGTCTCCAGTCTCCGGATCCAAAGTCCACGGATTTTTGGCCCGGTCTAAAGTTCAACTTATCCTGTTATTCGCCTTTAAACCTTCTGACTCTCCAAACTCTCTTTTCTATAGGTTCAGAGTCTCCAAACTCTCTTTCTCCAGCTCAGAGTCTCCAAACTCGTTATCACGCGTTGACTTGTTGCGTAACTGGCAACGGCAGGCCCTTCTCATGCGATCACCATCCGCACATCTCCCCCTTTCTGCGGGAAAATTTAAATCCGGCCTTGCAGTTACCGCGGAACATTCCCGAGATCCCGTCGACGCTCACAGCTCCGTCTCGAGTTCTAAAGCGCCGATCTCCTTTCAGTATTCCATTCGTATTCCTCTGACTCTATTACGTCCATCACACTTCTTCCCGCATTCCGCATCCTCGTCATTTGGTCACACTACTTCCCGTCGATCGATTGTTGCCGATGTTTTCTACAGTGTTTCTGCAGTGTGACCCGTCAAGTGCTGCTTTTCCGCTATTTTTGACCATTAATTGACACTATTGAGTGCCGATCGACCGTCTTGTGATCGAGGCGCCCCCTTTCCCAAGCTCTGATGACTGTAATCAAAATTTTGGCGGTAAGTTGGAATATAAACAAAACGTTTCATCCTTGTTAACCTTTAATTTCTTCCCTGCAGCTTTATTTGGCGTGCCTTGCGGTACTGCTGTACCGCCCCTCCCCTTTCCTCGGGAGTATGTGGGTTCCTTGGACTGACGCTCGAACGGTTGTCGGGTCTCGCCCGCTCTCAAGTATTGTCGTTCTGGCACATCCCACTGCTGGAGACCTTCCTTACCCTTGGTGGTGGTTGTTGAGGCAGGATTATGGTTTGCTTGTGGTCCGTTTCCGTTGACTCTCGCCTTGGCCTGACGCTAGAACGGTTGTTGGATTCGTAATCTGCGCCTGTTGACTCTCGTCTCGGCCTGACGCTAGAACGGCTGCCGAACCCAGTCCGTTCTCAGGTGTTGTCGTTCTCCTGCATGCCTTCCCTGCTTCCTTCCGAAGGATCCGTTCTTGTCACCATTCTCCTCCTGATCCTGCTGTTTTAGGTCGCTGACATGTACCGTGCGTTCCTTTTTGTTCTTCCGGTGGCGAATCTTACATATCACTGGCGATATGAAATCCACAATTTGGTACGGTCCATCGAACCTCAGAGCTAGTTTGGCCGCAAACCCTTCAGCCGCTTTTGACAAATGGTGCTCCTTGGCCGACTCTGGCAGTGGCTGCCTCGATAACGCATCTGCTAGTACGTTCAACTGGCCTGCCCTATATTTTCTATTTTCCTATTTCCTACCTCGAAGTCATACTGCTGCAGCTCCAACGCCCATCTGGCAATTCTTCTCGAACGGCTTTCTATGTTGTTCAGCCAATTCAGTGCCATATGATCCGTCACTACCTTAAAGTGGTAGCCCTCAAGGTACGGCCTTAGTTTCCGAATGGCCCACACAATTGCCAAGTACTTCTCTGTTGTTCAGTAGTTCCGTTTAGGGTCCGGCTGGAGTATGAAATGACCTTTTCGCCATCTTTTGTGTCCTGTGTAAGGATCGCGCCAATCCCGTAGTCACTGGTGTCCGTTTGTAGGATGAACGTTTTCCCGAAGTCGGGGCACGCCAAGACTGGGTCGGTAACCAATCTTGTTTTTACCTCCTCGAAGGCTTGCTGGTGGTCCTGTGACCATGTCCACTTGGTACCCTTGCGGAGGAGGTCGTTGAGTGGCCTTACAATGCGCGCGAAGTCAGGCACGAAACGTCGGTACCACGATGCGACTCCAAGGTATTGCCTCAGCTCGCAGACCGATGACGGTGGTTCTAACTGGGCTATGGCTGCTACCTTCTCTGGGTCCGTGCCTATCCCTTGGCTTGTGACGCGGTGCCCTAGGTACACAAGTTCTTGCTTGAAGAATTCTCTGGGTTTATTCTTATGTTCGCGTTCTTCAAACGGCGAAACACTTCCCTGAGGTTTCTTTTGTGTTCCTCTAGGGTGCGGTCAATCACGATGATGTCATCTTGATACGCAAAGGCATGTGGCGACATTTCCGGTCCAGTCACCTGATCCAGGGCCCGTTGAAATGTGGTCGACGCGGAGTGTAATCCAAGCGGCATTACTCTCCATTGGAACAGCCTTTTCCCTGGGACCGTGAAAGTCGTGAAGCCCCGGCTTGACACTTCCAACGGTAATTGCCAATACCACTCCTTGAGGTCCAGACTGCTTATGAAGCGCGCCTCCTTTAGTTGGCCGAGGATGTAGTTTATCCGTGTCATCGGGTAGGCATCCTTTATGGATTTCGCGTTTATCCGCCTGAAGTCCACGCATAGTCTTCATTTTCCCGTTTTCTTCTTCACCATATCTATGGGTAAAAGCTGTACGGGCTCTTAGAATGCTCTATCATTCCCATCTCCAGAAATTTGTCCACCTTTGCATTGATCTACGCTTGAATCTTTGGATTCATGGGGTAGTTTCTCTGCTTAATTGGTTTATCATCCTTCTTGGTTATCGTGTTCTCGGCTATACTAGATGTTCCGGTCATGGAGTGAAACTCCGCGAGCTCTGTTTCCAGGAATTTATTCATGTCATCCTCTTCGCCGTCCTTTTGAACTACTGCGACCTTCAACTTCTCATTGCGCCACCCGTTGTGTGTGCCTCTGGCCGGTATCCGGATGTCATGACCGGCGCACCTGATCTCTGCCCCGACTTGCGTGAGGAAATTCTACTCCAGTACCAACGCATCCACTATTCCTGATAATATCAGTCGCCTGTTGCCGAACTCCACTCTTATTTCGACCTTTGCGGTGATTTCGCCGCACCTTCCATCTGCCAACCTGCCGTCGTATTCCTATAATCGCTCCACGGGCAGCCAGCTTGTCCGCCAGCTCTTCGCTTATGAAGCTTGCCGTTGACCCTGGGTGTTCCTGGGTCTGCGTGCCTAGATCTCCTGAGCCATCACACCTTCTACTCGTGCCGTGTGTTGCGGCCGGGGCTTTGTTGCGGCTGAATTTATGCTTTTCCGCAAAGGATGTGACGATCTGTCGGTGCTCGGATGGCCAGGACTCGTCTCAGATATTTATTTGATTCAGGTGGGATTGCTGGAAGAGAATCCGACCCGGGTCTCAGAGGAGAAGACGGGAGAATGATAGAATAAATGGGGGTTTATTCGTAATTAAGCAAAGTGTTCACAGTCGCTTCGGGGTGGCTGTAGTCCTCGTGGCGAGATCGGCGGCTCGGACGCGTCTGGTCTCGTCCCTGGGAGGCTGTACAGCTCCGCGATGGATACGGGTGGATGCCGGACTCCCGAGAAGGCCGCTTAATAGGTCTGCTAATGATGAGAAAGGTTTGAGGCCGATTAGGTCTGCTAATGATGAGAAGAGCTTATAGGCCGATTAGGGCTGCTAATGGTGAGAAGAGTTTAGAGGCCGATTAGGTCTGCTAATGGTGAGAACGGTTTAGAGGCCGATTAGGTCTGCTAATGGTGAGCCGAGTTTATAGACCGATTAGGTCTGCTAAGTGTGAAAACAGTTTAGAGGCCGATTAGGTCTGCTAATGATGAGAAGAGTTTAGAGGCCGATTAGGTCTGCTAATGGTGAGAAGAGTTTAGAGGCCGATTAGGTCTGCTAATGGTAAGATGAGTTTAGAGGCCGATTAGATCTGCTAATTGTAAGAACAGTTAGAGGCCGATTGATCTGCTAAGGATGAGAAGAGTTTAGAGGCCGATTAGTCTGCTAGTTATACACGCGGGCCGGTGAACGGAGAATGAGACGTAATACGCAAAGACTACTATGGTTAGTTAGTTACTACGTCGTTGCCCGAGTTACCTCCGGGGAGCTTCAGAGGTATTGTGATACAGAGAGGGGGGTAGCCACGGCTGTCTCCAGAGAATTAGGTTGTCTATTTGTTGCGAGATTTAGTAAAAGTGTCCACCAGTGTTTGCTGTTCGAAATCGACTGCCTGTCGTCTTTATTCTTAATCTTACATAAGCTAACAGTGAATATGTATGTAATAATAAAGTTCTTAGAAATTAAGTATCTGACGCAGCAGAAAGTATAAGTATGTTTATATGTATGTATATGCGTTGCCCTGTTCGAGCGAAAAGAATGTGGTGTCAGCTTTTTGGGCGGATGTCAGCGGCTGACTCGCCGTTGATGTTTGTGTTGCAACTTAGCATCGCAAAGCTTCCCGGTTCGATGTCTTCTATTTGTGTAGGCGTGGTGGTTTAGAGGGAAAGGTGGTGTGTGGTACCGATGGGTCGGTAACTCCTTTCCTTTGCACTTCCACAAGCTGAGTAACGGGTATCAGATAATCGGGGAACTCGACTATAGCGTTCTCTCTTGTTTTTTTATAGTTTCCTATCACGAGTATTTTCCCCAGCGGCGCTTTTGCTAAGAGGTTGGTGCTATTGAAGTTGTGGATGGAGATAGATTGGTATGCAGGTGGAAAGGTTTAAGTCATTTGGTGGTTTGAATATTTTCCTAATTTTTGATTTGTACATTTTCTGATTTTTTGTGGTTACTAGAGTTTTTCCTTTGTCTTTTGCTGTTCTGTATAAGGAAAACCGTGGTGTTAATTTATTTCTCCTGTTTTTTTTCTGAAAATTGTGCTGTTAGGTTATATTGTTGTTGGATCTTCTCTGCTTGTGTTTAGCTTTTCGGCCCTCTGTTGGGCGTCTGTAACAATTTTTCTTTTATTTCGGAGTACAGTTTGCCTTGGAACGTATTTAGTTTATTTAAATAGTCATGCTCATTATTGGGTATTATTGTTATGTCAAAAAAATGGGTCTGTTGAGTCATGTAGCCGCCAAAACTGTGCAGTAGACTAATTTTATACTCTTAATATTGTAAGCCGAAATAGTCAATAATAACAGTTGCGATGCCCATAGTGCATCGCACTCTCTCTCTCTCTCTTTGTTATCTACTCTCTTTGTTATCTACCTACATTAAGCTCGGGCGCTTCGGTTGCTTCAAAAAAGGTTTGATAATCGGCGTCTCGTGTTTCAGGCGCACATCACTGGATGCATCATAGTGCAAGTGCTGCTGCAAAAACTGGATGCGGCGAGCCAAGCTAAGTGAGAGGAGCGCTTGGAGGATCCGGTCTTTGTCAACCTTATTTCGTCGTGGGAATCGATGGCTGCATTACTGGAGCAGCGGTGTAGATGAGAACAGTTTAGAGGCCGGTTAGGTCTGCTAACGATGAGAACAGGTTTTGAGACCAGTGAGGTCTGCAAATTGTGAGAACAGGTTAGAGATCGATTAGGTCTGCTATTGATGAAAAGAGTTTTAGAGGCTGATTAGGTCTGCTAAGTGTGGGAAGAGTTTAGAGGCCGATTAGGTCTGTTAATGGTGAGAAGGGTTTAGGTCTGCTTTTGGTGAGAAGAGTTTAGAGGCCGATTAGGTCTGCTACTGAGGGGAAGAGTTTAGAGGCCGATTAGGTCTGCTTATGATGAGAAGAGTTTAGAGGCCGATTAGGTCTGTTAATGGTGAGAAGGGTTTAGAGGCCGATTAGGTCTGCTAATGGTGAGAAGGGTTTAGAGGCCAATTAGGTCTGCTAATGGTGAGCCGAGTTTATAGACCGATTAGGTCTGCTAAGTGTGAAAACAGTTTAGAGGCCGATTAGGTCTGCTAATGATGAGAAGAGTTTAGAGGCCGATTAGGTCTGCTAATGATGAGAAGAGTTTAGAGGCCGATTAGGTCTGCTAATGATGAGAAGAGCTTATAGGCCGATTAGGGCTGCTAATGGTGAGAAGAGTTTAGAGGCCGATTAGGTCTGCTAATGGTGAGAACGGTTTAGAGGCCGATTAGGTCTGCTAATGGTGAGCCGAGTTTATAGACCGATTAGGTCTGCTAAGTGTGAAAACAGTTTAGAGGCCGATTAGGTCTGCTAATGATGAGAAGAGTTTAGAGGCCGATTAGGTCTGCTAATGGTGAGAAGAGTTTAGAGGCCGATTAGGTCTGCTAATGGTAAGATGAGTTTAGAGGCCGATTAGATCTGCTAATTGTAAGAACAGTTAGAGGCCGATTGATCTGCTAAGGATGAGAAGAGTTTAGAGGCCGATTAGTCTGCTAGTTATACACGCGGGCCGGTGAACGGAGAATGAGACGTAATACGCAAAGACTACTATGGTTAGTTAGTTACTACGTCGTTGCCCGAGTTACCTCCGGGGAGCTTCAGAGGTATTGTGATACAGAGAGGGGGGTAGCCACGGCTGTCTCCAGAGAATTAGGTTGTCTATTTGTTGCGAGATTTAGTAAAAGTGTCCACCAGTGTTTGCTGTTCAAAATCGACTGCCTGTCGTCTTTATTCTTAATCTTACATAAGCTAACAGTGAATATGTATGTAATAATAAAGTTCTTAGAAATTAAGTATCTGACGCAGCAGAAAGTATAAGTATGTTTATATGTATGTATATGCGTTGCCCTGTTCGAGCGAAAAGAATGTGGTGTCAGCTTTTTGGGCGGATGTCAGCGGCTGACTCGCCGTTGATGTTTGTGTTGCAACTTAGCATCGCAAAGCTTCCCGGTTCGATGTCTTCTATTTGTGTAGGCGTGGTGGTTTAGAGGGAAAGGTGGTGTGTGGTACCGATGGGTCGGTAACTCCTTTCCTTTGCACTTCCACAAGCTGAGTAACGGGTATCAGATAATCGGGGAACTCGACTATAGCGTTCTCTCTTGTTTTTTTATAGTTTCCTATCACGAGTGTTTTCCCCAGCGGCGCTTTTGCTAAGAGGTTGGTGCTATTGAAGTTGTGGATGGAGATAGATTGGTATGCAGGTGGAAAGGTTTAAGTCATTTGGTGGTTTGAATATTTTCCTAATTTTTGATTTGTACATTTTCTGAATTTTTGTGGTTACTAGAGTTTTTCCTTTGTCTTTTGCTGTTCTGTATAAGGAAAACCGTGGTGTTAATTTATTTCTCCTGTTTTTTTTCTGAAAATTGTGCTGTTAGGTTATATTGTTGTTGGATCTTCTCTGCTTGTGTTTAGCTTTTCGGCCCTCTGTTGGGCGTCTGTAACAATTTTTCTTTTATTTCGGAGTACAGTTTGCCTTGGAACGTATTTAGTTTATTTAAATAGTCATGCTCATTATTGGGTATTATTGTTATGTCAAAAAAATGGGTCTGTTGAGTTATGTAGCCGCCAAAACTGTGCAGTAGACTAATTTTATACTCTTAATATTGTAAGCCGAAATAGTCAATAATAACAGTTGCGATGCCCATAGTGCATCGCACTCTCTCTCTCTCTTTGTTATCTACTCTCTTTGTTATCTACCTACATTAAGCTCGGGCGCTTCGGTTGGTTCAAAAAAGGTTTGATAATCGGCGTCTCGTGTTTCAGGCGCACATCACTGGATGCATCATAGTGCAAGTGCTGCTGCAAAAACTGGATGCGGCGAGCCAAGCTAAGTGAGAGGAGCGCTTGGAGGATCCGGTCTTTGTCAACCTTATTTCGTCGTGGGAATCGATGGCTGCATTACTGGAGCAGCGGTGTAGGACTTTGGAGGCCGTGGATTGCGCCATGGCAACCTATGCGCCAGGCGTTCAGGTGGGCAGTAATCGTTCGACGCTAGTTGCTACCACCCAAAATTCTCTTGGCTGCATGCTGTGCCATAGTGCAGAGCATGCCATATATTATTGCCTGCAATTTAGAGACTTAGCGCCAGTAGATCGTCTGCGCGAGGCAAAGAGACTAGCACTTTGCCTTAACTGCCTAAAGGCAGGTCAGCAGCTACGGCAATGCAGCTCGAGCCGATGCCGCACCTGTGGAGTAAGGCATCATACTCTGCTTCATGTAAATGGTCCGCCTTCCTCGCAGCCACATGTTCCGGTGTCTTCAAGCTCCCACACTGAGCCTTCTGCCCCGCTGTCGACTTCTTCTACTCTATCTGCCCAGGATTTCGGTAGTGACCTTGTGCTGCTAGCCACTGCAACCGTTTTAGTGCAGAATCGGTCGTGACTGTTCGTTCCCTGCAGGGCCTTGTTGGATTCTGGCTCTCAACTGCACTTGGTCACCTCTCGGTTTGGAAATCAACTGCAACTTAAGAGGTCGATGTCGTCTGGCTCCGTCACTGGAATCGGGGATTCCAATTTTCGGTCTGTCACTTCGAATTTCTTAACGAGCATAACAGCAGTTATCGCTCCCAATAACACGGATTGCCAGCCATGCTTTAATGTGGACATTGGGGACTGGATGATTCCAGAAAACGTACAGCTCGCTGACCCGGAATTTCATAAAGCTAAGCGTGTGGACCTGTTAATAGGAGCTAGCTTTTTTTATGAGCTGCTGTACGTAGGCCATATAAAGTTGTTGCCAGGACTGCCACTGCTTCAAAAAACTCGTCTGGGCTGGGTTGTGTCTGGAGGCTGCGCTCGCCCGTCCGGTAGCGCCTTAAAAGCTTTACGCGTTTCTTCTTCAGCCAGCGAGAAAAACAGCATTGATGTTGTACTTGATTCACTTCTGCAGCGCTTTTGGAAGGTAGAAAATTGTCCCGGTCCTATAGTTCAAGCCACTAAGAAGGACCTAGATTGCGAGGCGCACTTTGTTAAAAATTACATCCGATTGCCAGCTGGCGATTACTCGGCACTTCTGCAGCGCTTTTGGGAGGTAGAAAATTGTCCCGGCCCAATAGTTCAAGCCACTAAGGAGGAGCTAGATTGCGAGGCCCACTTTGTTACAAATTACACCCGATTGCCAGCTGACAATTACTCGGTACGTTTGCCGCTAAAACTCCATTTGGATTCCTTAGGAGATACCTATCCTCAGGCTGTGCGGAGACTCTTGTCGCTGGAAAGGAAGCATACAAAGCACCCTGGCTTGAGGCTTAAATATGCGGCGTTCATGAAGGAATATCGTCATCTGGGACATATGTCGCCTGTGCCTGCTTCCGAGGCCAGTTCGTGCCGATATTTTTTACCACATCACTGCGTCATCAAGGAGGATAGCTCTACCACCAAGCTTCGCGTTGTTTTTGACGGATCAGCTGCCACTTCCACCGGTTACTCGCCTAACGATGCGTTAATGGCCGGCCCGGTCATCCAGCCCAATCTATTTCACATCCTAATTCGATTTCGCTCGCACCCAGTTGCCGTTACAGGAGACATATGTTGGAGGGTGTGCCCGCTGAGGACAAGGAATCGTTCCTGAAGTTTGAAGATGGTAGTGATTTCACCAAAACTTTAGGTCTCGACGGTGGTACTATCCTGGATCCGAGATGAGCCCGCCAGGTTCAACATTTTTGTGGCAAATAGGGTTGCTGCCATTCAGGAGCTACCAGATGCCACGGCTTGGCGTTATGTTCCAACAAGGTTAAATCCGGCTGACATCTTATCCAGAGGATCCCTCCCGTCTGAGCTTAGCGAGTCGTCACTCTGGGCTCATGGACCCGCCTACCTAACGGAGCCAGAAAGAGATTGGCCAACAGCTGTTTGCCCTGACAAACCGGTGCTTGAGCTTCGTCAAAGTGTGTTCATCGTAAAGTCGCCGTACGTGGATGTAATTGCTAGCTCCAAACTTACAAATTCTTACCCCTCACTGCAACGAGTGTAGGCATACATTTACAAATTTTGAAACGGAATTCGCGATCCTGGGCTCACCGTCCACCGTCGCACACATTCAAGAGGGTACTCAGATGATGCTGCCCTTGGTGCAGCGTGCGCAGTTATGGTGTCCTCCCTGCAGTCCCTAAAAACGCTGGGAAGCGTTTCCTCGTCTAGTCCCATATCCTCGCTTTCGCCGTTCCTGGATCAATTTGGACTTCTTAGAGTAGGCGGTCGCCTCCAACCGCATTTGCGGTTGCTGGTATAGACTTCTGTGGACCCTTCTTTCACAAGTCGGATACACGCAACAAGCCTGCGGTTAAATGCTGCGTCTGCGTATTTATATGCTTTGCAACCAAGGCAGTGCACCTGGAGCTGAACAAGGATCTCTCGACAATTGCGGTTCTGTGCAGACTTAAGGGGTTCATATGCACCCGGCGGAAGCCGAAGCAAATTTGGTCAGACAACGCCACCAATTTTGTCGGCGCCAAGAATGAACTTCTGGAACTTCGAAGGTTGTTTCTCAGCAGCGAGCATCAAGGCTCCGTTCAGAATTTATGCCTTTCGGAGACGATAGAGTGGCGGTTCAACACTCTACGGTCACCCCATTTCGGTGGACTTTGGGAAGCGGCGGTGAAAGCGGCCAAGCATCATTTCTACCGCACTGTGGGTACGGCGGTTCTGACCTTCGACGAGCTGAGGACGCTGGTGTGCCGCATCTCTGCAGTTATTAACTCCAGACCTTTAGTTCCCATTTCAGAGAACCCTGCCGATCTGGACGTCCTTACTCCGACGCATTTTCTCAATGGTGGTCCGCCATCGTCGTTTGACGAGCCAAATATAACGGGCCTAAACTGTAATCGGCTTGACTCTTGGCAGCGCATATCCTTTCTTCAGCAAATCTTTTGGTCGCGATGGGAGGAAGAATACTTGACATTGCTCCAGCAGCGCTCCAAGTGGCGCTCCCCAAAGCCTGGCGTAGCTGTGGACAGCGTCGTTCTTGTTAAGAAAGAGAATCTACCCCTAATGAGATGGCCATGCTCGAGTTGCAGAATTGAGGACCGCATCTGGAGTAATAGGGCGGGCAGTGAACAAGCCCTGTCTGCTTTCCCTTGAGGACTCTGTTGAAGCTTCTAACGGGGGGAGAATGTTGGGACATGCAGCCGCCAAAACTGTGCAGTAGACTAATTTTATACTCTTAATATTGTAAGCCGAAATAGTCAATAATAGCAGTTGCGATGCCCATGGTGCATCGCACTCTCTCTTTGTTATCTACTCTCTCTTTGATATCTACCTACATTGATCTCGGGCGCTGCACTTCGGCTGTCTGTCCCGCCAATTGTCACTTCTTCGTTTTTCGGCAAAGACTCACCTTGTGATTATGATTAGCTCTTGGTCGGCCCTAGCTGCCAGTATAATAAACAAAATAAACAGTATCGGAAAATATTCGGCTATTTGTTATTCGCAACAGATATTGAAAAAGCTCAATAGCTAAACAGGGTCCTTCCGTTAAAAAGTTCAATAGGGGTTTGTTTAGTGGTGGAGTGGATTGCATTATTATATGTTATTACAGTTTCTGCCATTATTTCTGCGTGGTCTGTAGGTAGCTTGTGTTATTTTTTTGCGTCTAGTATTATTCTGTAAATCTCTGTCAAAGAGGATTGTAAGCGTTCTACTGGAGAATTACTTGAAGATTGTTGGAAGGATGTGACATGGTGAAGTATATTATATTGACAGCAGAACTTGCGGAATATGTCGTTGCAAAAATCTACTCCTTGGTCGTGTATTAGTTTTTTGGGTAGTCCAAATTGGCTGAACAAGTTTTTGACTACCTTGGTGCAATTGATACCGTTTCTATTTGGAATGGGGTAAACAGATGCGAATTTTGAGAACTTGTCTATGATTGTCATGTTAAAATTATTGTTAATGGTGTAGATGTCTATGTGTATTATGTCAAGGGGTTTCGTTGGGGTTTCTGGGGTTTCAAATATATTTTTGCGGTTGCCTGTCGTATTTGAGCTTTAGACAAGTTCTGCACTTCCTAATTTATTCAGAGAATTTGCTTTTCATATTGGGGATGCGGAATTATTATCGTCCGAGCAGAATGCGCAAGTCCGGTTAGGTTTTAGGGTTTCTTTTAAGACTTAAGCAATATTATCGAATCGAAAGAAGGCTGCGAATATTTTTTTCTAAGCTTTTGATTAAATGATGTTGTAGTTTGGCAAGACGTATTTGTATCTATTTCTAGTATGAGTTGCGTGTTAAATTTGTTAATAGGTTTTTCAGATGTTGGGCAAGGCTTAACAGTAAGTGTTTCGATGTGGTTTAAATTCGGGTCTGCTTAAGGCGTCTGCGATTACATTTTGTGAACCTTTCTTGTAAATTATTTCGAAATTGTATTCCATGAGTTGGAGTCTCCAACGAATTATTTTCGAGTTGGGTTCTTTGAAGTTTATAAGCCATATTAGTGATCTGTAACTATAGTAAATTTTACGCCATAAATATATGGTCTGAAGTATTTTACTGTCCATATTATTGCCAACATTTCTTTTTCTATGGTTGAATAGTTGACTTCGGTGTCGGAGAGGGTCCTGCTGGCGAAGCATACAGGTCTATCGTTTTGTAAGGAGCCTTGAGATAGTACGGCTCCTAACGCGAAGTTACTAGCATCCGTAGTAAGAATAAATGGTTTTTTGAAGTCTGGGTGTATGAGTATTGGGTCATTGGAAAGAAGAGTTTTGCACTGTTCGAATGCGTCCACAAAGTCTTTGTCTGTAGTAACTTGTCTTTTTCCTTTCAGCTGTTTAGTCATGGGCTTTGTTATTCGTGCAAAGTCTCTTATAAACTTCCAATAATACCCCAGTAGACCGAGAAAAGATTTGATGGCTCTTCTGTTGGTGGGGCAAGAGAATTTTTAGATCGCAATAATCTTGTTCGGGTTTGGCTTTATTCCGCCTTGTGTGACTATGTGGCCTAGAAATTCTATCTCTTTCTTTAGGAATTCTGATTTTGAAGGTTTTAGTTTAAAGTTTGCTGCTCTAAGTTTTTCGAATACCATTTTTATGTCCAATAGGTGTTTTTGTAGGGAGGGCGAGAAAATTATAATATCATCAAGATAAACTAAGCAAATGGTGCCGTTAAGTTCGCCAAGAACGCTGTCCATGACCCGTTAAAAGGTAGCCGGTGCGGTTTTTAATCCGAAGGGCATTTGTATGAATGACGCCCTTCGATTTTAAAGGCTGTTTTGGCGATATCTTCTGGTTTCATCTCGATTTGATGAAAACCGCTAGTTAGGTCGAGCGATGAAAAATATTTTGCCTTGCCTATGCTATCTAATAAGTCATTTACCATTTCTGTCCGAAATGGTTTTGTCGTTGAGTTTCCGGTAGTCTATTACAAGTCGCCATTTTCTGTTCCCGGTTCCGTATAGTTTTTTTTGGGACTACCCACACCGGGGCGCTCCAAGGGAGGTGGCTAGATTTAATAATTTGTTGGTCTAACATGGATTCGATTTGTTTTGTGACCTCTGTTTTATGGACAAATGGGTATCTATAGGATTTTGCGTGGATAGGAGTGTTGTCTATGGTGGGGATGGAGTGTGTGATTTTGCTGTTAAAAGGTAATGGTGTTTCTGGGTGGTAGAATATGTCACGAAATTGTTTGCATAGGGTTGTTAAGGCTGCTTTTTCTTCTGGATTAAGGGGTTCTGTTAGAATTTGTAATGGGGGGGTTAGAATTTGCTTCGGGGGTATCATTATTAAGAGGTGTGGCTGATATATTAAAGAACTCGATATGATCGTTTTTATTATAAGGGATCTAGGGGGTATTCTAGGGGATATTCTAGGCAGTTTATCTGAGTCGGATTGGTTAGAGATTTCGACATTGGCATTATTTTTGCTTCTAGGTGTGATAGTAGGTCCATTCCTCATTGAAATAAGAGTAGAATTTTTATTTAAGTAGGGTAATTTGACCTTCGGTTTTGAACTCAGGTGGCATGGGGAATATGGCCTTTTCTTCAATTTTGAAACTATTTAATGCTGTTGTAATTGAAGTGGATATTGGTAGAATTGTGCACTCTAGTTCGTTTGCAGATTCTGGGTTAATGAAGGAGATATTGGATCCTGTATCGATAAGAAATGACAAAGGGAGGGATGTTGCATGTGTGGTAGGATTTATGTATCCTGTTTGGTACCTGAGGCTGGTGCTTGAAAATTTATGTTGGTAGGGCAGTTCGGGGTGAGTTTTCTTTCTTCTATGTTGTGTAGCCCATAATTTGGAGTTTTATTGTTTCTAAATGGGTTACTAGTTCTGTTGCCATTGTTTGATTGACGATATTGGGAATTGGGGTTTGAGTGGTTTTGGGTGTAATTTGGGTTACGGTTGTTGCGGTCGTTGTTATCTCTGTGATTTTTGTTGTTCTAGTTATTGTAGTTGTTATTTCGTCGTTCGGTGTTGTTTTGTGTTGGAGGGTATGGTTTTCTGTTCTGGTAACAAGCCCTTTCTCTTTGACATAGCTCGTAAGCATTTTCGATAGTTTTGGTTTCTTTCAATCTGATGACTGTTTTAAGTGGTTATCTAATTCATGAAATGAAGGTATTTAGACAGACTAGATAATGTTTTCTTGGCTTCGATGATTGTGGCCGACTGTCGGAAGTAGTGGATATAAGTTGGCTCCTAATTCTTGATAAGCCGAAGAACAATTGCCCTAGGGTTAGGTTATCCGGGAGAGATTGGACTTCGCCCAGGAGGGTAGCTTCGCTTTTCTTGCTAGTATATAAGCGTAGTAGGTTTCTTTTGATATCGTCCCATATAAGTTTGGTGTTGGCTAGATTAAGAGCTTCGTCTGGCGTTCCAACTATTTTATTCCTAATTGCCCTGAATGCCAGAAGTCCGTACGGTGTTTGGTCGGTACCCCTAATGACCATGATTATTTCTTCAACGCTAGTTATATATTTGTCGAGTTGGCCACATATACTTACAATAAAACTAATAGAAGGTTTATTAGAATATATTCCATTCCAGTTTCCCGGCTGCGCCAGTTACCTTCGGGGAGCTTCAGAGGATAAAAAGAGGAGGGTAGCCACGGCTGTCTCCAGAGAATTTCGTCGGCTATTTGTTGCGAGATTTAGTAAAAGTGTCCACCAGTATTTGCTGTTCAAAATCGACTGCCTGTCGTCTTTTTCTTGGTTTTAAATAAGCTAACAGTGAATATGTATGTAATGTTAAAGTTCTTAGAAATGAAGTATTTGACGGAGCAGAAAGTATATGTATGTTTATATGTATGTATATGCGTTGCCCTGTCCGAGCGAAAAGAATGTGGTGTCAGCTTTTTGGGCGGATGTCAGCGGCTGACTCGCCGTTGATGTTTGTTATGCAACTTTGCATCGCAAAGCATCCCGGTTCGATGTCTTCTATTTGTGTAGGCGTGGTGGTTTAGAGGGAGGGGTGGTGTGTTTTACCGATGGGTCGGTAACTCCCGCCTCCTATGGCTCTGTCGACTCCTTACCGCTGATCTTGCTCCGTTCCTGGTAGCTCCTCCTCAAGGTCTTTTCGCCAATTGCCGGCCGAACTGAATGCCTTCCAGTGGGCTGGGGTGCGCCTTATATAGCGGTTTGGCGGAGTATAGTGTGCCCGCATATCCCAACTGATTTTATGCTACATTAGTGTGGCCGATCTATTTCGGGCCAGTGCACAGTGGGCCAGATGATTTTTCAAGCTGGACAAAAGTCACTTTTTAAATGCTTAAATATTGTATTTTTTTTTCGTTTTTTTAACTGGCAATATCCGTCTGATCATATAATAGTTTGTATAAGAGTTTTTGTTGATTTACATCATCAGCTGTGAGCTTTTAAAGTCGACATATGTTTCAGCAGGTGGTCTGCAAATATTTGGCGTACAGTTTCGTGTTTGTTGATTAATTTATAATTGAAACAAAGTAAAACAAATTAATTCAAAGGTAGGAAAAGGTATGTTCTAAATAAAAACAATGTGTTTGTGACCCGTATTTTTATATTTAGAAAAAAAAGTGTTCGAAGTTTGGTTTTTTACCAGGTATGGCATTATGCTTAATACTAACTTATTTGGACTATACTAACATTTTTCACTTTTGTTCAAGCTGATTTCAGCAATTATGTATCGTATGAGTCTTTGTGTCGTTAATATGTTAAAAATTATGTCCAACTTCGACCAACTTTTAAGTCTGAGGCACTTTTTAGGTGAAATGTCAGCCCAAAAGCGCGTGCTTTATTCCACTTGGCTTAGCGAAAATGATCCCGCAAAGAGACCTCTGGTTTTAAAAGAATTGGTATTTGGTACAATTATAAAAAACCGCCAGCTTTCTGAAATGAAATCTGAAATTATTACTAGAAAATTAACTAGACTTACAGAAAATCTTGTCATTATAGCAAAACTTATTTCGAAAAAAAAAAAACAGAAATGGCTTGATGAGCCACTGTTAATATATAATGTACCATTAAATTCAGATCTGCGTCGGCCCAAGAAGGATTTTGTTGCCACAAAGTTCAGGGGAGAAAAGGGGTAATCTTGTGAAGGAAACCACATGTGACGAATTAATGGTGGCAACGAGCTTATATATACATATATACCGATTCAGTATGATCTTAATGGTATGATCTTATTGGTATAATGTCTGAAGAAGCACTTGAAGCTAGGAATAAAGATTTCAGAAACACTCGACTAAACCATTCCCGTAAGGACAAAAGGAGTAATACAATGGAGGATGTTATAAACGGCTTACTTGTTTCATCGGATCCGTATATAACGGCTATGTCGAACACTTCTAACACTAATTGTAAAAAATTCAATTTTGATAAAACCGTGGCTTTCCTTTGTTTTTGTGTTGAGTCATGCAGCCGCCAAAACTGTGCAGTAGACTAATTTTATACTCTTAATATTGTAAGCCGAAATAGTCATTAATAGCAGTTGCGATGCCCATAGTGCATCGCACTCTCTCTTTGTTATCTACTCTCTCTTTGTTATTTACCTACATTAAGCTCGGGCGCTGCATTTCGGCTGTCTGTCCCGACAATTGTAACTTTTTCGTTTTTCGGCAAAGTCTCAACTTGTGAATTTGATATAGCTCTTGGTCGGCCCTAGCTGCCAGTATAATAAACAAAACAAACAGTATTTGAAAATATTTGGCTATTTATTATTCGCAACAGCTATTGAAAAAGCTCAATAGCTAAACATTTGGTGACCCCGACCTGATCGTGTTAATATGCATGCATATGCATAATTTAATGCACTTATCCCTTTTATAAATAAATATATCAATATATTAAAATGCAATCGGTTGGACAAGTGAGTGGTGATTTATGTGATAGTGGCTGTGTTTAAGCGAGCTAGCATTATATATATACATACATTGCTACATATATCAAGTGCAGCCGCCCCGTTACGTGCATTGTCTCCGCTTGCATTTTCGGCATTTGTTTTGTGCTCATCTTCCCGCTGAACCGAATTTAAAGCGATTTGTTGGTATTCCCTCTGAAAGTGACAAAAACAGGGTGACCTTTTTAAAGCGCAAAGCCAATGCGTTGTTCAGCAGGTTGCAGATGCTACAAACGTCGCTGTCTAATGAGACGCTAAGCGCTTACGAGGAACCCACTCTTAAGTGAGGCTGGAGCAGATTGATGAGCTGCAAAGTGCCTTCAATGTTCTGCATACAGAACTGGAGGAATTAGATTTCAACGAAATTGGCAGTGAAATGAGTTTTGGAGTTTTGATAAATTCATCGTAGAATTCAAGGCTAGTGTGCGCGCGGAAGTAGTCAAACGCAATGTGCATTTCGCGCCGCACTCGACGCTTGCGGAAGGTGTTGTGCCCCACCAGTGTAGAGTTCAGCAGCCGCGGCCGAGGGCGATGCCGTTGCCGCCTGTACAGCTGCCAACGTTTGGCGGAGGCTACGCAAACTGGACGGATTTTTACTCCGTGTTCACGAGCATAATTGACAGCCATCCGGACCTCTCCAACATTGAGAAATTTCAGCATCTGCGTTCATGTTTAAGGGATTCGGCGCTGGAAACTATCCGATCATTAGAGATCTCAAACGGCAATCACGAAGCGGCTTTAGAGTTGCTTCAAAAAAGGTTTGATAATCGGCGTCTCGTGTTTCTGGCGCACGGTCTTTGTCAACCTTATTCCGTCGTGGGAATCGATGGCTGCATTCCTGGAGCAGCGATGTAGGACTTTGGAGGCTGTGGATTGCGCCACGGCAACCTATACGCCAGGCGTTCACGTGGGCAGAAATCGTTCGACGCTAGTTGCTACCACCCAAAATTCTCTTGGCTGCATGCTGTGCCATAGTGCAGAGCATGCCATATATTATTGCCTGCAATTTAGAGACTTAGCGCCAGTAGATCGTCTGCGCGAGGCAAAGAGACTAGCACTTTGCCTTAACTGCCTAAAGGCAGGTCAGCAGCTACGGCAATGCAGCTCGAGCCGATGCCGCACCTGTGGAGTCAGGCATCATACTCTGCTTCATGTAAATGGTCCGCCTTCCTCGCAGCCACATGTTCCGGTGTCTTCAAGCTCCCACACTGAGCCTTCTGCCCCGCTGTCGACTTCTTCTACTCTATCTGCCCAGGATTTCGGTAGTGACCTTGTGCTGCTAGCCACTGCAACCGTTTTAGTGCAGAATCGGTCGTGACTGTTCGTTCCCTGCAGGGCCTTGTTGGATTCTGGCTCTCAACTGCACTTGGTCACCTCTCGGTTTGGAAATCAACTGCAACTTAAGAGGTCGATGTCGTCTGGCTCCGTCACTGGAATCGGGGATTCCAATTTTCGGTCTGTCACTTCGAATTTCTTAACGAGCATAACAGCAGTTATCGCTCCCAATAACACGGATTGCCAGCCATGCTTTAATGTGGACATTGGGGACTGGATGATTCCAGAAAACGTACAGCTCGCTGACCCGGAATTTCATAAAGCTAAGCGTGTGGACCTGTTAATAGGAGCTAGCTTTTTTTATGAGCTGCTGTACGTAGGCCATATAAAGTTGTTGCCAGGACTGCCACTGCTTCAAAAAACTCGTCTGGGCTGGGTTGTGTCTGGAGGCTGCGCTCGCCCGTCCGGTAGCGCCTTAAAAGCTTTACGCGTTTCTTCTTCAGCCAGCGAGAAAAACAGCATTGATGTTGTACTTGATTCACTTCTGCAGCGCTTTTGGAAGGTAGAAAATTGTCCCGGTCCTATAGTTCAAGCCACTAAGAAGGACCTAGATTGCGAGGCGCACTTTGTTAAAAATTACATCCGATTGCCAGCTGGCGATTACTCGGCACTTCTGCAGCGCTTTTGGGAGGTAGAAAATTGTCCCGGCCCAATAGTTCAAGCCACTAAGGAGGAGCTAGATTGCGAGGCCCACTTTGTTACAAATTACACCCGATTGCCAGCTGACAATTACTCGGTACGTTTGCCGCTAAAACTCCATTTGGATTCCTTAGGAGATACCTATCCTCAGGCTGTGCGGAGACTCTTGTCGCTGGAAAGGAAGCATACAAAGCACCCTGGCTTGAGGCTTAAATATGCGGCGTTCATGAAGGAATATCGTCATCTGGGACATATGTCGCCTGTGCCTGCTTCCGAGGCCAGTTCGTGCCGATATTTTTTACCACATCACTGCGTCATCAAGGAGGATAGCTCTACCACCAAGCTTCGCGTTGTTTTTGACGGATCAGCTGCCACTTCCACCGGTTACTCGCCTAACGATGCGTTAATGGCCGGCCCGGTCATCCAGCCCAATCTATTTCACATCCTAATTCGATTTCGCTCGCACCCAGTTGCCGTTACAGGAGACATATGTTGGAGGGTGTGCCCGCTGAGGACAAGGAATCGTTCCTGAAGTTTGAAGATGGTAGTGATTTCACCAAAACTTTAGGTCTCGACGGTGGTACTATCCTGGATCCGAGATGAGCCCGCCAGGTTCAACATTTTTGTGGCAAATAGGGTTGCTGCCATTCAGGAGCTACCAGATGCCACGGCTTGGCGTTATGTTCCAACAAGGTTAAATCCGGCTGTCATCTTATCCAGAGGATCCCTCCCGTCTGAGCTTAGCGAGTCGTCACTCTGGGCTCATGGACCCGCCTACCTAACGGAGCCAGAAAGAGATTGGCCAACAGCTGTTTGCCCTGACAAACCGGTGCTTGAGCTTCGTCAAAGTGTGTTCATCGTAAAGTCGCCGTACGTGGATGTAATTGCTAGCTCCAAACTTACAAATTCTTACCCCTCACTGCAACGAGTGTTGGCATACATTTACAAATTTTGAAACGGAATTCGCGATCCTGGGCTCACCGTCCACCGTCGCACACATTCAAGAGGGTACTCAGATGATGCTGCCCTTGGTGCAGCGTGCGCAGTTATGGTGTCCTCCCTGCAGTCCCTAAAAACGCTGGGAAGCGTTTCCTCGTCTAGTCCCATATCCTCGGTCGCCTCCAACCGCATTTGCGGTTGCTGGTATAGACTTCTGTGGACCCTTCTTTCACAAGTCGGATACACGCAACAAGCCTGCGGTTAAATGCTGCGTCTGCGTATTTATATGCTTTGCAACCAAGGCAGTGCACCTGGAGCTGAACAAGGATCTCTCGACAATTGCGGTTCTGTGCGGACTTAAGGGGTTCATATGCACCCGGCGGAAGCCGAAGCAAATTTGGTCAGACAACGCCACCAATTTTGTCGGCGCCAAGAATGAACTTCTGGAACTTCGAAGGTTGTTTCTCAGCAGCGAGCATCAAGGCTCCGTTCAGAATTTATGCCTTTCGGAGACGATAGACTGGCGGTTCAACACTCTACGGTCACCCCATTTCGGTGGACTTTGGGAAGCGGCGGTGAAAGCGGCCAAGCATCATTTCTACCGCACTGTGGGTACGGCGGTTCTGACCTTCGACGAGCTGAGGACGCTGGTGTGCCGCATCTCTGCAGTTATTAACTCCAGACCTTTAGTTCCCATTTCAGAGAACCCTGCCGATCTGGACGTCCTTACTCCGACGCATTTTTTCAATGGTGGTCCGCCATCGTCGTTTGACGAGCCAAATATAACGGGCCTAAACTGTAATCGGCTTGACTCTTGGCAGCGCATCTCCTTTCTTCAGCAAATCTTTTGGTCGCGATGGGAGGAAGAATACTTGACATTGCTCCAGCAGCGCTCCAAGTGGCGCTCCCCAAAGCCTGGCGTAGCTGTGGACAGCGTCGTTCTTGTTAAGAAAGAGAATCTACCCCTAATGAGATGGCCATGCTCGAGTTGCAGAATTGAGGACCGCATCTGGAGTAATAGGGCGGGCAGTGAACAAGCCCTGTCTGCTTTCCCTTGAGGACTCTGTTGAAGCTTCTAACGGGGGGAGAATGTTGGGACATGCAGCCGCCAAAACTGTGCAGTAGACTAATTTTATACTCTTAATATTGTAAGCCGAAATAGTCAATAATAGCAGTTGCGATGCCCATGGTGCATCGCACTCTCTCTCTCTCTTTGATATCTACCTACATTGATCTCGGGCGCTGCACTTCGGCTGTCTGTCCCGCCAATTGTCACTTCTTCGTTTTTCGGTAAAGACTCACCTTGTGATTATGATTAGCTCTTGGTCGGCCCTAGCTGCCAGTATAATAAACAAAATAAACAGTATCGGAAAATATTCGGCTATTTGTTATTCGCAACAGATATTGAAAAAGCTCAATAGCTAAACAGGGTCCTTCCGTTAAAAAGTTCAATAGGGGTTTGTTTAGTGGTGGAGTGGATTGCATTATTATATGTTATCACAGTTTCTGCCATTATTTCTGCGTGGTCTGTAGGTAGCTTGTGTTATTTTCTTGCGTCTAGTATTATTCTGTAAATCTCTGTCAAAGAGGATTGTAAGCGTTCTACTGGAGAATTACTTGAAGATTGTTGGAAGGATGTGACATGGTGAAGTATATTATATTGACAGCAGAAGTTGCGGAATATGTCGTTGCAAAAATCTACTCCTTGGTCGTGTATTAGTTTTTTGGGTAGTCCAAATTGGCTGAACAAGTTTTTGACTACCTTGGTGCAATTGATACCGTTTCTATTTGGAATGGGGTAAACAGATGCGAATTTTGAGAACTTGTCTATGATTGTCATGTTAAAATTATTGTTAATGGTGTAGATGTCTATGTGTATTATGTCAAGGGGTTTCGTTGGGGTTTCTGGGGTTTCAAATATATTTTTGCGGTTGCCTGTCGTATTTGAGCTTTAGACAAGTTCTGCACTTCCTAATTTATTCAGAGAATTTGCTTTTCATATTGGGGATGCGGAATTATTATCGTCCGAGCAGAATGCGCAAGTCCGGTTAGGTTTTAGGTTTTCTTTTAAGACTTAAGCAATATTATCGAATCGAAAGAAGGCTGCGAATATTTTTTTCTAAGCTTTTGATTAAATGATGTTGTAGTTTGGCAAGACGTATTTGTATCTATTTCTAGTATGAGTTGCGTGTTAAATTTGTTAATAGGTTTTTCAGATGTTGGGCAAGGCTTAACAGTAAGTGTTTCGATGTGGTTTAAGTTCGGGTCTGCTTAAGGCGTCTGCGATTACATTTTGTGAACCTTTCTTGTAAATTATTTCGAAATTGTATTCCATGAGTTGGAGTCTCCAACGAATTATTTTCGAGTTGGGTTCTTTGAAGTTTATAAGCCATATTAGTGATCTGTAACTATAGTAAATTTTACGCCATAAATATATGGTCTGAAGTATTTTACTGTCCATATTATTGCCAACATTTCTTTTTCTATGGTTGAATAGTTGACTTCGGTGTCGGAGAGGGTCCTGCTGGCGAAGCATACAGGTCTATCGTTTTGTAAGGAGCCTTGAGATAGTACGGCTCCTAACGCGAAGTTACTAGCATCCGTAGTAAGAATAAATGGTTTTTTGAAGTCTGGGTGTATGAGTATTGGGTCATTGGAAAGAAGAGTTTTGCACTGTTCGAATGCGTCCACAAAGTCTTTGTCTGTAGTAACTTGTCTTTTTCCTTTCAGCTGTTTAGTCATGGGCTTTGTTATTCGTGCAAAGTCTCTTATAAACTTCCAATAATACCCCAGTAGACCGAGAAAAGATTTGATGGCTCTTCTGTTGGTGGGGCAAGAGAATTTTTAGATCGCAATAATCTTGTTCGGGTTTGGCTTTATTCCGCCTTGTGTGACTATGTGGCCTAGAAATTCTATCTCTTTCTTTAGGAATTCTGATTTTGAAGGTTTTAGTTTAAAGTTTGCTGCTCTAAGTTTTTCGAATACCATTTTTATGTCCAATAGGTGTTTTTGTAGGGAGGGCGAGAAAATTATAATATCATCAAGATAAACTAAGCAAATGGTGCCGTTAAGTTCGCCAAGAACGCTGTCCATGACCCGTTAAAAGGTAGCCGGTGCGGTTTTTAATCCGAAGGGCATTTGTATGAATTCGTAATGACGCCCTTCGATTTTAAAGGCTGTTTTGGCGATATCTTCTGGTTTCATCTCGATTTGATGAAAACCGCTAGTTAGGTCGAGCGATGAAAAATATTTTGCCTTGCCTATGCTATCTAATAAGTCATTTACCATTTCTGTCCGAAATGGTTTTGTCGTTGAGTTTCCGGTAGTCTATTACAAGTCGCCATTTTCTGTTCCCGGTTCCGTATAGTTTTTTTTGGGACTACCCACACCGGGGCGCTCCAAGGGAGGTGGCTAGATTTAATAATTTGTTGGTCTAACATGGATTCGATTTGTTTTGTGACCTCTGTTTTATGGACAAATGGGTATCTATAGGATTTTGCGTGGATAGGAGTGTTGTCTATGGTGGGGATGGAGTGTGTGATTTTGCTGTTAAAAGGTAATGGTGTTTCTGGGTGGTAGAATATGTCACGAAATTGTTTGCATAGGGTTGTTAAGGCTGCTTTTTCTTCTGGATTAAGGGGTTCTGTTAGAATTTGTAATGGGGGGGTTAGAATTTGCTTCGGGGGTATCATTATTAAGAGGTGTGGCTGATATATTAAAGAACTCGATATGATCGTTTTTATTATAAGGGATCTAGGGGGTATTCTAGGGGATATTCTAGGCAGTTTATCTGAGTCGGATTGGTTAGAGATTTCGACATTGGCATTATTTTTGCTTCTAGGTGTGATAGTAGGTCCATTCCTCATTGAAATAAGAGTAGAATTTTTATTTAAGTAGGGTAATTTGACCTTCGGTTTTGAACTCAGGTGGCATGGGGAATATGGCCTTTTCTTCAATTTTGAAACTATTTAATGCTGTTGTAATTGAAGTGGATATTGGTAGAATTGTGCACTCTAGTTGGTTTGCAGATTCTGGGTTAATGAAGGAGATATTGGATCCTGTATCGATAAGAAATGACAAAGGGAGGGATGTTGCATGTGTGGTAGGATTTATGTATCCTGTTTGGTACCTGAGGCTGGTGCTTGAAAATTTATGTTGGTAGGGCAGTTCGGGGTGAGTTTTCTTTCTTCTATGTTGTGTAGCCCATAATTTGGAGTTTTATTGTTTCTAAATGGGTTACTAGTTCTGTTGCCATTGTTTGATTGACGATATTGGGAATTGGGGTTTGAGTGGTTTTGGGTGTAATTTGGGTTACGGTTGTTGCGGTCGTTGTTATCTCTGTGATTTTTGTTGTTCTAGTTATTGTAGTTGTTATTTCGTCGTTCGGTGTTGTTTTGTGTTGGAGGGTATGGTTTTCTGTTCTGGTAACAAGCCCTTTCTCTTTGACATAGCTCGTAAGCATTTTCGATAGTTTTGGTTTCTTTCAATCTGATGACTGTTTTAAGTGGTTATCTAATTCATGAAATGAAGGTATTTAGACAGACTAGATAATGTTTTCTTGGCTTCGATGATTGTGGCCGACTGTCGGAAGTAGTGGATATAAGTTGGCTCCTAATTCTTGATAAGCCGAAGAACAATTGCCCTAGGGTTAGGTTATCCGGGAGAGATTGGACTTCGCCCAGGAGGGTAGCTTCGCTTTTCTTGCTAGTATATAAGCGTAGTAGGTTTCTTTTGATATCGTCCCATATAAGTTTGGTGTTGGCTAGATTAAGAGCTTCGTCTGGCGTTCCAACTATTTTATTCCTAATTGCCCTGAATGCCAGAAGTCCGTACGGTGTTTGGTCGGTACCCCTAATGACCATGATTATTTCTTCAACGCTAGTTATATATTTGTCGAGTTGGCCACATATACTTACAATAAAACTAATAGAAGGTTTATTAGAATATATTCCATTCCAGTTTCCCGGCTGCGCCAGTTACCTTCGGGGAGCTTCAGAGGATAAAAAGAGGAGGGTAGCCACGGCTGTCTCCAGAGAATTTCGTCGGCTATTTGTTGCGAGATTTAGTAAAAGTGTCCACCAGTATTTGCTGTTCAAAATCGACTGCCTGTCGTCTTTTTCTTGGTTTTAAATAAGCTAACAGTGAATATGTATGTAATGTTAAAGTTCTTAGAAATGAAGTATTTGACGGAGCAGAAAGTATATGTATGTTTATATGTATGTATATGCGTTGCCCTGTCCGAGCGAAAAGAATGTGGTGTCAGCTTTTTGGGCGGATGTCAGCGGCTGACTCGCCGTTGATGTTTGTTATGCAACTTTGCATCGCAAAGCATCCCGGTTCGATGTCTTCTATTTGTGTAGGCGTGGTGGTTTAGAGGGAGGGGTGGTGTGTTTTACCGATGGGTCGGTAACTCCCGCCTCCTATGGCTCTGTCGACTCCTTACCGCTGATCTTGCTCCGTTCCTGGTAGCTCCTCCTCAAGGTCTTTTCGCCAATTGCCGGCCGAACTGAATGCCTTCCAGTGGGCTGGGGTGCGCCTTATATAGCGGTTTGGCGGAGTATAGTGTGCCCGCATATCCCAACTGATTTTATGCTACATTAGTGTGGCCGATCTATTTCGGGCCAGTGCACAGTGGGCCAGATGATTTTTCAAGCTGGACAAAAGTCACTTTTTAAATGCTTAAATATTGTATTTTTTTTTCGTTTTTTTAACTGGCAATATCCGTCTGATCATATAAGAGTTTTTGTTGATTTACATCATCAGCTGTGAGCTTTTAAAGTCGACATATGTTTCAGCAGGTGGTCTGCAAATATTTGGCGTACAGTTTCGTGTTTGTTGATTAATTTATAATTGAAACAAAGTAAAACAAATTAATTCAAAGGTAGGAAAAGGTATGTTCTAAATAAAAACAATGTGTTTGTGACCCGTATTTTTATATTTAGAAAAAAAAGTGTTCGAAGTTTGTTATTTTACCAGGTATGGCATTATGCTTAATACTAACTTATTTGGACTATACTAACATTTTTCACTTTTGTTCAAGCTGATTTCAGCAATTATGTATCGTATGAGTCTTTGTGTCGTTAATATGTTAAAAATTATGTCCAACTTCGACCAACTTTTAAGTCTGAGGCACATTTTAGGTGAAATGTCAGCCCAAAAGCGCGTGCTTTATTCCACTTGGCTTAGCGAAAATGATCCCGCAAAGAGACCTCTGGTTTTAAAAGAATTGGTATTTGGTACAATTATAAAAAACCGCCAGCTTTCTGAAATGAAATCTGAAATTATTACTAGAAAATTAACTAGACTTACAGAAAATCTTGTCATTATAGCAAAACTTATTTCGAAAAAAAAAAAAACAGAAATGGCTTGATGAGCCACTGTTAATATATAATGTACCATTAAATTCAGATCTGCGTCGGCCCAAGAAGGATTTTGTTGCCACAAAGTTCAGGGGAGAAAAGGGGTAATCTTGTGAAGGAAACCACATGTGACGAATTAATGGTGGCAACGAGCTTATATATACATATATACCGATTCAGTATGATCTTAATGGTATGATCTTATTGGTATAATGTCTGAAGAAGCACTTGAAGCTAGGAATAAAGATTTCAGAAACACTCGACTAAACCATTCCCGTAAGGACAAAAGGAGTAATACAATGGAGGATGTTATAAACGGCTTACTTGTTTCATCGGATCCGTATATAACGGCTATGTCGAACACTTCTAACACTAATTGTAAAAAATTCAATTTTGATAAAACCGTGGCTTTCCTTTGTTTTTGTGTTGAGTCATGCAGCCGCCAAAACTGTGCAGTAGACTAATTTTATACTCTTAATATTGTAAGCCGAAATAGTCATTAATAGCAGTTGCGATGCCCATAGTGCATCGCACTCTCTCTTTGTTATCTACTCTCTCTTTGTTATTTACCTACATTAAGCTCGGGCGCTGCATTTCGGCTGTCTGTCCCGACAATTGTAACTTTTTCGTTTTTCGGCAAAGTCTCAACTTGTGAATTTGATATAGCTCTTGGTCGGCCCTAGCTGCCAGTATAATAAACAAAACAAACAGTATTTGAAAATATTTGGCTATTTATTATTCGCAACAGCTATTGAAAAAGCTCAATAGCTAAACATTTGGTGACCCCGACCTGATCGTGTTAATATGCATGCATATGCATAATTTAATGCACTTATCCCTTTTATAAATAAATATATCAATATATTAAAATGCAATCGGTTGGACAAGTGAGTGGTGATTTATGTGATAGTGGCTGTGTTTAAGCGAGCTAGCATTATATATATACATACATTGCTACATATATCAAGTGCAGCCGCCCCGTTACGTGCATTGTCTCCGCTTGCATTTTCGGCATTTGTTTTGTGCTCATCTTCCCGCTGAACCGAATTTAAAGCGATTTGTTGGTATTCCCTCTGAAAGTGACAAAAACAGGGTGACCTTTTTAAAGCGCAAAGCCAATGCGTTGTTCAGCAGGTTGCAGATGCTACAAACGTCGCTGTCTAATGAGACGCTAAGCGCTTACGAGGAACCCACTCTTACAGTGAGGCTGGAGCAGATTGATGAGCTGCAAAGTGCCTTCAATGTTCTGCATACAGAACTGGAGGAATTAGATTTCAACGAAATTGGCAGTGAAATGAGTTTTGGAGTTTTGATAAATTCATCGTAGAATTCAAGGCTAGTGTGCGCGCGGAAGTAGTCAAACGCAATGTGCATTTCGCGCCGCACTCGACGCTTGCGGAAGGTGTTGTGCCCCACCAGTGTAGAGTTCAGCAGCCGCGGCCGAGGGCGATGCCGTTGCCGCCTGTACAGCTGCCAACGTTTGGCGGAGGCTACGCAAACTGGACGGATTTTTACTCCGTGTTCACGAGCATAATTGACAGCCATCCGGACCTCTCCAACATTGAGAAATTTCAGCATCTGCGTTCATGTTTAAGGGATTCGGCGCTGGAAACTATCCGATCATTAGAGATCTCAAACGGCAATCACGAAGCGGCTTTAGAGTTGCTTCAAAAAAGGTTTGATAATCGGCGTCTCGTGTTTCTGGCGCACGGTCTTTGTCAACCTTATTCCGTCGTGGGAATCGATGGCTGCATTCCTGGAGCAGCGATGTAGGACTTTGGAGGCTGTGGATTGCGCCACGGCAACCTATACGCCAGGCGTTCACGTGGGCAGAAATCGTTCGACGCTAGTTGCTACCACCCAAAATTCTCTTGGCTGCATGCTGTGCCATAGTGCAGAGCATGCCATATATTATTGCCTGCAATTTAGAGACTTAGCGCCAGTAGATCGTCTGCGCGAGGCAAAGAGACTAGCACTTTGCCTTAACTGCCTAAAGGCAGGTCAGCAGCTACGGCAATGCAGCTCGAGCCGATGCCGCACCTGTGGAGTCAGGCATCATACTCTGCTTCATGTAAATGGTCCGCCTTCCTCGCAGCCACATGTTCCGGTGTCTTCAAGCTCCCACACTGAGCCTTCTGCCCCGCTGTCGACTTCTTCTACTCTATCTGCCCAGGATTTCGGTAGTGACCTTGTGCTGCTAGCCACTGCAACCGTTTTAGTGCAGAATCGGTCGTGACTGTTCGTTCCCTGCAGGGCCTTGTTGGATTCTGGCTCTCAACTGCACTTGGTCACCTCTCGGTTTGGAAATCAACTGCAACTTAAGAGGTCGATGTCGTCTGGCTCCGTCACTGGAATCGGGGATTCCAATTTTGCGACTGATGGATTCTCGTTAGGAATTGCGATGCGGTCTGTCACTTCGAATTTCTTAACGAGCATAACAGCAGTTATCGCTCCCAATATCACGGATCGCCAGCCATGCTTTATTGTGGACATTGGGGACTGGAAGATTCCAAAAAACCTGCAGCTCGCCGACCCGGAATTTCATAAAGCTAAGCGTGTTGACCTGTTAATAGGAGCTAGCTTTTTTTATGAGCTGCTGTACGTAGGCCATATAAAGTTGTTGCCAGGACTGCCACTGCTTCAAAAAACTCGTCTGGGCTGGGTTGTGTCTGGAGGCTGCGCTCGCCCGTCCGGTAGCGCCTTAAAAGCTTTACGCGTTTCTTCTTCAGCCAGCGAGAAAAACAGCATTGATGTTGTACTTGATTCACTTCTGCAGCGCTTTTGGGAGGTAGAAAATTGTCCCGGTCCTATAGTTCAAGCCACTAAGAAGGACCTAGATTGCGAGGCGCACTTTGTTAAAAATTACATCCGATTGCCAGCTGGCGATTACTCGGCACTTCTGCAGCGCTTTTGGGAGGTAGAAAATTGTCCCGGCCCAATAGTTCAAGCCACTAAGGAGGAGCTAGATTGCCTCCAACCGCATTTGCGGTTGCTGGTATAGACTTCTGTGGTCCCTTCTTTCACAAGTCGGATACACGCAACAAGCCTGCGGTTAAATGCTGCGTCTGCGTATTTATATGCTTTGCAACCAAGGCAGTGCACCTGGAGCTGAACAAGGATCTCTCGACAATTGCGGTTCTGTGCGGACTTAAGGGGTTCATATGCACCCGGCGGAAGCCGAAGCAAATTTGGTCAGACAACGCCTCCAATTTTGTCGGCGCTAAGAATGAACTTCTGTAACTTCGAAGGTTATTTCTCAGCAGCGAGCATCAAGGCTCCGTTCAGAATTTTTTCCTTTCGGAGACGATAAACTGGCGGTTCATCCCTCCACGGTCGCCCCATTTCGGTGGACTTTGGGAAGCGGCGGTGAAAACGGCCAAGCATCATTTCTACCGCTCTGTGGGTATGACAGTTTTGACCTTCGACGAGCTGAGGACGCTGGTGTGCCACATCTCTGCAGTTGTTAACTTCAGACCATTAGTTCTCATTTCAGAGAACCCTGCCGATCTGGACGTCCTCACTCCGACGCATTTTCTCAATGGTGGTCCGCCTTCGTCGTTTGACGAGCCAGATATAACGGGCCTAAACTATAGTCGGCTTGACTCTTGGCAGCGCTTCTCCTTTCTTCAGCAAATCTTTTGGTCGCGATGGAAGGAAGAATACTTGTCGTTGCTCCAGCAGCGCTCCAGCAGCGAACGACGCGCAGCGTCGTTCTTGTTAAGTACGAGAATCTACCCCCAATGAGATGGCCTTTGTCATGCAGTTGATTCCTGGCAGAGACGGCGGCGCTGCATTTCGGCTGTCTATCCCGCCAATTGTCACTACTTCGTTTTTCAGCAAAGACTCAACTTGTGAATTTGATATAGCTCTTGGTCAGCCCTAGCTGCCAGTATAATAAACAAAACAAACAGTATCGGAAAATATTTGGATATTTATTATTCGCAACAGCTATTGAAAAAGCTCAATAGCTAAACAGTTTACTTGAGTTATTACTAAAGTTCCGACAGCTGGGCAGCCTGGCCCACTGTGCAGTGTGACCTTTCGCGCATGATCTTGGCGCGTGCGCCGTTTAGGTTTTGTGGAGTTCAAATTAAAATACGTCTTGGTTCTTTTAGGTTTAACCTCAGAATGAATTTTATTTCTTTGCTTCATATTCTTTACAGCTATGTTTGATACAATTGGAATTCGCTGATGTGACAGTAAATGGGAATGGGAGCGGATGCGGTTCTGTAGTTTGTGTGGATCAGCGTTTCGGTGGCCGATATAAAAGTGTCGCCTAAACCTCCGGTTTTCGAGGGGGTTTCGGCGGGGGACCGCCGAGGGTAAATGCTGAGGCGGTAACGCCTCCCCCTCAGACTGAACTACCGACCATAGCGGGGATATAGTTGCTGAAACGGGTGAATCGATGGTGGGAGTAAAAGTGGAATGTGGGGTATTCTCTGTTGTAAAAATGGTCGACGAAATAGGCCACGACGAATACTATTATTAATAGTACACCAAGCATCGTGTAGGTCGTTGTTGTATGGATTGTGGTTCCCCACCATATCTTGTTGATCTGTACTTTTGATTCTAGACCCTCCATCTTTAGCTCATGTATTCCCAACTCCTGGGTTGTCCTGTTCTTCGTAATCGTTTCTATCAGCGGTATGTCTAACTTCAATTCCGCTGTGCCAAGCCTCTCCACCGCTTCATACTGCACATTGTTCGTTCATAAGCAGTGTGTTTGCGCTAATCGCTGCGTACTTATTCTAATATTGTTTATTATCTGTTAAAAGATAGTGTGTTTGCGCTAACCGCTGTGTACTTATTCTTATATTATTTCTTATTTATTAATGAGCAGTGTGTTTGTGGTGACGAACTCTGTGTATCCGCTTAAGTGAATTGTTAAGGTGTCTTGTGTATTTTGGCTTCTTGAGTTTCCGTGTGCGCAATGAAGTTCTGTAATTAATTCATTATAGGTAACTTGACATTCCAGATTTAATTCAGCAAAATGGGGTTTCATAATATGTGTCGCTCATGTGTAATTAATTATTCACGTTATTTTCTAGTTTACTTTATTTACTGTACTCTTTTTCTTTATGTATTTGTAATTTTACTTTCTTAAGTTTATTTAATTTTTCTGTTTTATTTAATTTATTTAATATTTTTAATTTATTCATTTATTTTCTTTATGTGATTTATTTAATTTCTTTAATTTATTCGCTTTATTTAATTTATTCAATTTATTTATCTCGTTTATCAACACCTGCATGCCGAAGCCAGTTGTTCAGCTGTGCGATACAGCTTCACAACCGATTGCGGACGGTCTATGCCACGAATACACGATTCTTTACCTAACACCTTACATGCTGAAGCTAGCTCCTTGGCTGTGCGATACAGCGTCGAAACTTAGTGCAGCCAGTCGATGTACCCCGGTGTTTCCCCTGGCTCGTAGCCCTATGCATAATTCACTCTTAACCATTCCTACCCTAGGCAGCCGCCCTGTGTGTTACAGTGCGCCGCCCAATACATGTGGATAGTTGAGTCGCCAAATTTCATCTTTATTTAATTTCATTTAATCCTTTTTTTAGTTGTTTAAAATATACCTTTGCATAACCAATCCTACGCTAGGCAGCTGCTCTGCGCGTTGCAGTGCGCCGCCCAATACATGTGAATGGCTGCACCCTATTCGTAATCCTTGGTCCCGCCCTCATGCTAGGCAGCCGCCTAATACATGCGAACGAGCCGAATTTTTTAATTTCTTTATATCTTCGGGCGCCCCAGCGCCTCTCAATCCGTTCCTGAATTTGTATGCAAGGTTCGAACGATAAGGGAAAATGTTCGTCCGAACCGAATCTCTCCACGACCGGCTCGATCAGACGACCGATCAACATCGAACCGCACCGGGTGTCGACGGTTCGATGTGCCGAAGCGGTACGTCCGAGTAAACGAGCGTCGGCTGCTGTAATACCGAGCGAACTCGGCGGTTATCGTAGAAGTTCGGTGCACATTCGGGTGGTTTTCATCGAGCCGCGACCGTTCGTTCGTTTCTTGCACCGAGTTCGACTCATGCATACCTTTTCTCCTCACTTCTTTTAATTAATTGATTTAATATTTTTTTTTTTCACTCATTGTTGTTTCTTGTTTCCATTTCTTATTTATTATTCATTTATTATTTGTCTTTGTTTTACTGTTCTCCTTGCTTGGGATTTTATTTTATTCTTTTTTTTTTTTTATTAACTCCCAAAATTTGGGTTTATATACATGTTTCACTCATCGCTATATCTCGATTTATTTATTCTTATTCGTATTTTTGTTATTTGTACTTATTTCTTTTATTCCCCTTGCCTTGGGATTTATTATTTTACTTGCGATTTTATTATCGCCACATCCATTGCACATACTTCACTCTACTCACATGCCCTCCTTACATCGATATTAAAATTAGTGTTCTCCTTATCATCCTTGGATCTCTTAATCCTTCCTTTCCTCGGTCTTCTCGAGTCCTAGTTGACTCGTCCTTCGGCCTGAGGTGTACCGACTGCGCCAGTTAATATGTAGGTCCGTTTAGGTTTTGTGGAGTTCAAGTTAAAATACGTCTTGGTTCTTTTAGGTTTACATTCAGAATGAATTTTATTTCTTTGCTTCATATTCTTTACAGCTATTTTTGATACAATTGGAATTCGCTGATGTGACAGTAAATGGGAATGGGAGTGGATGCGGTTCTGTAGTTTGTGTGGATCAGCGTTTCGGTGGCCGATATAAAAGTGTCGCCTAAACCTCCAATTGTCGAGGGGGTTTCGGCGGGGGACCGCCGAGGGTACATGCTGAGGCGGTAACTCGCGCTTTGTGTTTGAATTCAAATGCGGGTTGTGTGTTACTACTATGTGCGTGTTCGACGCGTCACAAGACTTCTCGTTCCCTGTGCAATTCCTCGTACTCATCTGCCAGGATCAGGAGTGCCTCTAGGTCGTCCACGTGGTAGGATTTCAACGCTATTCGGAAGTTTAGCGTGCAATTCTCCTTGATGAGCTCCAGCGTCTTCTTTTTCCCATACCCAAGAGGTCTTATCAGGGTCTGCATTCCGACCATGTAGTCCTTGAGGGCTTCCCTAAACCCTTGCTTCCTTTGTTTCATCTTGTCCGCGAGTTTCGTAAAGTACCCCCTGGGCAGGAAGTATGTTTGGAAATTTGGCCCAAGTCCTAAAGTGTTTGTTGTTAGATATGTACCATTTCAGAGCCTTTCCCTGCATTAATTCCGGTATGGCTCGGGAAATCAGGTTCAGGTCCAAACCATACGTGTTTGCGGACCACTCCACCTTCTCCAGGGATTCGATGGGTTTTTCTTCACAGTCAAAGCAAAAAGACCATTCTCTGACTTGTTTCGCAACTTTTGCGTAGTCCGGCTGGTTGTGCCTGGTTCTTTCTGGTAAACTTCGTTGACCTTCCCGCTGCATCTCCTCCATGCTCCGACTTGCGATGAAGTCTTCACCCTCGGGGTTCGTCAGCTCTACGCTTGGAACTGGTCTGTCTGGATATGCCGCCTGCAATTCTGTCTAGACTGCTGCCAGCGCAACCTCTGTGCGACATATGCGAAGTCTTCCTTTTTAAGACGATAGATCCAACTTCTACCCATACTGCTTAATTTGTGTCTACTGCCGGGATAATCACGTTATTTGGGCGCCAGATGTAACGAACTGATTTTGTTTGTCTGCTCGCTACGGAATACGTTCAGTAGAGTTTGTGCGTTCGTCCCACCAACTTTATAGAATAACGTGATCACCCGGATACCAGTAATAACACTCGCAGTTACGTTCTTGGATCTTTATTTGTGCTTGGACTTACAAAGGAATCTGATTATCCTTGGTGCCTTGGTGCTGGATGGATTGTCCACCGGCCTCGTTCCGCTGTCTCACCGCTCCTGTCGTCCTGAATGTGGCGGACCTTCGTTGTTGGGCGCTCGTCGCTTGGGCTAAGAGTTGTTATCTTACGCAGACTCACGGCAGCTAACGGCTGTGATCCCCAAGGCAAACGCCTGTGGAACAGCAACACGCTCATGTGTAATTAATTATTCACGTTATTTTCTAGTTTACTTTATTTACTGTACTCTTTTTCTTTATGTATTTGTAATTTTACTTTCTTAAGTTTATTTAATTTATCTGTTTTATTTAATTTATTTAATATTTTTAATTTATTCATTTATTTTCTTTATGTGATTTATTTAATTTCTTTAATTTATTCGCTTTATTTAATTTATTCAATTTATTTATCTCGTTTATCAACACCTGCATGCCGAAGCCAGTTGTTCAGCTGTGCGATACAGCTTCACAACCGATTGCGGACGGTCTATGCCACGAATACACGATTCTTTACCTACCACCTTACATGCTGAAGCTAGCTCCTTGGCTGTGCGATACAGCCTCGAAACTTAGTGCAGCCAGTCGATGTACCCCGGTGTTTCCCCTGGCTCGTAGCCCTATGCATAATTCACTCTTAACCATTCCTACCCTAGGCAGCCGCCCTGTGTGTTACAGTGCGCCGCCCAATACATGTGGATAGTTGAGTCGCCAAATTTCATCTTTATTTAATTTCATTTAATCCTTTTTTTAGTTGTTTAAAATATACCTTTGCATAGCCAATCCTACGCTAGGCAGCCGCTCTGCGCGTTGCAGTGCGCCGCCCAATACATGTGAATGGCTGCACCCTATTCGTAATCCTTGGTCCCGCCCTCATGCTAGGCAGCCGCCTAATACATGCGAACGAGCCGAATTTTTTAATTTCTTTATATCTTCGGGCGCCCCAGCGCCTCTCAATCCGTTCCTGAATTTGTATGCAAGGTTCGAACGATAAGGGAAAATGTTCGTCCGAACCGAATCTCTCCACGACCGGCTCGATCAGACGACCGATCAACATCGAACCGCACCGGGTGTCGACGGTTCGATGTGCCGAAGCGGTACGTCCGAGTAAACGAGCGTCGGCTGCTGTCATACCGAGCGAACTCGGCGGTTGTCGTAGAAGTTCGGTGCACCTTCGGGTGGTTTTCATCGAGCCGCGACCGTTCGTTCGTTTCTTGCACCGAGTTCGACTCATGCATACCTTTTCTCCTCACTTCTTTTAATTAATTGATTTAATATTTTTTTTTTTTCACTCATTGTTGTTTCTTGTTTCCATTTCTTATTTATTATTCATTTATTATTTGTCTTTGTTTTACTGTTCTCCTTGCTTGGGATTTTATTTTATTCTTTTTTTTTTTTTATTAACTCCCCAAATTTGGGTTTATATACATGTTTCACTCATCGCTATATCTCGATTTATTTATTCTTATTCGTATTTTTGTTATTTGTACTTATTTCTTTTATTCCCCTTGCCTGGAGATTTATTATTTTACTTGCGATTTTATTATCGCCACATCCAATGCACATACTTCACTCTACTCACATGCCCTCCTTACATCGATATTAAAATTAGTGTTCTCCTTATCATCCTTGGATCTCTTAATCCTTCCTTTCCTCGGTCTTCTCGAGTCCTAGTTGACTCGTCCTTCGGCCTGAGGTGTACCGACTGCGCCAGTTAATATGTAGGTCCGTTTAGGTTTTGTGGAGTTCAAGTTAAAATACGTCTTGGTTCTTTTAGGTTTACATTCAGAATGAATTTTATTTCTTTGCTTCATATTCTTTACAGCTATTTTTGATACAATTGGAATTCGCTGATGTGACAGTAAAAGGGAATGGGAGCGGATGCGGTTCTGTAGTTTGTGTGGATCAGCGTTTCGGTGGCCGATATAAAAGTGTCGCCTAAACCTCCAATTGTCGAGGGGGTTTCGGCGGGGGACCGCCGAGGGTACATGCTGAGGCGGTAACTCGCGCTTTGTGTTTGAATTCAAATGCGGGTTGTGTGTTACTACTATGTGCGTGTTCGACGCGTCACAAGACTTCTCGTTCCCTGTGCAATTCCTCGTACTCATCTGCCAGGATCAGGAGTGCCTCTAGGTCGTCCACGTGGTAGGATTTCAACGCTATTCGGAAGTTTAGCGTGCAATTCTCCTTGATGAGCTCCAGCGTCTTCTTTTTCCCATACCCAAGAGGTCTTATCAGGGTCTGCATTCCGACCATGTAGTCCTTGAGGGCTTCCCTAAACCCTTGCTTCCTTTGTTTCATCTTGTCCGCGAGTTTCGTAAAGTACCCCCTGGGCAGGAAGTATGTTTGGAAATTTGGCCCAAGTCCTAAAGTGTTTGTTGTTAGATATGTACCATTTCAGAGCCTTTCCCTGCATTAATTCCGGTATGGCTCGGGAAATCAGGTTCAGGTCCAAACCATACGTGTTTGCGGACCACTCCACCTTCTCCAGGGATTCGATGGGTTTTTCTTCACAGTCAAAGCAAAAAGACCATTCTCTGACTTGTTTCGCAACTTTTGCGTAGTCCGGCTGGTTGTGCCTGGTTCTTTCTGGTAAACTTCGTTGACCTTCCCGCTGCATCTCCTCCATGCTCCGACTTGCGATGAAGTCTTCACCCTCGGGGTTCGTCAGCTCTACGCTTGGAACTGGTCTGTCTGGATATGCCGCCTGCAATTCTGTCTAGACTGCTGCCAGCGCAACCTCTGTGCGACATATGCGAAGTCTTCCTTTTTAAGACGATAGATCCAACTTCTACCCATACTGCTTAATTTGTGTCTACTGCCGGGATAATCACGTTATTTGGGCGCCAGATGTAACGAACTGATTTTGTTTGTCTGCTCGCTACGGAATACGTTCAGTAGAGTTTGTGCGTTCGTCCCACCAACTTTATAGAATAACGTGATCACCCGGATACCAGTAATAACACTCGCAGTTACGTTCTTGGATCTTTATTTGTGCTTGGACTTACAAAGGAATCTGATTATCCTTGGTGCCTTGGTGCTGGATGGATTGTCCACCGGCCTCGTTCCGCTGTCTCACCGCTCCTGTCGTCCTGAATGTGGCGGACCTTCGTTGTTGGGCGCTCGTCGCTTGGGCTAAGAGTTGTTATCTTACGCAGACTCACGGCAGCTAATCGCTGTGATCCCCAAGGCAAACGCCTGTGGAACAGCAACACGTTAACCCCACGTCTGGCTCGGACTGGTGGCGCCGGTACCCCTCCTGTTTGGATCGCACGGACACACCAGACTTTCGCCTGGTTCAAGTACGCGGTCTCCTACAGAGTCCACCACAATCCCTGCCGCTTTTTCCTGTGCCCTCCTTGGTTTGGCTTCGCCTGTTAAATGCCTCTGGGCTACCCGTGCTTCGTCGTATTGGACCTCAGTTACCTGGGTCTCAATTCGGAGACTTTCCTTGTCCATTTCCAGAGTCTCCAAACTCTCTTCTATCAGAGTCTCCAAACTCTCTTTCTCTAGGTTTCGCACTGCTGTTAGTACGCGTTGACTTGTTGCGTAACTGGCAACGGCAGGCCCTCCTAATGCGATCACTATCCGCATTTGTGCGGAGTCTTAACTCCTCACAAATCTTTAATTAATTTATGATAAAATCCACAAACGCCTAAAAATTATTTAATTGGTTTGAAAATTGCCTTTAATACCATCGGTTGTAATTATGTGTCTTAAAAATTTTATTTTGCGTTTCATTAATTCACGAATTAAGTTAGGATATACAAACAACGCTTAAAAATTTGTGAAATGATTGAACAATGTTGTCGAAAGATAATTCGTTTTTTATATGTTATTTTTAAAACGATTAAATTTACCGAAGGGAGGTAAATTCATTATGATTTTAGGGAAGGGATGCGGAGCTGTCGCCGGGGCCTTTTAGCGGACGAGGAAGACACCGCGAGAAGAGAACGCGAGGAGCAGTAAATGAGAACGCGTAAAATAGTCGGTGAGAACACTTAAACCTCTAAGTTAGAACACGCGTTATCAGGAAACAGGATATGAAGTGCAAGGATAATCACCGTGATTGAGGAGTGCAACCAAGATCACAGATCATGGCCCCGCTACCATAACATCCTAGGTCTTACTCGAGCTGGCATGGTCCAGCTTTTTGAGAACGACGGCACACAAAAGACGGCGGGCCAGTGGACTTTGTATTGTTGCGTTCAACTTCGCCCTGAAAGGATTTCAGGGTGCCGAGTTGCACGTAGAGGTCGTGCCCCTCTAGCAATGCTCTGGGCTATGCTCGTTGGAACTGACGTGGGTTTTATCTACCTCACCTATACCCTAACATAAATTAAAACAAGAGAGAACGCTATAGTCGAGTTCCCCGACTATCTGATACCCGTTACTCAGCTAGTGGAACGGCGAGGGAGAGTCTTAAACACTGACACTTTTTGGCGGTTTGTGGGCTTTAGAGTGGGCGTGGCAGAAATTTTTTTGGCAAATCGATAGAAATTTAAAAGACTTATACAAAAATGAAAAAAAAATATCAAAACATCTTTCAAAAGAGTGGGCGTAGCAGCTTTGGGCGGTTTGTGGGCGTTAGAGTGGGCGTGGCAAAAAGTTTTTTGGCAAGTCGATAGAAATTTACAAGACTAATACAAAAATGAAAAATTATCAAAACATTTTTCAAAAGTGTGGACGTGGCAGTTTTGGGCGGTTTGTTGGCGTTAGAGTGGGATTGGCAACATGAATCAACAAAATCGTCGCTGCGTCTATGTCTCTGGAGTCTGTATGCTTAGTCTTAACTTTCTAGCTTTTGTAGTTCCTGAGATCTCGACGTTCATACGGACGGACAGACAGACGGACAGACTGACAGACGGACATGGTCATATCGACTCGGCTATTGATCCTGATCAAGAATATATATACTTTATATGGTCGGAAACGCTTCCTTTTGCCTGTTACATACTTTTCAACGAATCTAGTATACCCTTTTACTCTACGAGTAACGGGTATAAAAATAACTGCACTAATAAATCCAATATGGGGATCTTATAAAAATCGTGATAGGTAGATAAAATCTGTATTTACAAATCTTCGTCCAGTCAGGCGTTAGAGAAACTTGAATGTTATGCTCCCTTTTTTATACCCATCCTTCCTCGGTATTAGGTGTACGTTTTCAAATAGCTACACCTTGTTTGATGATAATTTACTTAACACATACTGTTTCGGTGACGATTGGAAATCTGCTTGAGTAGCTAACTTCGCATCATAAACCAAAAAAGTTGGAACATATCGATAAGCGTATCTGTGCCAAAACTAAAGTTAACGGAAAAGGAAATATGTACTAGCTTTACTGCAAGTATGGACAAAGGTGTAAAACGATTTTTAGAGAACCGGACGTGGCCGACAAAAACTATATGTTTACCCACCGCCAGCGGTATCACAGAAAAATAGCTTGACAAATATATATCCGATATATAAATATATATTACCCATAGGGCTAAAATTTGGCTATACTACACATCAGCCCACAACCGAACAAAACATAGAGGTGAGGCAAGTGATCTTCGTTTTATACAGTCTGACTTAACAAGTGAGCTGAACCTTTACGTCTTCAAATTTTTCAAAGAGGTCCTACGTAACACTTTTGTGGCCTTGGCTCTCAAAATGGCTATATATGTGTGATAGGTACTACAGCGTCCTTGAGGGCATGTCAAAAAGTTTTGTGGGAAGCTAAGACATTTTACAAGACTAATTCAAATAATGAGTTTAGTAAGTTTGTATGCGTTGAAGTGGGCGTAGCGAAAAAATGCTGGAAAATCGATAGAAAAAACAAAATAAAACAAGAGAGCACGCTATAGTCGAGTTTCCCGACTATCTGATATCCTTTACTCAGCTAGTGGAAGAGCGAAGGAGATTCTTCAACACTGTCGGTTTGTAGGCGTTAGAGTGGGCGTGGCAAAACGTTTTCTGGCAAATCAAAATTAATTTACAAGACTAATAAAAAAATATCAAAACATTTTTAAAAGGTGTGGGCGTGGCAGAAATTTACCAGACTAATTCAAAAATGAAAAAAATATCAAAACATTTTCAAAAAAGTGGGCGTGGAAGTTTTGGGCGTTTTGTGGACGTGGCAATATGAATCGACAAACTTGCGCTGCGTCTATGTCCCTGGAGTCTGTATGCTTAATCTCAACTTTCTAGCTTTTGTAGTTCCTGAGATCTCAGTGTTTATACGGACGGATGGACAGACGAACATGACGAGATCGACTCGGCTATTGATTTAGATCAAGAATATATATAATTAAATAATCGCAATACTATATGTAAAAAAAATATAATTTTATTTTTAGTTGAGAAGAACACCGACCGATTATAATTAGTCCGCAAACTGAACTCATAATTTCTCTTGTTTCTAAGTGATTTATTGGTTCTAAACGTGTAACATTGTTGGTGATAAAAATCGTTTGTGTAAAGTCGGCAACATTATTAGAAATTAGGAATTCATCTATTTGCATGGTACAATTTTTATTTTGAATGTGTTGTTTCCTGATATTAATATTTTGTTGTTCGTACTATCTTGGTTGACAACTGTTTCAGGAATATTCCATGTTAAAAGTATATTTGGTTCTATATAATTTATTTGGAAATTTCTTTGGGTTTTAATGCATTTGCATTGTTTAATAAGTCCAACAATACATTTGTCGAATATTACGAGGGTCGTTTGATAAGTCCGTGACTTTTTGAATAAATATATTTTTTTCGTCAAGAAGCGTTTTATTTCTCAACATAATCTCCTTTTAGCTCTATACATTTAGTCCAGCGTTTTTCCAATTTTTTTATTCCTTCCAAATAATAGGTTTTCTCAAGGCCCTCAAAATAGTCGTTTGTTTCTGTGATGACCTCTTCATTTGACCCGAATCTCTTACCGCCGAGCCATTTCTTCATGTTTGGAAACAAAAAATAGTCACAGGGGGCTAAATCTGGAGAATATGCTGGATGGGGTAGCAGTTCGTAGCCCAATTTATGAATTTTGCCATGCTGACTACACACGTGTGCACCCGTGCATTGTCCTGATGGAACAGCACTTTTTTTTTCGCCAAATGCGGTCGTTTCTGCTTCAAATCAATATCGAATCTGTCAAAAGCTCTGAATAATATTCGCCGGTGATCGTTTTACCCTTTTCAAGGTAATCGATGTGAATGATACCTTGTGCATCCCAAAAAACTGTGGCCATGACCTTGTTGGCCGACAGACCCACCTTGGCCTTCTTTGGTGCACGTTCACCCGGAGAAACCCACTGTCTTGATTGTTCTTTGGTCTCTGGTGTGGTGTGGTGGATCCATGTTTCGTCTACGGTAACGAAACGGCGCAAAAATTCGTTTGGATTGCGGTTGAACATCGCCAAACACTCCTTTGAAATGGTCACACGGTTGCGCTTATGGTCGTGTGTGAGCAATCGCGGCACCCATCGCGCGGAAAGCTTTTTCATGTCCAAATATTCATGTAAAATGTGATGTACCCGTTCAGTTGAGATGCCTACAGCCTCAGCTACCTCACGCACTTTCATTCTCCGATCATCCAATATCATTCCATGGATTTTGTCGACGATTTCTGGCATGACGACCTCTTTTGGGCGACCTGAACGTTCGGCATCACTTGTACTGGTACGACCACAACGGAACTCAGTAAACCATTTCTTAACCATTGAAATTGATGGTGCAGAGTCCCATAATATTTATCAAGTCTTTCCTTGGTTTCGGTGATGGATTTTTTACGCAAAAATAATGCTTAATTAGCACACGAAATTCACTTTTTTCCATTTTCGTTAAAATTCACGAGATCGTCTGCTTTCAATGCCTATAAAACGCAAACCAAAAAACGCAGCTTTCTCAAAATTTTACAGTCAGCTGTTAATCGATAACTGCTGACAGGAGCAGTGTTGTATTTAGAGCAGGTGCGCGGCAAATACAAAAAGTCACGGACTTATCAAACGACCCTCGTAATTTATCTGTATTTTTATGAAATACTTGGTTATTGAATATATAAAATTTATCGAATATTTGCTCGGTTAGAATATAGTTATGTTCATCTGGGTACGGAACTATTTGAAATATCGGAACTTTGACCATAGTGATAAGTGATAACATGCAACTAAGCATTATTATAAATATATTGCGTACTTTGCGCTTCTCTGGTTGGTCTAGAATTATCGTATTTGCTCTTATTAATCTTTTTTTGTTTCTTGAATTTTGATTTATAATGAACGATTTTCCTGCCGCGGTTTGTTTCCTTAAAATGTTTACTGTCTACTTGTTCAATTCTTCCTGTCTATAGCCGGTTTATATTTTATATCAACTTCAAAATCATGCCTATTTTTATTAAGATATTCGATCTTATCGAACCTTGTAAACCTATCTTCGATATTTTGTTCACTACCGATGATTCTCAGCTTTTCATTTACGGTCTTGTGAAATCTTTCTATATCAGATACACCATTTTTGCTGGTTGTTACAGAAAGTTATACGCCTTCGGATCTTAACCAATTTTGCAAAGCTGTGCACATAAAAGCTGAGTCTTTGTCCGCTTTAATTTCCTGTGGCTTTCCCATATCATAGAATATTTTAGTAATGGCTCCTTTCGCTTCTAGCCAATCTCTACTTTTTACTTCAACTAGTGAGGCAAATTTTGAATAAATACCAATACAAGATAGGAAGATCCGGTTACCCGTTAGATAAAAATCTGTCACGTATTTTTCCCCTGTGTTAAATATTTCTGGTGTTGTTTCAAATGTCAATCGATGTTCTGTTTTTGCCAGATTTCACATTCATTGATAATATTTTAAATTAGCATTTGACTAACCGGGTAATAGTATTTTTCTTTAAACCAATTAATGGTTTTTTCTATACCTGGATGTAAGAGTTCCTTATGTTTCTTTAGAATTAAATCTTTAAATTCCGCATTAGTTAGTATATCAATTAGCTTCGTGGTACATCTCAATAGTTAATTTATAAATAGTATCGATTCTTCGCGTGCCAATGACATATAAATTATATCCCGTAATTTTTGGTCTATTACGGATTTAACAGTTCTTTTTAACATTTCAGTGTAATTTGATTTATCGACAGGGTCGCTTTCTAATTCTAACTTGTCAAACATAATCCAATATTGTGATTCGAGCTTCTCGATGAACTTACAGATGCTTCTGGGGTATGATGTATCCTCCAGTTGTCTTATAAGTGTTATGTAGGGCCTGTGGTCCTTGAATGCCATCGCCAGGACCGTCTTTGTATCCGTTATTTTAACGTGGGAACGTGACGATTATTGCTTAAGCATGGAGTGCTTAAATTAGGCAACGGATGTTTAGTCTACCAGTGGGTGACTTATCTGGTATCCATTGGGTACATCCAGAGTAGTGTAGGGTGTGTGGGTGTGTTTGGGTGTACATGTTGTATGTGTATCATTTGGTAGGCATGTTCTTAAGTGACTTATGGATATGTCACTCCCCCTATCATTAAATTTTGCCTGTCCTCAGGTCGTTAAATTTGGATATATCATAACATTGTTTTCTGGTTGAATATTTTCCTTGACATTAGTTTCGCTGTGCGGATGTTCTTCTTTTTGTTTACAATATTTAACAATAATTTTCTTAGGTATATTTTTAAACTTATATGCTAAATACAGAGTCAAACTAATTCTCATGATGAAAAAAGTTGTAATGCATATAGTTTGAAAAAAGGTCTAGTGTTTTACATGCAATTTTATCATTTCTCTTGTTTCTTAGTGATTTATTGGTTCTAAACGTGTAACATTGTTGGTGATATAAATCGGTTGTGTAAAATCTGCTACATTATTAGAAATTAGGAATTCATCTATTTGCATGGTACAATTTTTAATTTTAATAATGTTTTTTTCTGATATTAATATTTTCTTGTTTGTACAGTCTTGGTTGACAAGTGTTTCAGGAATATTCCATGTTAAAAGTATATTTGGTTCTATATAATTTATTTGAAAGTTTCTATCGGGTTAATGTATTTGCACTGAGTTTGTTTTGTTTAATTAGTCCAAGAATACATTTGTCAAATATTAATTTATCCGTTTCTTTATGAAATACTTGGTTATTGAATATATAAAATTTAACGAATATTTGCTCGGTTAGAATATAGTTATGTTCATCTGGGTACGGAACTATTTGAAATATCGGAACTTTAGTGACCTCGCTAGGAACGTGGGATATAATCAAAGTTATGTTTGTGTCGGTCTTAAGCCAAGTTGATGTTTTCATTTTTAGCATTTTCTCCGAATTTACGTGTTTCAAATAATCGTGTTTTAGTAGTTTTGGGTTAAAGATTCCTAATCTGGTTAATTGCATACCAAAGTCGATATTCTCTGTGTTCTGAAAACTGCTGCAGGTTGAATATCAGTATCGCAAATTGGTTGGTTCGGTTCTTTTTCCACCTTGAGCCTATTAATTATGTCTATACCGCTGTTAATAACGTCGATAACCATGTTTAGATCATAGGCTTTTACGGAGTATTTGGACATGTTATTTTTTTTTTCCTCGACCTCGTCCCTGTCGTCTTCATCTAATGTACCAATTAAGTATTTTTATGCCTTCCCTACTACATTCAAAAGACGTCTTTTGCTTCTGTTAATAATTCTTAATCCATTTATTTCCCGTTTTAGTTTATCGACTAAATATTGTATCTGAGGTACATTGGGATAGTCATTTGCTTTAGTTACTAGATTTTCGAACATAAGCATTGTCTTTGTTATGTTTATACTCAAATAGTGGTATTCGTAGCTGGTTGGAATTTCCATCGTTCCGGTTTGGAATATAAGGTATCCATTTTTCGCACTTATTGGGTTTACTTCGATGTTGCTGCATTTGACCATAGTAATAAGTGGTATCATGCAACTATGCATTATTAGAAATATATTGCGTACTTGGCGCTTCTCCGGCTGGTCTGAAATTATCGTATTTGCTCTTATTAATCTTTTTTTGTTTCTAGAATTTTGATTTATACTGAACGATTTTCCAGCCGCGGTTTGTTTCCTCAAAATGTTTACTGTCTACTTGTTCAATTCTTCCTGTCTTTTTAAATGGGTTGGTGAGTTTACTCTTTACGAGTGGAGCCTGTCTATATTTTATATCAACTTCAAAATCATGTCTATTCTTATTAAGATATTCGATCTTATGGATTTTGTTTTGTTGTACGTTAAAGTCTGGGCTGACTGCATATAGAAAAATGTCTGCCGGAGATCGTTTTGTACTATTATGTTTAGTTTTAAGATTATACCCGTATAAGACTGTTTCGAACCTTGTAAATCTATCTTCGATATTTTGTTCACTACCGATGATTCTCAGCTTTTCATTTACGGTCTTGTGAAATCTTTCTATATCAGATACACCATTTTTGCTGGTTGTTACAGAAAGTTATACGCCTTCGGATCTTAACCAATTTTGCAAAGCTGTGCACATAAAAGCTGAGTCTTTGTCCGCTTTAATTTCCTGTGGCTTTCCCATATCATAGAATATTTTAGTAATGGCTCTTTTCGCTTCTAGCCAATCTCTACTTTTTACTTCAACTAGTGAGGCAAATTTTGAATAAATATCAATACAAGATAGGAAGATCTGGTTACCCGTGAGATAAAAATCTATCACGTATTTTTCCCTTGTGTTAAATATTTCTGGTGTTGTTTCATATGTCAATTTTGTGTCTCGATGTTTTGTTTTTGCCAGATTACAGATTTCCCATTCATTAATAATATTTTGAATTAGTTTTTGACTATCTGGGTAATAGTTTTTTTCTTTAAACTAATTTATTTAATAAATGGTTTTTTTTCTAAACCTGGATGTAAAACTTCCTTATGTCTCTTTAGGATTAAATCCTTAAATTCCGCATAAGTTAGTATATCAATTAGCTTCTCAATAGTTTCGTAAAATTGTTAGGGCTAATGATTTTGGAAAATGCCCTCTGGAAGATTAGAAAATCCTTATCATTGCGGTTTTTTTGGTGCACACATATTCCTTAATGAGGGTTTTGGCGAGTTCAAGTGCCATTTTTTTATAGATTATTTTAATCTTTAGTTTTTGAAAGTAGTGGCTTAGACTTGTTGTGTCACTGTCGCCTTTTTCTCTATTTGTCTGGAGAAGAAATTGATTGGTCTCTCCGATATGGCTATATAATTTAAATTATCTTCATTAGCACTATGTATAGTTGCGCCTTCCCTGTTTGCAACTTCGCCAACTATGACTTATTCTATCTTTGTGCGGGAAAGAGCATCCGCGACATAGTTTTCTTTGCCTGGATGATATTTTATTTTATAATCGAATTCGTTAAGTTTGATTTTCCACCTTTGTAATTTCATGTTCGGCTCTTTGATATTATTGAGCCATACCAATGGCGTGTGATCACTCATTATTTCAAATGGCCTGCCGAATAAGTATAACCTGAAATATTTTGTCGCCCAAACTATATCTAACAATTCTTTTTCAATGGTAGCATAGTTGATTTCGTGTTCGTTTAGCGTTCTGCTGGCATAAAAAACGGGCTTATGGTTCTGTGATAGCACTGCACCAATAGCTACATTACTGGCGTCAGTTGTTAGAGAAAAGGGCTTTGAAAAATCGGGGTAGATTAATATAGGATCTGAAGTTATCAAAATCTTTAGTCTTTCAAATGATTTGATGTAGTCTTTACATTTGATATCTATTACAGCACCTTTGTTTTGTTTCAGGGTCATGGGTTTAACTATCTTGGCAAAGTTAGGAATGAATTTGCGATAGAACCCACATAATCCCAACAATTATTTTATCTGTTTAGGGCTCTTAGGTAACGGAGAATTTGTGTTGTAAACAATTTTTGTAGATCAAATCATCCAAAAGATTATTCATACATCTCTGAAAAGTGGCTGGAGCGTTCTTTAGGCCAAAAGGCATACGTGTATATTCGTTATGCCCATGCTTAGTTGAAAAAGCGGTTTTTGCAATAGAATTTTTCTTCCATCTGCATTTGGTGAAAACCCTTAGCTAGATCCATGGTGGTAAAATATTGGCATCTACCCAATTTATCCAATATCTTATCCATTCGAGGAATGGGGAATTTGTCATTAACAGTTATCTCGTTTAGATTCCTGTAATCAACTACCAACCTAAATTTTTGTTTCCCAGAGTCGTCTGCCTTCTTGGGGATCACCCAAATAGGAGAACAATAAAGGAAACTTCGATTTTCGAACGATCCCTTGTTCTATCATTTCTTTAATTTTTTGTTGACTTCTTGGTCAACACTTTGGGGTACTTATAGGGTTATACGGTAAACTGGATCCTTATGCTGGGTCTGGATGACATGTTTAATAGTACTGGTGAAGGTAAAATTTTCGCCTTCCTTGTACTGAATGTCTCTATATTCATATAGAACTTTCTTTAAACATTCAATTTCGTCTACATTTAGGTGTTCGAGTCTGAACTCGTTACATTCGCGTGACTCATTGTTGATCGCGAAGTTGACTATATCGTTGTCAACGGACATGGGATCGAGATGTGTTACATCATTGTCCACTGTGTCACTAACAACTTTTGAATTGAGGCATTTTGGTAATGCGGTCTCCTTCTTCTGTTGTTGATGCTTTGGTTTAAGGCACTTAGGTGCGGTCTTAACCTATTGCATCTTTGGATTGATTTCCTACACTGGAGAAGAATCATCCTTTTGCTGTGGGTCGAGGCATTTAGATGCGGTCTCGCCCTTCTTTTCTCCATACACAAACTTAAAGGTTCTTGAACCTAGAGTTACCGTCTCGTTATCATAATTTATCTTAGCTTTCGTATCCTCTAGAAACTTTCGACCTAACACGAAATCATAATTGTCGGAAAATTTGTGGATATAGAATTTCTGAACAGACGGAGTTTTGGGGTTGCGTATTATAATTCTGATTTGTTCTAGGATAATAATTGCTGTAATTGTAATTTCTATTATTGTAATATCTTTGATTATTGCTTTGACTATGATTTCCCCTGTTCCTGCGTCTGTTCCCTTCTGATCTATTAGACCGCTGATTTTCTGGACTGGCGTCATAGAGGCCTAGCTCCATTGAAGCTTGTTTTAATTTATAAATAGTATCAATATCTTTGCGTGCCAATGACATATAAATTCTATCCGGCAATTTTCGATCTATTACAGATTTAACAGTTCTTTTTATTATTTCAGTGTAATTTGATTTATCTACAGGATCGCTTTCTAATGTTAACTTGTCAAACATAATCCAAAACTGTTAGTGTTGAAGACTCTCCTTTGCACTTCCACCAGCTGAGTATCGGGCATCAGATAGTCGGGGAACTCGACTATAGCGTTCTCTCTTGTTTTTCTTTAAAGTTACGGAATTAAAAATTTTAATTAATTTTGTTTCCGACCGCACGAGATCCTACCGACTGCGCCAATTGAATAACCGCAATACTCATATGTAAAAAAAATAGAATTTTATTTTATTGAATGATTACAATATTTTTAGTTGAGAAGAACACCGACCGATTATAATTAGGGCTTAAACTGAACTCTGATAATTACTCTGATTTGATTGACGTTCAAGCCTCGGTTTCGAGCTTTTCTTATATGGACTTTAGACTTAAGGGTTCTGATTAAATGAAGAGAGAAAGCTTTGAAGTTGCTAACTTTAATTGTCTTTGCCTTTCTCTTGGATTTAAGTGCATTCGCTCTTGGATACAAGTGCTCTTAGATTCTTATAATTTTGTTTATTGAAATCTAATACTTCTGTTTTTCGGGATCGCGAGTCCGAGCTTTGAACGTGGGAACGCAACGATGATGCGAGGGATTAAGCATAGATTGTTTAAATTAGAGAACGGATGTTTAGTCTACCAGTGGGTGACTTATCAGGGATCTGGTATCTGTTGGGTACATCCAGAGTAGTGTAGGGTGTCTTTGTGTGTACATGTTGTAAGTGTATTAGTGTGTAGGCATGTTCTTAAGCTTAGGCACTTATGGATATGTCACTATATACTTTATATGGTCGGACACGCTTCCTTCTGCCTGTTACTAATCTAGCATACCATTTATACCAAAACAAATACCTTTATATCGGCTGTCAAATAATTAGGAAAATTTATAAAAAATCGGTAGAGGCTTAAATTTATTAATACACGATCACAATTTATTGTATCTGTACACTTTGTCTTTACAATTTATAAGCCACGAGGTGAAAGAATAAGAAGGAAACATTTTTATCCGGTCGAGATATTTGGGAAGGCTTTGGCCGTGAGCTTTAAAAAGGGCTATATGATGTATATATAACCTGTAATGAAGTTCTCTGGCCAGGGTTAGATCTCAGTCGCGGCCAAAGAACCTATACAAGAAAATTTGTATAGAAGGGTGGAACCTGTAGTTAGGAATTTGTATAGTGAGAGATAAAGGGCCGATTGCCGATTGGTCTAATCCTCTGTCTGGGCGCAAAAGCTACTGGGCGCAGAAGCTACTGGGCGGATTACCTTTCCGGCTGGGCTTGGAGGCTTCAGGAAGGGACTACTCCGGTTGTTCTCGGAAGCTACGGGCGGGGTCGCTACTGTTACGGAAAAAAATCATGCAAGTGGCAAAGGGGAAGGAGTGAATGAGGAACTGCGTCGTGATTTGTGGCACGGAAGGAAGACCAAAACCGTGGAAGTCCCCGCGACCGCACCGGGATGCTCTAATTCGGGAAAGGGGGAACGGGAATTAGGTTAACGGTGCTAATGCCGCAAAAGGAAATAACGGAAAGAAAATGCGTCGTAGTTAATACTAAGAACTTGCGTCTTTATTGGTAAACGGGAGATGAATGGTTTTCCCTGGCTGCTGCCCGAGGGAATGGGGTTTGTCGGCTTACGTGCCTATTAAAGCGTTTTCTTTTTGGGGTAAGCCTTGACGGCTCCTCTTGCTACACTCGTGGTAACGTGTCACTGCTCGCACATGTGGTTCAGCGTTTCTTTTTCTTCGCGGTCGATTTCTGCGCGTGGCCAACAAAGCACGTCCTGCTTCCTCGCGACTCGGAATCAAAGAGCCAATCTAGTGATCGCACTTCGACCACGCTTGCCTCAAGCGGGGCCTCCGATTATCGGACGTGGTGTGATCGATAAGTGTATTGATGTATCGCGGCTTGGTTTTTTGTGTCGGGCAGCGGGCAAGAAAAATATACTTGCTCGTTACGTTTTGTTGCGGGTAGTCTAATTAATTCTAACATTCGGGTGTCATGTCCTTCATGTCCTGGACTTATTGGATAGACTTACATCTAAAATTGTAAGTATTAAATTATGAAAAATGAGATTTATTGACTCCGGATACTGGAGGCATAATGGAATAACCGTTAAAGGAGGCCACTCTAAGCTGGCCGAACGCTGGAAGCTGGACAGTCAAGGAGAACGAGGACACAAGTGAACGCGAAGCATAGAAATCAGCAAGAGAGCTACAGCCGTGATAGTCAGCAAGGAGCAAGATCGTTACGTTGTGACGTTCGGGACGAGGAAAGTCTCCGAATTGGAACATAGGTTTTTTTTTTTTATTATACTTTGCTTTTATTTATTGAATCTTCTTGTATAAGAACTAACAATAAGTTTAAAAATCCTAACTATAAAAGTTCTAAACAGTTGTATTAATTTTCCAAGTGTTCTATGGTTATACGGCCCTAAACATTTCTTCGGTGGGTTGGTAGGTTCTTTCGCCGGAGACGGGAACGCCTGCTGAGCTGGGTTAGACCTCTCGCTAGGCGGTTGGGGTGCGAGTAAAGCTAGTATTTATCCTTAAGTTCCGTAATTGCAGTGATAACTGGTGGGATATTTAAGTCACTTTCTATGTTTTCGTTCCGAACGTACCACGGTGCCCCAGTGATGGTTCTCAGAATATTTGATTGTGCTCGCTGTATGATGTCAATATTGCTGTTGCTGGCTTTGCCCCATATCTGTGAGCCATAGGTCCAGATAGGTTTCAATACAGAATTGTAGAGTTGGACCTTGTGATCTATGCTGAGCAGAGAACTAGAGTTAATGCGCAATGTGTAAGCTGTTGGCTTTGAGTTTAAGTTGAGTTTTTTTGGCTTCAATGTGCCGGCGCCATGTAAGTCTTCTGTCAAATTGGACTCCTAGGTACGCTACGTCATCTGCTTTTGGGAATGGTATGTTCTTCAACAAGAGTGGTGGGCAATCTTGTCTATTTAGCGTAAACGTCACGTGCTTGCATTTTTGCTCGTTTACTTTTATTTGCCAGTCAGAGAGCCACTTCTCAATGTCGATGACGTGCAATGCCAGCTGAGCTGTAGCTTGGATTGGAGACCTTGAACGGCTAAGGATAGCTGTATCGTCGGCAAATGTGATTACCGTTAAGCGACTATTTGTAGGGAGGTCGGCTGTGTAGATGAGGTATAAGGTTGGCCCAAGAACGCTGCCTTGGGGGACTCCAGCCACAATTTTATGATCAGTGGAGGTGGCAGTGTTGCACCGTACTGCAAACTTTCTGTCATAGACGTAAGACTTTAGAAGTTAAAGTGTGCTTTCGGGTAAGGCTGTTTTAACCTTATGCATTATGCCGTCAAACCAGACTTTTTCGAATGCTTGGGATTCGTATAAAAATACTGTTGTGGGTTCTCAGATGTAGATTAAGTCGGATCAGTAGGCATTTTTGGAATAGTTTCGAAATGCATGAGAGTAGACTTATTGGTCTGTAAAATGAAGGGACTGTGTGGTCCTTACCAGGCTTTGGAATCATTATGATAAACGATCTCTTCCATCGTTGTGGAACGTAACCATGTTTGGTGATGGCATTAAAGAGCTGGGTTATGTAGCGAACTGCAGAGTGTGGCAGCTCGAAGATCATTTTCAGTGTTATAAGGTCACAGACGGGGGATTTTTTCGGGATGAGATTGTCTTTGATTATTTTAATGACTTGTGTTGCTGGTGGCAGTTTACGGGTGAGAATACATTTTTTAGGTGTGAGGCAAATGTGTACTCGCCCAACTTTCTATATCAGATTCAGTATTGATTTTGGGTTTAGCTCAATGTGTGAACTTAAATATTTTATATACCTGAGCCAATTTGTTTCAGATGACAGATCTGGCAGACATTCAGCTTTAACCAAACTGCGGGAAATATTTTTCGTAACTACGAAGTCGATCAGCTCAGGCAGCTTATAGAGGTCTGATGGCCAGTATGTAGCACTCCCAGAAGAAACATGGTTAAGTTTATTAGTGGCTTTTATTATAGTCTTATAAAGCTGTTTTCCTTTTGGATTCACAAGTCACGATCCCCAGTGAGTATGTTTAGCTTTGTAGTCGCCTGCTGCAATGATGTGTGGCCTATTGCTTGAAAGGAATCCAGGAATTGATCTTCCAATACTGTGAAACGGGGAGGGCAGTATACGGCTGGTGTGAGGTGAGTGTTGTTCTCCAGCTGTATGTTGATAGATGTGGCCTGAAGATGATTTTCAGCAAACTCTTTGTAAAAGTGGTGCTCCATACGGTTCCTTATGAGTATGGCGGTCCCACCGTGTGCTTTTCCGTCGGAATGATTTGTACCATAGAAGTGGTGTGAGATGAGTTTCCGAAAGAAGCATTACGTCGATATGCTTCTCATGTAAGAATTGAGCTAGCTCAAGTTTGCGCTGTAAAACGCCAATGGCGTTCCACGTGGCCATCTGATGGCCAGTATGTAGCACTCCCAGAAGAAACATGGTTAAGTTTATTAGTGGCTTTTATTATAGTCTTATAAAGCTGTTTTCCTTTTGGATTCACAAGTCACGATCCCCAGTGAGTATGTTTAGCTTTGTAGTCGCCTGCTGCAATGATGTGTGGCCTATTGCTTGGAAGGAATCCAGGAATTGATCTTCCAATACTGTGAAACGGGGAGGGCAGTATACATCTGGTGTGAGGTGAGTGTTGTTCTCCAGCTGTATGTTGATAGATGTGGCCTGAAGATGATTTTCAGCAAACTCTTTGTAAAAGTGGTGCTCCATACGGTTCCTTATGAGTATGGCGGTCCCACCGTGTGCTTTTCCGTCGGAATGATTTGTACCATAGAAGTGGTGTGAGATGAGTTTCCGAAAGAAGCGTTACGTCGATATGCTTCTCATGTAAGAATTGAGCTAGCTCAAGTTTGCGCTGTAAAACGCCAATGGCGTTCCACGTAGCTATGCGTATGGTAGCCATTGTTTATTTTGATAGTTGGGCTACAAGCATTTGTTTCGAAAGGTTTTGATTACGCATCATGTCTTGAATGATGGTCCTCATGAATGTGCCCGCGCCGTGTTCATTCTTTTGTGAAGACGGATTTTCAGCTCTTTGTAGATTGAACAGCCTCTGTAGTTTGCTGTGTGATTGCCCCCACAGTTATTGCACTTTTTCTCGCTTGCATTTTCTTTATTAGTTTGACAGTGTGTGAAGTCGTGGAGATCTCCACAGACTACGCACACCGGGCGAAGTGTGCAATACGATCACGTGTGGCCGAATTCTTGTCAGTTTGTACATTGTACAGGAGCGTTCCGTTTATAAGGCTCTTTTACCGTCATCCTACGGTGCAGAAGGAGCTTGAGTTTGTAAATTGGGTGAATAGCGTTTATTTATGATTATTGTTTTCTGGTACAAGCTCAATCTTAAAGAGTGGTTGCGGCTGCCTGTTCCTGTTTTTGATATTCAACACGCTTTTGCCGCAAAACCCATTTTCCTTTAGCGCCTCAATTATCTCGCCGGGCCTGGTCATCTATATAGTAAAATTGCACGAACGACTGGTGTGCAAATAATATTGGTAATATTAATCTCTAGAATTTTACTGTAGTAAAAATCATTATAGTAAGCTTACTCTATGTCGTAAGTTGTAACGAACACGCTCAATGAGCGCTGTCCACCTCAACACACTCTGTCTACCTTTTTAACCAGCTGCCATTTTCCTTGGGCGTGTTTTTTGTGTTAAGATGAACAAGAGTGTCACAGCTAGTGTCCACCCTATTACAATCGCTGCTTTACATACCCTTTGGTGCCCAAAAAGACATAAGATTAATTCATATTCGACACCATATAATCAAAGAAAAAAGTAATATTTTAATACATTTTCTTAAACTAATCCTTAAATCTAAAGGTTAAAGTATTTACGTTAAGAAAGCTCTTATTGAGTAATTTTGTTTATTTACGCAGCGGAAGCAGCGTCACAACCAGCAGCTTCTCGCTGGAATAGGGTCATGCACAAATATTCATGCAATGCTCACGGATGAAGAAGCAGAATACACGCCTATTTGATGTGTGCGACAGGGACAACGCACCAATTGTATATGCGCGATGAAGGCGAAGAAAAGATCAACACCACATGTGTGCACGTAGAAAATGCAGTTATGGGTGCCCGCAGACGTGGATCTTGCTGCGATCGATAAAGCCGCAGAAAATTCCACTCGTGGTCAAAAGTTGAGACCGAAAAACAATGTAGGCCGCTTAGGCAACGCGGCCAAAAGAACTTCTACCTCCAAATAGTGGGATGGGCCGCATACGCTATTTTGAAATTAATTGTTAAGCACTGGCGATCGAACGCTCTCGAAAGCTTACCAATTAATGTTGTAGCACCATTTAAATTAACTATTGACAGTATTTGCTTTGAAAAAAACACTTCTGCAGTCGACACGATGCTTGTCGACTAATTTGGGGAAGCTGCGAAAAGTTTAACTGCACTCGATCACGCCTTCCAGGAAAGATAACCATTACCAAATGTCCTTGGCATGAAATCTACCCAGTTCCTTGACTGACCAATCCTTTCTTTGACTCGGTCCTTAATAACAACAGGGGCGAGTTTCGCTTTAAAATTATTCGCTGCATTACTTAGTACGAAATTCCTTTTAACAACTTCTTGGCCAACTTCGAAAAAACGGGGTCTTGCTCGGAGATTGCAAGTCTTCTGGTCTGTCTCATAAGCCTTTATTCAAATGTTTGGCAATGTTGGAGCGAATTCTTTGAAATTCGTCAGTCCTTGACAATTTTACGTCACCTTCTGCGAGTAAATTATGTTTGCGTAGCCGTTTGTAGTCGTTACCGTGGGATATCATGTGTTGACCGAAAACAACATTATAAGGCGAAATACCAATGGATTGGTGAATCGAGTTACCTAGGGAACAGTTAATGCTACTGAGGAATACGTCCCATTCGCGTTGGTCGGAGAGAATGTAAGCTCTTAAAGCAGCATTAATAGAACGGTTAACTCTCTTAGCTCAGTTGGATTGTGGAGCATATGCACCAGTAAACATTTGACTAATGCCATATTTCGAAAGAAAGTCAGAGCATTCACGGCTTTTAAATTGAGTTCCGTTGTCACTCACAATATATTGATGATCACTTTAGTGTTAAACTTTTTCACAGCTTTTAAAAAAGTAAATTTGGAAAAGTGATCCAAAATAATTCAAGGATTTGGATCGAGAAAATGGGCCGATAAAATAAAGATAAAGTCTTTGAAAAATTCTATTGCTTTGCACTTGTGCTCCAATTGGTGTTTTTAACGAACGGTTGGGATATTTAGTGATCTTGCACATCTCGCAATTTCGAATGTTATCACGAACGTTACTAACCATGTTTGGCCAATAGAAATACCGTATTATACTTGTGAATGTAAGGTTTTCATTTTTGGAATATTGAATGTCGTTGAACTCTTTTAATAAATTTTTAAGTCTGTGTTTTTCCTCACTATTTAAATGTTCTAGTCTGTATGTGTGATCTGAGTCTATGTTGTTGTCCATGGCATAGTTTATTTCTGATGTAAAGTTGTTTTCTTGTAAGAGTGCATTAAAGTTTTCCGAAGAGTTCTCATCACATGGATCTAGTTCTTTGTGAATGAATGTTCTTTCGTTAATTATTGTTTTTTTCCGAGAGTAGTCTATTAAACCGTTATTCTCCATTAGTATTTTTCTTCCTAACAGAATATCATAATAACGTGAAAATGAATGAATATAGAATTTTTGCGTTTGTTGAAAAAGACCGTTGGCTGGAAGGTCTACATACTTATTTAATTTAATATAGCCTGTCATACTTCGGACAGATATTTGCTTGAAAAAGTTTGAGCTCATCAAGTTTATCGAAGAGCAAGTATCAACTATGCATCTATATCTGTAGTTATTAAACATGATCTCTATGTATTGGTGGGATCCCAGGCTGGTATTGGAAAATTTTCAGCTTGTTGATATTGCTGATCTGTAAACAATTCTGTCTGAGTATTCTGTAATTGATCTTCGTGGAACTGTTCGTCGTTATTAATGTAGTGTTCAGTTTCGTTATCGTAATCTAATTCGTGCTGGTGAAAATTTTCATTTGTCTGCATATGCGATTGTTCGCTGCTTTCTCTAAAACGCCTTTTTGGCACTCTTTGTTGTTGGGGGTGTTGTTCGGGTGTCGTTTTAACGGTCCTGAAGTAAGTCTGTTCTGAATCCGTTGTATAAATTTCTGTACTGATTAAGTTGCTGTTGTCTGGTCGGAGGAATTTGTCTAAGAGGGGTTTGATTGTTTACGTTAGTGTTTTGGGTCTGTGTGGAATTTAATGGAATAAAGGGGCGAATGAATCGTTGGTTGGGGTGAGTGTTTTTGATTTGGTTAATGTTTGTATGTTTATAGGTGTTAGGTGAATTTGAGTTAAGTTTTGGCTGACTATCGAATGTTTTTGAAATTGGGTCTTCGTATAGACCTTCTTGTTGGGCGGTTTGCCTTAATTTTTGAACGGTTGAAATGTCATACCTCGCTAAGGTCATGAACAACCTATCGGGGAGTGAGCGTTGAATTGTATTTTTTATTGTGGTTGCCATTGCTTGTGTATAAACCACCATATTATTTCGGTCATTCTCTAATGCTAACTTATTTATAATTACACTGGACTTATCTTCTAATTGTTCACAGAATAGACGTAAGTTACCCTTAAAAGGTGTGCGATACAATCTTCCTAGTAGTTCCTCCAGGGGCGTCTGAGTCTTGAATTCCGTGATTAGGGCGTCTCTTAAAGTTGTGCATTCCAAATTGGGTAACCTTTTCAGCATCTCCGACAATTTGAAGTTCAATGGCTCCAAATATAACCGCCTTCTGTCGAGCGTCGTTTGAAGGGTATAAGTTCAACAGGTATTCGATACGTCTGATGAACGAGCTGAGATTCGATGGGTTTTAGTTTTATTTATGTTAGTTTCTGTTCTTGTTCACAGACTGCTGCAGTATATCGAGACTTATGCCTTAAGTGAACTGCACTGTTTTAACTTTTTATTTTTTTATACAATAGTAGCAGTCGCACTTTTGATTTTAGTGGGCTACTGTTTTTGTTCACAGACTGCTACAGTATGTCGAGACTTATGTCTTAGTGAACTGCACTGTGTGCCTTTTAATTGTATTACACCTTAGTGGAGGTCTCACTTCACGAAGCGGTCCACAAAATTAGGTCTTTAAATTAACTCCGATCGCACAGGTTCTTGTGCGGATACCGATTTTAGTCACTTTAAACGAACCGAAATCACTTTGTTGCGGCCAATTCGCGGGTACAATCAGAAAAGGTTACTTGGTCGTACAAGTTTCCTCTTTTCACTAGATTGTCAAAGGATAACGAGTTTACTAGGACTTTTTTCAGTATCCTACCGACCGCGCCAATAAACTTTTTTGGTGATAGATTTAATATAAAAAAAATATATTTTCCTTTTTATGATCTTTATTTGAATAAGTTTTACCAGAGGTCAGTTAAGAACTAACTTAAAAATGTATTCCTTCCTTTATTGTTAAACTTTAGTGTTCCTTTAGTGTTAAACTTTTTCACAGCTTTTAAAAAAGTAAATTTGGAAAAGTGATCCAAAATAATTCCCGGATTTGGATCGAGAAAATGGGCCGATAAAATAAAGATAAAGTCTTTGAAAAATTCTATTGCTTTGCACTTGTGCTCCAATTGGTGTTTTTAACGAACGGTTGGGATATTTAGTGATCTTGCACATCTCGCAATTTCGAATGTTATCACGAACGTTACTAACCATGTTTGGCCAATAGAAATACCGTCTTATACGCTCTAAACATTTAGAAATCCCACAATGAGCAGATGTGGGTTGATCATGAGCCGAACTTATTACGCTTTGACGCAACGACTCAGGTAGAAGCAATTTTCAGCAATCGTCTGAAAAACGTCAGTACAATTGGAAAATTGCACGATGATAAATATAATCATCAATGACTAGAAAATCAGGTAATTGTAGACACACGAATTCATCAGCTCAAAGAAGCTGGGTCCGCAAAAATCAATTTTGTTTGAAAATATTTAGTTTTGAGGTGTGAAAAATTGCTTAAGTGCTTATATTTTCTAAACTAAAAGTTTTTTTCGAAATTCTAAAGGGGGTCAAACGTAATCAAACGAAGTTACTGCGATTTAAAAAAAAAAAGTTCTAAAAAGTCAACTTTTTGAAGTTCGAAAATTTTCGAAATTCCATATCTTCAAAACTGGTCAAAAAAAGTAATTGGTGGTCAAACATGGTCAAACGATTCCATCTTTCAAATTGCAAAAATTCGATTTCTGCGGACCCAGCTTCTTTGAGCTGAATTTATCTCTGAGAGCAGTACACTCTTTCGATTAAAATGCACTAAAATGCATAAGTTCGAGTTCTGTAACTGAATAGTTTCGTTGGGCTATGTTCAGCTTCTTATACATGAAAGCTATCGAACGTTCACAACCAAAATCATCGCATGTAGTGAAGCATCACACTGCAGACTAAATGGTTGTCATAATCAAAAGCTTCTTTAGCCTCATCATTCTAACTTAAGGTTTAAGGTGGAATAATTAGATATGAATAGCTGGTACCAACCAGTCATACCAATAAATCTTCTCAACTGTTTTTGGGACTTCGGGGCAAGGAATTCGTTCACAGCTGCGATTTTGTTTGAATTTACTTGAAGCGTGCCTTCGCCTACCAAGTAACCAAGAGAGTCTACTGTTTTCAGGCAGAAATGACTTTTCTGGATATTAATTCTCAATCCAGCTTTACGCAATTGGGTCAAATGCAAAAGATGATCTTCGAAATTGTTTGACAAAACAAGCAAATCGTCGAATTGCGATTTTAATTGATGGGATTTACGATGCCCTGTTATGAGTTTCCCGAATTACATTTTGCGCAGTTGGGCTTGTACACCTTAGGTGTTCCACAACCAACTTCCACAGTAATTTCACTGTCCTACATTGGCTTACGAAGGAAATCTGCAATGGAAAGCTTTGCATCCAAAAAGTCATCAAAATTTTCTATGCTTCTCTGTTTGCGGCGTCGCATGGCATTTTTGATTTCACGGTAAAATCTCTGATATTGATATCTTACCTTTAAATTTACCTTCAATTGAGTAAAACCATAGTGATTTGTTCTGTTACTGATTGTAGCATGCTTGCTTGAAAGGACTGCATTGAACTCTGATCTATTTGTTCAACACGGTCTTCTGTCAAGACTCTGAAATCTGAGCTATCCCTGCTACCAATTTCCTGTTGAGAATTTGGATCAGACATCCCGTTCTGTTTTGTTGTATTCCGAGAAGCTGAACAAGTTACAATATTATTAACCTGAGATTTAGTGGAAATAGCCAAACGAGATCCTGGCTCGGATTGAGAATATGGCTGACTACAGACGGGTCATGGTTCTTAAGGTAATTGTTAAGACGAAGCTTGTGTAAAGAATGTTTACAACGGGTTTCAACCAAATCCAGATTACATACTGGTCCGTCTCTAGGTCAGCCAAATTTTCATTACTACGCATCACGATGCTTAAAAATACAAACTAGCGAATATATAAAATCTAACGAATCCTCGTTATAACACGAAAGGGAAGCGATAAGATCAAACGATGAATTGTAGATAAGAAACGGTAAAAGATAAAGGTAAGCGAAAAGAGTTAAACGGTAAGCGACAAAAAGGTAATGCGGGTCTTACCCTGAGTAGTATAGCAGTAGGCTGTATAATTCAATAGGTACAGTACGCTTACGGTATGTTAATACAGAGTTGTAGGATAATTGGCATTCATTCATTTATGAAGTCTTACCAATTAGAAGAGTAACTAGCTCAATCCTTAATGATAAGAAGTAAATGTTTGAATAGTGAAATCCTGGTATAGAACTATAAATCCTAAGAATCAATTACTCGAATTGCAATGTTGTTTAATTATAATGTTTAATTATTAATGAACTGATAGAAAAATCATGTAAAAGCGTAACATATTCTCCGGTATGGCTCCAAAACTCTCTAGAGACCATAAATTCCACGACGGAATATGAAATACCTGACTAAAACTAAAAGTGGATGGATTGTTTATTAAGGGGAAGCTCGGCTGTCAAACGACAGATGCCTAATGAGGCATCGGGCTAGCTCTTAGGTTGGGCGCCAATTATAACTGTAACGAACACACTCAATGATCGTTGTCCACCTCAACACACTCTTGTTCATCTTAACACAAGAACCAAAAAGGTAGACAGAGTCTGTAGAGGTGGACAACGCTCATTGAGTGTGTTCGTTACAGTTATAACGTTAACCAATTTTATAAGTTGAAGCACCTTGCACACGCAGTTTACAAACACAACAATGACCGCAATCAATATCCCTATACCAATAACCATATTTTAACAGTGCGATCGCCATTATTTTAAAAAGATTATATATTGCCCCGTCTGGGTCACTGCCAGAAAGCCAAGCCTGAGGTGTTACCGCTGGCGGCACCCAGATAAGATTACTTAAGTTCAAACTAACGAAATAAAAAGTAAATTTGAATGATTTCTATGTTTTTAATACCTAGGATCATAAAGCTATAAAAATAAAATTTTGCACATGTGATCTACCTTATGAGAGTCTTAAAAGAATTAACATTATTTTTTTGCAGAAATTACTGGATCGGGTTTCCATTCCCTCCATCAGCCTCCTAGGAACTCCACTCATGTGACGAGACTCAAAACTTTGGATAATGAGTTCTTACCCACAATTCAACAAGCTGAAAGGGACACATATTTTAGTCGCTCCCTCAAACCGAGACACCGGAACCTAAGCCTTCACCCACATGCAGTTCGCACTGGTGATTATTATATGTTTAATGAATTTGACGACGAAGATCATTTAGATGTGTATGAAGAATATGATTTCTTGGAAATAGAAGACTTACGCGCTCGACAAATGCGTCAGTCTGTGAGTTATAGTATGACAATGGTCAAACAACCAACTTGTAATTACCAACTTACCAACATACAACTAACAGCAATTTAAGTCAGCGCTGTACTCAACTACCAGATAAATTTAATTTGAAAACATAAGAAATTCTCGACAATCAGATATCTGCGTGATAACCCGTTAATTAGCTAGAAGGAGTGCCAAAAAAATGTTGAAATTGCGATTGAATTGCCAATTTCAAACAAATAATTGGTAATTCGAAGAAAACATAAGTACTTATTCGTATAATTCTGGCGAAGATCCGAAGTGAAATTGTTTGTCCAATTCTTGACTTTTAGACAGTTCGAAATTCTTTTGTCGTTTCCGTGGCTCATTTCCGAGTTACCACGTTTTCTAGAATGGTCGTATTTAATATACACACTCATCCGTGTCATAACTCTGGTAAACCATATAGTTGGCCTCAATATACTTTTTTGATAACTTAAGTACATAAGGATCAAGGGGGAAGAACGACTCCAGCGTCTCATCGGGCAGGAATTTTTCATGTCCGTAAACCGAAACAAGCTTGCGGCGAGCGTGGCCAATTGGTATGTTCTTGTAACACCAGCGAAAGCTTTTGCCACTGGGGCTAAACAATAACGCAGGGGATTTATATGACACATGGCAAGGCGCGATAGTTGAAGGGATTGGAGGAAGAGCAAATCTTTTGAACTGGCAGTAAAATTTTTTGCGCAAAATGCAATTAAATTAAACACAGCTTGGCAAACAGAATAGAAATCCAAATAGGCCTTCAGAGAGCAGTTATGCTTATATGCATCCGAGTCATTTATGTATGTATGAGCCCACTTTGTCAATTCTTTTAGGTAGAAAATAACAGTGCTAAGTGACAAAAATCTGGCGCGGGGTAAAAAGTTTGCCATGTATCCCACAGCAGCGTGACGAATTACGGCCGATACATTCGGATTTTCAACTTTCAACCATAACGAGTCAAGAAATGCTTCGGAATATACAGACCGCAAACTAGTTACATAAAATAAGATGAATTGCACATGATGTGTATTGTGGCTGGGTGTATGTATATAATGAATCACGTCGGCGTCACCAATGTAATGTGTATCGTACACAGAGATAAGCTGTAGTATTTATTCAGTTTACTTTAGTATGATTATTTTAATTATAACAAATTGGTGCGTGTGCGAGGCAAAAGCTAAGAAGCAGGGAAGGATGCCGTGGTCGTCGAGAATAGTGATGATAGATTCGAATAGAGAAGGCCTCTCTCGATTTCGATACTCGTGTAAGCTATCGAGTTCGGTCACACAATTCTATACAAAATTCAGTATAAGCTTCGATTATCTCTGAGGTTTTATGCGGTTTGCTGGGGTTAGAGTAGACATGTTCGAAATGTTTTTGGCAAATCTAAAAAATTACGTGACTAATAATAATATGAAACAAGAGATAACGATAAAGTCGAGTTCCCCGACTATATGATACCCGCTACTTAGCAAGTGAAAGTGCGAAGGAGAAATTTCAACAATAAACGTTTTTGGCGGTGTGTTGGCGTTAAAGTTCGCGTGGCAAAATGTTGTTTTTTGGCAAACCGATAGAAACTTACAACACTAATTAAAATTACCAAATATTGAAACATTTTCCAAAGGTGTGGGCATGGCAGCTTTTGGTGGTTTGTGAGCGTGGCAAAAAGTTTTTTAACAACTCTAGAGAAATTTACATACATTTCAACGATGATACTCTTTTCTGGTTCCTGAGATCTCGACATTCATACAGACGGACAGACAGACGAGTGGGCAATCGGAAGGACAGGGCTAGATCGACTCTGTTCAAGAATATGTATACTTTAATGGTCGGAAACACTTTCTTCTACTTGTTACATACTTTTGATCGAATCTAGAACACTCTTTTACTCTAAGAGTATGGAAGGGTTTTCGACCACGAAAAGTATATATAATGAAGTATTTAGGTGTTTATTTTATTTTATTTGGTGTAATTTAAACACCAAACATAGTCTCCATTTAGACGCATTTGATCTTAGGCCAGATCGTATTAGCCAAAATACGAGTAATTGGAAATTGAGATATACGGGCAAGGGTTTCCTTTCAGTTGAAGATTTTATTTATCAAGCCGAAGCCTTGACTAGACAATTTGCTTGCCCGATATTCGAGCAACTTGTTTAAAGACGGGGAGGCAGAGTGGACCGGATCAAAATTTGGACCGACTTGTGCGTTGCTCAAGGACCCACTTCAAAGATACGTGTACGGAAAGAGATATCCAAGCCTCGATTGATTAACGTAAGCAGAAAAATAATAAGTACTATCAGGCACTCGGATCAATGTCTGATCATTCATCGCCGCCAATGTCTGAATTCTATTTGCTAGGAGACTTAAGGTCAAACCTTTTGATGGAAATACAACATAAGTTGCTCCAAGCGGTACGCAGGCATGAGATTTTTAAACAGCATGTGGGTTAGCCATATATTACATTCTGTCGATCGCCGCCTTAGAAGTGAACGAAATGGAACCGCGATCTAGGGATCAACTTGATATTGAAGTCCCCGAAGTTGAAGAAATTGCGCCATAGAGTTAAAATGCTGGAACTGTGACATGACAGGGCATAGATACCTTGACTAAACAATGGTAACCCTGTAGTGCCCAACTTTTTGGATAAATGTAAAGGCATTTATTGTTAGGTACAATTAACCGCCCTCCCTGATGCACTTGCTATAATTGGTGTAATGAAAGAAAACGGGAAGATCACCCGATTTCACCGCTATGGCAAAGCTTTAAGCGAAGACCATTTTTGGGAGTTTCCGGCATACAAACTCTTCACGTGCAAGTCATTCGACTTTTATTCAGCGAGCGATCAAGACTTATAGTCCGTACTTCTTCGTGCCGCAAGCAGCTCAATTGTACACACGTGGTGTTAATTTGAAAATTTTTATTCGCTAATCAGCCATCAACTATTTCATATAAATAAACTATTTCAAAAACATAAACAACACAACTCTCAAGAAAGTAAAGTGAATTAAAGTGAATAAGTGTTAGTTTTCAGCGCAGGAGGCATTCAGCCTTGGTTTTAGCCATAGAGCTCATACGCGTTATCTGCAAGCGTTTCCAACTTGGCTGTAGCCTCGAGCATCTCGCCCACTGAGCGTAGGCGGTGCCGACCCTTGGACCTTTGGATTACATAACCAAGACTCCACTCGGAGGCAGCAGCTATGGACCTATGTTTTCCACATTTAAAACAGAAATCAGGAAATCAAGACAGAAGAGTTAGGAGTGTTTAGACCCTCTGAACGAGATCGGTCCCATTTCCATAACCTCATCTGTAATCGGCAAGCACCTGTGACGTAACTAAAACCAAACCCAATTCATTGCACCAGTCTAGAAGCTTCAATAGAGTTTTCGTCATTTGTTTTGATTCCCGGCTTCGTGCTAATATAGCCTTTGAGCTATAAATAATTGCAATTGCACCTGCTGCGGCCGCTCTTTTTCATTGCGCCGAAAATATGATATAAAATATAAATATATAAATATTAATATAAATATATTAAATATAATATTATAATATATAAATAAATAATGATGTGAGAAAGGATATCAACATAAGGCCCGTTAAATATTTTGCTGATCACAAGAATTAAAAACCGATAATTAAATTAATGTTGAATGTAAACATACTTGTTAGTTTTGCCTTTTGTGAATGACTTATGGAATTAAAATGAAAATTAGTTTTACTGAACTTTTTAATTAGTTTATTAAAATATTACGTACTTTGGTGGAAAGAATAATTAATTTTTATTTTCGCACCGACGAGAACGAAAAGAAATGCGTGTGCTCGGGGTGAATTCAATTTTCGACTTGATCTTCTATTTATACCCGTTACTCCTAGAGTAAAAGGGTATACTAGATTTGTTGAAAAGTATGTAACAGGCAGAAGGAAGCGTTTCCGATCATATAAAGTATATATATTCTTGATCAGTATCAATTGCCGAGTCGATCTGGCCATGCCCGTCTGTCCGTCCGTCTGTCCGTCCGTCTGTCCGTCCGTCTGTCCATCTGTCTGTCCGTATGAACGTTGATATCTCAGGAACTATAAAAGGTAGAAAGTTGAGATTAGGCATACAGACTCCAGAGACATAGACGCAGTTTGTCGACTCATGTTGCCACGCCCACTCTAACGCCCACAAACCGCCCAAAACTGCCACGCCTACACTTTTGAAAAATAATTTAATATTTTTTCATTTTTGAATTGGTCTTATAAATTTCTATCGATTTGCCAAAAAACTTTTTGCCACGCCCACTCTAACACCTACAAACCGCCTAAAGCTGCCACGCCCACACTTTTGAAAAATGTTTTGATATTTTTTCATTTTTGTATTGGTCTTGTAATATTCTATCGAGTTGCAAAAAAACTTTTTGCCACGCCCACTCTCACGCCCACAAACCGCCAAAAACTGTCAGTGTTGAAGACTCTCCTTCACACTTCCACTAGCTGAGTAACGGGTATCAGATAGTCGGGGAACTCGACTATAGCGTTCTCTTTTGTTTACATATATGTTCTTAGGCCTAGCTTAACAGAGGTTGGCGAAGGCGGGGCGAATTCGCAAAGAGCGAGAGAGAGCTTTATTATGCTTCCGCCTTCGCCCTAAACTAACTTACAGTAGACTTCAAGTTTTTTTTCTTTTTTCATGCTAACCATAAACAACAAATAATAAACAATGACCGACAATATGGGTTCAGCCAACACCGGCCCCGTCGAACGCCTCCACGGCTTCAACAAATCGGCAGCGGCGCCAGCTTGTGGATCGCCCTCCGGAAGATGGCTCCATCACTCCTCCTAAGGTCGACGACCCTGACCTTGCCGTCCTCTCCTGCGTGCGTCGCGACGATCCTTCCCAGGAGCCACTGTTGAGGCAGCAGGTTGTCCTCTGGCACGACGACGAGTTGGCCCTCCTCGACGTTGGCCTTCTCCTCGTGCCACTTGCCCCGAACCTGAAGGCCCAGGACATATTCCCGGGACCATCGCCGCCAGAACGTTTGCCTGACTGACGAGACATGCCGCCATCGCCGCAAGAAACTAAGACCCGCCTGGTCCGGGGTCCGGAGTGCTGGTGCTGCGATGACCGGCCCGCCTGTCAGCAGGTGCCCGGGAGTTAGAGCCTCTCCGTCGCTTGGGTCCTGGCTGAGCGCTCCGAGGGGCCGCGAGTTTATTGCGCCCTCGATCCCGACGAGGACTGTTGCCAGCTCTTCGACGTTGAGGAGTGCACTGCGCTCGTAGGAGTAGGTGCTTTGCAGTTTTCACACCTGCCTCCAATAGTCCGCCCATGTGCGGAGCCCGAGGGCGTGTGAACGCAAATTCGCATCCGCTTTTTGATGTGAGCTCGCGAATTGCGTCCGCCTGCTCCTCGATCCGATCGCGAAGAGCCTGGAAGTGGCGACTCGCTCCTCGTCGACCAATGAATGTTTGAAAAGCCAATAGAAAAGAATCAGTACTTAAATCTGAGGCAATCTTTTAGTGAACCGCCTTGGACGCAAAACAAACAAATACGGCAACGTAGGACTTATACGGGGGCCTTCCTCGAATTTTTAATGTCGTATAGACAGGGCCACAAAAATTAACAGCACATATCGCAAATGGGCGGAGAGCACGGAGTCTATCTGCGGGTAGATTTCCCATAATTTGTATCGTCAGTCAAGGCTTGCATTTGAAGCAGCGCACACATGATCGAACTGTCCGACTGCAGAGTTCCTGAGCGTTTACGGTCCAAATACAAGTGCTCACAAGTGCTCGAGGGCCGACATGAAAATTGGAATGGTGCAAATGCCGGACGTAGCTCTGCACAAACTGCGAGCGTTTCGTCAACAGCAAGGGAAACTTGGCATCATATGATATAGGAGCGTTAGCTAGTCGCCCCCCAACTCGCAACAACGAAAAGTTGCACCAAGTGCCTGTATCATCATGGATGAATGGGTTCAATCGCTGAAGACTTGGGACGACCTTGGAGCCTTTACGAACCTTTTCAATTTCTACTTGATACTCGTGCTTTTGTACTATTTCGATAATTTTATGAAACGCTTCATTATATTCAGTCGTGTGACAGAGTTTTTTCGAAAACTATACTCTTGTCTTTGCATTTCCTTATAAAGCGGAACATATAAGCGAACACTCTAAGCAGTTTGAGGTGTGACGAGAATCCCTCAATGACATCCAGCAAATCGGAAGTTTGCACAGCAGCGGTCAGTCCGACCACAGTCTTCCTAGCTTCCTGACGCAAGACTTCCTCATCCGGCTCGAAATGCGCATTTTTGGGCAAGGTTTCTTCGTCGTCCTTCAGAAATGGTGGGCCAGTGAACCAGATCGACTGCCCTATCTCGTCGACGTCACAACCTCTCAAAACGATATCTGCTGGGTTCTGCTTTGTGGGAACATGCCGCCATGTAGCTTCTCCTGACCATTCTTGAATCTCCGCTACCCTGTTCGAAACGAATGTCGACAACGAAGATGGATGAGATCGAATCCAGTGAAGAGTAACTTCAGAGTCCGACCAGTATACAATTCGTTCGATAGGGTTTGATTCTATGGCAGAGATCTGGGAGAAGGTGAGCGGCACATAACTCAAGCCTTGGGAGCGTTTTGGTCTTCAGCGGCGCTACTTTTGACTTTGAAGTCAACAACGATAATTTAAAACCTTCGGCAATTTTCCTCTCATGGAGGCGACAGCAAAGGCATGTAGCTGTACCGGTGACAATGGGTCGGTATGCACGAACCGAGGAATCGATATCTCATCCAGTTAAGACAGAGTGCCTTTTAGCATATCCCAAGCTGTTTCCAAATGCATCGGAATTGACTCATCCCAATCTAACTTATTATGTCCCTGCAATAGGATCTTTCCTTAAATCACAATGAGACTTAACAAGCCGAGGGGGTCGAACAGCATCGATATCACCGATAGTATCTCCGAGATAGGTATCGACTTAACAGTGCTCTCAGATGCAGTGACCTCAGGTGAGTTTGAAAACCACTTTGTCAATTCAAAATCTGCTGTTTGAAGAACCTGAGACACTTCAGACTTAATTGTCTTTAGCTCCTCTACGCATACAGCACCAGTTAACATGTCATTGACGTAAAAATCGGATCCAATTACGTCGGCAGCTCTAGGGAATGAAAATTTAGCAGATTCACTAAACCTCTTTAAACACCGAATAGCCAGAAATGGGGTTGGTTCAGTACCATATGTGACGGTGTTGAGCTTGTATAATCTCAAGGATTCAGAGGGGTCTCTCCTCCACACTATGAGTTGAAACTTCCTATCCGCTTCATTAACCATTACTTGGCGATACATCTTTTTTACATCGGCAGTCAGGGCATACCTGTGCAGCCGGAATCGGTGTAGAGAGGAGTACAACTCTTCTTGAATTGTCGGCCCCACCATCAGGATGTCGTTTAAGACCACCTGAGACGATGTTTTGCAGGACGCATCGAACACGACGAGCAACATTATTGACGTACTCTAGGGCCTTAACACGCATTGATGGGGAATGACATAATGTGGAGTGGAAGGGAGTTTGTTTTCTATAGGCGACATATGACCTAGGGCGAGATATTCTTCCTTGAATTCCAAGTACATGGTCTTCATGTTAGGATCTCGAGACAGCCTTCGCTCAAGCGACAAAAACCGTCGTTTTGCAACCTCGAAGGAGTTGCCTAATCCATTTGGATCAGATTGAAATGGCAGCCTAACATCAAACCGAGTTTCAAAAAGGCTGATGAAATTTTTGAACTCCGAATAATCTCCACTGAATTTTGGCAATGCCAAATTCGGAAGTCGCGCACGAGTTGGAGCTACAGCACCTGGTCCCGGAGCTTCGCTGACGCTTGCTACCTTCAAGGCAGACACTAGGGACATTATTTTTGCCTTGGTCACTATACAAAGTTCTTCCAACTCGTCGCCAAATGCATCGCCACAATCTATGTCTTCTATCTGTTCTTGTAATTGATTTGCCTTATTAATTGAATCATTTAAGTTTTCTAGTCGACATTTAAATTCTTCCTCTAATATAGGAATCGATCCCGTTTCTAATCGCTCATTTAATCGGCGAATCGTTCTGACCCGACCTTAGAGCTTGCTTTTCAGCTCTTCCAGAATCGATTTATTTTTGGTTTTTAGGCTCATTATAAATTAAATATTTAAATTAAATAAATATTATTTCCAAATTAAATAAATAAATGGCCAAAACAAATTATCTTAAATCAGACCAACAATATAATTTAATAACCTTCGATTCAATAATTAGAAATTTATTAAACCAAAAAAATAGGTTATTATACCCGTTACTCGTAGAGTAAAAGGGTATACTAGATTCGTTAAAAAGTATGTAACAGGCAGAAGGAAGCGTTTCCGACCATATAAAGTATATATATTATTGATCAGGATTAATAGCTGAGTCGATCTGGCCATGTCCATCTGTCCGTCCGTCTGTCTGTCCGTATGAACGTCGAGATCTTAGGAACTACAAAAGCTACAAAGTTTAGATTAAGCATACAGAGGGGGCGAGCCCCTCTAACGCCCACAAGACGCCCAAAACTGCCACGTCCACACTTTTAAAAAATGTTTTGATATTTTTTCATTTTTGTATTGGTCTTGTAAATTTCTATCGATTTGCCAAAAAACTAGTTCAAGAACTAGATTAGAATAGTTCACCGCTGCATCTGCTAGTATATAAGGCTGTCGGTGTATTAGTGCGCAAGCTTGGATTAACTTCCCAACTATTAATGCGAGTTTCAACGAACGACAGGGGGAAGGGGGCGACAGTGATTGCAATAATGCAGTACAAAATAATAAATGTGTATGTGTATGTATTTTATCAACAAATAAATTGGATATTTTGCATGCAATCTAGCTCTACTATATTGATACGTACATATGTGCCACGAACTGAAAGCGAGGTGCAATATTCCAGCACAAGACAATAAACATAAAATTTGTCTATAACTCTAGCTTTCAATTTTTTGCACAAATACCTCTGATTTCCGAATGCTAATTTTACCGGCCACTTTCCTTAAAAGTTCCCTCGGTGGTGGCGGCAATTCCACAAGCAGGGTATTGCGCGACCGACACGGAATATGTTTAATATATTTATTATTTAAACACAATAGCGCTTCGCGGGCAACAATATATATATTTATTTGCACTCAAAAAGAAAACCAAAGAACAATTTTTTATATTGCACTTTTATATATTATATATACATATATTATATTATATATTACATATTCTATATGTGTCACTGTCACTTTAATTAAATGTTGCCTTTTGTTTAAATTAATTATCTTGTCCACCCGGGGGCGCCATGAAGTTTTTAATTAGCTTATTAAAATATTACGAACTTTGGTGGCAAGAATAATTAATTTTTATTTTCGCAACGACGAGAACGAAAAGAAATGCGTGTGCCCGGGGTGAGTTCAATTTTCGACTTGATCTTCTATTTAGCATATATGTTCTTTGGCCTAGCTTAACAGAGGTTGGCGAAGGCGGGGCGAATTCGCAGAGAGCGAGAGAGAGCTTTATTATGCTTCCGCCTTCGCTCTAAACTAACTTACACTAGACTTCAAGTTTTATTCCTTCTTCATGCCAATAATAAACAATGACCGACAATGTGGGTTGTACCTTTATGATTATAAATATGTTGGCTTAAACTTATTTACTTTCGTACGTCGAGTACTCATGATCCCATAATCTAGCGGAGTTTTCATTTTATTTGGTTATTGTACGCGTGGCGGCGCGGAATCAATTCTTTTTCTTTATATACCATTTCCTTTTAGAGACTGATTAACTTTTTGGTTAATCTCGCGCATTAATTGACTTGTGTTAAAAGGAAAGATAGCTAGGGGAGAAAGTACCCCGACCAATCCGACGAGCTGGACCCGAGCTCAGCAAGAATGCGCACCGTCGAACCTAGCTTCTTATAAAAGAAACATCTTTGGGCAACGGTCATAGTTTCTGGCCGTTTCAGGCTACCAATGCTAAGCCGTCCTGTTCTGTACACTACACAATCTGGCGCCCGACGTGGGGACCGAGAAAAAGGATATCTATCGTCCCATTTAAGCTCTTATAAATCAAATACATCTTAGCAGGCTATAACCACATACCATAAAGAATTTCAAAACATTGTTGACGGCGGACTAGTTGTTTCAATTAGTAGATTTAGCGATTGCAATTCTGAGCTCGGATTGATCGACCCTAGTAGATTTAGGCTGGCCAAAAATCAAAACATATTGGAGAATTCTTTAAAGGAAGTTTTCGAGAAACCATCTCTAAGTGCTTAGGAAATACAATGTTCTAGAGAAGCTTTAGACATTGTTCAGTAATTTAAATAGTTTTGCAAACCAATTTCACACTTTAAATAAACTGATATAGAATAACCAGATAGAAAGGAGAATTTGCTAGATTTATTGAATCCTTACATGAGGAAAGACGGACATTAGGAAATTATCAAATTAATTTCAGTTTTTTTTCATAACGTTAGGATTCGAACTGCAAATGGAGCCCAAAGTAATATAGTAGGAAATTATTAACTGTAGTAGAGTATTGACAGAAAACTGAAGTATTAGAACTATTTAATATTCCAGGTCTTTAACAAGAAATATACCTCGGGATAGACTTTTGGCGTAAATTTGGATTAGACAAAAACATTCATACCAACCATCATGTTTCCGAACTGGATGTTGGTGGAGAAAGCAGTGAAAAGGAATCGCCAATGTGGCATATTTTGTCCAAAGACCAACAAAGTCGTTTAGATTCAATAGTGAAAGTTTTTCCTTCCTTTGCTAAAGAAGGATTAGGCAGAACTAACTTGATTCAACACAAAATTGATATAGAAACAGCTAGTCCGATCAAGCAGAGACATTGGCCAGTCTTTCCCGCTATAGAGAAACTAATGTTTGCTGAAGTTGATCATATGTGGTCGCTGGACGTTATTGGAGAGTCTACAAGTCCATGAAACAGCAATTGCGTATTGGTAAGAAAAGGAGAAAAGAAAAGGCTTTGTTTAGATTCGCGAGAAGTCAATAAGGTTACCACGAAGAATGCATATCCGTCGTTTAAGTTGACTGCCTCCGTCTAAATACATCACTGGATTAGACATGAAGCATGCGTTTTGGCAGATACACCTAGACGAAAAATCACGGCAATATACGGCTTTAACCATTCCGAACAGACCTCTCTATCAATACAAAACAATGCCTTTCGGTTTTTGCAATGTTCCTCAAACACTTTTTCGACTAATGGATCAAGTCATTCTCTAGTTTTTGTGTACTTAGATGATCTTCTCGTGCTTTCAGAAGATTTTGAGTCACATTTGATCACTCTTCATGAAATTGCGCTTTGTCTGAAAAAGCTAATCTTACCATTAATGTCGAATAATCAAAGTTTTGTATGCGCTAAATAAAATATTTGGGATTTATAATTCGAGAGGGCCAAATTCTAACGGATCCTGGGAAAATAAATGCGATTAACGAATTCCCTGTTCCTATCTCGGTAAAGCAGCTCCGTAGGTTTTTAGGTTTGTCAGGTTGGTATCGGAGATTTGTCAAAAATTATGCAACTATTAGCTTTCCCCTGACGGAATTGTTGAAATCCAAGAAAGCATTAGTTTGGACTGACGATGCGGAAAAAGCCTTTAACCTCTTGAAAGCCTGTCTAACCGCAAATTTTGATAACTCCGGATTTTACGAAGCAATTTATCTTACTATGCGATGCAAGCACCTATGATATTGGCGTCTTGGCACAAGATCGAGATGGTGTAGAACTACCCATCGCATACATGTCGGAAAAGTTATATATGGCTCAGCGAAATTTTACAGTTAGTGAGTTAGAATGTCTTGCTGTTACCAAGGGTATTAAAAAATTTCGTCAGTACATAGAAGGATAAAACTTTTTAGTTGTGACCGATCATGCAGCCTTGCAGTGGATAATGAGACAAAAAGATCTTTCTGGAAGACTTGCAAGATGAAATCCATGATCCATGAAATTACAGTCATTCGACTCTTCTATTACACATCGGAGAGCATCAGAAAATGTAGTTGCGGATGCTTTGTCGCGTCAAGAACAGCCTGGGATAGATGCTTCTTTCGAGAGTGGTCCAATTATTGATTTACAGTCGAGTCATTTTAAAACATTAGATATTAGGTTAGAATACCCAGATACGTTAAAGCTGGTGAGAAAGGAAGCCCAAAATAACCTAAATAAATCACTCGAACTAAACGCGGGGCAGTATAATCTCCGAAGTAGAAATATACAATTTAAAATAGGCGATGACGTCTTTGCACGAAACTTTACGCAAAGCAATGCCAGCAAGAAATTTAGTTCAAAGTTAGCTCCAGTTTTTATACCAGCCAAAGTTAAAAAGAAGAGATCTCCGTTTTATTATGAGTTAGTTAACTTAGAAGGGAAAAATTTAGGTGTTTACCATCTTAAAGACATTCAGGTCAAGAAACCAAATAAACAGAGTCCTAAAACTTCAGATAATGCCCCTTCGAACAGGTCTAGTTCCATTATCTGTGGTTGAAGTGTCCAACTTTTTAGATAAATGTAAAGGCATTTATTGTTAGGTACCATTAGCACGGCCACTTTTGTAACCGCCCTCGTTATTGCACTTGCTATAATTGGTGTAATGAAAGAACACGGAAAGATCACCCGATTTCACCGCTATGGCAAAGCTTTAAGCGAAGACCAATTTTGGGAGTTTCCGGCATACAAACTCTTCACATGCACGTCATTCGACTTGTATTCAGCGAGCGATCAAGACTTATAGTCCGTACTTTTTCGTGCCGCAAGCAGCTCAAATGTACACACGTGGTGTTAAATTGAAAATTTTTATTCGCTAATCAGCTATCAACTTTTTCATATCATAACTATTTCAAAAACATAAACAACACAACTCTCAAGAAAGTAGAGTGAATTAAAGTGAATAAGTGTTAGTTTTCAGCGCAGGAGGCATTCAGCCTTGGTTTGAGCCATAGAGCTTGTTCACACTATAAACTAATGCGTACACTTAGTTCAATTCGGGTGTTTGAATCTAACTGACTCCCTACTGCGAGAGCATCGCCTTTTATTCATTCTTACACGGCCAGTAGTTGTCTCTCATTTATGCGTTGCCTCCGGATATAAATGACCATTATAATTATGATAATCGTTGTCAACGCTATAGCCGAGTGTCCGCGTTGATGATACTTTGTTATTTTTCAGAGTCTGGATGCGCATTTGAAGACTTTGTAGTTCATTAGTGTTGTTGACAATCAAGTGCTTCAGCGGGACCACGTTCCATGTCTCCTTGTCATCTATAATTCGTAAACTGGGGAAGATAGACATTTCAGACGCTGTCGAAATTACTTTTTGAGGAGTAATTATTGTTGTATCCCCTAATATTGCTGTGCATCCTGCAGGTAGTTGTAGTATTGTTGTAGTCGTACGCATCGGTATCGAACTAATTAATATTAAGTGTCGGAAATTAACCAATAAATCAAACTAAACAGTAACACTGGCGGTTTATTTATGAACATAAAAAATTGGTCCTTCGAGAGCCGGATTACCGGAACTGCGTTTCTTTCGGGCATTTGATTTTGATTATTGGCCTTTTGGCAAACGGTGATCTATAGATTCCTACATCGTATAGAATCGTTCCCTTCTTTCGACCACCATGCGGAGTGTGATTCAGCAACGGGGCTTCTGCAAAAGCCAAATTACTCGTGCGCATAATAATGCCTTAAAATTTGTTGATGACATTCATTCAGTGCAAACAATAGTTGTCCGCCTGGCGCAACTACAGGAAAATTATTTGCGGTTCGTACGGCTCTCGGAAGAGCTGTATGCATTTAAATCGGAAGCCGATTGGGAGGACCCTGACGAGGATTTTGACGCATATGAGGACAAACATTATGCTACACACGCTATTCTCAGCAATACTTTGGAGGAGTTGAGACGGGATGTCACCTCAAACAGTGTTGATGCCACAGTTCAAGCCGCAGGCACATCCCAGAGAAGTCATGTCGATTTTCAGTTCGAGCGAATTAAACTTCCGACTTTTTCTGGAAATTATGAGGACTGGAAACATTTTTCGGACATGTTTATTGGATCGATTGCTTCCAATTCGAGCCTGACGGATTGCCAACGATTTCATTATTTAAAATCGTACCTTGCCGGAGACGCGCTTGCATTAGTTAAACATATTCCAGTTACTAATGACAACTATCGGGAAGCATGGGATCGGCTGGAACAGCGATATAACAAACAATCGCTAATTATTCGATCGTTCTTAAACAGTTTCATGAGCCTTCCGAGTGCTATAAATTCAAATATCGGCACAGTGCGGAAAATTGCCGATGGTGCAGACGAAGTTATTCGTGGTCTACGAGCTCTTAATTGCGAAGAGAGGGATCCCTGGCTAATTTTCATTTTACTTTCAAAATTAGATAGCGATACCCGCCAAGCCTGGGCTCAGTGCGCAGAATCCGAGGAAAAAGGTGTGACCATTACCCGATTCCTGAAATTTCTCACTTCACGCTGCGATACGTTGGAGGCTTTTAACTTAACTCAATCAACCCAAGCTCGACGCGCAGCTACCACGCACCACGCAGACACGCATCCAAGACGGGAAGAGCCGAAGTGCACATCGTGCCAGCAGAATCACCAACTGTTTAAGTGTCCTCAATTCATCGCACTCGACATTGCATCTCGCCGAGACTTCCTCAAATCAAGAAAGCTCTGTTTCATTTGCCTCAGCCCGGCTCATATGGTGGGCAACTGTACATCGAGGCATACTTGTCGGATCTGCCGCCGCAAGGATCATACTTTGGTTCATGGCTCGTCGCAGCCAATTCAAAATGGCAACAACATTGACACGGCAAGTGTTGGCAGCCGCGATCGACCAGCAGTCTCACATGCGGGATCTACAATTGGCCACAATCAACCGCTAGCTCGAGAAGGTCATCGAAGAATATTCCGGCGGCTGGTTCTCAGACTCTGTTGCCAACCATCCTTGCTGACGTCATCGACGCCTGGGGAAATACTACAACCTGCAGGCTGCTCCTGGACACTGGATCTACAATAACCTTGGCATCGGAATCATTTGTTCAGCGAATAGGCGTGCGTCGAACGCACGCACGGATTTCTATTCTCGGTCTCGCCGCCAACAGCGCGGGCGTTACCCGAGGACGCGCACATATCAAGCTGCGCTCTCGTCATTCGGGCCAAACTGTCGAATTGGTCTCGTTCATTCTCAACTCGCTGACGTCATCACTTCCTGCCCAAGTTATTGACACCTCATCCTCTACGTGGAGGCAAATCTGCGAGCTTCCTTTGGCAGACCCAACGTTCTGCACACCTGGAGCAATCGATGTCATTGTTGGATCGGATCAACTTTGGTCTCTATACACAGGAGATCGGAAACACTTTGGTAACGACTTTCCTATCGCTCTCAATACTGTATTTGGTTGGATTCTTGCAGGCTCTTACTCTGCATTCAATGATTACCCTACTTCTGCGGTTACTCATCACGCGGACCTAGACACGATGGTTCGTTCATTCATGGAGATGGACAGCACTCAGCCTAACCAGGCTCTCCTGGACGCCAGCGATCCAACAGAGCGTCATTTTGCTGCCACACACAAGCGCTCAACGGACGGGGTGTACGTCGTCGAGTATCCCTTCAAGGAGAAGGCACCGCCTATTGATTCGACCTTGCCACAGGCCATCAATCGCTTCTTCTCGCTGGAACGCAAATTTCGTCGGCATCCAGAATTGAAGCAGCAGTACGAAGCCTTCCTGGACGACTACATGCAACGTGGACATATGGAACAACTGACCTCGGCTCAGGTTGAGGAATACCCTGACACCTGCTTCTATTTGCCGCACCACGCTGTCATCAAACTGGACAGTCTGACTACCAAATGTCGTGTAGTTTTTGATGGATCAGGAAAGGACAGCTCTGGAGTATCGCTCAATGACAGACTACATATTGGTCCACCGATTCAACGCGATCTTCTTGGCGTTTGTCTACGCTTCCGGCAGCACCAATATGTTTTATGCGCAGATGTTGAAAAGATGTTTCGAGGCATTAGAATCTTTAAGCCACACACCAATTTTCAGCGCATTGTTTGGCGCAAGACTGAGAATGAACCTCTGCTTCATTTTCGCCTGCTGACGGTTACCTACGGATTGGCACCGTCACCATTTCTGGCTGTTCGAGTTCTAAAGCAACTTGCCGACGATCATGGCCATGAATACCCTGCAGCAGCTCACGCTCTTCTGCACGATGCCTATGTGGACGATATCCCTACAGGCGCCAACACACTCGAGGAGCTTATGATTCTCAAGGACGAGCTTATAGCCCTCTTGGATAAGGCAAAATTCAAGCTACGCAAATGGAGTTCTAATAGTTGGCGTCTTCTGAAATCATTACCAGAGGAAGATAGATGTTTTGTACCTATCCAGCTCCTCAACAAATCAGCAGCGGATTCACCTGTCAAAGTTCTTGGTATCCAATGGAACCCTGGGAAGGACGTTCTGTATCTTAACCTAAAGGGATGCGATGCGACCATTTCTCCGACGAAAAGAGAACTCTTGTCTCAGCTATCAAGAATTTATGATCCGCTTGGACTGGTAGCGCCGGTCACAGTTCTACTCAAGCTAATCTTCCAAGAAAGCTGGACAAGTGTCCTGCAGTGGGACGACCCCATTCCTGAAAGTCTACGTACGCGCTGAAGAGCCTAAGTAGAGGATTTGCCAGCACTTACGCAATGCCAAGTACCACGGTATATTGCGTCACCATTTCGAGATGTTCAACTACACGGATTCGCCGACGCATCCTCGCACGCCTACGGTGCGGTAGTTTACGCTCGAGTTGCAGTTGGATGCAGCTTTCAAGTAACTCTAGTTGCAGCCAAAAAACGGGTGGCCCCGATCAAGCCCGTATCAATTCCACGTTTGGAGCTAAACGCTGCGTTACTTCTATCTCGATTGCTGTCTATTGTCAAAGCATCACTAACAATTCCTCTTTTCAGCACGAGCTGCTAGACAGATTCAGAAATTGTGCTACACTGGCTTTCAGCTCCCCCTCGACGGTGGAACACCTACGTCTGCAACCGAACTTCTGAGATATTGAGCGACTTTCCCCGTAGCTGCTGGAACCATGTTCGCACGGAAGACAATCCTGCTGATTGTGCTTCCCGAGGACTTCATCCGTCAAAGCTTCTGGAGCATCGACTGTGGTGGAAAGGTCCGTCCTGGCTGGCCACACCCACCTCTGAGTGGCCACCTTCTACAAGCAAGTTCAGCGTATCTTCAAGTTTCGATGTCAACACCGAAGAACGAGCCATAAAGCCCACGACTCTACATAACTTTCCTGATGAAAGTATACACGAGTTACTCATCCACAAATTCTCAACCTGGACGCGTCTTATAAGGGTATCTAGCTACTGTCATCGCTTTATTCACACTCTTTGATCTCATCATAGGAATTCGCCAACATTCCTTACGTCTGAAGAGTTGCTGGACGCACAGCGCCGACTTATTCGACATGTGCAACAAAAATCCTTTGCCAGAGAATATGCGCAGCTAGAGAATCGACGTCAGCTTAACGCTAAATCGCATCTTATCCGGTTTTCTCCGTTTCTGGATGATTATGGAGTAATGCGAGTTGGTGGGAGAATCGAGCAATCTACACTCAAATACAACGCCAAGCACCCGATTCTGATACCTAAAGATACAGCACTAGCTGGACTGCTGGTTCGACATTTTCATGTCTCCTATCTGCACACTGGAGTTGATGCAACGTTCACCAATCTTCGTCAGCAGTACTGGATTCTGGGAGCCCGCAATCTCGTCAGAAAGGCAGTCTTCCAATGCAAATCCTGTTTTCTTCAACGAAAGGGCACAAGCAACCAGATCATGGGAGAGCTACGAATTCCTCGAGTTCAAGCTAGCCGCGCGAGACACCGCGCGAACAAGTCACCCTTTATCTTTGTTTACATTTACATTTGCATTTGTCTGCAGCTGCAGCGGAGCTTATCAGCGGAATCAATGTAATTGTCCGCGAGCTTGCCCAGTACTTTTCCAAACTTCTAACTTCTTCTAACTGTAACGTCTTATGCTGTTTACGTCTTATGCTAGTTTAATCGTATGGCGTGAGTACAGCCAAAGCTTAAGTCAGTCACATTTTTGATCTACAAGAAATCGTACGCATCGGTATCGAACTAATTAATATTAAGTGTCGGAAATTAACCAATAAATCAAACTAAACAGTAACACTGGCGGTTTATTTATGAACATAAAAAATTGGTCCTTCGAGAGCCGGATTACCGGAACTGCGTTTCTTTCGGGCATTTGATTTTGATTATTGGCCTTTTGGCAAACGGTGATCTATAGATTCCTACATCGTATAGAATCGTTCCCTTCTTTCGACCACCATGCGGAGTGTGATTCAGCAACGGGGCTTCTGCAAAAGCCAAATTACTCGTGCGCATAATAATGCCTTAAAATTTGTTGATGACATTCATTCAGTGCAAACAATAGTTGTCCGCCTGGCGCAACTACAGGAAAATTATTTGCGGTTCGTACGGCTCTCGGAAGAGCTGTATGCATTTAAATCGGAAGCCGATTGGGAGGACCCTGACGAGGATTTTGACGCATATGAGGACAAACATTATGCTACACACGCTATTCTCAGCAATACTTTGGAGGAGTTGAGACGGGATGTCACCTCAAACAGTGTTGATGCCACAGTTCAAGCCGCAGGCACATCCCAGAGAAGTCATGTCGATTTTCAGTTCGAGCGAATTAAACTTCCGACTTTTTCTGGAAATTATGAGGACTGGAAACATTTTTCGGACATGTTTATTGGATCGATTGCTTCCAATTCGAGCCTGACGGATTGCCAACGATTTCATTATTTAAAATCGTACCTTGCCGGAGACGCGCTTGCATTAGTTAAACATATTCCAGTTACTAATGACAACTATCGGGAAGCATGGGATCGGCTGGAACAGCGATATAACAAACAATCGCTAATTATTCGATCGTTCTTAAACAGTTTCATGAGCCTTCCGAGTGCTATAAATTCAAATATCGGCACAGTGCGGAAAATTGCCGATGGTGCAGACGAAGTTATTCGTGGTCTACGAGCTCTTAATTGCGAAGAGAGGGATCCCTGGCTAATTTTCATTTTACTTTCAAAATTAGATAGCGATACCCGCCAAGCCTGGGCTCAGTGCGCAGAATCCGAGGAAAAAGGTGTGACCATTACCCGATTCCTGAAATTTCTCACTTCACGCTGCGATACGTTGGAGGCTTTTAACTTAACTCAATCAACCCAAGCTCGACGCGCAGCTACCACGCACCACGCAGACACGCATCCAAGACGGGAAGAGCCGAAGTGCACATCGTGCCAGCAGAATCACCAACTGTTTAAGTGTCCTCAATTCATCGCACTCGACATTGCATCTCGCCGAGACTTCCTCAAATCAAGAAAGCTCTGTTTCATTTGCCTCAGCCCGGCTCATATGGTGGGCAACTGTACATCGAGGCATACTTGTCGGATCTGCCGCCGCAAGGATCATACTTTGGTTCATGGCTCGTCGCAGCCAATTCAAAATGGCAACAACATTGACACGGCAAGTGTTGGCAGCCGCGATCGACCAGCAGTCTCACATGCGGGATCTACAATTGGCCACAATCAACCGCTAGCTCGAGAAGGTCATCGAAGAATATTCCGGCGGCTGGTTCTCAGACTCTGTTGCCAACCATCCTTGCTGACGTCATCGACGCCTGGGGAAATACTACAACCTGCAGGCTGCTCCTGGACACTGGATCTACAATAACCTTGGCATCGGAATCATTTGTTCAGCGAATAGGCGTGCGTCGAACGCACGCACGGATTTCTATTCTCGGTCTCGCCGCCAACAGCGCGGGCGTTACCCGAGGACGCGCACATATCAAGCTGCGCTCTCGTCATTCGGGCCAAACTGTCGAATTGGTCTCGTTCATTCTCAACTCGCTGACGTCATCACTTCCTGCCCAAGTTATTGACACCTCATCCTCTACGTGGAGGCAAATCTGCGAGCTTCCTTTGGCAGACCCAACGTTCTGCACACCTGGAGCAATCGATGTCATTGTTGGATCGGATCAACTTTGGTCTCTATACACAGGAGATCGGAAACACTTTGGTAACGACTTTCCTATCGCTCTCAATACTGTATTTGGTTGGATTCTTGCAGGCTCTTACTCTGCATTCAATGATTACCCTACTTCTGCGGTTACTCATCACGCGGACCTAGACACGATGGTTCGTTCATTCATGGAGATGGACAGCACTCAGCCTAACCAGGCTCTCCTGGACGCCAGCGATCCAACAGAGCGTCATTTTGCTGCCACACACAAGCGCTCAACGGACGGGGTGTACGTCGTCGAGTATCCCTTCAAGGAGAAGGCACCGCCTATTGATTCGACCTTGCCACAGGCCATCAATCGCTTCTTCTCGCTGGAACGCAAATTTCGTCGGCATCCAGAATTGAAGCAGCAGTACGAAGCCTTCCTGGACGACTACATGCAACGTGGACATATGGAACAACTGACCTCGGCTCAGGTTGAGGAATACCCTGACACCTGCTTCTATTTGCCGCACCACGCTGTCATCAAACTGGACAGTCTGACTACCAAATGTCGTGTAGTTTTTGATGGATCAGGAAAGGACAGCTCTGGAGTATCGCTCAATGACAGACTACATATTGGTCCACCGATTCAACGCGATCTTCTTGGCGTTTGTCTACGCTTCCGGCAGCACCAATATGTTTTATGCGCAGATGTTGAAAAGATGTTTCGAGGCATTAGAATCTTTAAGCCACACACCAATTTTCAGCGCATTGTTTGGCGCAAGACTGAGAATGAACCTCTGCTTCATTTTCGCCTGCTGACGGTTACCTACGGATTGGCACCGTCACCATTTCTGGCTGTTCGAGTTCTAAAGCAACTTGCCGACGATCATGGCCATGAATACCCTGCAGCAGCTCACGCTCTTCTGCACGATGCCTATGTGGACGATATCCCTACAGGCGCCAACACACTCGAGGAGCTTATGATTCTCAAGGACGAGCTTATAGCCCTCTTGGATAAGGCAAAATTCAAGCTACGCAAATGGAGTTCTAATAGTTGGCGTCTTCTGAAATCATTACCAGAGGAAGATAGATGTTTTGAACCTATCCAGCTCCTCAACAAATCAGCAGCGGATTCACCTGTCAAAGTTCTTGGTATCCAATGGAACCCTGGGAAGGACGTTCTGTATCTTAACCTAAAGGGATGCGATGCGACCATTTCTCCGACGAAAAGAGAACTCTTGTCTCAGCTATCAAGAATTTATGATCCGCTTGGACTGGTAGCGCCGGTCACAGTTCTACTCAAGCTAATCTTCCAAGAAAGCTGGACAAGTGTCCTGCAGTGGGACGACCCCATTCCTGAAAGTCTACGTACGCGCTGAAGAGCCTAAGTAGAGGATTTGCCAGCACTTACGCAATGCCAAGTACCACGGTATATTGCGTCACCATTTCGAGATGTTCAACTACACGGATTCGCCGACGCATCCTCGCACGCCTACGGTGCGGTAGTTTACGCTCGAGTTGCAGTTGGATGCAGCTTTCAAGTAACTCTAGTTGCCGCCAAAAAACGGGTGGCCCCGATCAAGCCCGTATCAATTCCACGTTTGGAGCTAAACGCTGCGTTACTTCTATCTCGATTGCTGTCTATTGTCAAAGCATCACTAACAATTCCTCTTTTCAGCACGAGCTGCTAGACAGATTCAGAAATTGTGCTACACTGGTTTTCAGCTCCCCCTCGACGGTGGAACACCTACGTCTGCAACCGAACTTCTGAGATATTGAGCGACTTTCCCCATAGCTGCTGGAACCATGTTCGCACGGAAGACAATCCTGCTGATTGTGCTTCCCGAGGACTTCATCCGTCAAAGCTTCTGGAGCATCGACTGTGGTGGAAAGGTCCGTCCTGGCTGGCCACACCCACCTCTGAGTGGCCACCTTCTACAAGCAAGTTCAGCGTATCTTCAAGTTTCGATGTCAACACCGAAGAACGAGCCATAAAGCCCACGACTCTACATAACTTTCCTGATGAAAGTATACACGAGTTACTCATCCACAAATTCTCAACCTGGACGCGTCTTATAAGGGTATCTAGCTACTGTCATCGCTTTATTCACACTCTTTGATCTCATCATAGGAATTCGCCAACATTCCTTACGTCTGAAGAGTTGCTGGACGCACAGCGCCGACTTATTCGACATGTGCAACAAAAATCCTTTGCCAGAGAATATGCGCAGCTAGAGAATCGACGTCAGCTTAACGCTAAATCGCATCTTATCCGGTTTTCTCCGTTTCTGGATGATTATGGAGTAATGCGAGTTGGTGGGAGAATCGAGCAATCTACACTCAAATACAACGCCAAGCACCCGATTCTGATACCTAAAGATACAGCACTAGCTGGACTGCTGGTTCGACATTTTCATGTCTCCTATCTGCACACTGGAGTTGATGCAACGTTCACCAATCTTCGTCAGCAGTACTGGATTCTGGGAGCCCGCAATCTCGTCAGAAAGGCAGTCTTCCAATGCAAATCCTGTTTTCTTCAACGAAAGGGCACAAGCAACCAGATCATGGGAGAGCTACGAATTCCTCGAGTTCAAGCTAGCCGCTGCTAGCCGCGCGAGACACCGCGCGAGACACCGCGCGAACAAGTCACCCTTTATCTTTGTTTACATTTAAATTTGCATTTGTCTGCAGCTGCAGCGGAGCTTATCAGCGGAATCAATGTAATTGTCCGCGAGCTTGCCCAGTACTTTTCCAAACTTCTAACTTCTTCTAACTGTAACGTCTTATGCTGTTTACGTCTTATGCTAGTTTAATCGTATGGCGTGAGTACAGCCAAAGCTTAAGTCAGTCACATTTTTGATCTACAAGAAATCGTACGCATCGGTATCGAACTAATTAATATTAAGTGTCGGAAATTAACCAATAAATCAAACTAAACAGTAACACTGGCGGTTTATTTATGAACATAAAAAATTGGTCCTTCGAGAGCCGGATTACCGGAACTGCGTTTCTTTCGGGCATTTGATTTTGATTATTGGCCTTTTGGCAAACGGTGATCTATAGATTCCTACATCGTATAGAATCGTTCCCTTCTTTCGACCACCATGCGGAGTGTGATTCAGCAACGGGGCTTCTGCAAAAGCCAAATTACTCGTGCGCATAATAATGCCTTAAAATTTGTTGATGACATTCATTCAGTGCAAACAATAGTTGTCCGCCTGGCGCAACTACAGGAAAATTATTTGCGGTTCGTACGGCTCTCGGAAGAGCTGTATGCATTTAAATCGGAAGCCGATTGGGAGGACCCTGACGAGGATTTTGACGCATATGAGGACAAACATTATGCTACACACGCTATTCTCAGCAATACTTTGGAGGAGTTGAGACGGGATGTCACCTCAAACAGTGTTGATGCCACAGTTCAAGCCGCAGGCACATCCCAGAGAAGTCATGTCGATTTTCAGTTCGAGCGAATTAAACTTCCGACTTTTTCTGGAAATTATGAGGACTGGAAACATTTTTCGGACATGTTTATTGGATCGATTGCTTCCAATTCGAGCCTGACGGATTGCCAACGATTTCATTATTTAAAATCGTACCTTGCCGGAGACGCGCTTGCATTAGTTAAACATATTCCAGTTACTAATGACAACTATCGGGAAGCATGGGATCGGCTGGAACAGCGATATAACAAACAATCGCTAATTATTCGATCGTTCTTAAACAGTTTCATGAGCCTTCCGAGTGCTATAAATTCAAATATCGGCACAGTGCGGAAAATTGCCGATGGTGCAGACGAAGTTATTCGTGGTCTACGAGCTCTTAATTGCGAAGAGAGGGATCCCTGGCTAATTTTCATTTTACTTTCAAAATTAGATAGCGATACCCGCCAAGCCTGGGCTCAGTGCGCAGAATCCGAGGAAAAAGGTGTGACCATTACCCGATTCCTGAAATTTCTCACTTCACGCTGCGATACGTTGGAGGCTTTTAACTTAACTCAATCAACCCAAGCTCGACGCGCAGCTACCACGCACCACGCAGACACGCATCCAAGACGGGAAGAGCCGAAGTGCACATCGTGCCAGCAGAATCACCAACTGTTTAAGTGTCCTCAATTCATCGCACTCGACATTGCATCTCGCCGAGACTTCCTCAAATCAAGAAAGCTCTGTTTCATTTGCCTCAGCCCGGCTCATATGGTGGGCAACTGTACATTGAGGCATACTTGTCGGATCTGCCGCCGCAAGGATCATACTTTGGTTCATGGCTCGTCGCAGCCAATTCAAAATGGCAACAACATTGACACGGCAAGTGTTGGCAGCCGCGATCGACCAGCAGTCTCACATGCGGGATCTACAATTGGCCACAATCAACCGCTAGCTCGAGAAGGTCATCGAAGAATATTCCGGCGGCTGGTTCTCAGACTCTGTTGCCAACCATCCTTGCTGACGTCATCGACGCCTGGGGAAATACTACAACCTGCAGGCTGCTCCTGGACACTGGATCTACAATAACCTTGGCATCGGAATCATTTGTTCAGCGAATAGGCGTGCGTCGAACGCACGCACGGATTTCTATTCTCGGTCTCGCCGCCAACAGCGCGGGCGTTACCCGAGGACGCGCACATATCAAGCTGCGCTCTCGTCATTCGGGCCAAACTGTCGAATTGGTCTCGTTCATTCTCAACTCGCTGACGTCATCACTTCCTGCCCAAGTTATTGACACCTCATCCTCTACGTGGAGGCAAATCTGCGAGCTTCCTTTGGCAGACCCAACGTTCTGCACACCTGGAGCAATCGATGTCATTGTTGGATCGGATCAACTTTGGTCTCTATACACAGGAGATCGGAAACACTTTGGTAACGACTTTCCTATCGCTCTCAATACTGGATTTGGTTGGATTCTTGCAGGCTCTTACTCTGCATTCAATGATTACCCTACTTCTGCGGTTACTCATCACGCGGACCTAGACACGATGGTTCGTTCATTCATGGAGATGGACAGCACTCAGCCTAACCAGGCTCTCCTGGACGCCAGCGATCCAACAGAGCGTCATTTTGCTGCCACACACAAGCGCTCAACGGACGGGGTGTACGTCGTCGAGTATCCCTTCAAGGAGAAGGCACCGCCTATTGATTCGACCTTGCCACAGGCCATCAATCGCTTCTTCTCGCTGGAACGCAAATTTCGTCGGCATCCAGAATTGAAGCAGCAGTACGAAGCCTTCCTGGACGACTACATGCAACGTGGACATATGGAACAACTGACCTCGGCTCAGGTTGAGGAATACCCAGACACCTGCTTCTATTTGCCGCACCACGCTGTCATCAAACTGGACAGTCTGACTACCAAATGTCGTGTAGTTTTTGATGGATCAGGAAAGGACAGCTCTGGAGTATCGCTCAATGACAGACTACATATTGGTCCACCGATTCAACGCGATCTTCTTGGCGTTTGTCTACGCTTCCGGCAGCACCAATATGTTTTATGCGCAGATGTTGAAAAGATGTTTCGAGGCATTAGAATCTTTCAGCCACACACCAATTTTCAGCGCATTGTTTGGCGCAAGACTGAGAATGAACCTCTGCTTCAATTTCGCCTGCTGACGGGTACCTACGGATTGGCACCGTCACCATTTCTGGCTGTTCGAGTTCTAAAGCAACTTGCCGACGATCATGGCCATGAATACCCTGCAGCAGCTCACGCTCTTCTGCACGATGCCTATGTGGACGATATCCCTACAGGCGCCAACACACTCCAGGAGCTTATGATTCTCAAGGACGAGCTTATAGCCCTCTTGGATAAGGCAAAATTCAAGCTACGCAAATGGAGTTCTAATAGTTGGCGTCTTCTGAAATCATTACCAGAGGAAGATAGATGTTCTGAACCTATCCAGCTCCTCAACAAATCAGCAGCGGATTCACCTGTCAAAGTTCTTGGTATCCAATGGAACCCTGGGAAGGACGTTCTGTATCTTAACCTAAAGGGATGCGATGCGACCATTTCTCCGACGAAAAGAGAACTCTTGTCTCAGCTATCAAGAATTTATGATCCGCTTGGACTGGTAGCGCCGGTCACAGTTCTACTCAAGCTAATCTTCCAAGAAAGCTGGACAAGTGTCCTGCAGTGGGACGACCCCATTCCTGAAAGTCTACGTACGCGCTGAAGAGCCTTAGTAGAGGATTTGCCAGCACTTACGCAATGCCAAGTACCACGGTATATTGCGTCACCATTTCGAGATGTTCAACTACACGGATTCGCCGACGCATCCTCGCACGCCTACGGTGCGGTAGTTTACGCTCGAGTTGCAGTTGGATGCAGCTTTCAAGTAACTCTAGTTGCCGCCAAAAAACGGGTGGCCCCGATCAAGCCCGTATCAATTCCACGTTTGGAGCTAAACGCTGCGTTACTTCTATCTCGATTGCTGTCTATTGTCAAAGCATCACTAACAATTCCTCTTTTCAGCACGAGCTGCTAGACAGATTCAGAAATTGTGCTGCACTGGCTTTCAGCTCCCCCTCGACGGTGGAACACCTACGTCTGCAACCGAACTTCTGAGATATTGAGCGACTTTCCCCGTAGCTGCTGGAACCATGTTCGCACGGAAGACAATCCTGCTGATTGTGCTTCCCGAGGACTTCATCCGTCAAAGCTTCTGGAGCATCGACTGTGGTGGAAAGGTCCGTCCTGGCTGGCCACACCCACCTCTGAGTGGCCACCTTCTACAAGCAAGTTCAGCGTATCTTCAAGTTTCGATGTCAACACCGAAGAACGAGCCATAAAGCCTACGACTCTACATAACTTTCCTGATGAAAGTATACACGAGTTACTCATCCACAAATTCTCAACCTGGACGCGTCTTATAAGGGTATCTAGCTACTGTCATCGCTTTATTCACACTCTTCGATCTCATCATAGGAATTCGCCAACATTCCTTACGTCTGAAGAGTTGCTGGACGCACAGCGCCGACTTATTCGACATGTGCAACAAAAATCCTTTGCCAGAGAATATGCGCAGCTAGAGAATCGACGCCAGCTTAACGCTAAATCGCATCTTATCCGGTTTTCTCCGTTTCTGGATGATTATGGAGTAATGCGAGTTGGTGGGAGAATCGAGCAATCTACATTCAAATACAACGCCAAGCACCCGATTCTGATACCTAAAGATACAGCACTAGCTGGACTGCTGGTTCGACATTTTCATGTCTCCTATCTGCACACTGGAGTTGATGCAACGTTCACCAATCTTCGTCAGCAGTACTGGATTCTGGGAGCCCGCAATCTCGTCAGAAAGGCAGTCTTCCAATGCAAATCCTGTTTTCTTCAACGAAAGGGCACAAGCAACCAGATCATGGGAGAGCTACGAATTCCTCGAGTTCAAGCTAGCCGCTGCTTTCAACACACAGGGCTGGACTACGCTGGACCGATCGCAATCAAGGAATCAAAAGGAAGAACTCCACGCATCGGAAAGGCATGGTTTTCTATTTTCGTGTGCCTCATTACAAAGGCACTTCACATCGAGGTTGTTAGTGAGCTAACTACACAGGCTTTCATCGCAGCCTTTCAACGATTCATTGCCCGCCGAGCGAAGCCTACTGACCTGTATCCGGACAACGGAACTACCTTTCATGGAGGCAAGCGAACTTTGGATGACATGAGACGTCTGGCCATTCAACAAGCCAAAGATGAGGAACTAGCAGGATTCTTTGCCAATGAAGGGATTTCTTGGCACTTTATACCCCCGTCTGCTCCCCATTTTGGAGGGATGTGGGAAGCTGGAGTTCGCTCAATTAAACTCCATATGAAACGGATACTTGGATCAAAGGCTTTAACGTTTGAGGAGCTCTCTACTGTCCTGATCCAAATTGAAGCTATCCTGAATTTACGCCCGCTGTGCCCAACTGGGGATAATTCTTTGGATCCACTGACGCCTCATTTTTTGACTGGATCTCCGTATACTGCATTGCCTGAACCCTGTCGTCTGGATATGCAAGTCAATCGATTGGAGAGGTGGAACCAGCTGCAAGCCATGGTTCAAGGCTTTTGGAAAAGGTGGCATATGGAATACCTGACATCTCTTCATGAGCGGACAAAGTGGCATCTGGAAACCGAGAATCTGAAGATCGACACACTGGTAGTACTCAAGGAGCCCAATCTACCGCCCTCTAAATGGATTCTTGGCCGCATCACCGCAGTGCACGCAGGAATCGACGACAAGGTCCGAGTCGTTACTGTGAAGACTGCTCACGGATTATACAAACGCCCAATTGCCAAAATCGCTGTACTGCCTCTCTGCTGAACAACCATTCAGGGGGGCCGGTATGTTTGGGAACGAGACACCGCGCGAACAAGTCACCCTTTATCTTTGTTTACATTTAAATTTGCATTTGTCTGCAGCTGCAGCGGAGCTTATCAGCGGAATCAATGTAATTGTCCGCGAGCTTGCCCAGTACTTTTCCAAACTTCTAACTTCTTCTAACTGTAACGTCTTATGCTGTTTACGTCTTATGCTAGTTTAATCGTATGGCGTGAGTACAGCCAAAGCTTAAGTCAGTCACATTTTTGATCTACAAGAAATCGTACGCATCGGTATCGAACTAATTAATATTAAGTGTCGGAAATTAACCAATAAATCAAACTAAACAGTAACACTGGCGGTTTATTTATGAACAGATGTTTTTCGTTTTTTATGATCGTTTGCATATTTTCCTGTATTCTATTTGCATTTCCGATATCAAAGAACAGTATAAACCTTTTCTTTCGGTTGGTACGGTGCCGTAGTATTTTGTCTTTTTCTTTTATGTTGTCAATTTTTGTCCGTATTATCGTGCCGAAGAAATCGCAGTAGTCCTTGAGGTCTCCCATTTTTTTGCAAACCAGGCGGGATTTTTCCAGGAAGTCCTCTGATTGTTTTATGACATGAAAATAGGCTTGCATATCATAATAAAACAATAATTTCCAACTGGATGTAGCGACTTCAATTTTACCAATTTGGTTTACCATAACTGCAGCTTTTGCGTCGATGTCGTAAATTTTCCCAAGTTCTTTGTGAATTTCTTCCGAATTTTTTGTCGCAGTTGTAGCTTGCAACATCAATAAACAGCATAGCACAGTAGCTATGCTTCCAGTGCCATTCATTTTGCCTTTTGGAACTCGCTGCCTAAGCTTCTAGTCCTTGCCTAGCTGAATTGACTCCGTTATAGATGGCGTTGCAGCTCCAGCTGGTTTTGCTTCGCTAACAGGAAGTTGACAGATCTTTTTTAGCGATCTTTTTACTTCCCCTTGTCGCTTGTTTTAATCGTGACTACCCGGACTTTATCATCTTGTCCTTTAGTGGTACTAATGATTCTTCCAATTGGCCATCTTGCAGAGTGAGTGTTCTCATGTTTTATAAGAACCAACTGTCCCTCCTTAAGATATGGCTTTCGCTGTTGCAATGACACCAGATACTCCTCTTTCCATTTCTTCCAAAAATCACCTCTGATGCGTTGAATAAGCTTCCATCTATCCAAAGAGCTGATTGTCTTACTTTCGTCAAAATGTTCAGGAGTCCAATTAGAGGTCTTCCCACCAGAAAATGACCCGGCGTTAATATTTCCTCACCATCGTTTACGCTCCTTACAGTGACTGCTTCGATTTGACATAGCAGCGATGCAAATTCTTCATATGTTAAGCCGTTTAAGGTGATGCTTCACTGATTTTACACCGGCTTCCCATAAACCTCCCATGTGGGGGCTTCCCGGGGGAATAAAGTGCCACTTGATGCAGATTTTCTCCGCAGTACCGTCGTCCTGAATGTCGGCTAAAATACGTTCGTCATTTGCAACCCATTTTCGCAGATGCATGCCGGCCTTCCTTATCAGTTGTCTCAATTTCCTTTGAAGTTATGAGGTCATCCATATAAAAGTCGTCTCTTATTGTTTCTGCTAAGACGCTATCCTCTTGGCAAAACCGATCTGCTAAGAAAGGTGCTGCCGAGGTGCCATAAGTAACGGTTGTTAACTTAAACTCACTGATCGGCAATTTTGGATCATCTCTCCATAGGATATATTGGTATTCTTGATCTTTCTCAGCAACCTTTATTTGGCGATACATTTTTTCAATTTCATCTACCATAACATATTGCCACTTGCGCCATTTAATTAGAATATCGAATATATCCTTTTGAATCTTAGGACCAGCTATAATAACGTCATTTGTCGTCTTTGCGGATGCGTCAAAAACTACTCGTAGCTTCGCAGTTAAGCTTCCAGGCCTGATGATTGCTTGATGGGGTAAATAGTATTTACCTTGACCCGTTGTCTTTACAGATTCCATATGTCCCATCTTAAGGTATTCTTTCATGAATTCGTTGTATGCAGCCCAGTTCTTTGGGTTTCTTTAAAACTTCTTTTCCATTTGCATAAGTCTTGCCATTGCCTGTTTGCGAGAGTCCCCCAGCTTTGCCTCTTGGTGGAATGGAATTGAAACCACAAATCTGCCTTCCTCGTTGATGACAGTTGTTTATTGGAATTTTCTTTCGCATTCTGCATTGTCTGTAATCGTCTCATCGGCTTCATCTTCCAATTCCCAAAAGCGATCCAGGTCCTTTAGATTTATTGTTGTAGTGGCACTTATAATTTTTTGCTTTGCTTCTCGAGTTACATTTCCGGAAACAATCCATCCAAATTTGGTTTTTTGTCCCAAGATTCCATTTACGGTTTTTATTTTCTCCATCATAATCAGGGGAAATAGATCCACACCTATCACCATGCCAATTCTGCTTGGCTCGTTGAATCGTGGATCTGCTAGCCTGTAGCCCTTCCACTCTTTGTTGATATCAATATCAAACTTTTTGCTGGGAAGGGCTCTATGGAGTTTTGGTAAAACCAATGCTTCCGTTGATGCTTTAAAGCTGCTTGGAATTTTTGGTTTGATCGTCAGGTGGACACTATTTTTTGATAATTGAGTAGTCTGGGAGATACATTCGACCTCTATAGTACTTCTTACTCTGGGAATCCTTAATATTTGTGCTGCTTCCTCTGAAATCAGCGTCTTCTGGGATCCACCGTCAATAAGCGCCCTCAACTCTTTGTAAGCTCCAGCTTTGTTTTTCACTAAAACAACAGCTGTAGCCAATAGTGTGTCTTAGCCTTGCTTAAGGCTATTGCTGTTGATACTGCGTTTTGTGTCTTCATGAAGAAGGCTGTTGTGTCTTTTGGAGCATCGATTGCATGTAATTTCCTTTCTGCAGTCGATAGCATTATGGGCATCCTTAGAGCAAAAGGCACACGATCTAACTTGCACTTTTCTTGTAGCAAGCTGAGCGGCAGCAAGCACTCCAGTTCCATTAATTTGTTGAAGTGTTGGGAGAATATTTTTCTGCTATTCTCATAGCGTTTGCAGATAAGCTCCGCTGATCCTGTTATCAAATGGCTAACCACCATTTGAGCTTCTCCTTTTAAGCAGGCTCTTAAATATCCCAGCTTCCTTGTGTTGCTGAGATCCTTCCTGCTGTCTATTAGTTCAGAGAACAGCTCGTAAAATGTTGGCCATTCCTTCGCATTTCCATTGAACGTGTTCAAGTGTTTCTTCAAGTGTTTCTACCTGTATTTGCGACTCCTTGTAGGCCTTGACAGCATCCATAGTTTTAATAAATATTTTATCATTAAAATATTGATGATCGCCAACTCCCAATTTTACCAGCGCATTGTTGTTAGTAGTAAATTGGTCTACCAATGCTTCTATTGCTGGTATAGATGCCTTGTCCTTGATGGCTTGCAGTATTTTGTTCTGCAGCACTCCTTGGTCTTGCATCAATTTCACAGATCTTTCCGACAACATCTTGGGAAAACAATCACTGTGACTTGTGCTTTCTGCTTGTATTCTTTGGCGTGATCCGTTGGAGGATTTTTTGATTGGTCGCCCAGTTGACCTAGCTGTGCCTCGACTCACAGCTGATTGATCAGCCAAGGAAAAGCAAGAACACAATGTTTCACCTTATAGTCCTAGTACTTTAAGGCGTGGTCTTTTATTCTGTGTTTCTTACCACTGGTGGGGGAAACAACAGAATCACTCGAATAACCTTGCTCTTTTTACTTTGAAGTGCTGGTTTCTTCTTCTGTGTTTCTTACCATTGGTGGGGGAAAACAACAGAATTTTTCGAAGGACCTTGCTCTTTTTACTTCGAAGCACTGGTTTTTTCTTCTGTGTTTCTTACCACTGGTGGGGGAAAACAACAGAATTTCTCGAAGGACCAAAATATTCACACTATAAACTAATGCGTACACTTAATGAGTTCAATTCGGGTGTTTGAATCTAATTGACTCGCTACTGCGAGACCATCGCCTTTTATTCATTCTTACATAGGTTCTTATAGCAGTCTGCTATTTTGAAACAGTTTGTGTTATCCTATTCCAATTTGGGCTCTGTGTTCTCGCCCTCCACACAACGAACATTCGTCTTACGTTTCTTAACATTTTCAAAATTAGACTGAGAGTTCCGTCTCTTAAGGATGATTCTACACTTTCGGGAAAAATGACCAATTTTTGAACATTTGTTGCACTTATCTTGCCTTGCTGGGCATGATAAGTCATTACTAGCGTGACCAAAGCGTCCGCATCTTGAACATTCACCTTGGGGCTTTGTCTTCCGAGTAGAAATTTTTCGAATTGCGTCGACATCGGATTTCGACACCATTCCCTCAGATTGTTTATTAATCTGCTCTTCCACTTGGCATGTTTCAATTATTTCATCTAGTGAATATTCTTTGGCCAGAAGTTTTTTCTTTTACTCTATAGAGACCCACGAGTCAATTATTTTATCTTTGAGGCAAATCTGCTCTATCTCGGTTTTAGATTCTCCAAATGAGCATTTATACATTTGTTGGCGTAACCGCAAAACAAATTTTGAAAAATCTTCATTTTCTAACGGAGCCAAGCTGCGAAATAAATGCCTCTCAAATGTAGAGTTTTGTTTAGGGGAGAAGTAGGTGTTCAGCTCGTCAATTAAAATCTGAAACACATCAATTCCCTCTGCTCCATCAACGATAGCATCTGGCAACGAAAACGCAACAGTCTGCAATTGCACTCCTCCAATATGTAGCAGTTTATTCCTCTTTTGCCTTGGCGATGTTACGTTCTCGACTTCGAGAAATATATCAAACGCTCGTAACCATTTTCCACATTCGGTTAGCAGAATTGATTTCTCTAGGCCTTCACATAAGAATGGTTTCAAATTGTGCTCAGCCATGTTTCATTTGCAATCTAAAATTCAAAAGAAAATGTATATATAATTAATTTTTCCCTTTCCAAGACCAACATTTTGTTGATCTATGTAGCTTTGGCTTGTATCATTTATAAGCATATGTACATGTATAAGCTACTCAGCCATTTATATTTTCTAAATATGTCAAGTGAACACAGCTTGCCAAGATAATTCTCTTCACGTGCACAGCCTTTTTTTTCAACAGCTTGCAAAGAGAAGTTCTGTCTTGCACAGCCTTTCATTAGTACGGCTTGTAAAGATAACTTTACGCAGCCTTCCACCTTGCAGCAGTAACACCCTTCTGCACAGCCTCTTTCTTTCTCTTTTGCTCGGCCCTTTATCATTAAAACAGCTTGTAAAGTGGACTCTATTTTCGCAGCCTTTTGTCATTGCAGCTTGTCAAGAGATCTCACTCTCTCTTGACTCAGCTTCCATTCACCGTTATTTGATTTCTTCGTTTCTTTTCATTTTCTTTTGCATGTACAACTTATTTTATGTTGGACTTTAGATTTAAACTTATTGTTCCTCCGACTGTACACTTTTTGAAGACATACATATATATATATATATAATTTCTGTTTTCTATATATGTATGTGTATTTAGTTTGATATTAACCACCAACAAGACTATTTTTACAGGAGTCTTATGCGCTTGCTGTTTGCACTGTTTGCTATTTTCATTTATTCGCCTGTTATTTATTTAGCACACGACGTTTATAATAGTTATAATTTACCTCGTCGCCAATGTAACGACCCCTGAAAATACACAATTGATACACGCTGAGCTTCTGTTATTTATCTGTTTTATTCGTTCTTCGGTAATACGACTTATTAATCCGGTGGTCCACAATTGACTGAATCTCTCTCTCTCTCGCTGCCCACTCATCAGCGCGTCTCTCCCGCTCCCGCGTCTGTGACGTCGCTGCTTGTTCCAGTAGCGTCGCTGTTTGGTACAGGTTCCCACACATACATATACATATTATCTACCCACAGCACCATTCTCATATCTCTCACATAAAGAAAAAAATAATAAATAAGCTCATTTTAGAAGTTATGATTTAGGTCAATTTAAATGGAGAAATTAAATGATAAGTTAGTTTTATGAATAATTTTTCTGCCGTGGGGGTCATGCCGAACATAAAAATGATAGGGTATTAAAACGTGAACTTGAACATAGGGACCATTTAAAATTATGTTTTTTTTTTGGTACGCAATAAAATGGTCAAGGTTGGGTGGGCTAATACCAGTTGCTATAAAAACAGCCATAGCAACAATTTTTCAAGTCGCCTTGTTTTATAAATTCTTTTCTGTCTATCGCCCCAATGTGTCCTTTTGTTTTTTTTTTGGTTTTTTTCGGATCTGAGTGCCCTTTTCATATAATTCGGGTAATACACTTAGAAAAACGTGTCGGCCAACCGGCAAGCCGAGTTATATATGCTAACTGGTCATCTCCATTGAACAACTTTTGGAAATCAGCAGAAGCTTAGGCCAACCAATCCCTCATGCACACTCTTTTCTAAAATTTTTATCTTTTGTCTTGTGACAAACATGCTATTGCAAATGGACCAGGTGGACACAAGTATCTTTCAATAGATTTTTGGCCCTGGCTCTGCAAAAGTATACATATTTAAACCTAGACTCTAAGAGTTTAGACTAGCGAATGATTTCAAGTAGTCGCGCTTCGACCAAAGAGTCTAAGGTTAATTGTATTTTAGTCGAGATAAATGGGAAAGTCGAAGTAAAGAATTTCTGGATGCAGTGTAAGCCTTTTCCTTTCTTAAATTTGCCCGACTTCTATACCCTTCTACATATCTAATAATTTAGCTATTGAATACGATTAGTTTCAATATAACCAACGGAGCTAGCTAAATTCTTTGTGTTGATTGTTTCCTTATTACGTTTTATGTTCTGTGTATATTGAACTCTTTTGTGGTATATTACTACAAATGTGTTCTATACCAAACATAAAATTAATCCTATCTTACAGAACTGAATAAAACAAGTTTATACCCTTTCTGTAACAAGTAATAGCATGACCGCGGTATTTAATTGAATAATACTTACCACGCATTTTGAGTTAGATTAAATTATTTAGTTTTCTTAAAACCATGCCTTTAACACGCAGCCCAGAGACAGTACATGAGGTTCATGGTTCATATGTACTAACCCCATTGAGTATACAGCACAGCTGCTAACAACAAATTGTGATCATACATTCCACCTGGCGTGTTTTAATACGACAAACCGCAAGGTGTGTTCCGTCTCTAGAGCTTCCATTGAATTGACAGAATCGGGAGACAATAGCCTGGCAGAAAAACCATCAGGTTCCCAAAATTTAAACCAACAGTTAGAAGCAAATACAATGATGGATTCGCAAGTGGGTGATCCAAATATAGGTAAACTAGTTCGGGCTATAACAGACGCGTTGAGTTCCGCTGCACATAGGCAGTCAGAAGAAATAAGGGATATGTCAGACAGGCAAACACGACTTATTTCAAGGGCAATTGAGGCAGGCTTCCAAAGAATGTCTCTACCGAGTCGGACAAGCAAAAGAAACAGGACAGAGCAAGTTCCGACAGAAATTTCCCCTAATCAATCCGGTAATATAAAAACCGAAGCCAGTTTCCATTCAGAAGCATTTGATCTTCGGCCAGATCGTATTAGCCAAATTATGACTAATTGGAAATTGAGATATACGGGTCAGGGTTTCCTGTCAGTTGACGATTTCATTTATCGAGCAGAAGCGTTGACTAGACAAACACTGGACGGGAATTTTTACTTGCTGGCCCGATATTCGAACAACTTGTTTGAAGGTGGGGCAGCAGAGTGGTTTTGGAGGTATCATAAGACAGTACCAATAATAATTTGGACCGACTTGTGCGTGGCTTTGAGGACACAGTTTAAGGATGCACGTACGGATAGAGATATCTAAGCCTCAATTGATCAGCGTAAACAGAAGCACAATGAGTCGTTTGATTAATACTATCAGGCAATCGCGGCAATGGCTGACCATTTATCGCAGCCAATGTCGGAATCCTATATGCTAGGGCTCTTAAGGTCAAACCTTTTGACGGAAATACAACATGAGCTGCTTCATATTCCCATCCACAGCGTGGCTGACCTGCGCCATAGATTTAAAATGTTGGAACTGTGACATGACAGGGCATAGATACCATGATTGTACGAGGGAACGCCGCGTTTTCTGCTATAGTTGCGGAAAACCTGATACCTACCGCCCAAATAGCAGTCATTGTCAGTCTTCAAAAAACTGGAAAGGCCGAGCACCAACAAACAGTGCTCGCAAAACATATCTGTGGTCCAAACCGAAAGTAGACCAATAAGTCACGAACCAGTTCTTCTCACACTGACATTCCTAAGCCAACCAATCGTACACATTTCTCGGAAGTATCAATAGGTAATCAACATTATAGTATTAGAGAAAAGGTCCGTAAATGAAAAATCAAAACAATGCAAACCAGACCGTCGCCGTCATTATTTTGAGAAGCGTAAGCAAGAACGCGTTACGGTGCTTTCAGCCATGATTGGAAATACGCTAGACGTACGACCATATGCAGAAGTATCTATTTTGGGCAGAACTGTTAGTGGGTTGCAAGACTCTGGAGCATCTATTAGTTGTATAGGCGGAACCTTTGCAGACGATCTCTTAAATGACCAAAGCCAAGGGCTCACACCTTTTAAGTGTCCAGTAAAAACTGCAGATGGAAAGTCCCAGCGGGTTATGGGCAAGCTGACCACAGAAATATTCTTAAGGAACAAGTCGAAGGAAATTAATTTGTATATCGTTCCATCGTTGTCTCAAAATCTTTACCTAGGAATTGATTTCTGGATCAGGTTTGATTTGCTACCTTCGTTCAACTCTAATCTTGCTGTTTCAGCAGTAGAAGATTCTATGCTGCGTCCGTTAACTGCGAAGCAGCAAAAATAACTAAAATATTCCAATGCACTATTTCCGTCATTTTCTGAAACTGGATTGAGTCGCACTTCCGTTCCTAGTCATGGCTTTAATGTGGAAAATTCAAAACCAATAAAGCAGAGGCATTATCCAGTGTCTCCCGCTATTGAAAAAATGAAGTACGCAGAGCTTGACCGCATGTTGTCGTTAGGAGTGATCGAGGACGGTTAAGGATGCATACCCTATGCCGTTTATTGATGGTATACTAAGCCGTTTGCCAAAAGCTGAGTTCATTTCTAGCTTAGACTTAAAGGACGCGTTTTGGCAAATTCCGCTTGAATCAAAATCGAGGGATAAGACTGCGTTTACGGTCCCAGAAAAGCTCTGAAGGAAATTCAATATTTAGGCCATATTATCGGACATGGAACCATCGCGACGGATCCAGAGAAACTGTCGGCCATTGTAGACTTTCCGGAATCTCGATCAGTTAAACAGCTTCCCAGGTTTTTGGGCATGACTGGGTGGTACCATAAATTCATTAAAAACTATGCCACCGTTGCTTTACCCTTGACTGATGCCCTTAGACAAAAAGGGAAATTTGAATGGTCCGCAGAGGCGCAAAAGGCGTTTAAAGCTCTGAATCAACACATGTGCAAGGCACCTGTCTTGCATAGCCCAAATTTTGATGAACCCTTCTTTATACATTGTGACGCCAGTCTCACTGGAATTGGTGGGGTATTGGTTAAGTGATGAAGGTGACGAAGTACCGATCGCTTTTATGTCGCGAAAGATCAATCAATTCCAAAGGAATTACTCCGTCACGGAAAAAGGATGTCTGGAAGCAATTATGTCTATAAAAAAAATTCGGGCGTTCGTGGAAGGCCATAAATTCACCGTAGTCACCGACCATGCTTCATTAAAATGGCTCATGTCTCAAACGGACTTGAGCAGCAGATTTGCGAGGTGGGCTCTCAATCTTCAGGGGTTTAGTTTTAAGATCAAACACAGAAAAGGTACTCAGAACGTCGTTCCAGATGTCCTCCCTCGGGCGTTCACACAAGACCTTTCCGCGTTAGAGTTAGATCGGTTTATTGACCTGCAATCTGACCACTTTAAAAGCAAGGATTATGAGGAACTAAAATTAAAAGTTCAACAGAATCAGTCTTTGCTTCCAGACGTAAAAGTTATGGACGGTCTTTTGTATCGCAGGAAGGAACATGCAGCTGGCGAAAGAATAGCAGATGATATGGTTTGGAAACTGTGGATACCAAAAGAATTGGTTCCCATGGTACTACAAATATCGCACGATCATCCCTTAGCTTCTCACTGTGGTATCAATAAGACCCTTGAACGAGTACGTAGGTACTTCTTCTGGCCCAATCTGGTTGCGGACGTTAAGGCTCACGTGAATGGTTGTGTGATATGCAAATGCTCAAAACATCCCAATTATAGTCTTAAACCAAATCTTAACAAAACAGGCGAAACGCAAAATTTTTTCCAGAAACTGTATGTCGATTTCCTTGGTTCATACCCGCGATCTCGGTCTGGTCATATATGAGTTTTTGTAGTGCTGGATCACTTTACTAAATTTCCTTTTTTAAAGCCTATCAAAAAGTTTACGGCAGAGGCAATTTTAAAGTACGTTGAAGAAGAGTTACTACATTGTTTTGGCATTCTGACAACGGTGTTCAGCTTAAATCACATGCTTTTAACCGCCTTTTAGACAAATATAACATACGTCACTCTTATACGGCCATTTACGCCCCTCAAGGTAATCCGTCGGAAAGAGTAAATAGGTCTGTGATCGCTGCAATTAAGTCGTATATGCATCCCAATCAGACAAACTGGGATGAACACTTAAGCAAGATTTTCTGTTCGCTACGGTCTAGTTTCCATAAGGCCGTTAACACTTCGTTTTATAGGTTGACCTTCGGACAGCACATGGTTACCAATGGATCAACGTATAGGCTCCTACGTAATCTCGGGGTGCTTGAAGACCGTTCAGTTCGCTTTCAGAGAGATGATAGTTTTGATTTGGAACGAAGCAAGGCGGTAGCGACCATGAGGAAGCAGCATCAAAGAAATGAAAACTCTTATAATTTAAGAAGCCGTGAAGTTTCATTCGTCCCCGGTCAAGAGGTCTACAGGCGGAATTTCTGTCAAAGTAATTTTGCAAAGGGGTTCAATGCTAAACTTGCCCCTGCGTTTCTAAAAGCGCGTATTAAAAGAAAACTCGACAACAGTTACTACGACGTGGAGGATACACAAGGACGTTATGTAGGAAAGTTTCATGTGAAAGATCTCAAGCAATAACATCATGAGCTTGTAGGCTTTTCTTTCTCTCCTAAGCGCGATCTTGTTGGGGGGGTTTTGTAGAAGCGCTAGTCGATGAAAAAAAGATACAAAAAGACAAAAAGATACAAAGAGGGAAAAGAAATGTATGCCTAAAAGTAGGCAATGGTTTTGAAGTGTGTCCCAACTGATAGCAAAGCAAGTGCAAAGGTAATCAAGGTCCGTCCACAGATTTTAAAATGTCGCATATTAATGTATAAATAATTTACACGGGTGCGGTCATAGTTAGGACCATCCTCTAAAAGGAGCGTAGGGTGTGAATGGTCAAAGGAATTCGGGATGTGGAAATCCCTCAAATTTAATACCGATTAGCTAGTTTAAAGCTTAAAGTAGGTAGGACTCCGCCTTCATCTCAGGGATGATATTCCTTGTTCCAGTGCCACCATGACATTGGAGACTAAAATGGCCTTTGGAATTCGGGCCTATAAAGCTGCCCTTAACCCTAAATTCGGCCTATTTGGCGCTTAACCTGCCAACCAACCACATCGAAGTCTCTCGGAAGAAATTTCTTTTTTTTGTCGATCTTCAGAATATTATGCATTAACATAATATTATAATTAACATATACGCGGTGAGATACGATTTTAAAATACGAGAAAAGAAGGTAAATAATAAGTGGCGCTCAACTAAAGGTCAGAACGTTGTTTTTGCAGGCCACAATTCTACTTAGATCATCGCAAATTTCCCCACCCCGCAGTACCAAAAAGCTTGCTGCTGACAACAAAAAGAGAGGGAGAGGGGAAGGCAAACCTGGCTCTTCAGCAGGTGATGAGTATTCGCCGAAAATTCGTCTTGAGAGCATCGCGGTTTGGAGCAGTCACTCCAGTGAATTCGGTAGCCTACGAAAAGAGCTCTCTGCGCCCGGAAAATTCAGTAATAAACCCATAAGTAATAAACCCAAAGGTCAGAACGTTGTTTTTGCAGGCCACAATTCTACTTAGATCATCGCAAATTTCCCCACCCCGCAGTACCAAAAAGCTTGCTGCTGACAACAAAAAGAGAGGGAGAGGGGAAGGCAAACCTGGCTCTTCAGCAGGTGATGAGTATTCGCCGAAAATTCGTCTTGAGAGCATCGCGGTTTGGAGCAGTCACTCCAGTGAATTCGGTAGCCTACGAAAAGAGCTCTCTGCGCCCGGAAAATTCAGTAATAAACCCATAAGGAGCGAAGAATCGGGAAATGTGGAAAAATACCTTTTTTTGTGTGCCATATGAAGTGAAAAAAACATAGCCCCACACCGTGAATAACCCGCATGTAGGCGGTTGCGTAACATATATATATATATATAAGTTAACGACTTGCTTACGCCTCTCCCCAATTGCAATGCCCCCGCCACAACTACAATAGTGCTTGCGCTGCACATGTTATTGTGAGCGGATATTGCGAAACGGGAATCAACGCCAACTATACGCGCACCGCACCCCCCTCGCGTATCGCAGAACTGGTCATCGCTCTACAATTGGGGCATTTCATGCCCCATTCAGCACTGCCGCCCCCCGCACCAACGTCGACACAACTCCAACGATCCGCAGTGTCAGCATATTGCCGCCAACAGTGTACAGAGTGCTGGGCCGGCGCTGCGGCAGCAACAAGAGTCACGTTGTGCCGGATCAGCAGTCTTCGGCCAAGACGAGGCTTCACGCTGTCCGCTGAGCGAACAAGCGGGCACTTCTAATTCTGGAGCGGAACTATACAGTCGAGTCTTATAATACCTAAAATTAACTTACAAATAAAAGCCACCTTTATAACGTTCAACACCCACTGTTTTAATTATGTCCCTTAGGTAATGGTAACCCCTAAGATGGTTTACCTTAACTTATATATATATATATGCATATATATGCGTATAAGTATACATCTCGAAAATATTGAAGAGTGAAGTTCGTTTTGCCAAGGAACGGCCGTATCGAGAATAGGCTACTTATAGTTTTTTTATTTTATTTTTTGTATTATATAAATAATTTTTTTGTAGTGGGAATTTATTAAAGTTTGCTGAGGAGAATATGATCATGTGAGAGAATGGTGTTCTGTGTAATAATGTGAAGTAAATCGATGCAAAAAGAAGAAAAAACAAGTTCCCATAGTCTCCAAAGCTTTTAGATCCCTCTCGATTTTTAAATAGCAACGCCTTTAATTTTTTCTCATTTCTTCTTATTTATTTATATTACAATCTGTAGGGGCCAGGTTGAAAGACTAGCGAATATATATATATATATAAGAATAAATTTCAATATAGAAATTTCAATATAAATATTGAATATGAATATAAATAATCTAATATCGATAAGACCACCTTATCTAGCGAACCATGAATAACGGTTGCTGATTTTTTTTGCCTGCAATGGCAACGATTGCAAATCACACATTATTATTTTTACCTCCTCTTCCTCTACTTCTTCGCTCACACTAGCGAGAGAGCTAAAAGAGGATTTGGGAAAGGTCCTGTTACTTTGGCCGCGTGCTTTCCAAGAAACACGCTGCTGTACCGCAAGCTTGGTAAAGCGCACCACTTGATTTTGAAAACCGCCTGGTCGGCCCAGCGCGTGCACATAACCTCATTTTTTGAACGCCCTGCACATAACCTGATTCTTTAAAAACAGCAAGATCGTACCTAACCTCACTTTTGGGAACTCCTATTTGTTTCAACGGAGGCTGCAGCCGCGTAGAAGCTAGGCTAGAAGCGGCCTGAGCCTAAGCTATGGCAGCGGTATAACCGGCCACGTGCAGATCGAGATTTAGTGTTTGCCTTAGATTCAATCCTAATTCTGGTTTCGATATTTCTGTCATATAGCGTATAAATTAACAAGAGCGGCGAGTGCCATCCCTGTTAAATAACATTTCTACAATTTTCGACCAATAGCAACAGCACCTGCATATTCGATGGGCCCAGCGAATCGGCAGCGGAGGATCTGTTTGTAAGTTTTTTTTTTGCATAAAAGCAATCATGGCCTGAGGGCATATCGAAGTATCCTATCGAAGTTTTTTATTGGGGATAGCGATCCGCGAATACACGCTTTTTGATGAAGGTATCGAACGAATGAAAAACAGTAAAAGTAAAAGTATAATCTTAGCTTAAAAAGAATGTAATGAAATGAAATGACTTGGAATTATAATGAAATGAAAATGTAGTACTAACTTGTTGTTATCGGTCTTGTGTTAGTACAGCGAAGCGTATGTCAAATGACTTCGGAAAGGGGTAACTATAAAATCTCATAAGATACCACGGTAGAGAGGGTAAAGACGTGGGGGCAAATAACATCGTCGCCACTCACAACGCTTGTGTGTCTTTCTTATAAATATCTCTTAGGGGTCCGTCCGAATGTCTGAACCTTTCAACCTTTTGACCAATCATTTAATATACAGGAAGTGCACTTAAACCTTATTTTGTAGTAGAGAAGTGTATCATATAGGAGGTGAGGAAGACCCACGCCATATCCGACGAGCTTTGTACCGAGCATAGCAAGAAGTGCACGATCACCGTCCCAACTATACGCTAGATAACTTTCAGATTCTGGTGAACACTTTCCTCTTGGCTACTACATAATAATTATGGCGCCCAACGTTGGGCTAGAAACCGTTACTTCTCAAGGTAGTATGCAACTGTAGGAGCCGAAACCACCATCTGTTTCAGGTGCAGGACCCTCAGAAGTTAATAGTCCCTGGCTACTGCTCAATAATCCATCCAAAGTATTTTGAGTTAATTTAATCAGCAAACATTATTTATATTTCATATTCGATAATTTTCCAGATGCGTACCGAGTATATAGTTATTGGAACAGCGTCTACAATTTGAGATTTTACGGATCGAGGCGACCGTATTAAACCTACTCGCAGACGCAATAGGCAAATGTTAAATTAATTAGGTAGAGCAAACTCTCCCTTAGAGGACAGAGGGAAGCGAATGCGGAATTAGTGTCTCGGAATTGCGATATTTATCAAGTTTTATGGTTTTATCGACCAGCACTAACCGAGCGCAGAAGACTGTTCACAGCCGGATGCTTAATCTGCAGGCGTGAGGCACAGTACGCGTGCTTAGGAAAATCAGTAATTAGAAGAAACTTCGATTGATGACCAGTACTGCGAATACGAGCCGATAAAGCCGCAACAATATTGCGATATTAGAAGAGAGTTTTTTTTGAGGGCACACCTAGCTCATCATAGCTTAGAAAATTTGGCAACCGCGCCCAATAATGACGAAAGGGTTTGCAGTTTATGCGCCCGATCATTTAACGTGGATGATCTGACAGCAGCATCTCCATGTCAACATCGATTCCATCATCAATGCATTACTGCGCACTTGGCGACGACTAACACATGTCCTAAGTGTAATTATCCATGCACAGTACAGCAGTTATCCGTATCGAATAACAATTTGTTAGCAGAGTTAGCAGATGCAGAACCAGGAACGGATTTAGGAAGACCACCCACCGATTATGACGCTGGCGAAGGTAGCAGCAGTCTTATCGCCAACCGTGGCCGTGGTAATAACGAACCAAGGAGAGGTCGAAGTTCAGGCAACGCAGAGGCATGGTTACTAGGTCTCAGAACCACAGACAGCGCGATAGAAGCGCTAATACACCGTCAATTTTAGATTCTTCTAGAGCAAGCTCTCTGCTATAGATATAGGTAGAGTAGTACAAGCCGCGATGCAGTCGCAGCAACAGAAGCTTATGCAAGACCTGAATCCTTTCATTCAATCACAGATATCGAATTTACAACTCAATCAGAACGCTCCATCCCCGAACGGGAGAAGCATGAACAATGTAGCTGGAAGATTAGGCTTTCAGCCAGGATCAGGGTCGAACATACCAATATTAGACCAAGACGATAGGCTAGCAAATCAGCAGCTTAGTCAAAACTCAGAGAGATTGCACACTTCAATACAGCCAGAGAAGGTGCCCAGTGTTATTCAGAGTTGACACATTAGATTTGATGGAGCCAAAGATGGCTTGCAGACAGAGGACTTTCTGTACAGAGTTCAAGCCTTAGCCTAACAGAACCTGAATGGTGATCATCAGCTTTTATCCTATCACTTGCATCTGTTCTTTAACGGCAAAGCGTGTGGTATTGGAAATTCCACCAAGCTCGTGCACCCTTTACTTGGACAGAGTTTTGCAGAGAATTTAGGCAGAAATTCAAAGACGTCGATACAGACATGGATATATGGGAATCCATCAATAACGTCAGTCAGAGAGAGAACCATTTGAGGAGTACCAATTCCATATAGAAAAGTTAGTTTCGCGTTTGAGTACTCGAACTTCAGAGCAAACTTTAGTTGAACTTCTGATTCGACATTGAAAACTGTCACTTAGATACGAACTTATGCATTTGCGCATAACGTCCTTAGTAACTTTAAGGGAAGAATACGAGCACATGAGCAGTTTTGCAAACAAAACAGACCGCTGCATGGTAAGAACCAAATTGCAACGCGGCCGTATATTGCTCAACTAGAACAATGTAGCCCTGGATGATATTTCATTTTTAAATAGCAACGCCTTTAATTTTTTCTCATTTCTTCTTATTTATTTATATTACAATCTGTAGGGGCCAGGTTGAAAGACTAGCGAATATATATATATATATAAGAATAAATTTCAATATAGAAATGTCAATATAAATATTGAATATGAATATAAATAATCTAATATCGATAAGACCACCTTATCTAGCGAACCATGAATAACGGTTGCTGATTTTTTTTGCCTGCAATGGCAACGATTGCAAATCACACATTATTATTTTTACCTCCTCTTCCTCTACTTCTTCGCTCACACTAGCGAGAGAGCTAAAAGAGGATTTGGGAAAGGTCCTGTTACTTTGGCCGCGTGCTTTCCAAGAAACTCGCTGCTGTACCGCAAGCTTGGTAAAGCGCACCACTTGATTTTGAAAACCGCCTGGTCGGCCCAGCGCGTGCACATAACCTCATTTTTTGAACGCCCTGCACATAACCTGATTCTTTAAAAACAGCAAGATCGTACCTAACCTCACTTTTGGGAACTCCTATTTGTTTCAACGGAGGCTGCAGCCGCGTAGAAGCTAGGCTAGAAGCGGCCTGAGCCTAAGCTATGGCAGCGGTATAACCGGCCACGTGCAGATCGAGATTTAGTGTTTGCCTTAGATTCAATCCTAATTCTGGTTTCGATATTTCTGTCATATAGCGTATAAATTAACAAGAGCGGCGAGTGCCATCCCTGTTAAATAACATTTCTACAATTTTCGACCAATAGCAACAGCACCTGCATATTCGATGGGCCCAGCGAATCGGCAGCGGAGGATCTGTTTGTAAGTTTTTTTTTTGCATAAAAGCAATCATGGCCTGAGGGCATATCGAAGTATCCTATCGAAGTTTTTTATTGGGGATAGCGATCCGCGAATACACGCTTTTTGATGAAGGTATCGAACGAATGAAAAACAGTAAAAGTAAAAGTATAATCTTAGCTTAAAAAGAATGTAATGAAATGAAATGACTTGGAATTATAATGAAATGAAAATGTAGTACTAACTTGTTGTTATCGGTCTTGTGTTAGTACAGCGAAGCGTATGTCAAATGACTTCGGAAAGGGGTAACTATAAAATCTCATAAGATACCACGGTAGAGAGGGTAAAGACGTGGGGGCAAATAACATCGTCGCCACTCACAACGCTTGTGTGTCTTTCTTATAAATATCTCTTAGGGGTCCGTCCGAATGTCTGAACCTTTCAACCTTTTGACCAATCATTTAATATACAGGAAGTGCACTTAAACCTTATTTTGTAGTAGAGAAGTGTATCATATAGGAGGTGAGGAAGACCCACGCCATATCCGACGAGCTTTGTACCGAGCATAGCAAGAAGTGCACGATCACCGTCCCAACTATACGCTAGATAACTTTCAGATTCTGGTGAACACTTTCCTCTTGGCTACTACATAATAATTATGGCGCCCAACGTTGGGCTAGAAACCGTTACTTCTCAAGGTAGTATGCAACTGTAGGAGCCGAAACCACCATCTGTTTCAGGTGCAGGACCCTCAGAAGTTAATAGTCCCTGGCTACTGCTCAATAATCCATCCAAAGTATTTTGAGTTAATTTAATCAGCAAACATTATTTATATTTCATATTCGATAATTTTCCAGATGCGTACCGAGTATATAGTTATTGGAACAGCGTCTACAATTTGAGATTTTACGGATCGAGGCGACCGTATTAAACCTACTCGCAGACGCAATAGGCAAATGTTAAATTAATTAGGTAGAGCAAACTCTCCCTTAGAGGACAGAGGGAAGCGAATGCGGAATTAGTGTCTCGGAATTGCGATATTTATCAAGTTTTATGGTTTTATCGACCAGCACTAACCGAGCGCAGAAGACTGTTCACAGCCGGATGCTTAATCTGCAGGCGTGAGGCACAGTACGCGTGCTTAGGAAAATCAGTAATTAGAAGAAACTTCGATTGATGACCAGTACTGCGAATACGAGCCGATAAAGCCGCAACAATATTGCGATATTAGAAGAGAGTTTTTTTTGAGGGCACACCTAGCTCATCATAGCTTAGAAAATTTGGCAACCGCGCCCAATAATGACGAAAGGGTTTGCAGTTTATGCGCCCGATCATTTAACGTGGATGATCTGACAGCAGCATCTCCATGTCAACATCGATTCCATCATCAATGCATTACTGCGCACTTGGCGACGACTAACACATGTCCTAAGTGTAATTATCCATGCACAGTATAGCAGTTATCCGTATCGAATAACAATTTGTTAGCAGAGTTAGCAGATGCAGAACCAGGAACGGATTTAGGAAGACCACCCACCGATTATGACGCTGGCGAAGATAGCAGCAGTCTTATCGCCAGCCGTGGCCGTGGTAATAACGAACCAAGGAGAGGTCGAAGTTCAGGCAACGCAGAGGCATGGTTACTAGGTCTCAGAACCACAGACAGCGCGATAGAAGCGCTAATACACCGTCAATTTTAGATTCTTCTAGAGCAGAGAGCTTGGAAGATATAGGTAGAGTAGTACAAGCCGCGATGCAGTCGCAGCAACAGAAGCTTATGCAAGACCTGAATCCTTTCATTCAATCACAGATATCGAATTTACAACTCAATCAGAACGCTCCATCCCCGAACGGGAGAAGCATGAACAATGTAGCTGGAAGATTAGGCTTTCAGCCAGGATCAGGGTCGAACATACCAATATTAGACCAAGACGATAGGCTAGCAAATCAGCAGCTTAGTCAAAACTCAGAGAGATTGCACACTTCAATACAGCCAGAGAAGGTGCCCAGTGTTATTCAGAGTTGACACATTAGATTTGATGGAGCCAAAGATGGCTTGCAGACAGAGGACTTTCTGTACAGAGTTCAAGCCTTAGCCCAACAGAACCTGAATGGTGATCATCAGCTTTTATCCTATCACTTGCATCTGTTCTTTAACGGCAAAGCGTGTGGTATTGGAAATTCCACCAAGCTCGTGCACCCTTTACTTGGACAGAGTTTTGCAGAGAATTTAGGCAGAAATTCAAAGACGTCGATACAGACATGGATATATGGGAATCCATCAATAACGTCAGTCAGAGAGAGAACCATTTGAGGAGTACCAATTCCATATAGAAAAGTTAGTTTCGCGTTTGAGTACTCGAACTTCAGAGCAAACTTTAGTTGAACTTCTGATTCGACATTGAAAACTGTCACTTAGATACGAACTTATGCATTTGCGCATAACGTCCTTAGTAACTTTAAGGGAAGAATACGAGCACATGAGCAGTTTTGCAAACAAAACAGACCACTGCATGGTAAGAACCAAATTGCAACGCGGCCGTATATTGCTCAACTAGAACAATGTAGCCCTGGATGATATTTCATTTTTAAATAGCAACGCCTTTAATTTTTTCTCATTTCTTCTTATTTATTTATATTACAATCTGTAGGGGCCAGGTTGAAAGACTAGCGAATATATATATATATATAAGAATAAATTTCAATATAGAAATGTCAATATAAATATTGAATATGAATATAAATAATCTAATATCGATAAGACCACCTTATCTAGCGAACCATGAATAACGGTTGCTGATTTTTTTTGCCTGCAATGGCAACGATTGCAAATCACACATTATTATTTTTACCTCCTCTTCCTCTACTTCTTCGCTCACACTAGCGAGAGAGCTAAAAGAGGATTTGGGAAAGGTCCTGTTACTTTGGCCGCGTGCTTTCCAAGAAACACGCTGCTGTACCGCAAGCTTGGTAAAGCGCACCACTTGATTTTGAAAACCGCCTGGTCGGCCCAGCGCGTGCACATAACCTCATTTTTTGAACGCCCTGCACATAACCTGATTCTTTAAAAACAGCAAGATCGTACCTAACCTCACTTTTGGGAACTCCTATTTGTTTCAACGGAGGCTGCAGCCGCGTAGAAGCTAGGCTAGAAGCGGCCTGAGCCTAAGCTATGGCAGCGGTATAACCGGCCACGTGCAGATCGAGATTTAGTGTTTGCCTTAGATTCAATCCTAATTCTGGTTTCGATATTTCTGTCATATAGCGTATAAATTAACAAGAGCGGCGAGTGCCATCCCTGTTAAATAACATTTCTACAATTTTCGACCAATAGCAACAGCACCTGCATATTCGATGGGCCCAGCGAATCGGCAGCGGAGGATCTGTTTGTAAGTTTTTTTTTTGCATAAAAGCAATCATGGCCTAAGGGCATATCGAAGTATCCTATCGAAGTTTTTTATTGGGGATAGCGATCCGCGAATACACGCTTTTTGATGAAGGTATCGAACGAATGAAAAACAGTAAAAGTAAAAGTATAATCTTAGCTTAAAAAGAATGTAATGAAATGAAATGACTTGGAATTATAATGAAATGAAAATGTAGTACTAACTTGTTGTTATCGGTCTTGTGTTAGTACAGCGAAGCGTATGTCAAATGACTTCGGAAAGGGGTAACTATAAAATCTCATAAGATACCACGGTAGAGAGGGTAAAGACGTGGGGGCAAATAACATCGTCGCCACTCACAACGCTTGTGTGTCTTTCTTATAAATATCTCTTAGGGGTCCGTCCGAATGTCTGAACCTTTCAACCTTTTGACCAATCATTTAATATACAGGAAGTGCACTTAAACCTTATTTTGTAGTAGAGAAGTGTATCATATAGGAGGTGAGGAAGACCCACGCCATATCCGACGAGCTTTGTACCGAGCATAGCAAGAAGTGCACGATCACCGACCCAACTATACGCTAGATAACTTTCAGATTCTGGTGAACACTTTCCTCTTGGCTACTACATAATAATTATGGCGCCCAACGTTGGGCTAGAAACCGTTACTTCTCAAGGTAGTATGCAACTGTAGGAGCCGAAACCACCATCTGTTTCAGGTATATATATATATATATATATATATATATTATATATTATATATATATTATATATATATTATATATATATATAAGAATAAATTTCAATATAGAAATGTCAATATAAATATTGAATATGAATATAAATAATCTAATATCGATAAGACCACCTTATCTAGCGAACCATGAATAACGGTTGCTGATTTTTTTTGCCTGCAATGGCAACGATTGCAAATCACACATTATTATTTTTACCTCCTCTTCCTCTACTTCTTCGCTCACACTAGCGAGAGAGCTAAAAGAGGATTTGGGAAAGGTCCTGTTACTTTGGCCGCGTGCTTTCCAAGAAACTCGCTGCTGTACCGCAAGCTTGGTAAAGCGCACCACTTGATTTTGAAAACCGCCTGGTCGGCCCAGCGCGTGCACATAACCTCATTTTTTGAACGCCCTGCACATAACCTGATTCTTTAAAAACAGCAAGATCGTACCTAACCTCACTTTTGGGAACTCCTATTTGTTTCAACGGAGGCTGCAGCCGCGTAGAAGCTAGGCTAGAAGCGGCCTGAGCCTAAGCTATGGCAGCGGTATAACCGGCCACGTGCAGATCGAGATTTAGTGTTTGCCTTAGATTCAATCCTAATTCTGGTTTCGATATTTCTGTCATATAGCGTATAAATTAACAAGAGCGGCGAGTGCCATCCCTGTTAAATAACATTTCTACAATTTTCGACCAATAGCAACAGCACCTGCATATTCGATGGGCCCAGCGAATCGGCAGCGGAGGATCTGTTTGTAAGTTTTTTTTTTGCATAAAAGCAATCATGGCCTGAGGGCATATCGAAGTATCCTATCGAAGTTTTTTATTGGGGATAGCGATCCGCGAATACACGCTTTTTGATGAAGGTATCGAACGAATGAAAAACAGTAAAAGTAAAAGTATAATCTTAGCTTAAAAAGAATGTAATGAAATGAAATGACTTGGAATTATAATGAAATGAAAATGTAGTACTAACTTGTTGTTATCGGTCTTGTGTTAGTACAGCGAAGCGTATGTCAAATGACTTCGGAAAGGGGTAACTATAAAATCTCATAAGATACCACGGTAGAGAGGGTAAAGACGTGGGGGCAAATAACATCGTCGCCACTCACAACGCTTGTGTGTCTTTCTTATAAATATCTCTTAGGGGTCCGTCCGAATGTCTGAACCTTTCAACCTTTTGACCAATCATTTCATATACAGGAAGTGCACTTAAACCTTATTTTGTAGTAGAGAAGTGTATCATATAGGAGGTGAGGAAGACCCACGCCATATCCGACGAGCTTTGTACCGAGCATAGCAAGAAGTGCACGATCACCGACCCAACTATACGCTAGATAACTTTCAGATTCTGGTGAACACTTTCCTCTTGGCTACTACATAATAATTATGGCGCCCAACGTTGGGCTAGAAACCGTTACTTCTCAAGGTAGTATGCAACTGTAGGAGCCGAAACCACCATCTGTTTCAGGTGCAGGACCCTCAGAAGTTAATAGTCCCTGGCTACTGCTCAATAATCCATCCAAAGTATTTTGAGTTAATTTAATCAGCAAACATTATTTATATTTCATATTCGATAATTTTCCAGATGCGTACCGAGTATATAGTTATTGGAACAGCGTCTACAATTTGAGATTTTACGGATCGAGGCGACCGTATTAAACCTACTCGCAGACGCAATAGTCAAATGTTAAATTAATTAGGTAGAGCAAACTCTCCCTTAGAGGACAGAGGGAAGCGAATGCGGAATTAGTGTCTCGGAATTGCGATATTTATCAAGTTTTATGGTTTTATCGACCAGCACTAACCGAGCGCAGAAGACTGTTCACAGCCGGATGCTTAATCTGCAGGCGTGAGGCACAGTACGCGTGCTTAGGAAAATCAGTAATTAGAAGAAACTTCGATTGATGACCAGTACTGCGAATACGAGCCGATAAAGCCGCAACAATATTGCGATATTAGAAGAGAGTTTTTTTTGAGAGCACACCTAGCTCATCATAGCTTAGAAAATTTGGCAACCGCGCCCAATAATGACGAAAGCGTTTGCAGTTTATGCGCCCGATCATTTAACGTGGATGATCTGACAGCAGCATCTCCATGTCAACATCGATTCCATCATCAATGCATTACTGCGCACTTGGCGACGACTAACACATGTCCTAAGTGTAATTATCCATGCACAGTACAGCAGTTATCCGTATCGAATAACAATTTGTTAGCAGAGTTAGCAGATGCAGAACCAGGAACGGATTTAGGAAGACCACCCACCGATTATGACGCTGGCGAAGGTAGCAGCAGTCTTATCGCCAACCGTGGCCGTGGTAATAACGAACCAAGGAGAGGTCGAAGTTCAGGCAACGCAGAGGCATGGTTACTAGGTCTCAGAACCACAGACAGCGCGATAGAAGCGCTAATACACCGTCAATTTTAGATTCTTCTAGAGCAAGCTCTCTGCTATAGATATAGGTAGAGTAGTACAAGCCGCGATGCAGTCGCAGCAACAGAAGCTTATGCAAGACCTGAATCCTTTCATTCAATCACAGATATCGAATTTACAACTCAATCAGAACGCTCCATCCCCGAACGGGAGAAGCATGAACAATGTAGCTGGAAGATTAGGCTTTCAGCCAGGATCAGGGTCGAACATACCAATATTAGACCAAGACGATAGGCTAGCAAATCAGCAGCTTAGTCAAAACTCAGAGAGATTGCACACTTCAATACAGCCAGAGAAGGTGCCCAGTGTTATTCAGAGTTGACACATTAGATTTGATGGAGCCAAAGATGGCTTGCAGACAGAGGACTTTCTGTACAGAGTTCAAGCCTTAGCCCAACAGAACCTGAATGGTGATCATCAGCTTTTATCCTATCACTTGCATCTGTTCTTTAACGGCAAAGCGTGTGGTATTGGAAATTCCACCAAGCTCGTGCACCCTTTACTTGGACAGAGTTTTGCAGAGAATTTAGGCAGAAATTCAAAGACGTCGATACAAACATGGATATATGGGAATCCATCAATAACGTCAGTCAGAGAGAGAACCATTTGAGGAGTACCAATTCCATATAGAAAAGTTAGTTTCGCGTTTGAGTACTCGAACTTCAGAGCAAACTTTAGTTGAACTTCTGATTCGACATTGAAAACTGTCACTTAGATACGAACTTATGCATTTGCGCATAACGTCCTTAGTAACTTTAAGGGAAGAATACGAGCACATGAGCAGTTTTGCAAACAAAACAGACCGCTGCATGGTAAGAACCAAATTGCAACGCGGCCGTATATTGCTCAACTAGAACAATGTAGCCCTGGATGATATTTCATTTTTAAATAGCAACGCCTTTAATTTTTTCTCATTTCTTCTTATTTATTTATATTACAATCTGTAGGGGCCAGGTTGAAAGACTAGCGAATATATATATATATATAAGAATAAATTTCAATATAGAAATGTCAATATAAATATTGAATATGAATATAAATAATCTAATATCGATAAGACCACCTTATCTAGCGAACCATGAATAACGGTTGCTGATTTTTTTTGCCTGCAATGGCAACGATTGCAAATCACACATTATTATTTTTACCTCCTCTTCCTCTACTTCTTCGCTCACACTAGCGAGAGAGCTAAAAGAGGATTTGGGAAAGGTCCTGTTACTTTGGCCGCGTGCTTTCCAAGAAACACGCTGCTGTACCGCAAGCTTGGTAAAGCGCACCACTTGATTTTGAAAACCGCCTGGTCGGCCCAGCGCGTGCACATAACCTCATTTTTTGAACGCCCTGCACATAACCTGATTCTTTAAAAACAGCAAGATCGTACCTAACCTCACTTTTGGGAACTCCTATTTGTTTCAACGGAGGCTGCAGCCGCGTAGAAGCTAGGCTAGAAGCGGCCTGAGCCTAAGCTATGGCAGCGGTATAACCGGCCACGTGCAGATCGAGATTTAGTGTTTGCCTTAGATTCAATCCTAATTCTGGTTTCGATATTTCTGTCATATAGCGTATAAATTAACAAGAGCGGCGAGTGCCATCCCTGTTAAATAACATTTCTACAATTTTCGACCAATAGCAACAGCACCTGCATATTCGATGGGCCCAGCGAATCGGCAGCGGAGGATCTGTTTGTAAGTTTTTTTTTTGCATAAAAGCAATCATGGCCTGAGGGCATATCGAAGTATCCTATCGAAGTTTTTTATTGGGGATAGCGATCCGCGAATACACGCTTTTTGATGAAGGTATCGAACGAATGAAAAACAGTAAAAGTAAAAGTATAATCTTAGCTTAAAAAGAATGTAATGAAATGAAATGACTTGGAATTATAATGAAATGAAAATGTAGTACTAACTTGTTGTTATCGGTCTTGTGTTAGTACAGCGAAGCGTATGTCAAATGACTTCGGAAAGGGGTAACTATAAAATCTCATAAGATACCACGGTAGAGAGGGTAAAGACGTGGGGGCAAATAACATCGTCGCCACTCACAACGCTTGTGTGTCTTTCTTATAAATATCTCTTAGGGGTCCGTCCGAATGTCTGAACCTTTCAACCTTTTGACCAATCATTTAATATACAGGAAGTGCACTTAAACCTTATTTTGTAGTAGAGAAGTGTATCATATAGGAGGTGAGGAAGACCCACGCCATATCCGACGAGCTTTGTACCGAGCATAGCAAGAAGTGCACGATCACCGACCCAACTATACGCTAGATAACTTTCAGATTCTGGTGAACACTTTCCTCTTGGCTACTACATAATAATTATGGCGCCCAACGTTGGGCTAGAAACCGTTACTTCTCAAGGTAGTATGCAACTGTAGGAGCCGAAACCACCATCTGTTTCAGGTGCAGGACCCTCAGAAGTTAATAGTCCCTGGCTACTGCTCAATAATCCATCCAAAGTATTTTGAGTTAATTTAATCAGCAAACATTATTTATATTTCATATTCGATAATTTTCCAGATGCGTACCGAGTATATAGTTATTGGAACAGCGTCTACAATTTGAGATTTTACGGATCGAGGCGACCGTATTAAACCTACTCGCAGACGCAATAGTCAAATGTTAAATTAATTAGGTAGAGCAAACTCTCCCTTAGAGGACAGAGGGAAGCGAATGCGGAATTAGTGTCTCGGAATTGCGATATTTATCAAGTTTTATGGTTTTATCGACCAGCACTAACCGAGCGCAGAAGACTGTTCACAGCCGGATGCTTAATCTGCAGGCGTGAGGCACAGTACGCGTGCTTAGGAAAATCAGTAATTAGAAGAAACTTCGATTGATGACCAGTACTGCGAATACGAGCCGATAAAGCCGCAACAATATTGCGATATTAGAAGAGAGTTTTTTTTGAGAGCACACCTAGCTCATCATAGCTTAGAAAATTTGGCAACCGCGCCCAATAATGACGAAAGGGTTTGCAGTTTATGCGCCCGATCATTTAACGTGGATGATCTGACAGCAGCATCTCCATGTCAACATCGATTCCATCATCAATGCATTACTGCGCACTTGGCGACGACTAACACATGTCCTAAGTGTAATTATCCATGCACAGTACAGCAGTTATCCGTATCGAATAACAATTTGTTAGCAGAGTTAGCAGATGCAGAACCAGGAACGGATTTAGGAAGACCACCCACCGATTATGACGCTGGCGAAGGTAGCAGCAGTCTTATCGCCAACCGTGGCCGTGGTAATAACGAACCAAGGAGAGGTCGAAGTTCAGGCAACGCAGAGGCATGGTTACTAGGTCTCAGAACCACAGACAGCGCGATAGAAGCGCTAATACACCGTCAATTTTAGATTCTTCTAGAGCAAGCTCTCTGCTATAGATATAGGTAGAGTAGTACAAGCCGCGATGCAGTCGCAGCAACAGAAGCTTATGCAAGACCTGAATCCTTTCATTCAATCACAGATATCGAATTTACAACTCAATCAGAACGCTCCATCCCCGAACGGGAGAAGCATGAACAATGTAGCTGGAAGATTAGGCTTTCAGCCAGGATCAGGGTCGAACATACCAATATTAGACCAAGACGATAGGCTAGCAAATCAGCAGCTTAGTCAAAACTCAGAGAGATTGCACACTTCAATACAGCCAGAGAAGGTGCCCAGTGTTATTCAGAGTTGACACATTAGATTTGATGGAGCCAAAGATGGCTTGCAGACAGAGGACTTTCTGTACAGAGTTCAAGCCTTAGCCCAACAGAACCTGAATGGTGATCATCAGCTTTTATCCTATCACTTGCATCTGTTCTTTAACGGCAAAGCGTGTGGTATTGGAAATTCCACCAAGCTCGTGCACCCTTTACTTGGACAGAGTTTTGCAGAGAATTTAGGCAGAAATTCAAAGACGTCGATACAGACATGGATATATGGGAATCCATCAATAACGTCAGTCAGAGAGAGAACCATTTGAGGAGTACCAATTCCATATAGAAAAGTTAGTTTCGCGTTTGAGTACTCGAACTTCAGAGCAAACTTTAGTTGAACTTCTGATTCGACATAGAAAACTGTCACTTAGATACGAACTTATGCATTTGCGCATAACGTCCTTAGTAACTTTAAGGGAAGAATACGAGCACATGAGCAGTTTTGCAAACAAAACAGACCGCTGCATGGTAAGAACCAAATTGCAACGCGGCCGTATATTGCTCAACTAGAACAATGTAGCCCTGGATGATATTTCATTTTTAAATAGCAACGCCTTTAATTTTTTCTCATTTCTTCTTATTTATTTATATTACAATCTGTAGGGGCCAGGTTGAAAGACTAGCGAATATATATATATATATAAGAATAAATTTCAATATAGAAATGTCAATATAAATATTGAATATGAATATAAATAATCTAATATCGATAAGACCACCTTATCTAGCGAACCATGAATAACGGTTGCTGATTTTTTTTGCCTGCAATGGCAACGATTGCAAATCACACATTATTATTTTTACCTCCTCTTCCTCTACTTCTTCGCTCACACTAGCGAGAGAGCTAAAAGAGGATTTGGGAAAGGTCCTGTTACTTTGGCCGCGTGCTTTCCAAGAAACACGCTGCTGTACCGCAAGCTTGGTAAGCGCACCACTTGATTTTGAAAACCGCCTGGTCGGCCCAGCGCGTGCACATAACCTCATTTTTTGAACGCCCTGCACATAACCTGATTCTTTAAAAACAGCAAGATCGTACCTAACCTCACTTTTGGGAACTCCTATTTGTTTCAACGGAGGCTGCAGCCGCGTAGAAGCTAGGCTAGAAGCGGCCTGAGCCTAAGCTATGGCAGCGGTATAACCGGCCACGTGCAGATCGAGATTTAGTGTTTGCCTTAGATTCAATCCTAATTCTGGTTTCGATATTTCTATCATATATAGATAGCGTATAAATTAACAAGAGCGGCGAGTGCCATCCCTGTTAAATAACATTTCTACAATTTTCGACCAATAGCAACAGCACCTGCATATTCGATGGGCCCAGCGAATCGGCAGCGGAGGATCTGTTTGTAAGTTTTTTTTTTGCATAAAAGCAATCATGGCCTGAGGGCATATCGAAGTATCCTATCGAAGTTTTTTATTGGGGATAGCGATCCGCGAATACACGCTTTTTGATGAAGGTATCGAACGAATGAAAAACAGTAAAAGTAAAAGTATAATCTTAGCTTAAAAAGAATGTAATGAAATGAAATGACTTGGAATTATAATGAAATGAAAATGTAGTACTAACTTGTTGTTATCGGTCTTGTGTTAGTACAGCGAAGCGTATGTCAAATGACTTCGGAAAGGGGTAACTATAAAATCTCATAAGATACCACGGTAGAGAGGGTAAAGACGTGGGGGCAAATAACATCGTCGCCACTCACAACGCTTGTGTGTCTTTCTTATAAATATCTCTTAGGGGTCCGTCCGAATGTCTGAACCTTTCAACCTTTTGACCAATCATTTAATATACAGGAAGTGCACTTAAACCTTATTTTGTAGTAGAGAAGTGTATCATATAGGAGGTGAGGAAGACCCACGCCATATCCGACGAGCTTTGTACCGAGCATAGCAAGAAGTGCACGATCACCGTCCCAACTATACGCTAGATAACTTTCAGATTCTGGTGAACACTTTCCTCTTGGCTACTACATAATAATTATGGCGCCCAACGTTGGGCTAGAAACCGTTACTTCTCAAGGTAGTATGCAACTGTAGGAGCCGAAACCACCATCTGTTTCAGGTGCAGGACCCTCAGAAGTTAATAGTCCCTGGCTACTGCTCAATAATCCATCCAAAGTATTTTGAGTTAATTTAATCAGCAAACATTATTTATATTTCATATTCGATAATTTTCCAGATGCGTACCGAGTATATAGTTATTGGAACAGCGTCTACAATTTGAGATTTTACGGATCGAGGCGACCGTATTAAACCTACTCGCAGACGCAATAGTCAAATGTTAAATTAATTAGGTAGAGCAAACTCTCCCTTAGAGGACAGAGGGAAGCGAATGCGGAATTAGTGTCTCGGAATTGCGATATTTATCAAGTTTTATGGTTTTATCGACCAGCACTAACCGAGCGCAGAAGACTGTTCACAGCCGGATGCTTAATCTGCAGGCGTGAGGCACAGTACGCGTGCTTAGGAAAATCAGTAATTAGAAGAAACTTCGATTGATGACCAGTACTGCGAATACGAGCCGATAAAGCCGCAACAATATTGCGATATTAGAAGAGAGTTTTTTTTGAAAGCACACCTAGCTCATCATAGCTTAGAAAATTTGGCAACCGCGCCCAATAATGACGAAAGGGTTTGCAGTTTATGCGCCCGATCATTTAACGTGGATGATCTGACAGCAGCATCTCCATGTCAACATCGATTCCATCATCAATGCATTACTGCGCACTTGGCGACGACTAACACATGTCCTAAGTGTAATTATCCATGCACAGTACAGCAGTTATCCGTATCGAATAACAATTTGTTAGCAGAGTTAGCAGATGCAGAACCAGGAACGGATTTAGGAAGACCACCCACCGATTATGACGCTGGCGAAGGTAGCAGCAGTCTTATCGCCAACCGTGGCCGTGGTAATAACGAACCAAGGAGAGGTCGAAGTTCAGGCAACGCAGAGGCATGGTTACTAGGTCTCAGAACCACAGACAGCGCGATAGAAGCGCTAATAGAATAGATTCTTCTAGAGCAGAGAGCTTGGAAGATATAGGTAGAGTAGTACAAGCCGCGATGCAGTCGCAGCAACAGAAGCTTATGCAAGACCTGAATCCTTTCATTCAATCACAGATATCGAATTTACAACTCAATCAGAACGCTCCATCCCCGAACGGGAGAAGCATGAACAATGTAGCTGGAAGATTAGGCTTTCAGCCAGGATCAGGGTCGAACATACCAATATTAGACCAAGACGATAGGCTAGCAAATCAGCAGCTTAGTCCAAACTCAGAGAGATTGCACACTTCAATACAGCCAGAGAAGGTGCCCAGTGTTATTCAGAGTTGACACATTAGATTTGATGGAGCCAAAGATGGCTTGCAGACAAAGGACTTTCTGTACAGAGTTCAAGCCTTAGCCCAACAGAACCTGAATGGTGATCATCAGCTTTTATCCTATCACTTGCATCTGTTCTTTAACGGCAAAGCGTGTGGTATTGGAAATTCCACCAAGCTCGTGCACCCTTTACTTGGACAGAGTTTTGCAGAGAATTTAGGCAGAAATTCAAAGACGTCGATACAGACATGGATATATGGGAATCCATCAATAACGTCAGTCAGAGAGAGAACCATTTGAGGAGTACCAATTCCATATAGAAAAGTTAGTTTCGCGTTTGAGTACTCGAACTTCAGAGCAAACTTTAGTTGAACTTCTGATTCGACATTGAAAACTGTCACTTAGATACGAACTTATGCATTTGCGCATAACGTCCTTAGTAACTTTAAGGGAAGAATACGAGCACATGAGCAGTTTTGCAAACAAAACAGACCGCTGCATGGTAAGAACCAAATTGCAACGCGGCCGTATATTGCTCAACTAGAACAATGTAGCCCTGGATGATATTTCATTTTTAAATAGCAACGCCTTTAATTTTTTCTCATTTCTTCTTATTTATTTATATTACAATCTGTAGGGGCCAGGTTGAAAGACTAGCGAATATATATATATATAAGAATAAATTTCAATATAGAAATGTCAATATAAATATTGAATATGAATATAAATAATCTAATATCGATAAGACCACCTTATCTAGCGAACCATGAATAACGGTTGCTGATTTTTTTTGCCTGCAATGGCAACGATTGCAAATCACACATTATTATTTTTACCTCCTCTTCCTCTACTTCTTCGCTCACACTAGCGAGAGAGCTAAAAGAGGATTTGGGAAAGGTCCTGTTACTTTGGCCGCGTGTTTTCCAAGAAACACGCTGCTGTACCGCAAGCTTGGTAAAGCGCACCACTTGATTTTGAAAACCGCCTGGTCGGCCCAGCGCGTGCACATAACCTCATTTTTTGAACGCCCTGCACATAACCTGATTCTTTAAAAACAGCAAGATCGTACCTAACCTCACTTTTGGGAACTCCTATTTGTTTCAACGGAGGCTGCAGCCGCGTAGAAGCTAGGCTAGAAGCGGCCTGAGCCTAAGCTATGGCAGCGGTATAACCGGCCACGTGCAGATCGAGATTTAGTGTTTGCCTTAGATTCAATCCTAATTCTGGTTTCGATATTTCTGTCATATAGCGTATAAATTAACAAGAGCGGCGAGTGCCATCCCTGTTAAATAACATTTCTACAATTTTCGACCAATAGCAACAGCACCTGCATATTCGATGGGCCCAGCGAATCGGCAGCGGAGGATCTGTTTGTAAGTTTTTTTTTTTGCATAAAAGCAATCATGGCCTAAGGGCATATCGAAGTATCCTATCGAAGTTTTTTATTGGGGATAGCGATCCGCGAATACACGCTTTTTGATGAAGGTATCGAACGAATGAAAAACAGTAAAAGTAAAAGTATAATCTTAGCTTAAAAAGAATGTAATGAAATGAAATGACTTGGAATTATAATGAAATGAAAATGTAGTACTAACTTGTTGTTATCGGTCTTGTGTTAGTACAGCGAAGCGTATGTCAAATGACTTCGGAAAGGGGTAACTATAAAATCTCATAAGATACCACGGTAGAGAGGGTAAAGACGTGGGGGCAAATAACATCGTCGCCACTCACAACGCTTGTGTGTCTTTCTTATAAATATCTCTTAGGGGTCCATCTGAATGTCTGAACCTTTCAACCTTTTGACCAATCATTTAATATACAGGAAGTGCACTTAAACCTTATTTTGTAGTAGAGAAGTGTATCATATAGGAGGTGAGGAAGACCCACGCCATATCCGACGAGCTTTGTACCGAGCATAGCAAGAAGTGCACGATCACCGACCCAACTATACGCTAGATAACTTTCAGATTCTGGTGAACACTTTCCTCTTGGCTACTACATAATAATTATGGCGCCCAACGTTGGGCTAGAAACCGTTACTTCTCAAGGTAGTATGCAACTGTAGGAGCCGAAACCACCATCTGTTTCAGGTGCAGGACCCTCAGAAGTTAATAGTCCCTGGCTACTGCTCAATAATCCATCCAAAGTATTTTGAGTTAATTTAATCAGCAAACATTATTTATATTTCATATTCGATAATTTTCCAGATGCGTACCGAGTATATAGTTATTGGAACAGCGTCTACAATTTGAGATTTTACGGATCGAGGCGACCGTATTAAACCTACTCGCAGACGCAATAGTCAAATGTTAAATTAATTAGGTAGAGCAAACTCTCCCTTAGAGGACAGAGGGAAGCGAATGCGGAATTAGTGTCTCGGAATTGCGATATTTATCAAGTTTTATGGTTTTATCGACCAGCACTAACCGAGCGCAGAAGACTGTTCACAGCCGGATGCTTAATCTGCAGGCGTGAGGCACAGTACGCGTGCTTAGGAAAATCAGTAATTAGAAGAAACTTCGATTGATGACCAGTACTGCGAATACGAGCCGATAAAGCCGCAACAATATTGCGATATTAGAAGAGAGTTTTTTTTGAGAGCACACCTAGCTCATCATAGCTTAGAAAATTTGGCAACCGCGCCCAATGACGAAAGGGTTTGCAGTTTATGCGCCCGATCATTTAACGTGGATGATCTGACAGCAGTATCTCCATGTCAACATCGATTCCATCATCAATGCATTACTGCGCACTTGGCGACGACTAACACATGTCCTAAGTGTAATTATCCATGCACAGTACAGCAGTTATCCGTATCGAATAACAATTTGTTAGCAGAGTTAGCAGATGCAGAACCAGGAACGGATTTAGGAAGACCACCCACCGATTATGACGCTGGCGAAGGTAGCAGCAGTCTTATCGCCAACCGTGGCCGTGGTAATAACGAACCAAGGAGAGGTCGAAGTTCAGGCAACGCAGAGGCATGGTTACTAGGTCTCAGAACCACAGACAGCGCGATAGAAGCGCTAATACACCGTCAATTTTAGATTCTTCTAGAGCAGAGAGCTTGGAAGATATAGGTAGAGTAGTACAAGCCGCGATGCAGTCGCAGCAACAGAAGCTTATGCAAGACCTGAATCCTTTCATTCAATCACAGATATCGAATTTACAACTCAATCAGAACGCTCCATCCCCGAACGGGAGAAGCATGAACAATGTAGCTGGAAGATTAGGCTTTCAGCCAGGATCAGGGTCGAACATACCAATATCAGACCAAGACGATAGGCTAGCAAATCAGCAGCTTAGTCAAAACTCAGAGAGATTGCACACTTCAATACAGCCAGAGAAGGTGCCCAGTGTTATTCAGAGTTGACACATTAGATTTGATGGAGCCAAAGATGGCTTGCAGACAGAGGACTTTCTGTACAGAGTTCAAGCCTTAGCCCAACAGAACCTGAATGGTGATCATCAGCTTTTATCCTATCACTTGCATCTGTTCTTTAACGGCAAAGCGTGTGGTATTGGAAATTCCACCAAGCTCGTGCACCCTTTACTTGGACAGAGTTTTGCAGAGAATTTAGGCAGAAATTCAAAGACGTCGATACAGACATGGATATATGGGAATCCATCAATAACGTCAGTCAGAGAGAGAACCATTTGAGGAGTACCAATTCCATATAGAAAAGTTAGTTTCGCGTTTGAGTACTCGAACTTCAGAGCAAACTTTAGTTGAACTTCTGATTCGACATTGAAAACTGTCACTTAGATACGAACTTATGCATTTGCGCATAACGTCCTTAGTAACTTTAAGGGAAGAATACGAGCACATGAGCAGTTTTGCAAACAAAACAGACCGCTGCATGGTAAGAACCAAATTGCAACGCGGCCGTATATTGCTCAACTAGAACAATGTAGCCCTGGATGATATTTCAGCCATACAGCCTAGTCAGATTAAATGTTGAAACTGCGACAAAATTGGCCATCGGTTCAATGAGTGCCTTGAAGCCCGCAGCATTTTCTGTTACGGATGCGGGGCTAAAAACACGTTTAAGCCAAAATGTCAACATTGCAGACCATCGGAAAACCGTCAGCGGGATGCGTCGATTAAAATCCACGCAAGTGCGCAGACAGATCCGCGCGAGTTTTTGAATCTGCGTGAATCCCACTCGGATATATCAATATTTAGCCAACCATACCATATACGTGAAGCAATGCCCATACCATATACTGCAGCCCATGGAGCAGTAACTGCGTTTGGGTTAAGCGAGGAGAAACGGTTAGGCTATGCTTGGATTCTAGAGAGGTGAATAAGCTAACCATAAAAGACGCATATTCCCTCCCTCACGTAGATGGAATCCTCCTATATATATAAATAATGATGTGAGAAAGGATATCTCCATGAGCGCCGTTAAATATTTTGCTGATCACAAGAATTAATAACCTATAATTAAATTTATGTTGAATGTAAACATACTTTTTAGTTTTGCCTTTTGTGAATGACTTATGGAATTAAAATTAAACTTATTTGTACCTTTATGATTATAAACATGTTGGCTTAAACTTTTTTACTTCATAGCAACAGTCATAGTTTCTGGCCGTTTCAGGCTACCAAGGCTAAGCCGTCCTGTTCTGTACACTACAACCTACCACTTTGTCGTCAGTGACCTACTTTTAAATACTGGGGAGCACGAGCACCAAAGAACAGTGCTCGTAAAACAGAAATAAATTTGTATATCGTGCCATCGCTATCTCAAAATCTTTACCTAGGTATTGATTTCAGGATCCGGTTAAATTTGCTACCTTCCTTCAACTTAAATCTTACTGTTTCGGCAGTATAAGACCCTATGTGGCACTATTTCCGTCATTTTTTGAAAAAAGTATGTCGTACTTCCATCCTAAGTCATTGCATTGATGCTGCAAGACTAAAAACTAATAATGCAGAGGCATTATACAATGTCTTCCGCTGGATATACGCAGAGCTTGACCGCATATTGACGTTAAGAGTGATCGAGGAATCCAACAGTGCGCGGTCCTCTCCTGTAGTCCTTGTACGAAAGCCAGAAAAAGTCTGCCTTTGATTAGATAACAGGAAAGTTAATGCAGTAACTGTTAAGTATGCATACCCTGAGTTAATTTCTAGCTTAGACTTAAAAAATGCGATTTGGCAAATTTCACTTGAACCAAAATCAAGGAATAAGACAGCGTTCACGGTCCCAGGCCGCGTTCTTTATCAATATACGGTCTTGCCATTTGGGCTTTGCAATAAAGCTCAGACTATCTCCAAATTAATGGACAAAATTTTTCCGGCCAATTTGAAAAAAAATGTCTTTGCTTATCTAGACGACCTATTAATAGTGTCGGACTCTTTACAGAAGACTGATGCAATTAGGCAAAGAAGGTACTCTGACTCTGAAGCGGAAAAAACGTTTGGAGGTCTGAAAAATCACATGTGCAAGGCACATTACATTACATGGGCCAAATTTTGATGAACCCTTCTTTATACACTGTGACGCCAGTCACAGCGGAATTAATGAGGTATTGGTCAGTTAAGTACTAAAGAAGACGAAGTGACAATCGCAAATATTTGTCCTAATACTTTACACATGCTTACTCTTATACAGTTACTCTTACACAGCCAGTCATTTAGGAATCCGTCGAAAAGAGTAAATAGGTCTGTGATCGCTGCAATAAAGTCGTAAATCCATTCCAATCGAACAAAGTGGAAAATATTTAAGAATAATTTGCTATTCGCTGCGATCTAGCTTCCATACATTGTTACCAATGGTTCAACGTATAGGCTTTTACGTAACCTCGATATGCTTGAAGACCTTTCAGTACGTTTCCAGATAGATTATAGTTTTGATTTGGAACGAAACAAAGCGGTAGTGACCATGAGCTCGGCACGCGCGATATCCAACGCGACGTCGGTTTCGGCGCTGACTTCGCTGCCATCTCCCACAGGTGGAGCATCCTTACTGGCCCCTTACCGCTGGATATTCTGTGAGGATCAATTAACGGGCTGAGACGACATCATCTGCCTAAGAACAACAGTCGCAACTAGAAAGAGAACCACCCTGTCCGCATTTCACGTACGGATCCCTTCACGGACTCCGCATTCCACGTGCGGATCAAATCATGAACTCCGCATTCCACATGCGGATTACTTCACTGACACCATATTCCTCGTGCGGATCATATGACGGACTCCGCATTCCACGTGCTGATCACATTACAGACTACGGGTTCCAGGTGCGGATTATTTTACGAACTCCGCATTACACGCGCGGATCGATCTACGGATTCCGGATACCACGTGTTGATCGCCTCACCCCTCGTAGACGAGCAGAGTATGTGCGGCATGAGATTAAAGGAACTAAGCTCTATTTAAATTCAAGTCATGTCAATTAAATTCTTGAGCCTTTGGCTAAGAGTTAATATTATTATAAGCCGAGGATTAATTATAGCTTTTAAGCCTATTGTAGGGTATAGTTACCTGTAGCGATAATTAAATTGGAATGTCAATGAAGAATATATGATACAGAATAATAATAATTAATAAATGAAATTCGGAAAGTGGAAATCCCAAATATTAATATAAATTAGATAGTAAAGGGGCGCTAATTTCTATCGATTTGCCAAACAACTTTTAGCCACGCCCACTCTAACGCCCACAAACCGCCCAAAGCTGCTACGCCCACACTTTTGAACAATGTTTTGATATTTTTCATTTTTGTATTAGTCTTGTAAATTTCTATCGATTTGTCAAAAAACTTTTTGCCACGCCCACTCTAACAGCCACAAACCGCCAAAAACTGTCAGTGTAGAAGACTCTTCTTCGCACTTCCACCAGCTGAGTAACGGGTATCAGATAGTCGGAGAACTCGACTACAGCGTTCTCTCTTCCTGTGAATCTATATTCTACTCTCAAGCCCTGCCTAATTCAAGCTTTTTTTTTGTTTGGTACACTTGCAGAGGCTTTAACGATTGTAGGATGAAAATTGTATTATGCTGTTAGACTTAAATATTATTATTAAAATGTATACTATCGAAATCATGTAGTAATTATTTTGTTTGAACTCGGCAGGTGATTCAGCAGTAGTAGGGGGTATCAAAAGGGATCACCTGAGTGAGACTCGAAGATGGTGATCATAGGTTGGGCGGGTCTTCCGAATTTCCCCCTTCTTTTCTTTTTCTAATCTTTTCAACCGTCTCTCTTGGAATTTGCTTACATTTCTCTACCCGATTTCCGATATCTTTTCGTATGCCGTCGCAGCACGCTCAGTTCTTAATTAACAAATAATAAACCAATGCCAAATCAGACTGAACAAGACCACCACCCCCAACGCCAACGAGCTAGAGCCGGACCCTATGCGTACCCCGCAAAGTCGGGCAAAAGCGCTTTCGTTCCCATAGTCTCCAAAGCTTTTAGATCCCTCTCGATTTTTAAATAGCAACGCCTTTAATTTTTCCTCATTTCTTCTTATTTATTTATATTACAATCTGTAGGGGCCAGGTTGAAAGACTAGCGAATATATATATATATATATAAGAATAAATTTCAATATAGTAATGTCAATATAAATATTGAATATGAATATAAATAATCTAATATCGATAAGACCACCTTATCTAGCGAACCATGAATAACGGTTGCTGATTTTTTTGCCTGCTATGGCAACGATTGCAAATCACACATTATTATTTTTACCTCCTCTTCCTCTACTTCTTCGCTCACACTAGCGAAAGAGCTAAAAGAGGATTTGAGAAAGGTCCTGTTACTTTGGCCGCGTGCTTTCCAAGAAACACGCTGCTGTACCGCAAGCTTGGTAAAGCGCACCACTTGATTTTGAAAACCGCCTGGTCGGCCCAGCGCGTGCACATAACCTAACCTGACATAACCTCACATAACCTGATTCTTTAAAAACAGCAAGATCGTACCTAACCTCACTTTTGGGAACTCCTATTTGTTTCAACGGAGGCTGCAGCCGCGTAGAAGCTAGGCTAGAAGCGGCCTGAGCCTAAGCTATGGCAGCGGTATAACCGGCCACGTGCAGATCGAGATTTAGTGTTTGCCTTAGATTCAATCCTAATTCTGGTTTCGATATTTCTGTCATGTAGCGTATAAATTAACAAGAGCGGCGAGTGCCATCCCTGTTAAATAACATTTCTACAATTTTCGACCAATAGCAACAGCACCTGCATATTCGATGGGCCCAGCGAATCGGCAGCGGAGGATCTGTTTGTAAGTTTTTTTTTTGCATAAAAGCAATCATGGCCTGAGGGCATATCGAAGTATCCTATCGAAGTTTTTTATTGGGGATAGCGATCCGCGAATACACGCTTTTTGATGAATGTATCGAACGAATGAAAAACAGTAAAAGTAAAAGTATAATCTTAGCTTAAAAAGAATGTAATGAAATGAAATGACTTGGAATTATAATGAAATGAAAATGTAGTACTAACTTGTTGTTATCGGTCTTGTGTTAGTACAGTGAAGCGAATGTCGAATGACTTCGGAAAGGGGTAACTATAAAATCTCATAAGATACCACGGTAGAGAGGGTAAAGACGTGGGGGCAAATAACATCGTCGCCACTCACAACGCTTGTGTGTCTTTCTTATAAATATCTCTTAGGGGTCCGTCCGAATGTCTGAACCTTTCAACCTTTTGACCAATCATTTAATATACAGGAAGTGCACTTAAACCTTATTTTGTAGTAGAGAAGTGTATCATATAGGAGGTGAGGAAGACCCACGCCATATCCGACGAGCTTTGTACCGAGCATAGCAAGAAGTGCACGATCACCGACCCAACTATACGCTAGATAACTTTCAGATTCTGGTGAACACTTCCCTCTTGGGTACTTATGGCGCCCAACGTGGGGCTAGAAACCGTTACTTCTCAAGGTAGTATGCAACTGTAGGAGCCGAAACCACCATCTGTTTCAGGTGCAGGACCCTCAGAAGTTAATAGTCCCTGACTACTGCTCAATAATCCATCCAAAGTATTTTGAGTTAATTTAATCAGCAAACATTATTTATATTTCATATTCGATAATTTTCCAGATGCGTACCGAGTATATAGTTATCGGAACAGCGTCTACAATTTGAGATTTTACGGATCGAGGCGACCGCATTGAACCTACTCGCAGACGCAATAGTCAAATGTTAAATTAATTAGGTAGAGCAAACTCTCCCTTAGAGGACAGAGAGAAGCGAATGCGGAATTAGTGTCTCGGAATTGCGATATTTATCAAGTTTTATGGTTTTATCGACCAGCACTAACCGAGCGCAGAAGACTGTTCACAGCCGGATGCTTAATCTGCAGGCGTGAGGCACAGTACGCGTGCTTAGGAAAATCAGTAATTAGAAGAAACTTCGATTGATGACCAGTACTGCGAATACAAGCCGATAAGCCGCAACAATATTGCGATATTAGAAGAGAGTTGTTTTTGAGAGCATACCTAGCTCATCATAGCTTAGAAAATTTGGCAACCGCGCCCCATAATGACGAAAGGGTTTGCAGTTTATGCGCCCGATCATTTAACGTGGATGATCTGACAGCAGCATCTCCATGTCAACATCGATTCCATCATCAATGCATTACTGCGCACTTGGCGACGACTAACACATGTCCTAAATGTAATTATCCATGCACAGTACAGCAGTTATCCGTATCGAATAACAATTTGTTAGCAGAGTTAGCAGATGCAGAACCAGGAACGGATTTAGGAAGACCACCCACCGATTATGACGCTGGCGAAGGTAGCAGCAGTCTTATCGCCAACCGTGGCCGTGGTAATAACGAACCAAGGAGAGGTCGAAGTTCAGGCAACGCAGAGGCATGGTTACTAGGTCTCAGAACCACAGACAGCGCGATAGAAGCGCTAATACACCGTCAATTTTAGATTCTTCTAGAGCAAGCTCTCTGCTATAGATATAGGTAGAGTAGTACAAGCCGCGATGCAGTCGCAGCAACAGAAGCTTATGCAAGACCTGAATCCTTTCATTCAATCACAGATATCGAATTTACAACTCAATCAGAACGCTCCATCCCCGAACGGGAGAAGCATGAACAATGTAGCTGGAAGATTAGGCTTTCAGCCAGGACCAGAGTCGAACATACCAATATTAGACCAAGACGATAGGCTAGCAAATCAGCAGCACACTTCAATACAGCCAGAGAAGGTGCCCAGTGTTATTCAGAGTTGACACATTAGATTTGATGGACCCAAAGATGGCTTGCAGACAGAGGACTTTCTGTACAGAGTTCAAGCCTTAGCCCAACAGAACCTGAATGGTGATCATCAGCTTTTATCCTATCACTTGCATCTGTTCTTTAACGGCAAAGCGAACGAGTGGTATTGGTAATTCCACCAAGCTCGTGCACCCTTTACTTGGACAGAGTTTTGCAGAGAATTTAGGCAGAAATTCAAAGACGTCGATACAGACATGGATATATGGGAATCCATTAATAACGTCAGTCAGAGAGAGAACCATTTGAGGAATACCAATTCCATATAGAAAAGTTAGTTTCGCGTTTGAGTACTCGAACTTCAGAGCAAACTTTAGTTGAACTTTTGATTCGACATTCAAAACCGTCACTTAGATACGAACTTATGCATTTGCGCATAACGTCCTTAGTTACTTTAAGGGAAGAATACGAACACATGAGCAGTTTTGCCAACAAAACAGACCGCTGCATGGTAAGAACCAAATTGCAACGCGGCCGTATATTGCTCAACTAGAACAAGAATCTGCGGATGTAGCCCTGGATGATATTTCAGCCATACAGCCTAGTCAGATTAAATATTGAAAATGCGACAAAATTGGCCATCGGTTCAATGAGTGCCTTGAAGCCCGCAGCATTTTCTGTTACGGATGCGGGGCTAAAAACACGTTTAAGCCAAAATGTCAACATTGCAGACCATCGGAAAACCGTCAGCGGGATGCGTCGATCAAAATCCACGCAGGTGCGCAGACAGATCCGCGCGAGTTTTTGAATCTGCGTGAATCCCACTCGGATATATTGATATTTAGCCAACCATACCATATACGTGAAGCAAAATACGCTGAAGCTAGACGTAGAATCTTCGGATTAAACCTCACAAGCCTAGACGTTCAGCATCAAGAGCACGATCATTTTGGATGAAGGTACGTCAAAATCGCATTGAATAAACGCTACGTGGCTTTACTGGATTCAGGAGCGACAATTAGTTGCATTGGAGGCCACGCTGCCAAAGTTCTAAATTAAAACTCAAAGTAACGAAAATATTTATTCCATAGATGTCGGTCAAGCAAAGCCGGTGAAGCAACGGAAGAACTGGAGTGCCTAGCCGTGATCAGAGGAAATAAGAAGTTCCGTGCTTATATAGAGGGACAAGAACTTGGCATAGTAACGGATAACGCATCGCTGCAATGGCTGATGAAGCAGAAAGACTTATCAGGACGATTAGCCAGATGGTCGATTCTCCTACAGGGATTTACGTTTAACATAAAGCATAGACCCGGCTCGAAGAATGTAGTTGCGGACGCTTTGTCGCGTCGCGAAGAAATTGGTGTAGAGGAACTTTAATTTTCCGGACCAATAATCGACTTGTCATCTAGTGAGTTCGATTCAAAAGAATATCTTGACCTAATCGACCAAGTTAAGCAGAGTCAAGAAAGATTGACGGATTGGAAAGTGTTAGGTAAATTCTTTTACAAGCGAACCGAACCCTCAATAAAAGATATTCTACAAGAAGCGGAGATTTGGAAGCTCTGGGTTCTGGACTTCGCGTTGCGAAGTCCAATTTTGCATCGAGCTCACGATGCTCCCGATTCAGCTCATGGGGATGACAAAAATGATAGCGAAGTTGAAGCGTTATTTATTTTGGCCCGGGATGGTGAACCAGATTCGAAATTACGTAGCTAACTGTAGTATTTGCAAGTCGACTAAAAGTCCTAACCAATGGGCAGAAACCTTTTCAAAAACTTTATAGGGACCTCTTAGGGCCGTATCCACGATCCAAAAGCGGTAATATAGGTCTGCTGACCATTGCACGAAGTTTCACTTCCTGCATCCATTACGAAAAATCTGTGCTAATGGCAACGGATCGTAATTTAAATCAGGCTATTTCAATCCTGATTCGCGTATCCCACGCGATTCGGACTATCCCATGTGTGTACGGACATTTTCTCGCCAAAAGCCAATGTGAGCGAGCGAGTGAACCGATCAGTACTGGGAGCCATAAGAGCTTACATCGGAACGGATCATACCGATTGGGATAGGAACATTGATGAAATTAGCGCATCCTTGAGATCAACAACTCATTGTAGCACCGGATTTTCACCCTTTTATCTGTGTTTTGGTCAGAATATGATTATGAACGGGCAGGATTACGAACTATTGAGTCGTTACAGGATGACACTGCATTGAAAACGACGGATGTCATACAACTAGCCCGCAGTCAAGCCCAGAGAATGATTAGGGAAACGCATGAAAGCAACGCTAGGGTGTATAACCTGCGTTCGCGTTCAACATATTTCAAAGTAGGGGATACTCTATACGCCCGTAGTTTTGCGCAAAGCAATGCGGCAAAAGAGCTCAACAGTAAACTTGCTCCAGTTTTCGTGAGAGGGAAAGTATTCAAGAAGCTTAGTAATGTGTACTACTTAAAATTGCGGCGAAGGCTTTGCAAAGGGGTAACTATAAAATCTCATAAGTTACCACGGTAGGGAGTATAAAGACGTGGGGGCAAATAACATCATCGCCACCCACAACGCTTGTGTGTCTCTCTTATAAATATCTCTTAGGGGTCAGTCCGAATGGGTGAACCTTTTAACCTTTTGACCAATCATTTAATATACAGGAAGTGCACTTAAACCTTATTTTGTAGTAGAGAAGTGTATCATATAGGAGGTGAGGAAGACCCACGCCATATCCGACGAGCTTTATACCGAGCATAGCAAGAAGTGCACGAACACCGACTCGACTATACGCTAGATAACCTTCAGATTCTGGTGAACACTTTCCTCTTGGCTACTACAAATGGTGGCCTGCAAAACAATTACCCCCAAATTGTCAAATTTCTGAGCTGTTGTCGATCCCCGGTTATTATTAACCTTTCTTCTTTTCCCTTGTCTATAGAATTAATTTCATCGCTTATTTTTTTCCTGGTTATTTTTACTCTATTCTGAAATAGAAAACAAGAGAGAACGCTATAGTCGAGTTCCCCGACTATCTAATACCCTTTACTCAGGTAGTGGAAGTGCGAAGAAGAGTCATCAATACTGACAGATTTTGGCGGTTTGTGGGTGTTAGAGTGGGCGTGGCAAATCGATAGAAATTTACAAGAACAATACAAAAATATCAAAACATTTTTCAAAAGTGTGGGCGTGGCAGGTTTTGGCGGTTTGTGGGCGTTAGAGTAGGCGTTGCAAAAAGTTGTTTGGCAAATTGTTAGAAATTTACAGGACCAATTCAAAAATGATATAATATTAAATTATTTTTAAAAAGTGTGGGCGTGGCAGTTTTGGGCGGTTTGTGGGAGTAAGAGTGGGCGTTGCAACATGAATCGACAAACTTGCGCTGCGTCTATGTCTCTGGATTCAGTAAGTTTAATCTGAACTTACTAGCTTTTGTACTTCCTGAGAACTCGACGTCAATATGGACGGACAGACGGATGGACAAACGGACGGACAGACGGACGGACAGACGGAAATGGCCAGATCGACTCGGCTATAGATCCTGATTAAGAATATATATTCTTTATATGGTCGAAAATGGTTCCTTCTGCCTGTTACATACTTTTCAACGAATCTAGTATACCCTTTTAATATAATATAATATAAATACATATAATAATAAATAAAATATAAAGTAAAAGATAGAAAGTAATAATTAATTGGATAGTGCATGCTTAATAAGGATTATTTTAATGGTATCATTATGTTTGTTGGGTGTGATGGGGGTTGCTGTCCTGGAATTTTCCAAATCGGCTGAGAGAAAACACTCGAAAGGGCGAACACTTGACTTTTCTTAGTTGCGCGGGTGCGACCGGGCGTATGTTTATTCGATCGTAATTGCTTTTACACTGAAGCTTATTCTAATTAGCTAGGCTCTCCCAAGCGCAGCGGATACTCCTTGGAGACTATGTGGTGAAGAGCGAGAGAGCGTAAGAGGGAGCGGAGAGCGGGTGACAGTCCAAACCCCGTAACTTGGACATTCCGCCCCCCTTGCAATCACTGGGGTTGCAACATAGCCATCCTACGGCAGGCTGCAGGCACCGGACACGATCCACCCAAAAACAGTTTTCTGAGCGACCGGCATTCTCTCGTCGAAGGCAGGAATCCGGATTGGATAACATTTGGATAAACATCTGGTCTCAAGGACGTTTCAATAGCCAACTCTGGCGAGACGAAGAAGAATTCGTCGGAGATTGCCTTCCAGCGAATACCGAGGGTTTTGGCAGTGCTTTCTGCATCGATCTCGAGAAAATCAGTATTTAATAGATGGTTGCTCTGAATAGCAGCTAAAACTTCCTTTTGGTTGGAGGTTCATTTCCTTAATGGAAATCCGGCGGAATTCAGAGCGTCTCGGAGCTCTTGCACCATGAGCTGAGCTTCTTCCGTGGAGTCCGCTCCGGCTAGAGCATCATCCACATACATGAAATTTCGAATGATATTGCTAGATTTTGGATGGCTGAATTCTACGTCAGCTGCTAGCTGCTGCAGTACTCGGAATGCCAGGAAAGGCGCGCAATTGACTTCAAAGGTTACTGTTTTCAATTTGAAATATTTGATTTCCCCTCTATTGTTACGGAAAAGTATTCGCTAGTTTCGGATCTACCCAGATCTGCCGATACATTTTTTCGATATCGACTCAGAATTTGAATGGTCAAGTCGGACTGTAAGACAGGGCCAGCATGAAGGATATCATTTAAACTGGTACCAATCGATGAAGGGCTGGAGGCATTGAATACTACACGGAGTTTAGTAGTTACGCTCTCCGGTTTTAAGACGGCGTGATGTGACATATAATAGGCGTTGAAATCATGGGTAGGAAGAACTTGTCGCATGTGCTTTAAGTCGAGATATTCCTGGATCACCGAATCGTATCTCGCTTTTCTCTCTTTTTAGACGCTGCTCATTTTTTAAAAACTGAGCCAACGCGAAAGACCTAGAATGCCCTAGCCCGGAACCGATATGTTCGGGCAGAGTAATGACATATTTGCCGCACTCGTTTCTCGTGGTCGTTTGAAGGAAATTCTTCTCGCGCATGGAATCGGATTGTTTTACCAACTTTCTTGGTATATTCTCCACCTCCCAAAATTTTGTGAGTAGTTTGTCCAGTGAATTATCGTACGCGTGGGAGATCTGCGTCGAAAAGGAGGAAATTCTGCTTTGTGCTGAGGCTGACAGTGGCCCAGTTAGACCCAGCTGAAAATGGTCTCTTGCCCCAAGAGAGAGCCACAGATGTTGGTTTTTGCTCCACTCAGAAGCACCGAAGGCAGAATGTCGGCTCTGATAAGAACATCTATTTGTGCGCTCTCATAGAATTTTGAATCCGCCAGTGGAAAATCGGGAAGATCCCGAAGGAAATTTTGCGGAATTGGGTAGGAAGGCAGATTTCCGGCTAGTTGAGGGAGGACATAGGCCGTCGTCTCCAACTGCAACGCGGGCCTAGTCGGAGATCGGATGGTGAAACTGCAGAGCCTCTTGGACTGAGCGGCTACTGTTTGGGCTTGAACCACCTGGAATGGCAATCTAATTAGATTGAACAGTCGCTCGGTTATGAATGTTGCCTCTGATCCGGAGTCGATCAGGGCGCGTGCCTTAAAGTTAGTGCCAAGATGGGAAATATTGATTACGGCAGTGCCAAGAAGGATAGCTCTTGAGCCCGTGACGAAATAATTTGGTTAGCGGAAATTGGCCTTGCAGGATTTGAAGGGCTTGAATTGCTGGAAAAGGGGTTGTTTCGGTGCAGCTACGTGTGATGCCGGCCACGGCAAGTAAACCAATTGTGCGTGCTTTTGCACTCAACAAGCTGATGTCCCTTTGCAAAGCAGTTTAAGCATAACTGCTTCCGTTTAATGTAGGCTGACCGGTCGTCAACCGACATGTGGAGAAAACGCGGACATAAACGGACAGGATGGTTTTCCTTGTTGCACAAGTCGCAACTTTTCGATTTTGGAGCCACTTTCGTCTCATAGGAATTTAGTTTTCTAGAGGGCCCACTTGAAATCATCGCTTTGGAGTGCGACTGACTTGGTACGGACGGTCTCACATCATCGATGGCCTCTAGGGTTCGATGACGTTCTGTGAGGAAGGTGTTCAGCTCTGCCCATGTCGGGATGTCGGCTTTCTTATGGAGCGACTGCTCCCATAAGGAGAAAGTTATCTACGGGAGCTTGGATGAACACAGATATACCAGCACGCAGTCCCAGTTCTCAGTGTTGATGCCTGACAGTTCTAAGCCAGTCAAGCAATCTTGAACAGTACTTTGCAGTACCTTCAAGGCCGCCCCAGATTCCTGTGGTATCGACTGCACATTAAACAGTATTTTCAATTGACCGTTTACCAACAATCGTTTATTTTCGAAACGCTCTATTAGGTTTTCCCACGCAGAGCGAAAACCGTCGTAGGTGAGGGGCGAAATCGAAACGATGGCATGCGCGTCGCCACTTGTTTTGGCATTTAAATTGAATAACTTTTTAACCGGAGTCAGCCGTGGATTATTAATATAAATCGCTGTCAAAAGATCCCGGAAAGTCGGCCAGCGAAGATAGTCGCCTGCGAAAACTTCTGTATCGCATGGAGGCAACCGACAGCCAGAGGAAATGTAGGCCTGAGGCGCAGCGTTCGCGGCTGGGATGGACTGAGACGTTCCCTGCTCGATTTTGGGCAACACACCTTTCATAGACTGAATAGCAATAACTGTATTTAGCCCTGAGAATAGACATGTTGCCTGCTGCCGCTTCGCCTGCTGACACAAGGCACTCTGAGCAGAGGTCGAATTCCTTTTCAACCTTGTCCCATAGGGTTCGGACTTGGTCGCGACGGACGCTAAGCATCGTGACGGTTGGAGCTGCGGATTTCGGAGTGTTGATCTGAGCCTCAAATTCGCTTAAGCGGTCAGCAGCTAGCGCTAAATCGGAAGCAGCCATATTTTTAGCTGTGCGCTGTACTGTGGCTTTGGATGGAGTAGCACAGTCGTCGGAAATCTGAGCAGGCGTTTTCACCGATTCTTGGGATTCTTGGACTCTTGGGCCCTTGTGGTAAAAAAATAAACCTGGGTTTGTCAGCGGACAATTTCTTCTTATCGTCCCCGGTGGGCATAATCGAAGAAATGCGAAATGGAAGGGAAGCGGTTTTGGAGCCCGGTCACACATTTGAAAATGTAGACAGATTCCTTAGACTGCACTTAATAAATTTAAGCTTGCCGCCCTGAACGGTATAAAGCAGCGGAAAAAGTCCGTATAGGATGTAATGGGTGAGAAAGTGGTGTACAATTTACGAAGGGGTAACGCCGTAGTTTCGACTAATTGGACAGGTGACTCGGAGTGAACAGCGAATTGTATAAATGACCTGTGATTTATGGTTATTAGGTCCACCTGATTTACGGTTGGAACACTTAGAATTTGGAACACGGTGAAAAAAATATTTATATTAGGAAGGGTAAAAATTTTATTTTTTTGTTTACAACTGGTAACGGAGAAAATGGAATGGTAGAATTGGAGTCTTTTCTCCGCGTTGTAAGTACTTCTAAAACAAACACAAATTAATATCCAAGCAATGCGGGAAAAAATATTTATTTATGGATGAGAAAAAAAAATTATTGTCTTGTAGTTTTTTTAAAATTTTTTTTGAAAATTTAAAAAATGATTTAATAAATATTGAAAAATTTATTTGTTAAAAAACAAGAAAAAACCGCTTTTAATTTATTGCTCGGAAATTAATTTGGAAATTTACGGAAAAAATTGATGGAAAACAAAACGCCTTTTCCGCGTCGGCACTTAAAATAAATTTTATTTGTGGTTTGGATTTGCCGACGGAAAACAATTTACACTGCGGTATATGTTTAAAAGGAATGCCGATAATATGCGCAATGTATGTCGGTAATATATGTATGTGAATGTAATATATGTAATGTATATGTGATATATGTGGATATAATATATGTAATGTATATGTGCTATATGTAGATGTAATATATGCAATGTATATGGATGTAGTATATGTTGATGTAATATATGTTGATGTAATATGTAATGTATATGGATGTAGTATATGTTGATGTAATATATGTTGATGTAATATATGTTCATGTAATATATGTTCATATAATATATGTTCATGTAATATATGTTGCTGTAATATATGTTCATGTAATATATGTTGATGTAATATATGTTGATGTAATATATGGAACTGGCGGGTAAATGTTTAATTAATATTTTATTTGGAATGGCCAGAGGGTATGTGTTGTTTGTTTCGTTATTGTATTCTTCAATAGCAAAGCAAATTGTGTTAAGTGGACTGCGGAGTTAAAGCAAAAATGTGTTGCGAAAAGAATTTGGCTTGCGTTGGACACAGTGAAACGAGAACAGAATTTTCGCCACTTTCGGCAGAGCTTTGGACTTAGAAATTTTCACTGAACTTGGCACAAATTATTTTTACTTTTTCACATTTGGAATTTTGCACTTTTCGGACTGGATGAATATTTAAATATATTCGGAAATTTGGACTTAGAAATTTTCACGAATGAGGGTGAAAGGAGAACGGTGGGAAATATGGCGGCGCACGTGGGAATGAATAAGTACTTTTCTTTAATTGCCTTTTGTCGGAGAAATCCGTTAGATTTGACAATAAATCTTACAGCAAATTGAACGAAATTGGATTTTCGAACCTTGTGCTGCAGACCGGCAATTAAAAGGAATGGAAATTTCGTACTTTTCTTGTAATTTGTTCGCTGGGGGACAAACATGAAAATCCAGGTGATCTGGCTCGAATGGATCAAAAATATTGGGTGTGATGGGGGTTGCTGTCCTGAAATTTTTCCAAATCGGCTGAAATAGAAAACACTCGAAAGGGCGAACACTTGACTTTTCTTAGTTGCGCGGGTGCGACCGGGCGTATGTTTATTCGATCGTAATAGTTTTTACACTGAAGCTTATTCTAATTAGCTAGGCTCTCCCAAGCGCAGCGGAAACTCCTTGAAGACTCTGTGGTGAAGAACGAGAGAGCGTAAGAGGGAGCGGGTGACAGTCCAAACCCCGTAACTTGGACAATGTTTTAGATATAAATATATACATAAATACTTTCATTGTGTGTCTCTTAGATTAAAAAATAGTTTTCATAAATATTTTAATTTTGTTTGGCATGACTAAATCTTCTTTAATTTTCTTTTTTTAGAAATTCCCTAAACTTTTATTTCAGTGTTCTAGCTAGCTTTAGTTTAATTTTTTTATTCAAAAATATTTATTCTTTTAACGAAGATAAGTCGGTTTTTTCGGTCTTAAGTAGTTTTAAATAAATTCATTTGATTTTAATTATCAATTTATTTTATCGTTTAATTCGCACAACTAGGCGTTGTGTACGGAATTTTATTTAAATTAAAATGTTTGGCAAAATACTGGCCAATAATAATAAACTCTTTGTTTATTGTAACTCACAGTGAAATATTTTTTCCAGCGACGAAAGATCGATCTCCCGATAAATGGCTGTAAAAGTATGCGACACAGTTCGCCAAGGGCGAACAAATAGTGTTCACAACTCTTAGCCAGATAAATCTTTAAAAATTTCTTTTAACCTTAAAACCGTATTAGTTCATGACTGCTTAATTATAAATACAATTTTTCAACCGGCTAAAACACTTTATGATATAATTTCTTATCTTCGAAAACTTTTAAATTTACAAATTTTAATTGAATTTACGGATTTTTTGTTAGGTTCAATTCCAATTTATTTCATTTAATTTCAGTAATTCTCTTCTTTTTCAAATTAATAGCGTTAGAGAGTGGGCGTGGCAAATAGTTTTTTGGAAAATCATTAGAAATTTACAAGACAAATACAAAAATGAAACAAGAGAGAACGGTATAGTCGAGTTTCGCGACTATCTGATACCCGTTACTCAGCTAGTGGAATGGAGAAGGAGAGTCTTAAGTGACTGACAGTTTTTGGCGGTTTGTAGGCGTTAGAGTGGGCGTGGCAGAAAGTTTTTTGCCAAATCGATGGAAATTTACAAGACTAATACAAAAATGACAAAATATCAAAACATATTTCAAAAGTGTGGGCGTAGCTGCTTTGGGCGGTTTGTGGGCGTTAGAGTGGGCGTGGCAAAAAGTGTTTTTGCTAATCGATAGAAATTTACATGACCAATACAAAAATGACAAAATATCAAAACATTTTTCAAAAGTGTGTTCGTGGCAGCTTCGGGCGGTTTGTGGGCGTTAGAGTGGACGTGAAAAGTTTTTTGGCAAATCGATAGAAATTTAAAAGACTGATACAAGTGTGGGCGTAACAGTTTTGCCGGTTTTTAGGCGTAAGAGATACCCACTCTTGAATCGACATGAATCGAAAAACTTTCGCTGCGTCTATGTCTCTGGAGTCTGTATGCCCAATCTCACTTTCCAGCTATTGTAGTTCCTGAGATATCAGCGTTCATACGGGCGGACAGACAGACAGACAGACGGACATGGTCAGATCGACTCTGCTATTGATCCTGATCATACTTTATACTTTATATGGTCGGAAACGCTTTCTTATGCCTGTTACATACTCTTCAACGAATCTAGTATACCCTTTTACTCTACGAGTAACGGGTATAAGAATCTCAATCGGCGAGCGGGACCGGCTCTGCTGCTTCTGGAACACGGAGTCCGTTGATTCTTCTGCTGCCAATGGCAGAGGGGGCGCTCCGCCGTCTTGTCCGCTGCGTCTGAAGGGGTGCTTCTCTGGACACTCCCTATTTCGAACGGAGGCGAAACAAAGATGCTGTCAGAATTACACCCGAAAACTATGGGCATTTTGTGGCTTACTTTGCCTTTCGCCAAAGAAAGAAAGAAAGAAGCACTAAGTCGCTGAATTTGGGTGTGTTTGGTTATATTAAACCCGCACTCGATTAAAACGCGTGAGGTCGCTTCGGAATGTTCCAAGGAAAGAATGAGACCGGAATTTGGGATCAGGCCGGTGATGTTGGCCGTGGTTCCAAAGCTGAGGTTTGGATTGCGACTCTGTTACAGCTGCTCACTATCGTTTGCAGCCGGAGTGCAACAATTGGCAACGCCCTATTTAGTCCAAATATATGTATATGGGTCAAATCGCTTCAGGCGCCGTTACATAGTCTCTGAGAGCTTAGATTAGCATATGATTTCAAGTGATCGCGCATCGACCAATTAAAGAGACTAAGGTTATTTATATTTCAGTCGAGAAAGGTTTTTAGGATGCAGTGAAAGTTATACCCTTCTACCTAATTAATATTTTAGCTATTGAATACGATTAGTTCAAAATAACCAACGAGGCTAGCTAGATTGTTTGTGTTTATTGTTTCTCAATTATATTTTAAGTTCTGCGGATATTGAACTTTTTACTACTAATGATATCTATACCAATCCTAAAAGTGATCCTATCTGATATAACTGACCAAAACAAGTTTACACCCTTTCGAAAACAGGTAATATGACCCCGGTTTTTTATACCCGTTACTAGTAGAGTAAATGGGTATACTAAATTCGTTGAATAGTATGTAACAGGCAGAAGGAAACGTTTCCGACCACATAAAGTATATATATTCTTGATCAGGATCAATAGCAGAGTCGATCTGGTCCGTCGGTCCGTCGGTCTGTCTGTCCGTCTGTCCGTCCGTATGAACGTCGAGATCTCAGGAACTATAAAAGCTAGAAAGTTAAGATTCAGCATACAGACTCCAGAGACATAGAAGCAGCGCAAGTTTGTCGGTTTTTGTTGCTACGCCCACTCTAATGCCCACAAACCGCCCAAAACTGCCACGACCACACTTTTGAAAAATATTTTGATTTTTATTCATTTTTTTGTTTTGTAAATTTCTATCGATTTGCCAAAAAGCTTTTTGCCGCGCCCGCTCTAACGCCCACAAACCGCCAAAAACTGTCAGTGTTGAAGACTCTCCTTCGCACTTGCACTAGCTGAGTAACGGGTATCAGATAGTCGGGGAACTCGACTATAGCGTTCTCTCCTGTTTTTATATTACTTATCACACCTTTTGATTATTATAGTTTTTCTTAAAACGTGCCTTTAACACGCAGTCTAGAGACAGGAAGCATGAGCTGTACATTGCTTTATTTGTACCGCAAGATGTGTCCCGTCTGTAGAGCTGCTATTGAACTTACAGAACCAGACAATAGCCTGGCAGAAAAACCATAAGGTTTTCAAAATTTAAGCAAACAGAAGCAAATACCATAATGAATTCGCAAAAGGAGGAACCAAATATATATTAACGAGCTCGGGCTATAACAGATGCTGTGAGCTCCGCTGCACGTAGGCAGTCAGAAGCTATAACTGTAGCGGCGCCTGTAGCGACTGCAAAACCCAATGTTATTGTTTTTAGTGTAAATACCAAACTCAGTATAAGTCTAGATTTGTTAAGATTTTTCGGATTTTTGTCTAGTATTTTGTCTAGACTTACACCGGTATCGATTTGACATTGAAAATATTGATTTTTTTATTGATCGCAAGACGTGTGTTATTACGACGCACGACGCGTCCATTAATTAGTTCGATTTCACAGATTGTGCTCCTCGTAAAGACTCTTAAGAAGTTAAGGAGACCTAAAACATCTAAAGCGTCCCGAGAAGCGCCCCTCAGGGTGAACCCTTAGGAGGGGTTCTTCAACCCGTAAGGATGGAAACTTAACACGGATGTGTTGCTACGAATTTGATGAAATGCGGTCCCGCAGCGCATCCTCGGCGGATAGATCGCGTCCCAGCAAGGAGCACCCCAGCAGGATATAGTGCTTTCGTGTCTTGGGGGTTTTTTTGTTGCTGAGATAACCAATGTCTTGGACTGCGAGCCGGGTCAGCCCCAACCTCAATTTCATAATTTTTCGCTATGCCATGGCCGATCGAGTTTAACCTCACTTTCATAATTTTTTGCTATGCCATGGCCGATCGAGTTTAACCTTACTTCAGTTTAATTTTCTTGCGGCGATCCAGTTTATCCTCCCAGATTAAGGAAAACACACATGCCTATGCTCCAAAGTGGAGATCTTCAGTGGAAAGCAATTCGTAATAGATACCTAAGGATATAAATAATTTATATTAACGAAATGCAGTGCCTAGGCGCAAAATTAATAGAGTATTAAGGCGTAAAAGTTTATTTTTTTAATAAATTCATAGAAAAATTGTTAATTTTTTTAAACTTTCTAAATCGGTAATGAATTTGTTATGGCTAATAAGCAAGTGATGGCGAGCGCTAAGTGATTTCGAGAAGTTATCATGTCGAAACGGGGCAAGAGTCTGCATATTTTATTTTCAGCTACCCACGTCGGAGATCGATCTTCATCGTTGAAGCCATCCTGAGTGAGTTATAAAAAGACCGGCTTTATGGTTATTCCTATGACCTCTTACAAATGCCTTACCAATCAAAATGAAACCTTTGTAAATTAAAAAAAAAAAAAACAACTATTCGCATTCGTATGAAATCTTGCTTGACGATATTATTCGAAATCAATTCCAATTAGCCAATAAAAAATTCTTTACGATTAGGAATAAAAGAGTAGTTTACTTGAAAACAATAACTGCAATACAACTTTGAAATATTCTCAAAAAATGTTGCTCTATGCTCTAGTTGCTCTGTCATTGAAACTTAACTATAGTTAGCTCAAGGCTTAATTAGGTACTATCCTTTGTTCACAACTCTCATAAATATCTTCATGCAAATAAGAATTAGTGATTATATTAAAGCATTCATATACTATATTTTTATATACTATACTATCTTTCTTGAGTTGTTGGCAAAAGTAAACTCGTTGGGTTAGGGGTGATTGACCGCTCGCTGTCTGCAGAAGTCGCGGAGACGTATGAGAAGTACGCGTTGTTTCGTTGCAATGAGAGCCGGCGGTCGTCTTGCTCGCGTTGACGCTGAGCGCGAACGTCGTTCTGACTCATAGTTGTTGTTTTTAGTTGCTTTCTTTTTTTGTGTTTGGTCTTTTGTTTGAAGATGTAAAAAAAAAAACTACTTGTTTGTTTCAAACACAGAATATGTATTCGACCGATGGTGCATCGCACAGAGCGTCTCTTTCGCTTTTGATTTATTTATTTGTTTTATATTAATAACCATTTACTCAGATTAACCGATACGGAGCTCAATTAAAAAACAAGTCTTCACACGTCAACGAACGGCTATGAAAATAATAATGAAAAATGATTAAAACAATGAATTTAGGTATTCATTGTTTTAATCATTTTTCATTATTATTAACAATAAACATAACATAAACAATAGAACTCTGCTGAAGTATCCGTGATCGTAGGGTATCTAGGGGTCACCGGAGATATGCCTCCAAAGAAGGTGATCATATGTAATATATGTTCATGTAATATATGTTCATGTAATATATGTTGATGTAATATATGTTGATGTAATATATGGAACTGGCGGGTAAATGTTTAATTAATATTTTATTTGGAATGGCCAGAGGGTATGTGTTGTTTGTTTCGTTATTGTATTCTTCAATAGCAAAGCAAATTGTGTTAAGTGGACTGCGGAGTTAAAGCAAAAATGTGTTGCGAAAAGAATTTGGCTTGCGTTGGACACAGTGAAACGAGAACAGAATTTTCGCCACTTTCGGCAGAGCTTTGGACTTAGAAATTTTCACTGAACTTGGCACAAATTATTTTTACTTTTTCACATTTGGAATTTTGCACTTTTCGGACTGGATGAATATTTAAATATATTCGGAAATTTGGACTTAGAAATTTTCACGAATGAGGGTGAAAGGAGAACGGTGGGAAATATGGCGGCGCACGTGGGAATGAATAAGTACTTTTCTTTAATTGCCTTTTGTCGGAGAAATCCGTTAGATTTGACAATAAATCTTACAGCAAATTGAACGAAATTGGATTTTCGAACCTTGTGCTGCAGACCGGCAATTAAAAGGAATGGAAATTTCGTACTTTTCTTGTAATTTGTTCGCTGGGGGACAAACATGAAAATCCAGGTGATCTGGCTCGAATGGATCAAAAATATTGGGTGTGATGGGGGTTGCTGTCCTGAAATTTTTCCAAATCGGCTGAAATAGAAAACACTCGAAAGGGCGAACACTTGACTTTTCTTAGTTGCGCGGGTGCGACCGGGCGTATGTTTATTCGATCGTAATAGTTTTTACACTGAAGCTTATTCTAATTAGCTAGGCTCTCCCAAGCGCAGCGGAAACTCCTTGAAGACTCTGTGGTGAAGAACGAGAGAGCGTAAGAGGGAGCGGGTGACAGTCCAAACCCCGTAACTTGGACAATGTTTTAGATATAAATATATACATAAATACTTTCATTGTGTGTCTCTTAGATTAAAAAATAGTTTTCATAAATATTTTAATTTTGTTTTGCATGACTAAATCTTCTTTAATTTTCTTTTTTTAGAAATTCCCTAAACTTTTATTTCAGTGTTCTAGCTAGCTTTAGTTTAATTTTTTTATTCAAAAATATTTATTCTTTTAACGAAGATAAGTCGGTTTTTTCGGTCTTAAGTAGTTTTAAATAAATTCATTTGATTTTAATTATCAATTTATTTTATCGTTTAATTCGCACAACTAGGCGTTGTGTACGGAATTTTATTTAAATTAAAATGTTTGGCAAAATACTGGCCAATAATAATAAACTCTTTGTTTATTGTAACTCACAGTGAAATATTTTTTCCAGCGACGAAAGATCGATCTCCCGATAAATGGCTGTAAAAGTATGCGACACAGTTCGCCAAGGGCGAACAAATAGTGTTCACAACTCTTAGCCAGATAAATCTTTAAAAATTTCTTTTAACCTTAAAACCGTATTAGTTCATGACTGCTTAATTATAAATACAATTTTTCAACCGGCTAAAACACTTTATGATATAATTTCTTATCTTCGAAAACTTTTAAATTTACAAATTTTAATTGAATTTACGGATTTTTTGTTAGGTTCAATTCCAATTTATTTCCTTTAATTTCAGTAATTCTCTTCTTTTTCAAATTAATAGCGTTAGAGAGTGGGCGTGGCAAATAGTTTTTTGGAAAATCATTAGAAATTTACAAGACAAATACAAAAATGAAACAAGAGAGAACGGTATAGTCGAGTTTCGCGACTATCTGATACCCGTTACTCAGCTAGTGGAATGGAGAAGGAGAGTCTTAAGTGACTGACAGTTTTTGGCGGTTTGTAGGCGTTAGAGTGGGCGTGGCAGAAAGTTTTTTGGCAAATCGATGGAAATTTACAAGACTAATACAAAAATGACAAAATATCAAAACATATTTCAAAAGTGTGGGCGTAGCTGCTTTGGGCGGTTTGTGGGCGTTAGAGTGGGCGTGGCAAAAAGTGTTTTTGCTAATCGATAGAAATTTACAAGACCAATACAAAAATGACAAAATATCAAAACATTTTTCAAAAGTGTGTTCGTGGCAGCTTCGGGCGGTTTGTGGGCGTTAGAGTGGACGTGAAAAAGTTTTTTGGCAAATCGATAGAAATTTAAAAGACTGATACAAGTGTGGGCGTAACAGTTTTGCCGGTTTTTAGGCGTAAGAGACACCCACTCTTGAATCGACATGAATCGAAAAACTTTCGCTGCGTCTATGTCTCTGGAGTCTGTATGCCCAATCTCACTTTCCAGCTATTGTAGTTCCTGAGATATCAGCGTTCATACGGGCGGACAGACAGACAGACAGATGGACATGGTCAGATCGACTCTGCTATTGATCCTGATCATACTTTATACTTTATATGGTCGGAAACGCTTTCTTATGCCTGTTACATACTCTTCAACGAATCTAGTATACCCTTTTACTCTACGAGTAACGGGTATAAGAATCTCAATCGGCGAGCGGGACCAGCTCTGCTCCTTCTGGAACACGGAGTCCGTTGATTCTTCTGCTGCCAATGGCAGAGGGGGCGCTCCGCCGTCTTGTCCGCTGCGTCTGAAGGGGTGCTTCTCTGGACACTCCCTATTTCGAACGGAGGCGAAACAAAGATGCTGTCAGAATTACACCCGAAAACTATGGGCATTTTGTGGCTTACTTTGCCTTTCGCCAAAGAAAGAAAGAAAGAAGCACTAAGTCGCTGAATTTGGGTGTGTTTGGTTATATTAAACCGGCACTCGATTAAAACGCGTGAGGTCGCTTCGGAATGTTCCAAGGAAAGAATGAGACCGGAATTTGGGATCAGGCCGGTGATGTTGGCCGTGGTTCCAAAGCTGAGGTTTGGATTGCGACTCTGTTACAGCTGCTCACTATCGTTTGCTCCGATGCAGGTGCAGCCGGAGTGCAACAATTGGCAACGCCCTATTTAGTCCAAATATATGTATATGGGTCAAATCGCTTCAGGCGCCGTTACATAGTCTCTGAGAGCTTAGATTAGCATATGATTTCAAGTAATCGCGCATCGACCAATTAAAGAGACTAAGGTTATTTATATTTCAGTCGAGAAAGGTTTTTAGGATGCAGTGAAAGTTATACCCTTCTACCTAATTAATATTTTAGCTATTGAATACGATTAGTTCAAAATAACCAACGAGGCTAGCTAGATTGTTTGTGTTTATTGTTTCTCAATTATATTTTAAGTTCTGCGGATATTGAACTTTTTACTACTAATGATATCTATACCAATCCTAAAAGTGATCCTATCTGATATAACTGACCAAAACAAGTTTACACCCTTTCGAAAACAGGTATTATGACCCCGGTTTTTTATACCCGTTACTAGTAGAGTAAATGGGTATACTAAATTCGTTGAATAGTATGTAACAGGCAGAAGGAAACGTTTCCGACCACATAAAGTATATATATTCTTGATCAGGATCAATAGCAGAGTCGATCTGGTCCGTCGGTCCGTCGGTCTGTCTGTCCGTCTGTCCGTCCGTATGAACGTCGAGATCTCAGGAACTATAAAAGCTAGAAAGTTAAGATTCAGCATACAGACTCCAGAGACATAGAAGCAGCGCAAGTTTGTCGGTTTTTGTTGCTACGCCCACTCTAATGCCCACAAACCGCCCAAAACTGCCACGACCACACTTTTGAAAAATATTTTGATTTTTATTCATTTTTTTGTTTTGTAAATTTCTATCGATTTGCCAAAAAGCTTTTTGCCGCGCCCGCTCTAACGCCCACAAACCGCCAAAAACTGTCAGTGTTGAAGACTCTCCTTCGCACTTGCACTAGCTGAGTAACGGGTATCAGATAGTCGGGGAACTCGACTATAGCGTTCTCTCCTGTTTTTATATTACTTATCACACCTTTTGATTATTATAGTTTTTCTTAAAACGTGCCTTTAACACGCAGTCTAGAGACAGGAAGCATGAGCTGTACATTGCTTTATTTGTACCGCAAGATGTGTCCCGTCTGTAGAGCTGCTATTGAACTTACAGAACCAGACAATAGCCTGGCAGAAAAACCGTAAGGTTTTCAAAATTTAAGCAAACAGTTAGAAGCAAATACCATAATGAATTCGCAAAAGGAGGAACCAAATATATATTAACGAGCTCGGGCTATAACAGATGCTGTGAGCTCCGCTGCACGTAGGCAGTCAGAAGCTATAACTGTAGCGGCGCCTGTAGCGACTGCAAAACCCAATGTTATTGTTTTTAGTGTAAATACCAAACTCAGTATAAGTCTAGATTTGTTAAGATTTTTCGGATTTTTGTCTAGTATTTTGTCTAGACTTACACCGGTATCGATTTGACATTGAAAATATTGATTTTTTTATTGATCGCAAGACGTGTGTTATTACGACGCACGACGCGTCCATTAATTAGTTCGATTTCACAGATTGTGCTCCTCGTAAAGACTCTTAAGAAGTTAAGGAGACCTAAAACATCTAAAGCGTCCCGAGAAGCGCCCCTCAGGGTGAACCTTTAGGAGGGGTTCTTCAACCCGTAAGGATGGAAACTTAACACGGATGTGTTGCTACGAATTTGATGAAATGCGGTCCCGCAGCGCATCCTCGGCGGATAGATCGCGTCCCAGCAAGGAGCACCCCAGCAGGATATAGTGCTTTCGTGTCTTGGGGTTTTTTTTGTTGCTGAGATAACCAATGTCTTGGACTGCGAGCCGGGTCAGCCCCAACCTCAATTTCATAATTTTTCGCTATGCCATGGCCGATCGAGTTTAACCTCACTTTCATAATTTTTTGCTATGCCATGGCCGATCGAGTTTAACCTTACTTCAGTTTAATTTTCTTGCGGCGATCCAGTTTATCCTCCCAGATTAATGAAAACACACATGCCTATGCTCCAAAGTGGAGATCTTCAGTGGAAAGCAATTCGTAATAGATACCTAAGGATATAAATAATTTATATTAACGAAATGCAGTGCCTAGGCGCAAAATTAATAGAGTATTAAGGCGTAAAAGTTTATTTTTTTAATAAATTCATAGAAAAATTGTTAATTTTTTTAAACTTTCTAAATCGGTAATGAATTTGTTATGGCTAATAAGCAAGTGATGGCGAGCGCTAAGTGATTTCGAGAAGTTATCATGTCGAAACGGGGCAAGAGTCTGCATATTTTATTTTCAGCTACCCACGTCGGAGATCGATCTTCATCGTTGAAGCCATCCTGAGTGAGTTATAAAAAGACCGGCTTTATGGTTATTCCTATGACCTCTTACAAATGCCTTACCAATCGAAATGAAACCTTTGTAAATTAAAAAAAAAAAAAACAACTATTCGCATTCGTATGAAATCTTGCTTGACGATATTATTCGAAATCAATTCCAATTAGCCGATAAAAAATTCTTTACGATTAGGAATAAAAGAGTAGTTTACTTGAAAACAATAACTGCAATACAACTTTGAAATATTCTCAAAAAATGTTGCTCTATGCTCTAGTTGCTCTGTCATTGAAACTTAACTATAGTTAGCTCAAGGCTTAATTAGGTACTATCCTTTGTTCACAACTCTCATAAATATCTTCATGCAAATAAGAATTAGTGATTATATTAAAGCATTCATATACTATATTTTTATATACTATACTATCTTTCTTGAGTTGTTGGCAAAAGTAAACTCGTTGGGTTAGGGGTGATTGACCGCTCGCTGTCTGCAGAAGTCGCGGAGACGTATGAGAAGTACGCGTTGTTTCGTTGCAATGAGAGCCGGCGGTCGTCTTGCTCGCGTTGACGCTGAGCGCGAACGTCGTTCTGACTCATAGTTGTTGTTTTTAGTTGCTTTCTTTTTTTGTGTTTGGTCTTTTGTTTGAAGATGTAAAAAAAAAAACTACTTGTTTGTTTCAAACACAGAATATGTATTCGACCGATGGTGCATCGCACAGAGCGTCTCTTTCGCTTTTGATTTATTTATTTGTTTTATATTAATAACCATTTACTCAGATTAACCGATACGGAGCTCAATTAAAAAACAAGTCTTCACACGTCAACGAACGGCTATGAAAATAATAATGAAAAATGATTAAAACAATGAATACCTAAATTCATTGTAATAAACAATAAACATAACATAAACAATAGAACTCTGCTGAAGTATCCGTGATCGTAGAGTATCTAGGGGTCACCGGAGATATGCCTCCAAAGAAGGTGATCATAGGTTGGGCGGGCTAAATGCTGACTTTCTCTCAGCCTTTCTTACTCTTTAGCTTCCTTCTCGAATTTATTGATTCTTTTCATTCCAGTTCATTCAATTTATTCTCTGTCGCTAGCTCGCTATATTCTTGTCTTTATATAATTAATGTGTAGTCAGTAATAGGAACTGTGAACGCAAGACCAAAACCCACGAGCGAGAGCCGGATTCTAAAGCGAGCACCGTAACCACAGATTCCTTCGGAGCCAAAACACATCTCCAACCGTCACACGCTACAGTTATAATTCATTATTAATTATTATAAAGAAAAGCGGCGCCCAACGTGTGGGGCCTTAGTGAGTACAGGAATAACTCATTAAGACTCACCGATAGAAAAATTCAAATTCTCTCTTTACTTTCAAAACTTCTTCTTTAATTTTCTTCGAAATTTTTTTTTTTAAATTTGAATTGTTAGGAAAACAATGAATGGGAACTTTGAGTTTTCGTCTTAAATCTTCTTAGATGGAGGAATGGTAAGGTACAATTAGGTGGATGAACACAGTAAGCGTCCAGCTTCGGTCCCTGTCAAATTTCCCAAATCATTGCTCAGGCTTAACTTTGGGAATTACAATTTTATTTATAATTTATAGAGAAACAGTCTTTAAGAGAAAATCTAACCACCGTTAACTAATTTAAGGATTTAATTTCAATTTGCCTTAGAAGGGTAAGATGTTGTCAATAGTAATCTTGGAATACAACACGTATTATTTTAGAATGAAACATTGTCCGTTTAATTTTATAACTTTTAAACTCTTCCTTTTTATGTTTATCTTTGTTATAAAACAGGAAACAATCAGATCTGTTTATTTATTTTTTCTTCCTTCTGAAAAAGTTCAGTAGTACAAATAAAATCCTAAGATACATGGACATCAAGCATTGAGTTCTATTTCTATTTTTGTTGAATTATATCGATCTTACGATTTGCGTAATAATTTTTCTTTATCTTTATTTTTGGAGTACGACTGCTTTAAACTAACTTTTCCTCGATTGTCGTTATCTTCAGTATCTTTATTTTATTGTAACCTTGGCTCAAAATGGGTTTAGACCGATCAGTCTTTCCGTTGTGTAAACGCAATATCAAGTCCGCAACTGACATTTATAAAACGTTATGCAATCATAAATTCCATAGGAAGTGCATAGAGGCTTACTTCAAGAAAAGCGAAAACTCAAATACTCAGAATCAGGAGTAACCATAGACAATTTTATCTACAGAGTAGAATTTCTTACGCACAAAACGTTAGAAGGAATCTCTTCAGTCCTCTGTAGGCATGTTAGCGTTCTTTTCGAGGGTAAAGCCAACGAATTTTATTGGCGGTACCACAAATCAGTGTCTGAAGTACATTGTTCTGCATTGCGTTGTCAATTTCGTCAAAGAAGGGACGATGTAGACATTGAGGAGTTAATTCAACAATTTTCATAACAGAGAAAACGTCTTAATTGATCAACTTGAGACACCATGGTCCACCCAAAAAGTTCCTCGTGTTCTCAAGAAGAATTTCTATCTCCTATTTCTGGTTCCTAAATTAAAATAATTATTTATCAGTTCCACCCAAATTTATCAGCCTCCCAACTTGGCTTTTTGGCGTGTTTGTTGGTTTTTTTTGGTGTTTATGTTTCGCATCCGTTTGTCGCGATTTTTTCGTTGTGGTCCTAAATCCGGTAGCTATTTTTTTATAAATTATTAGCTAACATCCGAACTCTATTCGATAGCTATTTGTTAGCTATTTTTCTATAAATCCCAATTTATAGTTATTTTTCATATATTTTTTTTCGGGATTTCCAATCGGTAGCTAATTTTTATAAATCATTGGCTATTATCCAGACTCCAGCTGGTAGCTATTTTTTAGCTATTTTTCTAGAAATTGCAATTCATAGCTGTTTTTATAAATTTGAGCTATTGTTTTTCTAGACTCCAATATAGCTATATCTTCTTGTGGACTTCACTCTAGCTGTTTTTTTTGTGAATCCTCCTAGCTATTTTCACACTGAATTTTAGCTATATTGTGCTTCATTTAAGCTTTTTCCAGTTGATTTAAGATCTATTGGGGCCTTATTTCACAAAAAATTTGGGATTTTTTTTCCTTTCGTGCTCCAATCTCCAGATCCCAATTGCAACTTTCTCCCGAATTCCGACGGGATTCTTTGTCCATCCAGATTTGGGTGCCATCTGTGTCTGGTTCTTTTTCAATTCCACATTTTTTGCGGCGTGCAGGCCTTTTTGACTTCCTTCTCCCAGGGCATAGCTGAGCATGCCCCTAGAGGGAGACAAGAAAAAGACACCCGCACCTGGAAAAGAACAAAAGTTGGCAGAAGATGGCAAAAGCCATCGTGGCGAAATCTCCTCTCACGAATGATGGTTTTGCTTCGGCGTGGGAGGCGCTTCGAGATCGGTTCCAAAACAAGCGACTTTTAGTCGACAGCCAGCTCAAGCTCCTTTTTAACTTGAGTTCAATTTCGCAAGAATCTGGTCATGCTCTAAAAGAGCTACAATCCACGATTCAGGGGTGTTTAACAGCACTAGCGCATTCCCAGGTATCCACAGAAAACTGGGATTGTCTCTTGGTTTTCCTTTGCGCGAGCAAACTGCCCAAGCAGACCCTGTCCTTATGGGAACAGTCGCTAACTGACAAATCCGAGATCCCAGCTTGAGAAGAAATGAATGCCTTCCTGAGCGAAAGGTATCGGACATTGGAAGCCAACGAAGATATGAAACCGACTCAGGCAGTTCCAAAAAGGCTTCAATCCTTCGAGACAAATGTCAGCACCAAACAGAAAGGGTGCCCGCGTTTTCTTCAAATGTCTGTTGACTCGAATTGTTTTGCCAGAGGTCACCAGCTACGCGACTGCACAAGCACACACAGCTGCTTTACATGTAAGGGCAGGCACCATACGCTGCTGCATCGCAGCCCCCCAAATTCCGAAAATGCGAGTTCCTCAACCTCGCCCCCTACACAGCAACCTCCGAGACCCTCCAGCAGAAATGCATCGGCAAGCACCTCAGCGGTGCAAACTTTTTTCGCGTCCGGCACTTCAGCCGTCCTACTAAGCACAGCGATCATTGACGTGTGCCATTTGGGGACGAACTACCGAGCCCGAGCCTTAATCTACTCGGGATCCGAGGCGACGTTCATTTCAGAACGCCTGTTCAACCTCATCAAGTTGCCATTCCGCAACACCCAGACCCAAGTCTCCGGGTTCACGACCCAGGTGCACCAAATAGGCGACCCTGATTCGGTCGACACGCTTCTCAGCAAGTTCTGGGAGGTGGAGGATCTACCAGTAAAGATGGTAAAAGAATTGGACTCCTATTGTGAAAGGAACTTCCTCCAAACAACAACAAAAGACGCAAAAGGGAGGTACGTGGTGACGCTCCCGTTCCGGGACCCCGAGAATACCGGATCCGATTTAGGATATTCAAGGTCCATTGCGTTAGCTCAGTTTCTTAGAAACGAAAATCGTTGATAAAGAGACTTTCCCTTAAAAGAGCAATATGACAGCGTGATCCAGGAGTACCTGGATCTGGGTCAGAAAGAAGTTCCGCCGACTCACAATTCTCCCTCGTATCATCTTCCTCATCACGCGGTAGTTAAGCCCGAAAGCACCACTACAAAGCTTCGCGTTGTATTCAACGCTTCAAGTCCGTCGGCAAATGGGACCAGCTTAAATGATATCCTTCATGCTGGTCCAGTCCTACAATCCGATCTAACGATCCAGGTCCTGAAATGGCGTTATTTTCAATACGTCTTCAGTGCAGACATTACGAAAATGTATCGTCAGATCTGGGTCGATCCAAAACATACCCCGTTTCAAAGAATTCTGTTCCGAAACAAGGAAGGAGATATCCGAGACTTTGAACTAAAAACAGTTACCTTCGGGGTCAACTGCTCCCCCTTCCTCGCCATTCGAGTCTTGCAACAGCCGGCAGAGGATATCCAAGTGCCATTTCCAAATGCCAGCCGCATCATCCAGCAGCACATGTACGTCGACGACGTTCTGGCAGGGGCGAGTTCCGTAAACGAAGCCCAAAGTTCGATTCGAGAGTTGCAAGCAGCCCTAAGTGCCTCCGGGTTTCCGCTAAGAAAGTGGACCTCGAACAACAAAAGCGTCCTTAAAGACGTCCCGGCCGAACACCTTTTTCATAGCGAGTTCCTCGACATCGATGCCGAAAGCACGTCCAAGACGCTCGGTATTCGGTGGAGGGCAAAGTCCGACGAATTCTATTTCGTTCCCCCCGAAATAGTTGTGGAACCCTCCTATACAAAGCGAGAAGTTTTGTCCCAAATCGCTAGGTTGTTCGATCCTGCTGGGTGGCTCGCGCCGTTCATAATCCGTTCAAAAATGTTCATGCAGGAGATTTGGTTGCAGAACTTAGGCTGGGACGATAAGCTTCCCACTGAAATGAGTCAGCGGACATCAGGCGACGCCAGTCGACTGTTGGGCACACGTTCGCTCAGAACAAAACTCCGCCGATCTAGCCAGTCGAGGCGTATCCCTACATGAATTGGCAGAAAACCATCTCTGGTGGCACGGACCAGAGTGGCTGCAAGGGCCACGAGAGCTATGGCCAGCACAAAGCGACACTCTTCCAGTGACAGAACTAGAACAGCGCGCGGTCAAAGTGCATTTTGTCAAGGCCCCGTCCATCGACTTTCTCGAACGTTTCTCCAAATTGGACAAGGCCCTGCGAGTTCTGGGGTATGTTCAACGCTTCAGCAGTTTAGTGCACGGTGGAAAGAGGAGTATCCTAAAGAACTCCATAAACGAAACAAATGGCAATTTCCGACCAGGAACCTCCAAGCCGACGATATGGTAGTTGTCAAGGAAGACAATCTACCATCGAACGAATGGCGGCTCGGCAGAATCGTTTCTGCCTTTCCAGGAGCCGACGACCGCATTCGAGTCGTTGAGATCCGTACTTCTCGCGGCACCATAAAACGCCCTGTCCCAAAGTTATTCTTCTACCGATGGAGGACAAAGAGTCCTCCGTTCCTAAGGATTAGGGCACTTCCCCCATTCCGGGGCCCAAATAGTAGTCGGCTCATACTAAGCTTTTTTATTTCTTTTATTGGCAGACTTACTCACTTCCTACAATATGGCTCCTCGTCCACCCAGTCGTTGGAGAGCAGACGTACTCGAGGTATTAAATCCTACCGCTGCCGAGTCTGCTCTGGAATCCATCCTCTTCGGAAGTGCACAAACTGAGCGCTGAAAAGCGCCTTCGGGCAGTACTTATTAATAAGTATGGCAGCATCGACCGGTCGTTGGCGGCTGCGTTCCGGCTGCCCATCACCCGGCTGGGAGACGACGAGGTCTGCTCGGTGACACTCCGGTCCCGAACAAGCACCTTCCGACTCAACGTCGTCCTGAAGATCGACCCCAGCCTAAGGATCCGGACACTCATCCGAGCTCTGAGCGACGCCGCAAGGGCCAAGTTAGACGGTGTTCGTCTCGCGGACGAGCGCTTCCACCGGCCGGCACCATCTCCCCCGTGTTGGGATCGGATGTATATGCCAATCTGATCCAACCGGGGTTCCTAAAAATTGAGGATGGGTTGCCCGTCGCGCAGAACACGGTGTTCGGATGGACCGTTTCTGGAGCGTGCACGGAATGAAGAGGCCGAACCTGCTGTCTAGCCGGCCAGGAATACCTTTGCCTACGCGAGGGGGGGGGGGAGAATGTTCACGCCAGAAGGGCGCAAACAGTTGAGCGGCCAATGCTTGTACTCAAAGCTCCTCCACGGCTCGCAAGCACCGCTGCTCGCGCTCTCCGTCTCTCCTCTCGCTCTCCCTCCTTCCCGCAAGGTATTCAGCACTCCGCGGTCCCGCGGTATTTCCAATGTTAGTTTTAAGTTAGTCTTAATTTACAAGTGTTCGAATAAAGTTCAAAAGTGAAGTCAACAATTATCTTGGACAAATTTCGCCCACTCCATTTCAACCCGAAATACGGCATGAACTACTAAACGTAAATGTTGGGAATGTACCCGAACTAAAAGAAACTTGGCGTCGACACAAAGCTTTTCTAGTCGATGTCAAACATTCCCACGGTTACGCCAAAGTGACTTCTTACAGACGAGAAGTCTCGGAGTTAAGCCCAAGAGTCCAACTCGAACCCGAATCAGAAAGCGAATAAGAAGTTGACGCATTTTCATTGGTATGCTGGAATTGCCGCAAAGATGGTCACAGATACCAAGATTGTTTGTCGAAAAAGCGTGTCTTTTATTACGGCTGTGGAGCAGCGAACACATACAAACCAAATTGTAATAAGTGTACAAAAAACTCGCAATTCGGCATTGCGAAGTCGCAACCCAAACCGAGGACTTTGAATGCCGCTCGCCATTAGTCAACTATGACCAATTAAAGGTTGTTGCAAATTTGGAAGCAACACCCTCTACAATCCCTGACGTTCCAATTAGCAATGATAGACTACTGCATCGTAAAGTGCTAAATTTACCTGAAGTTACTAAGTCATACTTTTGTTTTAAATCTCTCAAGGGACGATCCTTATCATAAAGCTCTAAGAGAATCAAATCTTTTTGGCAGATAGTGAGACGCTGCAGACTAGGATTAAAATATGTATGTTCTATTCCTACTGGAACCCGAGATCCTTGTACATTCTTACCTGTTCAGTTATTAGGTCGTACTGTTTATGGCTTACTTGATTCTGGCGCTTCCGTAAGCTGTTTCGGCGGTCGTTAAATGTAAGTGCTACCACAACAGATGGAAATCCGCAACGGATTGTAGGACAAATTAAAATCGATGTAGAATATGGAAATGTTTTAAGAACGTTAAATATCTATATAGTACCTTCTATAAAACAAGTACTTTACTTGGGCATAGATTTTTTCAGGCTAGGTGTGATTGAAGAATCAGATAGCGCGTGGTCTTCTCCTATTATCAACCAGGCAAAGTGAGAATTTACTTAGATTGCCGAAAGGTTAAAAGTTTTACTGAAAAGGATGCATATCCACTTCCCCAAATCAGTGGAATTCTAAGTCGGTTACCTAAAGCCGAATTTATAACTAGTCTTGAATTAAATGATGCTTACTTGAAGCTCAGTCTAGAGATAAGACCGCTTTTACAGTTCCTGGTCGGCCTCTGTATCAATTTAAGGTGATGCATTTCGGGCTACGTAACGCCACCAGCACTATGTCTCGCTTGATGGTTAAAGTTATTCCTGCCTTGTGTACCTTGATGATCTCTTGGTAGTGTCACCTGACTTCGAGAATCATCTTAACGTTTTTAAATAGAGATATCGGTGCAGATAAAGCTTGCAGGATTGACAATCAATATTGACAAAAGTCATTTCTGCATGCGTCATTTCTCTTGGCCACATAATAGGTGATGGCGGTATACGAACTGACCCTGAAAAGGTAAAAGCAATTACCGAGTTTCCGGTGCCGAAAACTCTTCGAGGCTTGAGAAGATTTATGGGTTTGTGTGGTTGGTACCGTACATTTGTACCGAATTTTGCAACACTTGCAGCACCGTTGACAGATCTAATGAGAACAAAGCGAAAGTTTTCTTAAACACCTGAAGCGTTAGAAGCATTTAAAGTGTTAAAGAGTCGCCTATGTGAAGCTCCGGTTTTATGTAGCCCGGACTTTTCTAAGCCATTCGCCATTCTTTGCGATACTAGCAAGTCTGGAGCGGGAGCCGTGTTGGTGCAAGTATCCGAAGAAGGAGACGAATGCCCAATAGCGTTTATTTCAAAGATTAATTAAAGCTCAGCGCAACTATACGGTGACTTGCTCAGTGTGTTTAGCGGCGATAGTAGCTTTGCGAAATTTCATAGCATAGGTGGATGGTCATGAGTTCAAGATTATAACTGATCATGCTTCACTGAAATGGCTCATGTCCAATCATGATCTTAGCTTACGATTAGCTCGATGGTCGTTAGCTCTTCAAAGATATCGGTTCCAGATCGAAAGTCGTAAGCACTGTGAACATTGTTCCTGATTCTTTATCGCATATACGGAGACGTAATAGCAGCGGTAGATCTGCAAGAAGGCTTGCTCGTTGATTTAAACTCCGAAGAATTTAAGTCTCCGGATTACCAGGACTAAAGGTTGACGCAAATAAAGTTAACTTTCCGGATCTTAAAACTGAAGACGGTTTTGTATATAGAAAAAAAGAACATCTATCTGGCGAGCAAAAGCATGATGAGTATTGATCGCAAGACGTGTGTTTAGGCCGGCGCTGCCGTAAAACCGACTCCGTTGTTGGTGTAAAGTTTGCACAGCGATAATTGATCCTCATCAGTGAAGAATCCTAATAGCGAATTCCAGATTGTGGATTCCGGGGCACAGGTATGCCAGAGTTGCTGCCCATGCGACACGTCCATTAATTAGATTTCGAGAAGTTATCATGTCCAAACGGGGCAAGAGTCTGCATATTTAATTTTCAGCTCCCACGTCGGAGATCGATCTTCATCGTTGAAGCCATCCTGAGTGAGTTATAAAAACAGCGGCTTAATGGTTTATCCTATAGGTTGGGCGTGCTAAATGCTGACTTTCTCTCAGCCTTTCTTACTCATTAGCTTCCTTCTCGAATTTATTGATTCTCTTCTTTTTGGTTCGTTCAATTTATTCTCTCTTGTCGCGAGCTCGCTATATTATTGTGTTTATATAATTAATGTGTAGTCAGTGACAGGAACTGTGTAAGCAAGACCACCACCCCCAAAACCGACGAGCGAGAGCCGGATTCTAGGGCGAGCACCGCAATCACAGATTCCTCCGGAGCCACAACACTTCTCCAAACGTTACACGCTACATAACTGATATGTCTGATATGACAGGCAAACGCAACTTATTTCATGGGCAAGTTAGGCAGGCTTCCTAAGAATGTCTCTACAGAGTCGGACAAGCGGTAGAAACAGGAGAGAGCAAGTCCCACCAGAAATTCCTCAAATCAATCCGGTAATATAAACACCGAAACTAGTTTCCTTTTAGACGCATTTGATTTCAGGCCAGATCGTATTAGCCAAATTATGACTACTTGGAAATTGAGATATACGAGAATATATCTTGAACATATTGAAAATGTCTTGTAGTTGCTTAGCTTGTGTCTCAAGCGCTAGGCGAATGTCAGTCTCCATGGCTTTGATTATTTCTTGTTGTGTCATATTGTCTGAAAATTTTGTTTTCTCTGGCCGATCGAATTAATTCGTCTTCACTGTCGGAATATTTTGTGGTATTACTATTTCTCCACATTAATTTGTTACCGTATCGGGTATTTTGATTATCAAGACAAAAAGAAAACAAAGTTTGCAAATCACAGAAAATTAAAGGGAAATTTTTTCTTTTTAAATTCGAAATTACAGCTATATTATTTTCATTTATATCTTTATATTAAAAGGATAACGCCTAGCCTTCCAGTTATATGAATTAAATTTTTTTGCTCAGAAAATAAAGTGAAGAGGCGTTCATGAAGTAGAAGGCGGTAACTTGAACAGGCGTCGATGAATGGTGCGAACGTTGCAGAGCTATAGCGGTAGTTGTTGCTGCAATTTTATTGGTTTTTTCTTTGTCTGTCACAGTTGTTTTGTGCAATTGTAGTGCATTAGTTTATTTTATCCTATTCTACAATTTCATAAAATATCTTTCATTATTTTTTTAAAACATATTATTTTTCTTATTAACGTTTGTGTTTTTTCAATAACCTTTAGTTTTCAAAAGTATTGTGTAATATAAACGACACTGTTTAGTCACAAAAAATTATTATTACTGTGTGTTTTTTTTCGAAACGTTGGTTTTTTTATACCCATTACTCGTAGAGTAAATGGGTATACCAAATTCGTTGAATAATAATAATAATTTAAGGTTAAGTCTTTTTATAGACTTTTTCTTAACTTAATATTATTTCGCTTTTTTTCACAGTAAATTATACCCGTTACTCGTAGAGTAAAAGGGTATACTAGATTCGTTGAAAAGTATGTAACAGGCAGAAGAACACGTTTGCGACCATATAAAGTATATATATTATTGATCAGGATCAATAGCCGAGTCGATCTGGCCATGTCCATCTGTCCGTCCGCCTGTCTGTCCGTCTGTCCGTTCGTATGAACGTCGAGATCTCAGGAACTATAATAGCTAGAAAGTTAAGATTCAGCATACAGACTCCAGAGACATAAAAGCAGCGCAAGTTTGTCGGCTTATGTTGCTACGCCCACTCTAACGCCCACAAACCGCCCGAAACTGCCACGCCAACACATTTAAAAATAATTTGATATTTTTATACCCGTTACTCGTAGGGTAAAATGGTATACTAGATTCGTTGAAAAGTATGTAACAGGCAGAAGGAAGCGTTTTCGAACATATAATATATATATTTTCTTGATCAGGATCAATAGCCGAGTCGATCTCGCCATGTCCGTCCGTCTGTCCGTCTGTCTGTCTGTCCGTCTGTCCGTCCGACTGTCCGTCTGTCCGTCCGACTGTCCGTCTGTCTGTCCGTCCGTCCGTCTGTCCGTCTGTATGAACGTCGAGATCTCAGGAACTACAAAAGCTAACTAGTTGAGATTAAGCATACAGACTTCAGAGACATAGACGCAGCGCTAGTTTGTCGATTCATGTTGTCACGCCCACTTTAACGCCCGCTAACCGCTCAAAACTGCCGCGCCCACACTTTTGAAAAATGTTTTGAAATTTATTCATTTTTGTGTAGGTCCTGTAAATTTCTATCGATTTGCCAAAAACCTTTTTGCCACGCCCACTCTAACGTCTAAAACTGTCAGTCTCTCTCAGGCTCTCCTTTGCACTTCCACTAGCTGAGTAACGAGTATCAGATAGTCGGTGAACTCGACTATAGCGTTCTCTCTTGTTTTCAAATTAAATTTTGTTTTCAAAATTACCGTTTTAATTTTAACGAATCTGTTTACTTACGGAGTTCTAAAGCCAATTAACAATGAACAATGATCCGCTTGGATCGGCTTGCGGTTCTGTTAAAACTAACCCAAGCTTACATTTAGAAGCCTAACCAAAGATGCCCGACAGCTTTCACCGCAGAACGCTGACCATGAGCCTCGTGCTGTTCTGCAGCTGCCACTTAGTGCACAAATTTGTCGACCGTCCGGCTTCGTTGGCTGCTAAACGCAAGTTATCACTCGTGCACTCGAGGGGGAGCTGAAGGGTATCCTAGGTCCTAGATCCATTAGACGGTGAGTTGTCTTTTGGGTAGATAATCAATAGGCGTATGTGTGGGACTCGACTCGACTGGATAAACAATATGTGTATATGTGGAGGATGAAACACGACTGGTGTTCTTGAAGCTCAAAACCAGAGTGATATTTATTGTCCAAAAAATCTGCACCGAAGCTCTCTGTTTCAATTAGGGGTGGGATGGTAACTCGCGCGGATCTAGTTAGGCCGCCGTTGGAGGTCGCAACTTTGTTGCACGCGCATCAGGCTGACTCAAACCAGGTTAGCTTGTGTTATCTTTTATATAAATTCTGGACTGCGCTCGTTGATTTTTTAAATACAAATATTTATATATTTAATTTTAAAAGTGAAATCAAAGGCAAGATGGGAACTTAAAAATGAAATTATGTAATAGTGAATCCAAACTTTGACTTAAAACAACACCTAATTTAAAACATTTAATTTATCCTTATACTAATCTAACAGCACACCCTCACAAAAGATCTTTTGGATGTGGGGAAAAAAAACTGTTTTTTGTTTATTTGTATTTTAAGCTAAATGAATCAATTTTAAGGGAAAGTAAGTGTTAATGCTAGGAAACAAATTAAAAGAAAATAAACAAATACTGCCTGCATGCAGTTATAGAGTTATTAGACCATTCCGCTCACCCTTACAGTTTTGAGCTTATACTTATACTGAGAAGATAAAATTTAATTTAAAAAAAATTAACATGAAGAAAATAATTAAATTAATACGAAAAAAAATTAAATAAATAACGAAGTAATAAAATAAGTGCTTATTAAGTAATATTTTTTTATAAAATATCCACTTCTGTTTGTTTTTGTTTACACTATGAAAAATTATTTTTTTTCTAAGATTTGCAGCACGTAAGCCCATCAACTCGTGTGGCAAGATTACGCACTAACCATTGCAGGTTGTGTGCTACAAAGATGGGAACTATTTGTAAACAACATGGATGTAACGATAACGTGGTCATGAGGGAGGCAAATTAAATTCCACATGCATAACACCAAAAATAAATGAATACTATCCATAAAACAAAGGTTAGGTATCAGTGTGAAGTAAACATTAAATAGCCTAAATTGTAAATGGTTTTATGCAGCAAGTTTAGTTTTAAACATAGCATATTTATCTTAACATTATTCTTAACATTTCATATTGCGAGTTGTTTGCCGATATTTCGTTGTTATAATATATGTTGTGGAAGTCGGAAATATCGCGTTGGCGCTCCCAAAAAACCCTCAAATTTTCCGCATTGCGGCAGCGTGGGAGCGCCAAAGGTGAAAGTACTCCCCAGCTGAAGGCAAAACTCTTACTGTACAGGGGACTCCCGACGGTCCCTCTCGCAATCAGCTGTGAAAGCAGTGATGCTAAAACTCCCCGGAGCGCTGATCATTACCCCATAAGCCGGGCTACCGAACAACAAAGTTCTATCGTTGGAGGCCAGGCTGCCAGACTTAGCGCCATTGAGGAAAGCGTAATTAGGATCAAGAAAACGGCCAAAACATGTTAGATCAAAGAGCTGGAGCCTCGCCAAAGCTGGTTTAAATGCCTGAAGGAAGCCAGTGCTGCTTCAGGTGCAGTAGCAGAGCGAACCAACTACCAAGCGGGCTCCTGGAAGTGTCCATTGTCGGGAAGAGGAGCACCAAAGGTATCATAGTGACGCGTCAGATTTAATTAAATCTGAATCACTGGATGGCAGTCCAAGATCTGCTAGTGCAAACGATGCGAGAACGCAGGGCAGATCTTGCGCTTCTTCGCGAACCGTACCGGACGGGGGCAGGGCTTTTGACCGCACTAGGAAAGCTGCGATCTGGAGGTGCAGCAGCGTACCACTACATACATACGGGGACTACGTACATTTAGTAAAGGTTGGTTAGAGCAACTCGAAAGGCCGGACGGTGCTGTAGGAATTCACGACGCTGGACCTGGCTCTACTAAACCAAGGGAAGAAACATTTCAGGGAATCAGAGTGGACATAGTGGTTAACCTTACTTTCGCCAGCGGCTGGTCGTTTAGGCACACGAAGTAAGGTGTTAGGCAGGACTACACTTCCAGCATGCAACCATCCTGGATGCATAGCCGTTATTGAGCCCCAGTCTACTGGTGGAATCTGGAGATTGAGACGTTCCTTCGCGGCTGCTTTCTCGCCAGCTAGCTCTCTCCATTCCACCAGCCATTTTTGCGATGGTGTTTACCAAGAGCCCAACTAAAGGCGTCTTTTCAAACCGCTGGAAGATCCATAAACTTCTGCTCCTCCCAGGAAAGCCACCCGAGATGCCTTCATCGTTCGATATGCCTCATCGTCGGAAGAAATAAGTTCGGGCAGAGAGAGCCATCTCGAGGATGGCGAGAAACCTCTTACAGGCTATAGAAAAGCACGATCCACGGTGGACAGGCATATGCCGCCGTTTATTGACGTGTGAAGACGTGTTTTTAATCGAGCTCCGTATCGGTTAATTTGAGTGAAGTGAATGGTGATTAATATAAAACAAATAAATAAATCGAAAGAGACGCTCTGTGCGATGCACAATCGCTCGAATACATATTCTATGTTTGAAACAAACAAGTAGGTTTTTTACATAATTTTTTACAAAAAAAGCAAATAAATAAAAAGAACGACGTTCGCGCTCAGCGTCAACGCGAGCAAGACGACCGCCGGTTGCCGGTTGACGACCGTCACAAAACCCGCAAGCACCAAACACTTGCGAAATTTCTTTACGCTTGCCTACGGTGACTAGTACTGTGACAACAACAACCACTGCAACTGCAATCACACCAACAACTGGAACGGTATCATCGGCTCGCTCAATTTCGTCGACGCAAGTACTTACTCGCCCTGAGCCAGCGATCAAAACAAAAACGAAACTTAAGGTTCCGCTGTGCTAGCAGAAAACCAAAACATAAAGAAAAACGCCTGGTCGAACATACAGACTGGAACGGATCGCTACATAACAATTAAAAGAAAACTCAGCCCTCAAAATAATAAAAATCAACAATCCGAAAATAAGGCAAAAATTACTAAAAAGCGAAAGGGGCCTACAGGTAGAAGCGCTTAAGGAAAAGAACTTTATTGCAAAATTGGTCATGAACATACTTAACAAAAATATTGCAACGAAATAACGCGTCCTTCTCCTACGTCTCCGCGACTTCTGCAGCGAGCGGTCAATAACCCCTATTCCGACGAATTTACTTTTGCCAACAACTCAAGAAAGAGCGTGTTCTTGCTCTCCCTCATTACTAGCTTCGTCACGAAACCCGCAAGCACCAAACACTTGCGAAAAGTTCAAACTCAAACCGAGGCTAGCCAATATTAAAACATTTTTTAAAAGTGTGGGCGTGGCAGCTTTGGGCGGTTTGTAGGCGTTAGAGTGGGCGTGGCAAAAAGTTTTTTTGGCATCTCGATAGAAATGTTCAAGACCAATACAAAAATGAAAAAATATTAAAACATTTTTTAAAAGTGTGGGCGTGGCAGCTTTGTTCGGTTTGTGGGCGTTAGAGTGGGCGTGGCAAAAAGTTTTTTTGCAAATCGATAGAAATTTACAAGACCAATACAAAAATGAAAAAATATTAAAACATTTTTCAAAAATGTGGGCGTGGCAGTTTTGGGCGGTTTGTGGGCGTTAAAGTGGGCGTGGCAACCTGAATCGACAAACTTGCGCTGCGTCTATGTCCCTGGAGTCTGTATACTTAATCTCAACTTTCTAGCTTTTGTAGTTCCTGAGATCTCGACGTTCATACGGACAGACGGACAGACGGACAGACAGACGGACGGACAGACGGACATGGCCAGATCGACTCGGCTACTGATCCTGATCAAGAATATATATACTTTATATGGTCGGAAACGCTTCCTTCTGCCTGTTACATACTTTTCAACGAATCTAGTATACCCTTTTACTCTACGAGTAACGGGTATAATTAAGTTCACCCAATCTACAAGTTACAGCTCCTATTGCATCGGCGTATCTCAGTAAAAGAGCCACACAAGCGCAACCGCCCAGTGCAGTGCACTAACTGCCAAGAATATGACCACACTAAGGCTTACTGTACACTGAACTCTATCTGCGTAGTCTGTAGTGAAGCCCACAGCACAGCGAACTGTGATAAGAACAAGGAAGACAGCTCTGTTAAAATGTGCAGCAACTTCGGTGGAAGTCACACAGCGAATTGGCGTGGCTGTGTAGTGTATAAGGAACTAAAGAACCGTCTTAACAAACACGGAGAATCAACACGAGCTCAGGCCACACACATCAGTCACACTCCGCCACAATCGGGCCCCTCTTACACGGCACCCCTTCCTACACATCGTACCAGTCCTAGCGTTTCCTTCGCTACTGCCTTAAGATTGGGAAATAAAAGCGTGAATCCAATAACACAAAAGTCAACTACTACGCGGGAAGAACAGGAAATAACTACTTCGAACGATCAAACGCAGCATATATCAACTGGCATTGAAACGATGATGATCTCACTCCAGCAAACCACAATGCAAGAGCTTATGGGAAACCAAAATATGCTGATACAGCTTCTTGTGTCATCAAAATCAACATAATGTCTCCACTTCTAATATCTATGTGGAACGCGAATGGCGTTTCACGGCATAAACTCGAACTTGCCCAGTTCCTATACGAAAAAATTATTGACGTCATGCTCCTCTCCGAGACACATCTAACAACAGACAAGCACAACTTCCATGTTCCAGGATACCTATTCTACGCCACAGACCATCCGGACGGATAAGCCCATGGCGGTCACTCTGGCCGCAGTCTACTGCCCACCTCGTTTTGCAGTTTCTGAGGACCAAATCTTGAAATTTTTCAACTCACTCGGTGAGCGATTTATAGCAGCTGGTGACTACAATGCCAAGCACACGCAAACAACTTTACAACGCTCTCATTAAGCCACGAAATAAGCTCGATTATGTCACTTCGGGTAGGCCTACATACTGGCCAGCAGATCCAAATAAGCTCCCGGATCTCATTGACTTCGAAATAATAAGAAAGATCCCTAGAAATAATATTACGGCTAAATCAATTGCAGAACTATCATCAGATCACTCACCAGTTTTATTTGCTCTCAGGCATCGACCATATATAACTGAGCACACCTACAGGCTGACAGGCAACAGGACCAACTGGGCAAGGTACACGAAATATGTTTGTACTCACATGGTACCAACTCAAACAGTGATACCCATGAGGATATTGACCGCCTGACCGAATCGATGGAGGAAAATCTTGTTGCTGGAGCCAACGCCTCTACCCCTCCAGACACACACAAAATGACAAATCATACCAAGACAACTCGCGAAATCGAACAGCTAGTACTTGAAAAACGAAGACTAAGAAGAGAATGACAGAATCACAGATCCCCAAAGGCTAAGGAACAGCTAAAAATAGCAACACGTAGACTAGCCAGGGCACTTAAGCTTGAGGAAGCAAACGCCCAGCATCTATATATCGAAAAACTATCGCCCACCAGCAAGAAGAACCCTTTGTGGAAAGCACACAAAAATATTTAGCCACCAGCAGAAACAGTCGTTCCACTGCGAGGCCCCTCAGGAAGCTGGATACGCAGCGAACAAGATAGAGCAAGTGCATTCGCCGATCACCTTCAAGGGGTATTCCAACCAAATACTGCTAGCAACTAATTTGTCCTACCTGTAGCAATTAAAATCCAGCCACCAATAAATCCAATCACATTTAGTCAACGTGAGATAGCATCTATAATAAAAGATCTTGAGCCCAAAAAATCACCTGGACACGACTTGGTGACACCAAAAATGATCATAGAACTCCCACCGTGTGCCGTTCTGACCTTATGAAATTTCTTTAACGCTATTACGAAACTTGGATACTATCACCAAAGGTGGAAAAAGCGGTCATAGTGATGATTCCCAAACCAGGCAAAGACAAAACGCAACCCTCATCCTACAGACCAATCAGTCTCCTATCGTGTCTCTCGAAACTGTTTGAAAAGGCATTTTTAAAACACCTAGCTCCCTACTTAAGAATGCGAAACACAATACCATCCCATCAATTTGGTTTTCGCAAAAATCATGGAACGATCGAACAGGTCAATCGCATCACAAACGAAATTCGTACTGCTTTTGAGCACCGGGAATACTGCTCAGCAATATTCTTAGATGTCGCACAAGCATTTGACCGAGTCTGGCTGGAAGGACTAATGTACAAGATAACAAAACTGCTTCCGCAGAATACCCACAAAGGTTTCGAATCTTATCTCTTCAAAAGAGTGGTCTTAATCAGGTGTAACAGTTCGAATTCACTCGACCGCGTCATCAATGCTGGAGTTCCCCAAGGAAGTGTGCTGGGCCCCGTTCTTTACACTTCATATACAGCAGACATGCCTACAAACTATCAGCTCACAACCTCTACATTTGCTGACGATACCGCAATACTCAGCCGATCCAAATGCCCATCAAAGGCAACAAAAAAACTTGACTGTCATCTTAAAACAGTGGAGAGATGGTTTGCGGACTGGCGCATTAAGAAAAACGAGACCAAAAGCAGACATGTAACATTCACACTGAATAGACAAACCTGCCCACCATGTACCCTAAACAATAAACTCATCCCACAATCAGACGTAGTAACATATCTCGGGGTTCACCTAATAAGATTTGAATAATTATTGTTAGTGTCATAATAAGAGAAGATCCAATAAATAACGAAATAAGTTCGAAAAAAAAACGGTGGACACTGTCAACCGAGGGTACTGCCTTATGTTTGTCTTTGGCAGATCCAAATTAGCTCCAGGATCACATTGACTTCGCAATAACAAAAAAGATCCCAACATATAATATTATGGCCAGGTTACTTGCAGAACCATAAAGGTTGACAGACAGCAGAGCCGACTGGTCGAATCGATGCAGGAAACACTTGTTGCTGCAGCCAAGGCCCCTACCCCGCCAGACACACGCAATACGACAAATCATAGGAAGACAAATCGCGCAATCGAACAACTAGTACTTGAAAAACGATGGCTTAGAAGAGAATGGGGGATCACAGATTCCCAAGGGCCAAACAACAGCTAAAAATAGCAACACGTTGGTTAGTCTACTTAAGCACGTACGCTTAGGGAAGCAAACGCCCAGCATATATACATCGAGCGAAAGTACACAAAAGTATTCAGCCACCAGCAGAAACGGTCGTTCAACTGCGAGATCCCTTTGGAAGCTGGATAAGCTAGAGCTTATGCGTTGGCCGACCTTCTGGACATGACTTGTTGACACCACTAATGATCAGATCGGTTCAGACCTTATGCCATCTATTAAATGCGATTACGAAACTTGGATACTAGCCCCAAATGTGGAGAAAGGCTGTCATATTGATGATTCCCAAACTAGGCAGAGACAAAACCTCATATTTTTTTTGCCTTAGTCACTTCAATACAAAATTCTTCCAACTCATCGCCTCAATCTATTTCTTCTATCTGTTCTTGTAATGGATTTGCCTTATTATTGAAAGCATTCAAGTTTTCGAGTCGACATTAAAATTCTGCCTCTAAGATGGAAATAGCTTTCTGGACTAGTCGCCAGTTTAATCGGCGAATGGTTTCGATCCGACTTTGGAACTTTGTTTTGATAATCTTGTGAATGCCTATCGATTTCGATTAGTAATGTAAATTTCTCTCGATTTGCAGAAAAACTTTTTGCGTTTAATAAACTCGCCCAACTCGGATTAATTGAACGTCACATCTTCTACCTCGCTGGTGTGTATGAAAGGATTTTAACGCTGTGGATGTGAGGTTAAGTTTTTAGATCTCTCCAACTTTACATATTCTGAACCAAAGTCCGAGTTTTTAAATATTTGGACCATCCTAAGAAACGACAACTTCAGTTCGTTATCCGAAATAACGACTTCGTGTTGACGCTTCTTTACTTAAACAAAATGATAAACATTTTGCAACAAGCTTAATAAAGACATTCGTTTGGTTTTTTGTGTCGGAACATACTTCCACGCTTTTCTTGTTTTCAGACAATTGTAACCCAGGTTAAAGTTAAATGTGATGCCACTCATTTGGACTTCGGAGTAAGAAATCTGTTCCCTTCTCCCAAGGAGTACACATTAAACGCTCGATATCTTTTCCACATGATAATAAATAGCTGGATTCGTTTCCGTGGCCACATGACAAAAAGTACATTCTCTGTGAGTTCTTGTATTTCAAAAACTCTATTTGCGAAAAATGTTGCTAAAGTGGACGGATTCCTCTTTAAAATGTGACTTGTGAGTCCGAGCAGAAGTTAATGCTTTAAAACTCTAATTGGATAAGCAAAGGAGATACTTGAGACCATAGCTTGGCCAGCATGATGTGCTGCACACAGCTGGAGCCTTGGAATTGATATTGTTTTAAGTGGGGACAGTCTCGACTTTGCGGTTAGCAGTCCTAACAACCTATTTGACCTAGCCACGGTATAGCCGTGGATTTGAATAGTGTCAAAGGCAGCCAGACATATATGTATATGAAGAAATGGATATCTTGTTAATTGCTAAAGAATTCAGCTTAAATTCGTTCCAGCTGATATCCAAATTCGTCCCAATATAATTTTTGTCGTCACAGTTCCTGAAGCAAGATTTTTGCCCTTGTAATCAACGAACACAACAATCCCAAAAGATCAAAGAAACGAGCTGTGACGAACAAGATGTTGCATTAAGTTGGTGGTAAGAACTGAAAAGAATCCTCCAAGCTATTATAAAATGCATCGTTCTGAGGGTTCCATTTCGTCCCAAGCGTTTTAACGGACTCGGAAGTGTAAAATATATAAAAGATTTTTTTGATACCTGGCTGATAGTTAAACTTGGGTGATTTGTGGCCAATTTGGCTAGATGCTACTATAGGGTCTCAGGACGCATTGATGTGGTGTTGGAAACAGCGACATATGCCCATTGTTATATTCTCTCTCATAAACTCTTGATACATGTCGTTTAAGTCGCAATTATTAGCAAGTTTGCAATCCAATGCAAGAAATCTGCGATTAGTCCTCTCAAAAGATAAGCCACTTTTGCGGGCTTGTGAAAACGATGGTCTGCCAATTCAATCCATTGGGCACAATTGACTTCATGATCGGGTTGATATGATGAAATTGACCTTAATACCTAAAAATCGGTTGCGAAACTGGGGACATTCCTTCCGATCATGGCGAAAATACAAAAGCTATTTGCCCTAGAAACAAATGTAGCCGTTCAAATAATTCAAATCCCCAGGTCGCGAACGAATTTCATCTACTCACTCATAATTGTGCGAATCAAGATATAAAATACATAATTATTTACTCAATAACTTTCAGAAAGCATTAAATAAGAATAATAAGAATTAATATTTAAGAAAGATGTTGATTTTAATATACTATACTCATTGGGTTTCATAGTTGCCTTCGTTACTATTTTCCTTATAAGAATGGTTACTTACTAAGCGGATCGTTCCTAAGCATATTCTTATCTTAGTTAATGATCATCAGGTGTCTTCATTAATATGTACCTCAGCACAACAACAACAACCAATTTGGTAATGAAAAGCTAACGGAGAAGAGAATGCCCATTATCAATTAACTAAAGGAGAGATTTCATATGAGAACTAACTAACTATCATTATTAATCAAATAACTACTACAGTCATTTATGCGCAAGCTTAGTTGAAGTCCAGCGCATCAAAACAAAAAACACTGCAACACGGACGGAGCTCGTCAGCAGTGGGCGAGTGGATTGGGCAGTATACAACGAACAGATCATTCATTTTTTCACCTTATATTATAGATCCATTTATATTGGTTCACTTACCCACATTCCGATTCTCGTTAAAGGCCTTCACGATGACAGGGAAGAAGATCTGTTGGCATGTTTAGAGGGGGTTAACTTTATAAAAATTATTTGTTTTGGAGTTTCATTTCTCTTACTTTTGACTGCATTTTTCTAGTTTTTGTTTTTATCCTCGCATTTAATATGCCTCTCTTCCCCTGTGCCGCATTCTGCGACTACATATTTTCTGGCGAGTCCGCGGAAAAGAAAATAACTTTTTCGGGAAACACGCGGCTTGGGTCGGAAATGATAGTATTTTATAATCGATAAATCGATTGAGAGGATCAGCTGGCAACCTGGATCAGCTGATTGTTATCAACAAGGTCTTGAGAAGAAGTTCGAATATCGTTGCATAAGCCGCAATTTTACCATAAATATTCTTTTGAACTTTAATTAATTTCCTCCAAAGCCAACCATTACAACCACAGATAATCTGACGGCAAGTCAACAGTAGCCGTCGACGTACCAGGCAAGGGAGAATAACGGAAAAAGATGGACTTTGGACCGAGCCAACGGTAAAACCGTAAACTTTGGAGCCGGAGACTGGAGAAAAGAGGATAAACCGTTCAAGGAAGCCTATATAAGCAGGCCGAACGCTGGAAGCTGGACAGTTAAGGAGAACGAGTATACAAGTCATCAGCGAGAAGCAACGAAGTCAGCAGAGAAACTACAGCCGTGATAGTCAGCAAGGAACAAGATCGCTACGTCAAGACGTTTGGGACAAGGAAAGTGTCCGAATTGAGACGCAGGTAGCTGAGGTCCAATACGAAGAACCACGGTTGTCAGGAAGCATTCAACAGGCGGGACCAAATAGGACAAGGGTCTCTAAGAGACGGCAGGAATTATGGTGTAAGCCCGGTCGAATGTGTCGGAGACTACGTACGTGAACCCAGCGATTGCCTGGTGTGTCCGTACGATCCGAGCCGGCGTGATAACGGCGCCACTAGTCAGAGCAGGCGTGGAGTTGGCGTGTTGCCGTTCCACCAGGCGATTGCCTTGGGGATCGCAGCCGTTAGCTGCCGTTAGTCTGCATACGACGACAATTCTCAGCCCAAGTGACAGGCACCCAACGACGCGGTCCGCACCACTCAAGACGATTACAGCGGAGAGGCAGCAGAGCGAAGCTGCTGAGCAGACCACCCAGGTCTGTCCGCACCAGCTAGAGAGAAAAGGTAGGGTGGAACACGGCGATAGACAGAATGGACAGACCATCCAGCACTACGGCGGGAGATGTCCGGATAATAACATCATATTATAAAGCTAGGCTAGAATATATATCCAAGAAACGAAACTGCAAGTGTTGTTACTGGTAACCGGGTGATCACGTTATAATATAAATTTGGTGGGACGAACGCACAAAATCTTCTGAGCTAGTCGCACGTATTGCATAGCGAGCCGACCAATAAAATTAGTTCGTTACAGCCTCCTCGGGTCCTTCGGTTTCGGGTAGCGGCTTGTATGTAAAAATAGTTGTGAAAAATTCGTACATCGTCTTTTTTTCTCCTCAACCAATCCGTCTATCATAGATCCCTAGGGCGGAAAAGTCATGATTTTTTAAGCTGTATAGTCTTTTTTTTTCCAGGACAACCACGGTTGGGCGTCAGATGTAACGAACTGATTATCTAAGTTTGACTCGCAACGATATGCAGCAGCAACCTCAATGAGTGTGCGTGTTCGTTGTACCAAATTTATGATTTGTGTCATTGTTATGACCACTGATGTCACAGAACACCAACCAAGAACTCCAAAATTCATTTCTGAGCACTATAGGTTCTTCCTCCTCCTCCTGGAGAACCCACACTGTGTGGATCTCAACGTTGCAGCCTCAGCCCTGTTGACTCGCTCGCCGTTCAGCGTCTCCGATCTTTCGTTGAACTCCTCACTTAACGGCGCTAATTTTCAATTTACTGGTATCGCGTGCTCCACTGACTGGTTTGAGTAGTTTCACAGACGGGTGTGTTATCATACCCCTCTCTCCGACCACATGGAAACAACACCGACCCGGCAACAAAAACTTGTTCCGAGATGCACTGGAGCCGTCCCTTTATAGGTTACGGCGATCGCGTTATTTCCCTGTTTGCCCGCAACGTTCCGTTAATTCATGGAGCGTCCTCTTAAGTACATACGTCTTTGTGCTCGTCTAAAGTCCGTACCATTACCGTTCTTCTTCAGCACCGGGTCAAAAAAAAATACAGCACAGTATGGAAGCTCAATAAATATTTTTAGATGACATCCTGCGGATTCTCTCTAATTAAGTTGATACTCTATGGTTTTTGCCTTTTCGTTCGCTCGAAATTCGATTGGCTCATGTGGTACAGTGTCGTCTTCTCTTAGCTTATGGTTCCACCACATGCAATTTTTTTTTTTTAATAGAAGTTAGGGAAATTATGAGACTAACGATAATTTTCCAAATTTTAATTCTATACAACATTTAACTAATACAATTCTAATTATCATCGTTGGGCCGGAAGGTCCCAAGACGAGGAGATAGAGAGTTTGGAGACTCTGAACAGGGGAAAAGAGAGTTTGAAGACTCTGAAACTGGAGAAAGGAGAGTGTAGAGACTCTGAACCTGTAAAAAAAAAGTTTGGAGAGACAGGAGGTTTGAAGGTGAATAACGGTACAAGTTGAACTTTGGACCAGGCCAACGGTAATTTTGTGGACTTTGGATCCGGAGACTGGAGACTAGAGGGATGAACCGTTAAAGGAGGCCTATATAAGCAGGCCGAACGCTGGAAGCTGGACACTCAAGGAGAACGAGTATACAAGTCAACAACGAAGGCAGCAGAGTAGCTACAGCCGTGGTAGTCAATAGGGAGCAAGATCGCTATGTCAAGACGTTCGGGACAACGTTTTAACGGACTCGGAAGTGTAAAATATATAAAAGATTTTTTTGATACCTGGCTGATAATTAAACTTGGGTGATTTGTGGCCAATATGGCTAGATGCTACTATCAGGTCTCAGGACGCATTGATGTGGTGTTGGAAACAGCGACATATGCCCAATGTTATATTTTCTCTCATAAACTCTTGATACATGTCGTTTAAGTTGCAATTATTAGCAAGTTTGCAATCCAATGCAAGAAATCTGCGATTAGTCCTTTCAAAAGATAAGCCACTTTTGCGGGCTTGTGAAAACGATAGTCGTCTGCCAATTCAATGTTTGCTGGGGCTCTCCATTGGGCACAATTGACTTCATGATCGGGTTGATATGATGAAATCGACCTTAATACCTAAAAATCGGTAGCGAAACTGGGGGCAGAACGTAAACAAAATTTTAGATGTATGGCATGATTACGTTTGCGTTGCTTCATTATTAATTACTAATTAGTATTGACACTGGTGCTTATATAGCCTTGCAAATAATTCAAATCCCCAGGTCGCGAACGAATTTCATCTACTCACTCATAATTGTGCGAATCAAGAATAAAATACATAATTAGTCTCCAAACTTTCAGAAAGCAAAACGTAAACAAAATTTCAGATGTATGGCATCGTTATTAAATACTAATTCAGAATTAAATAAGAATAATAAGAATTAATATTTAAGAAAGATGTTGATTTTAATATACTATGATGGGTTGGAGGGGGGTGCTGTCCTGGAATTTTCCAAATATGCTGAAAAGAAACACTCGAAGAAAAGCGAACACTAGACTTTTCGTAATTGCGCGGGGGCGACCGGGCGTATGTTTATTCAGCGAAATTAGTTTTGACACTGGTGCTTATTCTAAATAGTTAGGCTCTCCCAAGCACAGCGGAGACTCCTTGGAGACTCTGTGGAGAAGAGCGGGAAGGCGTAAGAGGGAGCGGAGAGCGTAAGAGGGAGCGGAGAGCGTAAGAGGGAGCGGAGAGCGTAAGAGGGAGCGGAGAGCGGGTGACAGTCCAAACCCCGTAACTTGGACAATCCGCCCCCCTTGCAATCACTGGGGTTGCAACATAGCCATTCTACGGCAGGCTGCAGGCACCGGACACGATCCACCCAAAAACAGTTTTCTGAGCGACCGGCATTCCCTCGTCGAAGGTCAGGAATCCGGATTGGATAACCTTTGGATAAACATCTGCTCCTAAGACCATGGAGACGGTAGCAGGCCGATGGAACTGGTCATTCGCCAGCATGATGTCCCGGAACTTGGACACCACTGTGTCGCTCAATGCCCGGACAGGTGTGCGGATCCGCACACTGGGCTCGATCTTGAGCACGACCTCCAGCTTAGTGTTCCCGTCGATCCTGGAGCGAATCGTCGTCGTGCAGACCTTCTCGTCGCCAACATTGGTCATCGGAAGCGTAAAGGCTGACGCCAACGAAGCGTCGATGCAGCTCATGGGGGTGCACGGATCGATAAGGGCTGCGGTCTCGAAGGTCTTCGTCCCGGTCTCCAACTTGACCAGCGTTGTCGGAAGGATGTTCACGCTGTGGCGCTGCAGCAGCGACGAGAGCGATGGGCCTGGCGTGGTCGATTCCGGGCGTCGTGGCGGTGAACTCCTACGCTGAGTTGGCGGATTTTGCCGGCGGGAACGTTGGGACGAAGCCGAAGCTGCTTGCCGGGTTGGCACCAGTTGGAGACGCGAGCGCGCTCGCGATCGCGACAACGAGCTAACCTGCTCGTGCATGTGGAGCAGCGTGTGGTGGGATCGGTCGCACTTCTTGCAACGATCACCGCTTCGGCAGTCTCCCGTGGAATGCTCGTGAGCGAGGCAATTGGCGTAGTATTTGTTAATAAGGCCTGCTCGCAGACGCTTTTCAGCACTGAGCTTTAGGAACCTCGCGCACTTCCGAAGAGGATGGATACCGCGGCAGACTCGGCATCGGTAGGATTGAATACCTCGGGTACGTCTGCTCTCCAAGGCACGAGCACTGCGTGCGTTTTGTTGACGAGGGGCCATGCTGCGGGTAGTTGAATGTCGAAAGGAGATCGAAAACGAAATGAAAAATAATGGATGATTAGTGCTAGTGAACTACAACTAAGGACGAGAGGAGCGCCTATTATTGTGGAGATTCGGAAGACTCCGTCGGCAAAAGCACCACTTTTGCCACTGGACGTTTAACAACTCCACGTGCAGTACGGATATTTACTACACGGACGTTGCCGTCGGCTCCTGGGAAAACAAACTCAATTCTGCCGAGCCGCCACTCATTAGAGGGTAAGTTGTCGTCCTTGATGACGACCATGTCATCGATGCGAAGATTTTTGGACGGGGCCTGCCATATAGTGCGCTTGTGGAGTTCTTTGAGGTACTCTTCTTTGCATCGCACACGGAACTGCTGATGGAGAGCTTTCAAATGCTGCCACCGATTTAGAATGGGGGTCCCCCGACAAGGAAATGACCTGACGTCAGAGCCAGCAAATCTGTCGGATCCTCAGACATAGGAGAGAGCGGCCTGGAGTTAAGGCACGCTTCTATTTTTGCCAAGAGCGTGGAGAGCTCTTCGAACGTGTATTTTCTTGTGGCAGTGCATTTGTAAAATAGCGTCTTAAAACTTTTTACGCCTGCTTCCTAAAGGCCTCCCATATGGGGTACCCCCGGAGGAATAAATTGCCATTGCATCTCTTGATGACTATAGGCATTCGTCACCGACTCTTTTACGGCTAGAAGGAAATCGAATTGAATTACCACCATGGAGAGTTATGTGATGAGTGAAATTCGCAAGGAGGCTAGAAAGCAGGCAGTTATATGGAAGAATCACTGTATGCCGTTTATTGTATTGAAGGCTATCGGAAGCCGCCACACGGCCGCACGCCCTGATCAGTCCTTTCGGATCTAGAAACGGGTTCATGCTTAGAATGGCACTTGAACTTGGCACTGGACGCTTTTCACTTAGGCAGTGATATTCCACAGGGAATTCTCTGCGCTGAGTGTTCGAAATTAGGAACCGCTCGGCGGCGGCGATTTCAGTGGCCAGCAAATGCACATCAGATGGAGATGTCTGCTTCCTGCACCGCTGAATGAAGCGATGAACATAAGCAAGGACCCGTAGAGCTTTCTCAAGCTTGGAGAAACGTGCCAACAACTCTTCAGAGATGAACTTTTAGAGCACGCTTCTCCAGGTCGGTCACCGGAGCGATGTCGACCTGAGTTGGCCATTGGTTGCGTGGATTTTGCAACCAAGTCGGTCCGTGCCACCATAACTGGCTATCGGCTAGATCTTGGAGGGAAACTCCTCTACTTGCCAGGTCTGCTGGATTATGCTCAGATTGAACATGAGACCAATTCTCTGTTTTTGTGGCCTGGGCGATCTTCGTCACCCAATTGGCTACAAATGTGGTCCACTGGCACGCTGGCTTGCTTAACCATGCAAGCACTATAGTGGAGTCCGTCCAACAGTAAAGTTCGGAGTTAATCGTAGGCATCTGCGGAATGATGGCTGCAGCCATTTCGGAAAGCAATAACGCTCCGCACAGCTCCAGTCTTGGAAGCGAAACCGTTTTGACTGGTGCTACCCGGGTTTTCGCGGTTAGGAGTTGCACCATAAAGGTGCTGCCCACTTCTACGCGGACATATATTGCCGCCCCATAAGCCTTTTGCGATGCATCGCAAAAGCTATGATGATCGACCTTGAAATCTGGATGAAACGATAGCCAGCGTGGAATGCGTATCTGCTCTAAAACCGAATAACTTCGGAGAAAATTAAGCCATCGCTGAAAAAGCTCATTTGGAATGTTTCGTCCCACCCAATCTCCTTCAGCCAAATCTTCTGCATGAAAATTTTAGCTCGAACGATATTTTGGGACATTTGGGAATTTGGGACAGGACTTGGCGTTTTGTAAAGGACGTTTCAATAGCCAACTCTGGCGGGACGAAGAAGAATTCGTCGAAGGTTGCCTTCCAGCGAATACCGAGGGTTTTGACAGCGCTTACTGCATCGATCTCGAGAAAATCAGTATTTAATAGATGGTTGCTCTGAATGGCCGCTAAAACTTCCTTTTGGTTGGAGGTCCATTTCCTCAATAGAAATCCGGCGGAATTCAGAGCGTCTCGGAGCTCTTGCACCATGAGCTGAGCTTCTTCCGTGGAGTCCGCTCCGGCTAGAACATCATCCACATACATCAAATTTCGAATGATATTGCTAGCTTTTGGATGGCTGAGTTCTACGTCAGCTGCTAGCTGCTGCAGTACTCGGAATGCCAGGAAAGGCGCGCAATTGACTTCAAAGGTTACTGTTTTCAATTCGAAATCTTTGATTTCCCCTCTATTGCTACGGAAAAGTATTCGCTAGTTTCGGATCTACCCAGATCTGCCGATACATTTTTTCGATATCGATTCAGAATTTCAATTTGAATGGTCAAGTCGGACTGTAAGACAGGGCCAGCATGAAGGATATCATTTAAACTGGTACCATTCGATGAAGGGCTGGAGGCATTGAATACTACACGGAGTTTAGTAGTTACGCTCTCTGGTTTTAAGACGGCGTGATGTGACATATAATAGGCGTTGAAATCATGGGTAGGAAGAACTTGTCGCATGTGCTTTAAGTTGAGATATTCCTGGATCACCAAATCGTATCTCGCTTACCCTGTTTTTAGACGCTGCTCATTTTTTAAAAACTGAGCCAACGCGAAAGACCTAGAATGCCCTAGCCCGGAACCGATATGTTCTGGCAGAGTAATGACATATTTGCCGCACTCGTTTCTCGTGGTCGTTTGAAGGAAATTCTTCTCGCACATTGGATCGGATTCTTTTACCAACTTTGTTGGTATATTCTCCACCTCCCAAAATTTTGTGAGTAGTTTGTCCAGTGAATTATCGTACGCGTGGGAGATCTGCGTCGAAAAGGAGGAAATTCTGCTTTGTGCTGAGGCTGACAGTGGCCCAGTTAGACCCAGCCGAAATTGGTCTCTTGCCCCAAGAGAGAGCCACAGATGTTGGTTTTTGCTCCACTCAGAAGCACCGAAGGCAGAATGTCGGCTCTGATAAGGACATCTATTTGTGCGCTCTCATAGAATTTTGAATCCGCCAGTGGAAAATCGGGAAGATCCCGAAGGAAATTTTGCGGAATTGGGTAGGAAGGCAGATTTCCGGCTAGTTGAGGGAGGACATAGGCCGTCGTCTCCAGATCCTAGTCGGAGATCGGATGGTGAAACTGCAGAGCCTCTTGGACTGAGCGGCTACTGTTTGGGCTTGAACCACCTGGAATGGCAATCTAATTAGATTGAACAGTCGCTCGGTTATGAATGTTGCCTCTGATCCGGAGTCGATCAGGGCGCGTGCCTTAAAGTTAGTGCCAAGATTGGAAATATTGATTATGGCAATGCCAAGAAGGATAGCTCTTAAGCCCGTGGCGAAATAATTTTGAACACCGGCTTGCTCATTTGGAACGAAATTGGCCTGGTTAGCGGAAATTGGCCTTGCAGGATTTGAAGGCTGGAAAAGGGGTTGTTTCGGTGCAGCAACGTGTGATGCCGGCCACGGCAAGTAAAACAATTGTGCGTGCTTTTGCACTCAACGAGCTGATGTCCCTTTGCAAAGCAGTTTAAGCATAACTGCTTCCGTTTAATGTAGGCTGACCGGTCGTCAACCGACATGTGGAGAAAACGCGGACATACACGGACAGGATGGTTTTCCTTGTTGCACAAGTCGCAACTTTTCGATTTTGGAGCCACTTTCGTCTCATAGGAATTTAGTTTTCTAGAGGGCCCACTTGAAATCATCGCTTTGGAGTGCGACTGACTTGGTACGGACGGTCTCACATCATCGAGGGTTCGATGACGTTCTGTGAGGAAGGTGTTCAGCTCTGCCCATGTCGGGATGTCGGCTTTCTTGTGGAGCGACTGCTCCCATAAGGAGAGAGTTATCTACGGGAGCTTGAATGAACACAGATATACCAGCAGGCAGTCCCAGTTCTCAGTGTTGATGCCTGACAGTTCTAAGGCAGTCAAGCAACCTTGAACAGTACTTTGCAGTACATTCAAGGCCTCCCCAGATTCCTGTGGTATCGACTGCACATTAAACAGTATTTTCAATTGATCGTTTACCAACAATCGTTTATTTTCGAAACGCTCTATTAGGTTTTCCCACACAGAGCGGAAACCGTCGTAGGTGAGAGGCGAAATCGAAACGATGGCATGCGCGTCGCCACTTGTTTTGCCATTTAAATTGAATAACTTTTTAACCGGAGTCAGCCGTGGATTATTAATATAAATGGCTGTGAAAAGATCCCGGAAAGTCGGCCAGCGAAGATAGTCGCCTGCGAAAACTTCTGTATCGCATGGAGGCAACCGACAGCCAGAGGAAATGTAGGCCTGAGGGGCAGCGTTCGCGGCTGGGATGGACTGAGACGTTCCCTGCTCGATTTAATCAACGAGCTGGGCAGCACACCTTTCATAGACTGAATAGAAATAACTGTATTTAGCCCTGAGAATAGGCATGTTGCCTGCTGCCGCTTCGCCTGCTGACACAAGGCACTCTGAGCAGAGGTCGAATTCCTTTTCAACCTTGTCCCATAGGGTTCGGACTTGGTCGCGACGGACGCTAAGCATCGTGACGGTTGGAGCTCCGGATTTCGGAGTGTTGATCTGAGCCTCAAATTCGCTTAAGCGGTCAGAAACCAAAATGAATTTGGCTAGCGCTAGATCGGAAGCAGCCATATTTTTAGCTGTGCGCTGTACTGTGGCTTTGGATGGAGTAGCACAGTCGTCGGAAATCTGAGCAGGCGTTTTCACCGAAATGCTTGGGATTCTTGGACTCTTGGGCCCTTGTGGTGAAAAAATAGACCTGGGTTTGTCAGCGGACATTTTCTTCTTATCGTCCCCGATGGGCATAATCGAAGAAATACGAAATGGAAGGGAAGCGGTTTTGGTACACTTTTGGAAATGTAGACAGATTCTTCAGACTCCACAGGTAATTAGGTCCACCTGATTTACGGTTGGAACACTTGGAATGTGGAACACGGTGAAATAAAATGTTTATTAGAACGTAGAAAATTTTATTTTTTTGTTTACAACTGGAAACGGAGAAAATGGAATGGTGGAATTGGAGTCTTTTCTCCGCGTTGTAAGTACTTCTAAAAAAACACAAATTAATATCCAAGCAATACAGGAAGAAATATTTTTCGGGTGAACGACTTGTATTTGGCGGTCGTATTATTTATTTATTAATGATTTTTTGAAAATTTTCAAAAAAATTTTAAAAAATAATTTAATAAATATTGAAAAAGTTATTTGTTAAAAAACAAGAAAAACCGCTTTTAATTTATTGCTCGGAAATTAATTTGGAAATTTACGGAAAAAATTGATGGAAAACAAAACGCCTTTTCCGCGTCGGCACTTGGATTAAATTTTATTTATGGTTTGGATTTGCCGACGGGAAACAATTTAAACTTTGGTATATGTTTAAAAGGAATGCCGATAATATGCGCAATGTATGTCGGTAATATATGTGAATATAATATATGTTGATGTAATATATGTAATATATATGGATGTAGTATATGTAGATGTAATATATGCAATGTATATGGATGTAGTATATGTTGATGTAATATATGTAATATATTATATATGAATGTTGTATATGGAACTGGCGGGTAAATGTTTAATTATTATTTTATGTGGAATGGCCAGAGGGTATGTGTTGTTTTTTCGTTGATGTATTCTTCGATAGCAAAGCAAATTGTATTAAGTGGACTGCGGAGTTAAAGCAAAAATGTGTTGCGAAAAGAATTTGGCTTGCGTTGGACACAGTTAAACGAGAACAGAATTTTCGCCACTTTTGGCAGAGCTTTGGACTTAGAAATTTTCACTGAACTTGGCACAAATTATTTTTACTTTTTCACATTTGGAATTTTGCACTTTTCGGACTGGATGAATATTTAAATATATTCGGAAATTTGGACTTAGAAATTTTCACGAATGAGGGTGAAAGGAGAACGGTGGGAAATATGGCGGCGCACGTGGGAATGAATAAGTACTTTTCTTTAATTGCCTTTTGTCGGAGAAATCCGTTAGATCTGACAATAAATCTTACAGCAAATTGAACGAAATTGGATTTTCGAACCTTTTGCTGCAGACCGGCAATTAAAAGGAATGGAAATTTCGTACTTTTCTTGTAATTTGTTCGCTGGTGGACAAACTTGAAAATCCAGGTGATCCGGCTCGAAGGACCAAAAAATGATGGGTTGTAGGGGGGTGCTGTCCTGGAATTTTCCAAATATGCTGAAAAGAAACAATCGAAGAAAAGCGAACACTAGACTTTTCGTAATTGCGCGGGCGCGACCGGGCGTATGTTTATTCAGCGAAATTCAGCAGACCAAGGCAGCAGACACTCCAGGAAATGGTTCCACCACATGCGATTTTTTTTTTGTTAATAGAAATTAGAGAAAATATGAGACTAACGATAACGGTCGGTAATGATAGTATTTTATAATCGATAAATCGATTGAGAGGATCAGCTGGTAACCTGGATCAGATGATTGTTATCAACTAGGGCTTGAGAAGAAGTTCGAATATCGTTGCGTAAGCCACAATTTTAAATATTCTTTTGAATTTAAATTAACTTCCTCCAAGGCCAACCATTACAACCACAGATAATCTGACGAGTAATCGTAGACAGATAAGCTGGAATTAGCTCCGTATATCTTTTTCGTGATATGTTTCGGTTTCTTTTCCTGTAAACGTTTGTAATACATAAAACGCATTACCTTATTTCTTTTTAATTCTACAGTTTGAAAATTTATTTCCTAACTTCTTGTTGCAATTCTGACTGAAATTGCTTAAGTGAAAGTTTCGCTTAACGACTTTTTATCCTTCTTTATATACATCAGGGTTAATCTTAGGTTGTACTGCTCAACATTCGTTTCATATATGCCTTACGTCTGATATGCCTTAAGCATGTACCATATTAGCATTTTCAGAGAAAACAAATGAAAAGTAATTGTTAATGATGTGCCTTGTGAGGAGTTACAACTCCGCACAAATGCAGTCGACGATTTCATGTGGAGGGCCTCACTTAGCCAGTTACGCAACAAGTCAACGCGTAGTAACGGCAGTGAGAGAGGAGAAAGAGAGTTTTGAAACTCTAAACCTGTAGAGAGAGAGTTTGGAGAAACTGAACCGGTAGAAAAAGAGTTTGGAGAAACGGGTTTGAAGAAGCGAATGTGGAGATCGAGGAGGAGATGGCACGATCTGGTCTAGGACGGCAAGTCAACAGTAGCCGTCGACGTACCAGGCAAAGGAGAATAACGGTAAAAGCTGGACTTTGGACCGAGCCAGCGGTTAAACCGTGGACTTTGGAGCCGGAGGCTGGAGACAAGAGGATAAACCGTTCAAGGAAGCCTATATAAGCAGGCCGAACGCTGGAAGCTGGACAGTTAAGGAGAACGATACAAGTCCACAGCGAGAAGCAACGAAGTCAGCAGAGAAACTACAGCCGTGATAGTCAGCAAGGAACAAGATCGCTACGTCAAGACGTTTGGGACAAGGAAAGTGTCCGAATTGGGACACAGGTAGCTGAGGTCCAATACGAAGAAGGCGGGACCAAATAGGAGAAGAGTCTCGAAGGGACGGCAGGAATTATGGTGTAAACCCGGTCGAATGTGTCGGAGACTACGTACGTGAACCCAGCGATTGCCTGGAGTGTCTGCTGCCTTGGTCTGCATACGACGACAATTCTCAGCCCAAGTGACAGGCACCCAACGACGCGGTCCGCACCACTCAGGACGATAACAGCAACGAGGCAGCAGAGCGAAGCTGCTGAGCAGACCACCCAGGTCCGTCCGCACCAGCTAGAGAGAAAAGGTAGGGTGGAACACGGCGATAGACAGAATGGACAGACCATCCAGCACTACGGCGGGAGAGCAGAGATGTTCGGATAATAACATCACATTATAAAGCTAGGCCAGAATATATATCCAAGAAACGAAACTGCAAGTGTTGTTTCTGGTAACCGGGTGATCACGTTATAATATAAATTTGGTGGGACGAACGCACAAAATCTTCTGAGCTAGTCGCACGTATTGCATAGAGAGCAGACCAATAAAATTAGTTCGTTACAGCCTCCTCGGGTCCTTCGGTTTCGGGTAGCGGCTTGTATGTAAAAATAGTTGTGAAAAATTCGTACATCGTCTTTGTTTCTCCTCAACCAATCCGTCTATCCTAGATCCCTAGGGCGGAAAAGTCATGATTTTTCAAGCTGTATAGTCTTTTTTTTTCCAGGACAACCACGGTTGGGCGTCAGATGTCACGAACTGTTTATCTAAGTTTGACTCGCAACGATATGCAGCAGCAACCTCAATGAGTGTGCGTGTTCGTTGTACCAAATTTGTCACAGAACACCAACCAAGAACTCCAAAATTCATTTCTAAGCACTATAGGTTTTTCCTCCTCCTCAACGTTGCAGCCTCAGCCCTGTAGACTCGCTCGCCGTTCAGCGTCTCCGACCTTTCGTTGAACTCCTCACTTAACGGCGCTAATTTTCAATTTACTGGTATCGCGTGCTCCACTGACTGGTTTGAGTGGTTTCACAGACGGGTGTGTTATCATACCCCTCTCTCCGACCACATGGAAACAACACCGACCCGGCAACAAAAACTTGTTCCGAGATGCACTGGAGCCGTCCCTTTATAGGCTACGGCGATCGCGTTATTTCCCTGTTTGCCCGCAACGGTCCGTTAATTCATGGAGCGTCCTCTTAAGTACATACGTCTTTGTGCTCGTCTAAAGTCCGCACCATTACCGTTCTTCTTCAGCACCGGGTCAAAAAAAAATACAGCACGGTATGGAAGCTCAATAAATATTTTTAGATGACATCCTACGGATTCTCTCTAACTAAGTTGATACTCTATGGTTTTTGCTTTTTCGTTCGCTCGAAATTCGATTGGCTCATGTGGTACAGTGTCGTCTTCTCTTAGCTTATGGTTCCACCACATGCGATTTTTTTTTTGTTAATAGAAATTAGAGAAAATATGAGACTAACGATAACGGTCGGTAATGATAGTATTTTATAATCGATAAATCGATTGAGAGGATCAGCTGGTAACCTGGATCAGATGATTGTTATCAACTAGGGCTTGAGAAGAAGTTCGAATATCGTTGCGTAAGCCGCAATTTTAAATATTCTTTTGAATTTAAATTAACTTCCTCCAAGGCCAACCATTACAACCACAGATAATCTGACGAGTAATCATAGACAGATAAGCTGGAATTAGCTTCGTATATCTTTTTCGTGATATGTTTCGGTTTCTTTTCCTGTAAACGTTTCTAATAGATAAAACGCATTACCTTATTTCTTTTTAATTCTACAGTTTGAAAATTGATTTCTTAACTTCTTGTTGCAATTCTGACTGAAATTGCTTAAGTGAAAGTTTCGCTTAACGACTTCTTATCCTTCTCTATATACAACAGGGTTAATCTTAGGTTGTATTGCTCAACATTCGTTTCATATATGCCTTACGTTTCATATGCCTTAAACATGTACCATATAAGCATTTTCAGAGAAAACAAATGAAAAGTATTTGTCGAAATTGGATAAAAATTGAGAAATCTGCCTCCAAAAACATTAATTTTCGAGTATAAAATCTACTATTTATCACACCATATTACCATATTACCATATTTAATCAAAAAGTAATAAAATTACCTTTCATTTAAAAAAAAATTATAAAAAAATTTCTAAACTGGTTAAGAGTTATGATTTTTGCAACCCAAAATAATCTAAGGCGCCACTGTGCGTCTATCCGCCAACTCTCTGCTTATAAGGCTAGTCTGAACCCTGATTCTGTCTATGAGCATTCTGTCGGACAGTTACCTTTCTTCCGCCTTTAGATCACCCATTCATTTTGAGGGGCAGCACATTGCGATCCCTGGTTGTCCCTCTGAGGATAAGTCGCAAAGTGTTTCCCGTTCTTGGGATAGATTCTTCCGCAATTCCAGCATAAGTTTATTGGTCTGTTCCGGAACTCCCGCGTCCAGTGGTCCTGGCTGCTGCATTTCCGGCAGGCTTGTGACGGGCTCATGACGAAACCCCTCCGCTAAGCGTCCGACTCACGTTTGTTAATGATGTGCCTTGTGAGGACAAATGCAGTCGACGATTTCATGAGGAGGGCCTCACTTAGCCAGTTACGCAACAAGTCAACGCGTAGTAACGGCAGTGAGAGAGGAGAAAGAGAGTTTTGAAACTCTAAACCTGTAGAGAGAGAGTTTGGAGAAACTGAACCGGTAGATAAAGAGTTTGGAGAAACGGGTTTGAAGAAGCGAATGTGGAGAGCGAGGAGGAGATGGCACGATCTGGACTAGGACGGCAAGTCAACAGTAGCCGTCGACTTACCATGCAAAGGAGAATAACGGTAAAAGCTGGACTTTGGACCGAGCCAGCGGTAAAACCGTGGACTTTGGAGCCGGAGGCTGGAGACAAGAGGATAAACCGTTCAAGGAAGCCTATTTAAGCAGGCCGAACGCTGGAAGCTGGACAGTTAAGGAGAACGAGTATACAAGTCAACAGCGAGAAGCAACGAAGTCAGCAGAGAAACTACAGCCGTGATAGTCAGCAAGGAACAAGATCGCTACGTCAAGACGTTTGGGACAAGGAAAGTGTCCGAATTGAGACGCAGGTAGCTGAGGTCCAATACAAAGAACCACGGTATTCAGGAAGCATTCAACAGGCGGGACCAAATAGGAGAAGGGTCTCGAAGAGACGGCAGGAATTATGGTGTAAAGCAGTATGGGTAGAAGTTGGATCTACCGTCTTTAAAAGGAATATTTCTCATATGTCGCACAGAGGTTAGTCTTTCCGCTTTGACGGAGAAGAAAATCCCCTCGAATTCTTGGAGCGGGGGGAGTGGTACGCAAACACGTATGGTTTGGACCTGAATAAGATTCCCCGAGCCATGCATAATTCCCCGGAATCGATGCAGGGAAAGGCTCTGAAATGGTACATATCGAATAACAAACACTGGAGGACTTGGGTCGAATTCATAGATAGTTTCCAAACATACGAATCTCGCGGACAAGGTGAAACAAAGAAATCTAAGATTTAGGGAAGCATTTAAGGACTACATGGTCGAGATGCAGACCCTAATAAGACCTGAGGGGTACGGGAAAAAGGAAACGCTAGAGATCATCAAAGAGAACTGCACGCCAGACATCCGAATAGCGTTAAGATTCTACCATGTGGACGACCTAGAGGCTCTCATAATCCTGGCTGAATAGTACGAAGAGCTGCACAAGAAACGGGAAGCCTTCGCGAAGAACATAAATTCAGCGGCAACATAGCCGCGGCCGCAATACACGTCACGTGTAGAAGATTCGAGGACGCAGGCGATGTAGGTGCACAGGCCCAGGAACAGTGGGCGGAATATACCCTGGTCCAGTCAAGGCGACAAAATACAACCCTATGGAGGCCGCCAGTCACCACCCAGAGACATAATGGAATGACATTGGCAACTCGGGTCAGAACCCAACCCATGATGCCAATCCGCAAGAAGCATGTCGCAGGTGCGGTGGACAAGACTATTTGGGAAAAGTATGCCGAAACCAGAGGCTGCTGATCTGCTGGATGTGCGGAAGAGTGGGAATCCGATGTACGGAATGCTGCCTGTGAACGGGAAATGACCAGCGATCCCAGCCGCAGAGAGACGAGCCGGGGTCGCAAGGTGCCGCCTCTCCAAACTAACTGACAAGTTAATCAAAGAGGAGCAGCACTTGTCCGCAGCGGTAGCGATCGGTGGGTAAACGTACAAGGCCACGATCGACACCGGGGCGACAGCATCCTTCAAAGGCGAAGAGCTGGCTGCCTGTGGAACGATTACAAGGATACGACGGCAGGTTAGGTTGGCAAATGGAAGGTGCTGCGAAATCAAGGCAAAGCTCGAGTTAGGAGTTCGGCAGCAGGCGAACCTACTGATACTAACCAGGAAGAGTGGATACGTTGGTGCTGGGTTAGAATTTCCTCACGCAAGTCGGGGCAGAGATCAGGTGCGCCGGTCATGAAATCCGGATACCGGCCAGAGGCAGACACAACGGGTGGCTCGAGGAGAAGTTGTCGGTCGCAGTAGTCCAAAAGGACGGCGAAGAGGATGACATGAATAAATTCCTGGAAACAGAGCTCGCGGAGTTTCACTCCATAACCGGAACATCTAGTATAGCCGAGAACACGATAACCATGAAGGATGATAAACCAATTAAGCAGAGATACTACCCCAAGAATCTAAAGATTCAAGAAGAGATCAATGCAAAGGTGATCGAACTTCTGGAGATGGGAATGATAGAGCATTCAAGGAGCCCGTACAGCTCACCCATAGACATGGTGAGGAAGAAAACGGAAAATGAATACTATGCGGGGAATTCAGGCAGATAAACGCGAAATCCATAAAGGATGCCTACTTGATACCACGGATAAACTACATCCTCGGCCAACTAAAGGAGGCGCGCTTCATAAGCAGTCTGGATCTCAAGGATGGGTATTGGCAAATACCGTTGGAAGAGTCAAGCCGGGGCCTCACGGCTTTCATGGTCCCAGGTTAAATGCTGTTCCAATGGAGAGTGATGCCGCTTGGATTACACTCCGCGTCGACCACATTTCAACGGGCCCTGGATCAGGTGATTGGACCAGAAATGTCGCCACATGTCTGTGCGTATCAAGATGACATCATCGTGATTGGCCGCACCCTAGAGGAACACAAAAGAAACCTGAGGGAAGTGTTTCGCCGTTTAAAGAACGTGAACCTAAGAATAAACCCAGTGTAATGCCAATTCTTCAAGCAAGAACTACTGTACAGGGCACCGCGTCACAAACCAAGGGATAGGCACGGACCCAGAGATGGTAGCACCCAAAGCCCAGCTAGAAGAATTAGAGCTACAGAAGTATGACTTCGAGGTAGCATATAGGAAAGGCGAGTTGAACGTAGTAGCAGATGCGTTATCGTATGTGAGGGTAGCACCCATTACCGGCAGATTTCGCATAGAGCAGGGAACGAAGATGTAGTGACCTGGAAGCTATGTGTTCCACGGCAGCTGAGGGAAACTGGCCTGCGCGAAAAACAAGGAATGCAGGGAGACTCAAGGGCCTACGTTCGGAAATGCGAGGACTACGCAAGGTTCAAACCGAATCAACGGCAGGCGGCGGTAAATGTGTTGACACAGATCCCGGAAGAGCCCTTGGCGCCAGTTCACGCCAAATTCGTCGGACCACTACCAAGATCGAAGCATGGAAACAATACGTTGTTGGTGCTGATTGACAGGTTTTTAAAGTGGACGGAATTGGTGCCTTTGCGAACAGCCACTGCGGAAACGTTGCAGAAAGCGTTCAGGGAACGCATAGTCGCACGATTTGGAGTACCGAAGGTGGTGATTACGGACAACGGCGTGCAGCTTACGAGCCGAGCTTTTAAGAAGTTTCTCAACGCCAGCAGCAGTTTTTGGCACCGTACATCCCGCAGAAGAATCCGACGAAAGCCAACCGCAATGTGAAGACAATGATAGCACAGTTTCCCGGACAGAACCAGAAGAATCAGGGTGAAAGATGGCCCGAAATCATGCCGGCTGTGAATTCCATCTGTGTCAGATTAGACTCACCGGCATTCTTGACACAGGGCCGCGAGCCAAGGTTACCGAACGCGGCCAAGACGAGAGTCAACAGGCGCAGATTACGTATCCAACAACCGTTCTAGCGTCAGGCCAAGGCGAGAGTCAACGGAAACGGACCACAAGCAAACCATAATCCTGCCTCAACAACCACCACCAAGGGTAAGGAAGGTCTAAGGAAGGAAGCAGTGGGATGTGCAAGAACGACAATACTTGAGAGCGGGCGAGACCCGACAACCGTTCGAGCGTCAGTCCAAGGAACCCACATACTCCCGAGGAAAGGGGAGGGGCGGTACAGCAGTACCGCAAGGCACGCCAAATAAGGCTGCAGGGAAGAAATTAAAGGTTAACAAGGATGAAACGTTTTGTTTATATTCCAACTTACCGCCAAAATTTTGATTACAGTCATCAGAGCTTGGGAAAGGGGGCGCCTCGATCACAAGACGGTCGATCGCCACTCGATAGTGTCAATCGATGGTCAAAAATATTGGAAATAGCAGCACATGGCGGGTCACACTATAGAAATACTATGGTCATCGAGTGGCAACGCCGCACCAACGGGAGTTATCGGGATCTATCGGCAACAATCGATCGACGGGTATGTGGGATGAAGTAGCGTCACAGAAATACGAATGGCGGCAAAATTTAAAAAGGAGGAACGAGGAATATCGTAAAAAGAGATCCGCGCTGTGGAGCTCGGGACGGAGCTCTGAGCGTCCAGTGTGTCCGTGCGATCCGAGCAGGCGTGGTACCGGCGCCACCAGTCCGAGCAGACGTGGGGTTGGCGTGTTGCTGTTCCACCAGGCGATTGCCTTGGGGATCGCAGCCGTTAGCTGCCGTGAGTCTGCATACGACGAAAATTCTCAATACGAATTCCAAGTGACGAGCGCCCAACGACGGTCCGCGCCACTCGGGACGACGAGGGCGGCGAGACAGTGGAACGAGGCTGCTGGACAGACCACCCAGCACTACAACGGGAGAGCAGAGACGTCCGTATAATCATACTGCATGAAAACTGCAAGTTTCATTACTGGTAACCAGGTGATCACGTTATAATATAAATTTGGTGTGACGAACGCACCAAAGCTAGCCGTTACGAGCAGACCAATAAAATCAGTTCGTTACACAGTTATCTTTTATCTGACGGATCTGATGCTCAGGTCTCTTTGAATATTTGAGTTCTCGGTATCTTCGTCTGAGCCTTTTGAATTGTTCCAGTATTTTAACTGCAGGTACTTTTCCATAGTTGGGATCGGTACGTTTTAAAATTAAATTATAGAGTAAGACCCTGTAGTCTAGACACAGAGATGACCGAAAGTTAATAAGCCAAGATGTGTTCTTTTAGCTTTGATGCGCTTGCGCCCTTTGAGCCTTTGGTCGAGGTGCACTCCAAGATAAGTTACTTCATTTGCTTTCGGGAGTACGTTGTTATATAAGGTGATCGACTTGCAGATTGAGTGTGAATGTCACATGCTTACATTTTTGTTCGTTTACTTTAATTCGCCAGTCACTTCTCCACGACCACTAAGTGACAAGAGAGTTGAGTTGTTGCTTTTTCGCTGTGTCGTCGGCAAACGTAGAAGTCGTTAGTAGTTTGCTTGCGTATATAGCGAGGTCGTCGGATATAGCAGAGTTGCATCTTAGAGAAAAGTCTTTGCTGTAGAGATACGATTTCAAGAGCATTTGCATCCGCTTTGAAACTTTTTTACGCTTTTTACTTGGACTTTACTACAATATAAAGGTATTTGCACAAGACTATTTCCTTTTGGGTGTTTGAGCCACGTATGCTAAAAATTTAAGGTATCCATATCAAGATATTCGAGCTGATTGATACTTTTTGTAGTTGTTCAAGTTAATTGTAAAATGATTTCACGAAAAACGAAGAAGGGGATAAGGGGCTTGAACAGCGAGCACAACCAGAACAAAAAATTGTCTGCGTGGAAGAATTTTTGTGCAGAACCGGTCGACTGTGTCAAGGACCTGGCGAGATCAGGAGAGAGACCAAAACGTTAGTAGACACTAAACAGGCGTCTGGTGAGTCCAAAAAGAGGTTGCGGATTGCACAGCGGATGCCTGGAGTAGCATGTACCTGTTCATCCTAGTAAGAAAGCGTTGGAGCCCATTTCGTGACCACCAGTCACGAATGGCAGTGGCAGTAGCGGTCACAAGGCAGAGGACGATGCCGAACCAAACAAGACCGAATGTGCAATCTGTCAGATGAGCTTACTGGTAACTCAGCAAACACGCTTATAAAAATTTGGTAGGACGCACACAATAAACTTCACTTAGCTCGTAGCGAATTAACCAAATAAATCTTTTCAAGACATCTGGCGCCCACATAAATGTTGATGAATGTGTCTACCGCCTGGAGAAATAGGATTTCGCTGTCAAATGCAAAGAGGCTGTGCTCTGTCGGGTAGGTCAGAAGAAATGTAAAAAGCATTGGCTGAATATCGATTTTTCAAAGCGTTCATTAGAATTTGCACTTTATATCTAAAAGCTGAAGATCTTGTAACTCAAACAGACGAACACACTATCAAACAAACAAATAGACGGAAGGACAGAAACAAAAATTACACATCGACAAGGTAAATTTCCATAAAAAGGATCTATTTACTTTATTGGGTCACACATGTTCACTACTACAAACATGGTAACATGTTACAAATTTCTAAAAACAATGATTAAACTCCCTTATAAATAGAATTTGCCTACACTACGATATGTGAATTCTGATTTTAACGAAAATAAAACTGTTATTAATTTTTAAAAAACTAATTTGTATTTATTTTAATATAATAATTATAGTTAAGTTCCAAGGCAAGCAATTATAATAGAAGCAAATCGTTCCTATGTCACGAAAATTCGGACTATAATAATAAACAACTTGAAACTCATCCGGTCATTACACTCACTTCAGAACTTATTATTTTACTCACTTTTAAATTAAATCGTCTATCAAAAAATTTCCGATTTGTACATAAGATGCTCTCTGCTGAGAAAAAAAAACTACAGGAAATTAGTATTATGAAACGGCTGGGATTATCAAATACTGCAGCTATGTTCAAATTTTTAAATAAATCTTTAAATAAGTAAGAATGCATATACAAAATGGTTAGAATAACTACTAATATTTAATACTATCAAATCAAGCCAATTATCAAGAGAGGCTATTTTGGATTGTGTCTCACAAGGCGATGATTTTACTACTTTTGACCATAATGACTTTGTACAAATGTTAATTGCTTTATGGTATGCACTTATTGCCAATACTGAGGCAATATGCTACTTGGTGGTGTTTCTGAATCAAGCTGCTAATTCATCCATGATTTCATTGCCAATGCCTTTTTTAGTTCTGTGTTGGGGTGCTTTAACATTGCCCCGCCCAACCAAAACTTTTTGGGTTACTTTGATTACATATAATTTGACGATGATATTTTTAAAGTCCATTATGCATCAGAGAGTATTACTTGACCAGCAGCTCTTTAACAGATCAAATTCATTGACCTTTGAACTAATTATGAAGCGTGGAAGAGCTGTTTACGATCTTTTTTTACTTGTTGTATTATTTTGGCACCAGTATATGCTGAAGAAGCAAGGCATTTGGACAATTCAACGCACAAACTCAGAGTTATTATTACTGGAAAAACACCGTAAATTTCTTATACAAAAATAAACATTTTAAGATATTTAATTTTAAAACATTACAGCGAGCCACTATAAACGCAGATTTAGTAAGGAGAGACCTGAGAATATACGAAAACTCTTAAGGTAAGTTATTTGAAGAAGTTAATTGTTTTTAATCAAAAAGTTGTTTAAAAATTCTTGCGTCTTATTATCATCTATGCTACACACTGATAACCAAATTGGGTCGACAATTTTTTGCAGTAAAATTTTATTAAATTATTAAATTAGCGAAAAATAAATAATGAATGGAATGGCCGAGCAGCTTCTATGGAACCCTACCAAACACTGGCCAACTGAATTACGAATAGCGTAAGGCTACAATTTAACAAATATAATATATTCATATATTTTTTATAAAATAGATTTGAAAAAAATTTTCAATGATGATATTTGATATGTATTATAATTTCTAAAAAATATTGAATCATCTATTCCTACACGAATTCCCTGAAAACAGCCATTATTACGCAACCTATATATTCACATTGCATCATCTTTTTACATGTATACACAAATACTTACATAACAGAGACATGTATAAAAGGAGCCGAACATAGCCAAATAAAGTCACTCGCATAATTACCCTCAACCCGATCGTGTCGTAGTATTAATTAGAAACACAACATTTTCTGGCAACGAGTGATAAAAAGAAAAGTGCCGCAAAATTTCATTTTGTGTAATTTGTGTCGGTAGTCTTAAATCATTAGAGATCGAACGGAAAGAAAAGTGACAATGACAAACAATCAAATCAATTTTAAAGCATTGTTGGCTCAACAGCAACAATTCACGGAACAGTTAATGCGGTCACAACAAACATGGATGGAATCTTTCATCACACAAAGAGTTGGCGTAAGCAACGAAGACCGATCGGGAGAACAATCAGTTTGTCAAGGACCTACAAAGTTGGGAAACATATCTCCAACAATTAACTCAGCACTTCGCCGCGTACTCAGTGCAATCCGAGGATAAGAAAAAAGCGTATTTTTTATCGTGGGTAGACACATACGCGTTTGAACTTGTTAAAAATCTGTTCGGTAGCGAAAATTTGGACCAGCAGACATATACACAAATAACGGATAAATTAATAGAGCACTTCAAACAGAAACGCCATATAGTTGCAGCTCGATATGAATTTTTCAAACGTCAAATGCGGGACTCGCAAACCCATAAGGAATGGGTCGGCGATTTAAGTAGAATCGCTGGTGAGTGTCAATTTGCTTGCCAATCTGATGGATGCTCGTTAAATTATGTTAATGCGATCAATTAATTGTGCATACTTCATTCAACGCAATTCGCACAGCCGCTTTGCAGAAACTACAGCCGTCACTCGAGGCCGTTCTCTCTATTGCCGAAACATATGAGGCAACAACAAAAACAGTGTCTGTTATTAAAGATAACGGAAGAAAAGCGCTTTATATATACACACACAATCAAAATCAACAGAAACGTAATGGTGTTAAAGAAAATAATAACCGCATTAAAATCTTGCTCAGGCTGCGGTCACTCACACAGCCGCGAAAATTGCAAATTTCGCAACGCCATTTGTCACAAATGCTTGAGGACACATAGCTGTCGTATGTATGTATGCCCAAGCAGTACCAAGACAACAAAGACTCCGAAAAATTTAAAAGGCAAAACCAAAGCAAAGCCACAGAATCAGTTTAAACAATTTACAACGTGTCGAGCTTTGTGAAATTTGAAGGAAACAAAAAGGTGATTGATGTGGAACTTTTTAATACGTGCGTTTCTTTTCAAATGGATTCTGGTGCAACAGTGTCAGTTATAAATTCAAAAACATATGAACTGCTTTACCGTCCGAAACTTAAAAGGTGTGACTGAATTTTGCATGGATTTGGCCAAATGAAATCCCTCTGTTGGGTGAACTGCACACTGTAGCAAAGTGTGGAAACAAATTTGCAAATGTAGTGATCATGGTCTCAAACGTAGAAAACTCAAACAAACTATTCGGCTTAGATTTGTTCAAAACATTCAATTTCGAAATTCAACAAATCGCAAATGTGAGTGAACAACAGGGTACTTAAATGACTGAACTTTGCAATAAGTATAAGGAAGTATTTTTTAGCCGGCTTTTGGAACAATAAAAAACTTTAAAGCAAGCATCTATCTAAAACCAAATTCCGTTCCAAAACTCTACAAAAGCAGGCAAATTCCTTTTGCCCAAATGGATAAGTTCCAGGAGGAAGCGCAGCGTCTCACCGAAGCAGGTATTTGGAAACCTATAAAATTCAGCAACTGGGCATCGCCTATAGTACTAGCACGCAAGCCGGGTCTAGCACTACGAATTTGTGGCGATTTTAAACAAGGTGTCAATTCCCAATTGGACATTGAGCAATATCCATTGCCAACACGTGAGTCTCTTTTACATAAAATTGTCACGGCACGCATTTCTCCAAAATGCCTACTTAAAAATGGAGCTAGACGAGGCAGCGAAACAAATTATGGTTGTCAACACGCCGTTGGGTCTTTTCCAGCCTTGACGATTAACAACAATCTGCTATATCTCCACTCGGACGTCAACAGAATTATTATTCCTCGTAAGCTTCGAAATAAAATTCTGAAACTCCTCCATGACGGTCACTGGGGAATAGTTCGCATGAAGCAACTAGCTCGTCAAAACGTCTGGTGGCCAGGTATCGACGAAGATATCGCACAACTAACCAAGAGCTGCAGCGTTTGCAAGATAGGTAACCCAGCCCCAGCTAAAGATTTCCAAAGCTACATCAGCGTGGGAAAGAATACACATCGATTTTGCCGGTCCAATATTTGACTCAATGTGGCTAGTATGCGTTGATTCTTATTCCCAGTTCGCGTTTATAACACAGATGTCATCGACTACAACTGCAAATACAATATCTTCACTTACAGCCATATTTGCGATCGAGGGTTACCCAAAAACGTTAGTTAGCGATAATGGACCGCAACCTACCGCAGAATCATTTAAGGATTTTTGACTTTTGCACGGTGTTCATTCCGAACAGCTGAGTCCGGTATCCCGCCAGCAGAGCATCGCTGTTGGCGGAATGTACTTTTTGACCCGTTTGGGAATTGGGGCACGAAGCCGCCATGTTCATGTTTGGAAATTACTTTTGAAATAAAACCCCGAACGAGAAGGACGAACTCCAACACCTGTTTTCATTATTTCTGGGAATATTTGGGACGCACAGCTTTTCCGACCCCCGACGTCAACATTTTGGTTCTTCGCCCGCGATCTTCCAGCGCCTTTGCCGAGATAAGTACGTTTTCAAAATCCCAATATATACATATATATATTGCTTTTTTTTTTTTTTTGGTATACCTGTTTTATTTATTTAAAATCTGTCTTATTGGACAATTATTAAATTTTATGTGGGGGAACATTGACATAAGGGGAGTACTTAGAATGTACTTGGGTAGGGGTTACAAATATACATTAATGTTGCGTGAGGTCAAGCGGGTGCGATCAAAATTTGCTCACTATCAACTAGTAGCCACCTGCGCAATAATATATGTACGTGTGTATATGCTGTATGCATCCAGTCCCATTTGTGTTTTGTCCAAACAACTCAACTTTCCAAAAAAAACACATAATTCAGATCCGCCACAGATCCACATACACATAAACATACAGAAATTCCATGTATGGTGGCCGATCTATGAACATACATATGTCCATTGCATCTGCATACATTGCGTACATGGCAAATACGCAACGTCGTCAAAACATTCAATTGGCAAAGTGGAAAGGGATCAGGCATTAATTTCATCCAACATATGTACATACATATATTTATGTTCTTGTTTATTTTCACATACACGAAAGCTCCCACACAGACAGAGCACAGACGATTTGTTGGACCGGCAGATAAGAACCGGCTGCAGCCAACACTAGCGACAAACACATCCAAAAACACAACCTCCAGCGCAGGAAGAGAAAAAAGAACAACAAACAAATAATAATAATATTTACATATTGCATACACATATATGTACCAGCATATGTACATATATATATTTGATGTCAAGGTAGCCACTATAGGGACATACACGGCATATTCCAATAAGGGACCGTTCACACTGGCACTACCTTTTTTCTAGTTTCCAATAGAAAGTGTCAATGTGTGTTTTGTTTCTTTAACACTCTTTTTGAACTCCGTTCTTGATGCGATAATTCGGTTCTTAAATTACTCCAGTTATTTTTTCCCAATACGGAACATTCCGATTGATCCAACTGGTCGCACGCTTATCCAATTGGCCACGGTGAGGAGGTAAAAACCCGTTTAACTGTTTCTAAAACGTCTCAACGAGATAGAGCCAAGAGCGAGTCCTCTGTGCCTTTTAAAAGCCCAAGTCCCACTCGAAGCAGAAGCCCATCGACAACTCCACGAAAATCCACGAGCACGTCGCTCCAAGTTCCACGGTCAGCACCGAACACGAAACCGAATTCAGACTTCTCACCCCAAGTTAAGGCAGAGAGGGCCTTGATGAAATTCATGACCATAACCGATAGAGTAGGTCAATTCGAGGCCAGAGTCAACACCCCAACAGACACAATTCCGACAATCCACACAAGTAGGGTGCGACTCGAGCAGATCAGAGACCTATGGGACAAGGTGGAGAAGGAATACGAGGCGTGCTCCGAAGCTCTATCCGGTCTGGGATCCACAGACACAATAACAGTCATGCAGTCCAAGTATGACTACTGTTATGCCGTTTATGAGCGGTGCGCAGCGAGCCTCAACGAGACCATTGAAGAAGGTTCACGCTCGCAACATTCCGTTCAGGTCTCCATTCCGGCGCCTCCTCAAGGAGGGTGTCGCTTACCCCCAGTCGAGTGCGACAGTTTCAGTGGGGACTATGTTCACTGGCCCACGTTTCGGGATCTTTTCTCAGCCATCTACATACACAACCCTCGGCTTTCAGAAGTTCCATCTCAATGCTAAAACTAGTGGTGAGGCTAAATCCATTGTGGCCTTATTACCCTTAACCAATGAGGAATTCGAATCAGCAGAATCGTTTCGAAAACAAGAGGCTGCTGGTCAACAGTCAGCTTAAGATTTTGTTTATTTTACCTTCTGTTGCCCTTGAATGCGGCAAATCCTTGAAACAGTTAGAGAAGACAATTCAAGGTTGTTTAACAGCTTTGAAAATAGCAAAAACTGACACCTCTATCTGGGATTGCCTGCTCGTTTTTCTGTGCTCTACCAAGTTGTCAAAGCTAACGCTGTCTCTATGGGAACAATCCCTTATGAGTAAGACAGATATTCCACTCTGGGCTAAATTCCAGGCTTTCTTACAAGATCGTCATCGAACGCTCGAGGCGATTGAGGATTTTAAGCCAAACGCTCAATCCAGAGCACTGCGGACTGACAATAGCTCGCGGGCGATCCAGACCTTTGAGAATAGAGTGACAGTAACTCCACAATCCTGTAAACTCTGTTCGCAAGAGAACCATCATATCCGAGTATGTCCGTTATTCCTACGAATGCCAGTCGGAGAGCGGGAGAAATATATAAAACAGCAGAAGTTGTGTTTAAATTGTTTTGCTAGAACGCATCTGCTTAGGGATTGCACTAGCACGCATAATTGCAATACTTGCAGAGGACGCCACAACACTCTCCTGCACCGAAATGGCACTCCACCAGTCCAGGCAGCGGTCAATCCTGACCACCAGCCACATTTAACCACCAGCAAGATATACAGTCTACTCCATTAACGAATCAACCGAATGTGCAAACGTTTCTGGCTGTAAACACTCAAGGGGTCCTCCTGAGTACAGCTTTAATTTGCCATTTAGGCATCAAATACTCAGCACGGGTACTTATTGACTCGGGTTCTGAGGCAACCTTTATTTTAGAACGCTTGTTAAACTTGATTAAGTTGCCTTATGAATCCATCCATGCTCAAGTTTCAGGGCTCAACCTCACTGTTGCGGCTCAGCCCCGTAAGCGCTGTCAACTCAGCATAGGTTCTCCCGTCAAGCCCCACATCCAAATTAAAACTTCTGCATATGTACTACCACAACTGGCCGGGCGTCTCCCATCCTTCACTTTACCTAAAGACTCTTTGGAGCATTTTCCGCCTTTGCAACTAGCAGACCCAACTTTCTATCGGAGTTCGCAGTTCGACGTTCTGAGTGGTGCCGATATCCTTCCATCGATCATTCTCAGCGGCTCCCATTCCAATATCTGTGGCACGATTCTTGGCCAGGAGACCATATTCGGATGTATTCTTTGCGGTCCGATCGCAACGAATCCCACAAGCAGAATATGCTCTTTTTCGTCCCGACTAGCTGTCACCGAGTCCATACTGGACAACATTCTCACAAAATTTTGGGAGGTGGAGGATGTTCCAGTGAAGCTGGTTAGGGAATCCACCTCGATTTGCGAGGAAAACTTTGTCCAATCTACTAAAAGAAACGAGGATGGGAGGTATGTGGTTTCGTTGCCCTTTAAAGAGCCTAACAATATCAACCTTGGGCACTCCAGGTCGATCGCACTGGCTCAGTTCCTCCGAAACGAGATTCGATTGAATAAAGACGTTGCGTCAAAAAAAGCAGTACGACTCAGTCATTCAAGAGTATTTTGATTTAGGTCATATGCACCAAGTCTCTCCGAACGACTCTAATAATTTTTATTTATCTTCAAGCCAGACAGCACCACAACGAAGGTTCGCGTTGTGTTTAATGCTTCCAAACCTTCATCGAACGGGAACAGCCTCAATGATATCCTTCATACGGGGCCCGTACAGCAGTCCGATCTAACTATCCAGATTCTAAAATGGCGTTTCTTCAAGTATGTTTTCAATGCTGACATCACAAAAATGTACATGCAAATTCGGGTAAATTCGTCCCATACGCGCTTTCAGAGAATCCTCTTTCGCAATAAGGACGGAGAGCTCTGTGACTATGAACTCGATACAGTCACCTTCGGCGTAAACCGTGCGCCTCAGGATATCCGAGGCCAATATCCTTTGGCAAGTGACATCATCTCGAACTTCATGTACGTCGACGATGTGCTCGCAGGCACTCACACTAAGCGGTCGGCAGTTTTAGCCATCGAGGAGCTTCGGCTGGCTCTTGAGAGGGCTGGTTTTCCATTACGGAAGTGGACCTCGAACGAGAGAAAACTCCTACAAGCGGTTCCAAAGAAGCACTTGATTAGTGCAGACTTTCTTGAGCTTGAAGAGGCTAGTACGGCGAAAACTCTTGGGATCCGTTGGCAAGCTACATCCGATAGTTTCTTTTTTATTCCATTGGAGATCCACCTCCAAGCTGCTTACACAAAACGAGAGGTTCTATCTCAGATAGCCAAACTGTTCGACCCAGCAGGATGGCTATCACCTTTCGTAGTCCAAGATTTTTATGCAGAAAATTTGGCTACCGGAGCTGGGCTGGGATCAGCCACTCCCCATGGATCTCGCGACCCAGTGGCGGGAGTTCTTAGAAGGGTATCCTGCTCTGAAGGAAATTCGTATCCCGAGATGGATACGTTTCCATCCAGCTGCGAAACTTTAATACCATGCGTTTTGCGACGCGTCACAGGACGCCTATGGGGCTGCTATTTTCGTCCGAATCAAAACGAAGGAAGGCTGTTGTACCCATCTACTTACATCCAAAACCCGAGTCGCTCCTGTCAAATCCATCTCCATACCACGCTTGGAATTGTGCGGAGCAGTGCTGCTCACGGAGCTGGCAGCTCTAGTAATTTCTGAAATGCCTCCTTATGTCTATGAGACCTTTTACTGGACCAACTCTACGATCGTTCTTGCATGGCTGAGTAAGCCAGCGTGCACCTGGACGACATTCGTTGCCAACAGGGTCGCAAAAATCGAACAGTGTACTGACGGAAGCAAGTGGGGACATGTACGATCCAGCTGATATGGCAAGCCGGCCGTCTCATCCCAAGAGCTTAAGGAGAGCGCACTGTGGTGGCGTGGGCCAGCTTGATTGCACCTCAAACAGGAGCAGTGGCCGAGTGAATTGTGGGTCCATCCGGAGACTGAGCTTGAGCAGCCCCTCGACAAATGTCACACGGTCGCAGTGCCCCCAGCAGTTAATATCCTAGAAAGTTTCTCAGCCCTTGAAAAGTGGCCGGAGGAAAGGTGTAGCCTCATCGGTAGAACTCACTGCTGCGGAATTGTCGGAGGTGCAAGAGCGGTTAATTGTGCTCACTTAGAAGAACGAGTTTCCCGCCGAATATAAGGTTTTGAGCAACAAGCAACCAGTTCCACCCGCAAGCGCAATTTCTAATCTAAACCCCTTTCTCGACGGAAAGGGTGTCTTGAGAGCAAGCGGCAGGTTACAAGCATCTAAAATGCTTAGTTAAGATGAAAAACATCCGATCATCATTCCTGCACGGTGTAGGTTCGCCGAACTTCAAGTCCTGTTTATCCATCGCTTATCCTTGCATCGGGGGAATCAATTAATGATCCGACTGATTCGTTTCAAATTCTGGATTCCCAAGCTTAAAATGTTGGTGAAACGAACGATACACTTGTGCCGAGTGCCCGTGCAAGGTCCACGTTCTCCAGACCGTTCACCCATACGGAAGTGGACTTCGCAGGACCATTTGACGTCAAGAGTTATGTCAGTCACAAATCACAAAGGGGTACGTGTGCGTTTTTGTGTGTTTTACTACCCGGGCTATCCACCTCGAAGCGACCTCCGACTTGACTACAGAGAAGTTCCTGGCCGCATTCTCCCGTTTTTTCGCTCGGCGTGGGTGTCTACAACACGCCTACTCTGACAACGGGAAAACGTTTGTCGGAGCCTCCACGTCCTTATCCAAGGATTTTATTGAAGCTACCAGAACATTGGTTTTATCCCATCACAGTCAACAGAATGTGTCATGGCATTTCAACCCTCCGGGCGCACCTCATATGGGAGGGCTTTGGGAGGTGGTTGTGAACAGCTTCAAGTCGCATTTTTACAAGCACACAGCCGCTGGGAAGTACACGTTCGAGGATCTGACTACCCTCCTGGCGAAGATTGAGGCCTGTTTGAATTTCAGGCCTATCTCGCCAATGTCCGAAGATCCCACGGACCTTGTCGCTCTTAGCCCTGGGCATTTTCTAATCGGTGGACCATTACTTGCGGTAGCAGAACCTGAGGTAAAAGAAAGTCCCAGCTCCACTATCAATCGGTGGCGGAGGTTGAAAGCCCTGAATCAGCAGTTCTGCCTGCGTTGGTAGGAGGAATACCTAAAGGAACTTCACAAACGAAACAAATGGAAGTTCCCAACGCGAGATCTCCAGGCGGGAGACATGGTGGTGATCAAAGAGGAGAACTTGCCACCCAACGAGTAGGGGCTTGGGCGTATCCAATTGGTCTGTCCTGGTGTGGACGGCAAGGTCAGAGTGGGAGACGCTCTCACTCCACGGGGGGTCATCCAAAGACCCGTGGCAAAAATGATTCGCCTCCCAATGGACAGCCCTAATGAGTCGGATGACTCCTCCATATTTTAGTCATTTCAGAAACTGCTACTGACGAGTCCTAAGTTTTGTGTCATCCTACGTCGTCCATGTGTCATGATCATCAGCATCCATAACATCTAATTTTTTCATTATTTACCCAATTCCAATATAGCCGCATATACAATGGCCCCAGCGATCCGCCACGGTGTCCGTCGTTCATCGTTTCACGGTGTATACCGATGTCGAGTGTGCAGGGGTGTTCACCCACTAAAGAGCTGCCAGCTGTTCCTACAACTGCCAGCTGTGAAGCGGCTTCGGGCAGTTTTAATTAACAAATACTGCGCGAACTGTCTGGCTCACGAGCATTCGGATCGGTCGTGTCGCAGCAAAGCGAGGTGCCACATCTGCCAAGAGGCCCACCACATCCGCGGTGAACAGCCATGCTCTTCGAGGCCTCAACGGAAGCGCACACTCCGAGCAGCGCCTCAGGAGGCGGTTTCAACCGGGACACCCCGCAGCTCATTGTCAACGCCGACGGGCGCGCCTAGCCTGGTGCGGACACGTGTCAGCATACTTCCGACAGCTGCCGGGCTCATTGGTCCGACCAGAAAAGATTCGATGTGCGAGTCTTGGTGGATCCGTGCTGCCCCGTGAGTCGCATCCACGTCTCGCTGGTAAAGGCCCTAAATTTGGCCATCACGGGCGTTGGCAACGAACGGCTGTGTACCACCGAAACATCCCGGATGAGCAAACAGCTGCTGTTGGTGGTGGACGAGCAAATGCAGACCCGGACACCGACATAGCCACTGGATCCGCAGGTGCAGGACATGTTCCAAAACGTGACGTTAGCGGATGACCGGTGGTTCCACCCATCGCTTGTCTCGGCTGTATTTGGAGCGGACGTGTACGCCGACCTGATGCTGCCGGGAATCCTCGCGAGCCAGGACGGCCTGCCCATGGCACAGAACTCCAAACTGGGATGGATCCTTTCGGGACGCTTCTCTCTCACCTAAGTTGCAAGTATTCCTCTTGCAAGGGGAGGAAAATGCCGAACAGCTGAGTCCTGTATCCCGACAGCAGAGCATCGCTGTTGGCGGAATGTACTTTTTGACCCGTTTGGGAATTGGGGCACGAAGCCGCCATGTTCATGTTTGGAAATTACTTTTGAAATAAAACCCCGAACGAGAAGGACGAACTCCAACACCTGTTTTCATTATTTCTGGGAATATTTGGGACGCACAGATTTTCAGGACACCGACGTCAACACACGGAATTAATCACCTAACAACAGCCCCCTTCCATCCAGCATCTAATGGACTTGCAGAGCGTTTTGTTCAAACTTTTAAAACCTCAGTTACTAAAAACATAAGAGATGGGTATCCAGTTAAAACAGCCGTTACAAAATACCTAAGCTCATATCGTTTTCCGCCTAACCCAGAAGGTAAAACACCTGCAGAACTCCTACACGGTCGCCCAGTTCGTACCATCTTAAGTCAACTTTTTGAGAAACAAACTAAAAAGCAGCAGAATAAACCTTCCAAGGATTCTCCAAATCAAAAAGTATTCGCAAAGAATTATGCAAGGGGAGAAAAGTGGATAAAAGCTGTCATCGATAGGCCCATCGGCCATATGTTATTTATTCTTAAAACATCCACATCAAGCGCCACATTAACCAGATCAAACCAAGATCCGACTCAGAAGAAATTGAAGACAGCTCCGCAGAACACAAAAGTATGTTTTGGTGGATGTCCGAAAATCCAAATCCGCAAAACATAGTCGCAAACTCCAGACATGAAGAAGAACCGTCGGTTATTTCATCACAACCTCTTCAGTCCATACAAGTCTCCGACGAAGTACCAGCAGCATCACAGCAAGAAGTCCTTCAAAAGCCACAGCCACGCCGATCGGGTATCCCCATCCGAAGCAGTACCCGACCTCGCCAAGAAGTCAACAGATTCCAGCCAATAGATTTCAGAAAGCGAAAACTAACAATATGAAATTTTAGGGGAGAGATGTGATATGTATTGTAATTTCTAAAAAATATTGCATCATCTATTCCTACACGAATTCCCTGAAAACAGTCTTTATTATGCAACCTATATATTCACATTGCATCATCTTTTTACATGCATATACAAATACTAACATAACAGAGACATGTATTAAAGGAGCCGAACATAGCCAAATAAAGTCACTCGCATAATTACCCTCAACCCGATCGTGTCGTAGTATTAATTGGAAACACAACAATATTGATTTTTTTTCCTTGTGCCGCAAATGTTGACTCATAAAGGCTTACATTAGCTAGCTCAAAAAGTATATGTGGACATCCCGCCAAATTTATGTTTGTATGATTGTCCAACCAAAGGCATCGGCTTGCTTTTAGACTTATACAGCTTTATTCGGTGCTCAAATCTCCGTCATTTGTTTTGGATACGGCTGTTCCCCTTTTCTGCTGTGCGGTATTGCTCCCTTGTTATTGTGGTGGCGGTCCGCAAGCTTATCCATTTGGTAGAACCAAAAATCTTTCCAGTACCTCGGCTGCAGGGACCCGGAAAGCCCGTCTACTACAACGCTTTACGACACTACACAACGACTCCACGTAACCTTTTGAACCATTCCACTATTTGGATCTTAACGCCGCCGGTTCTGCTTTGTCGACTTTCTTGTCGTGAACTTGATCCTCAGGTTCTCCTCTGCGACTGTGCAACACGAGTCCATTTGCTAATAAATTCATGTTGATATGACTTTGCTCAAACCTGATTAGCCGGCTCATCAGTTGAATTTGGCAAATCCTCATATATTGAAGAGAATCAACGTTCCTCGACACAAAAACCCTGGGAACAATACTGAAAACTGTTGTGGCCTCACAACAAATACACCCAGCATTATTAATTAATCCTCTAAAGAGAGAAGCTATCTAACGAACTAAACTACTACCGACTTAAATCCAACACATACGAAACAATGTCACTTAAACCTTCTCGATCATCATCATTTGACATTCCTTTTCGGCAACTACGGCCAAAACCAAAATTCAAGCTACGGAATTGCTGCTCCAAACAGTTCTTAAGTAAATTTTGAATGAAGAATCTTCAATCATATCTCCGTCCGGTTGCTTTGCTATGAAACCATCAGGAAAAGTAACTTGCCTCCCTAGAGCAATTAGCTGCATTTTTGGCCAGTGATATGAAAATACTATCTGCTGGAATGACTAAATCTACTCCCAAGGGTTCAGGGCTGCATGTTCGGAGCAGACGCGCAAAACGAAGTCAGGTGTAAGGAATATTTTAATTGAACAAAAAATATCAAAACATTTTTCAAAAGTGTGGGCGTAGCAGCTTTGGGCGGCTTGTGGGCGTGGCAAAAAGGTTTTAAGGCAAATCAATAGAAATTTACAAGACCCATACAAAAATGAAAAAATATCAAAACATTTTTCAAAAGTGTGGGCTTGGCAGTTTTGGGCGGTTTGTGGGCGTTAGAGTGGGCGTGGCAACATGAATCGACAAACTTGCGCTGCGTCTATGTCCCTGGAGTCGGTATGTTTAATCTCAACTTTCTAGCTTTTGTAGTTCCTAAGATCACAGCGTTCATACGGACGGATAGACAAACGGACAGACGGACATGGTCATATCGACTCGGCTATTGGTCCTGATCGGTTATTGGTTACTCTACGAGTAACGGGTATAAAAAAAAATCGTCGACATCATTTATTAAGCGTGTGTCACAGTATGTTACAGCATTTACATTGGTAGACAGAGACATTTGTAACGAATGGTTTTTTCTCGTTCTGCTCGCCACGAGTTGCAACGGCTATCTCAGAAAGTTTTTTTGTGCGTCCCACCAAATTTATGATTTGTGTGATTGTCCGACCAAGGAGAGAACAGTGTTTCAGATTTAAGTTAGCTTTATTCTCAGACCCCTCGATTCAGTCCACACCGTAACCGTTCGTACAGTGCCCTTTGCCGACTTAAGTCCAAGGTCCAACGCGGAACCGTTAGTTCTCGGTCTCCCCGTTTTGCCGGGCTCAAAGGTGTATTATTTCCTGCTTGACCTGGCTGCCCTTGACTCCTTCTGCATTTAAGCTGTTGCTAGGCAGCTCTTCAGTACCTTGATTTCTGGGGAGTCTTAAGACTTCTAATAAAATTTAACGTCCCATAAGTATGCTTTGTATTTGGCCATGCCTGAGGACGAAATAAATCTTAGCTAAGCCTTAAAATTTATATGTATCTTACACACCCCTGGCCTTACTGACAATAGACGAAATACGCTCTGAAAATTTATGTTTAGGGTCCAGAAGAACACCAAGATCATCAACCCGTATTATTCTGTCCAAAGAGCACCCACTTAGAGTCTAAGTCGCGTGTCTTGGGTTGACACGAAAAAAAGACAACAAGAAAACCTAATAAATCTAGTTTCCTAACAAAAAGTGAATAATTCTTTACTAAAATCAGTGTAGATGATATTTGTCTGAAGATTGTTTTTGAAGCCATGTATTACGAAAGAAGTGAGCTTTAAAATATTGGTGTTTGTTGATCTACGTTTTAAAAAAACAGTGCTAACATGGTGAAATAATTGACTTCTTCCAATATATGGGAGAACTGTGAAGATTCCTGAGATAAGTAGTGGCTTGCACAAGTCATCCGCACAGAACAGCAGACAGCCAAGAATTCCGTCGTGACCTGGCAAAAAGACAGGCTTAACACGTAAAAGCAGTGAGCTTTTGCCCAGAGTGGGAAACAATATTTAATTCGACCTTAATACCGCGTAAGAGTCCAGCTGCTCGGAATGATATAACATAGAATATGTTATTTGAAAAACTGGGCAAATAGATCGGATATTGTTTTATCCGATGTTACGTTATTTGAAAAACTGGGCAAATAGATCGGCTATTGTCTTATCCGATTTGACCGTAGTATTTACAAAAAACAAGAGAGAACGCTATAGTCGAGTTCCCCAACTATCTGATACGAAGGAGAGTCTTCAACACTGACAGTTTTCGACGGTTTGTGGGCGTTAGAGTGGGCGTGGCAAAAATTTGTTTGGAAAATCGATAGAAATTTACAAGACCAATACAAAAATGAAAAAATATCAAACCATTTTTCAAAAGTGTGGGCGTGGCTGTTTTGGGCGGTTTGTGGGCGTTATAGTGGGCGTGGCAAAAAGTTTTTTGGCAAATCGATAGAAATTTACAAGACCAATACAAAAATAAAAAAATATCAAAACATTCTTCAAAAGTGTGGGCGTAGCAGCTTTTACACGACCAATACAAAAATGAAAAAATATCGAAACATTATTTAGAAGTGTGGGCGTGGCAGTTGTGGGCAGTTTGTGGGCGTAAGAGTGGGCGTGGCAACATGAATCGACAAACTTGCGCTGCGTCTATTTCTCTGGAGTCTGTATGACTAATCTGAACTTTCTAGCTTTTGTAGTTCCTGAGATCTCGGCGTTCAACAGACGGACGGACAGACAGAGGGACATGGCCATATCGACTCGGCTATTGATCCTGATTAAGAATATATATACTTTATAGTATCTAGTATACCCTTTTACTCTACGAGTAACGGGTATAACAAACTTGTGCTGCGTCTGTCTCTGTCTCTGCAGCCTGCATGCCTAAATTTAGCTTTTATAGTTCTTGAGATTGAGTCGTTATAGGGATACAATGAACAAAGTACTAAACTACATTATTTAATGGCGAAATATTTTGGACATTCAGCATTCACGAATGTCTTGTACCGAAAAATAACGAGATCTAATCGCCCTTCCACTTTATGCATTTTGTCACAAATAAACTCATAAGGGAGGTTTCTACCTTGCCTAAAAGAGTACATCCGAATCAATTTTTAAATTAATAAAGGAATCGTACGCTCAACATTTCAAGGAATACGAGTTAATCAGATGTAAATCCCTTTTAATGGATATTACGGGTAAGGAAGAACAGGAGCAGGCTATCAAAGACTACCACCTAAAGAGCAATCACCGGGGAATTGAATAAACTTTAAATCACTTGAAGATAACTATTTATTTTCCGTACATGAAACAAAAGATTAATTCAAATTATTAATCCATGCGATACTTGCCAAACACTCAAATATTAGAGAAGACCATTGAAAAGTTAAATGAATATAGAGACCAACCAGTCGTAGTAAGCTCGGAAGATGTAATATTCAGAAATGAAAATAGGAGAAAAAACCTCACACCACGTTTTTCTAAGGACAGAGTGCTTAAGGATAACAAAATTACACTAATTTCAGCTAGGAAACAGAAGCTACACAATGCCAAGATCAAAAATAAGATTATAAAGAAACAAGTCCCTATCAATTTTACAGATTCACTTTCATCGCAGTCCAGAACTTAAAAGTCCAACACAAGCAAGACAAGAAAGAATCTTACAATTCCATAAATTTCCAACTCACTTAATAAACCTGCAGGATTTCATCTATGGTACGACCAACTTGGAAAGAGCAATTAATAAGCTTGAAAGAATGTAGATTCAGACTATGCTATCGAAAACCTACCAACTGAAGTGGTGCAGTTGAAGGCTAGAATTAAAACTTTACTACCAAAAAAGAGACAAAGAAACGTAAACAAAATAGTTACAGGTAATTTAGACGACACGGACGGACGCAGAATTCGGGATAGCTTGAATACTATTTCAGAAAATCAGAAAGACCCAACACTAAATGCAAACGGACAAGAGATAATTAATAACGACATACAGGCAAGATCTGGCAAAACAACAGAGCAAATAAATAGGAAACAGCAAATAATTAATAACTTTTTGAACACCTATAAGAAAAACATGTTCAAGACCGTAAACTCGGAACATACATACGATTCAATACGTCTCCAGGATTAACATGAATTTGGATGTTTTGTCAAACTATTTAAAAAATATATAGGAAAGCCTTTTGCTAACCAAACTACAGATTGTGCCCATTTTTATTGTATCCGAAGAGGAAGTAAACGTAATCAGACAAGAACACATATTTCAAATGTTAGAATTAGAAACTTTCATGATCATAATTAGGATAAACTTTAGAATTATTATTATTATAATAGATAGAGCAGTTTACAAAACTAAACTAACTTAAGTAATATAGCATTGGCTGCAGGGCCTATGGCTATGTTGGTTAACAATTTTTAATTATTTATTATTATTTTTTTAATCTAATTATTGGCTAATTAGTTAAATAATTACTGTGTTTGTTGTTCTAAATTTGTTTTTTTTTTTTTTTAATTTGGTGGTATAATTCTGTTTTTTTAGGAAACGTATGACTCTTTGTATGTTTTCTGGGTTGGGCTTGCTAAGAAGGTCTAGGGGGTTAGCGTTGCTAAATATGGCTGGGATGGACATGAGTTCATTATGTGGATTATTGAAAGATCTCCTTGGCAAAAAGGGCAAACTATTATTGTATTTCGATTTAGGTAGTGTTGGTGGGTTATGTTTGTGTGTCCTAGTCGAAGTCGTATTATTTTTATTTGGTCGAGTCTGGTCCAATTTTGGTGAGATTGTTTAAGGCAATCGCAGGTGTGTGTGTTATTCATATTAAGTGATTGGTACCATTGATTGCAGTTAGTAATGTTTTCTTTTTGTTTTGTCGCAAGTTCAGCTTTAAGATGTCTTTTTATATCTGAGTTGTTTATGTTTGGGGTGACAATTAGTGGCATATTGCTGATTTTGCAGCTTGATCGGCAAGTTCATTTTCTTTTATTCCTGAATGGCCAGGAATCCACATTATTTTAATTTTTGTTGCAAGACTCGAATGGCGAGGAAGGGGGCGCAGTTGACCCCTAAGGTAACTGTTTTTAGTTCAAAGTCTCGGATATCTCCTTCCTTGTTTCGGAACAGAATTCTTTGAAACGGGGTATGTTTTGGATCGACCCAGATCTGACGATACATTTTCGTAATGTCTGCGCTGAAGACGTATTGAAAATAACGCCATTTCAGGACCTGGATCGTTAGATCGGATTGTAAGACTGGACCAGCATGAAGGATATCATTTAAGCTGGTCCCATTTGCCGACGGACTTGAAGCGTTGAATACAACGCGAAGCTTTGTAGTGGTGCTTTCGGGCTTAACTACCGCGTGATGAGGAAGATGATACGAGGGAGAATTGTGAGTCGGTGGAACTTCTTTCATATGACCCAGATCCAGGTACTCCTGGATCACGCTGTCATATTGCTCTTTTAAGGGAAAGTCTCTTTTTAAACGATTTTCGTTTCTAAGAAACTGAGCTAACGCAATGGACCTTGAATATCCTAAATCGGATCCGGTATTCTCGGGGTCCCGGAACGGCAGCGTCACCACGTACCTCCCGCTTGCGTCTTTTGTTGTTGTTTGGAGGAAGTTCCTTTCACAATAGGAATCCGACTCTTTTACCATCTTTACTGGTAGATCCTCCACCTCCCAGAACTTGCTGAGAAGCGTGTCGAGCGAATCAGGGTCGCCTATTTGGTGCACCTGGGTCGTGAAGGATGCGACCCGTTTCGGCTTACCCTTGGAAATCGGCCCCGTTAGCACCCACCCGAAAATAGTTTCTTGGCCCAGGAGCGAGCCGCAAATATTTTGTCGGGTGCCATCCATCATTATGGATGGTAGAATGTCAGCCCCGATCAGTACATCAATTTGAGAGCTCTCAAAAAAGGTAGGATCTGCCCAGCGGAGTGCGGGCAGGTCCTTCAAAGAATTCCGAGGGATCGGATAGGAGGCAGTTTGCCTGAGAGCTCCGGAAGGACGTACGCTTCAGTGTCTAACTGTAGACCTGGCTTAGTAGGAGAGCGAATCCCGAAGTGACACAGCTTCGAGGATTTCGCGGAGACCGAATGATTTAACCCGGAGACTTGGGTCTGGGTGTTGCGGAATGGCAACTTGATGAGGTTGAACAGGCGTTCTGAAATGAACGTCGCCTCGGATCCCGAGTCGATTAAGGCTCGGGCTCGGTAGTTCGTCCCCAAATGGCACACGTCATTGATCGCTGTGCTCAGTAGGACGGCTGAAGTGCCGGACGCGAAAAAAGTTTGCACCGCTGAGGTGCTTGCCGATGCATTTCTGCTGGAGGGTCTCGGAGGTTGCTGTGTAGGGGGCGAGGTTGAGGAACTCGCATTTTCGGAATTTGGGGGGCTGCGATGCAGCAGCGTATGGTGCCTACCCTTACATGTAAAGCAGCTGTGTGTGCTTGTGCAGTCGCGTAGCTGGTGACCTCTGGCAAAACAATTCAGACATAGCTGCTTCTTTTTTATATAGCCGGAGCGCGAGTCAACAGACATTTGAAGAAAACGCGGGCACAATCTGACCGGATGGTTCTCCTTAGAACATAAGTCACACCCTTTCTGTTTGGTGCTGACCTTTGTCTCGAAGGATTGAAGCCTTTTTGGAACTGCCTGAGTCGGTTTCATATCTTCGATGGCTTCCAATGTCCGATACCTTTCGCTCAGGAAGGCATTCATTTCTGCCCAAGCTGGGATCTCGGATTTGGCAGTTAGCGACTGTTCCCATAAGGACAGGGTCTGCTTGGGCAGTTTGCTCGCGCAAAGGAAAACCAAGAGACAATCCCAGTTTTCTGTGGATACCTGGGAATGCGCTAGTGCTGTTAAACACCCCTGAATCGTGGATTGTAGCTCTTTCAGAGCATGACCCGATTCTTGCGAAATTGAACTCAAGTTAAAAAGGAGCTTGAGCTGGCTGTTGACTAAAAGTCGCTTGTTTTGGAACCGATCTCGAAGCGCCTCCCACGCTGAAGCAAAACCATCATTCGTGAGAGGAGATTTCGCCACGATGGCTTTTGCTTCGCCACTTGTTTTCGTTAGGAGATGGAATAGCTTCTCGACCGGAGTCAGCCTGGGGTTGTTTACGTAAATTGCCGTGAATAGGTCCCGGAAAGTGGGCCATCGGAGGTAGTCGCCATCGAAGACTTCCGTGTCGCATGGAGGTAAGCGGCAGCCGGCCGAAATTAGCGGCTGAGAGGGTGCTTGCGCGACTTGAGGCGTTGCTTAGTCGATTGTTTCGCCAATTTGTGCTGCACATGACTCGTATACTGAGTAGCAGTAGTCATATTTGGCCTGGAGAATAGACACTGTGTCGAGGGATCCTTCTTGGGCCATTAGGTCAGAGCATGTTTCGTACTCTCTTTCCACTTTGTCCCATAAGGCTCGCACCTGTTGCAGACGGACTTGTAACGTGTGTAGGGACGGAGAGGCTTGATCAGGAGTGTTGATCTTCGCTTCGAAAAGGCTTACGCGATCGCTGACGGCGATGAATTTATGCAACGCTGCGGTTGCGGGCGTTGGCTGCTCAGAGGATGCCGTTTTCTTTGTGGTAGAGCGTGACGCGGAGGAAATCAGTCCCGACAGCGGAGGGACTCTCGGATTTTCTCGATAGAGAAGACTCACTAGACGCTCGCGTCACTGGTCGGGAAATGACAATCCTAGGAGTTGTCTTCAAACTGGTCGATGGCAAAACCTTTGCTTTCGGAGTGGGAGTCGCGGTTTTGACCCTGGGACTAACGGACTTGGGTGCTGGCTTACCGCGAGTGGATAGCGGAGATTGCGGGTTGAACTTTTGTTCTTTTCCAGGTGCGGGTGTCTTTTTCTTTTCTCCCTCTAGGGGCATGCTCAGCTATGCCCTAGGAGAAGGAAGTCAAGAAGGCCTGCCCGCCGCAAAAAATGTGGAACCAAAAAAGAACCAGACACAGAGAGCACCCAAATCTGGATGGACAAAGAATCCCGTCGGAATTCGGGAGAAAGTTGCAATTGGGATCTGGAAACAATAGCTCAAATTTATATAAAAAAAAACTATGAATTGCAATTTCTAGAAAGGTAGCTAAAAAAAGCTACCAGCTGAAGTCTGGGTAATAGCCAATAATTTATAAAAAATCGCTACCGATTGGAAATCCCGGAAAAAAATAGCTAATATATAGAAAATAGCTATAAATTGGAATTTATGGAAAAATAGCTAAATAATAGCTACCAGATGCAGTCTGGGTAATAGCCAATAATTTATAAAAAATCGCTACCGACTTGAGATCCCGAAAAAAAATAGCTACTATATAGAAAATAGCTATAAATTTGAATTTATGGAAAAAAAAATAGCTAAAAAATAGCTAACAGATGGAGTCTGGGTCTATAAATTCGAATTTATGGAAAAATAGCTAAATAATAGCTACCGAATAGAGTTCGGATGATAGCTAATAATTTATAAAAATAGCTACCGGATTTAGGACCACAACGAAAAATCCCGACAAACGGATGCGAAACATAAACACCAAAAAAAAAACCAACAAACACGCCAAAAAGCCAAGTAGAGAGGCTGATAAATTTGGGTGGCTGAAATGGAGTGGGCGGAGTTGTTGTCCAAAATAATTTGGCTTAAATAATTATTAAATAATCGGGTCAGTTTTTTCTTAAATTTTGTCGTCGGACTTATTTATTTTATTTTATGTTTCGATTATAGGGTATTCTTTCGTCGCTATGCGCCGGTTTTTGTCAGGGCAATAAAGAACAAAGAGGAGACGAAAGAACTTGCACTTGGCAAGCCTATGTAAGTCGCGACTGTGTGTATGTATGTATGTATTATTTGGAGTTTAAACATATATATGTAATGTAATAACGGAAGAAAAAGTCAGATTTTATTTTATTCTGTATGTCGAGATTTGTGTTTTATTTTGAGCCAAGAAATAAAATTTGTTCTCAGTTCGGATTCGATATTATTTATTATTTTTTGTAAATATGTTTTATTTGTGTATTAAACTGGTTAAATATATGGAGTGATTTTTATATATGTATGTAGATGTAAATTTTTTTGGAATATGTATATGTATATTTATATGGATATGTATATTTATATGTGTATGGATATATATGTATGGATATGTATTTATGGGTATGTATAATTTTATGTGTATGTAAAAGTCACGGGATCGACTTCAATTTCGCACTTTATTACCACACTTGTAAATTAAGACTCACTTAAAACTAACATTTTGAGTACCGCGGGACCGCGGTATTGAGCGAGAGGAGAGGGGGAGAGCGCGAGGAGAGAAGGAGAGCGCGAGGAGAGAAGGAGAGCGCGAGCAGCGGTGCTTGCGAGCCGTGGAGGAGCTTTACACTGCTTACACTGCCGCTCAGTTGTTTGCGCCCTTCTGGCGTGAACACAGTTTAATAAAGGGTCTGTTGAATTTTTGTGTATTAGTCGTTGGGAATAGGGTCGTGATGATAGGAAAATGGTCGCTGCCAAGAATATCGTTTAGTATTTTCCAATTTGCGTGAGGGGCTAGGATTGGAGAGCAGAGTGTGAGGTCGATATGTGAGTAAGTATTGTGTGTTGAAAAGTGTGTGGGAGATTTGTCGTTTAGTAGAATAAGGTGTGTATTGTCGATGAATCTTTGGGTGTTTTTCCCTCGTGTATTTGTTGTTGGGAAGCCCCTCCATTGAAATCTCCCGTAATTAGAGATGGTGTTTGTATGTTTATGGCTATTGCTTTTAGATCGCTTGTGATATTGAGGATAGTGTATTGGATTGACTTATGAACTAGTAGTGCTGCGTCCCCAAATCTATTGGTGGCTATATTGGTTAATAGCTTATAGTTTATTGGAGTTGGAATGATATTAATGTATTGTATGTGGGTTTCTTGGAGGGAAATTATGTGTGGGGAGTATTTCTTAATGAGAATAAGGAGTTGGCTGTAGTTTTTTAGCGGTTTGGATTGATAGTGGAGTTGTTTTGACTGGTCCAGTTGTTTTTGTTTTCCATGAAGTGGTATGTGCTGTTGATGTGTGTGTGGTATACAAATTTTGATTTTGCCTTTGGGTTGTGTGTGTATTTGCGTCGTTTTCATCTGTGTTGTGCCGTTTGTGAGTGTTTTGGCATAGGAGTCTCGCAATTGGAAGCCGTGTCGTTTAAAATAAATACATTGAGCAGTTTTTGGTCTACTTTTTGTGTGGTTTTAATGGCTGTTAATTCCTGGTTTTTATAAAAATGGGGCATTTGCGGTCAAGTGGGCTGTGCTGATGATTCATTTCTGGGTTTTTTCTCCAGTTTAAGCAGTTTTTTTCGTTTGTGCATGTTTCTCCGTCGTTTGTGTGTTTTATTTCTGTGCAATTGGTGCAGGTTTCTAGGCTTTTGCATATAGGTGCTGGGTGGCCGAAGCGAAGGCATTTTTTGCATCGAAGTGGAACTGGAATGTAGTCTTGTAATCGGACTATTTCGTAGCCGATTCGTAATATTTCAGGGAGTTTGTGTATTCAAATGTTATAATGATCAAGCCGGTTTCAATTAAGGTGATGTTGTTGCTATCAGGGTTAGAGTTGGGGTTTTATCGTTTCATTATTTTTTTTACTTCAGTTACTTTTTGTTGCTCTTGTAAAATTGTGTCTTCGTCGATATATCTAAGGTCATTGCAATAAATAACTCCCTTAGAGAAATTTAATGTTTTATGTTCAGTTGCTGTTACTTCCACATCTGCGATTGTTGTTAGTTTAAGCCAGTTTTCTGGCTTGTAGTTCATTTTTAGTTTTTATTAATAGGCTGCCGTCTCTTGTTCGTTTGCATCCCTCAACTTCTCCTCCACAGGCAAATTCCACAGATTTTTTAATGATGAATGGTGATATTCCTTGTTATCTTTCCTTTTAATAACAATAAATTTTGGGTTACCTAATTGGGATTGGTAAGATTTTGAGGTGAAGTTATGAATGTCTGGTGGGGGGGGTGTCATGATTATTAGTTAAGGGCTTCAGCCCGAGTTATAGGTCTTGGTGCTTTTGTTGTTGTGTTTTTTTTGTTTTTCTTTGTGGTTGATATTTGTTTGTGCAAAATTTTTCTGATAAGAGTTTTGGGCTTGCGCCAAGCGAGGCTTTAAACTATAGTGGCACGACTTATCTTTTCGGAGGTTGAAGTGATACTGAAACTTTAGAATTAAAATACCTACATTTAAGAAAAATCACTACAAATTTACCCATAAATGAGTTTAAATTCTTAATTGTACCTAACTCTGCGAGAATTCAATATCAGTCAAAGACAATGTTAAAGCCGATTGTCTCAGTAACATACTTACTATGGAGACTGCAACATATAAAACTAAAGACATAGGAAATCAAGAAGTCATAAAAGAAATAAAACCAGCACACATTTTAATAATAAACACATTAAATACGACCATTGGTTCAAATTGTACCACTAAGATATCCATAAGGGGATCCGCGTTAGTTACATTCGAAACCTGCAAAGTACTTATCAACCAAATTCCATACGATAAGGAAGTAGCGCAATATGAGTAGAAGATAGAGGCCCACATTTCAATCATAAAAAATATAAATTTTACCGAGAACACAGAAGATATCAACCTGCATTAGCTGAACTTAAGATCCATCTATGTTTCCAATTCGATTATTTACTGGCAAAGGTTTACAACCACGAACCTCGGAGCATTATACTTACTCATTACTGTTAGTTGGAGTATTAGCGACAATATGCCTCATCAAGACAAGGAGGAGGGTTGCCTTTACCACAGTACAGCAGCCAAGTTTTGTGACGTTCACTCCTTCGTTTTGGCCGTCACTTCAATCCAGGGTGGGAGGAGTTACCGTCCCAGCCCCAGCATACCGACTCTCCAGCTAAGCCCGTTCGGCTTACCGTAGAAGTTCTACAAAATAACCAAAACATAAACAATGGAATTTATTAGGCCACACAACGAACGTTCAACGGCCTTTGCCGCAAGCGGAGAAAGGTTGACATGACATTCGAACAGGAAGTCCCTACTCCTCTGGATGGGGAAATATGAGGAAGACTCAGAAAAGAACCGACCCACTCAAGAGTGGACGACGCAGCACTTCAGAATTTGACACACTAAACTCACCCACTCAAGAGATTCAATACAGCACTTATGGATTTATAGATTTATACACTTACACATGTAGTATTTAAGGCCTTATGTATATTTACGTATTTACTACTCTCAGCGGAGGTCTCATTGTGACCCGAGATAGAATAAAGATTCAGAATATATTTTTATCACAGAACGAACTACACGTCTTGTTATTTAAAATATCAAACTCTGGACATCGGGCATCAGCTTGGACTCTAAACTCCAGCAACTCCAAAAACTCTAAAGAAGACACTTCCTCCAAACTATTACTCGGGCATACCCCAATTTCGCATGGCTATTGATTACAGAGATAAATTTCACATTTCAAACCTGAATAAATTATAAGACAAGGGAAATGCCAATATTTTACAACATTAGATTTGTCTAAAAGGTTCCATTAAATGGAAATGGACTCAGAAAACTGAATTTTTTACTAACTTCGGTCTTTAAAACGCTCCCGCTACATTTCTGCGATGCACGAATAATATTTGAAAATATAGATGGAGCACGCGAATTATCGAGCAATTACAGCATTGGTTGGGGAGAAAAGAGTTGGCCCCTCTGGAAGTTAATAGACGGTCGGGAGTCAGCGGATAATAAGAACGTGCGAAAAAGTTGCCGTAAAGAATTTAAGCGGAATTTAAGTAGAAAAGCTGTATAAGAAAGTTTTAGAATGCCGTAGTCAAGAGTTGTACAAAGCCTTAGCAAAGCCGTAGCAGAAAGCCGTAGCAGAAGCCGTTATCCAGTAAACCAATCGTGCTACTTGAGAGCTTAGACTATCTATTGTTATTATAACATTAATACTCATATAATTATAAATAAATTATAAACATATATTTACATATATATATATTGATATATCACATCAAGTCCTTTAGACTTAAGCATACAGGATGTAACTGAGACAAATCACCAACTGGTAGACTAAGCACCTATTGCTTAATCTAAGCATTTCTTGCCGTAACCCTCACACAATTGTATTGTTCCCACACTCAAAGTTCGGACTCGCAAACTTGGAATCTAAGAGCACTTGTATTCAAGAGCGAATGCACTTGAACACAAGAGAATTGCAAATATAATCAGAATCAGTAATTCCAATGCTCTCCACATTTGAAAACCTCGAGACCGTCAATCAATCCAGATAAAACAAGAGAGAACGCTATTGTCGAGTTCCCCGACTATCTGATACCCGTTACTCAGCTAGTGTAAGTGCGAAGGACAGTTTTTGGCGGTTTGTGGGCGTTAGAGTGGGTGTGGCCAAAAGTTTTTTGGCGAATAGATAGAAATTTACAAGACTAATACAAAAATGAGAAAATATCAAAACATTTTTCAAAAGTGTGGGCGTGGCAGCTTTGGGCGGTTTGTGGGCGTTAGAGTGGGCGTGGCAAAAAGTTTTTTTGCAAATCGATAGAAATTTTCAAGACCAACACAAACAGAAAAAAATATTAAAACATTTTTCAAAAGTGTGGGCGTGGCAGTTTTGGGCGTGGCAGAAAGTTTTTTGGCAAATCGATAGAAATTTAAAAGACCAATACAAAAATGCCGAGTCTGCAGTGGGATCCACCCGTTACGGAAATGCTGCCGATTTCTGCGCTTGAGTGCCGAGAAGCGGCTACGGGCTATCCTCGCCAATCGGTACTGCCCCCGCTGTCTGGCCCACGAACACTCCGACGGAACGTGTCGGCGAGGGGACTGCTGCAAAACGTGCGGGCAGGATCATCACACGCTGCTGCACCCCTTCCACGTCCGCTTCACCACGGCGTTCCTCGGCCTCTCATGAGGGTGTGTCCGTTGCGCCTAGGCAGTTTTCCGCCGCCCGTCCGAGTAGACCGCCGATTGCATCCTCCGCTCCGTCGCTGTCGTCTCTGTTACAGCGACACAGCGTCAACCTGCTACCGACTGCTATGGTGCGGATTAATACCGGAACTCAGGTCTTCGACACGTCGGCGGTCATCGACCCGTGCACGCCTACGAGCTGCATCGACGCGTCGCTGGCGACAGCGTTCAGACTACCAACGACCAGAGTTGGGGATGAGGAGGTTTGCTCGGCCACCGTGAGCTCCAAACGGGACAACAGCGTCCGGTTCGGGCGCATTCGCACTCCAATTCGGGAGCTGAGCTTAACAGTGCGGGCCCACTTCCGCGATATTTTCTTGGCCGACGTGATGCAGCCAGGTTTCCTGAATATCCAGGACGGACTGCCGGTGGCCCAGAACACCGCTATCGGATGGGTCGTGTCCGGAGCCTGCCACCAGCCATAGCAATGACCATGTTGCAACCCGGGTGATTGCAATGGGGGGCGGAATGTTAATGTGAGGGTCCACTGTACAGCCTCTGCGCACAGAGCTTTCTCTCTCGTCCGCGCTCGCCTTCTTGGGAACAATAGGGTGACTTCGATTTGCGAATTTCCTTTACATTTAGATGTTCGAGTCCGTACTCGTTACGCTCGCGTAATTCATTATTTATTGCGATGCTGACTATTCGTCAATGGACTTGGGATCAAAGTTTTTTACATCATTGTCCACTGTGTCAAGTTTCACTCTTGGAGTGAGGCATTTTGGTGATGCGGTCTCATTCTTCCGTTTAAGCTTGAGTTTAAAGCACTTTACAGGTGTGGTGTTAGCGTTTTGCTGCTTCGGACCAAATTTCTCCACTGGTGCGGATTCGTCCTTTTGTTTTGGGTCAAGGCATTTTGTAGATGCGGTCTCGTACGGACATATCGAAGTGGGCTTCATTAAAATACTCTGCTTTAATTTTATTGGCCATTTTATAGTGTATACTGTCAAATCTTCTTCTTCCTCTAAGCATATTCCCTTATAATAATTGTGATGATAGCTTATTGGAACATGCGGACTGGTTCGTCCTACCACGTTACTTGAGTGTCGAAGGCAGTCTGATGAAAATTAACGTCCATCCTGCTTTGCCCACTCTGATGTTCTCGTTGTCTCTTTGCCGGCCCATTACCATTCTCATTATTTGATGTGTTGAAGGTTAAAAATTGAGAGGATTGTTTGGTCTACCTTAAGTTAAATCCCATCTAAAAGTGTAGTACTTTCCCCTCTAATTAACAGGTATAGGGCAAGTCGATTATTGATATTGCTTAGTCATAATTTAGTCATAACCAAAACTATGATGCCTGCTATTAAAGTATCATTGATTATTGCTTTAATTTATATTTTCATTGTTCTTTTGCTTATGACCTTTTGATTTATTAAAATACTAATTTTCTGGATTAGTATCATAAAGACCTTGCTCCGTTGTGGCTTGTTTTAATTTAGAAATAGTATCAATGTTTTACGCGCTAGTGACATGTACAGTATATCTGACAATTTTCGATCTATAGAGGTTTCAATTGTTCTGTTTCTAATTCGAGTTTATTAAAAATATTCCAATATTGCACTTCTAATTTTTCTATTAACTTACTAATGCTATCAGGATATGTTCTTTCCTCCAGTTGTTTCACTACGATCACGTATGATCTGTGGTTCTTGAATGATGTTGCTAGTGTTGTCTTAATTTCCATCCATGTTGTTGCTCTTCTAACGCTGAATCTAGGATCAGGCGTTTCACTGCTCCATATGTTACATCTGCCTGCCGGGCATCTTGGGTGGGATATAAACTGAGCAGTTGCTCGACCTGGTTGACAAATCCGGACAGCTTGCCAGGTGTGCTGTTGTAGTAATGAAATTCTTTAATCTGATCCAAAAAGTTGTGAAACTGCCACAATGTACTAATTCTAGACTCACGGAGGTTTAAAATGTTATTTGGTTTGGTTTATTTAAACAAACGGAATTAAGAGATTTTAATAAACGTTTGTTTCCGACCGCACGTAATTTTTCTTATTTAATTTGCAGAGTTTATCTGACCACATGGGATTTTTATACCCGTTACTCGTGGGGTTAAAGGGGTATACTACATTCCACTCTAACGCCCAAAAACCACCAAAAACTGTCAGTGATGAAGAGTCTCGTTCGCACTTTCACTAGCTGAGTAACGAGTATCAGATAGTCGGGAAACTCGACTTTAGCATTCTCTCTTGTTTTGTTATAGAAATTTACACGCACGTAGATTCTTTTGCAGATCAATTTAATTTAGGAATCACTGTTTTAATTCGCTGGTAAGGTTCTAGTTGTATAGTTGTATGATCCTACCGACTACGCTTATTAAATGTTTGCAGTATTCGTAAATTATTAAACAAATTTAATTTTTATTAATTGTATAATTCAATCAATTTGTTTTGAAGAACACCGACCTTCTTAATTTAGGTCTCAAACTAAACTTAATTTTTATACCCGTTACACGTAGGGTAAAAGGGTATACTAGATTCGTTGAAAAGTATGTAACAGGCAGAAGGAAGCGTTTCCGACCATATAAAGTATATATATTCCTGATCAACTCTCAAACTAAACTTAATTTTTATACCCGTTACACGTAGAGTAAAAGGGTATACTAGATTCGTTGAAAAGTATGTAACAGGCAGAAGGAAGCGTTTCCGACCATATAAAGTATATATATTCTTGATCAGGAATATATATATGTCGGAAGCGTTTCCGACCATATAAAGTATATTTATTCTTGATCAGGATTCTTGATTAGTAAGTTAATAGAAAAATTAGAAGTGCAATATTGGACTATTTTTAATAAACTCGAATTAGAAACAGAACAATTGAAACCTCTATAGATCGAAAATTGTCAGATATACTGTACATGTCACTAGCGCGTAAAACATTGATACTATTTCTAAATTAAAACAAGCCACAACGGAGCCATGATACTAATCCAGAAAATTAGTATTTTAATAAATCAAAAGGTCATAAGCAAAAGAACAATGAAAATATAAATTAAAGCAATAATCAATGATACTTTAATAGCAGGCATCATAGTTTTGGTTATGACTAAATTATGACTAAGCAATATCAATAATCGACTTGCCCTATACCTGTTAATTAGAGGGGAAAGTAGATGGGATTTAACTTAAGGTAGACCAAACAATCCTCTCAATTTTTAACCTTCAACACATCAAATAATGAGAATGGTAATGGGCCGGCAAAGAGACAACGAGAACATCAGAGTGGGCAAAGCAGGATGGACGTTAATTTTCATCAGACTGCCTTCGACACTCAAGTAACGTGGTAGGACGAACCAGTCCGCATGTTCCAATAAGCTATCATCACAATTATTATAAGGGAATATGCTTAGAGGAAGAAGAAGATTTGACAGTATACACTATAAAATGGCCAATAAAATTAAAGCAGAGTATTTTAATGAAGCCCACTTCGATATGTCCGTACGAGACCGCATCTACAAAATGCCTTGACCCAAAACAAAAGGACGAATCCGCACCAGTGGAGAAATTTGGTCCGAAGCAGCAAAACGCTAACACCACACCTGTAAAGTGCTTTAAACTCAAGCTTAAACGGAAGAATGAGACCGCATCACCAAAATGCCTCATTCCAAGAGTGAAACTTGACACAGTGGACAATGATGTAAAAAACTTTGATCCCAAGTCCATTGACGATATAGTCAGCATCGCAATAAATAATGAATTACGCGAGCGTAACGAGTACGGACTCGAACATCTAAATGTAGAGGAAATTCGCAAATCGAAGTCACCCTATTGTTCCCAAGAAGGCGAGCGCGGACGAGAGCGAAAGCTCTGTGCGCAGAGGCTGTACAGTGGACCCTCACATTAACATTCCGCCCCCCATTGCAATCACCCGGGTTGCACATGGTCATTGCTATGGCTGGTGGCAGGCTCCGGACACGACCCATCCGATAACGGTGTTCTGGACCACCGGCAGTCCGTCCTGGATATTCAGGAAACCTGGCTGCATCACGTCGGCCAAGAAAATATCGCGGAAGTGGGCCCGCACTGTTAAGCTCAGCTCCCGAATTGGAGTGCGAATGCGCCCGAACCGGACGCTGTTTTCCCGTTTGGAGCTCACGGTGGCCGAGCAAACCTCCTCATCCCCAACTCTGGTCGTTGGTAGTCTGAACGCTGTCGCCAGCGACGCGTCGATGCAGCTCGTAGGCGTGCACGGGTCGATGACCGCCGCCGTGTCGAAGACCTGAGTTCCGGTATTAATCCGCACCATAGCAGTCGGTAGCAGGTTGACGCTGTGTCGCTGTAACAGAGACGACAGCGACGGAGCGGAGGATGCAATCGGCGGTCTACTCGGACGGGCGGCGGAAAACTGCCTAGGCGCAACGGACACACCCTCATGAGAGGCCGAGGAACGCCGTGGTGAAGCGGACGTGGAAGGGGTGCAGCAGCGTGTGATGATCCTGCCCGCACGTTTTGCAGCAGTCCCCTCGCCGACACGTTCCGTCGGAGTGTTCGTGGGCCAGACAGCGGGGGCAGTACCGATTGGCGAGGATAGCCCGTAGCCGCTTCTCGGCACTCAAGCGCAGAAATCGGCAGCATTTCCGTAACGGGTGGATCCCACTGCAGACTCGGCAACGGTAGGAGTTAGTACCTCGAGTACATCTGCTTTCCAATGCGGATTTGGAGACATCGTGCTTGATATGACTGGAGGAATACGACGGAGAGAGAAGCGGAAATCAGTACTGGTAAAACTACGAATTGGACTAACTACAAATCGACACAATGACGAGGAACATTGGCGTGGACAGGCTATGTGACCTAAGCCAAGGTGTTCTGGGATCACAGCGTGTTTGTTTATTTGTTTATTTGTTTATTTTGTTTGTTTATTTGCCCAGGAGAATAGACGGAAGAATGTCTGCTCCTATAAGGACATCAACCTGGGAGCTCTTAAAGACTTGGGTTCCGAAAGGGGGATGTCCGGAAGATCCCTAAGAAGATCTTGTGGAATTGGATACAAGGGCAGATTTCCGGCCAGGTGCGGAAGAACTTAGGCTGCGTTCTCTAACTGTATCCCAGGTCTGGAAGGTGATCGAAACGAAAAATTACACATCTTAGTGACGTGACCGGTCACGGTCCGGTCTAGGCCGGACACTTGGGCCTGGATAGTCTTGATTAAGTCGAACAGCCGTTCTGTAATGAAGGTTGCTTCGGACCCCGGGTTAATCAGAGCTCGCTCTTGGAAGCTGCCCCCCAGATGGCACATGTGAATGAGGGCATTGTCCAGTACAACGGATTTTAAACCGGAAGCGAGGGATTCTCTGAGGCGCCCGAGCCTTCTGGAATAGGTGCGGGCCGAGTCCTGGCTGTCGCAGTCGAACTTGGATCGTTGCAAATGGATTACCGCGGTGCAGGAGGTTGTGATGCCGACTGTGGCATGTGAAGCAGCTGTGGGCACTAGTGTAATCCCGTTGCTGGTGCCCTCGTTCAGTTCAGGCAGAGCTGCCTTCTCTTGACGTAGTCGGAGCGACCGTGGACATAAGCAAATAGGGTGCTTCTCCCTGGAACACCCCGGGGGGCGGAAGACACCCTGGTCTCGTATGAGTTGAGCCTACGCGGTGGGGAGCTTGCAGTTGCCGGTCTCGGCGGAAATTGTCCCGAAGCGATAGGCCGGACGTCGTCGACGGCCTCCAGAGTACGATGGCGCTCAGTCAGGAACGCATTCATCTCATCCCAAGTTGGAATTTCGGCCTTGTTACTCCCACAAGAATAGTGTGGTTTTACGAAGTTTTGCGGACACCATAAACACCAAGAGGCAATTCCAAGCCTCGACTTGAATAGAGAACGTCTTCAATGCTGTCAAACAGGTTTGAATTGTGCTAAGTCTTTTAAGGCGGTCCCGGACTCTTGGTGGACAGTGGGGAGGCTGTGTAATATCTTCAAGTGGCTGTTAACCAGCAAGCGTCTATTTTCATAGCGATCAGTAAGGCCTCGCCACGCTGAACTAAACCCTTCATTCGTCACCGGTGCTTCCGACACAATCACGTGTGCATCGCCACTCGTCTTGGCAAGCAGTTGAAACAACCTTTCCACCGGTGTGAGACGTGGATTTGGGATATATATCGCGGTGAAAAGGTGTCGGAATGTGGGCCACCAAAGATAATCACCAGCGAAAACTTTGGTGTCCACTGGCGGTAGACGACACCCTATCGTCGAAGGTGTGGGAACACTGACGGAAGCCTGAGTGGACTGGACTGCCGCCTTTTCTATTATCTCCTGAGGATTGGCAACACACCTCGAATAGACGGAATAACAGTAGCTGGATTTGGATTCCTCGGCGGACACGAAAAGGAGATCGTAGCAGCTATCATAGCCCTTCTTCACATTTTCCCATAAGGCCTTGATTTCGTCCAGATGGACTCGGCACATTTGCCGCGAAAATCTCTCAGGTTTCGAGGCGCACGGAGTTGAGAGGTTAGCTTCGAATAAGCTAGCTCGGAACCTTTTTAGGGCGATACCTACCGCACTTTGTGCCATTTTTGAGACCAACCGAGTCAACCTTGATGAATTCGTCGCTTTCTGTCCGTTGAATGGTAGCCTTTGGCTTTAACTGAGACGGCCGCGGAGATGCGGATTGGGACCTGTCCAAGCGGATTGAAGGGATCGTAAGCGTCTTCTTGTCGCCTCCCGTGGGCATTCTCAGAATCGACTTCTGCTGATCAGGGCTTTTCACCTGATTTGGGCAACGGGTGCCTTGAAGGAAGCAGCTAGACGGTCACACTAAGGCTCTTGGCGCGACAAGCTTGTCGTCGCCGAAAGAAGAGACGAGTTACGTGAACAGCCAACTGGCAAGCGGCCGCTGAAGCCGGTTGAAATAAATGTGCGCCGCGACTCCGGAGCGAAAACTGGCGAAAGTTGCGCGGGCGGATGGTGCCCTATGGGGAGTGGACAACAGAATTGGAAACGGGAGTATAGGCAAGAAGATCCGAGATCTCGATGTCGTCGGGCATAAATATGTGAATACAAATATTAATATTTCGTTGCTCGGACGTTGAGATTTCTTATATGTTGTTGGGTCAGAAAACCAAATTAGTTCCACGAAGGGTTGATCTTGTGTCGTAATTCGAAAATAATTAATTACTAATTCAGAAAATAGTTATCGCAAAAATTGACTTATTCTTAAACTAAATAATTGCGAAGCCGGAACGGATCCGAGATCTCGATGTCGTCGGGCATAAATATGTGAATACAAATATTATTATTTCGTTGCTCGGACGTTGAGATTTCTTATATGTTGTTGGGTCAGAAAACCAAATTAGTTCCACGAAGGGTTGATCTTGTGTCGTAATTCGAAAATAATTAATTACTAATTCAGAAAATAGTTATCGCAAAAATTGACTTATTCTTAAACTAAATAATTGCGAAGCCGGAACAGTGGAATTAAAACCTTGGCTGTTATGCCGTCGGCAAGCTGTGTGTGCGTAAGGGACGGAAGATAGAGGGAGAACAAACAACAACACCGCGGCCTCTGCAGCGGTTAACTCGATACTGTACAACAAAACAATCGCGGTCCCGCCCCTCTGGATTTGTAATAAAGTTGTTGTTTTTGTCTCTCTTTTAGTTCGTATTTATATTATTTCGTTATTTAATAATTTATTAAATTTATTTAATATTGTGAGAGCGGTTTTAAACCATTTGCAAGTATTCAATTTATTATCTAAAGCGATAACTAAAGAGATTCCAGGTAATTGAAGGGCAGCATTACCATTTTTGTCTGGGATAAGTGATTAACATTCCCTAACGCAAGATCACCCGAAATGCAACTCTACTGCTGTTAAAAGCTTACCGCCTTTATTGTCGGCTTCAATTCGGTCTCTTGCTATACTGATCTGAATGAAGAAAGACATATAACGTAGTGCTTGTGCGAAATTAATTAAACCCGCGTGTTCAATAAGTCACGTGCAAATCGAAAAGACCAGCTGGAGCACCGATTCAGACAGAATCTGGTGATTCTTATTTTCAACTGAATCAGGTATGTGGATTCTGTACAGTTTGGGATCAGCCTTCTAATTAAGGTTATCAATGGACACAGGCATTCAATTTCTGATATCTAGCGCGCACCCCAAAAAGTTTTTTTGCAAATCGATAGAAATTTACAAGACTAATACAAAAATGAAAAAATACAAAAGTGTGGGCGTGGCAGCTTTGGGCGGTTTGTGGGCGTTAGAGTGGGCGTGGCAATAAACTTGCGCTGCTTCTATGTCTTGGGAGTCTGTATGCTTAATTTCAACCCGTTACTCAGCTAGTGGAAGTGCGAAGGAGAGTCTTAAACTCTGACAGTCTTTGGCAATTTGTGGGCGTGGCAAACAGTTTTTTTGGCAAATCGATAGAAATTTACAAGACTAATACAAAAATGAAAAAATATTAAAACATTTTTCAAAAGTGTGGGCGTGGCAGCTTTGGGCGTGGCAAACAGTTTTTTTGGCAAATCGATAGAAATTTACAAGACTAATACAAAAATGAAAAAATATTAAAACATTTTTCAAAAGTGTGGGCGTGGCAGCTTTGGGCGGTTTGTGGACGATAGTGTCGGTGTGGCAAAAAGTTTTTTTTGCAAACCGATAGAAATTTACAAGACTAATGCAAAAATGAAACACAATTTTTTTCCTTTTTCGGAGTTGCCTTTAGTAGGCTTGAAACTAGGTGATCTGATGAAGCCAAGAGTCGGAGAAAAATGTCTTCGATAGTCTTTTCTCGAGAAAATTTCCGCGAGTCATGTGGTCGGTTATTTCGCACATTCTTATTTCGGGACTCCTGAGCTTCTTCAGATAGCTGTCCATCGGTAATTGCTTATTGGACGATTCGTGGGCCACGGATCAGAACTTTATGTACGGTTGTGGACACGCAGTACCATGGATATAATCGAACGAACGAAAAGGTCAGCAGTCTCGTTGCAATATATCTCGAACAAGTCTACTTTGACATTGAATTCACTGGAAATAACTTGCAATATGACATGACATCCTTTCATCAACTCAGGATCGACCCCAAAAATCCGAGCAGACGTTGCAGTATTTTTAAAGAAACGCCGAGCTGTATTTCCATTATTCGAGTTTCCCATGCCTTGTTTTGGTTTATTAATGATGAGATTCAATATGGTGAGATCATATTTCATTCAATAAAAGTCCATTTTGACAATACACGAAATGCGCGGTGCGCCCTGAAGTGCTGTGTCAGCTCACGCACGAATTCCCCCACACTGACTCAAACAATATCGTTTTCAGGCCAAATATGTAGGCAATGCTAACGGATTCGAATTTCACATACTTTTTTACGCGTAAAACCGTTGCCCCTCTTTTGAGTTGAGCATGGTTCATAACTAATTCTCTAGATATATGAAAAAAATTTGACAAAAATAAACTATTCGGCGCGCTGACCTTTTATTGTTAATAACTCCTTAAAAAATGCATGTAATTGATTTCTGCAAAAAATAATAATATTTGTAAAAATTACAGGATGGCTGGTTTTCCGAATGGTGGAGTGTTTTTATTTTCTTAGAGGGTAACAGAGATTCGCTTCTACAAAACTTTACGTGCGATTCCTTACGCGTACCTTTTTAATCTCTTCTTCTTAGTCTTCTATCGATCTCGATCATCATTCTACTGATCGATTACACTATAGGGTTTAGCTTAAACTAATTCTAGACAACAACCCGCTCGTTACATATTCTACATATCTCCAGGAACAACCTCCATTTTTTCGCGAACGTTTAAGTGTGTGCCCACAGCAAGGCATTGAATATATCGACCCAACCTTTTGGATTATGACACTTTAATGCCAGTGTCATGAAGAAAAATTAAGCTTTACCTGTGTCGGTAACTTTCGATTTTTTATTTTTGGCCAGGAATTTTGGATTTCCGACCACAGTGCGCCGCATTCTACGTGCGGATCGTCAGCGGATCACTTTCCGGACTCTGCATTCTACGTGTGGATCTCCACTCGAACGCCGCATTCCACGTGCGGATCTCCAAGCGGATGACGCATTCCACATGCGGATCATCAGCGGATCACCTTCCGGACTCTGCATTCCACGTGCGGATCACCAAATCAGACTCCGCCTTCACCCCCTGAAATGTGTCTGCGACATGTGATCAACTGAACAAAACTCGGTTTCGTTTCGAATGATTAAAATGTTTAAATTCAATTAAATCTGGGTAGCATTCGGTTTAAGGTTGAAAGTTGGTTAAGCCGAATATTAGATGTAGCTGTAACGTGTACATATTGTTGGACTTCGAGCTTGTAGGTAGCTTTTGTTCATAAAATCACTTAACGCATAAATCGACCTAACATCGGACGTCATCAGGCCTGCTGACTTCGTGGATCTTTCGTAAATACGACATAGCCGCCGACAAATTACACGTAGCTTGAATATTAACTTGAAAATAGTAAATATCGATTAGAATTAAGCGATTCGAATAAATTTTTGTATAGTAGCGATAGTTTTGAAGCAACGATTTAAATTGGAATTCAATGAAGAACACTTTTATTTTATTTTTATTATTACTTAGTTACTCGAATGTATTCAGCGGTTAATAATTAAATGGAGTTTATAACAATGAAGATTAATATGATTCAGTAAATATATAGAAGGTCGCCAGAGGGAGGAACGGTTTACAACAAAGGGGAATTTATGACTTAATTTAACATAATTCCAGGAGGGCGGAAATAGACCAGAAGAAACAATTAAACAATTAAACACAATTTAATTCTTACACTGCTAGCTGAGCTACCTTTCTGTCCGTCTGCATCTATATCTTCCCGTCCGCTCTTCATATTGCCTCTGTCTACATATTGGTAATGTGACGACTGCGATTCAAGAGTCAAAACAACCCACCCCAGCCCTGAACCTATCCGGCAACTTAGTTAGACGGGGAAGACTCTGGGGCGTAGATAAACAGTCGTGTTTGTTACAATATATTAATTCGAAAATTAATAATTTATTAGCAGAAAGTAGTTCCTGGAAAAAACGCAGATTATATACGTATACGAAATATGGGCATGCATGCAAATGTATGGGCACAGTTGGGTAATTGTGTACATATGTATGTATCTATGTATAATGTATGATCATATGAACATATGTGGATATGTATAATGTATGAACATATGACCATATGTATGTTACATACATACATACATATATGACCGTTTGCTCGTTGATGTACGAAAAAAGAATGGAACCAAGCGAAGACGGATTGAAAAGGAAAATGTCGATCGATGAGGAAAACTGAGTTTCTCACCTGCCGTTGTATCGGCCGGGAACTGCTGGCAGAACAATATCCTGGTTTGAAGGACGAATGTGTAGGGGTGCTCGTCCTCCAAGATGTGTTGAGCTGACTGTCGGAATGGGGACGAATTCCCACGGCGCAAACGAATATATCGCAAAAGGGATCACGAAGAAGAAGAACAGCAAGCGTTAGCGTCGTGGGAATTTGTTGTTTATTCGGGTGCATAAATAAGACTAATTGTAGCTTAAAACTAGAGCGGCGCTCTTACCCGCTTTACATCGCTAAAGCGGGCTCGGGTGATCGGGTGCGCTTGGAGAGCGCGAGCTCGGATGAGAGCGAGAGCTTAAGTGCGTAAGAGGGGCGAGCGCGGAAGAGAGCGAAAGCTCTGTGCGCAGAGGCCGTACAGTGGCCCCTCACATAAACAACGATGAAATTACTGTCAATGACTAATTCCCCATTCCTAGAATAGATGAAATATTGTACAAACTTGGAAATCTAAATACAAAAGAAAGGGATCAACTTTTCCACGTCTTGCTTGAATACAGTATTAAAGGAGAACATTTGAATTACACAAGTATGATTAAACACTGTATTCATACAAATCACGAAGACCCTATCTATAAAAAACCATATAAATACCCCCAAGCGTTTGATGAAGAAGTTAACAAGCAAATTAATGAAATGATAGAACAAAAAATAATTAATGAAATCGAAGTCCAATTTGGATAGTAAAGAAAAGCGATGCTTCTGGTAAACCAAAATTTTGATTAGTTATACACTATCGTAGTCTCAACGAGATAACCATTGACCACATATTCTCATCCCGTAACGGATGAAATATTAGACAAGCTTAGACGCTATCAATACTTCACAACGATTGATCTAGCCAAGGGTTTTCCCCAAATCCAAATGGATAAAAATTTAATTGCGAAAACAGTTTTTTCAACCAATCATGGGGACTACAAATATACACGCATGCCGTTTGGTCTAAAAAGTGTCCCTGCAACATTTCAGGGCTGTGTGAACAATCTTTTGGAATATTTCATTTACAAAGATTGTTTAGTATACCTGGATGACATTATAGTTTACTCCACTTTATTGAAGGAACACATTCATACACGTCGTATGCAAAAGAAATATTAAAATTCGCGTGCTATGGGAAATAATGAAAAAGTGCACTCAAATCCAAAAGAACAAAACCAAAAAAAACATTGGGGCGATCGACAGAGGAAACTTTCTAAAACGAGGCTACTTGATTGTTGCTATTGCTGTTCTTTTAGCAACTTGTAGTAGCCCGCCCAACCTTGACCATTTAAATCCATAAGTTTCCTAAGTTTAAGTTCGCTTTTCAATACCGTATTATATTTCTTTTCGGCACGGCCCCTCGGCAATAAGTTACCAATTCATCTCTAATTCATACATTTTATTTATAATACATACTAATTTTCAACATATTTCACCATTTAAATTGACCATTCGGTGTCCAAATTGGCTCAACGGTGCCAAAATCCGCATGCTGCGCACATGGCTGGCAAAAAGCTCATCCTAAGGTATCTCTCGTCCACGGTTGACATGAAATTACATTATCAGCAATGTGGTCAATCGTTCTGTGGATACGTGGATGCAGATTGGGCAGGCGATAGGCTTGACAGGAAGTCTTACACTGGCTACATCTACTTGTTGGCCGGTGGTCCAATTTCTTAGCCTTCAGAAAAGCGGAGGCACTGTCGGCGGCTTTTAAGGAGGCGTTAGTCATGCGAAGGCTAATTTTGGAAATGACAACACCCCGATCGTCGTGTATGGCGATAATCTGAGCGCGCAGGCCATAACCAAGAATCCTGTTAACCATTCCAGAACGAAGCATATTGATATACGTTATCATTTTGTTAGAGATGTCGTAAAGGAAGTTTTGTTATAATATAAATGTACAACCGACATGATAGCAGATATTTTGACCAAGAACCGTCCGAAGACCAAACACGAATTATTTACAGAAATGCTAAATTTGTATTAAATATAATTCGTAAACATGCATGCATTGAGGAAGGGTGTAGAAAATAGAGGCCCTGTATATTTTGCATATGATACAATGCACGCTTGTATTCGTTACCGATCATAGCCTATATATTTGTCCCTCTTTAACGAATCAGGACCAAAACCAATCCCACAAATATGGGGGGCGAAGAATTAAAAAGAATAAAGATTTAAAACGACGAAAGCTGTGAAAATTAAGAATTTGAACGAGAAAAGTTGTAAAAAGGACGTGTGTAAATGACTCTACGAATACGTTTATGACAAAGCGTATGTGTGTTAACGACGAGCAGACAGAGTGTGTATACTATCAGAAGGGGTGTGTAACGACAAGAACAACGAGTACAAAGAGTAAAAAGAAACATGTCTCGTCTAGCTGATTTTGATTTTGTTCTACAGGCATTAAAATAGAAAAGTGTTCGCCTATTACATAAGTCTGTTTACGAATATTGAGTTGAGGGTTTTGAATTTTCGGAGAGAAGGCGACCCTTTGATGAGAGAGTTTCGTAAGTCGCTAGTGGTGCGAATAAAAGTGTCATCGGCAGTAAGCTAGCCCAGCGAATTTTGAAGCAAGGGTTAACCTTCACTAAGTCACAAGCATTCATCGCCACATGGAAAAGGATTATGTGCAGAATAAGAAAGTTTCAATTATTCGATTTATTTTCTAAAGCGATTCCAGGTAATTGATGGGCAGCATTACCATTTTTGTATAGAATAAGAGATTAACATTTCCTAACGCGAGATCATTGCATTCCGGAACTCTGCTGCTGTTAAAAGCTTTCCGCCTTTATTGTCGGCGTCAGTTCGGTCTCTTGCTATACTGATCTGAATGAAGAAAGACATATAACGTAGTGCTTGTGCTTGTGAATCTAATTAAACCCGCGTGTTTAATAAGTCACGTGCAAATCGAAAAGACCAGCTGAAGCACCGATTCAGACAGAATCTGGTGATTCTTATTTTCAACTGAATCAGGTATGTGGATTCTGTGCAGTTTGGGATCAGCCTTCTAATTAAGGTTATCAATGGACACATGCATTAAATTTTAAATCTGGACACAAGCCAAGTCCGGTGATATCTAGCGCGTCACGCGCGCACCCCACGCAGCTGCGACTGTGGCGCGGACTACGCTACCGTCTTCAACAGGAGCAACTAGGAGACCCCTGGCCGCATTTCACGTGCGGATCTCCAAGCGGACTCCGCATTCCACGTACGGATCATTAGCGGATCACTTTCCGGACTCTGCATTCCACGTGCGGGTCTCCAAGCAGACGCCGCATTCCACGTGCGGATCATCAGCGGATCACCTTCCGGACTCTGCATTCGACGTGCGGATCATCAGATCGGACTCCGCCTTCACGTGCGCATCACCTTTACGGAATCTGCAAACATCGCGCCGATCACAACACCCCCTAAAATGTGTCTGCGTCATGTGATCAACTGAACCAAACTCGGTTTCGTTTCGAATGATTAAAATGTTTAAATTCAATTAAATCTTGGTAGCATTCGGTTTAAGGTTGAAAGTTGGTTAAGCCGAATATTAGATGTAGCTGTAACGTGTACATATTGTTGGACTTCGAGCTTGTAGGTAGCTTCTGTTCATAAAATCACTTAACGCATAAAGCGACCTAACATCGGACGTCATCAGGCCTGCTGACTTCGTGGATCTTTCGTAAATACGACATAGCCGCCGACAAATTACACGTAGCTTGAATATTAACGTGAAAATAGTAAATATCGATTAGAATTAAGCGATTCAAATAAAATTTTTGTATAGTAGCGTTAGTTTTGAAGCAACGATTTAAATTGGAAATTCAATGAAGAACACTTTTATTTTATTTTTATTGTTACTAAGTTACTCGAATGTATTCAGCGGTTAATAATTAAATGGAGTTTATCACAATGGAGATTAATATGATTCAGTAAATATATAGAAGGTCGCCAGAGGGAGGAACGGTTTACAACAAAGGGGAATTTATGACTTAATTTAACATAATTCCAGGAGGGCGGAAATAGACCAGAAGAAACAATTAAACAATTAAACACAATTTAATTCTTACACTGCTAGCTGAGCTACCTTTCTGTCCGTCTGCATCTATATCTTCCCGTCCGCTCTTCATATTGCCTCTGTCTACATATTGGTAATGTGACGACTGCGATTCAAGAGTCAAAACAACCCACCCCAGCCCTGAACCTATCCGGCAACTTAGTTAGACGGGGAAGACTCTGGGGCGTAGATAAACAGTCGTGTTTGTTACAATATATTAATTCGAAAATTAATAATTTATTAGCAGAAAGTAGTTCCTGGAAAAAACGCAGATTATATACGTATACGAAATATGGGCATGCATGCAAATGTATGGGCACAGTTGGGTAATTGTGTACATATGTATGTATCTATGTATAATGTATGATCATATGAACATATGTGGATATGTATAATGTATGAACATATGACCATATGTATGTTACATACATACATACATATATGACCGTTTGCTCGTTGATGTACGAAAAAAGAATGGAACCAAGCGAAGACGGATTGAAAAGGAAAATGTCGATCGATGAGGAAAACTGAGTTTCTCACCTGCCGTTGTATCGGCCGGGAACTGCTGGCAGAACAATATCCTGGTTTGAAGGACGAATGTGTAGGGGTGCTCGTCCTCCAAGATGTGTTGAGCTGACTGTCGGAATGGGGACGAATTCCCACGGCGCAAACGAATATATCGCAAAAGGGATCACGAAGAAGAAGAACAGCAAGCGTTAGCGTCGTGGGAATTTGTGGTTTATTCGGGTGCATAAATAAGACTAATTGTAGCTTAAAACTAGAGCGGCGCTCTTACCCGCTTTACATCGCTAAAGCGGGCTCGGGTGATCGGGTGCGCTTGGAGAGCGCGAGCTCGGATGAGAGCGAGAGCTTAAGTGCGTAAGAGGGGCGAGCGCGGAAGAGAGCGAAAGCTCTGTGCGCAGAGGCCGTACAGTGGCCCCTCACATAAACAACGATGAAATTACTGTCAATGACTAATTCCCCATTCCTAGAATAGATGAAATATTGTACAAACTTGGAAATCTAAATACAAAAGAAAGGGATCAACTTTTCCACGTCTTGCTTGAATACAGTATTAAAGGAGAACATTTGAATTACACAAGTATGATTAAACACTGTATTCATACAAATCACGAAGACCCTATCTATAAAAAACCATATAAATACCCCCAAGCGTTTGATGAAGAAGTTAACAAGCAAATTAATGAAATGATAGAACAAAAAATAATTAATGAAATCGAAGTCCAATTTGGATAGTAAAGAAAAGCGATGCTTCTGGTAAACCAAAATTTTGATTAGTTATACACTATCGTAGTCTCAACGAGATAACCATTGACCACATATTCTCATCCCGTAACGGATGAAATATTAGACAAGCTTAGACGCTGTCAATACTTCACAACGATTGATCTAGCCAAGGGTTTTCCCCAAATCCAAATGGATAAAAATTTAATTGCGAAAACAGTTTTTTCAACCAATCATGGGGACTACAAATATACACGCATGCCGTTTGGTCTAAAAAGTGTCCCTGCAACATTTCAGGGCTGTGTGAACAATCTTTTGGAATATTTCATTTACAAAGATTGTTTAGTATACCTGGATGACATTATAGTTTACTCCACTTTATTGAAGGAACACATTCATACACGTCGTATGCAAAAGAAATATTAAAATTCGCGTGCTATGGGAAATAATGAAAAAGTGCACTCAAATCCAAAAGAACAAAACCAAAAAAAACATTGGGGCGATCGACAGAGGAAACTTTCTAAAACGAGGCTACTTGATTGTTGCTATTGCTGTTCTTTTAGCAACTTGTAGTAGCCCGCCCAACCTTGACCATTTAAATCCATAAGTTTCCTAAGTTTAAGTTCGCTTTTCAATACCGTATTATATTTCTTTTCGGCACGGCCCCTCGGCAATAAGTTACCAATTCATCTCTAATTCATACATTTTATTTATAATACATACTAATTTTCAACATATTTCACCATTTAAATTGACCATTCGGTGTCCAAATTGGCTCAACGGTGCCAAAATCCGCATGCTGCGCACATGGCTGGCAAAAAGCTCATCCTAAGGTATCTCTCGTCCACGGTTGACATGAAATTACATTATCAGCAATGTGGTCAATCGTTCTGTGGATACGTGGATGCAGATTGGGCAGGCGATAGGCTTGACAGGAAGTCTTACACTGGCTACATCTACTTGTTGGCCGGTGGTCCAATTTCTTAGCCTTCAGAAAAGCGGAGGCACTGTCGGCGGCTTTTAAGGAGGCGTTAGTCATGCGAAGGCTAATTTTGGAAATGACAACACCCCGATCGTCGTGTATGGCGATAATCTGAGCGCGCAGGCCATAACCAAGAATCCTGTTAACCATTCCAGAACGAAGCATATTGATATACGTTATCATTTTGTTAGAGATGTCGTAAAGGAAGTTTTGTTATAATATAAATGTACAACCGACATGATAGCAGATATTTTGACCAAGAACCGTCCGAAGACCAAACACGAATTATTTACAGAAATGCTAAATTTGTATTAAATATAATTCGTAAACATGCATGCATTGAGGAAGGGTGTAGAAAATAGAGGCCCTGTATATTTTGCATATGATACAATGCACGCTTGTATTCGTTACCGATCATAGCCTATATATTTGTCCCTCTTTAACGAATCAGGACCAAAACCAATCCCACAAATATGGGGGCTCAACCTATCTGAAAAGTGCAAAAGTAAAACGACGAAGAATTAAAAAGAATAAAGATTTAAAACGACGAAAGCTGTGAAAATTAAGAATTTGAACGAGAAAAGTTGTAAAAAGGACGTGTGTAAATGACTCTACGAATACGTTTATGACAAAGCGTATGTGTGTTAACGACGAGCAGACAGAGTGTGTATACTATCAGAAGGGGTGTGTAACGACAAGAACAACGAGTACAAAGAGTAAAAAGAAACATGTCTCGTCTAGCTGATTTTGATTTTGTTCTACAGGCATTAAAATAGAAAAGTGTTCGCCTATTACATAAGTCTGTTTACGAATATTGAGTTGAGGGTTTTGAATTTTCGGAGAGAAGGCGACCCTTTGATGAGAGAGTTTCGTAAGTCGCGGAAAATTTGACAAATAACGATTTGGCTGTAATTTGCAACATATTGGGATTGCAACATAACAAGAACGATTTGATGCTACATATTTTCCGAAATTTGCGCAACGGAAATTTGCTTAAGGACGCAGATAAAGAGGACGACGAAGATGACGAAATATGAAAATGAAAAGAAAGAAGAGTGTCTAGCCGTCGAAAAGTTCGAGCGAAAAAGTAGAAGAGTTTCGATCGGTGCAAGGCGAAAGAACACCATGGAGAATTCTACTGTGGCGTCCGAAAGTAACGATTACGCTCCTGCCAAAGGTTTCGGCAAAATTTTCAGTGAACTTTCGAGATATTTAATACTCTATCAGACAATTTAGTGGAGATGAAAACCTTCCAGTTGAGGTTTGGGTTGACGATTTTGAAGAAATGGCTTCTATCATGTATTGGGATGACCTGCAAAAATTCATTTTCGCGAAAAGGTCTCTCAAGGGTCTCGCTAAAATGTACATTATGAGTGAACGTGGTATTAAAAGTTGGTGAATATTGTAGATCGCCTTGATCGAGGAGTTCAAAGCCGAAGTGAATGGTGCTCAGATCCATAAATTGTTGACCGAAAGAAAAATGAGTGCACTTATGCAATAAGTGATCGATGGCATTAATGATTTAAGTGTGAATAAATCTATATTGTATAATGCTAAGGACATGATTAGAGTACAAGGAAAAAATGAAGTGTTACGAGAAAATATGTTTGAAATGCGGAAAATCTGAAAACTATGATGAGAAGTTTAAACATCCGTACCCCAAAGACGCTGCTGCTCAGAAAAAGGTAAAAAGTGCAAAAAGCGGTACATATTCACAATTGTGGTGAGGTGGGAAATACCTCTAATCAGTGTGCTAGTCGGAGTAATTTTCGGAAGTGTTTCAATTGTAATAATTTTGGACATATATCGAAAGATTGTCCTTCAAGTAAGAAAGAAACGGTTACAAATCCGAGCAATACGCGTAAAGTTTTCGATGATAAATTGTCAATGTGTAAAGATATTTATATGAAGCAGGAGAAGTTTACAGCATTACTCGACACAGGCAGCAAATACAACGTTATAAGTGAAACTACGTACTTCAAATTGAATTCATTCGGTTCACTTAAAGAGGAATTCGAGGTTGACAGTCAAAAATTTCAAGAAAACTTTTTGATGGTTTCATCAGACTTTTTGGACGTAGACTTTGTGTTGAGCGCAGAATTTTGTAACAACGCTGAAATTCAAATTAATAGCGACAGTATAAAAATTATAAATCCGGAAAATCATGACGCTCAAACCGAAATAAGTTCGCTTATGAAAATAACAGTTGAAAATGCCAAAGATATAAACATCAACATTGACGGAATGTGCAAAAATGCAATCAGTCAAGGAAAACGCGAAGTTTACGACCTGATTAAGAACTATACTCCAATAAATACGAAAACAACCAGTGTCGAGATGCGTATCGTTTTAAGAGACGACATTCCTGTGCATTTGCGACCGCGTAGAATGGCGTAGAAAAGCGACGATCAAATCGAACAAAGACTGCCAGACGGAGTCAGCAAGCAGTCCTAGTCAGTGTAAGCAGTCCGGTAGTATTAGTATAGAAACGCAATAATACAACACGAGCTTGCATCGATTACAGAAGGAGTAATAAGGTAATAGTAAGAGATCTTTTCCTCTTCCCCTTATTGAAGATCAACTGGAGCAATCTAAAAAAAATGCGGTTTCTTTAAGAAGAAAATCGAGTTCCTAGCCCATGTACTAAAGAATCAGAAGATCAGTATCTCAAACGAAAAGACGAAATCTGTTACGAAGTTCCCTACTCCGACAAACCACAAACAACTGCAAAGCTTCCTAGGTCTGGTTGGATATTTTCGATCATCGCCAAGCCTTTGACAGATTTGATAAAACACAACGCCAAGTTTTACTTTACTGATAGGGAGATTGCTGCTTAAGACTTTGATTACCCAGAAGCCAGTGCTCAAGGTTTTTCATCCGCAGCATGAAACGGAACTACACACAGGCGCATCGATTGATAGTTTCGGAGCAGTTCTACTCCAAAAGTCACCTAAGGATAACCAGATTCATCCTGTTTACTATATGAGTAAAAAGACGACGGACGCGGAAAGAAAGTTTTGGATTCTCGAACTTCAAGAGTTTGACTTTGACGTCGAGCACAGATCAGGCACGCGCATACGTCATGCTGATGCTTTAAGCCGTAATCCTGTAATGATGATTTCTGACGAAAGCTTGCATATTAAATTGAAATATGTTCAATCGCAGAACGAGTAATTATAAGTCATTATTCACATTCTTGCTGAGAAAACTACTCACAATTTCTTTTTAAAAGCTGGTCTTCTTTACAAACTGGTTATCGACGATGAGTTAATAGTTGTGCCATTAACCCTCCAACCGGAAATTATTCGACAAGCACATAAAAAAGGACATTTTTCCGTAAAGAAAACCAAAGAAATCGTCGCAAAGGAGTACTACATTCCAAAACTCAAGGACAAGATCATACGGCAGATTAGATGTTGCATTGCGTGTATTATATCCAACAAAAAGCTTGGCAAAAAAGAAGAAGAGTTGCACCAGTTACCGAAGGAAGATCAGCCATTTCAAAAGTTTCACATTGATTTTTTGGGACCTCTTGAATCGACTCATAAGCTGTCATCATTCTAGCTGTCATTGAACCAACCAAAGAAATCGTCGCAAAGGAGTACTACATTCCAAAACTCAAGGACAAGATCATACGGCAGATTAGATGTTGCATTGCTGTCATCATTCTAGCTGTCACTGACGGATACACAAAATTTTTGAAGGCACAGAGCAAAATTTTTGGAAACCCTGTTCAAATTATCTCCATTCGAGGCACAGGATTCACATCTGACGAGTTTAAGCAGTATTGCGAGAACGAAAACATTGAACTTCATGCAGTAACGACTGGACTTCCCAGAGCAAACCGGCAAGTATAACGCCCAAATGCCACGATTGTGCCTGTCCTGTCAAAGCTTTCCATAGAAGTCCATAGACTGATCCAGCAAGAGTTTATACGAATGTTCCAGGACCACCGTGACGAGATAAGCCAGTCTGCCAAGAAACAGATCCTTGTTATTTGGGTCCATATAAAGATACCAAAGTCAAGCCGAGAGTTACCTACGATGGCTCTGGCATCACTGTTCATCCGAACACATGAGTTTTGACAAGGAAAGGAGATTGACGGAGAGTCGAAAAGCGAGGAGTTGAAATCGAGAGACCACACTGAAAAGACGTAAAAAACTACGACTGAAATACGACGACGAAGTTTATCAAACGATGTTAAATTCCGTACAAAATAATAATAATAATATGCAAATTCAGCAATGTAAGTTATCCAACCCGTAAACATAGCACTCTATCCCAGTTTATAAACAAATTTTAAATTTCAATCTAGGCGGCATTTCCTTTGTCTTTGTTTTTGTCATTGCCCTTGCCAGCGCTTAGCTCCCCGCTAAGATAAACAATCAAACTCCAAAAAAACACAGCTTCCGCTTGGAGACCAAACCATGGTCAACTTATTGCGCTTCAATCAAACTGCATCGGTCAGCATAATTGAATTTCACAATGCAAGAAATAATTTCAGCATCAAGCTTTTATTCTAAACATAATTGAAAGTTCAAGAAGTTTCCAAAGAAAAGCTTCTGGCCGAGGTTGAATGGATCAGGATTCAGAATCTAAGAGTCAGTCTGTTTCGGGATCGGATCGAGAACGATCGAAGATAAAATCAGATAATAGTGTCTTGTAATATTGTTTAAGTGAAAAAGTTTATCACCAATAAATTTATTAGAATATAAAAATAAAATATTTTTTTAAATAATTTTTTAACATCAATTTTAATTGGCGCCCAACTTGGGGCGGTGTCATTTAAAAGTTCTAAATAAATATTAATGATAATAAGTTAAATATAAAACGGAACTCGCGCCGCCAACAACCCATATTTTTAGAGGAAAAATTAAAACATCCTCATTAATCCAACGACATTTAACTACTGTGACAGTGATCGTGGAAAAACTTAATTGGAAATTAATTAATGCAATAATCCAATTAAGAAGTTAAAAAAAAGGTGGACTGAATACTTAATACGAATTACAAGAACACGATACTAAACAGAACTCAACAAAAACCGAACTCTACCAAACCAGAACTGAACAAGAAAAAGAAATGAAACCAACCCAAAAACTATAACCAAAATATTCAAAAAAATATATAATAAAAAATCAACACCAAGAAGGAAGGAAGAGCAAAGGGCCATCCCCCGCCACAGCTGAATACAAAAAATTTTTTTTGAAGGAAGACCCCAACAGAACTGAAGGAAGAATACAACGGAAAGTATCGTGAGCAGAATAAAATAATTTTAAGTCTTTAAACAATTTAATAAAACAAGATCAGGATATACAAAATACTATAAAGTGTAAAAAAGAAAAAAATTTAAAATCTATTTAAACCATTAATATAAGAAAACAATCTGGAAAATTTAATAAAAAGTTTTGAAGGAAGATTGAAGATTTAAATTTAACAATGGCAACCGGAGGTTCAGCACCAATACTCTCTGCGGGCGGGATATCCAACGCCAGCAATCTGACGATGGAATTAATTAACCGATTAATAAGTGTACAATTGAGTGAAGTAACCAGAAAAATTGAAGGGATAGAAGGGCATATAATTGCTAGCAAAAATGTAGTGCAAGATTATAAAATCCAAACAATCGACCCAACTATAAATTGTGAAACTACCCTAGAGGTTGTTAAATCTTTACCCAAATTCACAGGAGAAATAACCCAATATGTAGGCTGGAGAGAAGCGGCAGAAACTGCCATGAGTCTATACAAAATTCGAAGCGAACAATATTTTATCGCTTTAACAATTCTACGTAATAAAATCATGGGAGCAGCACATGATGCTCTAACTAACCATGGTACAGTTTTAAACTTTCAAGCAATTCTTTCCAGATTGGATTTTATTTATAACGATAAAAGACCAATCCATATTCTCGAATCAGAATTAAGCATCCTTAGGCAGGGACGTATGACCATTACAGAATTCTACAACGAGGTAAACAAGAAAATGACATTACTGATAAATAAAACCATAATGACATATGGAAAAGACAGCGAAATAACCAAAGAAACAAATAAAACAATTAGGAGCAACGCTCTTAGAATTTTTATTTCTGGATTGAACGGTTCAATCTCAGAAACACTATTTTCTCTAAACCCACCAGACTTGCCAAATGCTTTGGCAAAGTGTCAAGAATTAGAGTCTAACAACTTTCGAGCCCAATTTGCAAATAGGTATTATGGATTTAGGAATGAAAATAAAGGTCAGGGAAACAACTTAAGATTTAATACAGTTAATTCCAGACAGAATAATAATAATAACAACAATAATAATATTAATTATAATAATAATAATAACAGAATGAATAATAACTGGAATAACAACCTGAATAATAATTGGCCGCAAAACGGGAACTTTGGCCAAAATAATAATTGGAATTCAAATAACAATTCTAAGGTACAACCCCCACCAGAACCAATGGAAGTCGAAAGTTTCATAAAGTATCAAAATAGTCCGAATAATAATTACTATCGTCCGAGTAATAATTACAATAGGGGGTATAATAATAACAGACAGAATTATAATAATTTTGCACAAAGATATAATTATAATCATAACCAAGCTCAAAAAATTGAACCACAAATCCCATTAAAAAGGGAAGCAACTGGGACAGTAAGTCAACCAGCCCAGAAAGGTATGAGAATAAATAACATTGATGAGGATCATTTTTTAAATCAAGGTCCTACAGAGGAATGCCTCATATAACAAGAATAGACAGAAATACAAAAAAACAACTAAAAATATTAATTGACACAGGAGCCTCTTCTTGCTATATCAAAAAAGGAATTTATAAAAATAAAAAAGAATTACCAATTTACAAGAGAGTATCAACAGTTCATGGATACTCAATTATAAAATATTACCATATACTAACAATATTTGAAGCGAAACATATATTTTATGAAATAGAAGGTTTGGAATCCGACTTATTAATTGGGTACAATCTATTAAGGAAAATTGGAGCTAAAATAGATGTAGAAAAAGGTATTCTTGAATATAATGGAAACAAGAGAGAACGCTATAGTCGAGTTCCCCGACTATCTGATACCCGTTACTCAGCTAGTGTAAGTGCGGAGGACAGTTTTTGGCGGTTTGTGGGCGTTAGAGTGGGCGTGGCCAAAAGTTTTTTGGCGAATATATAGAAATTTACAAGACTAATACAAAAATGAAAAAATATCAAAACATTTTTCAAAAATGTGGGCGTGGCAGCTTTGGGCGGTTTGTGGGCGTTAGAGTGGGCGTGGCAAAAAGTTTTTTTGCAAATCGATAGAAATTTTCAAGACCAATACAAAAATGAAAAAATATTAAAACATTTTTCAAAAGTGTGGGCGTGGCAGTTTTGGGCGGTTTGTGGGCGTTAGAGTGGGCGTGGCAAAAAGATTTTTTTGCATATCGATAGAAATTTACAAGACCAATACAAAAATGTAAAAATATTAAAACATTTTTCAAAAGTGTGGGCGTCGCAGTTTTGGGCGGTTTGTGGGCGTTAGAGTGGGCGTGGCAGCATGATTCGACAAACTTGCGCTGCGTCTATGTCCCTGGAGTCTGTATGCCTAATCTCAACTTTCTAGCTTTTGTAGTTCCTGAGATCTCGACGTTCATACGGACAGACAGACGGACAGACGGACGGACAGACGGACATGGCCAAATCGACTTGGCTATTGATCCTGATCAAGAATATATATACTTTATATGGTCGGAAACGCTTCCTTCTGCCTGTTACATACTTTTCAACGAATCTAGTATACCCTTTTACTCTACGAGTAACGGGTATAAAAAGGAAAAACTAGAATGTTATGACAATGAAGAGAAAAACGATTTGTGTTTAATTGGAGAAAATAATACTCTTCCATTAAAAGAATATATTATAAAGAAATACTTTTGCAATCAAATAGAATATAAAACTGAATCAGTTATTGCAGAAGGAAGTAGTTATAGCTGGAGATCTTATAATCTCGAGCACGCAGACGATGTTAATTCCGTCAAATTACAATTGAAAAGTTTGGGACCAAAAAATCCTGAACATGCCGACGATGTTAATTCCGTCAAATTACAATTGAAAAGTTTGGGATCAAAAAATCCTGAACAAGCCGACGATGTTAATTCCGTCAAATTACAATTGAAAAGTTTTGGATTAAAAAATCCTGAACACGCCGACGATGTTATTTCCGTCAAATTACAATCAAAAAGCTTAGGATCAAAAAATCCTGATCACTCCGACGTTGAATTATCCGTCAACAATAAAACTAATAGTTTGGGATCCACAAATCCTGAACACGCCGTCGTTGAATTTTCCGACAAAGAAAAAATTCATAATCTAATAATAAATTCAAATCAACTGAAAAATTTCGAAAACAAAATTATGAATAAAATTGAAAAGGAGCATTCTAAAATAAATATGCAAATCCCTTTTCGAACCGATATTCGAGGAGAAATAAATACTGTCAATGACAGGCCAATTTATAGCAAACAATATCCTTATGCTATGTCAGTCTCAGATTTCGTTAATAATGAAATCGATAGAATGTTAAAAGAACAAATAATAAGACCTAGTAGAAGCCCCTATAATTCACCAGTCTTAGTAGTACCCAAAAAAGGTCAAAACGAAGATGGAACTCTAAAACACCGACTAGTTATCGACTATAAAAAATTAAACGAAAGCACAATACCGGACAGATACCCGATGCAAGACCCGTCTGTAATACTATCTAACTTAGGAAAGTCAAAATATTTCTCAACAATTGATTTGGAATCAGGATTCCACCAAATTTTAATGAAAGAGTCAGATATTGAAAAAACAGCCTTTTTATTAATAACGGGAAATTTGAATTCTTACGTATGCCATTTGGGTTAACAAACGCCCCCAGAATATTTCAAAGAGCAATGGACGATATATTAAGAGAACAAGGAAAAACTTGTCATGTTTATATGGATGACATAATAATCTATTCAAATACAATTGAACAACATTATACTGATCTAATTCAAATAATTAATATTTTACAACAAGCTAATATGAAAATTTCTCTTGAAAAATCGAAATTCTTTAAATTAGAAACAGCATTTCTTGGTTATATCGTTTCTCACAATGTAATTAAAACGGATCCTGAAAAAATTTCTACAATTATAAAGTATCCGATTCCAAAAAACATTAGAGAACTTCGAAGTTTCCTGGGACTCACTGGATATTACCGAAAATTTGTCCGAAACTATTCAAAAATTGCCAAGCCCTTAACCAAATACTTAGGAGGAGATAATGGTAAAATTTTAGAAGAATGTCTACAAAAATTACAATACAGTTAGATGATCCAGCTGTAAAAGCTTTAACGAACTAAAAGATAATTTAATAGCACAAGTGGAATTAGTCCAACCAGATTACAACAAAAAATTCACTTTGACAACAGACGCATCAGATGTAGCTATCGGAGCGGTATTATCACAGGATAGTAAACCAATTACTTTCATATCCAAAACTTTAAATAAAACCGAACAACTTTACGCTACTAATAAAAAAGAATTGTTAGCCATAGTTTGGGCTCTTAAAAATCTCAGAAATTATTTATATGGAGTAATCGGTATAGAAATACAAACAGACCATCAATCTTTATCATTTACAATCTCGGATAAAAACCCGAACATAGAAATGAAAAGATGGTATTCTTTTATAGAAAGTTTCACCCCAAAAATAATATATAAGCCCGGAACAACAAATGTCGTCGCTGACGCATTATCTCGAATAAAATTAAATAACCTTACAGACAGCGATATAGAACAATCAAGCTCAGATCAAAATACACAGCATTCTGCCGAAAGTAGTTTTGAAAATGTAATACAAGAGACCCGTAAACCGTTAAATCAGTTTCAACAACAACTGTTATTAACAACGGGAAGGTATACAATACATGAGTCATTGAAAGTTTTTGACAAGACACGACATATAATCGAATATGATACGCCAGAAAATTTAATAACAATATTAAGGGAATATCTACCACCAAACATAACGGTAGGAATTCATTGCACCTTAGAAGATCTTTATCATATTCAATTACCTTTAAAAAATAACTTTACTAACAAATTTCTTTTTACTAAAATATTTCTACAAGACGTGGAAAAAAATGAAGATAGGGCGATTATAATAGAAGAAACACATTGTCGAGCTCATAGAGGACTAGACGAAAACTACAAACAAATCAATAGATTATATTATTGGCCAAATTTACTTACCAAACTAAGGGAATACATAAAAAATTGTACAATTTGCAACGAAAATAAATATAACAGGCATCCAATTAAAATTCCTATTGGGGAAGCTCCTATCCCAACTAAAGAAGGAGAAAATTTACACATCGATATTTATTACGCGCAGAATCTCATTTTCTTAACTTGTATTGACACATATTCAAAATTCCTAGTAGGAAAAGAAATTCAAAATAAACTAAACATCGAGAATAAAGTAATGGAATTACTTCAACAATTTCCACACGCCAAAGTAATTATGACCGATAATGAACCGAGCTTTACCTCTGCTCAATTTAAATCCTTTGCACAAAGATGTGGTTTAACTCTACATTTCGCAGACCCCAGACATAGTACCTCGAACGGACAAATTGAAAGGGCACATTCGACATTAACAGAATTAGCTCGTTGCATAAAAGAAGAATTTAATCTCATTGACTATTCTGAAATAATTATTAGAGCCGCAAAAGAATTCAATCAGAGTATTCATTCTACAACAAACCAAAAACCTTTTGATATTCTCTATAATAAAATTGAACACAAAAACATTCCAAACATTCTGAAGAACACTCAGGAAAAAATGTTAGAAACACATAATGAAGGCCGTAAAGAAAAAGAATATCACGTAGGACAGGTTGTTTATGAAAAGAAACATGGGGAAAGAAATAAGCTAAAAACAAGATATAAAAAACAGATTGTTAAGGAAAACCTACCTAATAAAATAGTAATCAATAGTAGAAACAGAACTATTCACAAAGACAATATTAAGTTTTAACAAATATTATATTTCTTTTTGTCGCGGAACGGTTTAGGGCTATCGATAGTTAGTCAAGTTGCATTTTAGAGCCGCCAGAACTTAGAGATATTTGTGTCAGGAATCTCGTGAATGTGTAATTCGGGCACACTAAATCATGTAAAGTTATGCTTAATTTTGGCGGATAGTATTACTACGATTTGAGCATCACACTGAGTGGGAAGGGAAACTGCGGTATGTAAGATAAAGACTGTATTGCAGGTTAAGTTAACCATTGTATATCCCACAGAATAAAACATAAGACCCAAATACTCTGTTTGTTATCGAACACGAGGTGTTTTCTTGGGCGTTAAGTTGCAATGCACCCCGTGATAGTTCGAGCGTCGTCATTTTCTTTTATTCGCACTCTGCATTCGCAAGGTGCATTGGATTTGCACTCTGCGAGAAGATGCCAATGAAGCATTCGCCCCGGCGGAGCCCCAGACTGGATGTCGGGGGTGCTCCCGCAACTGCGACCACCACGGCCACAGCAACTGGCAAGCCGGCCAGCTCTGCGAGTGTGGCTGGTGATCGGCAGCGGCCACAGACTCCGAAGGAAAGTGGAGTAGCCGCCAGTGAAGCGGCAAGTAACCTGCAGCCCGCAGCTACGGGGCAGCTTACGGACTCCACGACTGTACAAGTGGCGGCCCTCATGGAAAGGATCGCACATCTAGAGTCGGAGCTGGTGAAGGCAAGGGCAAATGAAGGGCATGCAGAGGCCGCCAGGGATCCCGTTGGAGTCGGGGCACGCGGCGTTGGAGTGAGCGGTACGGCGAATACACCGCCATGTTTGAGTGAAACGGTGCCATGTCTGAGAGCAGCACCACGGCAGGGCTCGAGTGAGAGCCTGCCCAGGCAGATTATGAGTGACAATCTGCAACCGGAGCTTGGAGTGACGCCATCTTTGGATGCGCAGTTGCCGGCACAATTGAGTGCAAGTTTGCCGCCACAATTGAGTGGAAATTTGGCGCCGACGCTTGGCGGCCATTGGGCAAACGGGCAACCTGTCACACGGAGTTGTACAACAACAACAGTGAGCTATTCTCCGCCATTTTGTGTTACCGCCACGGCGCAGCCTGAACGAGGTTATGTTCACCCGCCACGGGAGCCAACACACAATTTGGAGGTATCAACGCCATCGCCCCTATCATATGGAATGGCGGCGACGAGCATACCTGGATGGACGCCACGCAGACTGCCTGATCTTCCCGAGTTTGAGGGTCAGCCAGAGGAATGGCCAATATTCTTGTGCGCGTTCACGGAGACAACGGCAGCTTACCAGTGTACAGATTTGGAGAATAACCAGAGGCTAGTGAAAGCCCTGAAGGGTGAAGCCCGAGCAGCTGTGAAGTCGCTGCTCATCCACCCCAGCAATGTGCAAGCTGTTATGGAGCAGCTACGATTCCGGTATGGACGTCCGGAGCTTTTGATCCGTAGCCAACTGGAGAGCGTGCGCGATGTGCAGCCAATACAGGAGGCCAACATCGCAAGGATCGTGCCGTTCGCCACAAGGGTGAGCAACCTGGCAGCGTTCCTGCAGTCAACCACGACCGGCAGCCAGCACTTAGGGAATCCAACCCTAATGGAGGAGCTGATCGCCAAGTTGCCTGTGAGCAAGAGGTTGGACTGGGCGAAGCACGCGGCTACGATACAGCCATATCCGACAGTGGTGCATCTAAGCGAGTGACTTCATGAATTCGCTAAATTGGTGTGCACTGTCACGGACGTCGGAATCAAGGAGCACCCGAGACGAAGGGTATTGCACGCGAATAGTGTTCGCGAGGAGGAGCGGTATGCAGACCGCCCCAGATGTTGCCCCTTGTGTGAGGGACAACACAGCATCAAGGACTGCAAGGAATTCAACCGAGCTTCTACAACGAGGCGGATCGAGTCCGCGAAGAGGTTGAGGTTATGTTTTTCGTGTCTGGAGTATGGACATATGGCCCGGTTCTGCACGAAGGATCGAGGATGCAACGTCTACGGATGCCGGATGAGGCATCATTACCTACTCAATGACCCAGCTGGACATCCCAGACGACCGCCAGTCGCAGATGGAGGCCGCAGGAGGGATCAGCGGAGCAGTCAAGACCGGCAGCTGTACAGAGACAGCGGCCGACGGATACGAATGCCACAGTCAGTGGATTCCAACGAGAAGAGCCTGCCTACGTCAGCTGCAGTTATAGACGCGGGACGTAAGGAGGATGAGAGGCGATCGACATGCGACCGCCAGGAATTATCGCACCGGAACTTGAGTTGTGTCGATTCGGATGGAGGTCACCTGCTGTTCCGGATTTTGCCCGTGACGTTGTACGGGGAGAATACGCAGGTCGACACCTACGCACTGCTGGATGAAGGTTCGTCCGTCACGCTCATTGACGACGAGCTCATCCGCAGCCTGAACCTGAGAGGCGAGAGTCGACAACTAAATGTGCAATGGTTCGGCGGAAAATCCGTCAAAGAGCACACAAGGATGGTTAGCCTGCAGATCAGCGCAGCGGGCAAGCCGAAGCGCCATGCGCTGAAGAATGTGTACGGAGTAGCAAACCTGAGTCTCCCGATGCAGAGCTTGCGTCGAGAGGATGTGAAGGCAGCGGGCGCGAGTGTGCGTCTGCCTGTAAAGCCGTACAACAATGCGGCGCCAAGGATCCTAATTGGATTGGATCATGCGCACCTAGGAATACCCTTCAGAACCAGGAGCTATGGATCTGGAGGGCCATACGCAGCAGCCACGCCACTTGGGTGGGTGGTATATGGACCGGTGAAAGGAAAGGCAAGTTCACCGCTTCAGAGATCGTGCCTCCTAGCCGTGCCACAGGATAATCTTCTGGAGAAGATGGTCAGCGATTACTTCGAGATCGAGAGCTTCGGAGTGAAGCCGGCACAGCCAGTCGCAGCTGGCGGAGTGGAGCTGGCGCCGTCAGTCGCAGATGACGGCAACGCACGGGCCCTGAGTATCCTGGAGGAGACGACTAAGCGAGTAGGCCGACGATACGAGACTGGGCTGCTATGGAGAGACGACGAGGTGAGACTGCCAGAGAGCTACAGTATGGCACTCAACAGACTTGTCAACATTGAGCGGAAAATGAAGCGCGATGTGGACTTCGCGCGGGCCTACAAAGGAATTATGGACGATTACGTCAAGAAGGGTTACGCACGACGACTGGAGCCCCAGGAAGTCCAGAGGTCCCAGGAAGGCAAGGTATGGTACCTGCCGCACTTCGGAGTAGAGAACCCGAACAAGCCTGGAAAAATCCGGCTGGTCTTCGACGCGGCTGCCAAGGTGAACGGAGTGTCCCTGAACTCAGCGCTGATGAAAGGCCCACAGCGCTACAAACCCCTCCCAGCGGTGCTCTTCCATTTCCGGGAAGGAGCAGTTGGGGTTTGTGCCGACATCAAGGAGATGTTTCATCAGGTATTGATGCAGCCAAAGGACAGATGTGCCCAGAGGTTCCTATGGAGGAACGGAGAAGATCGTCGGGAGCCCGACATATACGAGATGCAGGTGATGACGTTTGGAGCGGCCTGCTCACCATGCTCGGCGGATTATGTGAAGACCGTGAATGCTTCGCAGTATAGCAGCACGGATCCGCGAGCAGTCCTGGCGATCAACGAGTATCACTACGTGGATGACTACGTCGACAGTTTCCCCAGTGAAGAAGAAGCTATCGCCGTCTCGTCACGGGTGAGAGATATACATGCAGAAGCTGGGTTTAATTTGTGTCGATTTACTTCCAGTTCGGCAAGTGTGGTCAGAGCGTTGAACCCACTTGAATCCATCGCTAGCGTTAGATGGACCGAAGCTGAGGAGAAGGTACTAGGAATGTACTGGCAGCCAGCTACAGATGACTTCAAGTTCGGCGTCAAATACCATCGAGTCCCAAGAAGTGTGATGACAGGAGAACGCGTCCCCACGAAGAGGGAGTTCCTGAGCCTGGTCATGTCCACGTTCGACCCGATTGGGTTTTTGAGCTGCTACATGGTGACCGCTAAAGTACTAATGCGAGAGATTTGGCGGAGAGGAGTCGGCTGGGACGAGCCGCTACCAGACACGTTGGCCGCAGCCTTTGAGAGCTGGCGGCAAGGGATGAAGAAGATCGAAGAATTCCGATGTCCACGCTACTATTTCGGCGATGGACGAGTGCGGACACTACAGCTGCATATCTTCGTGGATTCAAGCCAGTCGGCGTTCGCAGCAGCGGCCTATTGGCGGGCCACATACGCAAGCGGAGATGTGCAGGCGCATTTCATATGTTCGAAGACGAAGTGCGCTCCGATGAGGACTATGTCAATCCCGCGACTGGAACTTCAAGCAGCAGTATTAGGAACGAGACTGATGGACACCGTCAAGCAAGAGCACGGTGTGGCGATCAGCAGCTGCGTACTATGGACGGATTCTAAGACTGTGCTGCACTGGATAAGCAGCACCCACCGGAGATACAAGCAATTCGTCGGAAACCGGGTGGCAGAGATCTTAGAATCCACGGAGGCGTCCCAATGGAGATGGATTCCGTCTGCCGAAAACGTGGCAGATGACGCGACAAGGCCGCGCGAGTGCGTGGACCTGTCCATTGGATCGCGGTGGCTGAGTGGTCCACCATTCTTACGAGGATCAGAAGAAAGCTGGCCGAGATCGCGCGAGGACTGGTATCCCCCGACGCCAGATGAAGAGGAGATGAAATGTGAGTTTGCCCTAGTCATGGCGAACTTTATATCGTTACAGAGATTTTCAAGTTACAACCGATTGGTGAGGAGCACCGCATGGGTGCTCAGATTTATTCGACGATGTCGTGGACTACGTAGCGTTCGAGAGGACCACGGACTGACGTCGATGGAGTGCGCTGAGGCAGAGCGCACACTGATAAGGCAATCACAGCGAGAAGCGTTTGCCGTGGACAGCCATGGAAAGGCCGCCAAGGGCAGCCGACTGTATGGGTTGTCACCGTACTTCGACAAGGACGGAGTGATGAGAGCCAGCGGAAGGATCGACGACGCGGCGTGTGTGCCATACAGCGCGCGACGGCCGATCATACTGTCTCACGAAGAGGCACTGGCGGAGATGATCGTGCAGCATCACCACGAGAAGATGTGCCACCAAAACGTGGAGGCAACTATTGGAGCGATCCGGCAGAAGTTCTGGATTACGAACTTACGGAGGCTGCTACGGAAGGTGATGAGCAACTGCAATGTATGCAAGCTGCGGAAGGCGCGGCCTACGCAGCCAGAGATGGGTCCCCTGCCAGAGGACCGGCTGGAAGCCAACGGATGGCCATTTAAGTATACCGGCCTGGACTATTTTGGACCGCTATTTGTGACTGTTGGACGTCACACAGAGAAAAGGTGGGTGGCATTGTTTACGTGTCTAACCACAAGGGCTATCCACTTGGAGATGGCCCACGATTTGTCTACAGATTCCTGTATAATCGCCATGAGGAACTTCATGAGCCGCCGTGGACCGGTGGTCAGGATAAGGAGCGACAACGGGAAGAACTTCGTTGGAGCCGACAGAGAGGCCAGGAAGTTCAGCGAAGTGTTTGAGCCTGCAAAGATCCAGGGCGAGCTGTCGTCCAAAGGAATCGAATGGATCTTCAATTGCCCGGCGAACCCAGCTGAGGGAGGCGCCTGGGAAAGGATGGTGCAGTGCGTGAAGAAGGTGCTGGCGCACACAATGAAGGAGCTCGCGCCCAAGGAGCACGTACTGGAGAACCTGTTGATTGAGGCGGAGAGTATAGTGAACTCTCGTCCGCTCACTCATCTACCAGTGACGGTGGACCAGGAGGCTCCACTGACACCCAACGATCTGCTGAAAGGAGTACCCGATGTTCCGGATCTTCCCAAGGATAATGGACAGGAGTCCAACGGATGCGCTACCAGGAAGCAGTGGCGCATAGCGAGAATGATGCGGGATCGATTCTGGAAGAGATGGGTGCATGAGTACCTGCCAACGCTTGTGCGCAGGGAGAGATGGTGCAAGCATGTCGAGCCCATTCGTCGAGGAGACCTGGTGTTCATATGTGATCCGGCCATACCACGAAGAGAGTGGAAGCGAGGCGTCGTGGAAGAGGTGTTCACCGGAAGAGATGGAATCCCTCGTCGAGCGGCGGTGCGGACTAACGATCGAGCCAAGACGATGATGCGTCCCGCTTCGAGGCTAGCTGTCCTGGACGTGGTGAAGGCGAGTGCTTCACGGGGGTGGGGATGTCGCGGAACGGTTTAGGGCTATCGATAGTTAGTCAAGTTGCATTTTAGAGCCGCCAGAACTTAGAGATATTTGTGTCAGGAATCTCGTGAATGTGTAATTCGGGCACACTAAATCATGTAAAGTTATGCTTAATTTTGGCGGATAGTATTACTACGATTTGAGCATCACACTGAGTGGGAAGGGAAACTGCGGTATGTAAGATAAAGACTGTATTGCAGGTTAAGTTAACCATTGTATATCCCACAGAATAAAACATAAGACCCAAATACTCTGTTTGTTATCGAACACGAGGTGTTTTCTTGGGCGTTAAGTTGCAATGCACCCCGTGATAGTTCGAGCGTCGTCACTTTTAAATTTACAGACAATGCATTTCTTGTTACTTCTAATACCATTCGTAATGATAGCCACTTCAGAAATAATTGATTACTCCAATCACGAATTTTTCCTGTTCAAAGACAAAAAGGATGTTCTTACTTACGAATCCTATAGCGATTTATTCCACGTAACCAATTTAAGTTCTTATAAAGAAATAATCAATGTCGAAACAGAAAACATAAAGAGAGACACTAACAAAAGATCACAATGGGAAATCACATACGACTTAGAAGTTATCGAACTAATTTTATCACAGTTAACATCATCTAGATCCAAAAGGGGAATTAATGAATTAGGCACCGTGTGGAAGTGGTTAGCTGGAACTCCGGATCATGACGACTTCGTCAAAATTCAAAATACAATCAATGACTTAATAGAAAATAATAACAAACAATTTATTATCAATTCCAAATTGTTTAAAGAAATAGAATCTCTTTCTGATGATTTTAAACATGTATTTATGGACCAAGATTTACCATTAAGAAAACATCGCCTAAAACTTTTAACATTTGACTTGCAAAATTTAATCGATACTATCACATTAGCTAAAATTGATGTCTTTAATACCAAAATTTTAAACCATGAAGATATAAAAGAAATATTAAGTCACGAATTAAGACCAGTAATCATTGCAGACCTAATGGATATCTCTGTGTTCAAAATCGTATTACATAAAGAACTCTTAATAATTTATGTAAAATACCCTATAGTTTATAACAGATGCGAAATATACTATGCTAGAGCGATTTCAAAAGGCGATGGAAAACTAGTAATAAGCAATCAAGTCGCAAAATGCGACAATACATATTATGAAATGTCTACATTTAAGACCGAACTTTTTAACAATTACTGTACTATAAGTAAGGAAAAAACTTGTTTTACCAAATTATTAAATGGAGAAAAATCCACTTGTAAGAAAATAAGGGAAAAAAATAAGGAAATAGATATCATCCCAGATGGTGCCATTTTTATAAATGGTTACAATATTGTTAACAACTCCCACTTAAATGGGTCATTTCTAATAACATTTAACGGAACAACCACAATAAACAACATTTCATATACCAATTTAGAAAGTAAAATTCTTGAATACATAACCACAAACCATTTTACAGATTATGAAATATCCGATTACATATTGTCCAATAACTCGGAACTCTCTCTAGATAATATAAACATTTTAAATCCCTTCATTAAAATAAGTAATACCAAGATATCACTTTCTTTTATATTATTAATTTTATTCATTTTGTATTTGATTACTACATTAATAGTAAAATTCAGATATTTTTTATTTGTAACCAAACAAAAACGCCCAGAACTAGAAAAACCAAATAATGAGGAAGTATTTTTAACAGAATTAAATGAACGTTTAAACGAAATTCGTAATGAAGCGGGACGCGTCATTTTAGAAGGGGGAGAGTTATCCAACCCGTAAACATAGCACTCTATCCCAGTTTATAAACAAATTTTAAATTTCAATCTAGGCGGCATTTCCTTTGTCTTTGTTTTTGTCATTGCCCTTGCCAGCGCTTAGCTCCCCGCTAAGATAAACAATCAAACTCCAAAAAAACACAGCTTCCGCTTGGAGACCAAACCATGGTCAACTTATTGCGCTTCAATCAAACTGCATCGGTCAGCATAATTGAATTTCACAATGCAAGAAATAATTTCAGCATCAAGCTTTTATTCTAAACATAATTGAAAGTTCAAGAAGTTTCCAAAGAAAAGCTTCTGGCCGAGGTTGAATGGATCAGGATTCAGAATCTAAGAGTCAGTCTGTTTCGGGATCGGATCGAGAACGATCGAAGATAAAATCAGATAATAGTGTCTTGTAATATTGTTTAAGTGAAAAAGTTTATCACCAATAAATTTATTAAAATATAAAAATAAAATATTTTTTTAAATAATTTTTTAACATCAATTTTAATTTATTTGGTTAATTGGTTATTGAGTATGAGCTTCATACATACATACATATTGCAGTTTTTGTTAGTGTCAGCACATTGCTGTGTAGCAATTACAGTAGCAATTACAGTAGCAATAGCAATAGCAATAGCAATAGCAATAGCAATAGCAATAGCAATAGCAATAGCAATAGCAATAGCAATAGCAATAGCAATAGCAATAGCAATAGCAATAGCAATAGCAATAGCAATAGCAATAGCAATAGCAATAGCAATAGCAATAGCAATAGCAATAGCAATAGCAATAGCAATAGCAATAGCAATAGCAATAGCAATAGCAATAGCAATAGCAATAGCAATAGCAATAGCAATAGCAATAGCAATAGCAATAGCAATAGCAATAGCAATAGCAATAGCAATAGCAATAGCAAATAGCAATAGCAATAGCAATAGCAATAGCAATAGCAATAGCAATAGCAATAGCAATAGCAATAGCAATAGCAATAGCAATAGCAATAGCAATAGCAATAGCAATAGCAATAGCAATAGCAAATAGCAATAGCAATAGCAATAGCAATAGCAATAGCAATAGCAATAGCAAAATAGCAATAGCAATAGCAATAGCAATAGCAATAGCAATAGCAATAGCAAAAATAGCAATAGCAATAGCAATAGCAATAGCAATAGCAATAGCAATAGCAATAGCAATAGCAAATAGCAATAGCAATAGCAATAGCAATAGCAATAGCAATAGCAATAGCAATAGCAATAGCAATAGCAATAGCAATAGCAATAGCAATAGCAATAGCAATAGCAATAGCAATAGCAATAGCAATAGCAATAGCAATAGCAATAGCAATAGCAATAGCAATAGCAATAGCAATAGCAATAGCAATAGCAATAGCAATAGCAATAGCAATAGCAATAGCAATAGCAATAATAGCAATAGCAATAGCAATAGCAATAGCAATAGCAATAGCAATAGCAATAGCAATAGCAATAGCAATAGCAATAGCAATAGCAATAGCAATAGCAATAGCAAATAGCAATAGCAATAGCAATAGCAATAGCAAAAATAGCAATAGCAATAGCAATAGCAATAGCAATAGCAATAGCAATAGCAATAGCAATAGCAATAGCAATAGCAATAGCAATAGCAATAGCAATAGCAATAGCAATAGCAATAGCAATAGCAATAGCAATAGCAATAGCAATAGCAATAGCAATAGCAATAGCAATAGCAATAGCAATAGCAATAGCAATAGCAATAGCAATAGCAATAGCAATAGCAATAGCAATAGCAATAGCAATAGCAATAGCAATAGCAATAGCAATTGCAATTGCAATTAATTTAATCTTTAATTTTATCATTATTTATCAATTTTACTCATTATTTATAAATTTTACTCATTATTTATCATTATTTTAAGGGAAGAGGGAGGTGACGAGCCAAAAAAAGGAATACGTTCTGACACAATAGACTTCGAAAGAGACATGGATGATTTACTTCTACCAGTTTTGGAAAACAAATACGTGTATCAAAACATTGAATCCGAATATTATCGCAAAACAATGCAAGGATTAGCGTATGTACCCTAATAATGCTGAAATAAGAACTAATAATTATTTCTCTAGGCATAAAGGTGGATTATTATCCGGATTCCATAAATTTTTTTTAGCGTTGAGACATAAGTCACGATTGTCTACTGATGTTTACACGTTATTATTTCTGTGCGATTTTATAAGCTTTTTTATTTTACTGTTTGGATTTCCTAAATTTGTGGTAAGTTTTCGTATACCAGGCGAGAAAAATGTAGGATCTCTTTCATAACTAAAACCAAGAGAGAACGCTATAGTCGAGTTCCCCGACTATCTGATACCCGTTACTCAGCTAGTGGAAGTGCGAAGGAGAGTCTTCAGCACTGACAGTTTTTGGCGGATTGTGGGCGTTCAAATGTGTGGGCATGGCAGTTTTGGGCGGTTTGTGGGCGTTAGAGTGGTCGTGGCAACATGAATCGACAAACTTGCCCTGCGTCTATGTCTCTAGAGTCTGTATGCTTAATCTCAACTTTCTAGCTTTTGTAGTTCCTGGGATCTCGACGTTCATACGGACGGACAGACAGACTGACAGACGGACATGGCCAAATCAACTCGGCTATTGATCCTGATCAAGAATATATATAATTTTTATGGTCGGAAACGCTTCCTTCTGCCTGTTACATAGTTTTAACAGAGCTTGCGCCCGACGTAGATTTCTGTAATGTGAAATTAGTGTACCTAAATATGTAAATTAATTTAATACAATTGGTGCAACTTAGTTAACTACTCCTCCCTCAGAATTAGGGTTGCCCTTGGCCGATCCCATTTGCGCACTTCCTTTAATTGAGCTGGCTCTAGTGGCTCGCTGGCAGGTTAGGCTGATGCGGATAAATTGCTCCCGCACCTGGCTTACTTCTCCACCGCATTTCCCCACCACATTATCCTTTAATCTTAACACCGTATCATTGTGTGCCACAGAAATAATGATGATTTAGTTGTAGACCATTTAAATTACAAAGTGCAACACGTAAGGGGATTGGAAAACCTTTACGGACGCAACGGACAAAATATCCCTGATGTCGGTCGGCTCCTCGACCCAAACACTCTCCAAATCAGCATGGTCAAAAATGTTTGGACTAACTATGTAAATTTTACCAAGAGTAATGGCTAGCATGAGATTTTGTAAATCTATGATAATGATTCTGTTACGAGTTAATAAAATCTCGTATAAATGCGCCGAATCTATTTTTTGAAACTTGTAAAATTTGATTGACGATCTTGGTGAGTTTATTAATTTGGATCTATGTTAGGGTATTAATTTCTTCTTATCTATTGTGTGCAATAGTTACTTTCGCTTCTGTAAATTTGATCTTCGTTAAATCCTAAGCGTTAGTTTTCCCTGCTACGAACCTTAACGCAGCTCCCAAGAAGTCTAGGCTACTGGCTACTCTGTGATAGACGCACAATGAGTCGAGCATGTCACGGAGGTAAGCGATAGCAATGCTCAGAAGCTTCTGCATGTGAGACTGGGGAAACAGGCCGACCATTCTGTTGGTTTTCTCCACTACTCGCCTATACCCAGAGAGGATAGTTGAGTGTCAAACATAGGCAAATTCCTCCTAGACTAAGACTCTATGACTCGATGACAGGAATGTAATTCGCTACGGAAATTCGCTAATATGGGTCGATTACACGGCCAGAAGACACAGTAGAAGCGATGATAACAACCTGTTATATGTGTGTTCGGTTAATACGTATTCAGAATGGCGTTACCCACCACCAGGAGAGGATGTAAAATGGATTATACTAAGAAAAATTATATGGTTTGATACATTGTGCTTACTGTAATGTGCTGATCGACAGAAAAGTGGAAGTGGAGTGGATGCAATTCTGTGTCGTCAAGAAGTTCCTGGTGGCAAGATGTTTATTAGAGACGGCCCTAGGATTTTTTAACTGGGCTGGAGAATTTTTGCGCTTCAGTCTGCTCTGACTACATACACGCGTAAGCGACTTCGCGAGAAAATTTTTGTGTGCGGCGAGCTTGGCTTGATGTTTACTCTTTGTCATCTGGATTTCCTCGTTGACGACATTGATCTGGAGGTCTCCATGGATGCTTTCGCTGCGTAGGTACCATAATGCCCCAGTTATATTTCTCAGAATCGCTGACTGAGCTCGCTGTATAATTTCAGTGTTGGTTTTTAACGCGTTTCCCCATAGTTCACAATTGGCATGCAAGAATAAGCCAGTAAAGATTGCCTGCTTCAAGCTTCATATTAGTCCTTTTATATTCTATATGTCGACGCGATGTATAGGGTATGTATAGGGTGTAAAGGACGGGGCCCAGCACACTACCTTGGGGGACTCCAGCATTAATAACGCGGTCGTGTGAAGTCGAACTGTTACTCCTGATTGATAACACTATTTTGAAGAGATTAGACTCGAATACTTTGTGGGTATTCTGAGGAAGCAGTTTTGTTATCTTGCACATTAGTCCTTCCAGCCAATTGACAAAAATCGGTCAAATGCTTGAGCAACATCTAAGAATGTGGCTGAGCAGTATCCCCGGTGCTCAAAAGCAGTACGAATTTCGTTTGTAATGCAATTAACCTGTTCGATCGTTCCATGATTTTTGCGAAAACTTAATTGGTGCGATGATATGGTGTTTCGCCTTCTTAAGTAGGGAGCTAGGTGTTTTAAAGATGCCTTGTCAAACAGTTTCGAGAGACACAATAGGCGACTGATTGGTCTGTAGGATGAGGTCTTTTGTCTTTGTCTGGCCTGGAAATCATCACTATTACCGCCTTTGGGGATAGATGCTCCCACTTTGACTAAAGGTTATTGGATTTATTGGTGGCAAGATTTTAGTTACTGCAGGTAGGACAAATGAGTTGCTAGCAGAATTTGGTTGGAATACGTTCTGAAGGTGATCGGCAAATGTATTTCCACTATCTTCTTCGCTGTGAATCCAGCTTCTAGAGGGGCCACGAAGTGGAACGACTGTTTCTGCCAGTGGATGATTATTTTTGTTTGCTTTTCACAAAGGGTTCTTCTTGCTGGTGGGCTATAGTGGTTCTATGTATAGATTCTGGGCACTTGCTTCCTCAAGCTTAAGTGCCCTGGTTCGTTTTTCAAGTACTAGCTGTTCGATGTCGCGAGTTGTCTTAATATGATTTGTCATTTTGTGTGTGTCTGGAGGGGTAGAGGCCTTGGCTGCAGCAACAAGTGTTTCCTCAATAGATTCGGACAGGCGGTCTCATCGGTAAACACTGTTGGAGTTGGTTCCATGTTAGTACAAAAATATTTTGTGTACATTGCCCAGTTGGTCCTTTTGGCTGTCAGTCTGTAGGACTGCTCAGTTATTTCTCTAGGCATAAAGGTGGATTATTATCCGGATTCCATAAATTTTTTTTAGCGTTGAGACATAAGTCACGATTGTCTACTGATGTTTACACGTTATTATTTCTGTGCGATTTTATAAGCTTTTTTATTTTACTGTTTGGATTTCCTAAATTTGTGGTAAGTTTTCGTATACCAGGCGAGAAAAATGTAGGATCTCTTTCATAACTAAAACCAAGAGAGAACGCTATAGTCGAGTTCCCCGACTATCTGATACCCGTTACTCAGCTAGTGGAAGTGCGAAGGAGAGTCTTCAGCACTGACAGTTTTTGGCGGATTGTGGGCGTTCAAATGTGTGGGCATGGCAGTTTTGGGCGGTTTGTGGGCGTTAGAGTGGTCGTGGCAACATGAATCGACAAACTTGCCCTGCGTCTATGTCTCTAGAGTCTGTATGCTTAATCTCAACTTTCTAGCTTTTGTAGTTCCTGGGATCTCGACGTTCATACGGACGGACAGACAGACTGACAGACGGACATGGCCAAATCAACTCGGCTATTGATCCTGATCAAGAATATATATAATTTTTATGGTCGGAAACGCTTCCTTCTGCCTGTTACATAGTTTTAACAGAGCTTGCGCCCGACGTAGATTTCTGTAATGTGAAATTAGTGTACCTAAATATGTAAATTAATTTAATACAATTGGTGCAACTTAGTTAACTACTCCTCCCTCAGAATTAAGGTCGCCCTTGGCCGATCCCATTTGCGCACTTCCTTTAATTGAGCTGGCTCTAGTGGCTCGCTGGCAGGTTAGGCTGATGCGGATAAATTGCTCCCGCACCTGGCTTACTTCTCCACCGCATTTCCCCACCACATTATCCTTTAATCTTAACACCGTATCATTGTGTGCCACAGAAATAATGATGATTTAGTTGTAGACCATTTAAATTACAAAGTGCAACACGTAAGGGGATTGGAAAACCTTTACGGACGCAACGGACAAAATATCCCTGATGTCGGTCGGCTCCTCGACCCAAACACTCTCCAAATCAGCATGGTCAAAAATGTTTGGACTAACTATGTAAATTTTACCAAGAGTAATGGCTAGCATGAGATTTTGTAAATCTATGATAATGATTCTGTTACGAGTTAATAAAATCTCGTATAAATGCGCCGAATCTATTTTTTGAAACTTGTAAAATTTGATTGACGATCTTGGTGAGTTTATTAATTTGGATCTATGTTAGGGTATTAATTTCTTCTTATCTATTGTGTGCAATAGTTACTTTCGCTTCTGTAAATTTGATCTTCGTTAAATCCTAAGCGTTAGTTTTCCCTGCTACGAACCTTAACGCAGCTCCCAAGAAGTCTAGGCTACTGGCTACTCTGTGATAGACGCACAATGAGTCGAGCATGTCACGGAGGTAAGCGATAGCAATGCTCAGAAGCTTCTGCATGTGAGACTGGGGAAACAGGCCGACCATTCTGTTGGTTTTCTCCACTACTCGCCTATACCCAGAGAGGATAGTTGAGTGTCAAACATAGGCAAATTCCTCCTAGACTAAGACTCTATGACTCGATGACAGGAATGTAATTCGCTACGGAAATTCGCTAATATGGGTCGATTACACGGCCAGAAGACACAGTAGAAGCGATGATAACAACCTGTTATATGTGTGTTCGGTTAATACGTATTCAGAATGGCGTTACCCACCACCAGGAGAGGATGTAAAATGGATTATACTAAGAAAAATTATATGGTTTGATACATTGTGCTTACTGTAATGTGCTGATCGACAGAAAAGTGGAAGTGGAGTGGATGCAATTCTGTGTCGTCAAGAAGTTCCTGGTGGCAAGATGTTTATTAGAGACGGCCCTAGGATTTTTTAACTGGGCTGGAGAATTTTTGCGCTTCAGTCTGCTCTGACTACATACACGCGTAAGCGACTTCGCGAGAAAATTTTTGTGTGCGGCGAGCTTGGCTTGATGTTTACTCTTTGTCATCTGGATTTCCTCGTTGACGACATTGATCTGGAGGTCTCCATGGATGCTTTCGCTGCGTAGGTACCATAATGCCCCAGTTATATTTCTCAGAATCGCTGACTGAGCTCGCTGTATAATTTCAGTGTTGGTTTTTAACGCGTTTCCCCATAGTTCACAATTGGCATGCAAGAATAAGCCAGTAAAGATTGCCTGCTTCAAGCTTCATATTAGTCCTTTTATATTCTATATGTCGACGCGATGTATAGGGTATGTATAGGGTGTAAAGGACGGGGCCCAGCACACTACCTTGGGGGACTCCAGCATTAATAACGCGGTCGTGTGAAGTCGAACTGTTACTCCTGATTGATAACACTATTTTGAAGAGATTAGACTCGAATACTTTGTGGGTATTCTGAGGAAGCAGTTTTGTTATCTTGCACATTAGTCCTTCCAGCCAATTGACAAAAATCGGTCAAATGCTTGAGCAACATCTAAGAATGTGGCTGAGCAGTATCCCCGGTGCTCAAAAGCAGTACGAATTTCGTTTGTAATGCAATTAACCTGTTCGATCGTTCCATGATTTTTGCGAAAACTTAATTGGTGCGATGATATGGTGTTTCGCCTTCTTAAGTAGGGAGCTAGGTGTTTTAAAGATGCCTTGTCAAACAGTTTCGAGAGACACAATAGGCGACTGATTGGTCTGTAGGATGAGGTCTTTTGTCTTTGTCTGGCCTGGAAATCATCACTATTACCGCCTTTGGGGATAGATGCTCCCACTTTGACTAAAGGTTATTGGATTTATTGGTGGCAAGATTTTAGTTACTGCAGGTAGGACAAATGAGTTGCTAGCAGAATTTGGTTGGAATACGTTCTGAAGGTGATCGGCAAATGTATTTCCACTATCTTCTTCGCTGTGAATCCAGCTTCCAGAGGGGCCACGAAGTGGAACGACTGTTTCTGCCAGTGGATGATTATTTTTGTTTGCTTTTCACAAAGGGTTCTTCTTGCTGGTGGGCTATAGTGGTTCTATGTATAGATTCTGGGCACTTGCTTCCTCAAGCTTAAGTGCCCTGGTTCGTTTTTCAAGTACTAGCTGTTCGATGTCGCGAGTTGTCTTAATATGATTTGTCATTTTGTGTGTGTCTGGAGGGGTAGAGGCCTTGGCTGCAGCAACAAGTGTTTCCTCAATAGATTCGGACAGGCGGTCTCATCGGTAAACACTGTTGGAGTTGGTTCCATGTTAGTACAAAAATATTTTGTGTACATTGCCCAGTTGGTCCTTTTGGCTGTCAGTCTGTAGGACTGCTCAGTTATATGTGGTCGATGCCTGAGAGTAAGTGAAACTGGTGAGTTATCATATTAAAGTTGCATTAAAGTTATTTTTCTTAAGTGCTTCTACGATACGAATGTATATTGGAGGGGCCTAAGCCTTCTTAGGTTCCTCTTTGGATGAGTTTTCCGCTTGTACACCTTCATCAGTAGAATTTGCCAGAAGCTCAAATCTGTTGGTGTTTTTTTGCTTTTGAACCACCGAACATAGCGGGGATATAGTTGCTGCTACCGTAGTAGGTGGAGCGATGGAGGGTGTGAAGGTGGCACGTGGTGTAGCCTGTGGTGTGAAAATTGTTGTCTTCTTTGGGAACCAGGCCACGACGAATACTACTATCAGTAGTACACCGAGCATGGTGTAAGTCGTTGTCGTATGGATCGTGGTTAAGTGTGTCTTGCTGATCTGTATTTTCGTTTCCAGGTCCTCCATCTTAGGCTCATGTATCCCTGGTTGTTCTTTTCCTCTTAATCGTCTCTGTCCAAGGTACGTCCAACTTCAACATTGCTGTGCCAAGCCTCTCCACCGCTTCGTACTGCACGTTGTTCACCATCGCCTTGTTTGAAGATTTCTCCATTGAATAAAGCGATGTAACCGCGATATATTTCTTTATAATAATAAGATGAAATATCTCCATGAATAACTGGTGTTATCACAAATTCTGTGTTATTCATGGGAAGCGGAATAAGTCTACGCAACGAAAAGGTTTTCTTTTTAGATATAGGCAACCTGATAGAGAATATTTATCCGTCTCCTGTCTGTCGAATAAAAAACTGGAGATTACTCCTATCTTCTCCAACAAGAGTCTCTCGGCAACATAATTTAAATTCAATCCTAACATGTCTATTGTAAGTGAAATTCTATCGATGTATTCAGTTCTATAAATATTTTTGTCTTCCTTTATAAATGTTTTGCTTATGATAGTTTTATAATTTTTTATGAATGTGCTTACTCTACTCTGCTCCTTATTTATATATTTCGTCAAATTTCTTAACCTTGCTGCCTGCCTTTTCCTGAGAGCTTATGATTTCTTTCAAATTTTCTTCTTCTTCCAGCATCTTCCCTATTTTTCTAGCTTTTTGCGTCATTCGCATCTATATTTCCTGTTATGACTTCAACAACCGAACCTAAACCATTGATCAACTCCCTTGTTCTTCTATGTTTGGGACATATATTTTCCAATTATGTTTTTACCATCTGTAGTTTGTTCTACAGTGATTTAACCAGGTCCCTGGTTTAAGACTCTTCTGAAATTTCCCCCAGTGTATTTTTCATACCCCTTCATAAGCCTTTCTAAGACCCTCCTTTTCTCCGCAACTCGTGGGAATCACATGGAGTCGATAAAAATAAATAAAAAGGAGTCAGTATCTCCCAAAAAATCTACTCAAACGGCAGTGACGACTGAGTCTGGCCGTACAAACTTCAAGGCAGCGAAGTTGGCGAGTGAGCCCATCTGCCTGGCCAACACCACAGGATCGGGTTCGAAAGAACCCCGCCTCAAATATGGGGCGACTGAATGCAAGCCGCCCAAAGCCGTCGCCATGGGAACATCTCCAGGCCCTAGTGCCATGATGCCCCTTCAGGCGCAGCCAAGGACGGCAAGCACTCAGTGGCAACCGGTAAAGGCAAACACACCTACGCAGAGATACGATCCTACGCAGCCAGGAGAGATCGAAAACGGCTCCTTCGGCTGAATGGATGAAGAAGGTGGAATGGGCTAGATCCGTTTTGCCAAACTTCGGCTAGGAAGCCCCCAAACCACCCAAGCCCACAGAGGTCAAAAAGCGACCTCCACCTAAGAGGGAGCGCTCCCAAGACGTTCCCTCCGACCCCTCGGCAAAGCGGCAACGCGTACAGCCAGGGCGAGATCGCGAAAAACGGCATTCTCCTATGCGTGGTCGATAAAAACGACCCGAGTGGCAGGATTCCACGAAACAAGTGGAAGTGGGTGGAAGCAGCGCTAGCCACAAAATGCTTTGAAATTCTAGCCAAAGAACCTGACCCCCCTCCTGTCTGCAAAGACGTGGAATGGTTCAAAGGCGGCGTCAAGGTGATCGCCTGTGACAATGAACGCTCTGCGGAGCTGTACAAAGCCGCAGTAAAGGAGGTGTATCAGGGCGCCGAACTTGTTGCGCTGAGCTGGTTTGACGTACCTTGCCGACCCCGTGCAAGGATCTGGATCCCGGCTTCCATCAAGGCGCCGGACCAGATCCTCACCATGCTGCAGCGTTGGTCATCCTCATCCTTAACAAGGAGTCCCTAGCTCCCAAACCGCCAAAAACTGTCAGTGTTGAAGACTCTCCTTCTCCCGAGTCGGGGAACTCGACTATAGCGTTCTCTCTTATTTTAATTAAGCACTTTGTGCGAAACCGGATACAATCCTGTCCAGGGTATGGTGATGGTCCCTCCTCCGCTGTACGGATCTCTTGTACATTTTCACTATCTTTAATAGAGGCAGGAAGATCAGTTAATCAGCGATGAATTTCAGGGAATGTTGCACTCCTTCTATTTTCTGCTTGTGGTTGACAACCTCCACGGTGTGTATCACATTTTCTGTGTTGTCGGAGGCTTTAGACTCCTTGCCGCCCATCCTGAGAGTTTCGTGGAACTATGGTCTTCCTTCAAAGTGTGTTCCTTGTTAGTCCTGTTATTTTTTTTAAAGGATGATAGCGTCCTTGACGTTTTTCATCGCGACTGGAGTTATCCTTGAGTCTTCCCGGCGATAGACTGAAGGATAATTGCCCTGGTATTTGATGTACTGATGATAACCCCGGGTATTGACTACGGGTGTTTTCCCGGGTACCGACTACGGGTGTATACCCGGTTCCTGACTGCGGGTGTTTTCTCGGGTACCGACTACGGGTGTATACCCGGTTCCTGACTGCGGGTGTTTACCCGGGTACTGACTGACCTTTCATCTGTGAGCAATGGTTTTTTTATACCGGCATAGAGCTTTTCCTGAGCTATTGGTCTTCTATGCCAAGTGTTCCCCTTTAGGAATCATATTTCTCGTTTTCTCCTATTTTGGGGAGTCAATACCCCTTCGGTGAAGTGTGCCCGGAACTGGTGTTAATTTTCTTTACTTTCTGCAATCTACTGCGACCGCTGACCGTGTCATCGGAGACTCGTTTATTGTCGACTTGCATTTTCTTTGTGGCAATCCAACTGAGTCAACGCGATGATAGTACCCCTTCCCCTGCTTTTAGATTCTTGTTTTGAATCTTCAATGTCTTATGATCTCACGAAAAGGGTGTACGCAACAATTGGAAATCCCAAGTGCAAGTCTTTCCCCACGGATTATATCGTGTCTTAGTTCGTTGCTACTTCCGAGGCGTTTTCAATGATTTTAAGGATTTTGTGTGCTTCCTAGTCTTCGGAATGGTACATTTCTTAATTGCTTCAATTTTTCCCGGATTTGGTATTATTCCTTGTCCCTAAGTATTCCACCTCTTTCCTCAGAAATTCCGTCTTACCTAACTGTAGTTTAAAATTAGATTCCGTAAGCTTTTTAAAAACTTTGTCCAAGTCCGTAATGTGCTCCTGCAAGGATGCTAAGAGCACCATTATGTCGTCCATATAAATGAGACAACATTTACCCAACAACTCTTCAAAGATGTTATTCATCAGCCTCTGAAAGGTTGCTGGAGCATTGTTCAAGCCGAACGGCATTCGGACGTTCCCTAAATGACCTCCCTCTGCGAAGGCCGTATTTGGAATGCCCTGAACCTCAATCTGATGATATCCAAACATAGCTCTACCTAGGTTATCCAATAAGTCATTTATTATAGGTAGTGGGTATCTATCCTTTATCACCTTCCTTTCCCTTTCTATAGTATTTAGTTCGAAATGTTGTGTTGTTTTAAATTCAACAACATTTATAGGTTTCTCCAAAAATAACTCCTGGTCCGACTCCGCATAATTCGTCCACTCTATCAAGCTTTGTCCTGACACTGCCCTATAGATACCTTCCGAAAACTCGATGTCCCCTTTTAATATGGTTCTGTTTATCAAGAAGTCCCCTTCCCCCTATCCCTCAGACGCACCGGAACAGATATAACCATTTTCGATTCGGCTTCTATTGTATACAGTTCTGATGGTCTATAGGCCTCAAAATTAATCTTTTGTTTTACACTTGCTACCTCAAACCATCCGTTCTGTATGTCAATAACCGCCTTCAACTGCTGCAACATATCTATTCCGATCGACCCCTCGGATAGCGGATGATATTTAAAGATAAGCATTCTTTTTTTACCAAATCCTCCTAACTTAGAGAACATTGGTAAAAATGCTTCCCTCTCAATCTCATGCGACTGCGTGATGGTTTTAATAGCTATTTTAATTTCCTAATATACTGTGGGTATGCTAACTCCGGTCGAATAAATGAAAGGTGGACCCTGTATCGATTAATAATTTTATTGATCGTTCCGGTGTAGTATTTATCAACAAATAGGGCAATGTCAAATGCCCTTTTCCCGTTCCTAAATATCCTGTGGATTGTTCGAGGCTGACTGCGAAAATTTGCATTATCCTCTTGAATATTGTGGAAGCTCTGACTGACCGATGCTCTACTGCCGTTCCTATTCATGGTGCGGCTCGGATTAAATGATCTCTTAGAATTGTTTGAATTGTACGACTGCTTCGACGGTTCCAAATTGTTTGAATTCTTGGACATCCTGGATAGTCCACTGCCTTTTGCGTTTGTTGGTGGTTCAATTGCTAGCTATTACCTGCCATTGTTGTTGCTATAACCGTTGTTGTTATAATCGTTATTTTAATTGTTACTATTATAACCGTTCCAATGCTCCAATGTTCCCGGTTTGTTTGGTTTTGATTCCATCTGGAGTTCCTATTTTGGTAATTGCGATATGGTCTTTGATAGCTTGCAGAATCCCCCTGGTTGAAATTACCTGCTAAGAATGGGTTACCCATCATCGGGTATGGAAGTCCAAAACCCGACTATCCATTCATGTTTGGCATGGCAAATGGCATTGGAAACGGAACCTTTTTCCCTGTGGACTTCCAACACTCCTTCTCCCAAAGGGCTTCTACCTCTAGTTTCTTCTCCTTGATATGGGACAACTCCATTATTGGGTCCTGCTCTGATCTTTTGTCCTCAAAGTGGGAGATCTATATCCTTTTAATCTGATCCTAATATAACTCCGGCTCGTTCAGATTCAGAACTCTATTCGCTGCTCCTACTATCTTGCTCCGGACTGTTCGGAGCGCTATAACTCCTATATTCGATCTTTCTTTCCCTCTAATCAGGCCTAATATCTGCTCAACTGCCGCTATTAAACCATCTATCTTTCTTTATTGACCGTCGTACTTCGGAATAATTTCCACAAGGTCTATTACCTTGATGGCTTTTAATACGCTTGGAGTTGTTGCCATTCTAACCTCCTGTCCGTCCGTTGGATTCAAAATAATTATTCCACGTGTATGTGTATTGTTTGTGTTTGTACGGAAGTCGCTGTTTTCTTAATCTTAATATTCTGACTTATCAATTATTTAGAGATGTGTTGTTTGTGTTAAGCGATGAGCCGCTGTGTACTTAGTCTAGTGATATAGCGTATTGCTAAATAAGATATATGTTAAGTTGCCGAAGTTGCCATAGGCCGAAGCATCTGTCGCTAGATAAAACACCTTTTTATAGTCTAAGTATTTGAGGATGACGTCCCCAGTTGCCAGTATATTACGTAGTTTCTCGAAGGCACGTTGCTGCGCTTCGAAAAACTTTACTTGGATGCTCCTGGACCTATGCCTACTGACACTCCCATTTTCGCCCTTCAGTATGGCTTGCTATTGATGCGAAATCTTTGATAAAGCATTGGTTGTAGCTTGGCCTCTGGAAATTCTGTAATGGGTTGCCACCTCATTATTGGGGAAAATGAACCATAGCAGTAAGTATTTGGCTTTTCCGAGATTCCTCTAATCATTGAGATATTTGGCATGCGGTATCTGTCTGGTATCGTCGTTTCGTTTAGTTTGCGAAAGTCTATTACCAAACGTATTTTTTTATGGTCGAGAATTTTACCCGTCCCTCAATTTTATACAACACCTAAAGGTGGGACTGTTGCTAATTTCGTGTCCAAAATTGAAGTGGAAAAGTTTGGAGAGAAATGGCAGGCCATTTGCTCCTGTGGCTTAAGAAGCAGCCCACTTTTTTTACAAAAGGCACAATAAACACCGATATTTATCTCAACAATATTTTTGGCAGATCTCGCAACAGCTCACTATGCCCATTTAACTTTGGCCTTACTAAATTCCAAAAACATATATTTTGTGTCAAAAGAGGAGGATCTACCAAATTGCGCAGAACATCACCCAATTGAAAGATATTGGGCTATTGTCAGACGCAATTTGAAGAAGAATGGCAGTCTAACCAAAAACATGGAATTAAGGAAAAAAAAACTGGATGCGTGCCACTCGTGGGGTTACCAAGGAGTCTGAGCAGGACCTGCACAGAGAACATTATAGTCGAGCTCCCCGACTATCTGATACCCGTTACTCAGCTATTGGAAGTGCGAATGAGAGTCTTCAACACTGACAGTTTTTGGTGGTTTGTGGGCTTTAAAGTGGGCGTGGCACAATGTTTTTTGGCAAATCAATAACAACTTATAAGACTAATACAAAAATGAAAAAATATCAAAACATTTTTGTGGGCATTGTGGGCGTGGCAGTTTTGGGCGCTTTGTGGGCGTTAGAGTGGTCTATGTCTCTGGAGTATCTAATCTGATCTGATCAGGAATATATATACCTTATATGGTGGGAAACGCTTCCTTCTGCCTGTTACATACTTTTCAACGAATGTAGTATACCTTTTTACTCTACGAGTAACGGGTATAAAAAATAAAAAATAGCCAGACGTAGATTGTAAGTGGTTTTTGTCAAAATTGTTAAATTGTGTTTTATACGATTTCTGATATGTATTCCAGTGCCTCCATGAGCTTTACCATCTGGATGATGATCATAGAACAATTATCCTGGTATATGAAAATTGTATACATTTGTGAGGTGCGTTTGTGATAGTAGCATTACGTCGATGTGTTTTTAATTATTGAATTGTGTGACTTCTTGTGTATGCGTGAGACTCCATTTGCGTTCCACTGAGATATACGTAAGAAGCCAATATGGGGATTTTGTAGATACAAGAAGTTGTATCAGGATATTTTGGTTTTTCATAAGCTCTTGCAAAGTATTTTGCATGAACGTCATAAAGTCTTTCATGCTTTGCTGTAGGGATAGCATCATAGCTTGGATGCCACAGTTAAGGGTTGAAACATCGGTTGTGGAGAGTAGAAATTGACTTTGTATGTGGTGTAACAACACGTTTGTTTAGGCGGCTCTTCAATTCTTTGTACACCACACAGCCTCTGTAGTTTGCAGTACGTTTTTCCCCGTAGTTACTGCATATCTTCACAGACATATCTTCCTTATTGTTGGGGAAGTTTGTGGTTGTATCAGGTTTGCTACAGACTTATGGACTTAGGTTGCAGTATTTTTGGCAATTAGTACATTGAACTGGATTGATACGTTTGTGCGCCTCCTCCATGGTGATTCGCCGATGTAGCAAGTACTGTAGATTGTATATTGGATGTACTACGTTTTTTTCAGTGCCTGGAGCTCGAGTTCGAGTTCTATTTTAAATAAGGATGCAGAAGTTTGTCTTTGGTTAAAATCCACAAAAATTTTCAGACTATGTTTGGGAAAACAGCAAATTGTATAGGCAGATTCCGTATATATCAGGAAACGAAGATGGTGATCTTGAAGCTGTGCATTCCGCGGAAGCTAAAGGAAACCGTCCTGCAAAAAAATCATGACTCCACAGCAGCCGACCATGTGGGAAGTTGAAACAAATTTGACCACACCGACGACAGAGAAGCAATAGGTAGAGGAAGGCAACCAGTGTCGCAGAAAGAAACACCGAGAAGATGATGAATTTCTTTGAGATAGTGCGGAGAAACATGGAGAGAGTTTCCTAAGACCATTCGTGAAGACCATTAGTGAATTGGTGACGTTGTATGGGCCACCATTTGTCGAAAGCAGCCGAGGGATTAGCGGACAGACTGGCTCCGAGGTTCGATGGGACGTACCAGATTGTGGATTTCGTATCATCAGTGATCTGTAAGATCCGCCATCGGTAGGACACAAAGGAACGCACGGTACACAACAGCGACCTAAAGCAAACAGGTGGAGGTTGATAGCGAGAACGGGGATGCGGATCCGATGGGAGAAAATGCAGTAGAACCAACATGACCCTTTAATGGACGGCGCCAGGTGCAGTTTAAGCGTCAGACCAAGCTGGAGTCAACGGAGAAAAGCCGCGAGCAAATTGGAATAATGCATCCCACAGATATACCCAATGGTGACGGTTTATTCGTCTTTATTCGCCACCGCTAGAGTCAGCTGTCCCTACTACCTGTGAACGGTAAGAGAGAAGCGACGCTTTCCCAACAAAATCAGTTCGTTACATCTGGCGCCCAAAAAAGTGAATTTCCCGGCATTATACAAAAAAAAAAATAATGTATGCGTAGAAGGTGGATCTACCGTTTCAAAAACGATATTGCATATCGCTGTCCGGAAGAACAGAGGACATGAGAAAGGCCCTAGCGGAGTAGCAAATCAAGTAAGGAAATTGTCTTTTCGCTTTGACGAAGGAGAAAAACCACTCGAATTCCTGAAACAAGTGGAGTGGTCCGCAAACACGTATAGTTTACACCTTAACACGTTTCCCCGAGCAATGATGGAATTGATGCAGGGAAGGGCTCTAAAATTGTTCATATTCAATAACAGGCACTGGAGGACTTGGGCCGAATTCATAGATAGTTTCCAAACATTCTTCCTGCCACATGGTCGAGATGCAGACACTAATAAGACCCCGGGGGTACGAAAAAAAGGAAACGCTAGAGATCATTAAGCACGCCAGACCTCCGAATTGCGTTGAGATCCTACCATGTGGACGACCTAGAGGCCAGTCACCACCCAGAGACATAATGGAACGACATTGGCAACTCGGGTCAGAACCCAACCCATGTTGCCAATCCGCAAGAAGCATGTCGCAGGTGCGGTGGACAAACCTATTGGGCAAGAGGATGCCGAAACCAGAGGCTGCTGTTCTGCTGGATGTGCGGAAGAGAAGGAATCAGAAGTACGGAATGCGGCCAGAGAACGGGAAGTGACCAGCGATCCCAGCCGCAGAGAGGCGAGCCGGGCTCGCAAGGGGCCGCCTCTCCAAACTAACTGGCAAGTTAATCGAAGAGGAGCAGCAGTTGTCCGGAGCGGTAGCGATCGGTGGGGACACGCACAAGGCCACGATCGACACCGGGGCGACAGCAAGCTTCATAAGCGAAGAGCTGGCAGACAAGCTGACTGCCCGTGGAACGATTACAAGGATACGACGGCCGGTTAGGTTGGCAAAGCTCGAGATAGGAGTTCGGAAACAGGCGACTCTACGTCAGCCTACTGATACTAACCAGGAATAGTGGATGCGTTGGTGCTGGGGTTGATTTTCATTACGCAAGTCGGGGCAGAGATCAATTGCGCCGGTCAAGAAATCCGGATACCGGCCAGAGGCAGACACATAGGGTGGCTCGAGGAGAAGTTTTCGGTCGCAGTAGTCCAAAAGGACGGCAAAGAGGATGACATGAATAAATTCCTGGAAACAGTGCTCGCGGAGTTTCACTTCATGACCGGAACGTCAAGTATAGCCGAGCAAACGATAACCATGAAGGATGACAAACCGATTAAGCAGAGAGACTACCCCAAGAATCGAGAGATTCAAGGGGAGATTAATGCAAAAGTGGACGAACTTCTGGAAATGAGACTTTGAGCTTTTTCAATAGCTGTTGCGAATAGTAAGACGCCGAATATTTTCCGATACTGTTTATTTTGTTTATTATACTGCCAGCTAGGGCCGACCAAGAGCTATATCGAATTCACAAGTTCAGTCTTTGCCGAAAAACGAAGAAGTGGCGGGACAGACAGCCGAAATGCAGCGCCCAAGCTTAATAACAAAGAGAAGAAGAAATGAGCGCCGTACAGATAAATTCGTGCGAGAACAGCGGTTTGCACTATGGGCATCGACACTGCTATTACTGACTACGTCAGCTTACAATATTAAGAGTAGTATTAAGATTAGTCTACTGCACAGTTTTGGCGGCTGCATGACCCAACATTCTCCCCCCCCCCTTTGGAAGCTTGGTTTCCAACAGAGTCCTCAAGGGGAAGCAGACACAGCTTGTTCACTGCCCGCCTTATTACTCCAGATGCGGACGTCAATTCTGCAACTCGAGCGACGTCGACTCTGCCAGGAATCATCTGAACCGCCAGTCTATCGTCTCCGAAAGGCAAAAATTCTGAACGGAGCCTTGATGCTCGCTGCTCAGAAATAACCTTCGAAGTTCCAGAAGTTCATTCTTGGCGCCGACAAAATTGGGGGCGTTGCATGACCAAATTTGCTTCGGCTTCCGCCGGATGCATATGAACCCCTTGAGTCCGCACAGAAACGCAACTGTCGAGAGATCCTTGATCAGCTCCAGGTGCACTGCCTTGGTTGCAAAGCATATAAATACGCAGCCGTAGCATTTAACCGCATGCTTGTTGTGCGTATCCGACTTGTGAAAGAAGGGTCCACAGAAGTCTATACCAGCAACCTCAAAAGCGTGAGATCCTTCTAAGCGCTCCTTGGGAAGGTCCGCCATTATGTGCTCTATCAGCCGCGGCTTAATCCGAAAACATCTGATACATCTGTTCACGGCCTTGGTAACCGTCTTCCTCCCCCCAATATGCCAATATTGGGATCGAATTGCACCCAAAAGAGCTCGAGGTCCGGCATAAAGATTGGTTTCATGGTAATGCAAAATAATCGCCAGAGTCACCGGATGGGACCTTAGAAGGCCATCAAAGTCCAATGGCGAATTCCGGAGACGACCGCCTACTCTAAGAAGTCCAAATTGATACAGGAATGGCGAAATCGAGGATATGGGACTAGACGAGGAAACTCTTCCCAGCGTTTTTAGGGACTGCATGTCCTCCCATAAATGCGCGCGCTGCACCAAACGCAGAAACATCTGAGTACCCTCTCGAATTCCATTACAAAATTGGTAAATGTATGCAAACACTCCTTGCAGTTAGGTATACGAATTTTCAAATTTGGAGCTAGGAATTACATACATGTACGGCGACTTTACGATGAACATGAACAAGCTCAAGCACCGGTTTGTCAGGACAAACAGCTGTTGGCTTATCTCTTTCAGGCTCCGTAAGATAGGCGGGTCCATGAGCCCAGAGTAGCGACTCGCTATGCTCAGACGGGAGGGATCCTCTGGATAAGATGTCAGCCGGATTTAACGCTGTTGGAAAATAACGCTAAACCGTGGCATTTGTCAGCTCCTGAATGGCAGCAACCCTATTTGCCACAAATATGTTTTTTTTTTTTTTTTTTTTTTTTTTGCTTTTTTTTTATTATTTATTGAATCTTCCCTTTGTGTTAAGAGACTAACAATAAGTGTTCAAATCTTAATCTAACTTAATTAACTTTCACTTAGTGATAGTTTTTTCATTAATGCCCTAATAAGTTTATTGCTGGGCTGGGAGGTCGTTGCGGTGCAGCCGGCTTTGACTGCATACTCGGATTAGTTTTCTTGCGAGGGGATTTGTATGGGTGGTCAGCTTTTCGTTATACTTCGTTTTTTTCTCAGCTATTACTTCGATTACTAATTTGATTTTTAGGTCTCTGTGTATGTTTTCGTTCCGAAGGTACCACGGCGCTCCAGTGATAATTCTCAGAATTCTTGACTGTGCTCGCTGAATAATGTCTATGTTACTTCTGGATGCGTTGCCCCACAGCTCGGAGCCATAAGTCCAGATAGGTTTTAAGACGGAGTTGTATAGAAGAACTTTGAACTCCATACTAAGTGGAGAGCGAGCATTTATGAGCCAGTGGAGGTTCCTTGCTTTAAGTTTAAGATGTATCGATTTGGCTTCTATATGTTTGCGCCAAGTGAGCCGCCTGTCCAGATGAACACCCAGATATGTTACCTCGTCGGCTTGTGGAATGCATATGTTATTCAAGACCAGTGGTGGGCATGTTTGTTTGTTTAAGGTAAAGGTAACCTGCTTGCATTTTTGAACATTTATTGAAATTCTCCAGTCGGCAAGCCATCGTTCTACAGATGTTAAGTGTCGGGATAGGAGTGCGGTGGCTTTTATTGGGCATTTGGAGCGACTGAGTATCGCGGTATCATCAGCGAACGTGGAGGTTGTTAGATTGTAGTCTATGGGGAAATCCGCCGTATACAGGGTGTATAAGATTGGACCCAGTACACTGCCTTGCGGCACTCCAGCTTCGATTGCGCAATCGCGTGAAGTGCTTGTATCGCATCTTATTGCAAACACTCTGTTATATAGGTATGACTTCAGTAGCTTATGTGTGTTTTGGGGCAACAGCTTGATTATTTTAAACAAAAGTCCATCGAGCCACACTCTGTCAAATGCCTGCGCGACGTCTAGAAAAATGGCTGTGCAGTATTCTCGATGTTCAAAAGCAGTACGAATTTCTGACGTGATTCGATTGACCTGTTCGATGGTTCCATGTTTTTCTCTAAAGCCAAATTGATGTGTTGGAAGTGTGTTGTTTATTCTAAGATGAGGGCTAATCCGAAGGAGTAGCATTTTTTCAAACAGCTTTGAAAGACATGTTAGTAAGCTTATCGGTCTATATGATGATGGCTGCGTTTTATCTTTTCCTGGCTTTGGAATCATTACTATGGTCGACTTTTTCCATTTTTGAGGGAAGTATCCAAGCTTGGCGATTGCGTTGAACAACAGGCAGATGTGAAGAATAGCACACTTTGGGAGTTCAATGAGCATTCTTGGAGTTATTAGGTCGTAGCCAGGCGATTTTCTTGGGTTCAGTTGCTCTTTGATAACCTTTGCTAGTTCACATGGTCGGAATTCAATGGGTTCTTGAGGATCTAGATTGGCTGCTATTAAAGGAGGGAGAATAAATGTGTTGGTAGAGGGATTTGGTCGGAATACATTTTGTAAATGGTCAGCGAAAGCACTGGCTCTTTCTTCATCACTTCGAAACCAGGTGCCAGAGGGACTTCGTAGTGGCATAATTGGCGCTATTGGAGTCTTTAGGTTTCTGTGAGCTCTCCAAAGAGGGTACTTAGTGCTGGTGGGGGAGAGTTGCTCGATATATGAACGTTGGCTGTTTTTTTCCTCTTGTTTGAGAGCATTGGTAAGCCTGCGTGTGGCTATCTTAAGCATGTGCTTTGTAATTGGTGATCTATTAGACTGCCAATCCCTTCGTAGGCGTCGTTTATCTAATACCAGCCGCTCGATTTCGCGATTAGTTTTGATGTAGTTTGGTTTTGCATACGTCACTGGCGGGGTTGAAGCCTTTGCAGCCGAAACTAAAATGTTTCCAAGAGTTTCCGTTGACTTGTCTATATCCTCCTTTGTAGATAATGCCGTCGTTAGTTCTATGTGTGAACAGACATACTTTTGATACCTTGGCCAGTTTGTTCTAAAATTTGTGAGTCTATACGGTGGGTCGACGATGTGGGGCGAGTTAGCATATTTAGAAAAACAGGTGAGTGGTCTGAGGATAAATCTGCTAGTGCTTCGGCGGTGACCATGTTGCGGGGGACATGTTTAGTAATTGCAAAATCGATCAGGTCTGGGATTTTTCTTGGGTCTGCTGGCCAGTATGTAGGCTTACCCGGGGATACATAGTCTAGCTTGTTTTCTGGCTTCGTAAGCGCATTGTACAATTGCTTACCCTTTGGCGTCACAAGTCGAGATCCCCAATGGGTGTGCTTGGCGTTATAGTCACCCGCTGCGATGAACCTGTCACCTAGTGTGTTAAAGAATTCCATGAATTGATCCTCAGAGATTGGAAAGCGCGGTGGGCAGTAGACTGCGGCTAGAGTCGTTGAACCATTGTTGAGTTGTAAGGCTATGGACGTAGATTGTAAGTAGTTTTTGTCAAAATTGTTTAAGTGGTGGTGTTTTATGCGATTTCTGATGAGTATTCCAGTGCCTCCATGAGCTTTACCATCTGGATGATTTGTACCATAGAACAAGTATCCTGGTATATGAAAATTGTTTTTATTTGTGAGGTGCGTTTCTGATAGTAGCATTACGTCGATGTTTTTTTCGTAAATGAACTGTGTGAGCTCTTGTGTATGCCGTGAAACGCCATTTGCGTTCCACAGAGATATCCGTAGGGAAGCCATTATGGGGATTTTGAAGATACAAGAAGTTGAATCAGGATATTTTGGTTTTTCATGAGCTCTTGCAAAGTATTTTGCATGAACGTCATAAAGTCTTTCATGCTTTGCTGTAGGGATAGCATCATAGCTTCGATGCCACTTTGTTGTGTTTGTTGGATGTTTGTCGGTGTATGTTCGGAATGAGCAGTTCTTGTCGGTGGGGCGGGCACTTCTAGTCCGGATTTTAGGGCGCTAGCGAAAGAAATTGTTGGAGTAGTGCTTGGGACAGTTAGGGGTGGTTGAAAAATCGGTTGCGGAGAGTAGAAATTGACTTTGTTGTATGTATGTGCTGTGGCAATACGTTTGTTTAGGCGGCTCTTCAATTCTTTGTACACCACACAGCCTCTGTAGTTTGCAGTATGTTTTTCCCCGCAGTTACTGCATTTCTTCACAGACTTATCGTCCTTGTTTTTGGGGCAGTTTGCGGTAGTATGAGGTTCGCTACAGACAACACATACGGACTTAAGGGTGCAGTATGCCTTGGTGTGGCCGTATTCTTGGCAATTAGTACATTGAACTGGATTGATACGTTTGTGCGGCTCCTCCACGGTGATCCTCCGATGTAGCAAGTACTGTAAATTGTATATTGGGTGCACTTCGTTTTTCTTTAGTGCCTGGAGCTCTGGTTCGAGTTCTATTTTGAATAGTGGCTGCGGAACTTTGTCTTTATTTAAAATATTAATAGCTGTCTTTGCAGAAAAGTTTTTGGCCTTCAGAGCCTCAATTATCTCAGCTGGTGTCACTGTTGCTTCAATGCCCTTAAGTACAACCTGTAGCCCTTTGCAACTTTTTAATTGGTATGTGTAGTAGTTTTTACCAGCATCATTTAGGTATTTAGTCACTATGCGGTGGTCTGCTTCTGTTTGGATCTGTAGTTTTATTTCATGAATATTTCCTTTTTTAAGTGGGATAATGTGGAATTTGCTGTCACCAATCAAAGCAACGAGTTTATTTACAAGTGCATTTGTATTTTGTTCTCGTATGAAAATTGGTGGAGGCCTGGTCTTTTTTGGTTCCCCTACCGTTTTTTCGTTGGGTTGTTCAGTCGCAGAATCAGCCAAGATAGCATATCGGTTTGAATTGTTTACTGCAGAGTTTTCATTGCCGTTGTTGGTTCGATTGATTTTGGGTTGATTACCTGCCTTATTATTATGAGGGCTGAGCTTTCTCTTGATTTGAATGTAGCGATCCATGCCAGTCTGCACAGTCGAAATCGACTTCTGCTTTTGTTTTGATTCTTCTTTGCGTGCATTATTGTTGTTGCAAACGGTCAGTGCTGCTGAATTATTTACAGCTGGCACAGCGATAATTAGTTGGGCCGCTGACGAAGTTGTTGTTGTGGTAGCAGTGACAGTTGCCAGTGAGGTCACTGCACTCGTTATTGCAGTGTTACAGTTACCCGGGACGGTCGTTTGGCGCTGCGAGAGGAGCGGGGTAGGAGAGGCGGTCTCTTCGCTCCACGACTTGTGAGCCGAAGCAGGCAGAGAGGGAGAGCAAGAACGCGGTCTGTCGTTCTCTGAGGGCAAAAGTTTCGAGTTAGTTGAAGGTGAGGGTGCTCGATCACCGATTTGCGGTGAAACGAAAGAAAAGTATGCATTGTTGCGTTGTAAAGAGAGCCGGCGCTCGTCTTGTTCACGTTGTCGCTGAGAACGTATGTCGTTTTGATTCATTGTTCTAAGTCCACATATAACAATTACCAGAACAATATGGAATAATTATTTATTTTAGTAAATAATTACTATAGTCAATAATTGTTAGTTGTGCAAACTGCACTTTACACTTTGTGTTTAACTTTCACTATACTGTTGTAGTTTTTAGAACTTGCTATTCGTAGCTTGAAAGAAACACGTCTGCACTCGCCGACGTTCGATTCCGCTCCAACTATGTTGAACCTGGCGGGCTCATCTCGGATCCAGGAAATTGCCACCGTCGAGTCGCACCAACAATAGTAGCGGCCTTTAAGCCAACTATTTCCCTCATGTTTTTGGCCAGAAGATCCGCACCACAAAGCTCCAGTTTTGGTACTGTTATGGTCTTCAACGGAGCTATGCGCGACTTCGAACAAAGCAAATGGCAAAAACTTTGATTCCCTTTAGAAACCACATAAACGCAGGCTCCATAGGCATCAATGCTTGCATCACAAAAACCATGCACCTCAAGACCAGACTCTGCGCTAAAAACGAACCGATCGAAACTAACATGACATATTGTTTTAAAACTGCGACATATATCAAGCCATTTCGAGTTATGGGCTTCCGGGAGGCTTTCATCCCAGGACAGCTTTTCCTTGCAGAGCTGCTGCAAAAAGATTTTAAGATTAAGCAATCGCAGACAAAACAGAGCGCCTGCAGGGTCTCAATGGCGACTGAAAGGCAGAGAACGAAAACAATAGCTGGCCGGAGGCGGGATCCCAAGCAAGACATAAAGTTTTGGAGAAATCGCTACCATCTTCAAACTTCATGAACGACTCCTTGTCCTCGGCGGGCACACCCTCCAGCACAAGCGGAATGTTAGAGCACCATTTCCGTAGCTTGAGCTTGTCCTTCGCAAGAATGCCAGCCGTCTGCTGCATTATGCTGATAGTATCCTTTACCGTACCGGAGCCGGAGATAAGATCATCCATGTAAAAATCGCGCCGAAGGATTTCTGATCCAATGGGAAACGCTGCCTGCTCATCGATTGACAACTGCTGCATAGCCCTTACGGACAAGAAGGAGGCTGGATTGGTGCCGTAAGTAACTGTGTCGAGTTTGTATACTTGGAGGTCAACGATCGGGGAGTCCCTCCACACAATGCACTACAAATAGCTATCTTCTTTCGATACCCTTACACATCGGTACATTTTACATATGTCTCCTTGAACGGCAACTGGGTGTGAGCGAAATCGAATTAGGATGTGAAATAGCTTGGGTTGGATGACCGGGCCAGCCATTAACATATCGTTAAGAGAGTAACCAGTGGAAGTGGCAGCTGATCCGTCAAAGACAGCGCGAAGCTTGGTGGTAGTGCTATCCTCCTTCATGACGCAGTGATGTGGTAAAAAATATCGGCACGAGCTGACTTCGGAGGCAGGCACAGGCGACATATGTCCCAGATCACGATTTTCCTTCATGAACGCCGCATATTTAACCCTCAAGCCTGGGTGCTTTGTAAGCTTCCTTTCCAGCGACAAGAATCTCCGCAAAGCCTGAAGATCTCCTAAAGAGTCCAAATGGAGTTTTAGCGGCAACCGTACCGAGTAATCGCCAGCTGGCAGTTGGGTGTAATTTTTTACAAAGTGGGCCTCGCAATCTAGCTCCTTCTTAGTGGCTTGAACTATTGGGCCGGGTCAATTTTCTACCTCCCAAAAGCGCTGCAGAAGCGAATCAAGTCCAACATCAATGCTGGCTGAAGAAGGAACGCGTGAAGCGCAACCGCACGGGCGTGCGCAGCCTCCAGACACAACTCAGCCCAGACGAGTTTTTTTAAGCAGTGGCAGTCCTGGCAACAACTTTATCTGACCTAAGCACAGCAGCTCATAAAAAGGTCTAGCTCCTATTAACAGGTCCACACGCTGAGCTTTATGAAATTCCGGGTCGGCGAGCTGCAGGTTCTCTGGAATCTTCCAGTCCCAATGTCCACATTAAAGCTTGGCTGGCGATCCGTGATATTGGGAGCGATAACTGCTGTTATGCTCGTTGAGAAATTCGAAGTGACAGACCGCATCGCAATTTCTACCGAGAATCCATCAGTCGCGAAATTGGAATCCCGATTCCAGTGACGGAGTCGGACGACCTCGTCCTCTTAAGTTGCAGTTGATTTGCAAACCGAGAGGTGACCAAGTGCAGTTGAGAGCCAGAATTTAACAAGGCCCTGCAGGGAACGAACAGTCCCGACCGATTCCGCACTAGAACGGTTGCAGTGGCTAGCAGCACAAGGTTACTACCGAGATCCTGGGCAATTAGAGTATAAGAAGTCGAAAGCGGGACAGAAGGCTCAGTGTGGGAGCTTAAAAACACCGGAACATGTGTCTGCGAGGAAGGCGGACCATCTAGATGGAGCAGCGTATGATGCCTGATTCCACATGTGCGGCAGCGGCTCGAGCTGCATTGCCGTAACTGATGACCTCCCTTTAGGCAGTTTAGGCAAAGTGATAGTCTCTTTGCCTCGCGCGGACGATCTACTGGCGCTAAATCTCTAAATTGCGGGCAATACTTAGCTTGGCTCGTCGCATCCAGCTTTTGCAGCAGGACTTGCACTATGATGCAGCCAGCGATTTGCTCAGTGGTGCCCAAACCCTTCAACGCACGAATGTGAGCGTTTAACTGATCCGAGAAGCGATGTCACTGAACCATTCCGTACTACCTTAGACCCAGAATATCGGTGATGTGCGCCTGAAAAACGATTATCAAACCTTTTTTGAAGCAACTCTAAAGCCGCTTCGTAATTGCCGTTTGAGATCTCCAATGCTCGGATAGTTTCCAGCGCCGGATCCTTCAAACATGACCGCAGATGTTGAAATTTCTCAATGTAGGAGAGGTCCGGATGGCTGTCGATTATGCTCGTGAACACGGAGTAAAAATCCGCCCAGTTTGCGTAGCCTCCGCCAAACGTTGGCAGCTGCACAGGCGGCAACGGCATCGGCTTCGCCCCCGGCTGCATCTGATGACCACTACACTGGTGGGGCACAACACCTTCCGCAAGCGTTGAGTGCGAAATGCACATTGCGTTTAGCTATTTCCGCGCGCACACTAGCCTTGAATTCAACGATGAATTCATCGAAACTATCGCTCATTTCACTGCCAATTTCGTCGAAATCCAATTCCTCCAGTTCTGTATGCAGAACATTGAAGGCACTTTGCAGCTCATCAATCTGCTCCAGCCTCACCGTAAGAGTGGGTTCGTCGTTAGCGTCTCATTAGACAGCGACGTTTGTAGCCTCTGCAACCTGCTGAACAGCGTATTGGCTTTGCGCTTTAAAAAGGTCACCCTGTTTTTGTCACTTTCAGCGGGCATAGCAACAAATCGCTTTCAATTCGGTTCAGCGGGAAGATGAGCACAAAATAAATGCCGGAAATGCAAGCGGAGTCAATGCACGTAACGATATATGTACCAACCGATTGCGATTTAATGTATTAATATTTATTTATAAACGGGATAAGTGCATTAATTAATGCATGCAAATTAACACGATCACGTCGGGGTCACCAATGTTTAGCTATTGAGCTTTTTCAATAGCTGTTGCTAATAATAATAAATCGAAGAAAGTTTGTTTATTTTACGATACTGTTTATTTTGCGAATTGTTTACGGCAGCTAGGGCTGACAAAGAGCTATATCAAATGCACAAGTTGAGACTTTGCCGAAAAACGACGAAGTGACAATTGGCGGGACAGACAGCCGAAATGCAGCACCCAAGCTTAACGTAGGTGGATAACAAATTGAACAAGGAATGAGCGCCGTACAGATAAATGCGTGCGAGACCAGCGGTTTGCACTATGGGCATCGCAACTGCTACCACTGACTACTTCGGCTTACAATATTAAGAGTATGAGATTAGTCTACTGCACAGTTTTGGCGGCTGCATGACCCAACATCCTCCCCCCGTTGGAAGCTTGGCTTCCAATAGAGTCCTCAAGGGGAAGCAGACACAGCTTGTTCACTGCCCGCCTTATTACTCCAGACGCGGTCCTCAATTCTGCAACTCGAGCGACGCCGTCTCCGCCAGGACTCAACTGTATGACTCTCGCCAAAGGCCAATTCATTGGGGGTAGATTCTCGTCCTTAACAAGAACGACGTTGTCCACGGCTACGCCAGGCTTTGGGGTGCGCGACTTGAAGCGCTGCTGGAGCAACGTCAAGTACTGTTCCTTCCATCGCGACCAAAATATTTGCTGAAGAAAGGAGATGCGCTGCCAAGAGTCAAGTCGATTATAGCTTAGGCCCGTTATATCTGGCTCGTCAAACGACGAAGGCGGACCACTATTGAGAAAATGCGCCGGAGTGAGGACGTCCAGATCGGCAGGGTTTTTTGAAATGGGAACTAAAGGTGTGGAGTTAATAACTGCCGAGATGTGGCACACCAGCGTCCTCAGCTTGTCGAAGGTCAGAACCGCCGTACCCACAGCGCGGTAGAAATGATGTTTGGCCGTTTTCACTGCTGCTTCCCAAAGTCCACCGAACTGGGGCGACCGTGGAGGGATGAACCGCCAGTCAATCATCTCCGAAAGGCAAAAATTCTGAACGGAGCCTTGATGCTCGCTGTTGAGAAATAACCTTCGAAGTTCCAGAAGTTCATTTCTGGCGCCGACAAATGTGGTGGCGTTGTCTGACCAAATTTGCTTTGGCTTCCGCCGGGTGCATATGAACCTCTTGAGTCCGTACATATAAATTTAAACGCGGGCTTGTTGCGAGTATCCGACTTGTGAAAGAAGGGTCCACAGAAGTCTATACCAGCAACCTCAAAAGCGTGAGATCCTTCCGAGCGCTCCTTGGGAAGGTGCGCCATTATGTGCCATATCAGCCGCGGCTTAATCCGAATCCATCTGATGCATTTGTTCACGGCCTTGGTAACCGTCTTCCTCCCCCCAATAGGCCAATATTGGGATCGAATTGCACCCAGAAGAGCTCGAGGTCCGGCATGAAGATTGCTTTCATGGTAATGCAAAATAATTGCCAGAGTTTCCGGATGGGACCTTGGAAGGATTTTCGGGTGGCGGCCATCAAAGTCCAATGACGAATTCTGGAGGCGACCGCCTACTCTAAGAAGTCCAAATTGATCCAGAAACGGCGAAAGCGAGGATATGGGACTAGACGAGGAAACTCTTCCCAGCGTTTTTAGAGACTGCATGTCCTCCCATAACTGCGCGCGCTGCACCAACCGCAGCATCATCTGAGTACCCTCTTGAATGTGTGCAACGGTGAGCCCAGGATGACGGATTCCAGGGTGCTTTGTAAGCTTCCTTTCCAGCGACAAGTATCTCCGCAAAGCCTGAGGAGAGGAATCTCCTAAAGAGTCCAAATGGAGTTTTAGCGGCAACCGTACCGAGTAATCGCCAGCTGGTAGTCGGGTGTAGTTTTTAACAAAGTGGGCCTCGCAATCTAGCTCCTCCTTAGTGGCTTGAACTATTGGGCCGGGACAATTTTTTACCTCCCAATAGCGCTGCAGAAGTGAATTAAGTTCAACATCAATGCTGTTTTCCTTGCTGGCTGAAGAAGGAACGCGTGAAGCTATTAAGCCGCTACCGCAAGGGCGCGCGCAGCCTCCAGACACAACCCAGCCCAGACGAGTTTTTTTAAGCAGTGGCAGTCCTGGCAACAACTTTATCTGACCTACGCATAGCAGCTCATAAAACAGGCTAGCTCCTATTAACTGGTCAACACGCTGAGCTTTATGAAATTCCGAGTCGGCGAGCTGCAGGTTTTCTGGAATCTTCCCGTCCCCAATGTCCACATTTAAACTTGGCTGGCGATCCGTGATATTGGGAGCGATAACTGCTGTTATGCTCGTTGAGAAATCCGAAGTGACAGACCGCATCGCAATTCCTACCGAGAATCCATTAGTCGCGAAATTGGAATCCCCGATTCCAGTGACGGAGCCGGACGACCTTGACCTCTTAAGTTGCAGTTGATTTGCAAACCGAGAGGTGACCAAGTGCAGTTGAGATCCAGAATCTAACAAGGCCCTGCAGGGAACGAACAGTCCCGACCGATTCTGCACTAGAACGGTTGCAGTGGCTAGCACCACAAGGTTACTACCGAGATCCTGGGCAATTAGAGTAGAAGAAGTCGAAAGCGGGGCAGAAGGCTCAGTGTGGGAGCTTGAAGACACCGGAACATGTGGCTGCGAGGAAGGCGGACCATCTAGATGGAGCAGAGTATGATTCCTGATTCCACAGTGCGGCAGCGGCTCGAGCTGCATTGCCGTAGCAATTTAGGCAAAGTGCTAGTCTCTTTGCCTCGCGCAGACGATCTACTGGCGCTAAGTCTCTAAATTGCGGGCAATAATATATGGCATGCTCTGCACTATGGCAAAGCATGCAACCAAGAGAATTTTGGGTGGTAGCAACTAGCGTCGAACGATTTCTGCCCACCTGAACGCCTGGCGCATAGGTTGCCATGGCGCAATCCACGGCTTCCAAAGTCCTACATCGCTGCTCCAGGAATGCAGCCATCGATTCCCACGACGGAATAAGGTTGGCAAAGACCGGATCCTCCAAGCGCTCCTCCCACTTAGCTTGGCTCGCCGCATCCAGCTTTTGCAGCAGCACTTGCACTATGATGCAGCCAGCGATTTGCTCAGTGGTGCCCAAACCCTTCAACGCACGAATGCGAGCGTTAAACTTGTCCGACAATTCCCGAAGCGATGCCACTGAACCATTCCGTACTACCTTTAAACCCAGAATCTCGGTGATGTGCGCCTGAAAAACGAGACGCCGATTATCAAACCTTTTTTGAAGCAAATCCAAAGCCGCTTCGTAACTGCTGCTTAAGATCTCCAATGATCGGATTATTTCCAGCGCTGAATCCCTCAAACATGACCGCAGATGTTGAAATTTCTCAATGTTGGAGAGGTCCGGATGGCTGTCGATTATGCTCGTGAACACGGAGTAAAAATCCGCCCAGTTTGCGTAGCCTCTGCCAAACGTTGGCAGCTCCACAGGCGGCAACGGCATCGGCCTCAGCCGCGGCTGCGTTTGATTACACTACACTGGTGGGGCATGGTGGGGCACAACACCTTCCGCAAGCGTCGAGTGCGGCGCGAAATGCACATTGCGTTTAGCTATTTCCGCGCGCACACTAGCCTTGAATTCAACGATGAATTCATCGAAACTCTCGCTCATTTCACTGCCAATTTCGTCGAAATCCAATTCCTCCAGTTCTGTATGCAGAACATTGAAGGCACTTTGCAGCTCATCAATCTGCTCCAGCCTCACCGTAAGAGTGGGTTCGTCGTTAGCGTCTCATTAGACAGCGACGTTTGTAGCCTCTGCAACCTGCTGAACAGCGCATTGGCTTTGCGCTTTAAAAAGGTCACCCTGTTTTTGTCACTTTTAGCGGGCATAGCAACAAATCGCTTTCAATTCGGTTCAGCGGGAAGATGAGCACAAAATAAATGCCGAATATGCAAGCGGAGTCAATGCACGTAACGATATATGTAGCAATGTATGTATGTATATATGTAATGCTAGCTCGCTTAAACACAGCCACTATTACCGAAATCACCAATCACTTGTCCAACCGATTGCGATTTAATGTATGAATATTTATTTATAAACGGGATAAGTGCATTAATTAGTGCATGCAAATTAACACGATCACGTCGGGGTCACCAATGTTTAGCTATTGAGCTTTTTCAATAGCTGTTGCTAATAATAATAAATCGAAGAAAGTTTGTTTATTTTCCGATACTGTTTATTTTTCGAATTGTTTACGGCAGCTAGGGCCGACCAAGAGCTATATCGAATTCACAAGTTGAGTCCTTGCCGAAAAACGGAGAAGTGACAATTGGCGGGACAGACAGCCGAACTGCAGCGCCCAAGCTTAATGTAGGTAGATAACAAAGAGAAGAAGGAATTAGCGCCGTACAGATAAATTCGTGCGAGAACAGCGGTTTGCACTATGGGCATCGCAACTGCTATTACTGACTACTTTGGCTTACAATATTAAGAGTATAAAACAAGAGAGAACGCTATAGTCGAGTTCCCCGACTATCTGATACCCGTTACTCAGCTACTGGAAGTGCGAAGGAGAGTCTTCAACACTGACAGTTTTTGGCGTTATAGTGATGGTGGCAACAAGTTTTTTTGGCAAATCGATAGAAATTTACAAGACCAATACAAAAATGAAAAAATTTCAGAACATTTTTCAAAAGTGTGGGCGTGGCAGCTTTGGGCGGTTTGTGGGCGTTAGAGTGGGCGTGGCCAGATTGACTTGGCTATTGATCCTGATCAAGAATATATATACTTTATATGGTCGGAAACGCTTCCTTCTGCCTGTTACATACTTTTCAACGAATCTAGTATACCCGTTTACTCTACGAGTAACGGGTATAATTAGTCTACTGCACAGTTTTGGCGGCTGCATGACCCCACAGAGACTGATAGAACATTCAAGGAGTCCGTATAGCTCGCCCATAGTCATGGTGAAAAAGAAAACGGGAAAATTGAGACTATGCGTGGACTTCAGGCAGATAAACGCGAGATTCATGAAGGATGCCTACGCAGTGCCACGGATAAACTACATCGTCGACCAACTAAGGGAGGTTGTCTTCATAAGCACCCTGGACCTCAAGGGTGGGTATTGGCAAATACCTTTGGAAGAGTCAAAACGGGGTTTTATGGCTTTCACGGTCCCAGGGAAAGGGCTGTTCCAATGGAGAGTTATGCAATTTGGATTACACTTCTCGTCGGCCACATTTCAACGGGCACTGGATCAGGTAATTGGACCACAAATGTCGCCACATGCCTCTGCTTATCAAAATTACATCATCATGATTTGCCGCACTCTAGAGGAACACTTAAGAAACCTCACGGATGTTTTCCGCCACTTCAAGAACGCGAATCTGAGAATAAGCCCAGAAAAATGCAAATTCTTTAAGCAAGAACTTCTGTACCTAGGGCACATCGTCACAAGCCTAGGGATAGGCACGGACCCAGAGAAGGTAGCCGCCCAGATAGCTCACAGGACCACCAGCAAGCCTTCGAGGAGGCGAAAGCCAGATTAGTCACCGACCCCGTCCTGGCATGCGCCGACTTCGGAAAAATGTTCATCCTGGAAACGGAAGCCACCGACTACGGAATTGGCGCGATCCTCACACAGGATCCGGAAGATGAGGAAAACGTTATTTCATAGTACAGCCGAAAAGAACTACTCACCAATAGAAAAGGAGTGGTTGGCGGCGGGAAAGATGTTGACACAGATCCCGAAAGAGCCCTGGGCGACAATGTGTGCAGATTTCGTCGGACCATTGCCAAGGTCGAAGAACCGAAACAGTATGTTGTTGGTGCTGAATGAAAGGTTTTTTAAATGGGCGGAATTGGAAAAGTGGTGATTACGGATAACGGAGTGCAGCTTAAAGAAGGGCTTTCAAGAAGTTCCTCAACGACATGGGGATAAAGCAACACTTTACGGCACCGTGCACCCCCAGGAGAATCGGACGGAGAGAGCAAACCGCACTGTAAAGACAGTGATGGAACAGTTTACCGGATAGAACCAGAGGAATTGGGATGAAGGATGGCCGGAAATCATGCTGGCGGTGAATTCACCGGATTCACCGTATCGGATTCACCGGGCTACTCACCGACGTTTTTGACACAGGGCCGCGAGCCAAGGTTACCACACGCACTATATGACAGAGAAACGCTCGGTACAGGAAGGCAACCAGAGTACCGGAAGGAAACGCCGAGAGGATGAAAGAGATCTTTGCGATAATGCGGAGAAACCTGGAAAGAATGTCCAAAGACCATACAAGGCATTAGAATCTGTGAAGGAGGCAATGGAAGCCTAGGATTGGTAAAGTGGTCTGGGCCAAAGAGCATCATTGAACTGGCTCCGAGATTCGATGGGCAGTACCATTCGATGCCCGTATCGCCAGTGATATATAAGTATCACCACCGAAAGAACGGAGAGGAGCGCACGGTACGTATCAGCGACCTAAAGCAACGTGATCTGTTGGAGGATGATGTCGAGAACGAGGATGCGGATCCGTCGGAAGAAATTAGGGAAAACATGCAGTAAAGCGTTCCCGAGAATGGACGGGGCCAATCATCCGTTTCTGCGTCCGGCCAAAGCCAAAGATAACGGAGACATGCCGCGAGCAAACCGGAATACAGCGTCCCACGAACATGCCTGAAGACAACTGTTTATTCGTCTGGCCACCGCCAGAGTCAACAGCCCCACCACCGGGGAAAGGTGAGATTACCACTGTCGGTATGGTGAAATGGCAGGACCCGAGAACGGACGCAACACGACACCCGTTTTAGCGTCAGGCTAAGGGGACATGTAGCGAGCAAGTCGGAATACTGTTTTTTCACACGGAAATCATGATTCCCCAACTAACGCCAGGCACAGGCACAATCTACTACATCTACAAGCAGCAGAGGTGACCGTTTCAGCGTCAGGCCAAAGCCGGAGTCAACGCGCCCATAATGCCATATTGCAGCAATGCCTTCACAAGACCAAGGAACCCCACCATTCCCGTGAAAAGGGGAGGGCTGGTACAGCAGTAATGCAAGGCACGCCAAATGAGGCTACAGGGATGAATAGTCAAGGACTAACAGACGATGCATTAGGAACTGTCAAGGGGTTTCAAATTTCGGATTTAAATTATGAAAAGGCATTGGCTAGTCTGAAAAACGTTTACGACAATAAATGCTTGATTTTTTTTAACACCATTTCTCAATTATTTGACTTCCCTCAAGTATTAAAACCATCTGCATCAGGCTTGAGGTCCCTTATTGACGAAATATCGGCCCTTTATTCGTCATTACAGTCGTTGGGTAGTGCAAAGGACATAAATAACGCAATTTTTATTCACATTGCAATGTCCAAGGTAGATCACACTACAAAATCCCGATTTGAAGAACAGCTTGATTATAACACGCTACCGACATGGTCGGATTATGCGATTCAATTGAATCGAAGATATCAACATCTAGCTACTGAGGAGTCAACCAAAAGTAAAGGGAAGCCTAGCCAAGCTTCCAATAAGGGATATTCCAAATCCTCCTTCTCATGCACACAGACAGACCGCAGACCGAATTCAAAGTGTCGATATTGCTCAGCCACAAATCACAGTCTAGGCAGTTGTCAACCTTTCATGGCTTTATCGGTGATTCAGCGGTTCGATTTTACAAAACAATCCAGGTCATCCAGTAAAGAAGTGCAAAGCAACAAAGTGTCGTGTTTGCTCTAAGCCTCACTATACACTTCTTTACAGATACGGGGTAGAGCAGCAACCATTTTCGTCAGTATTAGTTCCTCAAGTGCAAGTCCAGGCACCTTCAGTAGCAGTTGATCATAATAATCAAGGCCATTCTTGTCATGTTGCTAGTACTGACCAAGTTATTCTTGCTACTGCTGTCGTTAAAGTACGGGATAGATTTGGACAGTTTCAATTAGCACGAGCACTGTTAGATTCAGGATCTCAAATCAATTTTATGGCAGAGGACTTAGCACAGCTTTTGTGGTTACACAGGCAAGAATCATATCTAAATATCACTACTGTAGGGAAAAACGACTCGGTAGTACGGCACAAAGTCCACACGTCAATTCATTCTCGCGTCAATGCTCATAGTTTCGCTACCAATTTTTGGGTGTTAAGATCAATTTCATCTTATCAACCCGATCACGAAGTCAATTGTGCCCAATGGAAAATTCCGGCAAACATTGAACTAGCAGCCCCTTATTTTCAGAAGCCTGCAAAAGTGGACTTACTGATTGGCGCAGAATCCTTTTTCGATCTTTTGAGCGTAGGCCAAATAAAATTTGGTTCTGAGCATCCTTCACTTCAGAAAACTTTACTAGAATGGATTGTTCCGGGAAAGTTCACTCAACGCGCATCGAAGAACGCTCAGGTATGCAAAGTCTTTAGCAATGAAAATGTAAGTTCTCTCGACTCTCTAGTGGAACGATTTTGGGAATTAAAACACTTTCCCGAGAGATCGAAGGCTATTTATACAGATGAACAAGCTGCTTGCGAGCAGAACTTTGAGCAAACCGTAAATAGGCTTTCGTCTGGTCGTTTTGAGGTGAAGTTGCCATTTAAGAAAGATCCGAGTGTCTTATGCTTATCCTTCGAATCGACAAAGCGCAGATTTCTTGCATTGGAACGCAAGCTTGCAAATAATCGCGAGTTACATGACATGTATCAGGAGTTTATGAAAGAGTATCTTAACCTTGGGCACATGTCACTGCTTCCAACACCTATTCCAGAAAAACACTATTACATTCCACATCAATTTGTCTTGAGACCTGATAGTAGCACCACAAAGTTGTTTTGACGCTTCAAGTAAAACGTCAACCTCGATCTCATTAAATGAGACTCTAATAGTGGGTGCAACAATTTAGAGGGAGCTTTACGCCATTCTTGCAAGATTTCGTTTGCACAAATATGACGGCGGATATCTCAAAGATGTATTGGCAAGTTAACATTGCAAAGGGAGATATAGATTTCTAACTTATCGTGTGGAGGGAAAAATCAACGCAAGCTCTCCAAACCTATCGCCTCAACACTGTCACTTATGGGACTGCCTCTGCTCCATTTCTGGCCATCCGCTGCCTCTTTGAGCTATCAAAAATTTACGCTGAGTCACATCCTGTTGCAACAGAGATGATTTCAATCGACTTCTATGTCGACGATATGCTTACAGGAGCGAACAGTATTGAAGAGTTGGAGGTTATTCGCAAAGAAGTGACGAAGGTTTTGGAGTTAGGGGGTTTTCATCTAGCCAAATGGGCAACAAATCACCCAAGTTTGATGACCAACCAGGGATCAGAAAGATCTCTTATATTTAAGACTTCTGAATCTGTTAAAACGCTTGGGATGAGATGGAACCCTCAAAATAATGCGTTTCATTATTGCTTGGAGGATTCGTTTCAGTCCTTACCACCAACTAAACGCAACATTTTGTCCATCACAGCTCGTTTGTTTCACCCTTTGGGATTTTTATGTCCATTGATTACACGAGCAAAAATCTTGCTTCAGGAACTGTGGCGACAAAAATTAGATTGGGACGAATCGGTTCCCATGAACTTGCATACTAGTTGGAACGAATTTAAGCAGAATTTACTAGCAATTCACAAGATCTCCATTCCTCGATATATCTGTCTGTCTGGCTATGACACTGTTCAGATCCACGGATTTGCTGATGCATCGAGCCACACCCACGGCTGTTGCATTCTTATTCGTACCGTGGCTGGGACAAATAGGTTATCAAGACTTCTAACCGCAAAGTCTAGAGTGTCCCCACTAAAAACAAAGTCAATTCCAAGGCTCGAGCTGTGTGCAGCGCATCTGTTGGCCAAACTATGGTCTCAAGTTTTCTTAACAAATCGGAGCTTGAAAGCATTAACTTCTGGTCGGACTCACAAGTCACATTATACTGGTTAAAGAGGGATCCATCCACTCTAGCAACATTTGTCGCAAAAAGAGTATCTGAAATTCAAGAACTCACAGAGAATGTAGTTTGGAGTCATGTGCCCACGGAAGAAAATCCGGCTGATTTAGTCTCACGTGGAACAGACTTAGAAGGTTTGAGGTGTACTCTATGGGAAAATGGACCGGAGTTCTTACTCCGAAATCCAAGCGAGTGGCCTCGGTCCCATCAGATTGAAGTTTTAACGGAGTTACGGTTTTTGAGAACAAACAAAGCGCGGCAGTATGTTCCGTCACAAAAAACAAACCGAATGTCTTTATTAAGCTTGTTGGAAGATGTTCATCATTAAGTAAACTCTTGCGGATCATGGCCTACGTAAATCGATTTATTCAACGGAAGAAGCGTCAACGCGAGGTCGTAATTTCGGCTAACGAACTGAAGCTGTCGTTTCTTAGGATGGTCCAAATATTTCAAAATGCGGAGTTCAGTTCAGAATACGTCAAGTTGGAGAAGTCGGAATGTTTAAGCCCACACCTACAACGTTTAATTCCTTTTATACATACCAGCGATTTAGATGGTGTGACGTTCATCTTAATCCGAGCTGGGGGGAGATTGCTAAATGCACCAACTCCGTATGATGCCAAGTTTCCACTATCACTGTCCTAAAAGTCAGAATTTGTTTCGCTATTTCTTCGCAACCTGCATCGGACTCATTACCATGCCGGTGTCAAGGTGATGGTTTCACTTTTGAGGCAACAGATATGGCTGATCAATGCGCGAGAAGCATGTACGAAAATTGTCCGTAGCTGCGTTCACTGTTTCCGGTATAAACCATTGCTGATGAGCCAGATAATGGGCAATTTGCCAGCCGATAGGGTCCGAATGGAGCGCCCCTTTCTAGTTTGCGGAGTAGATTTTTGTGGTCAATTTTATGTGTCCTTAAAGGTCCGCGGTAAACCTCCTATCAAAACTTATGTGGCCGTTTTTGCTTTTCGTCAAAGGCTGTTCACCTTGAACTTGTTGTCGACCTATCCACTGACAGCTTCTTATCCGTATCTAAAAGGTTCGTCGGGAGGTGACAGCGACAACGCCACGAACTTCGTAGGAGCGTGCAACGTGCTGAAGGAGCTGAGCGAAGCGTTTCACCGCAGTCGGGACGAGCTGATAAGCGGCTCAGAGAGGCGTCGAGTTGTGTTTACCGCCAAGGTCACCACACATCGGAGGACTTTGGGAAGCAACCGTCAAGTCCGCCAAAACCCGGTTGCTGCGAGGAGCCGGCAACGCCAAGCTCACAACGGACGAGTTAAGCACCCACCCCATCGAGGTAGAGGCGCTGCTCAATTCGCGTCCAATCGCGTGGGCAACGATCCCAACGATGGAGAGCCCCTAACACCAGGACACCTACTAATCGGACAGCCTTTGATCACGCTGCCGCAAGAATCCGGCACAGGAGGAGTTTGCAGCAAGGCCAGTTGCGCGTATTTGAAGCGGGGGCAAATGCTGTCCGCTCTCAAGCAGCAGTTTTGGGACGGCTGGTCCAAGGACTACATCGCCAGCCTGCAGCAGCGCAACAAATGGAGCGTCGGATGCCGCGATCTGGAGGTCGGTTGCCTAGTGGTCGTCCACGAGGACAACGTCTCCCCGCAGCGTTGGCTAACAGGCCGCGTGGTGTTAACAACAGCAGGCGAGGACGGTAAAGTGCGTGTGGAGGAAGTTCGGACGTCAGAAGGCGTCATCAAGCGCGCCATCCACAAGTTGGCATTGCTGCCTACTGCTCCTTTTGAGGAGATCAAAGAGCTGGAGGCCTTTAACGGGGCCGCAATGTTGGAGCAGTAGAATTAGAATTAATTTAAAGGTAATAGTTGGTAAAGCATTATCCCAGACAGTAAGACTACTTAGGTTTATGTTAACCACAATAGTGCAGAAAAAGTAATTTTTTAAGCATTAGTATTATATTTAAGCGATATTTGCGCGTTGTATAGATCGAAATTAGGGTGCTCATCTGGCTTCTCTGTGACTATCGTCTAACTCTAGCTAAAACTGGTGGAATTTTCACCAGTGATGTTGCTGCTGCCTACGGGCGCATAAGAAAACAATAAATCTTAATTCAGAATATTTTGGCTAAATATTAGATTTTACTTTATTCTAGACATGCCTTAGAAATGTAGAGTAAAATATATATATATGTACATATTGAAATTAGTTTAAGCGGACAAGAATATTTGAAGTACGAATTGAAAAGAGACTGAAATTGAAGCAAAATAATGAATGAAGGAAATTGAAAGAACTAATTGATAATGAAGATTGAAAGCAATTGAAGAAGAATCATTGAACAAGAATTGAAGAATTATAGTCGAACAATAATGGAAGAGAAATATTGAAAGTGAAGGTTAGCTTATAAATTATGATTGAATACATTTAGATATATGATTGATTACAATTAAAGATATAAATATTATTTTAACTCTACTCTAGAAATGGTGACAAATAACCTTACTTAGTAGTTCTACTTAAATAATATCTTTTAATTTTCTACATACATACACCTAGACACAAACACACATATCCACACTTTATTAACCCTTAATTTACAGCCATGTAGCAGTTCATTGGCCTTATGGGTTCATTGAGGTTATAAATAAATAATTAAATTTAGGTTTAAAAATGTGAATAGTACGGTAAAGGTAAAATTTCTAGAGTAAGAGTTGGAATTTCTTAGGAGGAATAAGATGATCGATATTTAAAAATTTTCTTTGCACTTAAAGTAAAACCTTAAACGATAACATAATAAATAAAAACAAACCATGTATATACTAAGAGACAAAGACAGTCTAAAAGTCTAAAAATTATGCCTAGGCATCGAAATAAGATGAATATGTATATTTTTGGTTTTGTGAGCTATATTAATTTGAAACTTATAATATGATTTTGTCCTATTACATAATGCCAATGAAATATACATAAAGGTTGATGCGGTGAATTGATTTAATCTAGGGGAAATGTACACCAGGTTCCACACATTTCCAAAGCTCGATCACTTCCCAACACAATGGGGTCCCCTAATTCTCTGCTATCGTTTATTCCGTTTGGGGAATTCGCTAAAGTAACTTATTTTTTTATATTTCTTGTTGGGATAAGAGTGGTTTCCGTCAAGTGCACTTATCTTTAAACCATGTTAATACTAAGAGACAAAGACAGTCTAAAAGTCTAAAAATTATGCCTAGGCATCGAAATAAGATGAATATGTATATTTTTGGTTTTGTGAGCTATATTTATTTGAAACTTATAATATGATTTTGTCCTATTACATAATGCCAATGAAATATACATAAAGGTTGATGCGGTGAATTGATTTAATCTAGGGGAAATGTACACCAGGTTCCACACATTTCCAAAGCTCGATCACTTCCCAACACAATGGGGTCCCCTAATTCTCTGCTATCGTTTATTCCGTTTGGGGAATTCGCTAAAGTAACTTATTTTTTTATATTTCTTGTTGGGATAAGAGTGGTTTCCGTCAAGTGCACTTTATCTTTTTAGGTGGGCAAGGTGGGCAACGGAGATTGTAGGGATAGGAGACCCCAACCTAAATACCGGCGAGCTAAGCGCAGAGCGCAGCATAGTGCACGAAACCCCGATTCCCTCTCCAGCTGTAACCGAAAACAAGCAACAGCCGTACTATATACAATATATGTAGTTATACAATACAATTCATTATACCGTTCAAGCTAGACTTTGGACCCGGCCAACCGTAGGGCCGTGGACTTTGGATCCGAAGACTGGAGACTGGAGACAAGAGGGATAACCCGTTAAAGGAGGCCTATATAAGCAGGCCGAACGCTGGAAGCTGGACAGTCAAGAATAACGATGATACGAGTAAACAACGTAAAGCAACGAAGTCAGCGAACCAGCTACAGCCGTTGTAGTCAGCAAGGAACAAGATCCCAACGTCGAGACGTTCCGCATTGAGTCACAGGTAGGTGAGGTCCATTACCACGGTTAGTCCGCACCAGCTTGAGAAAAGGGTTAGGGTGGAACGGTGCCCTTTCATCAGGCGTCTTTTTACAGGGCGTACTGGAATAAGCCGGGCGATTGCTCAGAGGGCTTAAAGAAACTGAAGGCATCTGGCGGGGCCATCCGGGAACAAGGGACAGGAGGTTGCGACTAGCAAGGCGTTATCCTGTTCACTCTAGTATGGGAACGGGGGAACTTCCCAAAGTCCAAAGCCCACTCCCTCGCCACCATTCGTGTGGCAACGACGAAACGGATGCGTCATGACCACCTGCCATATGAAATTCTTTTGCAAGCATTTATCGGACGTTAGTCTTTGGAAAAAAGGACATATACAAGACGTGAAAGACGCGGTATAGTATCGAAACTGCAAATTGAAACTGCAAATTTCTATCCACGACAAGGCCCAATGACAACAAATGTCCAATGAAGATGTACCCGCCACCTGATCCATATATATTCCTGTGGTCGGTCAGTGAGCTAAAAAAAATGGAAACGGGTACCTAATGGAAAAATGGAAACTCTGGTAGATTGTACAAAAAAAAAGAAAATAGTGACCAAGATCAGCAGAAGAATCACCAGTCGGAGGGATCACACCTTGCTTCGCATTCTACTCGACACCGGTATAAGGATCTCCAGAATGGGATCCAAAGTGTCGAAGACTAAAGGCTCACCAAACATAAAAAGCCCTAGAGTAAGAACGAATGTGTACCAACGATCATACTAAATTAGCGTGATTGGTTGCAAATTGCGGATGGCTTTGTCTCAAATGATTACAGTGCTGAGGTCCTTAAATGTCAAAGCAAGATTTAATGCCTAAGTATAATAATGCAGGGCTGACCCTTCTAGTCCTCGTCCGAATATTAAAAATCCATATATTTTGACTATAGGTGAATGTACAATGATTAAACTCTTATTGTCTACCATCTGTAGGGTTCAATATATTAGAGATATTTGGCAGCGAAAAGAGTTACATCAATATTTGGGCTTCCAACGTAAATTCCTGGAAGTGAAGCCAGCCACGCATTTCCAAACGGCGATCGATTTTCGCTCGCCTCCGTGATTAAAGTTATTGAATAAAAAAAGATAAAAAATATTACAGATAGTTCACGTGTATCCCGGCCAGTGTATAAGCCAATAAATGTAAAAGCCAAATACCCTTTCTGAGGGGCTACCACGTCTTTGCTGGCGGCTGCTTGGTGGCAAATTGTTGCGTGTGAAATCACTGCCGCGTTAAGTTGGTCCGAAGAAGTCGTCCAGAACGGAATCTATTCGTGGCCTAATCCGAGTTGTGCCTGCCCAAAGGGATCTAACGGCGCCAATAAATACAAAGGCTGGGGAAAAGAAATCGTTCTTATTAATCTGTGACACGCGGTTTTTTCACGCGGTTGCGATGCCATAAACTTTGCAACATAATTAAAGTTAAATATAAAAAGAGAAATAAAGCGGAAACATGTAAGTCAAATTATAACGTAAAGATATAATGGTGTAGCGTTTTGATATTAATGGATCCTCATAGAAACAACAACATGTGTAAAGTTCAATAGAAGTTAGATATCATCAAACAAGAAGTACCTAATAGAAAACGTTCACCTGCTACCAAGGAAGGATGGGTATAGAAAAGGAAGCCGCATAACAACAAACCTTCCCTAACGCCTGACTGGACGAAGATTTGTTAATCCAGATTTTCTCTTCATTTGTGGGAGGCTACACCGCGATTTACATTATTACTTAATGCTTATTGTCTTGTGCTGGAATATTGCACCTCGCTTTTAGTTCTTGGCACATATGTACGCATCAATATAGTAGAGCTAGATTGCATGCCAATTATTCAATTTATTGAATAAATTTATAAAATAAATACACATACATATATTGAATCGCTTTGGACGCAAGATTTATTTATTATTTTGTACTGTATTATGGCAATCACTGTCGCCCCCCCTTTCCCCTCTCGTTCGTTGAAACTCGCATTAATAGTTGGGAAGTTAATCCAAGCTTGCGCACTAATACACAGACAGCCTTATATACTAGCAGCTGCAGCGGTGAACTTTTCGTTTTCGTTTCGCTTTTGCACCGCTACCTGCGATGTTGTTGCATGGCCCTTTTTCGTTGGCGCGCTTAGATTAGCGGACCATCAAGTGACGCTCTACCCTGTATTCTGTGGGTATACCCTTTTCGGCGTCATTTCGCACCCACTATTAATTGATACTGCGTGACTTGAATTTCAATTTAAATAATTTGTTTTCGTTGTTCTCATCAGAAAAAAATTTAATATACATTTCGAACCATAAATTCATAATTTATGAAATTAAAAATAACCTATTTTTTTGGTTTAATAAATTTCTAATTATTGATTCGAAGGTTATTAAATTATATTGTCGGTCTGATTTGAGATAATTTGTTTCGGCCATTTACTTATTTAATATTAATTAATATTATATATATATTAATATAATATATTATTTATTTAATTAATAATTTGGGGAATTCGCTAAAGTAACTTATTTTTTTATATTTCTTGTTGGGATAAGAGTGGTTTCCGTCAAGTGCACTTTATCTTTTTAGGTGGGCAAGGTGGGCAACGGAGATTGTAGGGATAGGAGACCCCAACCTAAATACCGGCGAGCTAAGCGCAGAGCGCAGCATAGTGCACGAAACCCCGATTCCCTCTCCAGCTGTAACCGAAAACAAGCAACAGCCGTACTATATACAATATATGTAGTTATACAATACAATTCATTATACCGTTCAAGCTAGACTTTGGACCCGGCCAACCGTAGGGCCGTGGACTTTGGATCCGAAGACTGGAGACTGGAGACAAGAGGGATAACCCGTTAAAGGAGGCCTATATAAGCAGGCCGAACGCTGGAAGCTGGACAGTCAAGAATAACGATGATACGAGTAAACAACGTAAAGCAACGAAGTCAGCGAACCAGCTACAGCCGTTGTAGTCAGCAAGGAACAAGATCCCAACGTCGAGACGTTCCGCATTGAGTCACAGGTAGGTGAGGTCCATTACCACGGTTAGTCCGCACCAGCTTGAGAAAAGGGTTAGGGTGGAACGGTGCCCTTTCATCAGGCGTCTTTTTACAGGGCGTACTGGAATAAGCCGGGCGATTGCTCAGAGGGCTTAAAGAAACTGAAGGCATCTGGCGGGGCCATCCGGGAACAAGGGACAGGAGGTTGCGACTAGCAAGGCGTTATCCTGTTCACTCTAGTATGGGAACGGGGGAACTTCCCAAAGTCCAAAGACCACTCCCTCGCCACCATTCGTGTGGCAACGACGAAACGGATGCGTCATGACCACCTGCCATATGAAATTCTTTTGCAAGCATTTATCGGACGTTAGTCTTTGGAAAAAAGGACATATACAAGACGTGAAAGACGCGGTATAGTATCGAAACTGCAAATTGAAACTGCAAATTTCTATCCACGACAAGGCCCAATGACAACAAATGTCCAATGAAGATGTACCCGCCACCTGATCCATATATATTCCTGTGGTCGGTCAGTGAGCTAAAAAAAATGGAAACGGGTACCTAATGGAAAAATGGAAACTCTGGTAGATTGTACAAAAAAAAAGAAAATAGTGACCAAGATCAGCAGAAGAATCACCAGTCGGAGGGATCACACCTTGCTTCGCATTCTACTCGACACCGGTATAAGGATCTCCAGAATGGGATCCAAAGTGTCGAAGACTAAAGGCTCACCAAACATAAAAAGCCCTAGAGTAAGAACGAATGTGTACCAACGATCATACTAAATTAGCGTGATTGGTTGCAAATTGCGGATGGCTTTGTCTCAAATGATTACAGTGCTGAGGTCCTTAAATGTCAAAGCAAGATTTAATGCCTAAGTATAATAATGCAGGGCTGACCCTTCTAGTCCTCGTCCGAATATTAAAAATCCATATATTTTGACTATAGGTGAATGTACAATGATTAAACTCTTATTGAGGAGGAGACCCCAACCTAAATACCGGCGAGCTAAGCGCAGAGCGCAGCATAGTGCACGAAACCCCGATTCCCTCTCCAGCTGTAACCGAAAACAAGCAACAGCCGTACTATATACAATATATGTAGTTATACAATACAATTCCTTATACCGTTCAAGCTAGACTTTGGACCCGGCCAACCGTAGGGCCGTGGACTTTGGATCCGAAGACTGGAGACTGGAGACAAGAGGGATAACCCGTTAAAGGAGGCCTATATAAGCAGGCCGAACGCTGGAAGCTGGACAGTCAAGAATAACGATGATACGAGTAAACAACGTAAAGCAACGAAGTCAGCGAACCAGCTACAGCCGTTGTAGTCAGCAAGGAACAAGATCCCAACGTCGAGACGTTCCGCATTGAGTCACAGGTAGGTGAGGTCCATTACCACGGTTAGTCCGCACCAGCTTGAGAAAAGGGTTAGGGTGGAACGGTGCCCTTTCATCAGGCGTCTTTTTACAGGGCGTACTGGAATAAGCCGGGCGATTGCTCAGAGGGCTTAAAGAAACTGAAGGCATCTGGCGGGGCCATCCGGGAACAAGGGACAGGAGGTTGCGACTAGCAAGGCGTTATCCTGTTCACTCTAGTATGGGAACGGGGGAACTTCCCAAAGTCCAAAGACCACTCCCTCGCCACCATTCGTGTGGCAACGACGAAACGGATGCGTCATGACCACCTGCCATATGAAATTCTTTTGCAAGCATTTATCGGACGTTAGTCTTTGGAAAAAAGGACATATACAAGACGTGAAAGACGCGGTATAGTATCGAAACTGCAAATTGAAACTGCAAATTTCTATCCACGACAAGGCCCAATGACAACAAATGTCCAATGAAGATGTACCCGCCACCTGATCCATATATATTCCTGTGGTCGGTCAGTGAGCTAAAAAAAATGGAAACGGGTACCTAATGGAAAAATGGAAACTCTGGTAGATTGTACAAAAAAAAAGAAAATAGTGACCAAGATCAGCAGAAGAATCACCAGTCGGAGGGATCACACCTTGCTTCGCATTCTACTCGACACCGGTATAAGGATCTCCAGAATGGGATCCAAAGTGTCGAAGACTAAAGGCTCACCAAACATAAAAAGCCCTAGAGTAAGAACGAATGTGTACCAACGATCATACTAAATTAGCGTGATTGGTTGCAAATTGCGGATGGCTTTGTCTCAAATGATTACAGTGCTGAGGTCCTTAAATGTCAAAGCAAGATTTAATGCCTAAGTATAATAATGCAGGGCTGACCCTTCTAGTCCTCGTCCGAATATTAAAAATCCATATATTTTGACTATAGGTGAATGTACAATGATTAAACTCTTATTGTCTACCATCTGTAGGGTTCAATATATTAGAGATATTTGGCAGCGAAAAGAGTTACATCAATATTTGGGCTTCCAACGTAAATTCCTGGAAGTGAAGCCAGCCACGCATTTCCAAACGGCGATCGATTTTCGCTCGCCTCCGTGATTAAAGTTATTGAATAAAAAAAGATAAAAAATATTACAGATAGTTCACGTGTATCCCGGCCAGTGTATAAGCCAATAAATGTAAAAGCCAAATACCCTTTCTGAGGGGCTACCACGTCTTTGCTGGCGGCTGCTTGGTGGCAAATTGTTGCGTGTGAAATCACTGCCGCGTTAAGTTGGTCCGAAGAAGTCGTCCAGAACGGAATCTATTCGTGGCCTAATCCGAGTTGTGCCTGCCCAAAGGGATCTAACGGCGCCAATAAATACAAAGGCTGGGGAAAAGAAATCGTTCTTATTAATCTGTGACACGCGGTTTTTTCACGCGGTTGCGATGCCATAAACTTTGCAACATAATTAAAGTTAAATATAAAAAGAGAAATAAAGCGGAAACATGTAAGTCAAATTATAACGTAAAGATATAATGGTGTAGCGTTTTGATATTAATGGATCCTCATAGAAACAACAACATGTGTAAAGTTCAATAGAAGTTAGATATCATCAAACAAGAAGTACCTAATAGAAAACGTTCACCTGCTACCAAGGAAGGATGGGTATAGAAAAGGAAGCCGCATAACAACAAACCTTCCCTAACGCCTGACTGGACGAAGATTTGTTAATCCAGATTTTCTCTTCATTTGTGGGAGGCTACACCGCGATTTACATTATTACTTAATGCTTATTGTCTTGTGCTGGAATATTGCACCTCGCTTTTAGTTCTTGGCACATATGTACGCATCAATATAGTAGAGCTAGATTGCATGCCAATTATTCAATTTATTGAATAAATTTATAAAATAAATACACATACATATATTGAATCGCTTTGGACGCAAGATTTATTTATTATTTTGTACTGTATTATGGCAATCACTGTCGCCCCCCCTTTCCCCTCTCGTTCGTTGAAACTCGCATTAATAGTTGGGAAGTTAATCCAAGCTTGCGCACTAATACACAGACAGCCTTATATACTAGCAGCTGCAGCGGTGAACTTTTCGTTTTCGTTTCGCTTTTGCACCGCTACCTGCGATGTTGTTGCATGGCCCTTTTTCGTTGGCGCGCTTAGATTAGCGGACCGTCAAGTGACGCTCTACCCTGTATTCTGTGGGTATACCCTTTTCGGCGTCATTTCGCACCCACTATTAATTGATACTGCGTGACTTGAATTTCAATTTAAATAATTTGTTTTCGTTGTTCTCATCAGAAAAAAATTTAATATACATTTCGAACCATAAATTCATAATTTATGAAATTAAAAATAACCTATTTTTTTGGTTTAATAAATTTCTAATTATTGATTCGAAGGTTATTAAATTATATTGTCGGTCTGATTTGAGATAATTTGTTTCGGCCATTTATTTATTTAATTCGGAAATAAAATTTAATTTATTTAAAATTAGCCTAGAAACCAAAATAAATCTGTTCTGGAAGAGCTGAGTTGGAAGAGGTTTGTATAGTGACCAAGGCAAAAATAATGTCCCTGTTGTCTGCCTTAAAGGTAGCAAGCGTCAGCGAAGCTCCGGGATCAGCTGCTGTAGCTCCAACTCGTGCGCGACTTCCGAATTTGGCTTTGCCAAAATTCAGTGGAGATTATTCGGAGTTCAAAAATTTCATCAGCCTTTTCGAAACTTTGGTTCATAAAGACGCCAGCATTCCAGTTATCGAAAAATTTAACCATTTAATTTCATGTCTCTCTGGTGAAGCTTTAGGAACAGTTAAAGCTTACCAAGTCACCGAGAGCAATTACGAAAAGGCACTAGCCAGTTTAAAAAAGGTTTACGATAACGAATGCGTCATCTTTATGAATAATATATAAACATTGTTTAGTCTGCCTAAAATATCGCATAAGTCCGCTTCCTCCTTGAGAAACCTTATCGATACCTTATCTTCGATTTATGGTTCTCTGTTATCGACAGGAGATGATACAATGTTGCAATGTTGATATATTTGGTATTGAATAGAGTCGACCCAGGGACCAAACAAAAATGGGAGGAACAGCTCGATTATGAGTCTTTGCCGCTTTGGGCCGATTTTGAAAAAATGTTAAATCGCCGATATCAGCATTTATCAGCTGAAGAATCGACAAAGCCGAAGCAAGATAAAATTGTGTCAAGCAAGCCACATAATCGTAGCTCATTCTCGTGTTCCTTCTCCAACAGCAAGCCTCAGCAAACTTGTAGCTATTGCAATGCAGCAGATCATTTGCTACAGAATTGTAGCCCGTTTGGGCGTCTCTCTGTAATGAAAAGGTTCGAGTTTGTTAAGTCTGCCTCCTTATGTATCAATTGTCTACGAAAAAGCCATACTGTTTCGAAATGCAAAGGCAAAAAGTGTCGAGTTTGTGACCGCTAACACCATATTCTGCTTCATGGATATACAGTGCCTGAGAACAGTTTAGCGTTGCCACCCCCGCCAGAGACCATGTCTCCTACTTTTAACCAAGATCAGCCTTCCACGTCACATGTTATGCATGCCACGTCCTTGGACAGGGTGATTTTGGCTACGTCAATCGTAAGCGTCCGTACGAAAAACGGAGAATACGTGTTAGCCCGAGCTCTGCTGGACTCTGGGTCTCAAACGAATTTTATAACAGAAGAACTGGCTTACAGATTCGCAGAGAGGAGTCGTGTATCAACTTACTTGGTATTGGCGAGTCCAATTCTCAAGTCAAGAAAAACGTACCCACAGTGGTCAAGTCGCGAATAAATGGTAGTGAGTTCTCGTTCGATTTATGGATCTTAAAATCGATCTCCGGTTACCACACTGATCAGTCGCTGAACGTCAGTGATTGGAAGATCCCGAAGAACATACCATTAGCAGACCCATATTTCTACAAGTGACAAAAAATTGATATGTTGATAGGAGCAGAATCATTTTTCGAATTGCTAGCTGTTGGTCAAGTTAGACAAGGTCCTGACTATCCAACTCTACAAAAGACCCTTCTTGGTTGTGTTGTTTCGGGCAGATACAAGTCTGCAGTCCCGAAACAAGTTGTGAATAGTTTCAGTTGTAGTGAAGAACCTTTAGTATCGATTGACAGCACACTACAGAAATTTTGGTCGCTGGAGGAAATGCCAAATCCAAAGAAAATTCTGTCGCCTGAGCACAAGTTATGTGAAGACCATTATAGGAAGACTTGCCATCAGGTCGGTTTGAAGTTAGGCTGCCGTTTAAATCTGATCCAAATGGATTAGGCAACTCCTTCGAGGTTGCAAAACGGCGGTTTTTGTCGCTTGAGCGAAGGTTGTCTCGATATCCTAACTTGAAGACCATGTACTTGGAATTCATGGAAGAATATCTCGCCCTAGGTCATATGTCGCCTACAGACAACAAAATCCCTTCCACTCCACATTATGTCATTCCCCATCAATGCGTGTTAAGGCCCCAGAGTAGGTCAACAAAGTTGCGCGTCGTGTTCGATCGTGCGTCCTGCAAAACATCGTCTCAGGTGGCCCTAAACGACATCCTGATGGTGGGGCCGACAATTCAAGAAGAGTTGTACTCCTCTCTACACCGCTTCCGGCTGCACAGGTATGCCCTGACTGCCGATGTAAAAAAGATGTATCGCCAAGTAATGGTTAATGAAGCGGATAGGAAGTTTCAACTCATAGTGTGGAGGAGAGACCCCTCTGAATCCTTGAGATTATACAAGCTCAACACCGTCACTTATGGTACTGGACCAGCCCCATTTCTGGCTATTCGGTGTTTAAAGAGGTTGAGTGAATCTGCTAAATGTTCATTCCCTAGAGCTGCTGACGTAATTGGATTCGATTTTTACGTCGATGACATGCTAACTGGTGCTGCATGCGTAGAGGAGCTAAAGACAATTAAGTCTGAAGTGTCTCAGGTTCTTCAAACAGCAGGTTTTGAACTGACAAAGTGGTTTTCAAACTCACCTGAGGTCACTGCATCTGAGAGCACAGTTCAGTCGATACCTATCTCGGATTCAGAGTCAACTAAGGCGTTAGGAATATCGTGGTTGCCTAGCGAAGATGCCTTCAAGTTCAAAATTGACACTTCTGTCATGGGTCTCCGAGCGACAAAACGGAACATACTGTCGGTGACATCGAAGCTGTTTGACCCCCCCGGCTTGTTAAGTCCCATTGTGATTAAAGGAAAGATCCTATTGCAGAAACTCTGGCTTAATAAGTTAGATTGGTATGAGTCAATTCCGATGCATTTGGAAACAGCTTGGGATATGCTAAAAGGCACTCTGTCTCAACTGGATGAGATATCGATTCCTCGGTTCGTGCATACCGACCCATTGTCACTTGTACAGCTACATGCCTTTGCCGACGCCTCCATGAGAGCTTATGGAGCTTGCGTCTATATTCGTAGCAAAACTGCCGAAGGTTTTAAATTATCGTTGTTGACTTCAAAGTCAAAAGTAGCGCCGCTCAAGACCAAAACGCTCCCAAGGCTTGAGTTATGTGCCGCTCACCTTCTCGCAGATCTCTGCCATAGAATCAAACCCTTATTAAAAGTCCCTATCAAACGAATTGTATACATGGCGGCATGTTCCCACAAAGCAGAACCCAGCAGATATCGTTTCGAGAGGTTGTGACGTCGACGAGATAGGGCAGTCGATCTGGTTCACTGGCCCACCATTTCTGAAGGACGAAGAAGAAAACTTGCCCAAAAATTCGCATTTCGAGCCGGATGAGGAAGTCTTGCCTCAGAAAGCTAGGAAGACTGTGGTTGGACTGACCGCTGCAGTGCAAACTTCCGATTTGCTGGATGTCATTGAGGGATTCTCGTCACACCTCAAACTGCTTAGAGTGTTCGCTTATATGTTCCGCTTTTGTGGCTGTGTATATATATTTTTTCATTGGTCGACGAGGATGTCCGCAGACGGTGCATTGCGACAACGCGACGAACTTCGTCGCAATTCGCGAGTTCGCATCAAAGACCGGATGCGAATTTGCGTTCACACGCCCTCGGGCTCCGCACATGGGCGGACTATTGGAGGCTGGTGTGAAAACTGCAAAGCACCTACTCATACGAGCGGTGGGCAGCGCACTCCTCAACGCCGAAAAACTGGCAACAGTCCCCGTAGGGATTGAGGCCGTAATGAACTCGCGGCCCCTCGGAGCGCTCAGCCAGGACCCAAGCGACGGAGAGGCGCTAACTCCCGGGCACCTGCTGACAGGTGGGCCGCTCATCGCAGCACCAGCACCCCGGACCCCGGACCAGGCGGGTCTCAGTTTCTTGCGGCGATGGCGGCTTGTCTCGTCAGTCCGGCAAAAGTTCTGGCGGCGATGGTCCCGGAAATATGTCTTGGGCCTTCAGGTTCGGGGCAAGTGGCACGAGGAGAAGGCCAACGTCGAGGAGGGCCAACTCGTCGTCGTGGCAGAGGACAACCTGCTGCCTCAACAGTTGCTCCTGGGAAGGATCGTCGCGACGCACGCAGGAGAGGACGGCAAGGTCAGGGTCGTCGACCTTAGGAGGAGTGATGGAGCCATCTTCCGCAGGGCGATCCACAAGCTGGCGCCGATTTTTTGAAGCCGTGGAGGCGTTCAACGGGGCTGGTGTTGGCGGAACTCATATTGTCGGTCGTTTTTATTGTTTGTTGTTTATTGTTAAGTTGAAAAAATTTGAAGTCTAGTGTAAGTTAGTTTAGGGTGAAGGCGGGAGCATAATAAAGTTCTCTCTCGTTCTTTGCGAATTCGCCCCGTCTTCGCCAGCCTCAGCAAACACATTTTTCGTTCCGAAATTAACTAATTTCTTGCCACCAAGTTCTATAAATATTTTAATAAACTAATTAAATTCTTCAACTTACATCTTACTTTTAGTAGTTTCTTCATTTATCGTACACATATAGCTTACGACCTGCATTGCGCAGAGCATCGCTAGAAGTGCACGACTTCTACGTGCCGAGTGGCACCCTAAATTTCATTCAGGCGACTTTGAACGCTACACGTCTTGTACTTGTACTCGAAAGGATGTAAACCAGAAGCCAATTCAGCAGACAATAAATTAAAAATGTACTTTTTATTTATTTATGCATGGCGTATACGTTTTCAGAGCGGTTATTGCTGTACATTATGCGAAACTCGCGTTGCCGCCTTCATTAACAACTTTGAGGTCTTAGTTGCTTGTATGGAAGCTGTCGGATTTGACATCGTGGGAAGGTGATCATTAAGGTAAAATTAAAGTACGATTTAATAAACAAAAATCTTTTGCGTATATTCCGTAAGCCGTCGGAAAGGGCCTTAAGCTCTGAATAAATAAATTGCGCTTTTAATAGAAATATTACAAGTCAAGAGCCAATGGACAAAATGAAATGTCAGTTAGTAGACGTTCGGATGAATATGATGAATTAACATGACTAAACAAAATTTAAGCTATGCGAAGAGTAATAGCGCGTCAGCCTTGCTTAGTGCGTGTGTATTTGCGCGAATAAAGGAGAGAGCAATAACAAATCACAGAGTAAAATGAGAATTGTTTAGCTTAGACAGCGGTGCTACGACTAGGCTACATCCTAGTGCGGGTTGATGCTTACGATATCCGTAAGTAAAAGAATAATCAAGAACAACGATGAAGTACATTCGATGACGTAATGAACGCATTCCTGAAATATTCAAATCCGTCCCCAGAAGAATCACAGCTTATTGAAACGGTAGCCTCAATTTCATTACATCATGACAAAGAACCCAATGCATTGCCTGTCACGTCTGCAGCACTTATTGCACACGATCTAGGTCAAGACGTCAACTATTGTTCTGGGCATCAGCGGTTGCACTATTGCACATTTGAAGAACTAGTCGACACATGTAAGGAACAACTTCTTGTCGGTTGAAAATAATTCTATTTGTAGCATATTACCGGTATAATCTGGTATGGGCATTTCCCCGAGCTCTTGATTCTTGGGGTGTCTATTTAACTCGTGTGCAGATCCTACAATTAGCTACCACTGGCTAAGATGCCCATTTTAGGAAAATAGTAGTCATGACGGACTTCTTTAACATTTTCCTGGGCAGCTCGGAGCGCACGGTTGTTCTTTGCAGTGATGATTTCTAACACGATATTCTTGCCGAAACTGGGTGGCTGGGAAGCGTTTAATAAGGTCGTGTTGGAATCTTGTTATTGAGGGCACGTCACAGTAAAAAGCGTTCACGACATCGGGATTGACTTCCTTCAGAAAAAATTTACTGCCTCCAGAATTATCTGGTTTCGATAATGTAGGTCAAGGAGAGATCGCCATGAATAGTCGGAGCGTCTGATTAAGGTTCATTTTCTAGGCCATAACGGTTAGGCCTAGAGAAGTAATCGAGTCTGCTCAGAAATTTTCTTTTCCAGGTTTATAAAAAAATTGGTCGTTATGTTGGTCTATATAAGCCATCCATCTCTTTATTTTAACGTTCGTGTTCATATTAGCAGCAGCGACAGTTTGTGGTTGGTGGTCGGTAAAAATATTATTTTTTTTGAGCCGTACAAGAAGTTATGTAATCATGGGGATATCATGGGGATTGGTATACCTTCCTGTTATATAACTGCATTGAAGTCACGTGCTTGTCAAACGGCCCTTTGAAATCGGTGTACTTGGAAATAACATCTTTTGATACCAGAATGTTGTGTAGCCTTGGAAATGCATAGCGTTAAGCCTTACACGAAGTTTCTTTGAAAATGTCTGTTATGGGACGTGCTATGGCGCCAAACTCTTTGGTTAAGTAACTCACCTCCTGTATTTTATTTCCAATTTTTAAGACCTTGAGATCACGTTGAATATCAGAGCTCCTTATATACCACGGAGCGCCAGTGATTTTAAACATAGTTTTCCACTGTAGTATTCGTCATTTTTTTAGGTGAGTTTTGGCAGCAATACCGTACACTTGGATAGCATAAAAAAGCCCAGGAGCTTTTATGCACTTATAACTTAATTTTTCAAAGACAGTTTGTTTCTTGGTGCCATCAGCCAGCATAATGTTGCAATCTTGGACTTGAATGCTTGATATACCAGAGGGATATGTTTTCCAAAGTAATGGGTTTTATGCATTAAGTGAGACACCAGAGCAGTTTTCTATCCGGGTTGCGAATGTAACGTTTGCACATTTGTCTGCACCAATACCGATGTTCCAATTTGATGCCCAATTCGGAAATGCGTATATGTACTAGTATATGTCCGCTAGTTCCAAGGTTAATGCAGCTGCTTCTTGTTAGGACTGCAGTGTCGTCAGTATATGTTGTAATTAAAACATCCTTTCGATTACATCAAGTGATTGCTGAATCATCTGCGGTAAAAATGGAATACTATGTTTCTTTACTTTGGGCAGGAACCCAGGGTGCCACACTCTATCGAATGCTTGCTGTATTTCCAAGTGAAAAAATCCTGATACGGTAACAGTCGGATGGTTCTGTTAACTAATCAGATCGTCAAGCGTGGCTTTATTTGGTTTCAGCTTACTGCGAAGAAACTGCAATTCTTCTAGAGTGACTGGATCGACAGGAAGAGCCATTTCAAGTGGCGTTTCTAACGAACCCGCTACCAAACGGTACTAAATCGTTGCTCCACATTTCTAGCAAAAGCTTCCTGGGACATGCGTCATCAGCCTCCTGTCGAGTTCCTTAAAGCTGAGTTTTGAGTAGTCTAACACTTGTATTTTTAAATATTTTCCAAAGAGAGTAGTTTGTTGTAGCATCTGTTTTCCAATAACTCATCTCTTTTATGCTATTTTCTATATGTACATTCTTTTCTGACCTTTCGAATAAGTCGAAGTAGATAAGCTATTGTGGAGTTCAGGCACCCGGTGTAACGTATGCAGCTACTTGTTTCAAGTTTGTCATGAAGATTTTAATGGCCTTATAAATACCATGTGCTCTTTGGATTTCCATGCTCATGTCAATCGTTTGCGTCGGGTACATTTTAAAAGTTTTTACATAAGCACCGTGAGCAATTAATCGTGTGCGTTGTATCCTGTTTAGCGGCCTAGCGTTCAATTCCGCCAGAAATGGAGTGTGATCCGATTAGAGCTCATGAAGCGTTCAGATATTGAACCTACTCATGTCGTACTCGTTGGTTATGTAGAAGTCCAGTGCAGATGGTGTTAACAGAGGGTTCGAAGAGTAAAATGTTAGCTCTCCCATTGCTCAATTTTGGTATTGGCCATTTGCAACCACATTCTGCGTAGCCTACACAATTGCCCCACCTATCGTGTTTGTAATAAAAATGTTGCCCAGCAAATAACAAAAGTCAAGACAATAATGCTATAGCCGAGTTTTCCGGCTATCTGATACCCATTACTCACCTAGTGAAAGTGCAAAAGAGAATTATCAATTCTGACAGTTTTTGGCTGTTTGTGGACGTACCATCATGGGTCAACAAACTTGCGCTGCGTCATGTCTTTGGAAACTGTATGCTTAAACTCAACTCTGAGTTCCTGAGGTCTCGACGGTCATAAGGATGGACAGACAGACGGACATACGGCCATAGTCAGATCTGCTAGGCTATTGATTCTGATCAAGAATATATATACTTTATATTGTCGGAAACGCTACATAATTTTTAACGAATCTATTATACCCTTTTAGACAAATACAAAACTAAAAAAGTATGAAAACATTTTGTAAAAGGTCTAGGCGTGGCCGTGTTGGGCTGTTTCTGGGCTTCGGAGTGGGCGTCCAATCAGGAAGAATCTACGCCGGACGCTGAATGGGCGAATGGGTCCTCGTCCGAATATTAAAAGTCCACACTTTATGACTATAGGTGAATGTACAATGATTAAACTCTTATTGTCTACTATCTGTAGGGTTCAATATATTAGCGATATTTGGGAGCGTAAAGGGTTAATTCCTGGAAGTGAAGTCAGCAACGCATTTCCAAACGGCGCTCGATTTTCGCTCGCCTCCGTGATTAAAGTTATTAAATAAAAAAATAGAAAATATATTTTATATTGTTCACGTGTATCTCGGCCAGTGTATAAGCCAATAATGTAAAAGCGAAATACCCTTTCTGAGGGGCTACCACGCCTTTCATGGCGGCTGATTGGTGGCAAATTGTTGCGTGTAGAATTACTGCCGCCTTAAGTTGGCGCGTAGGAGTCGTCCAGAACGGACCTACTCCGAGTTGCGCCTGGCCAAAGGGATCTGACGGCGCCAATAAATGCAAATGCTGGGGAAAAGAAATCATTCTGCCAACAGAATCGATCTAATTAACCTGTGACACGCGGTTTTTGCACGCGGTTGCGATGCCATAAACTTTGCAATATATATAATGCGACTTCGCTAGCTGTGAGGAGACGAGCCCATTTAATATTCAATATTGAAATCAATAATGTCCGAAAAAAAGTCTCGATAGTTCATTACCTTAACTCGTGACATACAGTGTCGTCGTAGCTGCAATGTTAAAGCTCCAAATACCTTTATATCTCGCACTAAACTGTCTTGTTTTTATCCTAAAGGAACCAACAACTGGTAGTTTTATTTAAATTCTGTTTTATATTTAAAGTCTAAATGAAGAAATTAATGTTAAGTCCAATAAGAGAAATAAAGCGGAAACAATGAAGTTCAATAGAACTTAGATATCATCAAACAAGAAGTACCTAATAGAAAACGTTGACCTACTACCAAGAAGGGGGTGGATTTAGAAAAGGGAGGCGCATAACATCAAAAGTTCCCTAACGCCTGACTGGACTTTTTTTTTATTTTATTCTAATTCCTTCTTATTCCTCTCGGGAACTTAGGGATTCTACGAGAGCCCTTTATCTAACTCTGTTTTGTGCTGTCTGTTTAGCATTTTCCCAAGTGATGTTTATTTGGTCTAGTTCTTGTTGAGCGGTTCTTCTCCCCATGCTCTCTATGGGGGCTCGCTCGAAACGCGCCACAGCTCTGTGTTGGCTATTCTGTTTGGCCAGAATATCCCACACATGATTCTCAGGCATTTGTTGCTGAAAACCTGCCGTTCCTGCGTTACTTTCTTCGTTGCGAGCCATGTCTCACTTCCGTATAGCAGTATGGATTTCACACACGCAATATAGGTCCGAAGCTTTGTTCGCCGGCTTATTTCTTCCAATTTCGATTTTTTCAAATGCGGTATAGTCTCCCAAAAGCTGAGCGGGCTTTGCCAAGGCGACTCGAGACATTATCATCCACTCCACCATTGTTGGATATTATGGTGCCAAGGTATGGGAAACTGTTGACGGTTATTGCTGTACATTATGCGAATCTCGCGTTGGCACCTTAAGTAACAATTTTGAGGGCTTAGTTGCTTGTATGGAAGCTGTCGGATTTGACATCGTGGCAAGATGATCATTAAGGTAAAATTAAAATAAGATTCAATAAACAAAAATCTATTCCGTATATCCCGGAAGCCATCGGATAGGGCCTTAAACTCTGAATAAATAAATAGAGCTTTTAATAGAAATATTACAAGTCAAGGGCCAATGGACAAAATGAAATGTCAGTTAGTAGACGTTCGGATGAATATGAATATGATGAATTTACAAGACTAAACGAAATGTAACTGTGCGATGAGTAATAGCGCGTCAGCCTTGCTTAGTATGTATTTATGTATTTGCGCGAATGAAGGAGAGAACTACAACAAATCACAAAGTAAAATAATAATTGTTTAGCTTAGACAGCGGTGCTGCGACTAGACTACATTCTAGTAAAAGAATAATCAACAACAACGATGAAGTATATTCGATGACGTCATGAACGCATTCCTGAAATATTCCAAAGCATAAAAAAAAAGTCCGTTGAATATAAGAATGTTCAACATTTAGAAATAATGACAACTGTGGCATATATACATAAAGGAAGGGCGTGCGCTGCTAGTGATAATTTGTACTAATTACCGATTAGTACTATAGAACTCCTCCTGCAAACATTCTTTTAAATTTGATAAAATGACTCACCTGGGAAACTTACCTTTGTCTTCCTCACCAGAATAATCACAGCTTATTAAAACGGTAGCGTCAGATTTATGATATCATGACACAGAACCAAATGCATTGCCTGTCACGTCTGCAGCACTTATTGCACACGATCTAGGTAAGGATGTGGTACTTTTAGCCCCTGACACCTGTGTTCATTGCCGTGCTGTACTCGACTCGTGCTCAGAACTGCACCTAATAGATTCTTGATTCGTAAAGTGAAGTGAAGTGTTCAGACACTTCCATCAATGCTTTTATTGCTTCCAATATAATCAAATTTCTGCCAAGCTTTAGCTTCGACGTCTGCAGGTGGAACATGCGCCAAAACTTTAAGCTCGCGTATCCAGATTTCCATCGCCCTCAACGCATAGACTTTCTTAGGACTGGTTTATTCAGGAGGCTGTAGTCGCATCAATGGTAAGACTTTAATATCGTCTCGCGCTGTTGTTTCACTTAAAAAGAGAACCCAACTGGATCGAATTGAGGTGCTGCTTCAGCGGTTTCCGCAAGTCTTTAGCTTTTCGGTCTTTTTGTTTTCATTTTTCTCTCCTTCGTGCATTGTCCACAATGCTGTTTGGTGTTGTTTTTGTATGCACATAAACTGCACTGTGCATTCCGCTTTCTCACTCTCACGCTCTCCCACACAAAATCTAAAGTTCTGAGCGTGGAGACTTCTCTTTTGCATGTTTTGATTTTGTGTTTTTTTTTGTACAGTGGTCCGAATTAAAAAATATGGAAACTTATGTTGTCTGCTTCCAAAACAAATAAATAATAAAGCCTGAGCAGCCAAAGATGACTTGCAGGTTGTTGTAATAAGCTGTTTTTCTTCTTTCTACTCGCTACGAATTGCAACGGCTTACTCAGAGAGTTTGTTCGTCCCATAAAATTTATGATTTGTGTGATTGCCCGACCAAGGCCACTCGAAAATGGACTAATACAGTACACGCCGTCTGCTGCGCGGCGTCGCTCCTTCGTCGTCCTCGACAGCGCACCCCGTGGCGTCTCGAATGAGATCTAGGATATTATGGTGGCGGGGCTGTTGGGTAAAAACAGAGCTCCTCCAAAAACGACCGTTACAACACCCGGAAGGGCACGTCTATTAGGACCGCTCCTGTCACAGAACACCAACCACTGACTTCACAATTTCTTTCTGACGACGCCAGATCCTTTTGTTTTCCTGTCGCGTGGATTCCTGAATTACTCTGCTCCGTCACTTGCAGTGATCGTCCTTGTATGTCAGCTTTTGACTCCCGCCGACAGATTTCCTATGTTATTATATAAATGTTTATATTACGTTTTTTACCTTTCCGCCGTATTCTGAATTTACAGAATATCTTAAATATTTGTCATCCATCCTATCCATCTCAAATTGACATTCCTATACAAAATCGTAAGTTCTAGGTGATTTTAATATGCATGGCACTAAGTGGTGCCCCTAAAGGACAGCATGACTATATTGACTTGTTCGACTTATAGTTGTCGCAAGTTAATTATATTCAAAACTTTTTGGGTTCATTATTGGATCTATGTATTGTGAACAATCGAATATTCTTCTGCCTGTAGCACAACATGACGTTCTGGCATCTCTCAGCAGCTTATAGTGTGATCGAACTCGATAGCTAACACGAGTATCGAGATCGTGCGAGGCCTTCTCTGGGCGAATCTATCCTCACTGTTCTCGACGACCACGGCATCCATCGCTCCTTCTTAGCTTTGCCTCTTACACGCGCCAATTTGTTATATTTAATATAATCAGTCAATGTAAATTCGTGAGTAAATACTAAAACTTTTTTCTGTATACGATACACATTAATTGGTGACCCGGACGTGATTCACTATATATATACACTCGAAAATCTGAATCAATTTTGGCACGTTGCTCGTGTTCCCGGCGCTGCAATCAACCGCGTGGCTGTTAAAAAACCATCGTTTTGGCCCGAGCACCCCGAATTATGGTTGTCTCAAATCGAAGCCCAATTTATTTTGGCGGGAATAACTTCCGACGACACAAAGTTGAACACAGTCCTGGCATCAATCGAAGCACTTGTTTTGGCTTGAATTACCGACGCAGTCGTAGGCAAATCCGAAAATTTAAAATCGTGCATTCTGGAACGCTTCTGTGAAAGCGAACAGTAGAAAATCCAGAAGTTAATATCGGAGATCGACCTTGGTGATAAGCGTCCTTCATAATTGCTTAATGAATTAATTAAAGTTAACGAAAAGAGGCAAATTCGAAGAGGTCCTCTGAGGGCCTCAGCATCAGCGACAGCTTTTCCAAAATAAAATTCCTTATCGACACCAGTGTTGCCACTCTGTAAGAAGCAAAACCAATACTCACTCCAAAGCTGCTTTTCGCAGCCAACGGCTCAAAAATACAAACCTATGGAGAAAAACGCAAAACATATCGATCGAGCAACGCCATCCGAATCGACCTGTGGCACGCCTCCGCATGAAATAGCTCGGATTTTATCCTACGAAGCGTGCAACCAATACGCCAAGCTACTTCACGAATATCGAGATCTCGCAACGATCAATTCAAACAGGCTCTTGATAACATCAAAAGTAACCCATTTTATCACGACAAACGGCCCGCCCACTCACGCTCGTGCTCGACAACTGGCAGCAGACAAACTCGAAGCAGCGCAAAGCGAGTTTTCCTATCTTTTGGTTAAAGGAATATGTCGTCCCTCAAAGAGCAACTGGTCAAGTCCTTTACATACTGGATGTAACAAGCATTCCCAAAACAAGATATTCCCAAAACAGCCATTATCACGCCTTTTGGATTATTCGAATTCTTGTTCATGATGTTCGGCTTGCGAAATGCAGCGCAGATTTTTCAGCGGTAGATAAACGACGTCGAATACATCGATGACATTATGATCCCTTCAGAGTCCGCAGCACGAGCCGCACCTCCGCATAGTCCTCGACCGCCTCCGAAAGGCACAACTGACCGTGAACTTCGAGAAGTGTCAGTTTCTAAAGTCGCAACTCAAGTTCCTGGGTTATGACATCACCCAGCACCTTTTTAAACCATCTGAATCTAAAGTGGAAGCCATTCGTCATTTTAAAAAAACGCTTATCGCTAAGGATCTGAAAAAGTTTCTGGGTATGATCAACTTCTATCGTCCGTTTATCCCGGACGGGCTATTACGGGCTGCTGATAATCAACACATACTCCAGACAGTGTTCAAGGTAATAAAAACAAGAGAGAACGTTATAGTCAAGTTCGCCAACTATCTGATACCCGTTACTCAGCTAGTGAAAGTGCGAAGGAAAGTCTTTAACAGAGTGTAGAGTGGGCGTGGCAAAAAGTTTTTTGGCAAATCGATAGAAGCTTATAACTTAATTTTTCAAAGACAGTTTGTTTCCTGGTGCCATCAGCCAGCATAATGTTGCAATCTTGGACTTGAATGCTTGATATACCGGAGTGACATGTTTTCCAAAGTAATGGGTTTTATGCATTAAGTGAGACACCAGAGCAGTTTTCTATCCGGGTTGCGAATGTAACGTTTGCACATTTGTCTGCACCAATACCAATGTTCCAATTTGATGCCCAATTCGGAAATGCGTATATGTACGCATTCAAAGACAGTTTGTTTCCTGGTGCCATCAGCCAGCATAATGTTGCAATCTTGGACTTGAATGCTTGATATACCGGAGTGACATGTTTTCCTAAGTAATGGGTTTTATGCATTAAGTGAGACACCAGAGCAGTTTTTTATCCGGGTTGCGAATGTAACGTTTGCACATTTGTCTGCACCAATACCAATGTTCCAATTTGATGCCCAATTCGGAAATGCGTATATGTACTACTGTAGTCCGCTGGTTCCAATGTTAATGCAGCTGCTTCTTGTTAAGACTGCAGTGTCATCAGTATTTGTTAAAACACCATTTCGATTAAATCTAGTGATTGCTGAATGGACATATCCTAACTTATTTCTTAACTTTGGGCAGGAACCCAGGGTGTCACACTCTATCGAATGCTTGCTGTATTTCCAAAGAAATCCTAACCATCCTAACCAGCCTCTAACGTAAAGTTGACTCTATGTAGCTATTCTAGTGTGCCATGCTGGATCCGGAAAACTATAATTTTGGGATCGTCTTGACAGCAGCAGAAACTTTTAGCAGTTTGTTACGGATAAGCCTCTCCATAATTTTTCCAAGTGAAAAAATCCTGATACGGTAACAGTCGAATGGTTCTGTTAATTAATCAGATCGTCAAGCGTGTCTTTATTTGGTTTCAGCTTACTGACAAGAAAATGCAATTCTTCTAGAGTGACTGGATCGCCTGAAAGTGCCATTTCAAGTGGCGTTTCTAATGAACCCGCTACCAAACGGTACTGAATCGTTGCTCCAGATTTCTAGCAAAAGCTACTTCCTTTTCCTGGGACATGCGACATCAGCCTCCTGTCGAGTTCCTTAAAGCTGAGTTTTGAGTAGTCCAACACTTTTATTTTTAGATATTTTCCAAAGAGAGTAGTTTGTTGTAGCATCTGTACCGAAGTTTTCCAATAACTCATCTCTTTTATGCTGTTTTCTATATGTACATTCTTTTCTGTCCTTTCGAATAAGTCGAAGTAGATAAGCTATTGTGGAGTTCAGGCACCTGGTGTAGCGTATGCAGCTACTTGTTTCAAGTTTGTCATGAAGATTTTAATGGCCTTATCAATACCATGTGCTCCTTGGATTTCCATGCTCATGTCAATCGTTTGCGTCGGGTACATTTTAAAAGTTTTTACATAAGCACCGTGAGCAATTAATCGTGTGCGTTGTATTCTGTTTAGCGGCCTAGCGTTCAATTCCGCCAGAAATGGAGTGTGATCCGATTAGAGATCATGAAGCGTTCAGATATTGAACCTACTCATGTCGTACTCGTTGGTTGCGCCTCGAGTTGCGCCTGGCCAAAGGGATCTAACGGCGCCAATAAATACAAATGCTGGAGAAAAGAAATCATTCTGCCAAGAGAATCGATTTAATTAACCTGTGACACGCGGTTTTTGCACGCGGTTGCGATGCCATAAACTTTGCAATATATAGCATGCGACTTCGCTAGCTGTGAGGAGATAGATAGACGAGCCCATTTAATATTCAATATTGAAATCAATAATGTCCGAAAAAAAGTCTCGATAGTTCATTACCTTAACTCGTGACATACAGTGTCGTCGTAGCTGCAATGTTAAAGCTCCAAATACCTTTATATCTCGCACGAAACTGTCTTGTTTTTATCCTAAAGGAACCAACAACTGGTAGTTTTATTTAAATTCTGTTTTATATTTAAAGTCTAAATGATGAAATTAAAGTTAAGTCCAATAAGAGAAATAAAGCGGAAACAATGAAGTTCAATAGAACTTAGATATCATCAAACAAGAAGTACCTAATAGAAAACGTTCACCTGCTACCAAGGAAGGGTGGGTATAGAAAAGGGAGGCGCATAACATCAAAGTTTCCCTAACGCCTGACTGGACTTTTTTTTTATTTTATTCTAATTCCTTCTTATTCCTCTCGGGAACTTAGGGATTCTACGAGAGCCCTCCATCTAACTCTGTTTTGTGCTGTCTGTTTAGCATTTTCCCATGTGATGTTAATTGGTCAAGTTCTTGTTGAGCAGTTCTTCTCTATGTTGCTCTTGGCCTTCCTACCCTCCTGCTTCCTTGGGGGTTCCAGTCCAGTGCCATCCTTACTATGTTACTAGGGTTTCTCCTGAGAGCGTGCCCTATCCACATCCATTTCTTCTTCCTTATTTAGGTGTGTATCGGGGGCTCGCTCGTAACGCGCCACAGCTCTGTGTTGGCTATTCTGTTTGGCCAGAATATCCCACACATGATTCTCAGGCATTTGTTGCTGAAAATCTGCCATTCCTGCGTTACTTTCTTCGTTGCGAGCCATGTCTCTCTTCCGTATAGCAGTATGGATTTCACACACGCAATATAGGTCCGAAGCTTTGTTCGCCGGCTTATTTCTTCCAATTTCGATTTTTTCAAATGCGGTATAGTCTCCCAAAAGCTGAGCGGGCTTTGCCAAGGCGACTCGAGACATTATCATCCACTCCACCATTGTTGGATATTATGGTGCCAAGGTATATGAAACTGTTGACGAACTCGATTGGGTTCCCATGTATGATGATGTTTCCTTGGTTGGAGTGGTTGAATCGCATAGCTTGTGCTTTTGCTACGTTTATCTCGAGTCCGACGCTGCTGGCTATCCTGACGAGGTCATCACTTTTTCTATGTTTATCGCTGAGTCTATGAGAGATAAGACAGATGTCGTCTGCATAGTCCAAGTCCTCAAGGTGTCTGGTGAGGCTCCACGTAATCCCGCGACGAGCATACTTCGCTCAATAACTGAATTCCAGTGTTCGTCTGAAAAGTTTTTCTTGTTTTCCCGTTGTGCAGTACCTCCAAATTGGCATCGTCATACATCGATTTGATGATAGCCATAAGGTTTGCAGGTACTCCTCTCCTTGCAGGTGATCGCCATATTGTTGCCCTTTCAACTGAGTCGAACGCCTTCTTGAAGTCAATGAACAGGAGGTAAAGCGGGGCTCTTCATTCCACAGCTTGCTCGGTAATTATGCGTGGTGTGTTTGCCTGATCTACACAACTCCTGTGTGGTCTAAAGCCTGCCTGTTCGTCTCGGATTGTTGGCTCGATTTTTTCCTGGAGGCGTTCGTTCAGCAGTGTAGCTATGATATTATAGCTATTGTTGAGCAGTGTTATCCCTCTCAAGTTGTTGCAGTCGCTCAGGTCGCCTTTCTTGGGGAGCTTCACGATGATTCCACTTCGGAAATGCGTATATGTACGCATTCAAAGACAGTTTGTTTCCTGGTGCCATCAGCCAGCATAATGTTGCAATCTTGGACTTGAATGCTTGATATACCGGAGTGACATGTTTTCCAAAGTAATGGGTTTTATGCATTAAGTGAGACACCAGAGCAGTTTTTTATCCGGGTTGCGAATGTAACGTTTGCACATTTGTCTGCACCAATACCAATGTTCCAATTTGATGCCCAATTCGGAAATGCGTATATGTACTACTGTAGTCCGCTGGTTCCAATGTTAATGCAGCTGCTTCTTGTTAAGACTGCAGTGTCATCAGTATTTGTTAAAACACCATTTCGATTAAATCTAGTGATTGCTGAATGGACATATCCTAACTTATTTCTTAACTTTGGGCAGGAACCCAGGGTGTCACACTCTATCGAATGCTTGCTGTATTTCCAAAGAAATCCTAACCATCCTAACCAGCCTCTAACGTAAAGTTGACTCTATGTAGCTATTCTAGTGAGCCATGCTGGATCCGGAAAACTATAATTTTGGGATCGTCTTGACAGCAGCAGAAACTTTTAGCAGTTTGTTACGGATAAGCCTCTCCATAATTTTTCCAAGTGAAAAAATCCTGATACGGTAACAGTCGAATGGTTCTGTTAATTAATCAGATCGTCAAGCGTGGCTTTATTTGGTTTCAGCTTACTGACAAGAAAATGCAATTCTTCTAGAGTGACTGGATCGCCTAAAAGTGCCATTTCAAGTGGCGTTTCTAATGAACCCGCTACCAAACGGTACTGAATCGTTGCTCCAGATTTCTAGCAAAAGCTACTTCCTTTTCCTGGGACATGCGACATCAGCCTCCTGTCGAGTTCCTTAAAGCTGAGTTTTGAGTAGTCCAACACTTTTATTTTTAGATATTTTCCAAAGAGAGTAGTTTGTTGTAGCATCTGTACCGAAGTTTTCCAATAACTCATCTCTTTTATGCTGTTTTCTATATGTACATTCTTTTCTGTCCTTTCGAATAAGTCGAAGTAGATAAGCTATTGTGGAGTTCAGGCACCTGGTGTAGCGTATGCAGCTACTTGTTTCAAGTTTGTCATGAAGATTTTAATGGCCTTATCAATACCATGTGCTCCTTGGATTTCCATGCTCATGTCAATCGTTTGCGTCGGGTACATTTTAAAAGTTTTTACATAAGCACCGTGAGCAATTAATCGTGTGCGTTGTATTCTGTTTAGCGGCCTAGCGTTCAATTCCGCCAGAAATGGAGTGTGATCCGATTAGAGATCATGAAGCGTTCAGATATTGAACCTACTCATGTCGTACTCGTTGGTTGCGCCTCGAGTTGCGCCTGGCCAAAGGGATCTAACGGCGCCAATAAATACAAATGCTGGAGAAAAGAAATCATTCTGCCAAGAGAATCGATTTAATTAACCTGTGACACGCGGTTTTTGCACGCGGTTGCGATGCCATAAACTTTGCAATATATAGCATGCGACTTCGCTAGCTGTGAGGAGATAGATAGACGAGCCCATTTAATATTCAATATTGAAATCAATAATGTCCGAAAAAAAGTCTCGATAGTTCATTACCTTAACTCGTGACATACAGTGTCGTCGTAGCTGCAATGTTAAAGCTCCAAATACCTTTATATCTCGCACGAAACTGTCTTGTTTTTATCCTAAAGGAACCAACAACTGGTAGTTTTATTTAAATTCTGTTTTATATTTAAAGTCTAAATGATGAAATTAAAGTTAAGTCCAATAAGAGAAATAAAGCGGAAACAATGAAGTTCAATAGAACTTAGATATCATCAAACAAGAAGTACCTAATAGAAAACGTTCACCTGCTACCAAGGAAGGGTGGGTATAGAAAAGGGAGGCGCATAACATCAAAGTTTCCCTAACGCCTGACTGGACTTTTTTTTTATTTTATTCTAATTCCTTCTTATTCCTCTCGGGAACTTAGGGATTCTACGAGAGCCCTCCATCTAACTCTGTTTTGTGCTGTCTGTTTAGCATTTTCCCATGTGATGTTAATTGGTCAAGTTCTTGTTGAGCAGTTCTTCTCTATGTTGCTCTTGGCCTTCCTACCCTCCTGCTTCCTTGGGGGTTCCAGTCCAGTGCCATCCTTACTATGTTACTAGGGTTTCTCCTGAGAGCGTGCCCTATCCACATCCATTTCTTCTTCCTTATTTAGGTGTGTATCGGGGGCTCGCTCGTAACGCGCCACAGCTCTGTGTTGGCTATTCTGTTTGGCCAGAATATCCCACACATGATTCTCAGGCATTTGTTGCTGAAAATCTGCCATTCCTGCGTTACTTTCTTCGTTGCGAGCCATGTCTCTCTTCCGTATAGCAGTATGGATTTCACACACGCAATATAGGTCCGAAGCTTTGTTCGCCGGCTTATTTCTTCCAATTTCGATTTTTTCAAATGCGGTATAGTCTCCCAAAAGCTGAGCGGGCTTTGCCAAGGCGACTCGAGACATTATCATCCACTCCACCATTGTTGGATATTATGGTGCCAAGGTATATGAAACTGTTGACGAACTCGATTGGGTTCCCATGTATGATGATGTTTCCTTGGTTGGAGTGGTTGAATCGCATAGCTTGTGCTTTTGCTACGTTTATCTCGAGTCCGACGCTGCTGGCTATCCTGACGAGGTCATCACTTTTTCTATGTTTATCGCTGAGTCTATGAGAGATAAGACAGATGTCGTCTGCATAGTCCAAGTCCTCAAGGTGTCTGGTGAGGCTCCACGTAATCCCGCGACGAGCATACTTCGCTCAATAACTGAATTCCAGTGTTCGTCTGAAAAGTTTTTCTTGTTTTCCCGTTGTGCAGTACCTCCAAATTGGCATCGTCATACATCGATTTGATGATAGCCATGAGGTTTGCATGTACTCCTCTCCTTGCAGGTGATCGCCATATTGTTGCCCTTTCAACTGAGTCGAACGCCTTCTTGAAGTCAATGAACAGGAGGTAAAGCGGGGCTCTTCATTCCACAGCTTGCTCGGTAATTATAGAAGCATTGCCTGATCTACACAACTCCTGTGTGGTCTAAAGCCTGCCTGTTCGTCTCGGATTGTTGGCTCGATTTTTTCCTGGAGGCGTTCGTTCAGCAGTGTAGCTATGATATTATAGCTATTGTTGAGCAGTGTTATCCCTCTCAAGTTGTTGCAGTCGCTCAGGTCGCCTTTCTTGGGGAGCTTCACGATGATTCCACTTTTCTAGGAGTCAGGTACAGTCTCGCCTTCCTATATGCATGCGAAATGTGGATGCAGCGTATCAGCCATCAGGTGAGTGTCAACTTGAAGCAGTTCGGCTGGTATGTTGTCCTCGCCGGCTGCCCTGTTGCGCTTTAGCTTCTTTATTGCATTCACAATCTCTCTTATATGCGGGGGTGTAGAGGGTATCCTGGTATTCCCACTTGGTGACGCAATGCTTCTATAGTCCGTAGCCACGTTTAGTGATGTGGTGTGGCTAATTCCCATGAAGTGTTGGCGCCACCTCCGGATCTGTGCATCATCATTGGATAAGAGGTTGCCTTCTAGGTCCCTGACTGGCTGGGTCCGTCTGTGGTGGGTTCCGGCAATCCCTGCAATCTGCTGGTATAACGAGCGCATGTTGTTCTCGCCGGCTGCTTGTTCTGCGTCTGTCGCAAGTCAATCCAGTAGCGCTTGTTTGTCCTTTCTGGCCGCTCTTTTCACAGCTCTGCACAGTTCGCGATATTCATCACGATTCTGTGTGAGCTGGTCCGCCAGAAGCTTCAGATTGTTCCTCCTTCTAATCCTTTCTTCATTTAGCGTACACATACAGCTTACGACGTGTATTGCGCAGAGCATCGCTAGAAGTGCACGACTTCTACATGCCGAGTGGCACCCTCAAATCCTTTCAGGGCGACGTTAAACGCTACACGTCTTGTACTTGTACTCGAAAGGATGTAAACCAGAAGCCAATTCAGCAGACAATTGATATTGTACTTTTTATTTATTTATGCCTGGCGTATAAGTTTTCAGAGCGGTTATTGCTGTACATTATGCGAATCTCCCGTTGGCACCTAAAGTAACAATTTTGAGGGCTTAGTTGCTTGTATGGAAGCTGTCGGATTTGACATCGTAGCAAGATGATCATTAAGGTAAAATTAAAATAAGATTCAATAAACAAAAATCTATTCCGTATATCCCGGAAGCCATCGGATAGGGCCTTAAACTCTGAATAAATAAATAGAGCTTTTAATAGAAATATTACAAGTCAAGGGCCAATGGACAAAATGAAATGTCAGTTAGTAGACGTTCGGATGAATATGAATATGATGAATTTACAAGACTAAACGAAATGTAACTGTGCGATGAGTAATAGCGCGTCAGCCTTGCTTAGTATGTATTTATGTATTTGCGCTAATAAGGAGAGAACTACAACAAATCACAAAGTAAAATGATAATTGTTTAGCTTAGACAGCGGTGCTGCGACTAGGCTACATTCTAGTAAAAGAATAATCAACAACAACGATAAAGTATATTCGATGACGTCATGAACGCATTCCTGAAATATTCAAAAGCATAAAAAAGTCTGTTGAATATAAGAATGTTCAACATTTAGAAATAATGACAACTGTGGCATATATACATAAAGGAAGGGCGTGAGTTATGTCGTGGGCGAGGATCTGTTTGGTTTTGTATTTAAGCCAAGGAGGATTTTGTAGTAATTAAAGCGACTCGTTTGAAGTTCGGTGACAGAATGATTTTATTTTCAGAATAAATTTTCCTCTAAGCCTAGCGTACAATTCTTTTGGTCTGCGAAACCCCTTGCGTCAGCACTTTTTATCCGGATGCCCCTTCCAGTGCTTCGGTTGGATTCTTGGGAATCCTGACTCTGCTGATCCAGTGTGGGTTGATGACTTTGCTGCGGAGTGTGTCCGGGTTGAGTGTCTCATATGTAGGTCGCTGCCCGTGGGGGTTTCGGGGGAGGTGAAGGCATGCTTGTGCCGTCACCGATAACTCCTCCCCCCTCAAGACGGAACGAGGGCCATAACGAAGGTATAGCTGGAGTTCCGGTGGTTGGCAGGGAAGTAGTTGCATAGATAATCTTGTCTTTCCTCCAGATCCATGCGGCGATTGCTAGTACGATAGAGCTTGCGATCAATATATATATCGTTGTCAAGTGGTCCGCCGCTTTGCTCTGCATGGTGTTGATAGCCCACTTGGTTTTGAGTGTACTGAGGTGCAGTTGTTGAAGGTTGATGGGTTCTATGGCTGGCATGGTTTTAACGTCGTTGGTCTTTGTTATATCCATCTGCCATCTATCGGTCATAGTGACGGTGGCGTCGGCATATTTCGTACCGTTGATGGTGATGGAGCAACTGTCGTGATTTATAATAAACGACCCGCTCAAACTTTTGCTCGGTATACAATCGGAGGTCATATTAACGTCTCTTGCGTTGAGGATAACCAGGAGTCCTTCTATGGGGCTGTAGATCCGTGTCTGGGTTATGGTTTCCACCACGGTACATGTCGCTGTCTTGTTGGCTAGCAGGTTATGGATGCATTCTGGGTTGTCGGGGTCGGTGGGGGTTTCGCAAACTGATAAATCATTAACTCTAATACAATCTGTGTTTAGTGTTTTAAGTTCTATTCTATCCTCTAAAATAAATTTTGGTAGGTTTACAATTTCCGTCCCGTTGAACGGTATGGTTACAATTTGGTACAGTGTGTAATTATTTGGAGACAAAATTGGTATTTTAATTTCAAAAACAATTGTTTTCTTTTCTGTGCTAGTTTCGAGTGATAGTAGGTTGTAAACTTCGTAGTCTGCCTTTATCTTAACGTTTTGATCTGTTAATGACATTTTGATTTTTTGTATCTCAGCATTATCTAAGATGTATTTGGGGACAATATTGAGTTTTGCGAATAATAGGCTTTCTGCTATACCTGCCAAATGTGTGTAGAGAAGATCTAAGTTAATATTGATTCTAGTCAAAAATATATTCAATTCTGCATCTTGGAGTCCTGTATCTATTTCCTTAGATATCCTATTCTGATTAAAATTGATGAAATTATTTATGATCTCCTGCTCTTTGTTTATGTGGTCTGTGATTTCCATGAACCTTATTAATGTTTCGTTCTGAAATTGCGCTGTATTTTCCGCGTTCCTCCCCAATTGTTTTAATTCGGAATTAATTTTTTCTTCGTCAGTGGCATCCATATTGCCGCTGATCGTTTTGATTATTGTCCCTAGTCCGTTAATGAGCCCTCTCCTAGGTCTGCTATTACTTTCGCTAGGTAGAAGTGAAGTTAATTTCTGTTCTATCTGATTAAGTTTCCTAAGTAATAGTGTTCTTATTTCGACGATGTTCGGCAGGTCCGGCAGGTTCGTAATTAATTCGTGTAATTTGTCTGTAGTAGCTTCGTATTCTTCCAGGTGGATCAGGTGTTTGATTGTCATAAATGATGTTATTGTCCGGGCCGTTCCCATGTTGAGCTTAATGAGGGTTTGCTCCTCACCTAGTCTATTTATTTCTAGTCGCTGGCTATTGACTAACGTCAGCCTGTAAAGAGGAGAATTCCGAGGTGGTCAGTTTTTAATTTTATGGGTTTGTAGGTAACGAGATTTTCCTAATTTTCTGTTTATGTATTTTCTGCTTTTTAATTGTTCGCACGGTGACCCCATTATCTCGAGAAATTTTATGTTTGCTAAACCTGGGAGTAATTTTATTCCTTCTGTTTTCCTTACGGAAGACCGAGCTTCCGACAGGCAGAGTAAGGGGGTCTTCCCTAGTTTCATTTAGTTTGTTTATCCGTTTGCTGGCTGTTTCTTCTAGGTGTGTTTTGACGACTGGATAGAGCTTACTCTGATACTCATGAAGCCTGCTTAAGAAGTCATGTTCGTTGTTGAACTTGACTGTTTTTTCGAACACATGGGTGCGGCCACTAAAGAGTTCGAACGGTGTTAGGTTCGTGCTCGAGTGTATAGCGTTATTGTATGTTATTATTGCCTCCGACATAATTTCCTCGTGATCTAGATCTAGGTTCATTTCCCTCCTCTTCGTGAGGATGATTCGATAGATTTCTGTTAAGGTCGAATGGAGCCTTTCAACTATCGAGTTACTACTAGACTGCTGGAAGGAAGTCACATGCACTTCAATGTCATACTGTCCCAGGAAGTCGGTAAAAACGGTACCCGCAAATTCGGCTCCTTGGTCAAAGATTACCTTTTTAGGTACGCCGAATTGGCAAAAGAAATTTTTGAATGCCTTAGTGACACTTATGGAGTTCCTATTAGGTAATGGAAACGCCTGTGCGAATCTGGAAAATTTGTCTATGATTGTCAGGTTGTAGGTCTTGTTGATAGTATAGATGTCTGTATGTAAGATGTCTAGTGGTCTGCTTGGGATTTCTAGCAATTTGTAAGGCGGTTTCTGCGGGTGCCTATCATATTTGAGGGTGAGGCAGATCTCGCAATTCCGAATTGCTTGTGTGATGAGGCTTTTCAGATGGGGCGCGTAAATTTCCCTTTTTAGGTGGGTGTACATCTCGTCCACCCCCCGATGGTTATTATTTGTGTGGCCTGTCTTGATAATCGATTCTATTTCGTTGCTTGAGGGTTCCTTAAGGAACGTTAAGCACCTGAGGATTTTATAAAGGTTGGTTCCCGCGAAATATTTGGAATAAGATTCTTGTATTATTCCGAAAATTTCGTCGGTTGCGAACACGGCTAAGGTTTTATTGGGTTTTAGCAAAGTTTTTAAGATATCCGTAACAATTTCTAAGTTAAAGAGAGGTTCGGATATCTGTCTCCTAATTTTGTTTCTGCATGGGGCACAGGTTGTGCGTGATGGGTCTGGTGAGATTGTAAAGGTGGCCTGTAATCTAAAGACGTTAAGTGGACTCGGGGATATCGGGATTGCTTCCGGGTCGTTTGGTATCGAGACATTCACATGGGTATTCGGTTCTACCCTGCTTAGTGCATCTGCGACGACGTTTTGGGAACCCTTTTCGTGTTCCAATTCGTAATCGTATTCGCTTAAGGCATCCCTCCAGCGAATGAGTTTTGCGTTCTGGCCATTAAAATTTTTTAGGCCTAATAAGGGTTTGTGGTCAGTAACTAGTTTGAATTTCCGGCCGTAGAGGTACGGTCGGAAGTACTTTACTGCCCAGACGATTCCCAGCATTTCTTTTTCTACCGTTGAGTAACGGGTTTCGGCTTCGTTAAGGGTCCTGCTCGCGAAGCAGATTGGTCTGTCGCAGGATTTTGGTCCTTGTGACAGCACTGCTCCCAATGCGACGTTGCTCGCGTCTGTTGTTAAGGTGAAGGGCATGGTGAAGTCTGGGTGCTTCAAAATGGGGTCGTTTATAAGGAGAGTTTTGCAGAATTCGAAGGCTTCGCGGAATTCGCTGTCGATTATTACCGACTTCCCTCCTTTTAGTTGTTTGGTTAGTGGTTTGGTAATTCGCGCGAAGTCTTTTACAAATTTCCTGTAATAGCCTATAAGTCCCAGGAAAGACTTAATTTGCCGACGGGTTTTGGGACAGGGAAATCCTTTTATAGCTATTATTTTAATAGGGTTTGGTTTGATACCCTCCTGGGTGACCACGTGACCCAGGAAGTCTATTTCTTTTCGTAGGAAGTTCGACTTGGTGATTTGAATTTTTAGATTGGCCGTACGGAGTTTTGTGAAGACTAATTCGATATCCCCAAATGTTTTTGTAATGAAGTGGAGAATATTATGATGTCGTCTAGATAGACTAGGCATATATTTCCGATTAATGAACCTAGGACATTGTCCATAACACGCTGAAATGTGGCGGGGGCGTTCTTTAGACCGAAGGGCATTCTAGTAAATTCGTAATGGCCATTTTCGACCGAGAATGCTGTTTTAGCCCTGTCTTCGGGGTTCATCTGGATTTGATGGAACCCACTTGCCAGGTCCAAGGTAGTGAAATACGTGGCACGGCCTAAGCTATCGAGAATTTCGTTGATGTTGGGAATGGGGTATCGATCGGCGATGGTTTTTTCATTCAGTTTCCTGAAATCTATGACCAGTCGCCATTTCTTATTGCCATCCGAGTCGGTTTTCTTGGGTACAACCCAGACAGGTGCGCCCCAAGGTGAGTGGCTATTTCGGATTATATCCTGTTCTAGCATCTTTTTTATTTGGCTCCGTACCTCCTCTTTATGGATGTAAGGATACCTGTATGTTTTCACGTGTACTGGTATATCGTCTGTTGTTGGTATCGAGTGTTTGACGGCATTCGAAAAGGTGAGAGTCTCCTTCTCATCGTAGAACAGCTCCCGGAACTTGTTGCAGACGAGGAGGAGTCCCTTTTTCTCTTCCGAGTTTAGGTGTTCCGTCCGGATGTGGTCGATTGGTTGTTTGTATTTTTCATTGGGGTTGGGCCCCAGTGTCATGCTGTAGATTTGGTTGTATTCGTCTTCATTATACGGTGTAACTTCTATTGGTTGGTCTAAGCAGAGTGTCCGTTCGTCGTGAGAGTTGTTAGTTACCTCAAAGTAACTGTGTCCGTCGATAGCTGTGTAGAGGCCCCCCGTGATGGTAAGGTTGTTACTAATACCCACTGTATTGACGGAAAAATGTCCCTTGCTAATGTCTACAGGCAGTCTGACGCGAGATCTGCTGTGGGGTGGAATGTGCAATTCCTGTGTACCCCTGTTAGTTCGTGTCATTATTGGAATTGAGGCAGATTGTGTCTTGAGGGTTAAATTCTCAATATCAATCTTTGCCTTATTTTGAGTTAGGAAGTCTATACCGAGGAGTCCGTTGAAAAAGGGATGGAATTTGAAGAGCAGGAGGTTCATGACCCCTTGCTCCTCGAACTCCCTCGGTATAGGTAGTGTCGTTGCTTTTTTTAGTGTATAACTGTCCAAGACAGTGGTTATTTTTACGTCCTGGTCAAGTGTCCGCGTCAATTCTTGGGGAATAATGTCCGGGTCGATAAATGAGTAGGATGACCCGGTGTCCATAAGGAATTTTAGGAGTTTGGGGGGGTCAAAATGAGTCAGTGTTACATAGGGAAGGGCAGAGCCAGGAGTTTTGTTACTTAAGTAACCGACTTGTCGGTCGAGGCTCCTTGTTGAAAATTTACGCTGTCATCAATGTTATTGAAGTTGGCGGGGGCCCTTTGGGGGGATCTGTTACGCCGACCTGAGTTATTTGATTGCGGGTCGCGTGATCCATCCCTGGAGTTGTTACGCCCCCTATTACTGTAGTTCCGGGACTCCTCTTGTCGGAAAGGGTTATTACTCCTATAGTCCTGCCTATAATTGTTCGAGGGGTAATTGCGGTTACGCTCAAAGCGTCCGCCTGATCTATTTTGATAAGACCTGTTACGGTCGAAGCTGTTACTATAGTTGTTATCCCTATTTTGTCTCTGGTACATGAAACTTTGTTCCACCTGGCACCATTCGTGGGCCTGCTCAATGGTCGACGGCCCTTTAGCCCGAATGACTGTTCTGAGCGGGTCGCGGAGCCCGACTAAAAAGGCATTTAGGCAAATGCCATCATAGAGGGCTCTTTTTGATTCCGCACTGACCCCCTGTTCTGAATTAGTTGGCAGTGTAAGTAGTTCACTCCTGAGCCTGGTAATTTCGTAAAAAAGCTTCCCGAAGGAGAGACCGTTTGGTTGGTTCTGTATTTCAGATATTAGTATGGGTTCCGTCTTTTTGCATGCGTACATGCGTTTTAGGTTGTCGCGAATACTATCCCATTCCAGCTTAGTATCCAGCATATTTAAAGTTTCGTCCGCTCTCCCTATTATCTTGTTCCTCAACGTACGCAGCAATAGCTGTCCGTAAGGTGTTTGGTCAGTTCCTCTAATTAACATAATGACCTCCTCCACGCTTATAATGAACTTCTGTAGGGTCCCCGGGGTCCCATCGAAAGTCGGTAGTTGTTTAACAAATGCTAAAATATCTTTAGGATTCAATGTAGTGGACAGAGTAGTATTAATTGAAGTATTCAGGACAGTGCTCATATTCCCTATACTATTCGAACCGCCGGGGATCGGGCTGGTGGTTCTAGAACCCCCGGTGGCGTGTCCCGAATCCATGGCTATTAATTCTTCCTCCCTAATTTCCGGTAGACTACCGCTACTCCTGAGACCTAGCCTGGACCTCGTTTTGTCCACTATTGTCCTCTTTGACATTTAGGTTACGGAACCCCTTTTATTCGCAAGTGAAAATTCGCGTAAGTATAACGTTAAGATATTCGGCCTATTTCTTTTTTTATTTTCCCTTTTTAATTTTTCCTATCTATCTTTGACGATATTTGGTTATCTGTATATTGATATTTTATACTACTAGAGTATAAAAAATGTGTATGTGTAATAGTATGGAAAAAATATATATATATATATGTATTTGTGTGCTAATGTAAGATTTTATATATTACGATGTTTATTTATGTTTTGTTTGTTTGTACTTATCATTCGTAAAAATTTTTTATTGTGTAGTGTATGGGTTGATCCGTTGGGATCTGCAAGTGGGTGTCGTTAATAATTGTTTACTCAATCGATAAAAAGTAATCTAATAAAGCCGCCGAGCCAAGTGGTTTCAGTGCAGTGTTTCTCTTTTTTTCTAAGTGTTTTCTTGATACATTGTGCACTGCAGTCGTAAAATTTGATTATTTGTATATTTTTATTTTAGCATCCGTTGCGCAAAAGCATCCGACTCCGCGGCGGTCGTTTTGTCGATTTTACTGAATATAGTTTTATGTTGTCATGCGACACCGTCTACAATGTAGCGGCCGGACGCTGCGGCGTGCATGCAAGTATGTGTGCCTACGTAAACAAACTCAAGTGGTCGACTGTTAAGTGCTGTTGCCGAGGCCTGGAGGGGGCTCCCTACGAACTGCTGTCGGTGCCGGTTTCCCCTTTCTTCCCCGGCACACAGAAAGAAATGATCGGCCGCACTTATATACACACAAGCATTAATTTAGGTGGCGGAGCACTAACATTTGTTAAGTTGGGGCACATAGGTTTCGTTTCCCTTTTTTTTTCAGTGTGGCTATATTCACATATTTATGCGCGATGCATGAGCGGCTATTAATTATTATTGATTGCCGCCTATGTATGTTTCTATAATTTTTCTTTGTGTAATATGGGAAATTATTTTTTTTTATTGCGGCACATATAAGGCGTTACATATTTTAATGCTCGATGCAATATGTAGCGGCAATCAGCGATTGATTGTTGCTAAAAATATGTTTTCATAAAAAAAAATTTGTGTAATATGCAAAATTATTTATTATTATTTTTTATTGCGGCACATATTAGGCGTTACATATTTTAATGCTCGATGCATTATGTAGCGGCAATCAGCGATTGATTGTTGCTAAAAATATGTTTTCATAGAAAATTTTTGTGTAATATGCAAAATTATTTATTATTATTTTTATTGCGGCACATATTAGGCGTTTACATATTTTAATGCGCGATGCATTATGTAGCGGCAATCAGCGATTGATTGTTGCTAAAAATATGTTTTCATAGAAATTGTTTGTGTAAAAATTATTTGTTTTATTTTTTGTGGTACATATTAGGCGTGTACATATTTTAATGCGCGATGCATTTTATAGCGGCAATCAGCGATTGATCGTTGCTAAAAATATGTTTCTATAAATTTTTTTGTGTAAAAATTATTTGTTTTATTTTTTGTGGTACATATTAGGCGTGTACATACTTTAATGCGCGATGCATTTTATAGCGGCAATCAGCGATTGATCGTTGCTAAAAATATGTTTCTATAAATTTTTTTTGTGTAAAAATTATTTATTTATTTTTTTGTGGTACATATTAGGCGTGTACATATTTTAATGCGCGATGCATTTTATAGCGGCGATCAGCGATTGATCGTTGCTAAAAATATGTTTCTATAAATTTTTGTGTAAAAATTATTTATTTTATTTTTTTGTATGTTCGGAGTCGGTTGTTTTTCTTTTAAGCGCACGGAATTTACAATTTGTTCGGATGCACTGCATTCTTTTTAATTTCATTTCTTTCTTTATTTTATATTTGCACTCACTTACTGAAGTCACTTGGCCGGCTGCTTACCTGCGTTACAGTATAATATTTAAGAATATCCCGGTGATCTTCATATCCTTCTTCTGGATGTCCTGGATCTCCTTTAGGTTCCTTTTCCGGCTGCGCCAGTTATGTCGTGGGCGAGGATCTGTTTGGTTTTGTATTTAAGCCAAGGAGGATTTTGTAGTAATTAAAGCGACTCGTTTGAAGTTCGGTGACAGAATGATTTTATTTTCAGAATAAATTTTCCTCTAAGCCTAGCGTACAATTCTTTTGGTCTGCGAAACCCCTTGCGTCAGCACTTTTTATCCGGATGCCCCTTCCAGTGCTTCGGTTGGATTCTTGGGAATCCTGACTCTGCTGATCCAGTGTGGGTTGATGACTTTGCTGCGGAGTGTGTCCGGGTTGAGTGTCTCATATGTAGGTCGCTGCCCGTGGGGGTTTCGGGGGAGGTGAAGGCATGCTTGTGCCGTCACCGATAACTCGTGCGCTGCTAGTGATGGCTCTTTGAAAAATTATATCGCAGATGCCAACTACTAAGCCAGTGCGCCACCACACGCCTCAATAGTTTATTTCGATAAAAATTTACAAGTCCAATACAAAAATGAAAAAATATCAAATTATTTTTTAAAAGTGTGGGTGTGGCAGTTTTAGGCCCTTTGTGGGCGTGGCTCCATGAATCGACAAACTTGCGCTGCGTCTATGTCTCTGCAGTCTGTATGGTTAGTCTCAACTTTCTAGCTTTTGCAGTTCCTGAGATCTCAGCGTTCATACGGACGGACAGGCAGACGGACGGACATGGCCAAATCGACTCGGCTATTGATTCTGATCAAGAATGTATATAGTTTATATGGTCGGAAACGTTACTCGTAGAGTAAAAGGGTATACTAGATTCGTTGAAATGTAAGTAACAGGCAGAAGGAAGCGTTTCCGACCATATAAAGTATATATATTCTTGATCAGGAACAATAGCCGAGTCGATTTGGCCATGTCCGTCTGTCCGTCCGTCTGTCCGTCTGTCTGTCCGTACGAAGTGCGCTGCACTTCACAACACTGCGAGTTCCTGGTGGATTTTTTTCATCAAGCACTGAAAATCTCACCGAGTCTGAGTTCACCGAGGCTCTTTGGAAAATTATATCGCAGATGCCAACTACTAAGCCAGTGCGCCACCACACGCCTCAAGAGTTTATTTACCACGATCTAAATCAATGTAAACACGAGTTAAAAGTCCGTTATAACCTAACTACGAGGATCCGTTTGAAGTAATAGCGAAACACGACAAATACTACTCTCAAAGGTCGCACAAAGGACAATTATGTTTTTATCGACCGTCTTAAACCACTATACAAGTTAAGTAAAACATTAATAATTGGTTTCACAAGAAAGTTATTCGGACCAGAGGTCCGGGTTTATTTGAATAAAAATTAGAACTGAACTTGGTTTACATGTTTTGGTGTCATTTATGCCACCAGCTCCGTCGCTCCCCCTGCCTGCGGCGGTGCCAACTCCGTCGCTGCCTCTGCTCGCGTCGGTGCTTTTGGTTGCCGTCAGCGCTTCCGCGGGAAGCGCTCCACACGCTGATATTGCAGTTTTCTGGTATTACGGCCGGATGCACGTGCAGGCTTTGGCTATTTGTTGTTTTAAATTCTTCTGGTGTTAACTTACATCTTTAAAGAGGAACCTCTCCGAATACAAGAACAAAGGAATGCACCAATCGCTCAACCTGCCACGCAGGTATCGAAATCTGGACGAGTCATACTCCCAGCGAGATACCTCTCCCAACTGGTACTCTAGGAGGGGTGTACTGTGGCAACTCTCAGCAGCTTACAATAGTGTGATCGAACTCGATAGCTTACACGAGTATTGTTGAGGCACAAATTAACTTGGACCTAGGAAGAGCAATAATAAACTACTTTTTGTGGCAGTCACTTTATTTTTATTTATTTTTTTTAGCAAAGCGAGCTGCTTTAAAAATCTTTGTTCTTTCCTTCGTCAGTGTTTCCTCAAGTGTCGTACAAGTTTTTTCTTATCCAATAACCACAGATGTAAGTCTGGGTAACGCATGGTTAACACTTTTCCTAAGGTTTTCAGGGTTAAGCCTTTTTAGCCTAGTTGGCGGTTGAATTTAAATTATTGCGGTAACATTCCCCCCTCCGTGAACGTCCTTCGGATCTTCACCAATTTTAAAACCGACGTCTAGGACAGCAATCTTGGCCACTGGGCGGACCATGATGCCTTTTTGGTGTCCATATTGTAGCTCTGCGTACTGGTCCATCTTTGGACATCACTACGTCAGTAATACGTCCTTTTGGCCACATGTTTCTCGGAACTTGATCATCGACAACGATAACGACATCGCCGATAGCTATTTGGGAACGTTTCGTGAACCACTTGCTGCGTCTGGTTAAATCTGGGGTATATTCCTTAACCCAGCGGTTCCAGAATTTGTCTGCGAATAACTATTCGCTCCCATGCGCCTTACATATGAGGTGCTGCAGGCGGGTTGAAGTGCCACTTAATTGCTTCGTATTTTATGGTGATTTCATCAAAGTCGTTTTTTGTAATTCTTTCATTATTTTCTCCGTGGCTTTAAAGTTTGTGCCATTGTCAGAGAACATTTCTTTTGGAGTCCCGCGACGTGTCATGAAATTCCGCAGACACATAATGCATGAGCTTACACTTCTATGTGTACGGCTGTCAACGTCAGGCAGGTGAAGAGGACTCCCCACCGTTATTCCTTGTGTCTGCCAACGTTGACCGAAGTAGTTGACTCCCGTGTATGTAAAGGGCCTCTCGAAGCAAGCTAGGCGGGCGACTGATACTGAAGCCATTTTAGGTACTTCGCACAGTTCGCACTACTTTGCACAGTTGACAGGCCTTTCGAACTGTTTTATACAGCTCTCGAATACGATTTATCGTTGACTCGTGCATTATGTGATGTGATTTTTCATGGTAATATTTTGTAATTAAAAATGCGATTTGGGACTTCTTTGACAGAACGATGGCGTTGTCGGGATTTATGTTATCGTTTCTTCCCTAAATGTGTAGTACGCCGTCTTCGTCCAGGTAAACATTCAGGGCAATCAACGAACTTGACTTGTCAATGGCTGAATTATTTTTTAGAGCGATTATTTCAGCTGAATACGCCCTGGATTGCGCCTGTTTATATAGCCACGATTTTGCTCTATTTGTGATTTCGGGTCTAACGTTTTCGGCAGTTGATTCCCGAGACATTTGGGATACTCTTTGAATGTGTAGCATGAATGTTGCCACAGCTCTGTATAGGCGTCTCCAATCAGAGAAGTATTCTACTGCAAAATCAAAACACTTTAGTTTGTATACAACGAAGATATGCTTACGTAGTTCACACGGCTCGCTGGTATCGAGAATAATGTCTTGTAGTGGTCATTCGCTTTCTGGCTTGACTAGGAACTGAGGGCCTTTTAACCAGCGATAAGCGTCAAGAGTTTTGAATTTGGTAGCTGAGTCCGCAACGTTTTGCTTTGTGGGAATCCATCGCCATTGGTTTCGACTCGTGTTATCGATTATCCAACTCTATGCATAAAGAAGGCTTGAAAATTCCGTGGGTCCATGTCAAGCCACTGTAGAACGGTCTTGATGTTGAGCCTTCTAACATTCATCGCCTTTTTGGCGAGGCCCACTCCAATTACAGCTGCCAGTAGTTCCATGTTTTAGTAGTTCCATGGTTTTAGTGGGGCGACCTTTCATTTGGCTGCTACCAGTACTGTGTCGACGTCTGCTCCTCGCTTGATACGAAGATATGCGACTGCTGCGTAGGCGGACTCGCTCGCGTCTACAAATGTGTCCAGATCAATCTTGTCGGCATTCGGCAGCAAAGTGCAGTAGAAGCGAGAATATTCCAATTCGGTTGCTTAAAGCAGGACTGTTTCCCAATGTTGCCATGACGTGAGCAGGGTGTCGGACAGTTCTTCGTCCCAGTCTATGCCTGCTCGCCATACTTTTTGCAGTAGCATTTTAAGGCCGATCGTGTAGCAGGATAACAGGCCCAAGGGATCAACAATCGACATTAATACTTGTAGGGCTTCTCGGTTTGTTGGTATGGATTCTTCATTTAGGACGTCTCTTTTAAGTCTCGTGAATCTAAAAGTTTACTTAAAAACGTCGTTCGAGGGTTTCCAATACATACCAAGAACCTTCTCCGGGCCACCAAGTTCTTTCGGATGTTGTTCGGCGCTCTCCAAAATGTTTGAGGATGGCGGTAGAGTTCGAGATCCAATTTTTTATAGTGAATCCTCCCTCAGCATGAACGCCTCGGACTTCTGTTGTTACTGCGATCGCCTCAGAGTCGTCGGTGTAGCTGTCTATAAGGTCGTCCACATAATGAGCCTTTGTAATTGACTTGAAAGCTCGGGGACATTGATCCTTAAACTCCTGTGCATTTTTGTCGCGCACTTAGTGTGCAATACAGGGCGCGCAATGTTATTGTGCAATGTCATTGCCCGCATGGCGAATGTGCGGGGTGTTTTGTCGCCCTTGTTATGCCACAGAAATCGTTGAACATGCATGTCGCTTTGCTGGATAGCTATTTGATGAAACATCTCAGCGATGTACGCGCACACGCCCATACGACCTACTCTGAGTGCCATAAAAACCTCGGTTAGCCGGTTTAAGTAATCGGGTCCATTCAGCATAAAGTCGTTGACGGATTTCCCGTGACTCTTTGCAGCTGCATCCCAAACCAATCTTATTGTATTTGGCTTGTTTGGGCTTAGAGCGATGAATATAGGGAGGTACCATACACGGATTATGTCCTCAGCTATATGTTTGTTTACCAGTTCGAAAGCGTAGTTTTTGTCGACTAGGTTTTCAATTTGGCCTTTTAATTTTATCGATTAGCTCTGAATTCTTGTTAATTTTGTGTCGATGACATTCGATTCGTTTGGGTAGCTGTCTTGGAGAATTACAGTTTTTCTCGCCAGAGCAGTCCAATTGGATAGCGACCATTTACTTTCTTGCATGTTTCTTCCAGAATTCCTGTAGCCTTTTCGTCGTCTTTAGAGAAGAGTTCCCGCGGTGTTATAGGGTCTGCGTTAAAGCTTTCTCTTACCGTCTTTTCGATGTCGTCCCAGTTGCAAACGCAGTGATGAAGGGAATAATTTTGGGTGGCATTACTTGTGCCCTGAATACTCTATCCTAGCATACATTTTGAGGCGATAGGTTCGTTGCGTCTTCCTTCACGAATTTTGCGGGGAACACCAAAGGTCCAGTTGTTTGCGCCGATTAGAAGCATCGGTGCAGCATTCCAATACGATTTTATGGACAATTCATGTAGGTGCTTGTATTTGCTGCCAAGTTTATGTGCGTTAACGGTTTGCTTAGGAAGGGCAAGGTGTTGAGTGCACGTTGTTGAGCCTGGCCTTTGAGAGATATTTCCACCATACGGGTGGTGTCATCGGTCCACTGCGTGCAAAGTGGTTTAGAAGAAAGAGGAACCTTGAGAAGCTTCCGAATTCCTTCATCGATAAGTGTTACAGATGAGCCCTAATCCAAAAACGCATACGTGTCGACCTTTGCTCCGTTCCCAATAGTGTTACCGGTCGGATTCGAAAGTATGATTCTTCAAGGCCAGTTCCTTGATGGTGTGCACTGATGAGTTCGAGCTTCTCTGTGAAGGAGAGGGTGGTGTTTAGATGGGCAGTTATCAACGCCGCAATCGCGTTTGGAAAAACATTTGCGACGGTGCATCTTTAGGCATCTGTAGCAGGCCTTGGCGTCGTTGATTATATGACGTCGCTCCGAAACTGGCAAACTTTTAAATTTCTCGCATTGGGCGGCTTAATGTTCGGTGGATTTGCACATGACGCATGAAGGGTTCGGTTTTGGCGTCTTCCTCCGGATCGTCTTCGGACTTACATATTTCTCCGGTTGATGAGTGCAGAGTCCAGTCGCTGAATGTTTTTACAACAGGGATAGAAGTACTGCGTGGATGCATGGCCCAGCTTAATTTATGATGAGTGGGCAACTTGTGAACAAGCTCGCGCAGAAGCATTGGGTTGTCAAAATGTGCGTACGGTTACAGGCCTCCATTGTGGCGCACGCGTTGCACACTGCCATCCCAAAGTCAATTAGGGACTCCCATCTATCTTTGTGTATACTTATTTTACGGATTTTGTCGATGAGCCAGTCGAGGATGTGTTCCGGTCGCCCAAAGAAGGATTTTAGCGTGTTAATATCTTCCAAGAATTTGATACACTTCTGGAGACGAAGCATGTTCTCAGCGTCTTAAAATCCGGCTACCGAGCAGCTCTTCTCGTAAATGCTTATGAAGATTGGCCAGTCTGCTGGGTTGCAGTCTAGTTGAGATGCAGTTGGTTCAAATGATAGGATGTGCCTTTCCTGTGTCCTCTGCTGCTGTGCTCGATATATTTCTTTCCTACTTGTCGTGTCTCTTCTACCATCTCTATCATTAAGTCTTTTTTTGCATGGAGTATATTAAATCTCAGCTGGCTTATTAGGATTGCCATCTTTCGGCAAGCGGCCTGCTGTGAGGTGGAGGTGGTATCGTCGACAAGTTTGCACAAGTCGCACGTGACTGTGCAATTGTGTATGAGAATGCAGTTTTTTTTTAGTCACAGATAATTTCACAACTAATGGCGTCGGTCCCTGGCGTGATCTACTTCAATAGAGCTCTGCACATACATAGCCTTCATACGTGTACGTGTGTTTCTTGGCTTATAGGTATGCGTGTGAATTTCACAAATGGTTGGCGGCACTTGTAATTGTGCTTAATATTGAGTACTTATAAAGTTTTTTAAAGAAAGGTTGAGGCACTAATTAACTTGGGCCTAGATAAACAACTTTATTTTTGTTTAATTTTAGGAAAGCGAGCAGCTTTAAAAAAAACTTTGTTCTTTCTCCTTCGTTAGTGTTTCCTCAAGTTTCGTACAAGTGTTTCCCTATCCAATAATCGCCGATGTAAAACTGGGTAACGCATGGGTAACATTTTTTCCTAAGGTTTTCAGAGTTACGCCTTTTTTGCCTAGTTGAATTTAAATTACGGCGGTAACAATTATCGAGATCGTGAGAGGCCTTCTCTATTCTCGACGACCACGGCATCCATCGCTGCTTCTTAGCTTGGCCTCTTACACGCGGCAATTTGTTATAATTAATATAATTAGTATATGTAAATTCGTGAATAAATACTAAAACTTTTTTCTGTGTACGATACACATTTAAACTTTATTGACGTCTTAATTATATTAGAAATTCTTTCGGTCGATTAATGCCTCTATGCTTTGTTATAAGTTCTGAAAGTGTGTTTCTGTTCAGAGTAGCAATTCTTACTCCATATATCCTATCCATCCATATTATCCTATTTTCGAGGTGACAATCAACATCGGTGCCGTAATAAAAGAGAAATTTGAGAAGTCATCCAAACAAATTCATAGCTTTCGCAAGGCAAGCATTCTGAGGCTCAATAATTTTATATCTGAATTTAATTAGTCTTTACTCCAGCAACATAATAATTTATACCACAATTCAATCATATTTTAACTCTTGTGTTCCAATTTACTATCCGTTTATCTCTAACTAACCTTTTTGGTTTAACAAAGAGTTGACACACCTAAGAAATGTAAACTTCAGCCGTACTCGTGGTTTCAACGTGAAATTAAATATTTTGTCCCACTTTAAACGAATCACTGCTTTACGATCTTCAGCGTGTTAAGCCAGTCAGCCTCGAAGGAGTCCCCGGCTGTGTGCTTAGATTGTGGGCGAAAGCCTTGCGCAAGCCTCTACTAAAATTGTTTACCTTATCTCTGGAATCTTCGCAGTACCCCCTATATAAAAGAAGTCCTTTGTGATACCTCTCCATAACGAATGTAACAAATTGGATGCGAGCGATTACAGAAGAATCTCTAAATTTTCAACTGTCCCAAAGCTTTTTGAAAATGTTATTACTCCTCATTTCCAGCATTTGTAGGTCCATTATATCACCCTGTCAGCATGGTTTTATGAAACAATAATCATTATCTTCTAGTAAAGAAACTTGATTTACTGAATGGAAAAACGCAACGGGTCCTATTTAAGAATTCTCTTTCTTGCATTCTCCGAGTCGCATCCGGAGTCTCCCATTTTTTCCTTATTTATAAACGACCTTTCCTTTGGAATAACACATTCACGTCTACTATGTACGCAGACGATGTTTAATTATGCCTCCAGTATAAGGACATTTCTTTTCATTTAAACTTAAAATTCGATCTTATTTGTGGTGAAGTTGATAGTACCGACTTGGTTATTTGCCTAAATTTTCTGTTCCGAGCAGATACACTAGAAACTACTTATCCACAGTCTTAAATCATAGTAGATTTAACTTTGAGTTGCATGCACCCCTACGCAGTATTATGTTCTGACTATAATAGACTTTCTTCTATTATCTCTAATCTTGACTCTCTGTCTCTCTTGAAGGAATCAATGTAATTAGATCTTACTAATATCTATACATTTCCTCATTTCTATACTCTTTTGTTATCGCGTCTATATTCTCGTGAATCGATCCGTACGACACACGTCAGCGGCCCTCGGCACTCAGTCACAATGTTTATACCCGTTACTCGTAGAATAAAAGGGTAAACTAGATTCGTTGTACAATGTCGGAAACGGTTCCGCTCACCTGTTACGTACTTTTCAGCAAATCTAGTATACCCTTTCACTCTATTGACCTAATCAAAAGTGCGACCGCTACTATTGTATAAAACAACAAAAAGTTAAAACAGTGCACTTCACTTAAGGCATAAGTCTCGACATACTGTAGCAGTCTGTAAACAAGAATTGAAAGTAACGTATACATATAACTAAAATGGCGTTAACAGCGGAAAATCTGTCTCAATTACTTTGGCAAATACGCCAAGTAACGCAATTCTCTGGAGACCCATCAAATCTCAGCTCGTTCATCAGACGTATTGAATACCTGTTGAACTTATACCCTTCGAACGACGTTCGACAGAAGGCGATCATATTTAATCACGGAATTCAAGACTCATACGCCCCTGGAGGAACTACTAGGAAGATTGTATCGCACTTCTTTTAAGGGTAACTTACTTCTATTCCCGGAAAACTAACCAAGGGTTCTTTGTAAGATAGACAGCATAAGCAACTCAACTCGGGCAGGGATGTTACCCCAAAGGCGTGATTGCTACCATCGGCGGGCACGAAGGGGAGCAATCCTCTCTGCGTGTCGCCAGCGGTCAAACCTCTGATTTGACGGGAGCAGGTCATGTCAGTTGCAATGCTACTGCCCCAACAACAACGACTCAAGGGAGGCTAAGCCGCTAAGGTGCCATAGCCGATACAGACTCGGACCTGGACAGATCTCTAAAGAAGAGGAGGAAATCCTCCTCCGCTCGCCGAAACCAGGCACGAGCTCCCCGCGCAGGGACGGGCCGAAGCGTTCAAGCGAGGGGATGAAGGCTAAGGCGCAATATAAAGCCGCCCTTCGCATCCTGAGCCGCCTCAAGGGAAATCCGCCCTGTCCCCACAGAAGAAGGCAAAGCTAACCTGGGCCGAGCAAAGGGTCGCAGAGGGCCGGCTGCACTTCGCCAACCTCCCCAACATGGCATCAACGTGTGGACTCGCCAACAGGAGGTAGGCCCTCCCCCCCAGAAAGCGAAGAAGCCCGAGAAGAGGCTTAAAGTCAGTGAGGCGACCAAACGACACTTGATCGTGGCACATTGTTTGCACGGATGGAGGAAGCTCCTGAGGCCCCCATGCCCACATTTGATGGTGTTGGGTGGCCGGGGTCAAAATCCTGAAGTGCTTAGATGACCCCACGAGAAAGTGGCTGACGCAAACGGTCTGCCAATTGGAGGAGTGGTGGGGGGGGGGCCAGCTAGAGGTGGTGGACGGGGAGCTAGTCCCGACCATTACTAAGGTGAAGGTTCTCTTTCCCATCGCAAACCAAGGGGACCGGGCGCTGAAGCTACTGCAGCGGAAGAATCCGGATATATCAACCGCGGACTGGAAGGTTCTGCACCATCACCCAAGGAGGGGGGGCCAGAGTGCAGTCCTCCAGATAAATAAGGGACGGAGGACATCCTCTATCCAGGGTACGGGATGCCTATCAATCAACCTATGCATAGTTAACGTGGGGGAAGAGCACACCTTTGTTGGCCCCACCTCCTCAAACGTGCTAGACCTAACACTCGTAAGGGGACAAAGTACTACGGTTTCAGAATGGAGAGTCCTTGAGAGACCATCTTTCTTAGACCATAAGTACATACAATTCCTATGCGAATTAAAACACTCTCCCAAAACCAACCTCTTTCAGAAACCGCCGGAACACTAACTGGGGGAAGTTCAAGAAGACAATCTTGACACGACTCGCGACTGGCCCGGGCCTAGTCAAATCCGCTGAAGACAGCAAAGTCCCTAGAGACCCTCTTCAGGTAATTGTTAGATGCGCAACGCGCAGCATGCCTGACATCTAGAGCCAGGAATAGAACCAGGCCACCCTGGTGGAGTGGTAATCTTTCGCTTTTACGCAATAACCTCCGAGAAATCGCCAAAGACGCGAATAATGATATAATCAATGGGGAATACAAGATCCTACTCAGGGATTACAAGAAGAATCCAATGGAGGACCCCTAGGATTGCCTTCCTGCCAAAAGCAGGGAAGTTCAGCCATATGAGCCGCAAGGATTACAGGCTGATTAGTGTCACCTCTTTCTTACTCAGGACGATAGAAAAGCTGCTGGACATATACATCAGAAATGATGCAAGACGACTACTGTCATCCAACCAAAAATATGCTCTCGGAGTGTTTGTGGATATATCCGGAGCATTCAACAACGTGACCACTGACGCTATAATGGATCGCCTAGAAGCGGCCAACACGCCCCCCGCTATCAGTTTGTGGACAAGAAATCTTCTAAGGTGTAGACGGGTACAATCCCATTGGGGCACCGCCTCTATGGTGAAAGGAGCACATAGGGGCACGCCGCAAGGCGGGGTCCTGTCGCCTCTCCTGTGGAATCTGGCGGTAGGTGACCTGATCAAGAGATTCGAAAGGAAGACCGCAAAGATAACAGCCTATGCTGACGACTTAAGCATAATTAATACGGGAGTCTGTTCATCGACACAGCTCGATTATGAAATCAACGCTCAGGGAGATATGTGAGTGGGCGAAGAGGGTAGGACTCACTATAAACGCGGACAAGACGAAGATTAACTCATCCAGGCTAAGCCCGAAGACACAAGTCAAGTACCTTTGAATTGTTTTACACAGCAAGCTGACATGGAAGCCCAATGTACTAGAGATGGTGGAAAAGGCCACCATAGCGCTATATGCATCCAAGAAGTTGCTTAGCAGCACATGGGGCCTCTTACCCGCTCTAATGCACTGGGTTTACATCTCGGTGGTGCGTCCAACTCTGATGTATGGAGTCTATGATGGAAGGAGGAGTTGGAGCGGGCATATACTGTACAGAGCCTGAAATGAGTCTGTCGTATAAGCTACAAAGCCAATGCAGCATATTCCACGCGGAAGTATTCGCCATAGGGAAAGCAGCAGAGCTTGCGCAGAGCATTGACCGGCCACATGAAGCGGTCAACTTGTTCGTAGACAGTCAAGCGGCGATAATATACATGCAATCGTCAGCAGTCAGTTCCAAAAGTGTACTGGCAAGCAGGGAGGCACTATATATCCTTAGCACGACCACGTCAGTGAGGATCTACTGGGTTCCCAGCCACCAGGGCATCGATGGTAATAAGACGGCAGACGAACTTGCAAAGGAAGGCGATGGACTTGCGACTCCTGTCTCCCTTAGAACGCTTCAAAGCGAACTGGAAAGACGGGCCGACGCACGAGCCAAAAGCAGATGGAGAAGAACTTCTACCACCTGCAAAATTTCAAAAAACATGCGCAAAGAGCGCAACGCAAAACTCAGTCACTACGTGCTGCATCTTCCAAGGAAAGACTGCAGACTGTTAGTGGGAATTCTTACAGGTCACTGCCAAGCTGCGGTACACGCAGTCAAACTGGGCATTACCGACAACTCTAGAACAATTAGAACAATTAGAAGATAAGTCAACTGTAATTATAAATAAGTTAGCATTAGAGAATGTTTGATGCTGTACACAAGCAATGGCAACTACTATACAAAATACACTCCCCGACAGGTTGCTCATGACCTTAGCAAGATATGACATTTCAATCGTTCAAAAATTAAAGCAAACCGCACAACAAGAAGGTCTATACGGTTTCAAAAATATCCGGTAGTCAACCAACACTTAACTCAACTAACAGCTATAAACATACAAACATTAATCAAATCAAAAACACTCACCACAACCGACGGTTCATTCGCCCCTTTATTCCTGTTGGGTAATGTAGCCACCAAAACTGTGGGGTAGACTAATCTTATACTCTTAATATTGTAAGCCGAAGTAGTCAGTAGTAGCAGTTGCGATGCCCATAGTGCAAACCCGCGGTTCTCGCACGAATTTATCTGTACGGCGCTCATTCCTTTTTCTCTTGTTATCTACCTACACTAAGCCTGGCCGCAGCATTCGGCTGTCTGTGACGCCAATTGTCACTTCTTCGTTTTTCGGCAAAGACTTAACTTCTGCATTCGATATAGCTCTTGGTCGAGCCTAGCTGGCAGTATAATAACCAAATAAAAAGTATCGGAAAATAGACAAAACGTTCTTCGGCTATTTATTTCTCGCAACAGCTATTGAAAAAGCATAATAGCTAAACATTGCGCGCGGAAATAGCTTAATAGATTCACGCGTTCCTTTTTCAGCCAGCATTGATGTTGCACTTGATTCGCTTCTGCAGCGCTTTTGGGAGGTAGAAAATTGACCCGGCCCAATAGTTCAAGCCACAAAGGAGGAGCTAGATTGCGAGGCCCACTTTGTTAAAAATTACACCCGATTGCCAGCTGGCGATTACTCGGTACGTTTGCCGCTAAAACTCCATTTGGATTCTTTAGGCGATTCCTATTCTCAGGCTGTTCGGAGATTCTTGTCGCTGGAAAGGAAGCTTACTAAACACCCTGGCTTGAAGGTTAAATATGCGGCGTTCATGAAGGAATATTGTTATCTGGGACATATGTCGCTTTGCCTGCTTTCGAAGTCAGCTCGTGCCGATATTTTTTACCACATCACTGCGTCATGAAGGAGGACAGCTCTGCCACCAAGCTTCGCGTTGTCTTTGACGGATCAGCTGCCACTTCCACTGGTTACTCGCTTAACGATGTGTTAATGGCTGTCGCGTTCATCCAGCCCAAGCTATTTCACATCCTAATTCGATTTCGCTCACACCCAGTTGCCGTTACAGGAGACATATGTAAAATGTACCGATGTGTAAGGGTCTCGAAAGAAGATAGCTATTTGTAGTGCATTGTGTGGAGGGACTCCCCGATCGTTAACCTCCAAGTATACAAACACGACACAGTTACTTACGGCACCAAACTAGCCTCCTTCTTGTCCGTGAGGGCTATGCAGCAGTTGTCAATCGATGAGCAGGCAGCGTTTCCCATTGGATCAGAAATCCTTCGGCGTGCTTTTTACGTGGATGATCTTATCTCCATCTCTGGCTCCGGAACGTAAAGGATACTTCCAGCATAATGCAGCAGACGGCTGGCATTCTTGCGAAGGGCAAGCTCAAGCTAAGGAAATGGTGCTCTAACATTCCGCTTGTGCTGGAGGGTGTGCCCGCCGAGGACAAGGAGTCGTTCATGAAGTTTGAAGATGGTAGCGATTTCTCCAAAACTTTATGTCTTGCTTGGGATCCCGCCTCCGGCCAGCTATTGTTTTCGTTCTCTGCCTTTCAATCGCCATTGAGACCCTGCAGGCGCTCTGTTTTGTCTGCGATTTCTTAATCTTACGATCCTCTCGGCCTGGTCGGTCCTGTAATCACAAGGTGTAAAATCTTTTTGCAGCAGCTCTGCAAGGAAAAGCTGTCCTGGGATGAAAGCTTCCCGGAAGCCCATAACACGAAATGGCTTGATATATGTCGCAGTTTTTAAAGGATATGTCATGTTAGTTTCCCTCGGTTTGTTTTTAGCTCAGAGTCTGGCCTTGGGGTGCATAGTTTTTGCGATGCAAGCATTGATACCTATTGAGCCTGCGCTTATGTGATTTCTAAAGGGGAGCAACGTTTTTGCCATTTGCTTTGTTCGAAGTCGCGCATAGCTCCGTTGACCATAACAGTACCAATGCTTGAGCTTTGTGGTGGGGATCTTCTGGCTAAAATCATGAGGGATATAGATGGCTTGAAAGTATTTAAAGGACGCTACTATTGTTGGTGCGACTCGACTCGACATATTTGTGGCAAATAGGGTTCCTGCCATTCAGGAGCTGACAGATGCCACGGCTTGGTGTAATGTTCCAACAGCGTTAAATCCAACTGAAATCTTATCAAGAGGATCCCTCCCGTCTGAGCTTAGCGAGTCGTCACTCTGGGCGCATGGACTCGCCTATCTTATGGAGCCTAAAAGAGATTAGCCAACAGCTGTTTGACCTGACAAAGCGGTGCTTGAACTTCGTCGAAGTGTGTTCATCGTAAAGTCGCCGTACGTGGATGTAATTGTTAGCTCCAAATTTGCAAATGCTTAGCCCTCACTACAACGAGTGTTTGCTTACATTTACAAATTTTGTAATGGAATTCGTCATCCTGGGCTCACCGTCTCACACATTCAAGAGGTTACTCAGATGATGCTGCGTTTGGTGCAGCGCGCGCAGTTATGGAAGGACATGCATTCCCTAACATCGCTGGAAAGAGTTTCCTCGTCTAGTCCTCGTCATATCCAATTTGGACTTCTTAAAGTAGGCGGTCGCCTCCGGAATTCGTCATTGGGCTTTGATGGCCGCCACCCGAAAATCCTTCCAAGGTCCCATCCTGTGACTCTGGTATTTATTTAGCATTACCATGAAACCAATCTTCATGCCGGACCTCGAGCTTTTCTGGGTGCAATTCGATCCCAATATTGGCCTATTGGGGCGAGGAAGTCGGTTACCAAGGCCGTGAATAGATGCATCAGATGTTTTCGGATTAAGCCGCGGCTGATAGAGCACATAATGGCGGATCTTCCCAAGGAGCGCTGGAGGAATCTTACGCTTTTCAGGTTGCTGGTATAGGCTTCTGTGGACCCTTCTTTCACAAGTCGGATACTCGCAACAAGCCTGCGGTTAAATGATACGTCTGCGTATTTATATGCTTTGCAACCAAGGCAGTACACCTGGAGCTGATCAAGGATCTCTCGACAGTTGCGTTTCTGTGCGGACTCAATGGGTTCATATGCACCCGGCGGAAGCCGAAGCGAATTTGGTCAGACAACGCCACCAATTTTGTTGGCACCAAGAATGAACTTCTGGAACTTCAGCAGCGAGCATCAAGGCTCCGTTGATAATTTTTGCCTTTCGGAGACGATAGACTGGCGGTTCATCCCTCCACGGTCGGAGGTGACAACGACCAAGCATAATTTCTACCCCGCTGTGGTTTCCATTTCAGAGAACCCTGTCAATCTGGACATACTCACTCCGGCGTATTTTCTCAATGGTGGTCCGCCTTCGTCGTTTGACCAGCCAGATATAACGGGCCTAGACTATAATCGGCTTGACTCTTGGCAGCGCATCTCCTTTCTTCAGCAAATCTTTTGGTCGCGATGGAAGGAAGAATACTTAACGTTGCTCCAGCAGCGCTTCAAGTGGCGCACCCCAAAGCCTGGCGTAGCCGTGGACAACGTCGTTCTACCCCCAGGGAACGACGAGAATCTAATCTTATACTTGTAATATTGTAAGCCGAAGTAGTCAGTAGTAGCAGTTGCGATGCCCATAGTGCAAACCGCTGTTCCGCCATGAATTTATCTGTCCTTGTCCTCATTCCTTCTTCTCTTGTTATCTACCTACATTAAGCTTTTGCGCTTTCTTCTTTTCACAAAAAAATAAGAATACAATAAATCATTTGAAAAATTGAAAACACTTATAATGAACGACCCAATTTTGATTTGCCCTGATTTCACAAAAAAATTTTAAGTCACTACTGACGCAAGCAAATTTCGCCATAGGAGCCGTGTTATCGCAAGACAATAAACCAGTAAGCTTTGCAAGCAGAACATTAAATGATCATGAAAAAAAAATAGCACTATTGAAAAGGAACTACTAGCTATGGTTTGGGCAACCAAATATTTCCGCCCATTGAGATTTTGAGCGATCACAAACCCCTTGTTTAGCTAAATAATATTAGGGACCTAACATAAAATTAAAACGTTGGCAAATTAGACTTAGTGAATATAATTTCAAAATCAAATATTCAGAAGATAAACAAGATAAGCGTCAAAATTGAAAAAAGAAAAAAAAACATGGTAGGCGAAGAAGAAAATATGTCAACAGCAGCAACAATACACAGTTCATCAGAAAGCAACGAAACCTACATTGAAATTATAGAAAAACCCATAAACTATTTTGCAAGACGAATTGAATTTATAAAAGATACTGTAAAGCAAGTAGAGACATCGAAAAACTTTTCCTAAATAAAACTGACCATCAAATACATTGACATGACCCTGACAAAGGCCAAAGATATCATTAAATACGTTTTAAATAATAACAGTGTTATTTACCTGGAAAACGACAGAGGCTTTTTAGTTTTTCAAAAAGCATATCGAGAAACCATTAAACCACATAGTAACGGGAAAATTCTGAAAAGTAATAACCCACGCGAAATTTATGTTATTGACTTTTATGCAACTGACAACGAACAGTTATTATCTTGTATAGACGTATATTTTAAATTTGCTTCACCTATTAAAACAAACAATAGAGATTGGTTAAAGGCAAAACGAGCCCTTACTAGAATTTTAAACGATATGGGAAAACCACAGAATTTTAAAGCAGACAAAGACTCCGCGTTTCACTTCCCACAAACTGCACCACAAACTGCACAAAGCTGCCACGCCCACACTTTTGAAAAATGTTTTAATAAAATTTTTCATTTTTGTATTCGTCTTGTAAATTTCTATCGTTTTGCCAAAAAACTTTTTACCACGTTCACTCTAACGCCCAAAAACCGCCAAAAACTGTCAGTGTTGAAGACTCTCTTCGCACTTTCACTAGCTAAGTAACGGGTATCAGGTAGTCGGGGAACTCGACTATAGCATTCTCTCTTGTTTCATTTTTGTATTAGTCTTGTAAATTTCACTCGATTTGCCAAAAGACTTATTGACACGCCCACTCTAACCCCCATAAACCACCAAAAACTGTCAGTGTTGAAGACTCCTTCGCACTTCCACTAGCTGAGTAACGGGTATCAGATGGTAGGGGAACTCGACTATAGCGTTCTCTCTTGTTTTTTCATTAAATCAATCACCAAAAAAGTTTTTTATATATATACATAAATATATATAAATAAATAGTAATATAGTAATAAAATAGTAATAATATTATAATTATGTTAGTATCGTTATAAATATAGCACTAGTGTATTGGAGACGTATATTCAAGGAAACAAAGTTCCATTTACATTTCTTTTGATGTTGATCGTGCAGTTTATTGCAATTGTAACTGAACGCGCTATTTATCTACGAAAAGCACTTATATATAAAATAGTTTTTCACTTCATCTCAGTTGTGGGAATTCACTTTTGGATGTTCTTCTTGGTACCTTATATAACAGCACACAGTTTTGGTGAAACTGCCCCTGTTTTATTTTATTTAATAAAATGCCTTCATATGTTACTATCTGCATACCAAATAAGATGTGGTTACCCAAAACGAATTCTGGGTAATGTATTTACAAAAGGATATTCATTGGTGAACTATATAGCATTTAAAATGTAAATTGCGGCCAAAGTGGTTCACAGATATTGATAGAAATTTCTGTTAGAGTAAATGGTACACAATAATTAAGTTAAGCAACAGTTAGTGGCTAGTTTGTTTATATTGCGATTAATACAACAGAACTCTTATCAATTTTTAAATAAAAAAAATTAAAATCTTTAGGGGGTTATATCCACCTCTAAGTAAAAAACAATTTTCTTTGTATGTGCATATACTTGAGAAAATAATCCGTTAGTTGATGTATTGTTTTACACTACTGACGAACTTTTTAATGGGTCAGTTAAGAGTTATGAATTTTGTAACCCATAAGTATCTAAGGCGCCACTGCGAGTTGTGATGTTTAATGAATTCGTTTCTGCAATATAGCTCCGAAGTAATGCAGATCCTTTGTCAGATATTATGGGAATACAAAAATTTTTAAATTGCTTTCAGATTATACTTTTGGCAGCTATAAAAAAAGTTCTGTGATGTTCTCTACAGCGCTTTCTTCGGTTTTAATTTATTTTGTCGTCAACGTTTGACACTCCTTTGCTTGTTAAATCGCTGAAGATAGCGTTTACATTACGTTGCAATACGCTTGGCGAATTGGAAAACGTCATTTTATCCTTTATGAGTGGCAACAAAATATATTTTCTGTTTATATTTTTGTTTATTTGCCTATAATTCGTCTTAAGCAATGTCCGTCACGTTTTTTGGTCAGAACCACTGGATTGCTGTATTCTGGCGCGGAAGTCTTGATGATACCATTAGTATCGCCATTCAAAATTAAATGCATTTTAATGATTGTTAACTTATGCTCTCCGGATTGTATGATTTGACAATATTGTGGACTGTTTCTTTAGCTGTGATGCTTGCAGTATTTTTAATGCTTTTAAATACGATTTCGTAATCTTCGATATCAATTTTAAGAAATGAACTTATTTCCACTTGCAAGACTCTTTACCAAGCCCCAACTTCATTACAAACTCTACACGTTCTCTTAAGAAAATATAATCAAAAGATTCTGGCGGGTTGATATTGTTTTTGTCTGATTTACGAAACCCGCTAGGATGTATGTTTCACTCCCTTAACTTTGGATTATTAAGTGCACTTTTTTTGTTAGTTTATTCAACACATATGTACATAAATGCGTGAGTCGTGTCATCTTACAAATGTTGGGTGCTGCCATTTTTTCACTGATTGCTCTTGTACCGGAATACATGTTTCAGTCTTGATGCCTTTTTACAAGTTGCAGATTTATGCCATTAAGCTCCAAAGTTCTAAAATTTTATATCTTTGATGAAGTTTATGTTCTGAACTGCTATCATTGTTATCATTGACATCCTATATTCAATTTTGAATTTTTCGTGAAGAATCTCGTATCACTTAAGTGTTTCTATAAATTTGTTGAAACAGAGAACTGTTTTCAATGTTTCCTTTGGGAGCTAACTCTGTCAGTTGAAAAACGTATTCCTGTAAACTTTTTTAATATTTCTCTCCGATATGAGCTTATATAGCTGACTTGAATTCAGCTAACAATGGTGTTTTCAGCTATACTCAAGTTGATTCACGCTCACGGTTGGCAAGCATCTTTGCAAGGACGTGATGCAAAAGCCGTACTACGTATGTATTCAAACCCTTTTACCCACACATCTATTGACAGATTGTCCTCGCCAATGAACGATCGATCTGAGCCTTCAAATATCTCGAAAGTTTAAAGCGAAATTCGGTATACACTGTTTTCTGATCACCTTTGTAACTTCGCAGGCAGATTTTGTCAGCGTCGTCTTGATTTCATTTGCCGATTTCATTGTTTGTTATCAAGATATAAAAAAGTGTACTTGTATTCGATTTCACTTTTTCCGGATAAAGGATTGGCCAACTCTTGTTTGATTTTCTTTTGGCTTTATGTTCTGCTTTTTACGTATTTGATTTCAACTCTAATTCTTATTTCACCGTCGATCGTTCTTCTTTTTTTTTCTTTGCTGAGCCCCCAAATTAGTTTGCGGTTCACATAATCCCACATAGCATAGTTATTAGTTTAAGGTTTATTTTTATGACTGTAGTTTTAGATTACTGCGATCCTAAATATTTTAAATTGGAGTGTTGTTTAATGGTTTTGAAGTAGCTTTCCGGTTCATCTTCTACTTCTCTCCGTGAAAACTCTTTTTTGCACACCTTGTCTTGCTCAATACTAAGCATTTTTCGGAGGACCTACGAGAGATCGATAGCAAGAACAAGCGGATTCAATATTTTAAAATTAAATATCTTATTGTAAAAGTACATCTAAAGCTTTTGCTATTTTCCATAAAGCTTTAAAACAAATTAAATTTCTTTCTAACGTGGAAGTGGATATAACCGTATACCCTAATAAAAAAATATATATTTTAACTCAATTAAATAATTAAATTTCTTTCTTCTTTTGCGACGACTGTTTTTTAAATATGAAAGTAATCTTTATATTCAAAATGTTGATTAGTGCAGATATTTACAAAAATATGTATACAATTCGGCTTTTGTCAATAAAACCTTTTAGAGGACATGTTCATGAGGACATTTAATTATTGCTATTATCGTGAATCAGATACCTTACTCTCCCAAGTTTCTATCAAATGTATGTTATATTATGTGCGTAAAATTAAAATATTATTTACTTAGTTACATGGAAATTCCATTTTTATATATTCTTCGAACCATGTTAGACTGGGTATGCATAGACACAACTCTTACGGTAATGGAATGGATAAAAATGGAAGACATTTTCCAGTCGGTATTTATTGTACGCTGCTATAGGCAAATGGATACAGATTTCCCCGTTCTACGAGGAGAACCGAAAGCTTTGTATTCTAAACTCCTAATTGGCGGCACAATTATATTAATTCTCATTGCCCTGATATGGAGTCCACTGTTCCTATTTGCACTTGTTGGAACTGTTGGTAAGCCTAATATACCACAAAAGGCTGATATAGCACTAAAAATAAATCATTATGAACCAATATATGTATCTCAAAGCAATTCAGACATTCTTCAATTTTCAAACGCAGATTTTCAAAAGTTAACTAACCGTATAATTTTAAACAACTATGCATCGGATTCTATGATGCTTTATGACGCGGTTGATGTTACCGCTATTAAGTTTTATGAAAACTCCATATCTCTATGGAATATGCCGCCACCCGATAAAGATCGTTTATTACATGATTTGAAAAATGGTGAGTTTTTTAATAAAACGCAAAAAAGGTATATTTAGCATTATACAATTATAAATCATTTAGGTGCACCATTGGAAATACATTTAACTCTTACCTTAAAATGTAATTTGACACCAGAAGCTGTAATCTATGAAACTAATTATACACTAACGGAGAACAAAATATATACGAGGGATAAGCTAGTTAGACTTATGTCTGCCGATTTTTCCAATGAGAAAGTTATTGTACCAAACATTTTACCTAAGTTTCTCACTGTGCAAAGACAGCAAGCTAATGCAAAATTTATTAAGGACTATGATGGTATGTACTCAACTTTTGCAACATTCATAAATGTAAAAGTCTTTTTAAAATATTTGGTACCCGGTTTTGGTAGAGTCTGCCTGTTTGTATGGACGCTCAGCTAAAAGTTGTAAAATAGGAGTTTCTATTGACGCCTATGCTGAGCAAGTGCGACTCAGAACGTAGCCAAGCTGACACTTTATATTAATATTTTTTTTTGTTTCATTTTTGGGGGGTATGCAGCCGCCAAAACTGTGCAGTAAACTTATCTTATACTTGTAATCTTGTAAGCAGAAGTAGTCAGTAGTAGCAGTTGCGATGCCCACAGTGCAAACCACTGTTCTCACACGAATTTATCTGTACGGCGCTCATTCCATCTTCTCTTAGTTATCTACATACATTAAACTTGGGCGCAGCATTCCGCTGTCTGTCCCGCCAATTGTCACTTCTTCGTTTTTCGGCAAAGACTTATCTTGTGCATTCGATATAGCTCTTGGTCGGTCCTAGCTGGCAGTATAATAACCAAATAAACAGTATCGGAAAATAGACAAAACGTTCTTCGGCTATTTATTAATAGCAACAGCTATAGAAAAAGCTCAATAGCTAAATTTTTTTTGTATATATCTTGGCCACTGTAACGCCCACAAAAGTGGAAAAGTTTTTTACGCCCACAAGACGAAAAAATGTTCACATAATTTTTGATTATACTTTTTATACCCCTTACTTCTGAAGAATAGGGATATAAGTACTAGATTCTTTGAAAAGTATATAACAGGTGTAAGGAAGCCAATAGCCGAGTCGAACTGTCTATGTCTGTATTAACGACATGGTTTCAGGAACTATAAAACCTAGAAATTTGAGATACGGCATGCAGATTCCAGAGACATCCGCAGCTCAAGTTTGTTAACTTATCTTGCCACGCCCTTTTTATCACCTACAAGCCGCTCAAAGCTGACACGCCTAAAATTGTGATATTTTTATACCCGTAACTCGTAGAGTAAAAGGGTATAGTAGATTCGTTGAAAAGTATGTAAGAGGCAAAAGAAAACGTTTCCAACCATTTAAAGTATATATATTCTTGATCAGGATCAATAGCCGAGCGGATCTAGCCATGTCCGTCTGTATTAACGTATAGATCTCTGAAACTATTAAAGCAAGAATGTTGACATTAACCAGTTAGTTTCCACAGACATAAACGAAGCGCAAGTTTGTTGACACCTACTCTATAAAATCGCCCAAAACAGTTTTGATATTTTTTAATTGTTTCTGCTCCGCCGTTTCACTAGCGGGGTAGTGGGTATAGGGTAGTCGTCGAACCCGACTCTAGAATTCTATCATATTAACCATCATTTAGTTAGTATAACCATCGTACGGGCCAATAAGCTCATTATCGTGCCAGTCTAAGCTCCTTCTCTAAAGGCATTCTGAAAAAAAATGATTCTGACCGAAATTAAAAGATATATTAATCTACACACAATAGAGTCTTCGCTGTGAGATTCAACGATTGCATTTTAGAAACGGAAAGATCCTTTCTATGGCTATACTTGGTGTTTTACAACACTGTGGCTATGCTTAAGAACGAGCAGAAAAAAACGCCAAAATTTGCAAACAAAGACTCGATCATTCCGACTTGCCCAATTCTAGCAACCTACAACGTGGTATTAGAGTGGTGGTGGATAAAATAATAAAATGAACAAATAAAAGTGTAAATAAATAACTATATAGCAAAAACATTTGTTCTCCACAACGATGTGATGTACCTTGGCGGCCACCCTTACAGTACAGAATTATCACTGAGGCACCACAGTAAATGATTAAAAATCCTACGAATTTTCAGTTAAAGTTTTAAATATTTTTTTGGTTTTGTTGATGTGAGGGGCCACTGTATCGCCTCTGCGCACAGATCTTTCGGTCTTGTCCGCGCTCGCCCTCTTGTCCGCGCTCGCCCCACTTGTCAGCACTAGCGCTCTCCAAGCTCCGCGGTCGGTTGCCGTCGATCACCCTCGCCCGCTTTAGCGATGTAAAGCGGGTAAAAGCGCCGCTCTAGTTTTAAGCTACAAGTCAGTCTCATGTATGCACCCGAACAAATCACAACTCATGCCCTCGACGCCCCCGCTTCTTCTTCGGTGGTGTTCTTTGCGCCGTGGGAATTTCCCAAATTCGACAAGCTTGCTCAACTTATCTCTGGAGGACGACGCCCTCCTACAAGCAGTTATTATTGAATATCATAAAAGGAAAACTTCATATACACTGGTAGGCACAATTGTTTTGACGAAATTATCTTTCGAGTTTCTCAGTACTCTTTGATCAGCTTGAACCAAAACTCTTGCTACTTTTTTTATATGCTATTATTAATATGCTATTTATGAACTTTTGTGCACTATTTGAAAGCTGTTGATCAAAGAGTACTGAGGAACACGATAGAACATTTCGTCAAAATAATTGTGCCTACCAGTGTACTTCATATGGACGGAAACGCTTCCTTCTACCTGTTACATCCTTTTCAACGAATCTAGTATACCCTTACTCTTAGAGTAACGGGGTGGTTCTCTGCCACTCCGTCTTTGACTTAACAAGACATGAAAAGGTTGCTGAAGTTAGTTGGCAAAATTTATATCGATATCAAATTTATATCGTCAGCTTATTTCCTATCTACGTGACCAAACCAAGAAACTGCCAGAGCATCTAAACTCTCTTTATCACTCTTACTTGTACTCTAGCAATATTGAATGTACGTAGTGCGCGAATTGGATTATGGATTATGGAATTGGATTATTTGCTGCTTTATATATTTAAATCACTTACAGCTGTTAAATCCTTCGCCATCATATGCAGTAATGCCAAGAACAGCCCTTATAATAAAAGAAAGCGTTAAACACTAGAAGGAGCTTTATGTGAGGTTGGAGGTGTTTGATAAGCTTAAAGAAACATTAAGAAAAATGTTCAACGATCTCGCAGAACTGTACTTTTTGAAAATTAACTGTACTTTAAGTGGGAAATCCAATTACATCCTTCAGGGGAGATTTCAAAGTGTGCCTTTAAAATTTACTCCCACTCCACCTTTGCTGACGATATTTATCCGTGTGACTGCGGCCACCTTGAGCGTCCATTCCGGCATAGGGCACAGTCGCTGCATTCTCTTGAGTTCCTGAGAATCGTAGGATGGTATGATAAAAGGTATATCTGGCGCAAGGTCCAAGAATGAGGAAATCTTACGTGAGGTTTGACGATGGAGGCGGTTTTACGAAAACGCTAGGCCTTGCCTTGGATCCGGTGTCTTTTCTGATGCTATGCAAGCAGAACTTTCTGGTGCATAGTGCACCAGAAGACAACCAAAGTCACATTTCAATAAGAGAAAGACCTCTTAACTATTATAACATACAATTTGAATTCATAAAAGACGATTTTGACGACGTTCAGATACTAAAATATTTCCTTCTGCCTGTTACATACTTTTCAACAAATCTAGTATACCCTTTTACTCTACAAGTAACGGGTATAACAAGAGAGAACGCTGTAGTCGAGTTCCCCGACTATCTGATACCCGTTACTCAGCTAGTGGAAGGGAAAGGAGAGTCTTAAACACAGTTTTTGGATGTTTGTAGGCGTTATAGTGGGCGTGGCAGAACGTTTCTTGGCAAATCGATAGAAATTTACAAGACCAATATAAAAATGAAAAAATATCAAAAAAATTTTTCAAAAGTGTGGGCGTATCTGCTTTGGGCGGTTTGAGGGCGTTAGAGTGGGCGTGGCAAAAAGTTTTTCTGTAAATCGATAGAAAATTACAAGACTAATACAAAAATGAAAAAAATATCTATACATTTTTTAAAAGTGTGGGCGTGTCAGCTTTAGGCGGTTTGTGGGCGTTAGATTGGGCGTGGCAAAAAGTTTTTTGACAAATCGATAGAAATTTACAAGACCAATATCAAAACATTTTTCAAAAGTGTGGGCGTGGCACCTTTGGGCGGTTTGTGGGCGTGGTAAAAAGTTTTTTGACAAATTGATAGAAATTTACAAAAACAATACAAAAATGAAAAAATATCAAATTATTTTTCAAAAGTGTGGGCGTGGCAGTTTTGGGCGGTTTGTGGGCGTTAGAGTGGGCGTGGAAACATGATTCGACAAACTTGCGCTGCTTCTATGTCTCTGGAGTCTGTATGCTTAATCTCAACTTTCTAGCTTTAGTAGTTCCTGAGATCTCGACGTTCATACGGACGGACTGACGGACGGACAGACGGACGGACAGACGGACGGACAGACGGACGGACAGACGAACGGACAGACGGACATGGCCAGATCGACTCGGCTATTGATCCTGATCAAGAAAATATATACTTTATATGGTCGGAAACGCTTCCTTCTGCCTGTTACATACTTTTCAACGAATCTAGTATACCCTTTTACTCTACGAGTAACGGGTATAACAAGAGAGAACGCTATAGTCGAGTTCCCCGACTATCTGATACCCGTTACTTAGCTAGGGAAGTACGAAGGAGACTCTTTAACACTGACAGTTTTTTCGGTTTGTTGGCGTTGGAACGAGCGTGGCAAAAAGTTTTTTTGCAAATCGATAGAAATTTACAAGACTAATACAAAAATGAAAAAAATATCTATACATTTTTCAAAAGTGTGGGCGTGTCAGCTTTAGGCGGTTTGTGGGCGTTAGATTGGGCGTGGCAAAAAGTTTTTTGACAAATCGATAGAAATTTACAAGACCAATATCAAAACATTTTTCAAAAGTGTGGGCGTGGCACCTTTGGGCGGTTTGTGGGCGTGGTAAAAAGTTTTTTGACAAATTGATAGAAATTTACAAAAACAATACAAAAATGAAAAAATATCAAATTATTTTTCAAAAGTGTGGGCGTGGCAGTTTTGGGCGGTTTGTGGGCGTAAGAGTGGGCGTGGAAACATGATTCGACAAACTTGCGCTGCTTCTATGTCTCTGGAGTCTGTATGCTTAATCTCAACTTTCTAGCTTTGTAGTTCCTGAGATCTCGACGGACAGACCGACATGGCCAGATCAACTCGGCTATTGATCCTGATCAAGAATATATATACTTTATATGGTCGGAAACGCTTCTTTCTGCCTGTTACATATGTACTTTTCAACAAATCTAGTATACCCTTTTACTCTACGAGTAACGAGTATAAAAAATTGGGTTTTCTTCGCTTGGCGCTACTTAATCCTCTCCAGGCTTGGCCGCGAATATATGTTATATTGGTTGTTGTTTGAATCACTGTAGCGCTTGTAGTATAAGATCGACGACCGAATATTCATAGGCGCCATCTTGATGTGATTCAAACCAAAGAAGTGGCTCAAAAGAAAGGCAGAGGAGAGCAACAGGCCCAAATGTCGACTTCCTCTGGGGCACATCTCTCTTTTTCCTAGGGGCAGTAGGTTGGTTGGCAGCCAGATTGGTGACGTCTAAGATTTTCTTTCACCTCCCGACTTTGGTCAAGAGCAGTTGTGTGCGATTTGCTTCGTAATAGTTATAATATTGGTTCACGTTATAAAGCCCGTTTGGGCAGTGGCAAAGTGAAAAGTTAAAATAACAAGCATTGATTTGCAGAACGGCAGGGTAAGCGAATCTTGTAGCGCCGGTATTGGTTTTTCGTCAAACTTAGGTAGCGGTGTAGTCTAAGGCCCGAGAAAACGTCAAAAAAAGATCTAAGAAGGAAAGAGAAAATTGGTGGCCGAATGTGAAAGGAAATTAAAGAAAACAAGAGAGAACTCTATAGTCGAGTTCCCCGACTATCTGATACCCGTTACTCAGCTAGTGGAAGTGCGAAGGAGAGTCTTCAACACTGACACTTTTCGGCGGTTTGTGGGCGTTAGAGTGGGCGTGGCAAAAAGTGTTTTGGCAAATCAATAGAAATTTACAAGACGAATACAAAAATGAAAAAATATCTAAACATTTTTCAAAAGTGTGTGCGTGCCAGCTTCGGTCGGTTTGTGGGCGTTAGAGTGGGCGTGGCAAAACGTTTTTTGGCAAATCGATAGAAATTTACAAGACCAATACAAAAATGAAAAAATATCAAAACATTTTTCAAAAGTGTGGGCGTGGCAGTTTTGGGCGGTTTGTGGGCGTTAGAGTGGGCGTGGCAACATGAATCGACAAACTTGCGCTGCGTCTATGTCTCTGGAGTCTGTGTGCCTAATCTAAACTTTCTAGCTTTTGTAGTTCCTGATCTCAGCGTTCATACGGACGGACAGACAGACAGACGGACAGACGGATAGACAGACGGACAGACGGATAGACAGACGGACGGACAGACGGACATGGCCAGATCGACTCGACTATTGATCCTGATCAAGAATATATTTACTTTATATGGTCGGAAACGCTTCCTTCTGCCTGTTACATACTTTTCAATGAATCTAGTATACCCTTTTACTCTACGAGTAACGGGTATAAAAACTATAAAGAAAGTTATAGGCCGAAAATGGCCTGATTTTAGTTAAGTAGAATTAGTTTAATTCTTATTTTTTTGGTGTTCAGCCGGCGAAATTTGTAAAACATCCGGCAAGAAAAAAAACGGCAAGATCCAAGAGAAAGAAAAAAGCTTGGGCGAAGAAAAATTGAGTGGTTCTTGTTTGTTTTGAGTGTTCGCCTCTGCTCGGTATAAAAACCCATATGTCTATCGTTTGGAAAAAATGAGATATGAATATTTAATATGAAATATTTTGGAAAAAAAGAAGTGAATATCAATAAAATTTTCTGCAGCGTTTACAGGCCCTTGAAAGCGCTTTCAACGAGGGAAAATATATAAAAAGTAAAGTTATATTAAAATTCTATTTCCCTCAATTTCTTCCCCAAATTAAAAATGACTCTGCAAACCCACAAAGTAAATTAACCAAATAAAACCTTAAAGAAGACACAGAGTTATGTAGGCAGAAAAAAAATAAAAAAATTAACAAATGCGCTCAAAACGTTCGCTGCAATCGAAGCTCTCAATTTTGATCCGAATACTATTTGCTTGAATCGGCTTCACGCCTTAAAATTATAGCCGAATATAAAAAATTAAAAAAAAAAACAATGAGAAGCTTTTCAAATTTAACTATTGCTTAATTTTTGTGTTATTTACTAAATGATCTTAATTACAATCGAACGTTTTATATATAATATTTTTAATCCACCTTTATAGTCACTTATATTTATCCCTATTTTTATTTATACCTATTATTTATATTCAATTTAGCATGTTCCCAGATATATCGTCTCCTTTTAGCTTTTAAATAAACTTTTATAATGTTTTGAAAAACCATAATTTTTGACTCGGCATGACCTTAACCCCATGAGACCCATGAACACCGAAGGGGCCGTTCAATCTAAGAATATAAATAGGGTAATAGAACGGCCATGGTTGGGAGGGCGAAAAGTATCTCAATTCCATCTGAGATAAGTAGGTGTTCGTGATGATATAGTGCAACATTTTCCTTTTCTTGTCAATGTCTATCCTTTTCCGTGTATTCAGACTAAGACTGGTGTTATCCCGTGCCCCTATTTTTTGGCTTGTCCTTTCACGCAAACTTTAAACTTTATAATTAGTAAAATCAAATCCAAGAGAAGTAGCTAAATTACCACCCCCCATAGTCGACGAGCCCAGCCGGAGAAAATTTTTGCGTTTGCACTTCTCTTGAGTTTAACATCCAGCCGAAGTATTCAATAAATGTTCGTTACACCACACACTTGCACTGGCAGGGGTTACGGTCGGCAGAAGCCTTAAAAAATATATAAAAAAAACCGGAGAGAACGTTATAGTCGAGTTCCCCGACTATCTGATACCCGTTACTCAGCTAGTGCACTGCGAAGGAGAGTCTTCAACACTGACAGTTTTTGGCGGTTTGTGGGCGTTGGAGTGGGCGTGGAAATTTTTTTTTGGAAAATCGATAAAAATCAACAAGACTAATACAAAAATGAAAAAATATCATAACATTTTTCAAAAGTGTGGGCGTGGCAGCTTTGGGCAATTTGTTTGCGTTAGAGTGAGCGTGGCAATAAGTTTTTTGGCAAATCGATAGAAATTTACAAGACCAATACAAAAATGAAAATATATTAAATCATTTTTCAAAAGTGTGGGCGTGGCATTTTTGGGCGGTTTGTGGGCGTTAGAGTGGGCGTGATAAAAAGTTTTTTGACAAATCGATAGAAATTTACAAGACCAATACAAAAATGAAAAAATATCAAGTTATTTTTCAAAAGTGTGGGCGTGGCAGTTTTGGGCGGTTTGTGGCCGTTAGAGTGGGCGTGCCTACATGAATCGACAAACATGCGCTGCTTCTATGTCTCTGGAGTCAGACGAACGGACAGACGGACGGACAGACAGATACCCGAATATCGAATCTACCTAGCAAAGGTTTATGATCAGTGCGTTATATGAATTTTTCCCCCAGTAAATACTATCTTAGCTTTGTAACACAAAATATGTATGTATATATACATATCCCTTCTACAACCACAACTCCCCAACTCACACACTCACATTAATGTCTAAGTACAAAACCACACACACTATTGTAACAACTCACACGTTAATGTCTAAGAACAAAATGTAATCAAAGATCGAGAGCCCTTCGATTAAGCTTAGCTGTCATTTACGCACAGCATCATATTCCAAAGTTTAGACTCTGTGGCGAAATAACAAATCGTAAACATTTGACCACTTGGCGAGGCCAACTGAAATAACAAAAACTTCCGCCCACGCAATGGTCTCAGGATTCTCCAATTACTCCTATTTTTCGGGAGCTTCTCTGTCATATTTTTTGAGAGCTTCTCTCTTAATAAACAATTATAACATAATTCTCTTAAACTTCACTCCTAAGCTATCCCAATCAGCCTATATAAACGCAAACATGTCCCTATAAGGTGGTTCAGTTCTGAGTACGCTATCAATTGCGATAGCTTAGCTAAAGCCCATTTTAACTTCGAAATGCATTGTCCAACTAAGTGATAATCCGAAGGCTCTAGTTCTTCCTCTATTGGAATAAATAAAACGTTTAATAATATATCACAAACCAACCGTGTTATTTTTTTTATTAAACGCTCGGACTGAATTCGTGAATACATAATTTAGTTCTTTGTTGAACCTTTGTGATAATATGCCATAAACCGCATATACTTTTGGTAAGTTTGAGTTATAATAAACTAACAACTGATCTGATGTGATTTCTCTTTTAATACGCTCATAAGATTTCGGACAATTTGAATTCCAAACAAATTTTGTGTCTTTCCGTAACAATTGTGTTTTTGTTACAAAAGTGTATATTCAACTTTTCTTTCCACATGCAACATTTTTTACTATTCGTTCTACCTGTTACATACATTTCAATACAGAATTACTCTATTAAACTTTTAAGCCCGCAGACACCTAAATATGCCATTTCATTTTAATAGGTAAATTTAACCGTCCAATAATACTGAAAAAAAAAGCAGCAAATCAAGTGAACTGGTGGGAAATGAATGATTATTGCGAAGACAGATTTTATAGGGATATTTTGTCAGCATTACCATTGAGTAACTGCGAAAAAGGAGTCGTCCTGTACGTGTTTAATGATAAATCGTTTCCGTCTGCTATGAGTTTTTTAGAAAAAACTGGGTATGTGTACATATTGTAATTGTATATATTTCTATATTAGTCAGATAACTCTTTATTTTAGGATTATTGGACTATATACAACATTTGTTTATTTAGTCTCCAGAATTATCCGATCTATAATATCCAATAAGCACAGGCGAATTATGTTTGAGGATTTGCCATATGTTGATCGAGTCCTGAAGTTGTGCACAGATATATATTTAGTTCGTGAAACACAGGAATATCGGCTTGAAGAGGATTTGTATGGAAAGCTTATATTTTTATATCGATCTCCAGAAACACTTATAAAATGGACGCGATTTAAAGAAGATATTTCAGATGCTGGTTCTAGTTCACAGCTAAGTATTCAACGAAATTAATCTCTAACTTAGGACGTGAAATGTATAAAACGTGACGTGAAACGTATAAAGAATGCATTTTTTATTAAATAAATTCGAATTCTTTAAATTTGTTTGGGACACTTATTTATTGTGGTCTTCTCTTAGGGTGCCTTTCGGTGGTTTCTAAATGAAACTGACTCATCTAGAAACAGTTACTTGACCGATAAGTTCGGTATTTTCCACCCGCAGTCACCGCGTGACGTGACTCAAAACATTTTTCAAAATTGTTTCTGGAGTCTGTATGCTTAATCTCAACTTTCTAGCTTTTGTAGTTTCTGAGATCTCGGCTACTGATCCTGATCAAGAATATATATACTTTATATGTTCGAAAACGCTTCCTTCTGCCTGCTCTACGAGTACCGGGTATAAAAACACGTTTGGCGCAAACTGTAATAAATTAGCTAATTATTTATATTTTTTGATGATCTCAAGCGCATTTTACATATGACACATTGTACTACACAAAACAAATAACATGAATTTTATAAAAACATGGTTACATACTTCTATAAAAATCCTAACTTTTCCCATTTTCCCGCACCGCAACATATTTAATCCCTTAATTTTAAAATCGTACCATTTTTTATAGCATCACTGAATTCTGCTAAAATAGAATCTCTTCTTGTTTCATGAGATATGTCCCTAAAACATATTTTAAACATATTATTATTCAATTGTATGAAATTTTCGTAATTAAATTCCTCAACGTCATTGGATTGAATATATTTTGGCATTCTGGAAAGTCCGTCAGCAGTATTTAATGTTCCTTGTATATACTACTGTATATTCAAAAACAAGAGAGGAACGGTATAGTCGAGATCCCTTACTATATGATACCCGTTACTCAGCTAGTGGAAGTGCGAAGGAGAGTCTTCAACACTGACAGTTTTTGGCGGTTTGTGGGCGTTGGAGTGGGCTTGGCAAAAAGTTTTTTGGCAAATCGATAGAAATTTACAAGACTAATACAAAAATGAAAAAATATCAAATTATTTTTAAAAAGTGTGGGCGTGGCAGTTTTGGGCGGTTTGTGGGCGTTAGAGTGGGCGTGGCAACATGAATCGACAAAATTGCGCTGCTTCTATGTCTCTGGAGGCTGTATGCTTAGTCTCAACTCAACTAGCTTTTGTAGTTCCTGAGATCTCGACGTTAATACGGACGGACAGTCAGACGGACAAACCGACGGACAGACAGACGGACAGACGGACATAGCCAGATCGACTCGGCTATTGATCCTGATCAAGAATTTATACACTTTATATGGTCGGAAACTCTTCCTTCTGCCTGTTACATACTTTTCAACGAATCTAGTATACCCTTTTACTCTACGGTAACGGGTATAAATATTTCCCATCTCTAAATACGTGCTGAAGCCATCAACAGTAATCCCTTTGTTTAACCGAATATACCTAGCAAAGGTTTACGATCAGTGCGTTATATGCATTTATTCCCCATACTATCTTAGCCTTGTAACACAAAATATGTATGTATATATATACATATTTTAGTTCTTTGTTGAACCTATGTGATAATATGCCTTAAACCGCACTACTGCTAGCATCTGTTGTTAATACTTTTGGTAAGTTTGCGTTATAATAAACTAACAACTGTACTGAAGTAATTTCTCTTTTAATTGTAGTGCATCTACCCTTCGACTATTTAGAGTGAATACATTGTGACACTTTGTCATAATAAATAATCAATACAAACTACGCAAAAATACCACCAAGCACTACACAGTCACTCCAGCTCTTGAAATGCGATCTAACGATCTCTCGCGGAGCGTGAGAGTGCTGAGCATGCATTTAGCAGTTTAAGTGGTCAAGCCATACATAACATACATATGCCTTCTGCATACACATGTATACGTATGCGAAATATAAGGTACATAGTCTTAAGCATCCATGTGCGGGACAGCTGCACCCGATGACAGCATGGTACGGATTATTCAAATAAAATCACTGGAACGGAGCAGACGCTCCAAACTAAACTAAATTCGATTATCAAGTTATTACAAAGTTATTATATGGCGACCGTGACTCGGTCTCGAGTCCTGCTGTGTTATGTTGTGTTATAAATACCATGTGCAAAACAATATATAAAAACACAACAACACAAAGCAGCGATTGATGGCAGATGAGCCACAATTTTCTAATGCGCAGCCCATAATACAAAGGGACCTGCCAACGCTGGAAGAAGCGGTCCAGCAAAACCCCGCCGATGGACCACGCCCCCTCACAATAGCTGAGTATCGGGCACGAAATGAAAGGAAGGAGGTGAAAAAATACAAACGCTCTGGAAGAAGAGTAAAACTGCTTCAGCAAAGCCGACTGGTCAAGGAGATGACCAAGTTGGCAAAAGAGGAGACGGTCCGGCAACGCTACATAGAGCGTCTTGAAAAAATTGAGAACGAGCTTCGCCAAAGTGCGAAGAAACGCAAACGGGCTGCTTAAACGCAAATGCCCCAGTTTGCCTTACTATTAAGAAATAAACCCAAGCCGAGGTGGGAAACCGCTGCTTGGAAACTACTAACAAAAAATGTTGATAGGCTTTTATTAACAAATGTGGTTGGAGATTTTTTTTCCTTTATTGATTTGTAACATTGAATTGTGAGCCAACCACATTTCAACCCTAATATTTCCATGTCTCCAGCACTGAGCATATATAGACTCAGATGCAAACAATTCTGCTAATGACAATTTAAAGATCATGAGAGAAAATACATTATTTACAATACCATTTTACCAATACCAATTTAAATAAACGTTCCATTAAATATATATCGCAAATATTATTCACTTAGACATGATTATAGACATATATCAGTATAGCAATATTGGCGCAACCATTTTAGGGCGTTTCTACTCACGCATTTTTATATCTGTCAGATTTACTGCCTACTGTTGGCTTACCATAAACGCAGAAGAATTGCGAGAAATAGCTCGCCCCGACAAAGACGTCGAATGTCATTTTGAAAACGTCATAAACCCAGACGTTTAAGTAAATTTTATAAATTCTATAAGCTTAATTGAATTAGCATAAGCAATAATGCCATATCAATAATAGATTCCCCAAAAACCAGAACTACTGAACCGTCTAATATGCTAGACCATAATTCCAGAAGAATTGCAAGAAATAGCTCGCCTCGACGAAGACGCCGAATGGCATTTTGAAAACGTCATAAACCCAGATAGGCCTATACAAAAGAAGAAAAATATACCAAAATCGAAGATAAACCCTTTTAAACCTAACGATTCCAGCTATATTAAAATTAGTTGAAACCCCTCATCAAGAAATAAAAAAAACAATGGCACAGTCAAATATTGATTTTCTAAATACAGTATCAAAGCTTATACCTGAATTTGACGGTAAAGCTGAAAACAACAAGTTTTTTATATGCCCTAAACATAGTAAATCTAATCAAAAGAGAACATGAGTCTCTAGCCGTTTCGGTTATAAAACAAAATTATAAGGAACAGCAAGAAGTCTAATAAGCAGTGAAACTACCATAACACAGGTAATTTCGAGCCTTAGAGGAAATGTAAAGGGCGATTAAGTTGAAGTGATAACAGCAAAGCCGATGAACCTTCAACAAAAGAATAAAGCTGCCAACCAATATACAAAATTGGTTGAGCATATGACAAAAGCTCTTGAAAGTGCATATATAAATGATGGACTTTCACTGGATTTGCCAATAAATATGGCACACAGCACGCTATCAAGGCCATGACCACAAACTGTTCCATAGAGAAAGTAAAGCTTATAATGCAAGCTGGTACTTTCAACAATATGAACGACTCCAGCTGACTCTATTTGGGAGACCCGATACTCTCGACGGCTTTTCTGCTGCTCAACAACACCACTTCGGACTTGTGCGCAGCGATACTTAGACCGGCGTTTTCCAGCCAGCTAATAGTTGTGCTAATCGCTGCATTGCTCCTGTCCTGTAACTCCGGTATTGTTTTGGCAACCGCTGCTCCTGCCACGTCGTCTGCAAAGCAGAGTAGCTCCACTCCTGTGGGCTTGCTAATGGACAATAACCCGTCGTACATTATGTTCCACAGGATTGGTCCAAGAACCGACCCCTGTGGGACACCTGCGGAGACTTGGTAATTTCTTGGCCCGGCGTCAGTATCGTACCAAAGTATACGGTCCCTGAAGTAGCTGCCAATGATGATCCTGAGGTATCGAGGAATACCCATGTTGCGCATGGCCCCGAGGATTTTTGCCATCCAGCCGTGTTAAACGCATTTTTTACATCAAGCGAGATGATGGCGCAATACTTCTTGGTGCCACCTAGCCATCGGTCTCCATCAAGGGCGGACTTGGCCAGATCTCTTAAGGCAGTGAGAGCGTCGAAGGTGCTTTTACCTTTCCGGAAACCATACTGGTGCCTTTGTAGGCCATCCGGGCTCTCAGTGAACAACTCAATGCGTGCGTATATGCTGGGCAGGGATTTCTTGCGCGGGTTGCCATAGGGTATCCTGATTTGGAAATAGCTCTTGCACGATGGTTGACAGTAGGACTGGGTCCTGTGGAGTACCACCTTCAGCGGCTTTCAGCTTGTTGCTAACCATTTTGTAGGCGATACCCCAGGGGTCTTCGTCGACACTTGCCAGCAATTCTTTAAAAACATTTGCTTTTGCAGCAGCTATGCCGTTTCTAAGATCTGCACGTTTCGATGACCTCAATTGCAGTGACACCCGGGAAATCCGGGGCAGGGATTTCTTGCGCGGGTTGCCATAGGGTATCCTGATTTGGAAATAGCTCTTGCACGATGGTTGACAGTAGGACTGGGTCCTGTGGAGTACCACCTTCAGCGGCTTTCAGCTTGTTGCTAACCATTTTGTAGGCGATACCCCAGGGGTCTTCGTCGACACTTGCCAGCAATTCTTTAAAAACATTTGCTTTTGCAGCAGCTATGCCGTTTCTAAGATCTGCACGTTTCGATGACCTCAATTGCAGTGACACCCGGGAAATCCGGGGCAGGGATTTCTTGCGCGGGTTGCCATAGGGTATCCTGATTTGGAAATAGCTCTTGCACGATGGTTGACAGTAGGACTGGGTCCTGTGGAGTACCATCTTCAGCGGCTTTCAGCTTGTTGCTAACCATTTTGTAGGCGATACCCCAGGGGTCTTCGTCGACACTTGCCAGCAATTCTTTAAAAGCATTTGCTTTCGCAGAAGCTATGCCGTTTCTAAGATCTGCACGATTCGATCTAAAAGCCTCGTGAAGTTCCGCGTGCTGAGGAAGTCCTCTCAATCTTTGCGCCTGTCTCCTTGCCCTGAAGCATTCCAAGCGTAGGTGGTTCCACCAGTAGACCGGATGCATCGCATGCAGCTTCCAGCATCTTCATGAGCGACGCCACCATGGATTCCGCATGCCCATTTGTTTGCTCCATTTGCTCGATGCTAAAGGCCAGCATGTCCTTGTCCAGCTTTCTGATGTCCTATGCTTGCCCAAGGGTGCTCCTTGCCTGTCGTTGTGTGATGCACGACGAGCGGGCGCTGAATGTGATTAGGGCATGATCGCTCAGAGTTACGTCCTCCTAAACCCTCCAATTTGCAGTGGAGGCTAGACTTCGGTTAACAAAAGTGACGTCGATGAATGATGTATCTCTGTCGTTGTTAAACGTGGGCTTGCCACCATCGTTCAGCAGCACCAGATCCAGCTGGTTCATGGCATCGATAACGGCCCAACCTCGGAGGTTAGATGTCCGGCTTCCCCATTCTATTGCCCAGGCGTTGAAGTCACCTGCAATGACTGCCGGCTTGCGCCCTCTAGCGTGGTGTATCAAGTCGTCTAAAAAGTCCTCGAAAAGGTCGGGGCTGTCACTAGGCGGGGCATAGCAGTTATATAAGTGGACACCCTTCACTTTAGCGTACGCAATGCCACGCATTGGCACACTTTCCTGGTCCTCTATGTAGAGGTTTCTGCAGCATATGACTGCCGCCTTACGAGTAGAGTCGAAAAGAGCTTCTGCATTTTCCACACCAGGGACGTACGGTTCACTTAGTAGCATGACGTCAGCATTGCGCTCTATCGCTGTTTGGGACAGAAGGCTCTGTGCAGCTGCGCAGTGATTAACATTAAGCTGTAGTATGTTAATCATGGATGCGGCGTCTAAGGGCTCCTTTTGTTGTGCTCGCTTTAAAGGTAGGGCATGTAAAGCTACCTGTCGGGTGATTCCTGTCTGTGTCGCTGTTGCAGATCATGCAATTCGGCGGGTTGACACAGCCTTTCGCTTTGTGACCTTGTTCGCCGCACCGGAGACAGCAGTCCGAGCGATCAGGGTCCTTGCAGTTGAGTGCCCTGTGGCCGTAGCCCAGGCACTTATAGCATCTTATGGGGCGTGTGTCCTGGATGATGCGACAGCGAGACCAGCCAACATGTACTGACCCCTTATTCAGGACGCCAATTGCGTCGTTAACGCTGAGCGTAACCGTCGCCACTTGGGTCCCATCTCTCATTTTGGTTTCAGCTGGATCCCTTCGAATTGGGAGGCCATACAGCTATAAAGCTCCATTGCAGTCGTCGCCTCATCCATGCCACTGCAGGTTAACGCTATTCTCCGCGCGCCCGTGCGGACCGCAGCCGTTTCCCGAAGGGATTCTTCGATAGCTCCCCTGTATTCGGACATGCTTGCAGCAGTTTTCCCCTCCACTTCGAGCAACAGTTCTCCTTGTTGGGTCCTCCTGATTTTTTTAACGTGGCTGCCCAGTTCTGACAGGCACGGGTCTGCTTTAAGTTTACGGAGCATGTCCGTGTACGAGGCTTCTCCAGTCTTCTTAATTATGATGGCCTCCGGTTTTTTCCGTAGTCTCTTAGGTGCCACCTTGGTCCACTCCGAATTTTTGTTACCCTTTTTGGCAACGGACGCAAAGCTGGGCGGAACAGGCTCGTTCACCTTATGCGTCTGCAAAATCGCGTCCTTTTGCTGGCTGCCAGGGCGCTCGCAGGTTTGGGTTGCGCTTCCCTCTGGGTTGCCGTACTCTTTGCGGGTGCCTCCTTGGCTTTGGCCTCATGAGCTGTATAGCTCTGGCATTTAGAGCTGCCAGCTCCGAGATCACACCCTTGGTTTCCCGGGTAACGTGACGCTGCGTCTCGAAAGCTGATAGCAATACCGCTATTTTCAAGTTCATCATGCCCAGGATGCTGCTCAAATCCTCGTTTTTGTAGGCCGACAGGTCTAGTGGCCTAGACGGCGAAACAGGCGGTGTTCTTGCTGGTGCATATTGGGACGGCACACTGATGAGGTCGGAGATCTTCTTCCTATTCATCAGGAATGTTGAGGGGCCAAGTCCTCTGCTGCAGTAGCTCCACCGATGCTGGGTGTTGACGTAAGCGTCTGAGGTACGGCTTGCGCTACGCTCACAGCCGCTGGAACTGGCATTACAGCTCGCTCCGTTATCTCCGTGATTCCCACTCCTTTGGAAGGGGACCTGGACATTCTGGCGCTTCGTTTGAATGGGTCCACCACGTCGTCGGGGGCAGTGCCCCCAGCTGGACCGTCGCTTAATTACCCTTTGCGAACGTGGAGCATCAAATTTAGCAGGGGTCCCACGTAGGCCACGGATTTCTCCTAGGCGTTGGCTGATGGAGCTTATTCCGCCTCTTCTCGGACACCAGAGCCCGCGACCTTTATGCCGATTCCCTTGCTAAATATTGGTCAACTCCACACAAATTTATATATAGGTATATATTTGTTGGTTTTTCGCAATTTCTAACAATTGTCCACTTCTAAACGAAATTCAAATTAGATATTGTTTGAATATTATTGTTTAGGTACCGGTACACGATTCGGCTGTTGGAGCAGCCCTGGCAGTGCGACCATCGGCAACGCCACTAAACTCCGATCACTTGCCGACGTAAGTTGGGAGCGCTGTCAGCTGTTGTTCTCAGCTGCACCGAATTGCAATGTCATAAATATTGGCAATTTACCAATCGCTCGCGTTTTTTCACTTTTAATCGCGGCGAAATGATGCACATTAGCACCGAGTGGCTTTGGGCAGTTATTCCGCCAAACTCGCCAAGCCGTCTTCGTGATAATAGGTTTTTCCGCGCAGCGTATCAGAAACACGTCCGATTTTAGCAAATGCAGCGAGTGCTTTCCCAGTTCGTTGGGAGCTGTACCGACGCAACTGGGAAGAGCGACGCAGTATTCTTCTGCAGTCAAAATAGAGGCTACCGTAATAGTAACTCAAATAGAGGCAGAAACAATATTGGAAATTATAATAATTACAACAGGAACGGAAACAGTAACCGGAGATACCGAGGAGGCGGTAATCGCGGTAATAACAATTCCAATCGAGGAAGAAATTATAATAACGGAAATAGCAATAACAACTACATATGTCCAAGGTTCCTCGGAAAACCAGCAGGCACCTTTAGATACACAAAACTGGTTTGTTCGATCAATCTCAATTTAAATATGTATGCAAATTTTTCAAATGCCAACACAAACAAAAAATTGACATTCCTAATACACATTGGAGCAGACATTTCACTTTTAAAAGAAAATGTAATAGAATCCACGAACGTTGATAATAATCAACAGATAAATATTCAAGGCATAGGTCAAGGAGTCGAACACTCCATCGGATTGATCAATACAGAAATTCAAACAGGGAAATTCATAATACCCCACAATTTTCATGTTGTTAATTTTAAATTTCCAATACCATGTGATGGTATATTAGGCATTGATTTTATTAAGAAGTAGAATTGCCAGCTTGATTTCAAACCAAATCATGATTGGCTTATAATTAGACCCCACAACTTAAAATATCCGAATTATGTACAAAATACATACAATGCTGGAAATAACACAACTCTCCTACCAGCAAGATACGAAGTAGTCCGCAGAATTTCACTAAGTCCGACCGATATTGATGTATAAATACCCAACCAAGAAATTCAACCTGTTATTTTTATAGAAAATATGGTAGCAAAAGCTAACATGGCTGTTGTCTAATTGTTAAATACAACACCAAAAAACCAAATGGTGAACCTAGACAGAATAGAATACGAATTATTAGAAAATTACAACGTCATTAAGTCCGATAACATAGAAAGAACGGAAAAGCTTAAACAAAATTTTCCGCCACTTTTCAAAAACACACTTGAAAAATTATGCATACAATATAGTGATATATGAACTTGAAACCGAATCAATTACAACAAATAATTTTTATAAACAAAAATTGAGATTGAAAGACAATGAACCGTTTATATAAAAATCTACAGAAACCCTCAAAGTCACATAGAAGAAATAAAGTCCCAAGTACTAAAATTAATTTTAGACAAATCTGTATCAGAATACAATAGTCCCCTGCTACTTGTTCCGAAAAAAGCTCTACCAGACTCTAATAAAAAAAGATGGCGAATAGTAATTGACTATCGTCAAATAAATAAAAAACTACTGTCCGATAAATTCCCGCTCCCTAGGATAAGTATATAGTCTATCCCCGATCAATTAGGAAGAGCAAAATATTTCTCATGTCTAGAAGAGTCAAAAGAGTTTGTGCGTTCGTCCCACCAAATTTATAGAATAACGTGATCACCCGGTTACCAGTAATAACACTCGCAGTTTTGTTCTTGGATCTTTATTTTGTGCTTGGACTTACAAAGAAATCTGATTATCCGGCCTTGGTGCTGGATGGTTTGTTCTCCGGCCTCGTTCCGCTGTCTCACCGCTCCTGTCGTCCTGTATGTGGCGGACGTTCGTTGTTGGGCGCTCGTCGCTTGGGCTGAGAATTGTCGTCTTACGCAGACTCACGGCGGCTAACGGCTGTGATCCCCAAGGCAAACGCCTGTGGAACAGCCACACGTCAACCCCACGTCTGGTTCGGACTGGTGGCGCCGGTATCACGCCTGTTCGGATCGCACGGACACACCTAGGCGATCGCCTGGTTCAAGTTCGCGGTCTCCTACAGAGTTCTCCGGGTCTACACCACAATCCCTGCCGCTTATCCTGTGCCCTTCTTTGTTTGGCTTCGCCTGTTGGACGCTTCTGGACTACTCGTGCTTCGTCGTACTGGACCTCAGCTAGCTGCGTCTCAATTCGGAGACCCTGCTGACTTCGTTCTCACGTCCGGAGTCTCCACCCTCTCTCTCTCCATTTCCCGAGTCTCCAAACTCTCTTCCTCTAGAGTCTCCAAACTCTCTTTCTTCAGCCCAGAGTCTCCATACTCTCTTCCTCTAGAGTCTCCAAACTCTCTTTCTTCAGCCCAGAGTCTCCAAACTCTCTTTCCCCGGGCTTCGCACTGCCGTTACTACGCTTTGCCTTGTTGTTGTAGGAAAATGTAGAATCCGGCCTTGCAGTTACCGCGGAACACTCCTGAGATCTCGTTGACGCTTCCAGCTCCATCTCGAGTTCCACCGCGCCGATCTCCTTCCAGTACGTTCCTCGTTCCTTTTTTTCTCAAATTTGCCGCCCATTCGAATTTCCGTGACGCTACTTCGTCCACCACTCTTCTTCCCGCATTCCGCGTTTTCGGGTTCTCGCCATCTGGTCACACTACTAGCCGTCGATCGATTGTTTCCGATAACTTTTGTTGGCGCGGCGCTGCCGCTTGATGACCATAGTGTTTCCATAGTGTAACCCGTCATGTGCTGCTTTTTCCGATGTTTCTGCCCATCGATTGACAGTATCGAGTGCCGATTGACCGCCTTGTGATCGAGGCGCCCCCTTCCCTAAGCTTTGATGACTATAAACAAAATGTTGGCGGTAAGTTGGAATATAAACAAAACGTTTCATCCTTGTAATCCTCGATTTTTTTTATCTGCAGAATTATTTGGCATGCCTTGCGGTACTGCTGTACCGCCCCTCCCCTTTCCTCGGGAGTATGTGGGTTCCTTGGTCGGGTGGTTGTTGAAGCAGGATTCTGGTTCGCTCGTGGTCCGTTTCCGTTGACTCTCGCCTTGGCATGACGCTAGAACGGATGTTAGATTTGCAATCTTCACCCGTTGACTCTCGCCCTGGCCTGACGCTAGAACGGTTGTCGAGCCTAGTCCGTTCTCAGGTGCTGCCATCCTCAACCTTTCCGCCGTTCGTGACCATATTCCTCCCTGGTGGTGGCTCCCGAGGCAACGCTCTGGTCCGCTCGCGGTCCGCATCCGTTGACTCTCGCCTTGGCCTGACGCTGTGATGGTTGCCGGACTCGCTGTCCGCCGAACCCCGTCCGGTCTCAGGTGCTGCCGTTTCCTTTTCCTTCCTGAATGCCTTCCCTGCTCTGCATCCACGTTCCCATCCTCCATCTCCTCTTGACCCTGCTGTTTCAGGTCGCTGACGTGTACCGAGCGTTCCTTTTTACTCCTCAGGTGGCGAATCTTACATATCACTGGCGATATGGAATCCACAATTTGGTACGGCCCATCGAACCTCGGAGCTAGTTTGGCCGCGAACCCTTCAGCCGCCTTTGACAGATGGTGCTCCTTGGACCACACCATTTCACCAATCCTCGGCTTCCACTGCCTCCTCCGCAGGTTGTAATACCTTGCCTGGTCTTGGGACACCTTCTCTAGGTTCCTCCGCACAATCTCGAAGACCTCTCTCATATTTTCAGCGTTTCCTTCTGGTGACTCTGGTTGCCTTCCCGTACTCTGTCATAGAGTGCGTTCGGTAGCCTCGGCTCGCGGCCTTGTGTCAGGAATGCCGGTGAGTAGCCTGTAGAATCTGAAATACTGGAATTCACCGCCAGCATGATCTCGGGCCATCTTTCATCCCAATTCCTCTGGTTCTGTCCGGTAAACTGCGCTATCATTGTCTTCACAGTGCGGTTGGCTCTCTCCGTCGGATTCTCCTGTGGGGTATACGGTGCCGTAAATTGCTGCTTTATCCCCATGTCGTTGAGGAACTTCTTAAAGGCCCGGCTCGTGAACTGCACACCGTTTACCGTGATCACCATCTTCGGTACTCCAAATCGTGAGACTATGCGCTCCCTGAACGCTTTCTGCAATGTTTCCGCCGTGGCTGTTCGCAAAGGCACCAAGTCCGTCCCATTCGAAAACCTGTCGATCAGTACCAACAACATCCTGTTTCCGTGCTTCGATCTTGGTAGTGGTCCAACGAAATCGGCGCACACTGTCGCCCTCCCACACGTAGTCTGGGAACTTTTGAGGCTGCACTCCAGCTGCACTCTGATTCGGCCCCCTTGTCCTGCGTTCTTCTCAGCATATCGGGTTCTGCTGAGACCAACTCTGGCTGTGGCTGCCTCGACAACGCGTCTGCTACCACGTTCAATTGGCCTTTCCTGTATGCTACCTCGAAGTCGTACTGCTGCAGCTCCAAAGCCCATCTGGCAATTCTTCCCGAAGGGCTTTCCATGCTGTTCAGCCACTTCAGCGCCATGTAATCCGTCACTACCTTAAAGTGGTAGCCCTCGAGGTACGGCTTTAGCTTCCGAATGGCCCACACAATTGCCAAGCACTCATTTTCTGTCGTCGAGTAATTCTTCTCGGCTCCGTTAAGGATCCGGCTTGAGTATGAAATGACCCTTTCGCCCTCTTCTGTGTCCTGTGTGAGGATTGCGCCAATCCCGTAGTCACTGGCGTCCGTATGCAAGATGAACGTTTTCCCGAAGTCGGGGCACGCCAAGACTGGGTCGGTAACCAATCTGGCTTTTACCTCCTCGAAGGCTTGCTGGTGGTCCTGTGACCATGTCCACTTGGTATCCTTGCGGAGGAGGTCGTTGAGTGGCCTCGGTACTATGATGCGACTCCAAGGTATTGCCTCAGCTCTCGGACCGATGACGGTGGTTCTAGCTGGGCTATGGCTGCTACCTTTTCTGGGTCCGTGCCTATCCCTTGGCTTGTGACGCGGTGCCCTAGGTACAGAAGTTCTTGTTTGAAGAACTGGCATTTCTCCGGGTTTATCTTCAGGTTTGCTTTCTTCAAGCGGCGGAATACCTCCCTGAGGTTTCTCTTGTGTTCCTCTAGGGTGCGGCCAATCACGATGATGTCGTCTTGATACGTGTTCATGCCGAACAGCTGAGTCCGGTATCCCGCCAGCGGAGCATCGCTGTTGGCGGAATGTTTCGGAAGTTGGACCGACGAAGCCGTTATTTTATATGAGGACATCACTTGAAAATAAAACCCCAAACGAGAAGGACGAACTCCAACACCTTTTGTTTCATTAAACTCTGGGAATATTTGCGACACCAGCTTTTCCGGCCCCCGACGTCTCTACATTTTGGTTCTTCGCCCGAGATCATCCAGCGCTTTGCCGAGATAAGTACGGTGCCAAAATCCCCACCATATATGTATATACATACGCATATATATTGCTGCGATCAAAATCCGCTCACTATCAACTAGTGGCCACCTGCGCAATAATATATGTTCGTGTGTATATTCTGTAACTTTCCAATAAAAACACCAAATAAAAAACAAAATTCGCCACCCAAACTTTCACATACACAAAAACATACAGACATTCCATGTATGTTGGCCGATCGATGTACATATACACATATACATATTGCATATATATATGTGTGTACCAGCAAAGACATTAGAATAACAAGATGCGTAACGCCATACGATTTTTTTGCACACGATTTTTTCGTGGTGGCTTTTCGCTCTCTCGAAATTTTATTCAAAAGCCAGAGAGCGGAGAGCCCTAGAGCCACCAGCTCTCTTGTACGCATACAGCGACAGCTGACCACTGTATTGGTGCACACGTATGCACATGCATTGTAAAAATGACAAAATATGCCCTTCATCTTAGAAGTTCTTAGACTTTAAATCTATATTATTTTTTATAAATTGACACCACTTAAAAACTCTAGTCTTGCATTGCCTTAACATAACAATTATTCAAATTTAACACAGAAATAATAATAGCACAATCTATGTACAAAAAATGCATAATAATTTTAAAAGATGACTTTATATTAGAATAATTGTCATTAGAGTATTCAGCGTGCGACGTGTGAAAAATATAAGAAGACAATGATTCTTCGGTGCTTATGTCCGCACTTCGTGCTTCAAGAAATCAATTTTGCAATAAACAGATTCCATATTTTTTTTATTTTATTTATATTTATTCTAATAAAATGGGAAGCCACAATTGCGTATTTGTGATTCGGGGTATTTTAAAGAAATGGAAATTTATATTGAACTATTTCGTGCCGGAAACAAATATAAAAGGCGATTGCTTAAAAAAGCTTATTTATAAAAACATTAATATTGCTGAAAATATTGGGTTCAAAGTAAGGGGTGTTGTTTATGATCAAGGAGGTAACAACAGAAAATGTACCTCATTACTTGAAGTCACCAATGAGAAACCTTACTTTACCTTAAATAGTAAGAAATATTATATGTTTTATGACATTCCGCATCTTTTCAAATCTATTAGAAATAATTTTCTAAAAGCTAATTTTGAAACCCCTGACGGACGAGTTGACTTTGATGTCATCCGAGAGGTTTATGAATTAGATCAGGGATCAGTAACGAGAATGACTAAATTAACAAGGAGTCACGTTAATCCAACTAGATTTGAGCTAATGCGGGTATGTTTGGCAACTCAGACACTTAGTCACACAGTTGCAGCGGCAATTAAAGCTTGTACCCAAAACAAGCAATTTAATCGAAATAGTCCCGAAGTTGCAGCTTCTACTGCTGCATTTGTCCAAAAAGTTAATGATTACTTTGATTGCCTGAATAGCAGAGTATTAACTGACAAAAACTCCATGAAATGCACACTTCAAGTAAACAATACTGTTTGGCATAAACTGAAGGAAATGCAGGAATACCTAAGGAGCGTAAAATATCACGGTAATAATATATATTGTCTTGATGGCTTGATCCAAACTACTGAAGCTATATTTGGACTCGTCAAAGATATATTTAAGGACCATACGGACCACTTTTTCTTTTTAACAAGGAGAGTTAACCAGGATCCCCTTGAAAATATATTTGCGTGCGTTCGAGCAAAAGGTGGTAACTGCAGAAATCCTTCAGTTAATGAATATAAAATAATAATTGCCAAGCTTATATCCCTACACATTTTTAAATTTTCCCAAAACTCTAATTGCGAATCAGATGATGATGTAATGTTGCCAATAGAGTTCGATTCGATTATATATCAGCCTTGCATTGAAAAGAAAGAAATACAGCAGCAAGAATACTCTGTATCATTTTCTGAAATTGTAGAAGGCAATGAGAGGTACTTTGACCAAAATATAGATCATTTTTTGTGCAATGATATACCCATTGAATTAACTTCGAGTAGATATTTTGTTGGATATATTGCAAAGGGATCCAGTTGCGATAAATGCAGATCGGTAATTTTAAAAGAAACCGAGCATTTAACAGCTCCATCAGAGCTTTTTATACATGAGAAAAACTACTCGACAGAATCGGACTTTGGAAAACTAAAGGCACCATCTGATCTATTTTTTAATATTTGTAAAATACACATTAAAGTTTTTGAAAATATTTTTAAAAATAATAAAAAACAAATGTGTATACAAAAATTTATTGTAGACCAATGCATTAAGTGCACAAATGAGAGTAGTGATTTCTCATTATGGTTTCATGTAGAAAATTAATGTTATGAGCATAAAATAGATCTTTTAAAAAAACTTATAAAAGTTTTGCTTTTTAAGCATTGCAAGTGGACTGTTATTGCCAATAGACAAAAAAGTCAAGCTAAACTCAGCATTTTATCTCATAAGTGAAAAAAATATAAACATTCAAATAATTGACGACTTTAAAAATTAAATTATATAATTAAAAAAAGAGGCGATATATAATAAAAAGCAATAGTTAGAAAACTAGCTTAGTTGGGGAACATGGAAATGTTTTAATGTTAAACATTTAAACATTTCAAGTCGACTCGAAGGTCATATAAATATAAGACCCCATTACAATTGTAATGGCCTCCCCGTGGTGTTCCCTGGGTACCGATTATAATATATTACATATTATTAATTATCAATATAAATATAAATATGTAAACGGTAGCTAATTCGAGCGGCGCTTCTATCAAACGAATATTAAAAAAAAGTCTTTCAAACCATAATAGTTACGAATCGAAATTGACCAAAACATTAATCAAATTTGTTTCTTAGATCAAAATTGATTTCGGCCCTAAAATCGTCTTCTAGCATAAGCACGCACACATACACACTATCTCCTTTATTGTTTTTACTCACACAAGCAAGTCAATTCTTTTTTTAGATTTTTACGCCCTCAATTTTTGGCGAGCGAAAAGAGAGCAATTTCGGCCGTCACCAAAAAAGTGGCTGCATAGTGCAAAACCAATATATGGCCGTTACGCATCTTGTTATTCTAATGTCTTTGGTACCAGCATATGTACGTATGTGTCAAGGAAGCCACTCTAGGGCCTATTCCAATAAAGGAACGTTCACACTGACACTACTTTTTTCTAGTTTCCCATAGAAAGTGTCAATGTGTGTTTATTTTTGTTTCTTTAATACTTTTTTTTTTAACTCCGTTCTTGATTTACTCGCATATCCGATTCGCATATATCGTCTCAAAAAATTGGCCGAACATCCACGCTTATCCAGCGTCCCACATCAACAATTATAGTCCAGCGTGATCCAGCGCCCTCATATCTGTTTTTTTTCTCAATCGATAGCAACATTTATTCCGATTATTGTGTATTCCGCGCTTAATCCAGCGACCCTAGGTTTTATATAAAACGATAACATAATTTGTAACGATTACCATTTGTTTTTCAAGCGCAATCCGGCGCCCCCTTACCTTTGTCTAAATCGATTAATTCCGATTATTCATTTTTTTTTGATTTTGTCTCTCGCTCAATACAGCGACCCCGGTGTTTTTTTTTGTTCCGATTGTCACATCTTTTTTCACGCGTTGTCCTGCGCCCCCACACCCTGTCTAAATTGATGCGATAATTTGGATTTGCGATAATATAGAAGTTGTTTCGAGCTTGGTTGCACGCTTAATCCAGCGTAATCCCAATATATAAGTTATTTCGATCTTGGTTGCACGCTTTATCCAGCGTCCCAATATATAAGTTGTTTCGAGCTTGGTTGCACTCTTTATCCAGCGTCCCCGTATTTGTCCAAGTGGACAGACTGTTTCGCCCCCACACGGTTTTCGGCTCCTCCGAGAGCTTAATATGCCAATTGGCCACGGTGAGGAGGCAAAAACCCGTTTGACTGTTTCCAAAACGTCTCAACGAGAGACCTTTAAAAGCCCAAGTCCCACTGGAAGCAGAAGCCCATCGACAACTCCACGAAAATCCACGAGCACGTCGCTCCAAGTTCCACGGTCAGCACCGAACACGAAACCGAATTCAGACTTCTCACCCCAAGTTAATAAAGCAACCGCAAAAATGGCGCAAGCTAAGGCAGACAGGGCCTTGATGAAATTCATGACCATAACCGATAGAGTAGGTCAGTTCGAGGCCAGAGTCAACACCCCAACAGACACAATTCCGTCAATCCACACAAGTAGGGTGCGACTCGAGCAGATCAGAGCCCTATGGGACAAGGTGGAGAAGGAATACGAGGCGTGCTCCGAAGCTCTATCCGGTCTGGGATCCACAGACACAATAACAGTCATGCAGTCCAAGTATGACTACTGTTATGCCGTTTACGAGCGGTGCGCAGCGAGCCTCAACGAGATCATTGAAGAAGGTTCACGCTCGCAACAGGCCGTTCAGGCCTCCATTCCGGCGCCTCCTCAGGAGGGTGTCGCTTACCCCCAGTCGAGTGCGACAGTTTCAGTGGGGACTATGTTCACTGGCCCACGTTTCGGGATCTTTTCTCAGCCATCTACATACATAAAAAAGTCTACACATTCGTGGAAGCGGACGTCTTTCGATAGCGCTGCGCGAAAATCTTGTGTTAACGTGGTTGTGCTGAACAGTGTTAGCGGCAAATCTGCAAAAACAAACGGTGGACTTGTGCCATAGTTCTGCGCGTAACCTAGGCGTGCTGAATGACCGCGTGTTGCAGGTGGTTAGCAAAATATATAAGTTTGCAATTCTTGCAGCTGATAAAACAGCTGACAGCGCTGCCAACTTATCTCGGTGGGCGATCATGAGCGAGTGGCGTTGCCACATCAACCGTAAGACCAGTGCTGAGGTGCGAACGTTGGGCGCGTAATTTCAAAATTAAATTCAAAATTTGATTTAATTTAATTTAAACAAATAAGTGCCACGCATAACAAGCTCGAAAAATGAGCAGCGATCAAAAGAATGAGCGTAGAAGCTCCGTCAACCCAAGAAATGCTTGCTACTCCTTTTTCTCAACTAGAGATATAGATCAAAATCAGAAGTCGACAAAAAGCAACTCGACTCTACTGACCGTCGACAGCAAGAGAGCCAGCTCTTGCTCACCCTCTCTGCTCACCCCAACTCCCGCATCATGGAGTTACCAATGCCAAACCCCATCACCGCCGGCTTCGCTGAATGAAGCTCCAACAACAAGCAGTGCTAAAATTTCTGCAGTAAACTCACCACCAATAATTAAACCAATTACCAATACTGCGAGTTCGGTCCCAAAGGCCGCACAACAAAATAAAATGGCAACAAAAACAGTTAGCCACGATAAGCAACAAGCGGGCCCAGCTATACAGACCGGTATGGACCGCTACATCCAGATTAAGCGCAAGCTTAGTCCACCCAACACGGTTGGCAATAAACCAAAGATCAATCGAACCAACAAAAGCACCGATCAAACGAGGAGCTCCAATGAAAACCGATTCTCCATCTTAGCAGAGGCGGACAACAACCAACCAGAGTTGGGGCAGGAGACCCAAAGGAAACCTAAGCCCCCACCTATTTACATAAGGGAAAAAAGTTCAAGCGCCCTGGTCAACAAAATTGTTGCGCTGGTCGGGGACGAGAATTTCCATGTTGTTCCGCTTATTAAAGGGAACATACACGAAACAAAGGTTCAAACGAAGTCCGAAGAACACTTCCGAGCTGTGTCTAAGTACCTGGAAGACACAAAAAAGAACTTTTACACCTATCAACTAAAAAGCAGCAAGGGACTGCAAGTTGTGCTAAAAGGTATAGAGCCTGACGTCACCCCCTCCCAAATTCAGGAAGCCCTTAAGGCCAGGGGCTTCTGTGCCAAAAATGTTAGCAATATTGTTAACAGAAACAAAAAACCAGATAGCAAAGCCTTAAAGAAAAACGAAGTGCACCCGATCTACAAGCTGCAGCTCTTACTGCATCGAAGAATCACCGTGGAAGAACCCCACAAACGCAACGGCCCTGTTCAATGCACAAACTGCCAAGAGTATGGACACACCAAGACATACTGCACACTTCGGACGGTCTGCGTAGTCTGCGGAGACTTCCACAACTCCGTAAGCTGCCCCGCAAACAAAGAAGACCCCCAAATGAAAAAATGTGGCAACTGTGGAGGAAACCATACGGCAAACTACAGAGGCTGTGCGGTCTACAAGGAGCTGAAGAGTCGCATGCGACGAGCGACAGCTACGCACCAACAACATTTCGCCAAGGCAGCCAGATCATCTTTTGGGCAGCTAGATACAACCAAGGGAATCTCCTACGCCGAAGCACTAAGAACAGGCATGGAAAATCCGCCCCAGCCTCACTCAGAAAATGTTCAGCAGGTTCCAGTGCAGCCGCAAAGCAAATTGGAATCTATGATGTTCACCATGCAACAAAGTATGATGGAACTTATGTCATTCATGAAAACAACCATGCAAACCCTTGTTCAGAACCAGAACATGGTAATTCAGTTGCTTGTAGCACAACAGTCCAAATAATAAATGACTAACCTACGTATATCCATGTGGAATGCCAACGGTATTTCACGGCATAAACTTGAAATAACTCAATTCCTAAACGTAAATCACATCGACGCCATGCTGCTGGTTGAAACGCACCTCACAGGGAGATATAACTTCTATATAAGAGGCTATACCTTTTACCGCACAGATCATTCGGATGGCAAGGCCCACGGCGTCTGCGACGAGCGTGGCAAACCAGCAGATCGCCATGTTCAAAGCAACGTCTTACTGAAGCCACCCGCAATCTAAACCGGCCCTGAAGCAAGAAGCTGAAAATGAACAACTTAAATATATTGGAAAACTCTCGCCAACTAGCACAAAGCATCCCTTGTGGAGGGCTCACCCAAATCTAAGCTCTCCAATTCAAACCGTCACCCCTATAAGGAATTCTTCAGGGTGCTGGGCCCGCAGCGACAAAGATAGAGCCGAATCATTTGCCTTACATCTCAGAGGCGTATTCCAGCCGAACCCTGCAGCAAAGGATTATGTTCCTCCGCAAATCCACCTCGAAACTGAATCCACGCCAACTACACTTCAGCCGAACGAGATCAAAAAAGTCATCAGGGAGCTAAAACCAAAAAAGGCTCCAGGCGGTGACCTAATAACTACAAAAATGATAATGGAACTTCCGTACTGTGCTATTAAGGTCATCTGTAAACTCTTAAATGGAATCATAAGTCTCGGCTACTATCCAAGGAAATGGAAAAAATCAATTATTATAATGATACCGAAGCCCGGAAAAGATCACACGATTCCGTCATCCTACAGACCAATAAGTTTACTATCATGCCTGTCCAAATTATTCGAAAAATGCCTTCTAACGCGCATAATACCATACATGGGGGCCCACAACATTATTCCAGCCCATCAATTTGGCTTGAGAGAAAAACACGGAACTATAGAGCAAGTAAACAGAATAACATCAGAAATTCGCACAGCCTTCGAACATAGGGAATATTGCAGCGCGATATTTCTCGACGTATCTCAAGCATTCGACCGTGTCTGGCTCAAAGGTCTCATGCATAAAATCAAAACACACTTGCCCGGGTACACCCATAAACTCCTTGAATCCTACCTCTACAATAGAGCCTTCGCAGTAAGATGTAATACAACAATTTCCGACAGCTACACTATCGAAGCTGGGGTCCCTCAAGGTAGCGCACTTGGGCCAACTCTATTCGTCCTTTACACAGCAGATATTCCCACGAGTGACCGACTAACAACATCCACCTTCGCCGACGACACTGCGATCCTTAGCCGCTCCAGATGCCCAGTCGGTGCAACAACCCAACTCGCCAACCATCTCGTGGTAGTCGAGAAGTGGCTATCTGACTGGCGTATTAAAATAAACGAACAAAAGTGTAAACACATAACGTTTACCCTTAACAGACAAACTTGCCCTCCGCTCTGTATGAATAGCACGCAGATCCCCCAAGTTAATGAAGTAACGTATCTCGGCATCCACCTCGACAGACGTCTAACATGGCATAGACATATCAAATGCAAGAAACTGCACCTAAAACTAAAAGCCAGCAGCCTCCACTGGATTATAAACTCACGATCGCCCTTGTGCCTGGACTACGAGGTCCTGCTCTACAACTCCACTCTTAAGCCAATCTGGACGTATGGCTCCCAGCTGTGGGGGAACGCGAGCAGAACCAACATAGACATCATTCAGCGAGCCCAATCAAAGATCCTGCGAACTATCACTGGGGCACCATGGTATATTCGTAACCAAAACATCCACAGGGACCTCGGCATTCTCGCAGTAAAAGATGAAATAGACAACAAAAAGCGTCGTACAATGAAAAACTATCTGTCCACCCAAATCCTCTAGCAAGGGTCTTGACTCGGCTCTCCAGCCGAACCCGCTTGCAACGTACAGACCTTCCAACCCAGTCATAACTTGTCAGGGCCACTGTCTCAGTCTACATGACTCCTAGTTAGGTTATAGTATAAGATTTGATACACTTATTGCTAGTCTCGTAAATGAGAAGATTCAATAAATAAAAGCAAAGCATTTAAAAAAAAAAAAAAAAAAAAATCTACATACACAACCCTCGGCTTTCAGAAGTTGAAAAGTTGTTCCATCTCAATGCTAAAACTAGTGGTGAGGCTAAATCCATTGTGGCCTTATCACCCTTAACCAATGATGGATTCGAATCAGCCTGGAGAAACTTGCAGAATCGTTTCGAAAACAAGAGGCTACTGGTCAACAGTCAGCTTAAGATTTTGTTTAATTTACCTTCTGTTGGCCTTGAATGCGGCAATTCCTTAAAACAGTTAGAGAGCACAATTCAAGATTGTTTAACAGCTTTGAAAATAGCAAAAAACGACACCTCTAACTGGGATTGCCTGCTCGTTTTTCTGTGCTCTGCCAAGTTGCCAAAGCTAACGCTGTCTCTATGGGAACAATCCCTTATGAGTAAGACAGAAATTCCACTGTGGGCTGAATTCCAGGCTTTCTTACAAGATCGTCATCGAACGCTCGAGGCGATCGAAGATTTTAAGCCAAACGCTCAATCCAGAGCACTGCGGACTGACAATAGCCCGCGGGCGATCCAGACCTTTGAGAATAGAGTGACGGTAACTCCACAATCCTGTAAACTTTGTTCGCAAGAGAACCATCCTATCCGAGTATGTCCGTTATTCTTACGAATGCCAGTCGGAGAGCGGGAGAAATATATAAAACAGCAGAAGTTGTGCTTAAACTGTTTTGCTAGAACGCATCTGCTTAGGGATTGCACTAGCACGCATAATTGCAATACTTGTAAAGGGCGCCACAACACTCTCCTGCACCGATGCGGCACTGCACCAGTCCAGTCAGCGGTCAATCCTGACCACCAGGCCCACGTATCCACATTTAACCACCAGCAAGATATACAGTCCACTCCATTAACGAATCAACCGAATGTGCAAACGTTTCTGGCTGTAAACACTCAAGGGGTCCTCCTGAGTACAGCTTTAATAGAGATTTGCCATTTAGGCATCAAATACTCAGCACGGCCACTTATTGACTCGGGTTCTGAGCCAACCTTTATTTCAGAACGCTTGTTCAACTTGATTAAGTTGCCTTATGAATCCATCCATGCTCAAGTTTCATGGCTCAACCTCACTGTTGCGGCTCAGCCCCGTAAGCGCTGTCAACTCAGCATATGTTCCAGTGAAGCGGGTTAGGGAATCCACCTCGATTTGCGAGGAAAACTTTGTCCAATCTACCAAAAGGAACGAGGATGAGAGGTATGTGGTTTCGTTGCCCTTTAAAGAGCCTAACAATATCATCCTTGGGCACTCCAGGTCGATCGCACTTTCTCAGTTCCTCCGAAACGAGATTCGACTGAATAAAGACGTTGCGTCAAAAAAAGCAGTACGACTCAGTCATTCAAGAGTATTTAGATTTAGGTCATATGCACCAAGTCTCTCCGGACGACTCTAATAATTTTTATTTGCTGTCTTCAAACAAGACAGCACCACAACGAAGGTTCGCGTTGTGTTTAATGCTTCCAATCCTTCATCAAACGGGAACAGCCTCAATGATATCCTTCATGCGGGGCCCGTACTGCAGTCCGATCTTACTATCCAGATTCTAAAATGGCGTTTCTTCAAGTATGTGTTCAATGCGGACATCACAAAAATGTACAGGCAAATTCGGGTAATTTCAACCCATACGCGCTTTCAGAGAATCCTCTTTCGCAATAAGGATGGAGAGCTCTGTGACTATGAACTCGATACAGTCACCTTCGGCGTAAACTGTGCGCCTTTCCTAGCCATCCGCGTACTACAACAGTTGGCTCAGGATATCCGAGGCCAATATCCTTTGGCAAGTGACATCATCTCGAACTTCATGTACGTTGACGATGTGCTCGCAGGCACTCACACTAAGCAGTCTGCAGTTTTAGCCATCGAGGAGCTTCGGCTGGCTTTTGAGAGTGCTGGTTTTCCATTACGGAAGTGGACCTCGAACGAAAGAAAACTCCTACAAGAGGTTCCAAAGGAGCACTTGATTAGTGCAGAGGAGCTTGAAGAGGCTAGCACGGCGAAAACTCTTGGGATCCGTTGGCAAGCTACATCCGATAGTTTCTTTTTTATTCCAATGGTGATCCACCTCCAAACTGCTTACACAAAACGAGAGGTTTTATCTCAGATAGCCAAACTGTTCGACCTAGCAGGATGGCTATCACCTTTCGTAGTCCGAGCCAAGATTTTTATGCAGAAAATTTGGCTACGGGAGCTGGGCTGGGATCAGCCACTCCCCAGGGATCTCACGACCCAGTGGCGGGAGTTCCTAGAAGGCTATCCTGCCCTGAAGGAGATTCGTATTCCGAGATGGGTACGTTTCCATACAGCTGCGAAACTTCAGTACCATGCGTTTTGCGACGCGTCACAGGACGCCTATGGGGCTGCTATTTTCGTCCGAATCGAAACGAAGGAAGGCTGTTGTAGTACCCATCTACTTACATCCAAAACCCGAGTCGCTCCTGTCAGATCCATCTCCATACCACGCTTGGAATTGTGCGGAGCAGTGCTGCTCACGGAGCTGGCAGCTCTAGTAATTTCTGAAATGCCTCCTCATGTTTATGAGACCTTTTACTGGACCGACTCCACGATCGTTCTTGCATGGCTGAGTAAGCCAGCGTGCACCTGGAAAACATTCGTTGCCAACAGGGTCGCAAAAATCGAACAGTGTACCGACGGAAGCAAGTGGGGACATGTACGATCCGAAGACAATCCAGCTAATCTGGCAAGCCGGGGCGTCTCACCCCAAGAGCTGAAGGACAGCGCACTGTGGTGGCGTGGGCCAGCTTGGTTGCACCTCAAACAGGAGCAGTGGCCGAGTGAGTTGTTGGTCCATCCGGAGACTAAGCTTGAGCAGCGCCCCGTCAAAAGTCACACGGTCGCAGTGCCCTTAGCAGTTGAAATCCTAGAGAGGTTCTCAGCTTTTGACCGAGCTCTGCGAGTTATTGGTTATGTGTTTCGTTTGGTGAAAAGTTGCCGGAGGGAAGGTGTAGCCTCATCGGCAGAACTCACTGCGGCGGAGTTGTCGGAGGTGCAGGAGCGGCTAATTGTGCTCACTCAGAAGAATGAGTTTCCCGCCGAATATAAGGGTTTGAGCAACAAGCAACCAGTTCCACCCGCAATCGCAATTTCGAACCTAAGCCCCTTTCTTGACGGGAATGGGGTCTTGAGAGCAAGCGGCAGGTTACAAGCATCTGAAATGCTTAGTTATGATGAAAAACATCCGATCATCCTTCCTGCACGGTGTGGGTTCGCCGAACTTCAAGTCTTGTTTATCCATCGCATATCTTTGCATGGGGGGAATCAATTAATGATCAATGACTGATCCGTTCCAAATTCTGGATTCCCAAGCTTAAAATGTTGGTGAAATGAACAATACATTCGTGCCGAGTGTGTGTTATTCACAAGAAGAGACTGCAGACGCAGTTGATGGGAAATTTGCCCCGTGCGAGGTCCACCTTTTCCAGACCGTTCACCCATACGGGAGTGGACTTCGCAGGACCATTTGACGTCAAGAGTTATGTCGGTCGAGCCTGCAAAATCACAAAGGGGTACGTGTGCGTTTTTGTGTGTTTTACTACCCGGGCTATCCACCTCGAAGCGACCTCGGACTTGACTACAGAGAAGTTCCTGGCCGCATTCTCCCGTTTTTTCGCTCGGCGTGGGTGTCCACAACACGTCTACTCTGACAACGGGAAAACGTTTGTCGGAGCTTCCACGTCCTTATCAAAGGATTTCATTGAAGCTACCAGAACATCGGTTTTATCGCAGCTCAGTCTTCAGAATGTGTCCTGGCATTTAAACCCTCCTGGCGCACCTCATATGGGAGGGCTTTGGGAGGCGTGAAGAGCTTCAAGTCGCATTTTTACAAGTACACAACCGCTGGGAAATACACGTTCGAGGAACTGACTACCCTCCTGGCGAAGATTGAGGCCTGTTTGAACTCCAGGCCCATCTCGCCAATGTCCGAAGATCCCACGGACCTTATCGCTCTGAGCCCTGGGTATTTTCTAATCGGTGGACCATTACTTGCGGTAGCAGAACCTGAGGTTAAAGAAGGTCCCAGCTCCATTATCAATCGGTGGCGGAGGCTGAAAGCCCTGAATCAGCAGTTCTGCCTGCGTTGGAAGGAGGAATACCTAACGGAACTCCACAAAAGGAATAAATGGAAGTTCCCAACGCGAGATCTCCAGGCTGGAGACATGGTGGTAATCAAAGAGGAGAACTTGCCATCCAACGAGTGGCGACTTGGGCGTATCCAAGTGGTCTGTCCCGGCGTGGACGGCAAGGTCAGAGTGGCAGACGCTCTCACAGCACGGGGGGTCGTCCGAAGACCAGTGGCAAAAATGATCCGCCTTCCAATGGACAGCCCGAATAAGTCGAATGACTCCTCCATACTTTAAGTATTTTAAAAACCTGCTACTGACGAGTCCTAAGTTGTGTCGTCCTACGTCGTCCATGTGTCATGATCATCCGCATCTATCTCATCTATTTTCTTTATTTTGCCCATTTCTTATGTAGCCGCATATACAATGGCTCCAGCGATCCGCCACGATGTATACCGCTGTCGAGTGTGCAGGGGGGTTCACCCATTGAGGAGCTGCCAGCGATTCCTGCAACTGCCGGCTGTGAAGCGGCTCCGGGCAGTCTTGATTAACAAGTACTGCGCTAACTGTCTGGCCCACGAGCATTCGGGTCGGTCGTGTCGCAGCAAAGCGAGGTGCCGCATCTGCCGAGAGGCCCACCACACTCTGCTGCACATCCGCGGTGAACAGCCAGGCTCTTCGAGGCCTCAACGGAAGCGCGAGCCACAAGCAGCGCCTCAGCCTCAACGGCGTCAGGAGGTGGGTTCGACCGGGTCACGACGCTCAGCCTCGCCGATGGATAGTTCCCCACCCCGCAGCTCCTTGTCAACGCCGACGGGCGCGCCTAGCTTGGTGCGGACGAGCGTCAGCATCCTTCCGACCGCTGCCGTGCTCATTGGGTCCGAGCAGAAGACATTCGATGTGCGAGTCTTGGTGGATCCGTGCTGCCCCGTGAGTCGCATCCACGTCTCGCTGGTGAATGCCCTCAACTTGGCCGTCACGGGTGTGGGCAACGAACGGCTGTGCACCACCGAGATTCGCTCAAAAACGTCCCGGATGAGCAAACAGCTGCTGATGCTGGTGGACGAGCAGATGCAGAGCCGGACGCCGGCACAGCCCCTGGATCCGAAGGTGCAGGACATGTTCCACAACATGACGCTAGCGGATGACCGGTGGTTCCACCCAGCGCTTGTCTCGGCTGTCCTTGGAGCCGACGTTTACGCCGACCTGATGCTGCCGGGTATCATCGCGAGCCAGGGCGGCCTGCCCATGGCACAAAATTCCAAGCTGGGATGGATTCTTTCGGGACGCTGTTCTCTGTCCTAAATTTGCAAGTATTCATCTTGCAAGGGGGGGAGAATGTTCATGCCGAACAGCTGAGTCCGGTATCCCGCCAGCGGAGCATCGCTGTTGGCGGAATGTTTCGGAAGTTGGACCGACAAAGCCGTTATTTTATATGACGACATCACTTGAAAATAAAACCCCAAACGAGAAGGACGAACTCCAACACCTTTTGTTTCATTAAACTCTGGGAATATTTGCGACACCAGCTTTTCCGGCCCCCGACGTCTCTACAATACGCAAATGCATGTGGCAACATTTCCGGTCCAATCATCTGATCCAGGGCCCGTTGAAAAGTGGCCGACGCGGAGTGTAACCCGAATGGCATTACTTTCCATTGGAAAAGCCCTTTCCCTGGGACCGTGAAGCCCCAGCTTGACTCTTCCAGCGCATCCACTATCCCTGGTAATATGAGCAGGCTCATGACGAGTCGCCTGTTGCCGAACTCCACTTCTATTTCGAGCTTTGCGTTGATTTCGCCGCACCTTCCATCTGCCAACCTAACCTGCCGTCGTATCCTTGTAATCGCTCCACGAGCAGCCAGCTTGTCCGCCAGCTCTTCACTTATGAAGCTTGCTGTTGCCCCGGTGTCGATCGTGGCCTTGTACGTGTCCCCACCGATTGTTACCGCTTCGGACAACTGCTGCTCCTCATCGATTAATTTTCCAGTTAGTTTGGAGAGGCACCACTTTGCGACCCCTGCTCGCCTCTCTGCGGCTGAGATCGCTGCCCATTTCCCGCTCTCTGGCAGCATTCCGTACTTCGGACTCCTATTTTTCCGCATATCCAGCAGAACAGCAGCCATTTGAGAGCCTTTCCCTGCATTAATTCCGGCATGGCTCGGGGAATCATGTTCAGGTCCAAACCGTACGTGTTTGCAGACCACTCCACCTGCTCCAGGAATTCGAGAGGCTTTTCTTCTCCGTCAAAACGAAACGACCATTCTCTAACTTGCTTCGCCACCTTTGCGTAGTCCGGCTGGATGGGCCTGGGTCTTTCTATACTTGGCCTTCTTTTTCTGCTCGTCTCCCTCCGCTGACCTTCCCGCTGCATCTCCTCCATGCTTAGACTTGCGATGAGGTCTTTGCCCTCGGGGTTTGTCACCTTTACGCTTGGACCTGGTCTGTCTGGATATGCCGCCTCCAATTCTGTCCAGACTGCTGTAAGCTGTGGGTCGTTCTCCGTCTTCGCGTAATACTCCGCTAGGGCCTTTCGCGATATGCGCAACCTCTGTGCGACATATGCGAAGTCTTCCTTCTTAAGACGGTAGATCCAACTTCTACCCATACTGCTTAATTTGTGTTTACTGCCGGGATAATCACGTTATTTGGGCGCCAGATGTAACGAACTGATTTTGTTTGTCTGCTCGCTACGGAATACGTGCGGCTAGCTCAGTAGAGTTAGTGCGTTCGTCCCACCAAATTTATAGAATAACGTGATCACCCGGTTACCAGTAATAACACTCGCAGTTTCGTTCTTGGATCTTAATTTGTGCTTGGACTTACAAAGGAATCTGATTATCCGGCCTTGGTGCTGGATGGATTGCCTACCGGCCTCGTTCCGCTGTCTCGCCGCTCCTGTCGTCCTGAATGTGGCGGACCTTCGTTGTTGAGCGCTCGTCGCATGGGCTGAGAGTTGTTGTCTTACGCAGACTCACAGCAGGTAACGGCTGTGATCCCCAAGGCAAACGCCTGTGGAACAGCAACACGTCAACCCCACGTCTGGTTCGGACTGGTGGCGCCGGTATCACGCCTGTTTGGATCGCACGGACACACCTAGGCGATCGCCTGGTTCAAGTTCGTGGTCTCCTACAGAGTTCTCCGGGTCTACACCACAATCCCTGCCGCTTATCCTGTGCCCTCCTTGGCTTGGCTTCGCCTGTTGAACGCTTCTAGACTACTCGTGCCTCGTCGTACTGGACCTCAGCTACCTGCGTCTCAATTCGGAGACCTTCTCGTCCCGAACGTCTTGACGTAGCGATCTTGCTCCTTGTTGACTACCACGGCTGTAGCTCCTCTGCTGACTTCGTTCTCACGTTGTTGACTCGTACACTTGTTCTCCTCGACTGACTGTCCCGCTTCCAGCGTTCGGCCTGCTTATATAGGCCTCCTCTAACGGTTCATCCCTTTGGTCTCCAGTCTCCGGATCCAAAGTCCACGATTTTACCGTTTGCCCGGTCCAAAGTTCGATGTGTCCCGTTATTTACCTTTGAGCCTGCTGACTCTCAAACTCTCTTCTCAGTAAGTCCGTAGTCTCCACCCTCTCTCTCTCCATTTCCCGAGTCTCCAAACTCTCTTCCTCTAGAGTCACCAAACTCTCTTTCTCCAGCCCAGAGTCTCCAAACTCTCTTTCTCCGGGCTTTGCACTGCCGTTACTACGCTTTGCCTTGTTGCGTAACTGGCAACGGCAGGACCTCCTCATGCAATCACCATCCGCATTTGTGCAGAGTTTCAACTCTTCACAAGACTTAATGTCAGGCTTTTATCAAATAGAGCTTGATGAAGATTCTAGAAATATAACGTCATTTTCAACGAGCAATGGCTCATATCGCTTCACGCGACTGCCACGGTTTAAAAATAGCGCCCAATTCATTCCAAAGAATGATGACAATAGCATTCTCTGGTCTAGAACCTTCGCAAGCATGGACGATCTAGTTGTAATTGATTGCTCCGAAACCGTTTTTATTATATGTAGGAAGCATAACGTGTAACATTGTAACATTGTAATGTCACATCTAGATCATTCACAAAGGGTGAAAGTAATAAGAGCACAACAGAACAAGAGTTAGCAGGGGTACACTGGGCAATAGTACATTTTCGACCATATATCTATGGCAAACACTTCCTAGTAAAAACAGATCATAGACCACTCACATACCTTTTTTCGATGGTTAATCCAAGTTCAAAATTGACATGCATGAGGTTGGAATTAGAAGAATATGATTTCACTGTAGAGTATCTAAAGAGAAAGGACAATTTTGTGGCAGATGCACTGACACGCATTATTATAAATGAGCTGAAAGACATCTCAGCAAACTACAAGACAACAAAGTAAACAGAAAAATTTCTGAGCAGAAAAAATATAAATCAACAAGAAGAAACTCTCGCTTCTAAGCCCAACGTATATGAAGTCATTAATAATGACGAAATACGGAAAGTAGTGACTCTGCGAATAACTGAATCAAAATGTTTATTTAAACGTGGAAATAAAGTTATAGCAAGAATTGATGTTAGCGATCTGTACACCCATGGAATTCTAGACTTAGGTCAGTTCTTCCAAAGGCTTGAGACCCAAGCCGGTATACACGAGATCAGTTAACTCAAAGTGGCGCCGAGCAAAAAGATCTTTGAAACAATTTCAATAGACTCTTTTAAAAAATTGGGCAATGAATTATTAAAACTATTAAGAGTAGCGCTACTTAAGCCGGTGACCCAACTATATGATCAAAAAGATCAAGAAGCGATACTGTTTACATACCATGACGATCCAATTCAAGGAGGTCACACAGGCATAACAAAAACGCTAGCAAAAGACATTATTATTATCATAGTAGATACTATTGGTCTACTACCCAAATCGGAAAATGGTATTGAATAAGCAGTCACTTTAATCTGTGACTTAACAAAATATTTAGTTGCCATACCAATTCCCAATAAAAATGCAAATACAGTTTCAAAAGCTATATTTGAATCTTTCATTCTGAAGTACGGTCCAATGAAGACGTTCATTACGGACATGGGAACAGAATATAAGAATTGCATTATAGCCGACTTATGCAAATATTTAAACAGGACAACATAACATCTACGGCTCACCACCAACAGACACTAGGTACCGTTTAATGAAGTCATAGAACCTTCAACGAATTCATACGATCATATTATATTAGTAGATAAAACTGCTTACAATATTTTGTGTATTGTTTTAACACTACACCGTCCGTAACGCATAATTACTGTCCATATGCACTTGTATTTGGTAGGACTAGTAACTTAGCGAAACAACTTAGTAACGTAGATAATATAGACCCTATACGCTATGATTATGCTAGAGAAGTTAAGTTTAGACTAGAAAACGCGTACAAAAGGGCACGCATATTTTTAGAAAGAATAAAATAAAACAAAAACACAATTATGATAAGAAAGTTAGCGATTTTAAACTAAATGTACGGGATAACGTTTTAATAAAAAAAACGAAACAGGTCATAAACTGGAACCAAAGTATCTAGGACCATTTGAAGTAATTAGAAAAGAAGAGAATAATCATATAGTAATTAGAAATAAAAAGAACAAAGAACAGACAGTCCATAAGGATAGGTTAAAGATATATATTCAATAAAACGTTTCAACAAAAAAAAAAACAAAAAAAAATTTGTCTTCTAAAAAATTTTAATTAATTAAACAAAAAATAGGGAAAAATTGTCATTACGGCAAATGTTTCGAGACTTTTTAAGCTTGTTCTAAAAATTAAGATAGATAAAAAAAAAAATAAATGAACAAAAAAAAATTTTTTTTTAAATGACTACATGTATTACGTCATTTCTTTAAAAAGGGAGGTGTAGTGTACCTACCCTTCGACTCTGTAGAGTAAATACATTGTGACACTTTGTCATAATAAATAATTAATACAAACTACGCAAGAAGACCACCAAGCATTACACAATCACTCCAGCTCTTGAAATGCGATCTAACGCATATACATAAGCCGATCGCGGAGCGTGACAATGCTGAGCATGCATTTAGCAGCCCAAGTTGTCAAGCCATACATAACATACATATGTATGCCTTCTGCATACACATGTATACGTATGCGAAATATAAAGTACATAGTCTTAAGCATACCATGTGCGGGCTAGCTGCACCCGATGACAGCATGGTACGGATTATTTAAATAAAATCACTCGAACGGAGAGACGCTCCAAACTAAACTATATTCGATTATCTAGTTATTAAAAAGTTATTATATAATACGCTCATAAGATTTCGGACAATTTGAATTCCAAACAAATTTTGTGTCTTTCCGTAACAATTGTGTTATTTTTACAAAAGTGTATATCCAACTTTTCTTTCCAAATGCAACATATTTTACTATTCCTTCTACCTGTTGCATACATTTCAATACAGAATTACTCTATTAAACTATTAAGCCCGCAGACACATAAATATGCCACTTCATTTTAATAGGTAAACTTAACCGTCCAATAATACTGAAAAAAAAGCACAGATATATATATAATTCGTGAAACACAGGAATAGCGGCTTGAAGGGCATTTGAATGGAAAGCTTATATTTTTATATCGATCTCCACAAACACTTATAAAATGGACGCGATTTAAAGAAGGCATTTTAGATGCTGTTTCTAGTTCACAGCTAAGTATTCAACGAAATTAATCTGTAACTTTGGACGTGAAATGTATGAAACGTGACGTGAAACGTATAAAGAATTCATTTTTTATTAAATAAATTCGAATTCTTTAAATTTGTTTGTGACACTTATTTATTATGGTCTTCGTGACTGATACGACAAAAGTTTTCCTGTTTCCCTTGTGAGGATTTGAAACTCCGCACAAATGCGGATGGTGATCGCATGAGGAGGGCCTGCCGTTGCCAGTTACGCAACAAGGCAAAGCGTAGTAACGGCAGTGCGAAGCCCGGAGAAAGATAGTTTGGAGACTCTGGGCTGGAGAAAGAGAGTTTGGAGACTCTAGAAGAAGAGAGTTTGAAGACTCGGGAAATGGAGAGAGAGAGGGTGGAGACTCCGGACTTACTGAGAAGAGACTTGGAGAGTCAGCAGGCTCAAAGGCAAATAACGGGACACATCGAACTTTGGACCGGGCCAACGGTAAAATCGTGGACTTTGGATCCGGAGACTGGAGACCAAAGGGATGAACCGTTAGAGGAGGCCTATATAAACAGGCCGAACGCTGGAAGCGGGACAGTCAGTCGAGGAGAGCAAGTGTACGAATTAACAACGTGAAATCGAAGTCAGCAGAGGAGCTTCAGCCGTGGTAGTCAACAAGGAGCAAGATCGCTACGTCAAGACGTTCGGGACGAGAAGGTCTCCGAATTGAGACGCAGGTAGCTGAGGTCCAGTGCGACGAGGCACGAGTAGCCCAGAAGCGCCCAACAGGCGAAGCCAAACCAAGGAGGGCCCGGCATAAGCGGCAGGGATTGTGGTGTAGACCCGGAAAACTCTGTAGGAGACCGCGAGCTTGAACCAGGCGATCGCCTAGGTGTGTCCGTACGATCCGAACAGGCGTGATACCGGCGCCACCAGTCCGAACCAGACGTGGGGTTGACGTGTGGCTGTTCCACAGGCGTTTGCCTTGGGGATCACAGCCGTTAGCCGCCGTGAGTCTGCGTAAGACGACAATTCTCAGCCCAAGCGACGAGCGCCCAACAACGAAGGTCCGCCACATTCAGGACGACAGGAGCGGTGAGATGCGGAACGAGGCCGGAGAACAAACCATCCAGCACCAAGGCCGGATAATCAGATTCCTTTGTAAGTCGAAGCACAAAATAAAGATCCAAGAACGAAACTGCGAGGGTTATTACTGGTAACCGGGTGATCACGTTATTCTATAAATTTGGTGGGACGAACGCACAAACTCTTCTGAGCTAGCCTCACATATTCCGTAGCGAGCAGACAAACAAATTCAGTTCGTTACATCTGGCGCCCAAATAACGTGATTATCCCGGCAGTAAACACAAATTAAGCAGTATGGGAAGAAGTTGGATCTACCGTCTTAAGAAGGAAGACTTCGCATATGTCGCACAGAGGTTGCGCATATCGCTATCAGGAAGGACAGAAGACATGCGAAAGGCCCTAGCGGAGTATTACGCGAAGACGGAGAACGACCCACAGCTCACAGCAGTCTGGACAGAATTGGAGGCGGCATATCCAGACAGACCAGGTCCAAGCGTAAAGGTGACAAACCCCGAGGGCGAAGACCTCATCGCAAGTCTGAGCATGGAGGAGATGCAGCGGGAAGGTCAGCGGAGGGAGACGAGCAGAGAAAGAAGGCTAAGTATAGAAAGACCCAGGCCCAGCCAGCCGGACTACGCAAAGTTGGCGAAGCAAGTTAGAGAATGGTCGTTTCGTTTTGACGGAGAAGAAAAGCCTCTCGAATTCCTGGAGCAGGTGGAGTGGTCTGCAAACACGTACGGTTTGGACCTGAACATGATTCCCCGAGCCATGCCGGAATTAATGCAGGGAAAGGCTCTCAAATGGTACATAGCCAACAACAAGCACTGGAGGACTTGGGCCGAGTTCATAGACAGTTTCCAGACGTACTTCCTGCCCAGGGGATACTTCACGAAGCTCGCGGACAAGGTGAGGCAAAGGAAGCAAGGCTTTAGGGAGGCATTCAAGGACTACATGGTCGAGATGCAGACCCTGATAAGACCCCTTGGGTATGGGAAGAAGGAAACGCTGGAGCTCATCAAGGAGAACTGCACGCCAGACCTCCGAATAGCGTTGAGATCCTACCACGTGGACGACCTAGAGGCCCTCATGATCCTGGCAGATGAGTACGAGGAACTGCACAGGGAACGGGAAGCCTTTGCGGAAGAGCACAAGTACAGCCGCAACAAAGCCCCTGCCGCGACACAAGTCACGTGTAGAAGGTGTGAGGACTCTGGAGAGCTAGGCACGCGGTCCCAGGAGCAGTGGGCACGATATACCCCGGGTCAGTCTGGGCGGCACAACACAACCTTATGGAGGCCGCCAGTCACCACCCAGAGACACTCTGGGTCAACACCCAACCCATGTGGCCAATCCACAAGAAGCTTGTCGCAGGTGCGGTGAACACGACCATTGGGCAAGAGGCTGCCGACAACAGAGGCTGCTTTTCTGCTGGATATGCGGAAAAATAGGAGTCCGAAGTACGGAATGCTGCCAGAGAGCGGGAAATGGGCAGCGATCTCAGCCGCAAAGAGGCGAGCAGGGGTCGCAGAGTGCCGCCTCTCCAAACTAACTGGAAAATTAATCGAGCAGGAGCAGCAGTTGTCCGCAGCGGTAACGATCGGTGGGGACACGTACAAGGCCACGATCGACACCGGGGCAACAGCAAGCTTCATAAATGAAGAGCTGGCGGACAAGCTGGCTGCTCGTGGAGCGATTACAAGGATACGACGGCAGGTTAGGTTGGCAGATGGGAGGCGAAATCAACGCAAAGCTCGAAAAAGAAGTGGAGTTCGGCAACAGGCGACTCGTCATGAGCGTGCTCATATTACCAGGGATAGTGGATGCGTTGGTGCTGGGGTGAAATTTCCTTACACAAGTCGGGCCCGAGATTAAGTGCGCCGGGCATGAAATCCGAATACCGGCCAGAGGCAGACGCAACGGGTGGTTCGAGGAAAAGTTGTCGCAGTAGTCCAAAAGGACGGCGAAGAGGACGACATGAACGAATTCCTGGAAGCAGAGCTCGCGGAGTTTCACGCCATGTCCGGAACATCGAATATAGCCGAGCACACGATAACCATGAAGGACGATAAACCGAATAAGAATCCAAAGATTCAAGGGGAGATCAACGCGAAGGTGGACGAACTGCTGGAGAGGGGGATAATAGAGCATTCCAGGAGCCCTTACAGCTCACCCATAGTCATGGTAAAGAAGAAAACGGAAAAATGGAGACTATGCGTGGACTTCAGGCAGATAAATGCGAGATCCATAAAGGATGCCTACCCGATGCCACGGAGCTTCACGGTCCCAGGGAAAGGGCTTTTCCAATGGAAAGTGATGCCATTCGGGTTACACTCCGCGTCGGTCACTTTGCAACGGGCCCTGGATCAGGTGATTGGACCGGAAATGTTGCCACATGCATTTGCGTATCAAGACGACATCATCGTGATTGGCCGCACCCTAGAGGAACACAAGAGAAACCTCAGGGAGGTATTCCGCCGCTTGAAAAGCAGCAAACCTGAAGATAAACCCGGAGAAATGCCAGTTCTTCAAACAAGAACTTCTGTACCTAGGGCACCGCGTCACAAGCCAAGGGATAGGCACGGACCCAGAAAAGGTAGAAGCCATAGCCCAGCTAGAACCACCGTCATCGGTCCGAGAGCTGAGGCAATACCTTGGAGTCGCATCATGGTACCGACGTTTCGTGTCTGACCTCGCGCGCATTGTAAGGCCACTCAACGACCTCCTCCGCAAGGGTACCAAGTGGACATGGTCACAGGACCACCAGCAAGCCTTCGAGGAGGTAAAAGCCAGATTGGAAGCTGGAAGCGTCAACGAGTTCTCAGGAGTGTTCCGCGGTAAATGCAAGTCCGGAGTGTACATTTTCCCGAAGAAAGGGGGGATGTAAGGAGTTGAAACTCCATACAAATGCGCATGGTGATCGCTTGAGGAGGGCCTGCCGTTGCCAGTTACGCAACACGGCAAAGCGTAGTAACGGCAGTGCGAGGCCCGGAGAAAGAGAGTTTGGAGACTCTGGGCTGGAGAAAGAGAGTTTGGAGACTCTAGAGGAAGAGAGTTTGGAGACTCGGGAAATGGAGAGAGAGAGGGTGGAGACTCCGGACTTACTGAGAAGAGAGTTTGAGAGTCAGCAGGCTCAAAGGCAAATAACGGGACACATCGAACTTTGGACCGGGCCAACGGTAAAATCGTGGACTTTGGATCCGGAGACTGGAGACCAAAGGGATGAACCGTTAGAGGAGGCCTATATAAACAGGCCGAACGCCTGTTTAGAGAACAAGTGTACGAATTAACAACGTGAAGTCGAAGTCAGCAGAGCAGCTTCAGCCGTGGTAGTCAACAAGGAGCAAGATCGCTACGTCAAGACGTTCGGGACGAGAAGGTCTCCAAATTGAGACGCAGGTAGCTGAGGTCCAGTACGACGAAGCACGAGTAGCCCAGAAGCGCCCAACAGGCGAAGCCAACCCAAGGAGGGCCCAGGATAAGCGGCTTTGATTGTGGTGTAGACCCGGAAAACTCTGTAGGAGACCGCAAGCTTGAACCAGGCGATCGCCTAGGTGTGTCCGTGCGATCCGAACAGGCGTGATACCGGCGCCACCAGTCCGAACCAGACGTGGGGTTGACGTGTGGCTGTTCCACAGGCGTTTGCCTTGGGGATCACAGCCGTTAGCCGCCGTGAGTCTGCGTAAGACGACAATTCTCAGCCCAAGCGACGAGCGCCCAACAACGAAGGTCCGCCACATTCAGGACGACAGGAGCGGTGAGACAGCGGAACGAGGCCGGAGAACAAACCATCCAGCACCAAGGCCGGATAATCAGATTCCTTTGTAAGTCCAAGCACAAAATAAAGATCCAAGAACGAAACTGCGAGTGTTATTACTGGTAACCGGGTGATCACGTTATTCTATAAATTTGGTGGGACGAACGCACAAACTCTTCTGAGCTAGCCGCACGTATTCCGTAGCGAGCAGACAAACAAATTCAGTTCGTTACACCCTAGAATTGAGCTTCACAATCGACATGACTAGGCGGTTCCAAAAAGCATATATCACCAATATTTACAAAAATTTGAAAAAGGGTTGATCTGTACTTATGATAAAAGGGAGATTACAACCTTGGGTTTACGAACAGAGTTTCTTTTCTGCGCTCCGAATACATTTTGCGTTTGTCAAATCCAGCGGCGGTTTTTAATACATTTTTTTTTATTTTATTTTGTAAACCTAATTAGTACAACTACGTCAGCTTCGCGAGTGAATCTTTTTCTGCACAAATTAACTAAATCTTTAGTTTTTTTGTCTTTGTGTTTTCTTTATTCACTCTTTTGTGCGTTTGTTCGATGTGCTGTTTGGTGCTGTGCATCCACTCTTGCGGTACATTTTATAGTTTTACTTTTATGTATTTGTACAATGCTCTGAATCTTAAAAACATGGAAATAAATGTTGTCTGCTTCCAAAACAAACGCCGTCAGGTAATAAAGCCTGAGCAGCCAAAAATGACTTGTTGGCTGTGTGATAAAATGTTACACACTAGGCGCGCGGGTTTAAGCGGTCAGACAAGTTATGACCTAGCTACGGGTTGCAAACGAGATGAAATCGTTTATGCGCTAAACTACAGGAGGCTTAAAAGGACTGATCAGAGGTTTTGGCTTAGCTAGAGATAGTTTGTATTAAGCCGATGATCTCCGTTCCGCGATAGATCGTGTGGAAGTTTTGGCGTAGCAGCTTTGGTCGATTTTTGGGCGTGGCAAATTTTTTACAAATCGATATAAACGTAAAAAACTAATAGAGAATAAAAAAATTTTAATAGTTTTTAAAATTGTAGGCGTGGTAGCTTTGGTCGGTTTGTGGGAGTTTCAGTGGGCGTGGCAACATGGGTCAACAAACTTGCGGTGCGTCTATGTCTCTGGACTCTGCAAACTTAATCTAAGACGGATATGTCCAGATCGACTGGGCTATTGATCCTGATCAAGAATATGCTACCTTCATATAACATGTCTGCAATTTGCCTGCTAACTTTGCGTTTTGTGAATTTCTGGGTATTAGTATGTTTTGGAATATATGGGAAGATCATTATTTCTAATAATCCTGTGTTTGATTTCACTTGTGAAAGGCAGGGGTTGGTCTCTTTGTAAGAAAATATGTTCGAATTTTTTTATAAGCTTCATTATAAAGGATCTGGCCTGTGGACAAATTAAATTGGAATTAAGTTATTTATGCCAAGATCCAAGTATTCTTCTTAAACTTAAATATCTAAATAAACATTATTGAGTTGAATCTTTTTGTTTGAGTAATTGATGACGTCATTCATGTCATTAAGTATGATACAGCCAATTAACCCATCAAAATAGTTGTGAAAATTATACTCTAGATAACCTTCAGCTTCAAATTCTTAAAAACATAGAAACCTGCATAAGTTTCCTATTTTAATTTTGTTTCCCATTGTTTTCCATTTCTGTTTTCCACTTCGGATGACACAAACTATCATTTATTAAACTGAATTCTGCTCCAGTATCAATAATAAATTATAATGGCCATTGATACCTATGTATATATGGTATCCATTGGCTCGAAACTACGCCTGCTTTGCTCATAGCTTTTTACATTTTGACTATTTGTTGAGACTCGAGCAGAATTAGAAGTTAAGCTTTCATTCGATTGATTTTGATATCCCTGCCCTCTATTATTTACGTTGGGTTATTGTAGATATTATTTCTTCGAATTGGTCCGTATAATGTGTAGCTCTGATGCCGAGTATCTTCTATGATTTTATAGGCATCCTCTACGGATTGTGGGTTTCTCAAGTTCAGGCAAGTTTTCTCTAAAAACGCGGAGTGCAATTCGGTTCATTTCTAATGTGGTGTATGTTTTGTCGTCATGGATCAGTATTCGGTTGTGTACCCTTTTCGAAATTTCATTAATTATACCCGGTACTCGTAGAGTAAAAGGGTATACTAGATTCGTTGAAAACTATGTAACAGGCAGAAGGAAGCATTTCCGACCATATAAAAATATATTCTTGATCAGGATCAATAGCCGAGTCGATCTGGCCATGTACGTCTGTCCGTCCGTCTGTCCGTCCGTCTGTCCGTATGAACGTCAAGATCTCAGGAACTACAAAATCTAGAAAGTTGAGATTAAGCAGACAGACTTCAGAGGTATAGAAGCAGCGCAAGTTTGTCGATTCAAAACTGCCACGCCCACAATTTTGAAAAATGATTTGATATTTTACCATTTTTGAATTGGTCTTGTAAATTTCTATCTATTTGCCAAAAAACTTTTTGCCACGCCCACAAACTGCCCAAAGCTGTCATGCCCACACTTTTAAAAAATGTTTTGATATTATTTAATTTTTGTATTAGTCTTGTAAATTTATATCGATTTGCGGAAAAATTTTTTGCCACGCCCAGTCTTACGCCCACAAACCGCCCAAAGCTGCCACGCCCACACTCTTAAAAAATGTTTTGATATGTTTTCATTTTTGTATTACTCTTGTAAATTTCTATCAATTTGCCAAAAAACTTTTTGCCACGCCCACTCTGCCCACAAACCGCCAAAAACTGTCAGTGTTGAAGACTCTCCTTCGCACTTCCTCTAGCTGAGTAACGGGTATCAGATAGTCGGGGAACTCGACTATAGCGTTCTCTCTTGTTTTATTATAATATTCTCCTATAGTTGATTTCACTCGACACAATTTTAACATATCCACATTCTTTTTCACCGAAATTTTTCAGAATTACACGTTTAAAACATTCCCACTCTGTTATATTTCCATGCCTATGAATCACTGGCCTGCATAATCCCACAAACTTATTCTTTATAAAGCCAAAAAATATATTTTTTGTAGTCGTGTCAAAAACATCAAAGGAAGGAAGGATATTTTCTATTTGTGTAGTTTAATCTGGCAATTGATTTGTATCAGTAACTTAACAATTTTGTATTAACTTGAGTTAAATGCTAAGCTATTTTCGTTCATTTTAGATTTTTTGTTTTCTCTCGAGACTCGCAAGCATTGATAATTAGCTTTTTGTTTCATATCTTAACTACCATTGAGAGAAATGTTGAAAAAAAAATGTTTCTGCTTAAGTTCTTTTTCTCCAGTTCGGGTTTCGTCACTCCGTACATGTAGGTGTTCCAAAGCTTTCCAGTTATCTTTTATGTTCCTCTTTATACTGGGCAACGTCCATTGGTTAATGTATTGAAGAGTTCTGGACATAAGAACAACTTACTGTAGTTCCAATTTAATTTCTTGGTTTCCTTATTTTTATCCCGTTAAAAGTATGTAACAGGCAGAAGGAAGCGTTTCCGACCATATAAAGTATATATATTCTTGACCAGGATCAATAACCGAGTCGATTTGGCCATGTCCGTCTGTCCGTTCGTCTGTCCTTCTGTCCGTCTGTCCGTCTGTCTGTCCGTATGAACGTCGAGATCTCAGGAACTACAAAAGCTAGAAAGTTGAGATTAGGCATACAGACTCCAGAGACATAGACGCAGCGCAAGTTTGTCGAATCATGCTGCCACGCCCTCTCTAACGCCCACAAACCGCCAAAAGCTGCCACGCCCACACTTTTGAAAAATGTTTTGATATTTTTTCAGTTTGTATTAGTCTTGAAAATTTTTATCTATTCGCCAAAAAACTTTTGGCCACGCCCACTCTAACACCCACAAACCGCCAAAAACTGTCTTTCGCACTTACACTAGCTGAGTAACGGGTATCAGATAGTCGGGGAACTCGACTATAGCGTTCTCTCTTGTTTCAATGTTAATTCTCGTCGAAAGTTACGTGGTCTTTGTCTTTGTCCAGCTAGATGTAAGTGTTGATAGCCGGGACCTCTGTGACCCAAAATAGTCGATCAGTGCTTTCAGGAACGACTTCGTTGTCATCTGTAAAGTGAACGTTGAATTCCTCAGTAAAACACCTCCTCAACTTCCTTGTCGAATAAAAAGGGTTTAACGAAAACGAAGGTTTCGTCTTAACAAAGGAGGTTTATTTGATACGTGCGTCAGTTTTAGGTATCTTCTGTAGTAAAGCTAAGCTCGGAGTTGAAAGCTACGACTAAAAGCTTAGCGCCATGTGTATTCATAACAAAATGATTTTATTCTAATAAATGAGGGTATGTAGGGGTATACATGAGTAAATCAGCAGACAAATTTAACCAGGCAGAATGAAGCGCCAAAAGTTAACTTTCGGCTCAATTAAGTTTTTCTCTCCGGATTTTCTGGAGCAGGATCTTGGGCATCGTTATAACAGTGCAGATAAGACCAAGAAGGTCGAAAAAGCGAGCAATTGTAGACAAGACAAAAGTGCTTGCTGGGTTTTAGAACTGCCTTCATGTGCGATGTGGAGAATAGCAGAATATCCGAGATTGAATCCCAGCCGATATCAAGAGTTTTGGTAATCTCGCTGCCATCATCAAATTTTAAAAAGGAATCCTTTTCAGAATAGGGAATCTACTTCAAAGTACCAGGATCATTTGAGCACCATTTTTTTAAATTTAAAATGACCTTTATCCAGTGGTCTGTTGCATGATCTCCAAGACTTCTTCGGTTGAGTTACCTCCTGCGATGAGGTCATCGACACAAAAGTCTCGAAGAAGAACTTTAGCGCCAATTGGAGACGATTTTTCGTCTCTGCTAACTGATGCATGGCTCTGTTCCGTAGGTAACGGTATTATGCTTAAATACTTGTACCTTTTCCTTTCACCTTTTCTTATTCACAAAATTAATTGTAAATAGCTGTCAGGTTGATTGACCCGGACACATCGGTACATCTTACAGATGCCACCAGTTAAAGCGAAAGGGAAGGTTCGAAACTGTGACAAAGTGTGAAACAGTTTGGGCTGCAAAGTGGGGCCAGCCATGAGTATTTCGTTCAAAGAATATCCAGAAGAAGTTTAAGCACAGCCAGCCATAACAACTCGCAGCTTAATTGTGGTGCTGTCTTCCTTTAAAACGCAGTGATGCGCCAACAACACAAAGTCTGCTCCGAGATTTTGCACCACTAAGGCAGAAGATTGACCAGGTGATGATCCCTGTGTAACTACTTGCAATCCATTGGAATGGGTATCAGAAGCTAGCTGAGGTTGTGCAGGCTGGGAGGAAGCTGACAAAGGCCTTGAGCCAAAAGGTAGCAATTTGTTGTGCTTACTTCCACAAATGCGACAGCGATCGACATTACAATATCATAGGTGATGTCCACCTTTAAGGCAGTTTTGGCCTTTTTGCTTCATGTAATCGACAGTCTTTTGAATTGTGGGCAATCAAAAATTATGTGATCTACAGACAGGGCAGCAAGCGACAGGGGTATTGGCGACAATTGAATTTCTAGAGTTGTTGATGGATTTCCCAGGTTTTACAACCTGTGGCATGATTCGAAGTGCAGCATTAATACGTTCGATGTTTTCAAAATTCTGGACAAATCTTGTCTCCAGAAATTTAACAAATTCACTAAAGACGGCTAGCCTTTCAGTGGAAGTAGCGTTTCACGGTAGACCTGTTGGAGCAGACAATAAGCAGGCCCGTAAACGCAAACTAATTTGGTCGGACAGTTCACGCAGCTTTCCAGAAGATGGACCCTCTACCTTTGGTAGGTTCATGAACGCCGAAATGTGGTAGCTTCAGGTCAGGCACATTCGGTCGTCGAAATAGAGAACCAGAAGGCCACTCAGAATCTTGAAGTAGAGTTGAACAAGAAATCTCTGGCACTTTGCGTCTACTGAGTTCCGTTTGTACAACAAACCGCATTTCAAAAACAACTGATCTTTGAACTGGTCACGCAACTCACTTCCTATTTGATCGAGGTCCAGTTCCTCCAGGGAATCATGAGGAAAGGTGAACGAAGCCTCTGTTTGGATTATTAAATTCAGCTTTAAATGCAGACCATCTTCAATAAGGAAAGTGGCCGACTCGGTGGGTAAACCTGCAGCAATTTTTTAGCGTCGTCAAATATGGACCTTGCCATGCGCTTTAAAGATGTTATTCTGCCGGCTGGCAAGCCGATTGTATCGTTGCTTGGCATTTTTATATTCTTGATTATTTCTAATATTTTGGAACAACAAAAAAATATACAAGTCAAAAAAACTCAGACTGAAAGAAAACTGTTAACAGAGTTCTTTAGGCGCTGTATTTTGAACCAGGCAATTTAAAAAGCACACACAATGGTGAAAAGTTTTAAAGCACTGTATTTGCACCGGCAACCAAACTGCACACACAATAACAATGATGTGTGTGTGCTTATGCACAAAGTCATTCTTTGTTGTACAGCCAAAACGACACGAGTTTCGCGGTAGGCAAAGAAGAAACTGAAAACGGGGGCGAGCGACACGGGTACAACTACCGGAACACGAGAATGCTTGCGGTAACTGAAAAATTAGTTTTTGAGCTCACGTTAAAGCAAGAGATAACGCTATAGTCGAGTTGCCCGACTATCTGATACCCGTTACTCAGCTAGTGGAAGTGGGTGGTAGAGTGGGTGTGTCCCAAATTTTTTTCTGCAGATCGATAGAAATTTACAATACTAACAAAAACATGAAAAAATCAAAACATTTTTCAAAAGTGTGGGCGTGGCAGTTTTGGGCGGTTTGTGAGCGTTAGAGTGGGCGTGGTAACACGAATCGACAAACTTGCTCTGCGTCTATGTCTCGGAAGTCTTTATGGTTAATCTCTACTTTCTAGCTTTTGTAGATCCTGAGATCTCGACATTCCTACGGACAGATGGCCGGACGGACGGACATGGCCAGATCGACTCGGCTATTGATCCGGATCAAGAATATACTTTATATGGTCGGAAACGTTTCCTTTTGCCTGTTACATACAACACGGCCATTTCCGCTGACCCTAAAATCGAGGCTGGAGTCCGTCAAGGCAGCGTTGGTCCCACTTTATACCTCATCTATACAGCCGACATTCCTTACGGTATCCACGTTTGCCGACAACACAGCTACCCTAAGCCGTTTAAGGTCCCCATTCGAAGGTACAGCTCAGCTGGCATTGCACCTAATAGACATTAAAAGTGTCTCTCTGACTGGCGAAAAAAAGTAATCGACCAAGATTACCTCCACCTTCGCTGAACATCATACCAGTCCCGAGAGCAAATGAGGAAATGTACCTGGGAGTACATCTCGACACAAGACTCACATCAGAGACTGCAAGAGTGGCATTTTTTGCCACCCTGATCACACTCAATAAATTTGAGTGCGGGTGCCACTTACACCGGTCATCGCGGGTACATACAAACACCCGCTCAAAATAGTCGGGTGTCTGCAAGCACCCTGGTGCCTGCGCACCTAAATCAATGCGGCAGCCTACGTCGCGGGGGCCGATCACACTTGCCACTCATAACGAAGGGTAGAGAAGCCAAACATGCAGAAAAAGTGCCTTTTTCCTCGGAAATACCCGGGTGTTTTACGAGACACCCGGGTGGCTTGGTAAACATTCTGTCTGGTAGACATTCGAGTGCCTGTGGTGGGTAAAACACAAAAAAGAAAAGTGAGAAAAGTAAGAAAAAGAAAAGTAAGTACGAGAAAGAAAAGTAAGTAAATTTAACCAACACCAAATATACATTTCTTTTTTATATTATATTATTTGCTTTGTTAAATTTGGTAATATTTAATTACCATAATTAACATTGTATGTATAATTTTTCTTTTAAAATGATAAAAAAAAATAGAAATAGAATTGTGTTAATTAAGTATAATTATTTAGTTTGTTACATAAGTTTGTTTTCTGTTAAGACATTAGATACATCAAAGACGCCACTCACCCTAAACTTCTTTGCGCAGCAGACACCCGGGTGTTTTAGTGCAAGTACAAAAAACATTCTGGTGGCAAAACATCCGGGTGTTTGTCATTGCTAAGAATAGGGTGTCTCCAAACACCGGGGTGCGGAGACTCCCTGTGTTTAGCGGGTACACTTAGGCTGCCGGTGGCTTGCTGCACAAGCACATTGAAGCACATTCCTAGACTTAGACTTAAAGCCAACAACTTGCATTGGCTCAATAACGCTGCCTCTCCCCTCAGCCTAGATCACAAAGTTTTATTCTACAGTTTTGTATTAAAATCTATGTGGACCTATGACTCACAGCAATATTGACATTATACAGCGAGCACAATCAAATATACTCAAAACCATCACTGGGGCACCGTGGTACATTCGGAAAGAATTTATCCGAAAGGACTTAAATATTTCACCTGTCATTAATGCAATAACGGAACTTAAAGGAAATAAGAGAGAACGCTTTAGTGGAGTTCCCCGACTATCTGAAACCCGTTACTCAGCTAGTGGGAGTGCGAAGGAGAGTCTTCACCACTGACAGTTTTTGGCGGTTTGTGGGCGATAGAGTGGGCGTGGCAAAAAGTTTTTTGGCAAATCCATAGAAATTTACAAGACTAATACAAAAATGCAAAAATATCAAAAAAATTTTCAAAAGTGTGGGCGTGGCAGCTTTGGGCGGTTTGTGGGCGTTAGAGTGGGCGTGGCAACATGAATCGACAAACTTGCGCTGCGTCTATACTCTGCTTGCGGTAACTGAAAAATTAGTTTTTGAGCTCACGTTAAAGCAAGAGAAAACGCTATAGTCGAGTTGCCCGACTATCTGATACCCGTTACTCAGCTAGTGGAAGTGGGTGGTAGAGTGGGTGTGTCCCAAATTTTTTTCTGCAGATCGATAGAAATTTACAATACTAACAAAAACATGAAAAAAATCAAAACATTTTTCAAAAGTGTGGGCGTGGCAGTTTTGGGCGGCTTGTGAGCGTTAGAGTGGGCGTGGCAACACGAATCGACAAACTTGCTCTGCGTCTATGTCTCGGAAGTCTTTATGGTTAATCTCACTTTCTAGCTTTTATAGATCCTGAGATCTCGACATTCCTACGGACAGACGGCCGGACGGACGGACATGGCCAGATCGACTCGGCTATTGATCCGGATCAAGAATATACTTTATATGGTCGGAAACGTTTCCTTTTGCCTGTTACATACAACACGGCCATTTCCGCTGACCCTAAAATCGAGGCTGGAGTCCGTCAAGGCAGCGTTGGTCCCACTTTATACCTCATCTATACAGCCGACATTCCTTACGGTATCCACGTTTGCCGACAACACAGCTACCCTAAGCCGTTTAAGGTCCCCATTCGAAGGTACAGCTCAGCTGGCATTGCACCTAATAGACATTAAAAGTGTCTCTCTGACTGGCGAAAAAAAGTAATCGACCAAGATTACCTCCACCTTCGCTGAACATCATACCAGTCCCGAGAGCAAATGAGGAAATGTACCTGGGAGTACATCTCGACACAAGACTCACATCAGAGACTGCAAGAGTGGCATTTTTTGCCACCCTGATCACACTCAATAAATTTGAGTGCGGGTGCCACTTACACCGGTCATCGCGGGTACATACAAACACCCGCTCAAAATAGTCGGGTGTCTGCAAGCACCCTGGTGCCTGCGCACCTAAATCAATGCGGCAGCCTACGTCGCGGGGGCCGATCACACTTGCCACTCATAACGAAGGGTAGAGAAGCCAAACATGCAGAAAAAGTGCCTTTCTCCTCGGAAATACCCGGGTGTTTTACGAGACACCCGGGTGGCTTGGTAAACATTCTGTCTGGTAGACATTCGAGTGCCTGTGGTGGGTAAAACACAAAAAAGAAAAGTGAGAAAAGTAAGAAAAAGAAAAGTAAGTACGAGAAAGAAAAGTAAGTAAATTTAACCAACACCAAATATACATTTCTTTTTTATATTATATTATTTGCTTTGTTAAATTTGGTAATATTTAATTACCATAATTAACATTGTATGTAAAATTTTTCTTTTAAAATGATAAAAAAAAATATAAATAGAATTGTGTTAATTAAGTATAATTATTTAGTTTGTTACATAAGTTTGTTTTCTGGTAAGACATTAGATACATCAAAGACGCCACTCACCCTAAACTTCTTTGCGCAGCAGACACCCGGGTGTTTTTGTGCAAGTACAAAAAAACACTCTGGTGGCAAAACATCCGGGTGTTTGTCATTGCTAAGAATAGGGTGTCTCCAAACACCGGAGTGCGGAGACTCCCTGTGTTTAGCGGGTACACTTAGGCTGCCGGTGGCTTGCTGCACAAGCACATTAAAGCACATTCCTAGACTTAGACTTAAAGCCAACAACTTGCATTGGCTCAAAAACGCTGGCTCTCCCCTCAGCCTAGATCACAAAGTTTTATTCTACAATTTTGTATTAAAATCTATGTGAACCTATGACTCACAGCAATATTGACATTATACAGCGAGCACAATCAAATATACTCAAAACCATCAATGGGGCACCGTGGTACGTTCGGAATGAAACTATCCGAAAGGACTTAAATATTTCACCTGTCATTAATGCAATAACGGAACTTAAAGGAAATAAGAGAGAACGCTTTAGTCGAGTTCCCCGACTATCTGAAACCCGTTACTCAGCTAGTGGGAGTGCGAAGGAGAGTCTTCACCACTGACAGTTTTTGGCGGTTTGTGGGCGATAGAGTGGGCGTGGCAAAAAGTTTTTTGGCAAATCCATAGAAATTTACAAGACTAATACAAAAATGCAAAAATATCAAAAAAATTTTCAAAAGTGTGGGCGTGGCAGTTTTGGGCGGTTTGTGAGCGTTAGAGTGGGCGTGGCAACACGAATCGACAAACTTGCTCTGCGTCTATGTCTCGGAAGTCTTTATGGTTTATCTCTACTTTCTAGCTTTTGTAGATCCTGAGATCTCGACATTCCTACGGACAGACGGCCGGACGGACGGACATGGCCAGATCGACTCGGCTATTGATCCGGATCAAGAATATACTTTATATGGTCGGAAACGTTTCCTTTTGCCTGTTACATACAACACGGCCATTTCCGCTGACCCTAAAATCGAGGCTGGAGTCCGTCAAGGCAGCCTCATCTATACAGCCGACATTCCTTACGGTATCCACGTTTGCCGACAACACAGCTACCCTAAGCCGTTTAAGGTCCCCATTCGAAGGTACAGCTCAGCTGGCATTGCACCTAATAGACATTAAAAGTGTCTCTCTGACTGGCGAAAAAAAGTAATCGACCAAGATTACCTCCACCTTCGCTGAACATCATACCACTCCCGAGAGCAAATGAGGAAATGTACCTGGGAGTACATCTAGACACAAGACTCACATCAGAGACTGCAAGAGTGGCATTTTTTGCCACCCTGATCACACTCAATAAATTTGAGTGCGGGTGCCACTTACACCGGTCATCGCGGGTACATACAAACACCCGCTCAAAATAGTCGGGTGTCTGCAAGCACTGTAGAAGCGCTGGTCGATGAAAAGATACACAAAGATAAAAAGATACAAAGAGCGAAAATAAATGTAGGCCTAAAAGTAGGCAATGGTTTTGGAGGATGTCCCAACTGTAAGCAAAGGCAAGCGCAAAGGTAATCAAGGTCCGTCCACAGATTAAAAAAAAAAAAGTCGCATAATAATGTACAAATACTTTGCGCGGGTGCGGTCATAGCTAGGACGCATAGCTAGGAGCATAGGGTGTGAATTGTCAAAGGAGTTCGGGATGTGGAAATTTCAAAAATTTATTACCGATTAGCTAGTTTATAGCTTAAAGTGGGTAGGGCTCCGCCTTCATCTCAGGGATGATATTCCTTGTTCCAGTGCCACATTGACACTGGAGACTAAAATGGCTTTGGAATTCGGGCCTATAAAACTGCCCTTAACCCCCAAATTCGGCCTATTTGCCGCTTCACCTGCCAACCAGCCACATCGAAGTCTCTGGGAAAATATTTCTTTTTCGATCTTCAGAATAGTATGCATTAACATAATATTATAATTAACCTATACGCGCTGAGATACGATTGGAAAATTCAAGGAAAAGTGAAAAGAAGGTAAATAAAAAAAAAGGGCTTTCAACTAAAGGTCAGAACGGTGGGATTTAAGGGGTAATTGTTTTTGCAGGCCACAATTCAACTTAGATCATCGCAAATCTCCCCACCCCGCAGTACCAAAAAGCTTGCTGCTGAGAACAAAAAGAGAGGGAGAGGGGAAGGCAAACCTGGCTCGTCAGCAGGTGCTGAGTAGTTGCCGAAAATTCGTATGGAGAGCATCGCGGCTTGGTCGCGGCATCGGTAGCTTACGAAAAGAGCTCTCTACGCCCGGAAAATCCAGAGAAAACCCATAAGGAACGAAGAATCGGGAAATGTGGGAAAATACCTTTTTTTTTGTGTGCCATATAAAGTGAGAAAAAAAAAACATAACCCCACACCGTGAACAACCCGCATGCAGGCGGTTGCATAACCTATATATATATATATATATATATTTTCGTATATATATATAGGCATATATATGCGTATAAGTTAAAATTTTTAAATATTGAAGAGTGAAGTTTGTTTGCCAAGGAATGGCCGTATCGAGAATAGGCTAGTTATAGTTTTTTTTTATTTTATTTAAATTTTTTTTTGTTGTAGTATATATAAGTTTTTTTGTAGTGGGAAAAATATTGAAGTTTGGTGAGGAGAGTATGTTCATGTGAGAGAATGGTGTTTTGTGTAAATATGTGAAGTTAATCGAAACAAAAAGAGAAAGAGAAAAAAAAACAGAAAAAAATATGATATAAAAAAAAAATGGAAAAAAATATAAATTGTGCGTTAATAATAAAATAGTGGAAATATAAGTAAAGTAATGAAGTGAATCGGTCCAGTGATAAATATATAAAAGCGATGATGATTGCGTGCTAACAAAAGACAATGAAAAATAATTAAAATAAAAATTTCGAGGAAAATGAGGGGAAAATTATGTCGTTGCCAGGTGAAATCAAGTGATCAACAATAAAGAGAAAAAAAGAAAAAGTGATCTAAAAGCCCCTTTACCCCTCCCTATAGATTCGCCGAAGGCGCTTTCGCCGTCTGGATATGGAGAGGTAAGTCTGCACAACAATTGTTCTAAAATCCAAAAGCCAAACAAAGAAAATGTAAAAGCATGTAGAAATCGACGCAAAGTCAACTCGATGTCTCTCAGTAAAGTAAATATCATGTCGATTCTCAATCAACTAATTATTTTTCAATGCTTGTAATTTAACACCGTCTGAGCTGCCATATATTCACCATCGAATTCTTTTTTTATTAAAACATGCAAGGAAAACTTTACTTTTGCCTTCCCCATCTTTATTATACGCATTTATTTTATTTTTAATACATATTATATACTATTTTATATTTTTTTATTATACCTATTTTAAATATATACATATCCATACCTATACATACATATACATATTATCTACCCACAGCACCATTCTCATATCTCTCACATAAATAAAAAAAAAAAAAATAATAATAAATAAGCTCATGTTAGAAGTTATGATTTAGGCCAATTTTAGATGGAGAAATTAAATGAATATATGAATAAAATGTTTTGAAGTTGAAATGATTTGCTAATTTTTCTGCCGTGGGGGTCATGCTGAACCTAAAAATGATAGGGTGTTAAAACGTGAACTTGAAACTAGGGACCATTTGAAATTATTTATTTTTTCTTGTACGGAATAAAATGGTCAAGGTTGGGTGGGCTAATACCAGTTGCTATAAAAACAGCCATAGCAACAATTTTTCAAGTCGCCTTGTTTCCTAAATTCTTTTCTGTCTATCGCCCCAATGTTTCCTTTTGTTTTTTTTGTTCTTTTCGGATCTGAGTGCCCTTTTCCTATAATCCCCGAAGCACGCGAAATTTAATAATTCTTTTTGCATACGACGCCAGCACTGCGAGTAATAAACTTAGAAAAACCCACCCATCGTCCCGAATCTGAGCAAGGCCGGAAGCAACGCGTGCGGTATTACCTCGTATGTCCATCAGCTGGTCCGAATAAAAATAACAGTGATATGCTACAGAATAATTAATGGCGCCCAAACGTGTCGGCCAACCGGCAAGCCGAGTAATATATGCTAACTGGCCATCTCCATTGAACAACTTTTGGAAATCAGCAGAAGCTTAGGCCAACTAATCCCTCACGCACACTCTTTTCTAAAATCTTTATCTTTTGTCTTGAAAAAAAAAAAAAATAAACAAACATGCTATTGCAAATGGACCAGGTGGACGAAAGTATCTTTCAATAGATGTTTGGCCCTGGCTCTGCAAAGTATACATATTTAAACCTAGACTCTAAGAGTTTAGACTAGCGAATGATTTCAAGTAATCGCGCTTCGACCAAAGAGTCTAAGGTTAATTGTATTTTAGTCGAGATAAATGGGAAAGTCGAAGTAAAGGATTTCTGGATGCAGTGTAAGCCTTTTCCTTTCTTAAATTTGCCCGACTTCTATACCCTTCTACATATTTAATAATTTAGCTGTTGAATACGATTAGTTTCAAAATAACCAACGGAGCTAGCTAAATTCTCTGTGTTGATTGTTTTTCTTATTATACTTTAGGTTCTGCGTATATTGAATTCTTTTGTCGTATATTACTACAAATGGTATCTATACCCAAACTTAAAAGGAATCTTATCTGATTCAAGATATCTAATAATTTTGCTATTGAATACGATTAGTTTCAAAATAACCAACGAAGCTAGCAAAATTTTTTGTGTTGATTGTTTTCCTTATTATATTTTATGTTCTGTGTATACTGAACTCTTTTGTGGTATATTACTACAAATGTGTTCTATACCAAACATAAAATTAATCCTATCTTACAGAACTGAATAAAACAAGTTTATACCCTTTCTGAAGCAAGTAATAGCATGACCCGGTATTTAATTGAATAATACTTACCACACCTTTTGATTTAAATTAAATTATTATAGTTGTCTTAAAACCATGCCTTTAACACGCAGCCCAGAGACAGTACATGAGGAAGAAAGAGCTGGACATTGCTTCATATGTACTAACCCCATTGAGTATACAGCACAGCTGCTAACAACAAATTGTGATCATACGTTCCACCTGGCGTGTTTTAATACGACAAACCGCAAGGTGTGTCCCGTCTGTAGAGCTCCCATTGAATTGACAGAATCGGGAGACAATAGCCTGGCAGAAAAACCATCAGGTTCGCAAAATCTAAACCAACAGTTAGAAGCAAATACAATGATGGATTCGCAAGTGGGTGATCCAAATATAGGTAAACTAGTTCGGGCTATAACAGACGCGTTGAGACATAGGCAGTCAGAAGAAATAAGGGATATGTCAGACAGGCAAACACGACTTATTTCAAGGGCAATTGAGGCAGGCTTCCAAAGAATGTCTCTACCGAGTCGGACAAGCGAAAGAAACAGGAGAGAGCAAGTTCCGACAGAAATTTCCCCTAATCAATCCGGAAATATAAACACCGAAGCCAGTTTTCATTCAGAAGCATTTGATCTCCGGCCAGATCGTATTAGCCAAATTATGACTAATTGGAAATTAAGATATACGGGTAAGGGTTTCCTGTCAGTTGACGATTTCATTTATCGAGCAAAAGCGTTGACTAGACAAACACTGGACGGGAATTTTAACTTGCTGGCCCGATATTCGAGCAACTTGTTTGAAGGTGGGGCAGCAGAGTGGTTTTGGAGGTATCATAAGACAGTACCAATAATAATTTGGACCGACTTGTGCGTAGCTTAAAGGACACAGTTTAAAGATGCACGTACGGATAGAGATATCCAAGCCTCAATTGATCAGCGTAAACAGAAGCACAATGAGTCGTTTGATGAATATTATCAGGCAATCGCGGCAATGGCTGACCATTTATCGCAGCCAATGTCGGAATCCTATATGCTAGGGGTCTTAAGGTCAAACCTTTTGACGGAAATACGCATGAGCTGCTTCATATTCCCATCCACAGCGTGGCTGACCTGCGCCAAGCGGTGCGCAGACATGAGATTTTCAAGCAGCAATTGTCTAAGCCAAATAATACCTTCAGTCGACCGCCGCCCAAAAGACAGGTGAACGAAATAGAACCGCAATTTAAGGATCAACTAGATAGTGAAGATCCAGAAGTTGAAGAAATTGCGGCCATAGATTTAAAATGTTGGAACTGTGACATGACAGGGCATAGATACCATGATTGTACGAGGGAACGCCGCGTTTTCTGCTATGGTTGCGGAAAACCTGATACCTACCGCCCAAATTGCAGTCATTGTCAGTCTTCAAAAAACTGGAAAGGCCGAGCACCAACAAACAGTGCTCGCAAAACTTATCTGTCGTCCGAACCGAAAGTAGACCAATAAGTCACGAACCAGTTCTTCTTATCGCTGACATTCCTAAGCCAACAAATCGTACACATTTCCCGGAAGTATCAATAGGTAAACAACATTATAGTATTAAAGAAAAGGTCCCAGCCATAAATGAAAAATCAAAACAATGCAAACCAGACCGAGGCCGTCATTATTTCGAGAAGCGTAAGCAAGAACGCGTTACGTGCTTTCAGCCATGATTGGAAATACGCTAGACGTACAACCATATGCAGAAGTATCTATTTTGGGCAGAACTGTTAGTGGGTTGTTAGACTCTGGAGCATCTATTAGTTGTATAGGCGGAACCTTTGCAGAGGATCTCTTAAATGACCAAAGCCAAGGGCTCAAACCTTTTAAATGTTCAGTAAAAACTGCAGATGAAAAGTCCCAGCGGGTTATGGGCAAGCTGACCACAGAAATATTCTTTAGGAACAAGTCGGAGGAAATTAATTTGTATATCGTTCCATCGTTGTCTCAAAATCTTTACCTAGGAATTGATTTCTGGATCAGGTTTGATTTGCTACCTTCGTTCAACTCTAATCTTGCTATTTCAGCAGTAGAAGATTCTATGCTGCGCCCGTTAACTGCGAAGCAGCAAAAACAACTAAAAGATTCCATTGCACTATTTCCGTCATTTTCTGAAACTGGATTGGGTCGCACTTCCGTTCTTAGTCATTGCATTGATGTGGAAAATTCAAAACCAATAAAGCAGAGGCATTATCCAGTGTCTCCCGCTATTGAAAAAATGATGTACGCAGAGCTTGACCGCATGTTGTCGTTAGGAGTGATCGAGGAATCCAACAGTGCATGGTCCTCTCCTGTAGTCCTTGTACGTAAGCCAGGAAAAGTCCGCCTTTGTTTGGATAGCAGGAAGGTAAATGCAGTAACGGTTAAGGATGCATACCCTATGCCGTTTATTGATGGTATACTAAGCCGTTTGCCAAAAGCTGAGTTCATTTCTAGCTTAGACTTAAAGGACGCGTTTTGGCAAATCCCGCTTGAACCAAAATCGAGGGATAAGACTGCGTTTACGGTCCCAGGCCGCCCTCTCTATCAATATACTGTCATGCCATTTGGGCTCTGCAATGCACCTCAGACTATGTCCAAACTGATGGACAAAATTGTTCCGGCCAGTTTGAAAAGAGAAGTCTTTGTTTATCTAGATGATCTATTAATAGTGTCCGAATCTTTCGAGAAGCATATTCAAACGTTAAAAGAACTTGCAGTGAACATCTCCAAGGCCGGTCTCACGATTAATGTCCAGAAAAGCAAGTTCTGTTTAAAGGAAATTCAATATTTAGGCCATGTTATCGGACATGGAACCATCGCGACGGATCCAGAGAAACTGTCGGCCATTGTAGACTTTCCGGAACCTCGATCAGTTAAACAGCTTCGCAGATTTTTGGGCATGACTGGGTGGTACCATAAATTCATTAAAAACTATGCCACCGTTGCTTCACACTTGTCTGATGCCCTCAGACAAAAAAGGAAATTTGAATGGTCCGCAGAGGCGCAAAAGGCGTTTGAAGCTCTGAAACAACACATGTGCGAGGCACCTGTCTTGCATAGCCCAAATTTTGATGAACCCTTCTTTATACATTGTGACGCCAGTCACACTGGAATTGGTGGGGTATTGGTTCAGTTAAGTACTGAAGGTGACGAAGTACCGATCGCTTTTATGTCGCGAAAATTAAATCAATGCCAAAGGAATTACTCTGTCACGGAAAAAGAGTGTCTGGCAGCAATTATGTCTATAAAGAAATTTCGAGCGTACGTGGAAGGCCATAAATTCACCGTAGTCACCGACCATGCGTCATTGAAATGGCTCATGTCTCAAACGGACTTGAGCAGCAGATTGGCGAGGTGGGCACTCAAGCTTCAGGGGTTTAGTTTTGAGATCAAACATAGAAAAGGTACTCAGAACGTCGTTCCAGATGTCCTCTCTCGGGCTTTCACACAAGACCTTTCCGCGTTGGAGTTAGATCGATTTATTGACCTGCAATCTGACCACTTTAGAAGCAAGGATTATGAGGAACTAAAATTAAAAGTTCAACAGAATCAGTCTTTGCTTCCAGACGTAAGAATAATTAATGGCGCCCAAACGTGTCGGCCAACCGGCAAGCCGAGTAATATATGCTAACTGGCCATCTCCATTGAACAACTTTTGGAAATCAGCTGACCCTGTGTCAGCTAACAGGTTCGAGACACTATCAGTAGATGACGATGAGATGGACTGTATTAGTGTGGACGAACCATCGACTAGCGCTGAAGCAGCGGCCTACCGTTCTAATACCGCTTCTAAGGCTAAAGACAGCAACGTACATAATAAGAACGCAAACGTACAAAGTAAAACTGATTCATCTACGATAAACTCTGCTCATACTGGTAGTCCAAAACCACCTCCAATCGTTCTTATGGGCGTGACAAACGTGAACGAACTTCTTATCGCTATCGAGGAAGTTACAAATCTTGAAAATATTGAAATCAAATCCTCTGTGGGCTCCACTCACAGAATCTACACCAAGGACGCTAATACCTATAGGGCTGTAGTACGACAACTAAATACTCTGAAAATTGAATTCCATTGCTATCAATTGAAAGACGAGAAGCCATTCAGAGTTGTTGTGCGAGGATTACACCATTCACAGCTCCATCACAAAATCAAAGAGGAATTACTCAGACAGGGGCATAAAGTTCAATCAATATATAACCCAAAAAGCAACAAGAGCGGTGAAAAGATGAACCTCTTCTTCATTAATGTAGAAAAGAATCTAAATAACAAAGATATACTCCAACTACGATCTCTATGCCGCCAACGCGTCAGTATTGAAGTAGCCAGAAAAGCGCACGACATTGTGCAATGTCGGAGATGCCAATCGTTTGGTCATACTGCAAGATATTGCTACAGACCTTTTATCTGTGTCTCTTGCGGTGAATATCATAAATCATCAGATTGTCCCAGAAGCAAAGAAGCACCAGCAACTTGCACTCACTGCGGAGAAAATCACCCAGCTAACTTCCGTGGCTGCAAATCCTATCAAAAATTGCTCAAAATGAACGACAATGTACAGAAAACTCCAATAGTGGGCATAAACAATAACTCTACACCTAAACATTATGAAAATGGAGTTTCTTATGCTCAAATAGCCAGAAATGCACTTCCAATCACGGAAAAACAAAACAAACGACCAGGAAACCTAACAAATAGGCTACAGGACGCCAATCAACAACAACATCACTACGGTGCAAAAAATCATGCGCACTTCTTCTCAGATGTTTCACAACAGCAAAATGCACAAGAATCTAATATAGAAACGGCAATTGCATCGCTCACAAAAGCTATCGAGGGTCTACACTCCATGCAAGCCCAGATGCTGCAGATGCTGGTCGCAATTAACGCGCAACTCACACAATGTCCCAAATAAAAATTCTCACCTGGAACACGCGAGGTGCTGCCGGCAAAATGACTGAAATCGGCCACCTTGCGGAGAGAGAGAATATTGACATTCTCCTTCTCACCGAAACGAAGACATCCAACCTTCAACTATTTGGATATGAAGTCTACACTTCAAATTTACCTGACGGCAGTCGCAGGGGTGGAGCTGCAATCCTGGTTAACAAAAAGATCAATCACTTTCCCATTGAGCCAATCGCCCATGCTAAAGTCCAAATCGTGGGTGCCAAAATCCAAACATGTATAGGACAAATATTCATCGGATCAATCTACTGCCCTCCAAACTTCAGCTGGACTCAATCAGAATTTGATGACATATTCGCTAACTTCAACTTTCCAAGATCATTCATCAGCGGAGACTGGAACGCAAAACATCCATGGTGGGGTTCTGCGATCACCTGTCACCGAGGTAACTTACTTGCCGCTAGCGTCAACTCAATTAACGCCAACATCCTGGCGACTGGAGCACCAACATACTATCCAAGCGCAGTAAATCGAAGACCATCCTGTTTAGACTTTGCAATCTATCGCAACATTCCACACGACAAGCTAAACATCAGAGACAGCTGGGACCTTGAATCGGACCACCTGTCTCTCATCACTACATTTAAAAAAACAGAAGCCACACAATGCACTCAACGTAGGCAACTTCTTAGCAAACACACAAATGTAGCTGTTTTCAAGGAAGAACTATGTAGATCGATACGCCTTAACATTAAGATCAACTCTGCTGCTGAAATTGACGACGCGGTAGACCTCTTCACTACCAATGTGACAAATGCGGCGAGGAGTGCAAACATGCACACTGTAAATAATCATAGCAGAGCCCTCATACGCCACTCGAATAGATTTGATCCAACCATTGCAGAGATGCTAGTCCGTAAGAGAGCACTGAGAAGACGTTATATTCGAACGCACAGTCCTGAGGATAAAGCTCAATGGCATAGATGCGCCAGAGAGCTTCACGTTGCCATGGCTGAATTGAAAAATGCGCAATTCGAACATATGCTAACCAATATGGATTATTCTAATGATTCCACTTTTAATATGTGGTCCTTTACCAAAAAAGTAAAAAGAATGCCACAGAAAGTTACGCCTCTGAAGAACAGCAATGGTAACTGGTGTCGCTCCTTAGAAGAGCAAGTACAAACATTTGCGGAACACCTTGGCGACAGATTCACTGCGTTTAATTTCGCATCCGAGGGAGATATCAACAGTATAAACGAAGTACTACAGCGCCCATTCCAGATGTCACCTCCAATAAGACCTATCCGTCTGGAAGAAGTCTCAAACATGATACGTACCCTCAAAAGACGAAAGGCGCCAGGTCACGACCTAATAAGCAACGCAGTACTTAAAATCCTTCCCAAGAGAGCACTATTACTTATCACATTGATATTCAATGCGATACTTAGAGTGCAATACTTTCCCAAAAAATGGAAGAGTGCTAGAATCAGTATGATTCTAAAGCCAGGGAAGCCGGAACAGGATCCAAGCTCCTACCGGCCTATCAGTCTCCTGCCCTCCTTATCGAAGGTAATGGAAAGGCTGATAGCTTCCCGACTTATAATACATCTAGAAGACAATGATACTATCCCAATGCACCAATTCGGATTCAGAGCTGGCCACAGTACGATTGAGCAACTGCACCGTGTAGTCAATCATATCCTGAAGGCCTATGACCATAAAGAATACTGCAACGGAATCTTCCTCGACATTCAACAGGCATTTGATAGAGTTTGGATCCCGGGACTACTAGCCAAAGTCAAAACAGCGCTGCCAGCCAACCTGTTTGAGCTCATCAGATCGTTTCTCACAAACAGAGAGTTTTGCGTCCAGTCCAGAGACGCAACCTCTGTAAATGTTGCCATTGCAGCTGGCGTACCTCAAGGAAGCGTCTTAGGACCGATACTTTACTCCATCTATACAGCAGACATCCCCAAGCCAAGCTATTATGAAATGACCGATGACAACAGCAAAATGCTGCTGGCCAGCTTCGCTGACGACGTCTGCTTTCTCAGCTCCTCGAACAGTGAGACCGAGTCGTCACAAATGCTGCAAACTTATCTCAACGAATTCGAGAAATGGGCCATGGCGAACAACATCAAAATTAACGAAAGCAAATGCGTAAACGTTTGCTTTACGTTACGCCGTAAAACAACTCCTGCGGTACACATTAATAATGTGGACATAGAGCAAGCAACTAAGGCGAAATACCTAGGCCTCACACTGGACAAACGCCTAACCTTCCGAGATCATATTGCCAGAGTCGTCAAAATGTGCAACCTAAAGCGTAACCAACTATTCTGGATGCTAAATAAGAAAAGCAAACTACCTTTAAGATGCAAGCGTCAGATTTATCAGCAAATTATCGCACCTACTTGGAGATACGGCATCCAAATTTGGGGAGTGGCGGCTGCGTCCCACCGAAAACGATTCCAAACAGTCCAGAACAAAACATTAAGACAAATCACTGGCTGTGACTGGTTCGTTACGGGCCAAACGCTTCACAATGATTTAAACCTGAGCCTTGTTGAAGACCAAATCTCGTTCTTCTCAAGCAGATACAACGACCGACTAACTGCCCACAGTAATCGTCTCGCCCGGAGATTACAGGGGGCTCTCCCAATTCGCAGGCTCAAAAGAAGACATTTTGGGCTGCTTCTAAGATGATAGTATGAATATATTATTTACCTGAAACCTCACTACTCGAAATTTGACCTATTCCTATATATTAAGATGAAAACAAATTATATTTTATAATTAAGAGATTATTTACTTAAGACAACATTTAGGTTAAAGGCTTTAATTGACCTGTTCCTGAATAATATTAAATAAAGATGTTAATTAATTTAAAAAAAAAAGCAGAAGCTTAGGCCAACTAATCCCTCACGCACACTCTTTTCTAAAATCTTTATCTTTTGTCTTGAAAAAAAAAAAAAATAAACAAACATGCTATTGCAAATGGACCAGGTGGACGAAAGTATCTTTCAATAGATGTTTGGCCCTGGCTCTGCAAAGTATACATATTTAAACCTAGACTCTAAGAGTTTAGACTAGCGAATGATTTCAAGTAATCGCGCTTCGACCAAAGAGTCTAAGGTTAATTGTATTTTAGTCGAGATAAATGGGAAAGTCGAAGTAAAGGATTTCTGGATGCAGTGTAAGCCTTTTCCTTTCTTAAATTTGCCCGACTTCTATACCCTTCTACATATTTAATAATTTAGCTGTTGAATACGATTAGTTTCAAAATAACCAACGGAGCTAGCTAAATTCTCTGTGTTGATTGTTTTTCTTATTATACTTTAGGTTCTGCGTATATTGAATTCTTTTGTCGTATATTACTACAAATGGTATCTATACCCAAACTTAAAAGGAATCTTATCTGATTCAAGATATCTAATAATTTTGCTATTGAATACGATTAGTTTCAAAATAACCAACGAAGCTAGCAAAATTTTTTGTGTTGATTGTTTTCCTTATTATATTTTATGTTCTGTGTATACTGAACTCTTTTGTGGTATATTACTACAAATGTGTTCTATACCAAACATAAAATTAATCCTATCTTACAGAACTGAATAAAACAAGTTTATACCCTTTCTGAAGCAAGTAATAGCATGACCCCGGTATTTAATTGAATAATACTTACCACACCTTTTGATTTAAATTAAATTATTATAGTTGTCTTAAAACCATGCCTTTAACACGCAGCCCAGAGACAGTACATGAGGAAGAAAGAGCTGGACATTGCTTCATATGTACTAACCCCATTGAGTATACAGCACAGCTGCTAACAACAAATTGTGATCATACGTTCCACCTGGCGTGTTTTAATACGACAAACCGCAAGGTGTGTCCCGTCTGTAGAGCTCCCATTGAATTGACAGAATCGGGAGACAATAGCCTGGCAGAAAAACCATCAGGTTCGCAAAATCTAAACCAACAGTTAGAAGCAAATACAATGATGGATTCGCAAGTGGGTGATCCAAATATAGGTAAACTAGTTCGGGCTATAACAGACGCGTTGAGACATAGGCAGTCAGAAGAAATAAGGGATATGTCAGACAGGCAAACACGACTTATTTCAAGGGCAATTGAGGCAGGCTTCCAAAGAATGTCTCTACCGAGTCGGACAAGCGAAAGAAACAGGAGAGAGCAAGTTCCGACAGAAATTTCCCCTAATCAATCCGGAAATATAAACACCGAAGCCAGTTTTCATTCAGAAGCATTTGATCTCCGGCCAGATCGTATTAGCCAAATTATGACTAATTGGAAATTAAGATATACGGGTAAGGGTTTCCTGTCAGTTGACGATTTCATTTATCGAGCAAAAGCGTTGACTAGACAAACACTGGACGGGAATTTTAACTTGCTGGCCCGATATTCGAGCAACTTGTTTGAAGGTGGGGCAGCAGAGTGGTTTTGGAGGTATCATAAGACAGTACCAATAATAATTTGGACCGACTTGTGCGTAGCTTTAAGGACACAATTTAAAGATGCACGTACGGATAGAGATATCCAAGCCTCAATTGATCAGCGTAAACAGAAGCACAATGAGTCGTTTGATGAATATTATCAGGCAATCGCGGCAATGGCTGACCATTTATCGCAGCCAATGTCGGAATCCTATATGCTAGGGGTCTTAAGGTCAAACCTTTTGACGGAAATACAGCATGAGCTGCTTCATATTCCCATCCACAGCGTGGCTGACCTGCGCCAAGCGGTGCGCAGACATGAGATTTTCAAGCAGCAATTGTCTAAGCCAAATAATACCTTCAGTCGACCGCCGCCCAAAAGACAGGTGAACGAAATAGAACCGCAATTTAAGGATCAACTAGATAGTGAAGATCCAGAAGTTGAAGAAATTGCGGCCATAGATTTAAAATGTTGGAACTGTGACATGACAGGGCATAGATACCATGATTGTACGAGGGAACGCCGCGTTTTCTGCTATGGTTGCGGAAAACCTGATACCTACCGCCCAAATTGCAGTCATTGTCAGTCTTCAAAAAACTGGAAAGGCCGAGCACCAACAAACAGTGCTCGCAAAACTTATCTGTCGTCCGAACCGAAAGTAGACCAATAAGTCACGAACCAGTTCTTCTTATCGCTGACATTCCTAAGCCAACAAATCGTACACATTTCCCGGAAGTATCAATAGGTAAACAACATTATAGTATTAAAGAAAAGGTCCCAGCCATAAATGAAAAATCAAAACAATGCAAACCAGACCGAGGCCGTCATTATTTCGAGAAGCGTAAGCAAGAACGCGTTACGTGCTTTCAGCCATGATTGGAAATACGCTAGACGTACAACCATATGCAGAAGTATCTATTTTGGGCAGAACTGTTAGTGGGTTGTTAGACTCTGGAGCATCTATTAGTTGTATAGGCGGAACCTTTGCAGAGGATCTCTTAAATGACCAAAGCCAAGGGCTCAAACCTTTTAAATGTTCAGTAAAAACTGCAGATGAAAAGTCCCAGCGGGTTATGGGCAAGCTGACCACAGAAATATTCTTTAGGAACAAGTCGGAGGAAATTAATTTGTATATCGTTCCATCGTTGTCTCAAAATCTTTACCTAGGAATTGATTTCTGGATCAGGTTTGATTTGCTACCTTCGTTCAACTCTAATCTTGCTATTTCAGCAGTAGAAGATTCTATGCTGCGCCCGTTAACTGCGAAGCAGCAAAAACAACTAAAAGATTCCATTGCACTATTTCCGTCATTTTCTGAAACTGGATTGGGTCGCACTTCCGTTCTTAGTCATTGCATTGATGTGGAAAATTCAAAACCAATAAAGCAGAGGCATTATCCAGTGTCTCCCGCTATTGAAAAAATGATGTACGCAGAGCTTGACCGCATGTTGTCGTTAGGAGTGATCGAGGAATCCAACAGTGCATGGTCCTCTCCTGTAGTCCTTGTACGTAAGCCAGGAAAAGTCCGCCTTTGTTTGGATAGCAGGAAGGTAAATGCAGTAACGGTTAAGGATGCATACCCTATGCCGTTTATTGATGGTATACTAAGCCGTTTGCCAAAAGCTGAGTTCATTTCTAGCTTAGACTTAAAGGACGCGTTTTGGCAAATCCCGCTTGAACCAAAATCGAGGGATAAGACTGCGTTTACGGTCCCAGGCCGCCCTCTCTATCAATATACTGTCATGCCATTTGGGCTCTGCAATGCACCTCAGACTATGTCCAAACTGATGGACAAAATTGTTCCGGCCAGTTTGAAAAGAGAAGTCTTTGTTTATCTAGATGATCTATTAATAGTGTCCGAATCTTTCGAGAAGCATATTCAAACGTTAAAAGAACTTGCAGTGAACATCTCCAAGGCCGGTCTCACGATTAATGTCCAGAAAAGCAAGTTCTGTTTAAAGGAAATTCAATATTTAGGCCATGTTATCGGACATGGAACCATCGCGACGGATCCAGAGAAACTGTCGGCCATTGTAGACTTTCCGGAACCTCGATCAGTTAAACAGCTTCGCAGATTTTTGGGCATGACTGGGTGGTACCATAAATTCATTAAAAACTATGCCACCGTTGCTTCACACTTGTCTGATGCCCTCAGACAAAAAAGGAAATTTGAAGGGTCCGCAGAGGCCCAACAGGCGTTTGAAGCTCTGAAACAAGACATGTGCGAGGCACCTGTCTTGCATAGCCCAAATTTTGATGAACCCTTCTTTATACATTGTGACGCCAGTCACAATGGAATTGGTGGGGTATTGGTTCAGTTAAGTACTGAAGGTGACGAAGTACCGATCGCTTTTATGTCGCGAAAATTAAATCAATGCCAAAGGAATTACTCTGTCACGGAAAAAGAGTGTCTGGCAGACATTATGTCTATAAAGAAATTTCGAGCGTACGTGGAAGGCCATAAATTCACCGTAGTCACCGACCATGCGTCATTGAAATGGCTCATGTCTCAAACGGACTTGAGCAGCAGATTGGCGAGGTGGGCACTCAAGCTTCAGGGGTTTAGTTTTGAGATCAAACATAGAAAAGGTACTCAGAACGTCGTTCCAGATGTCCTCTCTCGGGCTTTCACACAAGACCTTTCCGCGTTGGAGTTAGATCGATTTATTGACCTGCAATCTGACCACTTTAAAAGCAAGGATTATGAGGAACTAAAATTAAAAGTTCAACAGAATCAGTCTTTGCTTCCAGACGTAAAAGTTATGGACAGTCTTTTGTATCGCAGGACGGAACATGCAGCTGGCGAAAGAATAGCAGATGATATGGTTTGGAAACTGTGGATACCAAAAGAATTGGTTCCCATGGTACTACAAATATCGCACGATCATCCCTTAGCTTCTCACTGTGGTATCAATAAGACCCTTGAACGAGTACGTAGGTACTTCTTCTGGCCCAATCTGGTTGCGGACGTTAAGGCTTACGTGAATGGTTGTGAGATATGCAAATGCTCGAAACATCCCAATTATAGTCTTAAACCAAACCTTAGCAAAACAGGCGAAACGCAAAGATTTTTCCAGAAACTGTATGTCGACTTCCTTGGTCCATACCCGCGATCTCGGTCTGGTCATATAGGTGTTTTTGTAGTGTTGGATCACTTTACTAAATTTCCTTTTTTAAAGCCTATCAAAAAGTTTACAGCAGAGGCAATTCTAAAGTACGTTGATGAAGAGTTACTACACTGTTTTGGCATTCCTGAAGTAATAGTATCTGATAACGGCGTTCAGTTTAAATCACATGCTTTTAACCGTCTTTTAGATAAATATAACATACGTCACTCTTATACGGCCATTTACGCCCCTCAAGGTAATCCGTCGGAAAGAGTAAATAGGTCTGTGATCGCTGCAATTAAGTCGTATATACATCCCAATCAGACAAACTGGGATGAACACTTAAGCAAGATTTGCTGTTCCCTACGGTCTAGTTTCCATACGGCCGTTAACACTTCACCCTATAGGTTGACCTTCGGACAGCACATGGTTACCAATGGATCAACGTATAGGCTTCTACGTAATCTCGGTGTGCTTGAAGACCGTTCAGTTCGCTTCCAGAGAGATGATAGTTTTGATTTGGAACGAAGCAAGGCGGTAGCGACCATGAGGAAGCAGCATCAAAGAAATGAAAACTCTTATAATTTAAGAAGCCGTGAAGTTTCATTCGTCCCCAGTCAAGAGGTCTACAGGCGGAATTTCTGTCAAAGTAATTTTGCAAAGGGGTTCAATGCTAAACTTGCCCCTGCGTTTCTAAAAGCGCGTATTAAAAGAAAACTCGGCAACAGTTACTACGACGTGGAGGATACACAAGGACGTTATGTAGGAAAGTTTCATGTGAAAGATCTCAAGCAATAACATCAGGAAATTATAGCTCCCAGCGTGGATCCCGCTTTGTAGGCTTTTCTTTCTCTCCTAAGCGCGATCTTGTTGGGGGGGTTTTGTAGAAGCGCTGGTCGATGAAAAGATACACAAAGATAAAAAGATACAAAGAGCGAAAATAAATGTAGGCCTAAAAGTAGGCAATGGTTTTGGAGGATGTCCCAACTGTAAGCAAAGGCAAGCGCAAAGGTAATCAAGGTCCGTCCACAGATTAAAAAAAAAAGTCGCATAATAATGTACAAATACTTTGCGCGGGTGCGGTCATAGCTAGGACATTCCTCTGAAATGAGCATAGGGTGTGAATTGTCAAAGGAATTCGGGATGTGGAAATTTCAAAAATTTATTACCGATTAGCTAGTTTATAGCTTAAAGTGGGTAGGGCTCCGCCTTCATCTCAGGGATGATATTCCTTGTTCCAGTGCCACATTGACACTGGAGACTAAAATGGCTTTGGAATTCGGGCCTATAAAACTGCCCTTAACCCCCAAATTCGGCCTATTTGCCGCTTCACCTGCCAACGAGCCACATCGAAGTCTCTGGGAAAATATTTCTTTTTCGATCTTCAGAATAGTATGCATTAACATAATATTATAATTAACCTATACGCGCTGAGATACGATTGGAAAATTCAAGGAAAAGTGAAAAGAAGGTAAATAAAAAAAAAGGGCTTTCAACTAAAGGTCAGAACGGTGGGATTTAAGGGGTAATTGTTTTTGCAGGCCACAATTCAACGTAGATCATCGCAAATCTCCCCACCCCGCAGTACCAAAAAGCTTGCTGCTGAGAACAAAAAGAGAGGGAGAGGGGAAGGCAAACCTGGCTCGTCAGCAGGTGCTGAGTAGTTGCCGAAAATTCGTATGGAGAGCATCGCGGCTTGGTCGCGGCATCGGTAGCTTACGAAAAGAGCTCTCTACGCCCGGAAAATCCAGAGAAAACCCATAAGGAACGAAGAATCGGGAAATGTGGGAAAATACCTTTTTTTTGTGTGCCATATAAAGTGAGAAAAAAAAAACATAACCCCACACCGTGAACAACCCGCATGCAGGCGGTTGCATAACCTATATATATATATATATATATTTTCGTATATATATATATAGGCATATATATGCGTATAAGTTAAAATTTTTAAATATTGAAGAGTGAAGTTTGTTTGCCAAGGAATGGCCGTATCGAGAATAGGCTAGTTATAGCTTTTTTTTATTTTATTTAAATTTTTGTTTGTTGTAGTATATATAAGTTTTTTTGTAGTGGGAAAAATATTGAAGTTTGGTGAGGAGAGTATGTTCATGTGAGAGAATGGTGTTTTGTGTAAATATGTGAAGTTAATCGAAACAAAAAGAGAAAGAAAAAAAAAAACAGAAAAAAATATGATATAAAAAAAAAAATGGAAAAAAATATAAATTGTGCGTTAATAATAAAATAGTGGAAATATAAGTAAAGTAATGAAGTGAATCGGTCCAGTGATAAATATATAAAAGCGATGATGATTGCGTGCTAACAAAAGACAATGAAAAATAATTAAAATAAAAATTTCGAGGAAAATGAGGGGAAAATTATGTCGTTGCCAGGTGCAATCAAGTGATCAACAATAAAGAGAAAAAAAGAAAAAGTGATCTAAAAGCCCCTTTACCCCTCCCTATAGACTCGCCGAAGGCGCTTTCGCCGTCTGGATATGGAGAGGTAAGTCTGCACAACAATTGTTTTAAAATCCAAAAGCCAAACAAAGAAATGTAAAAGCATGTAGAAATCGACGCAAAGTCAACTCGATGTCTCTCAGTAAAGTAAATATCATGTCGATTCTCAATCAACTAATTATTTTTCAATGCTTGTAATTTAACACCGTCTGAGCTGCCATATATTCACCATCGAATTCTTTTTTTTATTAAAACATGCAAGGAAAACTTTACTTTTGCCTTCCCCATCTTTATTATACGCATTTATTTTATTTTTAATACATATTATATACTATTTTATATTTTTTTATTATACCTATTTTAAATATATACATATCCATACCTATACATACATATACATATTATCTACCCACAGCACCATTCTCATATCTCTCACATAAATTAAAAAAAAAAAAAAATAAATAAATAAGCTCATGTTAGAAGTTATGATTTAGGCCAATTTAAGATGGAGAAATTAAATGGGAAAAAACTTAGTCTTATGAATAAAATGTTTTGAAGTTGAAATGATTTGCTAATTTTTCTGCCGTGGGGGTCATGCTGAACCTAAAAATGATAGGGTGTTAAAACGTGAACTTGAAACTAGGGACCATTTGAAATTATTTATTTTTTCTTGTACGGAATAAAATGGTCAAGGTTGGGTGGGCTAATACCAGTTGCTATAAAAACAGCCATAGCAACAATTTTTCAAGTCGCCTTGTTTCCTAAATTCTTTTCTGTCTATCGCCCCAATGTTTCCTTTTGTTTTTTTTGTTCTTTTCGGATCTGAGTGCCCTTTTCCTATAATCCCCGAAGCACGCGAAATTTAATAATTCTTTTTGCATACGACGCCAGCATTGCGAGTAATACACTTAGAAAAACCCACCCATCGTCCCGAATCTGAGCAAGGCCGGAAGCAACGCGTGCGGTATTACCTCGTATGTCCATCAGCTGGTCCGAATAAAAATAACAGTGATATGCTACAGCACCCTGGTGCCTGCGCACCTAAATCAATGCGGCACCCTACGTCGCGGGTGCCGATCACACTTGCCACTCATAACGAAGGGTAGAGAAGCCAAACATGCAGAAAAAGTGCCTTTTTCCTCGGAAATACCCGGGTGTTTTACGAGACACCCGGGTGGCTTGGTAAACATTCTGTCTGGTAGACATTCGAGTGCCTGTGGTGGGTAAAACACAAAAAAGAAAAGTGAGAAAAGTAAGAAAAAGAAAAGTAAGTACGATAAAGAAAAGTAAGTAAATTTAACCAACACCAAATAGACATTTTTTTTTTATATCTTATATTATTTGCTTTGTTAAATTTGTTAATATTTAATTACCATAACTAACATTGTATGTATAATTTTTCTTTTAAAATGATAAAAAAAAATAGAAATAGAATTGTGTTAATTAAGTATAATTATTTAGTTTGTTACATAAGTTTGTTTTCTGTTAAGACATTAGATACATCAAAGACGCCACTCACCCTAAACTTCTTTGCGCAGCAGACACCGGGTGTTTTAGTGCAAGTACAAAAAAACACTCTGGTGGCAAAACATCCGGGTGTTTGTCATTGCTAAGAATAGGGTGTCTCCAAACACCGGAGTGCGGAGACTCCCTGTGTTTAGCGGGTACACTTAGGCTGCCGGTGGCTTGCTGCACAAGCACATTGAAGCACATTCCTAGACTTAGACTTAAAGCCAACAACTTGCATTGGCTCAAAAACGCTGCCTCTCCCCTCAGCCTAGATCACAAAGTTTTATTCTACAATTTTGTATTAAAATCTATGTGGACCTATGACTCACAGCAATATTGACATTATACAGCGAGCACAATCAAATATACTCAAAACCATCACTGGGGCACCATGGTACGTTCGGAATGAAACTATCCGAAAGGACTTAAATATTTCACCTGTCATTAATGCAATAACGGAACTTAAAGGAAATAAGAGAGAACGCTTTAGTCGAGTTCCCCGACTATCTGAAACCCGTTACTCAGCTAGTGGGAGTGCGAAGGAGAGTCTTCACCACTGACAGTTTTTGGCGGTTTGTGGGCGATAGAGTGGGCGTGGCAAAAAGTTTTTTGGCAAATCCATAAAAATTTACAAGACTAATACAAAAATGCAAAAATATCAAAAAAATTTTCAAAAGTGTGGGCGTGGCAGCTTTGGGCGGTTTGTGGGCGTTAGAGTGGGCGTGGCAACATGAATCGACAAACTTGCGCTGCGTCTATACTCTGGAGTCTGTATGCTTAATCTCAACTTTCTAGCTTTTGTAGTTCCTGAGATCTCAGCGTTCATACGGATGGACAGACGGGCTTATAGTCACTTAATATTTTGAAAGGGGCTCCTTATTAATATGGACGGAAGTATTTGGTTGCCCAAGCAATTGCCAATAATTCTTTTTCTTTTGTACTATAATTCTGTTCCTGATCGTCTAAAGTTCTGCTTGCAAAACTAAATGGCTTATTTTCTTATAAATTATTAGCATCAGTAGTAACTTAAAATGCTTTTGTGAAGTCAGGAAAAATGCGAATGGGGTCATTCATGACAATCTTTCCAAAAGATCTAGATGCTATGGGATTGCTGGACCTGATACTGCTGAACGACAGACGGAAGCTAATGTTTAATAAAGATAGGGGCACATCATTTATCGACGTAACCCCTACCAGCAGAGGACTCGTGGCTAGTTCTAGCTGGATGGTCCTCGAAGTGGTAACGCTGAGCAAACACGCTCTGATTTCCTTCTTGGAAACGGCAGAGAAGAACGACCGGGCAAGCAATGGACACTAGGAAGATCGACGAGGACATGCTGGCACACCAAATCGATTCCCTGGTAATCCCAACTGGCGATGCAGAGAGTATGGCGGCTGAGCTTATGAACTTGCTTGTCAGTATTTGCGACGCAACCATGTCAAGGAAGAAAAAGGCACCGCGCAAACCACCAGCATATTGGTGGTATGTGTCGTTGTTTTTGACATTTGGCATTTATGACATCTACGTATGTACTCTTTTATATGACGAGTCATATTTTTAAAATAATAGTGTCTTTTTATTTTCGCTAGCGTTTTTTTAATGCCTGTATGACCTCCTTGAATTGGATTGTCATGATATGTAGACAGTATTGATTGTATCTCTTTTTCAGTTTTTATAATGGTCACCGGCTGGAGTAGCGCTACTCTTAATAATTTTAATTTTATATTGCCCGTATTTTTGAAATTATCTATTGAAATGGTTTCAAAGAATTTTTCACTCGGTGCCAATTTGATTTCGCTGCATTTCAAGCCTTTGGAAGAACTGACCTAAATCAAAAATTCCATTGGTATTGTTGGATCACGCAGCCGCCAAAACTGTGCAGTAGACTAATCTCATACTCTTTAATATTGTAAGCCGAAGTAGTCAGTGGTAGCAGTTGCGATGCCCATAGTGCAAACCGCTGGTCTCGCACGCATTTATCTGTACGGCGCTCATTCCTTGTTCAATTTGTTATCCACCTACGTTAAGCTTGGGCGCTGCATTTCGGCTGTCTGTCCCGCCAATTGTCACTTCTTCGTTTTTCGGCAAAGTCTCAACTTGTGCAATTGATATAGCTCTTTGTCAGCCCTAGCTGCCGTAAACAATTCGCAAAATAAACAGTATCGTAAAATAAACAAACTTTCTTCGATTTATTATTATTAGCAACAGCTATTGAAAAAGCTCAATAGCTAAACATTGGTGACCCCGACGTGATCGTGTTAATTTGCATGCATTAATTAATGCACTTATCCCGTTTATAAATAAATATTAATACATTAAATCGCAATCGGTTGGTACATATATCGTTACGTGCATTGACTCCGCTTGCATTTTCGGCATTTATTTTGTGCTCATCTTCCCGCTGAACCGAATTGAAAGCGATTTGTTGCTATGCCCGCTGAAAGTGACAAAAACAGGGTGACCTTTTTAAAGCGCAAAGCCAATGCGCTGTTCAGCAGGTTGCAGAGGCTACAAACGTCGCTGTCTAATGAGACGCTAACGACGAACCCACTCTTACGGTGAGGCTGGAGCAGATTGATGAGCTGCAAAGTGCCTTCAATGTTCTGCATACAGAACTGGAGGAATTGGATTTCGACGAAATTGGCAGTGAAATGAGCGATAGTTTCGATGAATTCATCGTTGAATTCAAGGCTAGTGTGCGCGCGGAAATAGCTAAACGCAATGTGCATTTCGCACTCAACGCTTCCGGAAGGTGTTGTGCCCCATCAGTGTAGTGTAATCAAACGCAGCCGCGGCCGATGCCGTTGACGCCTGTGCAGCTGCCAACATTTGGCGGAGGCTACGCAAACTGGGGGGATTTTTACTCCGTGTTCACGAGCATAATCGACAGCCATCCGGACCTATCCAACATTGAGAAATTTCAACATCTGCGGTCATGTTTGAGGGATTTAGCGCTGGAAACTATCCGATCATTGGACAGTAATTACGAAGCGGCTTTAGAGTTGCTTCAAAAAAAGTTTGATAATCGGCGTCTCGTTTTTCAGGCGCATAGCAGCGAGATTCTGGGTTTAAAGATAGTACGGAATGGTTCAGTGGCATCGCTTCGGGAATTGTCGGACAAGTTTAACGCTCACATTCGTGCGTTGAAGGGTTTGGGCACCACTGAGCAAATCGCTGGCTGCATCATAGTGCAAGTGCTGTTGCAAAAGCTGGATGCGGCGAGCCAAGCTAAGTGGGAGGAGCGCTTGGAGGATCCGGTCTTTGCCAACCTTATCGTCGTGGGAATCGATGGCTACATTCCTGGAGCAGCGATGTAAGACATTGGAGGCCGTGGATTGCGCCATGGCAACCTATGCGCCAGGCGTTCAGGTGGGCAGAAATCGTTCGACGCTAGTTGCTACCACCCTAAATTTCTCTTGGTTGCATGCTTTGCCATAGTGCAGAGCATGCCATATATTATTGCCCGCAATTTAGAGACTTAGCGCCAGTAGATCGTCTGCGCGAGGCAAAGAGACTAGCACTTTGCCTAAATTGCCTAAAGGCAGGTCATCAGCTAGGGCAGCTCGAGCCGCTGCCGCACCTGTAGAATCAGGCATCATACGCTGCTCCATCTAGATGGTCCGCCTTCCTCGCAGCCACATGTTCCGGTGTCTTCAAGCTCCCACACTTAGCCTTCTGCCCCGCTTTCGACATATTCTACTCTAATTGCCCAGGATCTCGGTAGTGACCGTGTGCTGCTAGCCACTGCAACCGTTCTAGTGCAGAATCGGTCGGGAAGGTTCGTTCCCTGCAGGGCCTTGTTAGATTCTGGCTCTCAAATGCATTTGGTCACCTCTCGTTTTGCAAATCAACTGCAACTTAAGAGGACGAGGTCGTCCGGCTCCGTCACTGGAATCGGGGATTCCAATTTCGCGACTGATGGATTCTCGGTAGGAATTGCGATGCGGTCTGTCACTTCGGATTTCTCAACGAGCATAACAGCGTTATCGCTCCCAATATCACGGATCGCCAGCCAAGTTTTAATGTGGACATTGGGGACTGGAAGATTCCAGAAAACCTGCAGCTCGCCGACCCGGAATTTCATAAGGCTCAGCGTGTTGACCTGTTAATAGGAGCTAGCCTGTTTTATGAGCTGCTGTGCGTAGGTCAGATAAAGTTGTTGCCAGGACTGCCACTGCTTCAAAAAACTCGTCTGGGCTGGGTTGTGTCTGGAGGCTGCGCGCGCCCTTGCGGTAGCGGCTTAATAGCTTCACGCGTTCCTTCTTCAGCCAGCAAGGAAAACAGCATTGATGTTGAACTTAATTCACTTCTGCAGCGCTATTGGGAGGTAGAAAATTGTCCCGGCCCAATAGTTCAAGCCACTAAGGAGGAGCTAGATTGCGAGGCCCACTTTGTTAAAAACTACACCCGACTACCAGCTGGCGATTACTCGGTACGGTTGCCGCTAAAACTCCATTTGGACTCATTAGGAGATTCCTATCCTCAGGCTTTGCGGAGATTCTTGTCGCTGGAAAGGAAGCTTACAAAGCACACTGGCTTGAGGGTTAAATATGCGGCGTTCATGAAGGAATATCGTGATCTGCCAATTCCACTGGCCCGGTCATCCAGCCAAAGCTATTTCACATCCTAATTCGATTTCGCTCACACCCAGTTGCCGTTACAGGAGACATATGTAAAATGTACCGATGTGTAAGGGTCTCGTAAGAAGATAGCTATTTGCAGTGCATTGTATGGAGGGACTCCCCAATCGATGACCTTCAAGTATACAAACTCGACACAGTTACCTACGGCACCAAACTAGCCTCCTTCTTGTCCGTAAGGACTATGCAGCAGTTGTCAATCGATGAGCAGGCATCGTTTCCCATTGGATCAGAAATCCTTCGGATTATGCTGCGGTTGGGGCACGCGCTCAGTTATGGGAGTACATGCAGTCTCTAAAAACGCTGGGAAGAGGTTCCTCGTCTAGTCCCATATCCTCGCTCTCGCCGTTCCTGGATCAATTTGGACTTCTTAGAGTAGGCGGTCGCCTCCAGAATTCGTCATTGGACTTTGATGGCCGCCACCCGAAAATCCTTCCAAGGTCCCATCCGGAAACTCTGGCAATTATTTCGCATTACCATGAAAGCAATCTTCATGCCGGACCTCGAGCTCTTCTGGGTGCAATTCGATCCCAATATTGGCCTATTGGGGGGAGGAAGACGGTTACCAAGGCCGTGAACAAATGCATCAGATGGTTTCGGATTAAGCCGCGGCTGATATGGCTCATAATGGCGCACCTTCCCAAGGAGCGCTCGGAAGGATCTCACGCTTTTGAGGTTGCTGGTATAGACTTCTGTGGACCCTTCTTTCACAAGTCGGATACTCGCAACAAGCCCGCGTTTAAATTTATGTGTACGGACTCAAGAGGTTCATATGCACCCGGCGGAAGCCAAAGCAAATTTGGTCAGACAACGCCACCACATTTGTCGGCGCCAGAAATGAACTTCTGGAACTTCGAAGGTTATTTCTCAGCAGCGAGCATCAAGGCTCCGTTCAGAATTTTTGCCTTTCGGAGATGATTGACTGGCGGTTCATCCCTCCACGGTCGCCCCAGTTCGGTGGACTTTGGGAAGCAGCAGTGAAAACGGCCAAACATCATTTCTACCGCGCTGTGGGTACGGCGGTTCTGACCTTCGACAAGCTGAGGACGCTGGTGTGCCACATCTCGGCAGTTATTAACTCCACACCTTTAGTTCCCATTTCAAAAAACCCTGCCGATCTGGACGTCCTCACTCCGGCGCATTTTCTCAATGGTGGTCCGCCTTCGTCGTTTGACGAGCCAGATATAACGGGCCTAAACTATAATCGGCTTGACTCTTGGCAGCGCATCTCCTTTCTTCAGCAAATATTTTGGTCGCGATGGAAGGAAGAGTACTTGACGTTGCTCCAGCAGCGCTTCAAGTCGCGCACCCCAAAGCCTGGCGTAGCCGTGGACAACATCGTTCTTGTTAAGGACGAGAATCTACCCCCAATGAATTGGCCTTTGGCGAGAGTCATACAGTTGAGTCCTGGCGGAGACGGCGTCGCTCGAGTTGCAGAATTGAGGACCGCGTCTGGAGTAATAAGGCGGGCAGTGAACAAGCTGTGTCTGCTTCCCCTTGAGGACTCTATTGGAAGCCAAGCTTCCAACGGGGGGAGGATGTTGGGTCATGCAGCCGCCAAAACTGTGCAGTAGACTAATCTCATACTCTTAATATTGTGACCGAAGTAGTCAGTGGTAGCAGTTGCGATGCCCATAGTGCAAACCGCTGGTCTCGCACGCATTTATCTATACGGCGCTCATTCCTTGTTCAATTTGTTATCCACCTACGTTAAGCTTGGGCGCTGCATTTCGGCTGTCTGTCCCGCCAATTGTCACTTCTTCGTTTTTCGGCAAAGTCTCAACTTGTGCATTTGATATAGCTCTTTGTCAGCCCTAGCTGCCGTAAACAATTCGCAAAATAAACAGTATCGTAAAATAAACAAACTTTCTTCGATTTATTATTATTAGCAACAGCTATTGAAAAAGCTCAATAGCTAAACATTGGTGACCCCGACGTGATCGTGTTAATTTGCATGCATTAATTAATGCACTTATCCCGTTTATAAATAAATATTAATACATTAAATCGCAATCGGTTGGTACATATATCGTTACGTGCATTGACTCCGCTTGCATTTTCGGCATTTATTTTGTGCTCATCTTCCCGCTGAACCGAATTGAAAGCGATTTGTTGCTATGCCCGCTGAAAGTGACAAAAACAGGGTGACCTTTTTAAAGCGCAAAGCCAATACGCTGTTCAGCAGGTTGCAGAGGCTACAAACGTCGCTGTCTAATGAGACGCTAACGACGAACCCACTCTTACGGTGAGGCTGGAGCAGATTGATGAGCTGCAAAGTGCCTTCAATGTTCTGCATACAGAACTGGAGGAATTGGATTTCGACGAAATTGGCAGTGAAATGAGCGATAGTTTCGATGAATTCATCGTTGAATTCAAGGCTAGTGTGCGCGCGGAAATAGCTAAACGCAATGTGCATTTCGCACTCAACGCTTGCGGAAGGTGTTGTGCCCCACCAGTGTAGTGTAATCAAACGCAGCCGCGGCCGAGGCCGATGCCGTTGCCGCCTGCGCCAACGTTTAGCGGAGGCTACGCAAACTGGGCGGGTTTTTACTCCGTGTTCACGAGCATAATCGACAGCCATCCGGACCTCTCCAACATTGAGAAATTTCAACATCTGCGGTCATGTTTGAGGGATTCAGCGCTGGAAACTATCCGATCATTGGACAGTAATTACGAAGCGGCTTTAGAGTTGCTTCAAAAAAGGTTTGATAATCGGCGTCTCGTTTTTCAGGCGCATATCAGCGAGATTCTGGGTTTAAAGGTAGTACGGAATGGTTCAGTGGCATCGCTTTGGGAATTGTCGGACAAGTTTAACGCTCACATTCGTGCGTTGAAGGGTTTGGGCACCACTGAGCAAATCGCTGTCTGCATCATAGTGCAAGTGCTGTTGCAAAAGCTGGATGCGGCGAGCCAAGCTAAGTGGGAGGAGCGCTTGGAGGATCCGGTCTTTGCCAACCTTATCGTCGTGGGAATCGATGGCTACATTCCTGGAGCAGCGATGTAAGACATTGGAGGCCGTGGATTGCGCCATGGCAACCTATGCGCCAGGCGTTCAGGTGGGCAGAAATCGTTCGACGCTAGTTGCTACCACCCAAAAATTCTCTTGGTTGCATGCTTTGCCATAGTGCAGAGCATGCCATATATTATTGCCCGCAATTTAGAGACTTAGCGCCAGTAGATCGTCTGCGCGAGGCAAAGAGACTAGCACTTTGCCTAATTTACCTAAAGGCAGGTCATCAGCTAGGGCAGCTCGAGCCGCTGCCGCACATGTAGAATCAGGCATCATACGCTGCTCCATCTAGATGGTCCGCCTTTCTCGCAGCCACATGTTCCGGTGTCTTCAAGCTCCCACACTGAGCCTTCTGCCCCGCTTTCGACATATTCTACTCTAATTGCCCGGGATCTCGGTAGTGACCTTGTGCTGCTAGCCACTGCAACCGTTCTAGTGCAGAATCGGTCGGGAAGGTTCGTTCCCTGCAGGGCCTTGTTAGATTCTGGCTCTCAACTGCATTTGGTCACCTCTCGTTTTGCAAATCAACTGCAACTTAAGAGGACGAGGTCGTCCGGCTCCGTCACTGGAATCGGGGATTCCAATTTCGCGACTGAAGGATTCTCGGTAGGAATTGCGATGCGGTCTGTCACTTCGGATTTCTCAACGAGCATAACAGCAGTTATCGCTCCCAATATCACGGATCGCCAGCCAAGTTTTAATGTGGACATTGGGGACTGGAAGATTCCAGAAAACCTGCAGCTCGCCGACCCGGAATTTCATAAAGCTCAGCGTGTTGACCTGTTAATAGGAACTAGCCTGTTTTATGAGCTGCTGTGCGTAGGTCAGATAAAGTTGTTGCCAGGACTGCCACTGCTTCAAAAAACTCGTCTGGGCTGGGTTGTGTCTGGAGGCTGCGCGCGCCCTTGCGGTAGCGGCTTAATAGCTTCACGCGTTCCTTCTTCAGCCAGCAAGGAAAACAGCATTGATGTTGAACTTAATTCACTTCTGCAGCGCTATTGGGAGGTAGAAAATTGTCCCGGCCCAATAGTTCAAGCCACTAAGGAGGAGCTAGATTGCGAGGCCCACTTTGTTAAAAACTACACCCGACTACCAGCTGGCGATTACTCGGTACGGTTGCCGCTAAAACTCCATTTGGACTCATTAGGAGATTCCTATCCTCAGGCTTTGCGGAGATTCTTGTCGCTGGAAAGGAAGCTTACAAAGCACACTGGCTTGAGGGTTAAATATGCGGCGTTCATGAAGGAATATCGTGATTTGGGACATATGTCGCCTGTGCCTGCCTCCGAGGTCAGCTCGTGCCGATATTTTTTACTACATTACTGCGTCATGAAGGAGGATAGCACTACCACCAAGCTTCCCGTTGTCTTTGACAGATCAGCTGCCAATTCCACTGGCCCGGTCATCCAGCCAAAGCTATTTCACATCCTAATTCGATTTCGCTCACACCCAGTTGCCGTTACAGGAGACATATGTAAAATGTACCGATGTGTAAGGGTCTCGTAAGAAGATAGCTATTTGCAGTGCATTGTATGGAGGGACTCCCCAATCGATGACCTTCAAGTATACAAACTCGACACAGTTACCTACGGCACCAAACTAGCCTCCTTCTTGTTCGTAAGGGCTATGCAGCAGTTGTCAATCGATGAGCAGGCATCGTTTCCCATTGGATCAGAAATCCTTCGGAGCGATTTTTACGTGGATGATCTTATCTCCGGCTCAGGCACGGTAAAGGATGCTATCAGCATAATGCAGCAGACGGCTGGCATTCTTGCGAAGGGCAAGATCAAGCTAAGGTGATCTAATATTCCGCTTGTGCTGCAGGGTGTCCCCGCCGAGGACAAGGAGTCATTTACTAAGTTTGAAGATGGTAGCGATTTCACCAAAACTTTAGGTCTCGCTTGGGATCCCGCCTCCGACCAGCTATTGTTTTCGTTCTCTGCCTTTCAGAAGCCATTGAAACCCTGCAGGCGCTCTGTTTTGTCTGCGGTTGCTAAATTTTGCGATCCTCTCGGCCTGGTCGGTCCGGTAATCACAAGGTGTAAAATCTTTTTGCAGCAGATCTGCAAGGAAAAGCTGTCCTGGGATGAAAATCATGAGGGAAATAGTTGGCTTGAAAGTATTTAAAGGACGCTACTATTGTTGGTGCGACTCGACGGTGGCAATTTCCTGGATCCGAGATGAGCCCGCCAGGTTCAACATATTTGTGGCAAATAGGGTTGCTGCCATTCAGGAGCTGACAGATGCCACGGTTTAGCGTTATTTTCCAACAGCGTTAAGTCCGGCTGACATCTTATCCAGAGGATCCCTCCCGTCTGAGCTTAGCGAATCGTCACTCTGGGCGCATAGACCCGCCTATCTTCTGGAGCCTGAAAGAGATTGGCCAACAGCTGTTTGTCCTGACAAACCGGTGCTTGAGCTTCGTCGAAGTGTGTTCATCGTAAAGTCGCCGTACGTGGATGTAATTGCTAGCTCCAAATTTGCAAATTCTTACCCCTCACTGCAACTAGTGTTTGCATACATTTACAAATTTTGTAATGGAAATCGTCATCCTGGGCGGATTATGCTGCGGTTGGGGCACGCGCTCAGTTATGGGAGTACATGCAGTCCCTAAAAACGCTGGGAAGAGGTTCCTCGTCTAGTCCCATATCCTCGCTCTCGCCGTTCCTGGATCAATTTGGACTTCTTAGAGTAGGCGGTCGCCTCTGGAAGTCATTGGACTTTGATGGCCGCCACCCGAAAATCCTTCCAAGGTCCCATCCGGTGACTCTGGCAATTATTTCGCATTACCATGAAAGCAATCTTCATGCCGGACCTCGAGCTCTTCTGGGTGCAATTCGATCCCAATATTGGCCTATTGGGGGAGGAAGACGGTTACCAAGGCCGTGAACAGATGCATCAGATGCTTTCGGATCAAGCCGCGGCTGATAGAGCACATAATGGCGGACCTTCCCAAGGAGCGCTTGGAAGGATCTCACGCTTTTGAGGTTGCTGGTATAGACTTCTGTGGACCCTTCTTTCACAAGTCGGATACTCGCAACAAGCCCGCGGTTAAATGCTACGTCTGCGTATTTATATGCTTTGCAACCAAGGCAGTGCACCTGGAGCTGATCAAGGACCTCTCGACAGTTGCGTTTTTGTGCGGACTCAAGAGGTTCATATGCACCCGGCGGAAACCGAAGCAAATTTGGTCAGACAACGCCACCAATTTTGTCGGCACCAAGAATAAACTTCTGGAACTTCAGCAGCGAGCTGAGGACGCTGGTATGCCACATCTCGGCACTTATTAACTCCAGACCTTTAGTTCCCATTTCAGAGAACCCTGCCGATCTGGACGTCCTCACTCCGGCGCATTTTCTCAATGATGGTCCGCCTTCGTCGTTTGACGAGCCAGATATAACGGGCCTAAACTATAATCGGCTTGACTCTTGGCAGCGCATCTCCTTTCTTCAGCAAATATTTTGGTCGCGATGGAAGGAAGAGTACTTGACGTTGCTCCAGCAGCGCTTCAAGTCGCGCACCCCAAAGCCTGGCGTAGCCGTGGACAACATCGTTCTTGTTAAGGACGAGAATCTACCCCCAATGAATTGGCCTTTGGCGAGAGTCATACAGTTGAGTCCTGGCGGAGACGGCGTCGCTCGAGTTGCAGAATTGAGGACCGCGTCTGGAGTAATAAGTCGGGCAGTGAACAAGCTGTGTCTGCTTCCCCTTGAGGACTCTGTAGGAAGCCAAGCTTCCAACGGGGGGAGGATGTTGGGTCACGCAGTCGCCAAAACTGTGCAGTAGACTAATCTCATACTCTTTAATATTGTAAGCCGAAGTATTCAGTGGTAGCAGTTGCGATGCCCATAGTACCGCTGTTCTCGCACGCATTTATCTGTACGGCGCTCATTCCTTCCTCTTTGTTATCTACCTACGTTAAGCTTGGGCGCTGCATTTCGGCTGTCTGTCCCGCCAATTGTCACTTCTTCGTTTTTCGGCAAAGACTCAACTTGTGCATTCGATATAGCTCTTTATCGGCCCTAGCTGCCGTAAACAAATCGCAAAATAAACAGTATCGGAAAATAAACAAACTTTCTTCGATTTATTAATATTAGCAACAGCTATTGAAAAAGCTCAATAGCTAAACAGGTATATAAATCGTCAACATCAATTCTTTCAATAACTTTATTTCCTCGTTTTAGTAAACAAATAGATTCACTTATTCGCAAGGTCACTACTTTTCGTACTTCATCATTTTTTATAACTTTGTGTACGTTGGGCTTAGATACATTTTGGATACTTTGCCTAGGCAATAGTTCCTTATTTGTTCCTGTACAGTCTTTATCTTGTCTACTTGGTTGCCTGGTAGTGACTTTCAGGACTTTATGTTGCATGTCTTTGAGTTCTGTTATATTTATACGCGAGAGTGCGTCTGCTACAAAATTATCTTTCCCCTTTAGGTATTCTACAGTGAAGTCGTATTCTTCAAGCTCTAACCGCATGCGAGTTAATTTAGAACTGGGATTAGTCATAGAAAATAGATACGTTAAAGGTCTGTGATCCGTTTTAATGGTGAAATGTTTGCCATAAATATATGGTCTAAAATGGGAAATTGCCCAATGAATTGCCGGTAGTTCTTGTTCCGTTGTACTCTTACTGCTTTCTCCTTTTGTAAATGAACGTGATGCATAAGCTATTGGGAGCTGAATCCCGTTACGGTTCTGAGTTAGAACTGCTCCGCAAGCTTGTTTACTAGCATCCGTTATAATGCAAAATTCTTTGCGAAAGTCAGGATATTGTAATAATGTGGGGTGCATATGATTTTCTTTAAGGTATTCGAATGCGTTCTGGAATTCGCTTGACCTCTTTGTTATCTACCTACGTTAAGCTTGAGCGCTGCATTTCGGCTGTCTGTCCCGCCAATTGTCACTTCTTCGTTTTTCGGCAAAGACTCAACTTGTGCATTCGATATAGCTCTTTATCGGCCCTAGCTGCCGTAAACAAATCGCAAAATAAACAGTATCGGAAAATAAACAAACTTTCTTCGATTTATTAATATTAGCAACAGCTATTGAAAAAGCTCAATAGCTAAACAGGTATATAAATCGTCAACATCAATTCTTTCAATAACTTTATTTCCTCGTTTTAGTAAACAAATAGATTCACTTATTCGCAAGGTCACTACTTTTCGTACTTCATCATTTTTTATGACTTCGTGTACGTTGGGCTTAGATACATTTTGGATACTTTGCCTAGGCAATAGTTCCTTATTTGTTCCTGTACAGTCTTTATCTTGTCTACTTGGTTGCCTGGTAGTGACTTTCAGGACTTTATGTTGCATGTCTTTGAGTTCTGTTATATTTATACGCGAGAGTGCGTCTGCTACAAAATTATCTTTCCCCTTTAGGTATTCTACAGTGAAGTCGTATTCTTCAAGCTCTAACTGCATGCGAGTTAATTTAGAACTGGGATTAGTCATAGAAAATAGATACGTTAAAGGTCTGTGATCCGTTTTAATGGTGAAATGTTTGCCATAAATATATGGTCTAAAATGGGAAATTGCCCAATGAATTGCCGGTAGTTCTTGTTCCGTTGTACTCTTACTGCTTTCTCCTTTTGTAAATGAACGTGATGCATAAGCTATTGGGAGCTGAATCCCGTTATGGTTCTGGGTTAGAACTGCTCCGCAAGCTTGTTTACTAGCATCCGTTATAATGCAAAATTCTTTGCGAAAGTAAGGATATTGTAATAATGTGGGGTGCATATGATTTTCTTTAAGGTATTCGAATGCGTTCTGGAATTCGCTTGACCATTCATAAGGGACATTCTTTTTACATAATCTAGTTATGTGCCGTGAATAGGCGAAGTCGAAATCGACGATAATAGTTGCAGAATGCTACAAATCGTCTTGCGCTGTCCGCATCATGAGGGACAGGATAATTTTTGACGACGTCATATTTCTTGTCATCTGGCAATACTCCTTTGCCTGTGCACTTGTGACCTAGGGATGTCACTTCGTGCATGAAAAATTAACATTTTTCTGGATGCAACTTCCTACATACATTAAAAACGTCAGTTAAGTTTTTAATCATCTGTTTTTCTGAACATCCTATCACCATTAAGTCATCCATATAAAGCAATGCCTGAGAGGGTTCTAAACCCGAGAATGATATAGTCATCATCCTCTGAAATGAATTTGGTGCTATTTTAAGACCAAATGGTAATCGCGTGAAGCGATATGAGCCATTGCTCGTTGAAAAATAACTTATATTCCTTGAGTTTTCCTCAAGTTCTATTTGGGGGAAACCTGACATCAAGTCAAGGCCGCTTGGTCTTCAGGGATACGGTTGATAAAATCATCTATGTCAATTTAATCTTCCCGTTGCTGCAGTTGCTGCTGCTGATTAGCTGTTGGTATATTATTCACAAACTGCGCCGTCATGTTTGTCAGCGTCGTAGTTGAGAAATCGCCTGTGCTGCGAATGCTTTCTCTTTTTGTCTCATCATTCCAACTGCATGTGCCAAATTCACTTCGTCCGACTTTTCGTCCACTAGTCTCTGCACTAGTTCTGCTCTGGAGCCTGAAACTCCCAAATTCCTTTCTCTTAGCAGATACCGCAACTGGTCTGCCTTGAGTTCCGCTATCTTCACCATCTTCTCAGAAAAATGATCGCTTCTCTCCTATTTACGTGAATCTCGTGAATTTCACCAGACGCTACACATACACACAAGCTTCTTGCATGTATACCTCCAAGTTCACACAGATTCCTGAGTACTCCGCTTTGAATCCATCAGCCACGTAGAAAAGAATGCCTTATCCGTAATTTGTAATCTATTGTCCTCTAGACCTTTGGGAACACCTATCCAATTACAAACTTCCCACGCCAACGATTCTTCAGCTGCCCCTGCTTTTCCGTGGGTTACACTGTTACTGCCTCTTACACATTACCAACTCAAGTTATCCCACTTCTGAGCTGTAAAATGACAGGATGGCTGGTTTTCCGAATGGTGGAGTGTTTTTATTGGCTTAGAGGGTAACAGTCACTAAATAAGATTCGCTTCTACAAAAACTTTACGTGCGCTTCCTTACGCGTGCCTTTTTAATCTCTCCTTTTTATTTTTCTATCGATTTCGATCATCATACTACTTAGCTATCGATTACACTATAGGATTTTGCTTAAACTAATCGTGGACAACAACCCGCTCGTTACAACAGAATGATATGGGATGCAAAGGAAAGGCTATCAAAATACAATTTAATCGAAAATAGTTAATTAGGGACAGTTATCTTGAACGATGAAATGTCCCTAGCGTAAGAAAAGTTAAATTTGTTGCTACATGAAATTTTTCGGTCTATCGATAGTGCTCGATAGCTCAAGAAATATATAAAATGATATACATATATAAGTTTTTGAGTGTCTAATATAGGATGCCCAGCGTATACGAAAATTTGAGCAGGTGTTTGTCCAGTCGTGTCATGTTTAATTTTATGGTTGTATGTGTAAAGGATTGTTTGTATGCTTCATTTTACTTCTTCGTCATCAGATGAATTGATTTTACGGAATTTTTCATTTACTGTTTTATGTTGTCTCTCGACGTCTGCTACACCGTTTTTGGCCGTTTTGAGTTGCAATATGTTTTCTTCGGCTTCAAGCTATCGCTTTTTGAGGCGCCGAACGCGCACATAGTATAAGTCGAAAATATGAAATATGAAATGAGTATGATGTCACTGAAACATGGGGAAAAACATGTATAGGATAAGACGTAAATAAATGAAATAATAAATAAGGAAAAGGAACACAAGCACAACCAGAATTTAAATTCAAACCCAATGCGCGCGCGTGACAAGGTTCGTACGCGACGGGTCGCACTGGCCCGAAACAGATCGGCCACACTAATGCGGCCCAAATTCGGTTGGGATATGCGGGCACACTAGCCTCCGCCAAACCGCTATATAAGGCGCACCACAGCCCTCTGGAGGGCATTCAGTTCGGCCGGCGATCGGCGAAAAAACCACTAGGCGGTGGACCAACAGCCCAGGATCAGCGGTAAGAAGTTCAGCAGAGCCATAGGAGACGGGTAAATGGTGTGGTAACTAACTAATCATAGTAGTCGTTGCGTAGTACGTCTTATTCTCCGGCTCGGTTCACCGGCCTGCGTATATAATTAGTAGATATGACCGGCCTCTAAAACTCTTCTTAGTAGACCTGAGCGGCCTCCAAACTCTTCTTACCTGAGTGGCCTCTCAAACTCTTTTCACTTAGAGTAGATCTGATCGGTCTCTCTCCCCCTTTATTGGTAGACCCGAACGGTCTCTTCCCCGTTGTTTCTCGTTCACAGGCGTTGGAGGAACTTCCGGCCGCCGATCTCGCTTCGAGGACAGCAGTTACCCTGAAACAACTGTGAACACATTGCTTACTTACGAATAAAGAAATAAATATACAATTACTGCGTAATTCTCCCGTCTTCTCCTCTGGGACCCGGATCGGACTCTCTTCCAGCAACCCCACCTGAACCAAATAAAATATCTGAGACGAATCCTGGCCATCCTTGAGCCATCCGAGCACTAACAGATCGTCACAGTGGCGCCGAACAGGTGTAGTGGTTGCAAGAGAACTGACGCCGATAGAGGAATGGATAGAGACGGATATTAGCCGCGTTCGCGAAAGGAACGGATCACAGCGGAGCAGTTAAAGAGAGACTCGCAGAATTATCGTGGAAATACAAGAACAACAGGAGTCCGACACGCAATTCAGCATCAGGAGAATTAGAAACGGAGGCAGAAGAGCAAAAGGAGGAAATGAAGAAGGAAAATGACACGAAGGTGGAACGGACCGAGTACGAAGCTGGGGTATCCGATTCCACGGTTCTAGGAACCTGTTGGAATTCCTCAGCAAGGAGGATCAGTGGGCAACCGGGTAAGGGATTCAGAAAGACCAGCTCGTGCAGACGATGACGTTTATACTAGAAGGAGCCGCAAACGATTGATGGAATACGACACCAACCAAGATCAACAGCTGGACAGATCTGACGACGGAACTCCTGGAATACTTTCTGCCACCAAGATATGATGATCAAGTGGAAACGCAGATCACACAACCTCGACAGCGGGAGTCGGAACCGGTACGGGAATATGCGATGAGCTTGCGGAAATTGATGCGGTTCACCAGGCTATCGGAGTAAGAAAAACTCGATCGGATTTACAAGAACTGTTGAAGCAAGATAAAACTGCATTCGCGCAGAACGGGATTTGAAACGCTAACACAGTTCCTCAAGTTGGCAGAAGAGGAAGAGGAGATAGAAGCCTCCGAAAGCCAAACCAGGGTCGAGCCACCTCGCCAACAGCAACTACGACCAGAAATCTGCATGCGGTGTGGCGGAACAAGGTACAGAGTTATAGACACGGGAGCGTCACGGAGTGCGATAAGCATAAGCGTGAGAGACCTGAGAAAACAGGGCAAATGGAGCGGAGAATGATGTTCGCAAGGATCCCAAAGAAGGTTCAGTGTTTTAGAGTCAGAGCGTCTGCTCAGTTAGAGTTACTTTATTCGAATGTTTCTTATGCGTTCAACTTGGGCTGAGCTGACCCGTATATATAGTACTTATTATTATATACATATAGTTCCATATACATATACATATACATATACAAATACATATACATATACATATACATATACATATACATATACATATACATATACATATACATATACATATACATATACATATACATATACATATACATATACATATACATATACATATGCAGAAGGCATGCATATGTCATGTATGGTCTGACCACTTGAGCTGCAAAGTGCATGCTCAGCATTCCCACGCTCCGCGATCGGCTTATGTATAAGCGTTAGATCATATTACTTGAGCGCGGGAACAATTGTGTAATTGTTGGTGGTCTTTTGGGTACTTGAACGTTATGTTTATTATGACAAAGTGTCACAATGTTTTGAAGATAAGTTGTACCCATTAATTTAGTATATTTATAGGGTAGATATGCTACACCTCCCTTTTTAAAGAAATGACGTAATACATGTAGTCATTTAGTTAAATTTTTTTTTAAATGATATTGATTTTTCTTATTAATTATTAGCAATGTTTTGTCTCAAAGCCATTTTGTGTTATGACAGAATAATAAAAAAAAATGTATGTTGAAAAACGTTATTTTTTGTTTTATGTTTAACTTTCTTAGAAGGAAAAATAATTTTGTTTTGATTTTTTTTTTTGTTTTTTTTTTTTTTTTTGTGGTTGATCACCCCTTTTCTTAAGTGAAATGAAACGTTTCATTGATTATAAATTTTTAGTCTATCCTTATGTACTTTCTGTTTTTTTAGCTTTTTATCTCCAATTACTATTTTATCTCTGTCTTCTATGGTTTCTACAGTATAAGGACCTAAATATACTGGATCTAACTTATGACCCGTTTCGTTCCTTAGTATAACTTTATCTCCTATTTTTAATTGAAAATCTGAAGTTTTCTTACCATAAAGTTGTTTTCTATAAGACTTAGCTTTTTCTAAAGTAAGTCTAGCTCGTTTATATGCTATTTCTAATCTAAATTTTATTTCCTTAGAGTAATCTTCTACATTATACAGTGGTTCTATTCTATCTGTTTTATTAAAATTTGCGAAATGCCTTGGTAATCTTCCAAAGACTAGTTCATATGGACAGTAATCATGCATGACTGATGGTGTTGTGTTGAAACAATATGTAAAATATTGTATCCAAACGTCCCAATCAGTTTTTTCTGCAGAGATGTATGAACGAATTTATTCATTGAATGTTCTTTGACTTCGTTCTATTGTCCCTAAAGTTTGGTGATGATATGCGGTAGATGTTAGGTTTTCTATCTTCATGTATTTGCACATATCTAAAATTACTTTATTTTTATACTCGGTACCCATGTCCGAAATGAACGTCTTCATTGGACCGTACTTTAGTACTTACTTTTTACTTTTTGACATTTGGCTTTTATGACATCTACGTATGTACTCTTTTATATGACGAGTCATATTTTTAAAATAATAGTGTCTTTTTATTTTCGCTAGCGTTCTTTTAATGCCTGTATGACCTCCTTGAATTGGATTGTCATGATATGTAGACAGTATTGATTGTATCTCTTTTTCAGTTTTTATAATGGTCACCGGCTGGAGTAGCGCTACTCTTAATAATTTTAATTTTATATTGCCCGTATTTTTGAAATTATCTATTGAAATGGTTTCAAAGAATTTTTCACTCGGTGCCAATTTGATTTCGCTGCATTTCAAGCCTTTGGAAGAACTGACCTAAATCAAAAATTTCATTGGTATTGTTGGGTCACGCAGCCGCCAAAACTGTACAGTAGACTAATCTCATACTCTTTAATATTGTAAGCCGAAGTAGTCAGTGGTAGCAGTTGCGATGCCCATAGTGCAAACCGCTGGTCTCGCACGCATTTATCTGTACGGCGCTCATTCCTTGTTCTCTTTGTTATCCACCTACGTTAAGCTTGGGCGCTGCATTTCGGCTGTCTGTCCCGCCAATTGTCACTTCTTCGTTTTTCGGCAAAGTCTCAACTTGTGCATTTGATATAGCTCTTTGTCGGCCCTAGCTGCCGTAAACAATTCGAAAAATAAACAGTATCGGAAAATAAACGAACTTTCTTCGATTTATTATTATTAGCAACAGCTATTGAAAAAGCTCAATAGCTAAACATTGGTGACCCCGACGTGATCGTGTTAATTTGCATGCACTAATTAATGCACTTATCCCGTTTATAAATAAATATTCATACATTAAATCGCAATCGGTTGGACAAGTGATTGGTGATTTCGGTAATAGTGGCTGTGTTTAAGCGAGCTAGCATTACATATATACATACATACATTGCTACATATATCGTTACGTGCATTGACTCCGCTTGCATATTCGGCATTTATTTTGTGCTCATCTTCCCGCTGAACCGAATTGAAAGCGATTTGTTGCTATGCCCGCTAAAAGTGACAAAAACAGGGTGACCTTTTTAAAGCGCAAAGCCAATGCGCTGTTCAGCAGGTTGCAGAGGCTACAAACGTCGCTGTCTAATGAGACGCTAACGACGAACCCACTCTTACGGTGAGGCTGGAGCAGATTGATGAGCTGCAAAGTGCCTTCAATGTTCTGCATACAGAACTGGAGGAATTGGATTTCGACGAAATTGGCAGTGAAATGAGCGAGAGTTTCGATGAATTCATCGTTGAATTCAAGGCTAGTGTGCGCGCGGAAATAGCTAAACGCAATGTGCATTTCGCGCCGCACTCGACGCTTGCGGAAGGTGTTGTGCCCCACCAGTGTAGTGTAATCAAACGCAGCCGCGGCTGAGGCCGATGCCGTTGCCGCCTGTGGAGCTGCCAACGTTTGGCAGAGGCTACGCAAACTGGGCAGATTTTTACTCCGTGTTCACGAGCATAATCGACAGCCATCCGGACCTCTCCAACATTGAGAAATTTCAACATCTGCGGTCACGTTTGAGGGATTCAGCGCTGGAAATAATCCGATCATTGGAGATCTTAAGCAGCAGTTACGAAGCGGCTTTACATTTGCTTCAAAAAAGGTTTGATAATCGGCGTCTCGTTTTTCAGGCGCACATCACCGAGATTCTGGGTTTAAAGGTAGTACGGAATGGTTCAGTGGCATCGCTTCGGGAATTGTCGGACAAGTTTAACGCTCGCATTCGTGCGTTGAAGGGTTTGGGCACCACTGAGCAAATCGCTGGCTGCATCATAGTGCAAGTGCTGCTGCAAAAGCTGGATGCGGCGAGCCAAGCTAAGTGGGAGGAGCGCTTGGAGGATCCGGTCTTTGCCAACCTTATTCCGTCGTGGGAATCGATGGCTGCATTCCTGGAGCAGCGATGTAGGACTTTGGAAGCCGTGGATTGCGCCATGGCAACCTATGCGCCAGGCGTTCAGGTGGGCAGAAATCGTTCGACGCTAGTTGCTACCACCCAAAATTCTCTTGGTTGCATGCTTTGCCATAGTGCAGAGCATGCCATATATTATTGCCCGCAATTTAGAGACTTAGCGCCAGTAGATCGTCTGCGCGAGGCAAAGAGACTAGCACTTTGCCTAAATTGCTACGGCAATGCAGCTCGAGCCGCTGCCGCACTGTGGAATCAGGAATCATACTCTGCTCCATCTAGATGTTCCGGTGTCTTCAAGCTCCCACACTGAGCCTTCTGCCCCGCTTTCGACTTCCTCTACTCTAATTGCCCAGGATCTCGGTAGTAACCTTGTGGTGCTAGCCACTGCAACCGTTCTAGTGCAGAATCGGTCGGGACTGTTCGTTCCCTGCAGGGCCTTGTTAGATTCTGGATCTCAACTGCACTTGGTCACCTCTCGGTTTGCAAATCAACTGCAACTTAAGAGGTCAAGGTCGTCCGGCTCCGTCACTGGAATCGGGGATTCCAATTTCGCGACTAATGGATTCTCGGTAGGAATTGCGATGCGGTCTGTCACTTCGGATTTCTCAACGAGCATAACAGCAGTTATCGCTCCCAATATCACGGATCGCCAGCCAAGTTTAAATGTGGACATTGGGGACGGGAAGATTCCAGAAAACCTGCAGCTCGCCGACTCGGAATTTCATAAAGCTCCAGTTAATAGGAGCTAGCCTGTTTTATGAGCTGCTATGCGTAGGTCAGATAAAGTTGTTGCCAGGACTGCCACTGCTTAAAAAAACTCGTCTGGGCTGGGTTGTGTCTGGAGGCTGCGCGCGCCCTTGCGGTAGCGGCTTAATAGCTTCACGCGTTCCTTCTTCAGCCAGCAAGGAAAACAGCATTGATGTTGAACTTAATTCACTTCTGCAGCGCTATTGGGAGGTAAAAAATTGTCCCGGCCCAATAGTTCAAGCCACTAAGGAGGAGCTAGATTGCGAGGCCCACTTTGTTAAAAACTACACCCGACTACCAGCTGGCGATTACTCGGTACGGTTGCCGCTAAAACTCCATTTGGACTCTTTAGGAGATTCCTCTCCTCAGGCTTTGCGGAGATACTTGTCGCTGGAAAGGAAGCTTACAAAGCACCCTGGAATCCGTCATCCTGGGCTCACCGTTGCACACATTCAAGAGGGTACTCAGATGATGCTGCGGTTGGTGCAGCGCGCGCAGTTATGGGAGGACATGCAGTCTCTAAAAACGCTGGGAAGAGTTTCCTCGTCTAGTCCCATATCCTCGCTTTCGCCGTTTCTGGATCAATTTGGACTTCTTAGAGTAGGCGGTCGCCTCCAGAATTCGTCATTGGACTTTGATGGCCGCCACCCGAAAATCCTTCCAAGGTCCCATCCGGAAACTCTGGCAATTATTTTGCATTACCATGAAAGCAATCTTCATGCCGGACCTCGAGCTCTTCTGGGTGCAATTCGATCCCAATATTGGCCTATTGGGGGGAGGAAGACGGTTACCAAGGCCGTGAACAAATGCATCAGATGGATTCGGATTAAGCCGCGGCTGATATGGCACATAATGGCGCACCTTCCCAAGGAGCGCTCGGAAGGATCTCACGCTTTTGAGGTTGCTGGTATAGACTTCTGTGGACCCTTCTTTCACAAGTCGGATACTCGCAACAAGCCCGCGTTTAAATTTATATGTACGGACTCAAGAGGTTCATATGCACCCGGCGGAAGCCAAAGCAAATTTGGTCAGACAACGCCACCACATTTGTCGGCGCCAGAAATGAACTTCTGGAACTTCGAAGGTTATTTCTCAGCAGCGAGCATCAAGGCTCCGTTCAGAATTTTTGCCTTTCGGAGATGATTGACTGGCGGTTCATCCCTCCACGGTCGCCCCAGTTCGGTGGACTTTGGGAAGCAGCAGTGAAAACGGCCAAACATCATTTCTACCGCGCTGTGGGTACGGCGGTTCTGACCTTCGACAAGCTGAGGACGCTGGTGTGCCACATCTCGGCAGTTATTAACTCCACACCTTTAGTTCCCATTTCAAAAAACCCTGCCGATCTGGACGTCCTCACTCCGGCGCATTTTCTCAATGGTGGTCCGCCTTCGTCGTTTGACGAGCCAGATATAACGGGCCTAAGCTATAATCGACTTGACTCTTGGCAGCGCATCTCCTTTCTTCAGCAAATATTTTGGTCGCGATGGAAGGAAGAGTACTTGACGTTGCTCCAGCAGCGCTTCAAGTCGCGCACCCCAAAGCCTGGCGTAGCCGTGGACAACGTCGTTCTTGTTAAGGACGAGAATCTACCCCCAATGAATTGGCCTTTGGCGAGAGTCATACAGTTGAGTCCTGGCGGAGACGGCGTCGCTCGAGTTGCAGAATTGAGGACCGCGTCTGGAGTAATAAGGCGGGCAGTGAACAAGCTGTGTCTGCTTCCCCTTGAGGACTCTATTGGAAGCCAAGCTTCCAACGGGGGGAGGATGTTGGGTCATGCAGCCGCCAAAACTGTGCAGTAGACTAATCTCATACTCTTAATATTGTAAGCCGAAGTAGTCAGTGGTAGCAGTTGCGATGCCCATAGTGCAAACCGCTGGTCTCGCACGCATTTATCTGTACGGCGCTCGTTCCTTGTTCAATTTGTTATCCACCTACGTTAAGCTTGGGTGCTGCATTTCGGCTGTCTGTCCCGCCAATTGTCACTTCGTCGTTTTTCGGCAAAGTCTCAACTTGTGCATTTGATATAGCTCTTTGTCAGCCCTAGCTGCCGTAAACAATTCGCAAAATAAACAGTATCGTAAAATAAACAAACTTTCTTCGATTTATTATTATTAGCAACAGCTATTGAAAAAGCTCAATAGCCAAACATTGGTGACCCCGACGTGATCGTGTTAATTTGCATGCATTAATTAATGCACTTATCCCGTTTATAAATAAATATTAATACATTAAATCGCAATCGGTTGGTACATATATCGTTACGTGCATTGACTCCGCTTGCATTTCCGGCATTTATTTTGTGCTCATCTTCCCGCTGAACCGAATTGAAAGCGATTTGTTGCTATGCCCGCTGAAAGTGACAAAAACAGGGTGACCTTTTTAAAGCGCAAAGCCAATACGCTGTTCAGCAGGTTGCAGAGGCTACAAACGTCGCTGTCTAATGAGACGCTAACGACGAACCCACTCTTACGGTGAGGCTGGAGCAGATTGATGAGCTGCAAAGTGCCTTCAATGTTCTGCATACAGAACTGGAGGAATTGGATTTCGACGAAATTGGCAGTGAAATGAGCGATAGTTTCGATGAATTCATCGTTGAATTCAAGGCTAGTGTGCGCGCGGAAATAGCTAAACGCAATGTGCATTTCGCACTCAACGCTTGCGGAAGGTGTTGTGCCCCACCAGTGTAGTGTAATCAAACGCAGCCGCGGCCGAGGCCGATGCCGTTGCCGCCTGCGCCAACGTTTAGCGGAGGCTACGCAAACTGGGCGGGTTTTTACTCCGTGTTCACGAGCATAATCGACAGCCATCCGGACCTCTCCAACATTGAGAAATTTCAACATCTGCGGTCATGTTTGAGGGATTCAGCGCTGGAAACTATCCGATCATTGGACAGTAATTACGAAGCGGCTTTAGAGTTGCTTCAAAAAAGGTTTGATAATCGGCGTCTCGTTTTTCAGGCGCATATCAGCGAGATTCTGGGTTTAAAGGTAGTACGGAATGGTTCAGTGGCATCGCTTTGGGAATTGTCGGACAAGTTTAACGCTCACATTCGTGCGTTGAAGGGTTTGGGCACCACTGAGCAAATCGCTGGCTGCATCATAGTGCAAGTGCTGTTGCAAAAGCTGGATGCGGCGAGCCAAGCTAAGTGGAGGAGCGCTTGGAGGATCCGGTCTTTGCCAACCTTATCGTCGTGGGAATCGACTTTGGAGAAGGACTTTGGAGGCCGTGGATTGCGCCATGGCAACCTATGCGCCAGGCGTTCAGGTGGGCAGAAATCGTTCGACGCTAGTTGCTACCACCCAAAAATTCTCTTGGTTGCATGCTTTGCCATAGTGCAGAGCATGCCATATATTATTGCCCGCAATTTAGAGACTTAGCGCCAGTAGATCGTCTGCGCGAGGCAAAGAGACTAGCACTTTGCCTAAATTGCTACGGCAATGCAGCTCGAGCCGCTGCCGCACTGTGGAATCAGGAATCATACTCTGCTCCATCTAGATGCTCCGCCTTCCTCGCAGCCACATGTTCCGGTGTCTTCAAGCTCCCACACTGAGCCTTCTGCCCCGCTTTCGATTTCTTCTACTCTAATTGCCCAGGATCTCGGTAGTAACCTTGTGGTGCTAGCCACTGCAACCGTTCTAGTGCAGAATCGGTCGGGACTGTTCGTTCCCTGCAGGGCCTTGTTAGATTCTGGATCTCAACTGCACTTGGTCACCTCTCGGTTTGCAAATCAACTGCAACTTAAGAGGTCAAGGTCGTCCGGCTCCGTCACTGGAATCGGGGATTCCAATTTCGCGACTAATGGATTCTCGGTAGGAATTGCGATGCGGTCTGTCACTTCGGATTTCTCAACGAGCATAACAGCAGTTATCGCTCCCAATATCACGGATCGCCAGCCAAGTTTAAATGTGGACATTGGGGACGGGAAGATTCCAGAAAACCTGCAGCTCGCCGACTCGGAATTTCATAAAGCTCAGCGTGTTGACCAGTTAATAGGAGCTAGCCTGTTTTATGAGCTGCTATGCGTAGGTCAGATAAAGTTGTTGCCAGGACTGCCACTGCTTAAAAAAACTCGTCTGGGCTGGGTTGTGTCTGGAGGCTGCGCGCGCCCTTGCGGTAGCGGCTTAATAGCTTCACGCGTTCCTTCTTCAGCCAGCAAGGAAAACAGCATTGATGTTGAACTTAATTCACTTCTGCAGCGCTATTGTGAGGTAGAAAATTGTCCCGGCCCAATAGTTCAAGCCACTAAGGAGGAGCTAGATTGCGAGGCCCACTTTGTTAAAAACTACACCCGTCTACCAGCTGGCGATTACTCGGTACGGTTGCCGCTAAAACTCCATTTGGACTCATTAGGAGATTCCTATCCTCAGGCTTTGCGGAGATTCTTGTCGCTGGAAAGGAAGCTTACACATATGCGGCGTTCATGAAGGAATATCGTGATCTCGGACATATGTCGCCTGTGCCTGCCTCCGAGGTCAGCTCGTGCCGATATTTTTCACTACATTACTGCGTCATGAAGGAGGATAGCACTACCACCAAGCTTCCCGTTGTCTTTGACAGATCAGCTGCCAATTCCACTGGCCCGGTCATCCAGCCAAAGCTATTTCACATCCTAATTCGATTTCGCTCACACCCAGTTGCCGTTACAGGAGACATATGTAAAATGTACCGATGTGTAAGGGTCTCGTAAGAAGATAGCTATTTGCAGTGCATTGTATGGAGGGACTCCCCAATCGATGACCTTCAAGTATACAAACTCGACACAGTTACCTACGGCACCAAACTAGCCTCCTTCTTGTTCGTAAGGGCTATGCAGCAGTTGTCAATCGATGAGCAGGCATCGTTTCCCATTGGATCAGAAATCCTTCGGAGCGATTTTTACGTGGATGATCTTATCTCCGGCTCAGGCACGGTAAAGGATGCTATCAGCATAATGCAGCAGACGGCTGGCATTCTTGCGAAGGGCAAGATCAAGCTAAGGTGATCTAATATTCCGCTTGTGCTGCAGGGTGTCCCCGCCGAGGACAAGGAGTCATTTACTAAGTTTGAAGATGGTAGCGATTTCACCAAAACTTTAGGTCTCGCTTGGGATCCCGCCTCCGACCAGCTATTGTTTTCGTTCTCTGCCTTTCAGAAGCCATTGAAACCCTGCAGGCGCTCTGTTTTGTCTGCGATTGCTAAATTTTGCGATCCTCTCGGCCTGGTCGGTCCGGTAATCACAAGGTGTAAAATCTTTTTGCAGCAGATCTGCAAGGAAAAGCTGTCCTGGGATGAAAATCATGAGGGAAATAGTTGGCTTGAAAGTATTTAAAGGACGCTACTATTGTTGGTGCGACTCGACGGTGGCAATTTCCTGGATCCGAGATGAGCCCGCCAGGTTCAACATATTTGTGGCAAATAGGGTTGCTGCCATTCAGGAGCTGACAGATGCCACGGTTTAGCGTTATTTTCCAACAGCGTTAAATCCGGCTGACATCTTATCCAGAGGATCCCTCCCGTCTGAGCTTAGCGAATCGTCACTCTGGGCGCATAGACCCGCCTATCTTCTGGAGCCTGAAAGAGATTGGCCAACAGCTGTTTGTCCTGACAAACCGGTGCTTGAGCTTCGTCGAAGTGTGTTCATCGTAAAGTCGCCGTACGTGGATGTAATTGCTAGCTCCAAATTTGCAAATTCTTACCCCTCACTGCAACTAGTGTTTGCATACATTTACAAATTTTGTAATGGAAATCGTCATCCTGGGCGGATTATGCTGCGGTTGGGGCACGCGCTCAGTTATGGGAGTACATGCAGTCCCTAAAAACGCTGGGAAGAGGTTCCTCGTCTAGTCCCATATCCTCGCTCTCGCCGTTCCTGGATCAATTTGGACTTCTTAGAGTAGGCGGTCGCCTCCGGAAGTCATTGGACTTTGATGGCCGCCACCCGAAAATCCTTCCAAGGTCCCATCCGGTGACTCTGGCAATTATTTCGCATTACCATGAAAGCAATCTTCATGCCGGACCTCGAGCTCTTCTGGGTGCAATTCGATCCCAATACTGGCCTATTGGGGGAGGAAGACGGTTACCAAGGCCGTGAACAGATGCATCAGATGCTTTCGGATCAAGCCGCGGCTGATAGAGCACATAATGGCGGACCTTCCCAAGGAGCGCTTGGAAGGATCTCACGCTTTTGAGGTTGCTGGTATAGACTTCTGTGGACCCTTCTTTCACAAGTCGGATACTCGCAACAAGCCCGCGGTTAAATGCTACGTCTGCGTATTTATATGCTTTGCAACCAAGGCAGTGCACCTGGAGCTGATCAAGGACCTCTCGACAGTTGCGTTTCTGTGCGGACTCAAGAGGTTCATATGCACCCGGCGGAAACCGAAGCAAATTTGGTCAGACAACGCCACCAATTTTGTCGGCACCAAGAATAAACTTCTGGAACTTCAGCAGCGAGCTGAGGACGCTGGTATGCCACATCTCGGCACTTATTAACTCCAGACCTTTAGTTCCCATTTCAGAGAACCCTGCCGATCTGGACGTCCTCACTCCGGCGCATTTTCTCAATGGTGGTCCGCCTTCGTCGTTTGACGAGCCAGATATAACGGGCCTAAACTATAATCGGCTTGACTCTTGGCAGCGCATCTCCTTTCTTCAGCAAATATTTTGATCGCGATGGAAGGAAGAGTACTTGACGTTGCTCCAGCAGCGCACCACAAAGCCTGGCGTAGCCGTGGGCAACGTCATTCTTGTTAAGGATGAACATCTACGCCCAATGAGATGGCCTTTGGCGAGAGACATGCAGTTGATTCCTGGCAGAGACGGCGTCGCTCGAGTTGCAGAATTGAGGACCGCGTCTGGAGTAATAAGTCGGGCAGTGAACAAGCTGTGTCTGCTTCCCCTTGAGGACTCTGTAGGAAGCCAAGCTTCCAACGGGGGGAGGATGTTGGGTCACGCAGTCGCCAAAACTGTGCAGTAGACTAATCTCATACTCTTTAATATTGTAAGCCGAAGTATTCAGTGGTAGCAGTTGCGATGCCCATAGTACCGCTGTTCTCGCACGCATTTATCTGTACGGCGCTCATTCCTTCCTCTTTGTTATCTACCTACGTGTAGCTTGGGCGCTGCATTTCGGCTGTCTGTCCCGCCAATTGTCACTTCTTCGTTTTTCGGCAAAGACTCAACTTGTGCATTCGATATAGCTCTTTATCGGCCCTAGCTGCCGTAAACAAATCGCAAAATAAACAGTATCGGAAAATAAACAAACTTTCTTCGATTTATTAATATTAGCAACAGCTATTGAAAAAGCTCAATAGCTAAACAGGTATATAAATCGTCAACATCAATTCTTTCAATAACTTTATTTCCTCGTTTTAGTAAACAAATAGATTCACTTATTCGCAAGGTCACTACTTTTCGTACTTCATCATTTTTTATGACTTCGTGTACGTTGGGCTTAGATACATTTTGGATACTTTGCCTAGGCAATAGTTCCTTATTTGTTCCTGTACAGTCTTTATCTTGTCTACTTGGTTGCCTGGTAGTGACTTTCAGGACTTTATGTTGCATGTCTTTGAGTTCTGTTATATTTATACGCGAGAGTGCGTCTGCTACAAAATTATCTTTCCCCTTTAGGTATTCTACAGTGAAGTCGTATTCTTCAAGCTCTAACCGCATGCGAGTTAATTTAGAACTGGGATTAGTCATAGAAAATAGATACGTTAAAGGTCTGTGATCCGTTTTAATGGTGAAATGTTTGCCATAAATATATGGTCTAAAATGGGAAATTGCCCAATGAATTGCCGGTAGTTCTTGTTCCGTTGTACTCTTACTGCTTTCTCCTTTTGTAAATGAACGTGATGCATAAGCTATTGGGAGCTGAATCCCGTTACGGTTCTGAGTTAGAACTGCTCCGCAAGCTTGTTTACTAGCATCCGTTATAATGCAAAATTCTTTGCGAAAGTAAGGATATTGTAATAATGTGGGGTGCATATGATTTTCTTTAAGGTATTCGAATGCGTTCTGGAATTCGCTTGACCATTCATAAGGGACATTCTTTTTACATAATCTAGTTATGTGCCGTGAATAGGCGAAGTCGAAATCGACGATAATAGTTGCAGAATGCTACAGGACAGGATAATTTTTGATGACGTCATATTTCTAGGAATGTCACTTCGTGCATGAAAAATTAACATTTTTCTGGATGCAACTTCCTACATACATTAAAAACGTCAGTTAAGTTTTTATTCATCTGTTTTTCTGAACATCCTATCACCATTAAGTCATCCATATAAAGGAATGCCTGAGAGGGTTCTAAACCCGAGAATGATATAGTCATCATCCTCTGAAATGAATTTGGTGCTATTTTAAGACCAAATGGTAATCGCGTGAAGCGATATGAGCCATTGCTCGTTGAAAAATAACTTATGTTCCCTGAGTTTTCCTCAAGTTCTATTTGGGGGAAACCTGACATCAAGTCAAGGCCGCTTGGTCTCCAGGGATACGGTTGATAAAATCATCTATGTCAATTTAATCTTCCCGTTGCTGCAGTTGCTGCTGCTGATTAGCTGTATGTATATTATTCACAAACTGCGCCGTCATGTTTGTCAGCGTCGTAGTTGAGAAATCGCCTGTGCTACGAATGCTTCCTCTTGTTGTCTCATCATTCCAACTGCATGTGCCAAATTCACTTCTTCCGACTTTTCGTGGTCCACTAGTCTCTGCACTAGTTCTGCTCTGGAGCCTGAAACTCCCAAATTCCTTTCTCTTAGCAGATACCGCAACTGGTCTGCCTTGAGTTCCGCTATCTTCACCATCTTCTCAGAAAAATGATCGCTTCTCTCCTATTTACGTGAATCTCGTGAATTTCACCAGACGCTACACATACACACAAGCTTCTTGCATGTATACCTCCAAGTTCACACAGATTCCTGAGTACTCCGCTTTGAATCCATCAGCCACGTAGAAAAGGATGCCTTATCCGTAATTTGTAATCTATTGTCCTCTAGACCTTTGGGAACACCTATCCAATTACAAACTTCCCACGCCAACGATTCTTCAGCTGCCCCTGCTTTTCCGTGGGTTACACTGTTACTGCCTCTTACACATTACCAACTCAAGTTATCCCACTTCTGAGCTGTAAAATGACAGGATGGCTGGTTTTCCGAATGGTGGAGTGTTTTTATTGGCTTAGAGGGTAACAGTCACTAAATAAGATTCGCTTCTACAAAAACTTTACGTGCGCTTCCTTACGCGTGCCTTTTTAATCTCTCCTTTTTATTTTTCTATCGATTTCGATCATCATACTACTTAGCTATCGATTACACTATAGGATTTTGCTTAAACTAATCGTGGACAACAACCCGCTCGTTACAACAGAATGATATGGGATGCAAAGGAAAGGCTATCAAAATACAATTTAGTCGAAAATAGTTAATTAGGGACAGTTATCTTGAACGATGAAATGTCCCTAGCGTAAGAAAAGTTAAATTTGTTGCTACATGAAATTTTTCGGTCTATCGATAGTGCTCGATAGCTCAAGAAATATATAAAATGATATACATATATAAGTTTTTGAGTGTCTAATATAGGATGCCCAGCGTATACGAAAATTTGAGCAGGTGTTTGTCCAGTCGTGTCATGTTTAATTTTATGGTTGTATGTGTAAAGGATTGTTTGTATGCTTAATTTTACTTCTTCGTCATCAGATGAATTGATTTTACGGAATTTTTCATTTACTGTTTTATGTTGTCTCTCGACGTCTGCAACACCGTTTTTGGCCGTTTTGAGTTGCAATATGTTTTCTTCGGCTTCAAGCTATCGCTTTTTGAGGCGCCGAACGCGCACATAGTATAAGTCGAAAATATGAAATATGAAATGAGTATGATGTCACTGAAACATGGGGAAAAACATGTATAGGATAAGACGTCAATAAATGAAATAATAAATAAGGAAAAGGAACACAAGCACAACCAGCATTTAAATTCAAACCCAATGCGCGCGCGTGACAAGGTTCGTACGCGACGGGTCGCACTGGCCCGAAACAGATCGGCCACACTAATGCGGCCCAAATTCGGTTGGGATATGCGGGCACACTAGCCTCCGCCAAACCGCTATATAAGGCGCACCACAGCCCTCTGGAGGGCATTCAGTTCGGCCGGCGATCGGCGAAAAAACCACTAGGCGGTGGACCAACAGACCAGGATCAGCGGTAAGAAGTTCAGCAGAGCCATAGGAGACGGGTAAATGGTGTGGTAACTAACTAATCATAGTAGTCGTTGCGTAGTACGTCTTATTCTCCGGCTCGGTTCACCGGCCTGCGTGTATAATTAGTAGATATGACCGGCCTCTAAAACTCTTCTTAGTAGACCTGACCTCCAAACTCTTCTTACCTGAGTGGCCTCTCAAACTCTTTTCACTTAGAGTAGATCTGATCGGTCTCTCTCCCCCTTTATTGGTAGACCCGAACGGTCTCTTCCCCGTTGTTTCTCGTTCACAGGCGTTGGAGGAACTTCCGGCCGCCGATCTCGCTTCGAGGACAGCAGTTACCCTGAAACAACTGTGAACACATTGCTTACTTACGAATAAAGACCCGATATACAATTACTGCGTAATTCTCCCGTCTTCTCCTCTGGGACCCGGATCGGACTCTATTCCAGCAACCCCACCTGAACCAAATAAAATATCTGAGACGAATCCTGGCCATCCTTGAGCCATCCGAGCACTAACAGATCGTCACAGTGGCGCCGAACAGGTGTAGTGGTTGCAAGAGAACTGACGCCGATAGAGGAATGGATAGATACGGATATTAGCCCCGTTCGCGAAAGGAACGGATCACAGCGGAGCAGTTAAAGAGAGACTCGCAGAATTATCGTGGAAATACAAGAACAACAGGAGTCCGACACGCAATTCAGCATCAGGAGAATTAGAAACGGAGGCAGAAGAGCAAAAGGAGGAAATGAAGAAGGAAAAAGACACGAAGGTGGAACGGACCGAGTACGAAGCTGGGGTATCCGATTCCACGGTTCTAGGAACCTGTTGGAATTCCTCAGCAAGGAGGATCAGTGGGCAACCGGGTAAGGGATTCAGAAAGACCAGCTCGTGCAGACGATGACGTTTATACTAGAAGGAGCCGCAAACGATTGATGGAATACGACACCAACCAAGATCAACAGCTGGACAGATCTGACGACGGAACTCCTGGAATACTTTCTGCCACCAAGATATGATGATCAAGTGGAAACGCAGATCACACAACCTCGACAGCGGGAGTCGGAACCGGTACGGGAATATGCGATGAGCTTGCGGAAATTGATGCGGTTCACCAGGCTATCGGAGTAAGAAAAACTCGATCGGATTTACAAGAACTGTTGAAGCAAGATAAAACTGCATTCGCGCAGAACGGGATTTGAAACGCTAACACAGTTCCTCAAGTTGGCAGAAGAGGAAGAGGAGATAGAAGCCTCCGAAAGCCAAACCAGGGTCGAGCCACCTCGCCAACAGCAACTACGACCAGAAATCTGCATGCGGTGTGGCGGAACAAGGTACAGAGTTATAGACACGGGAGCGTCACGGAGTGCGATAAGCATAAGCGTGAGAGACCTGAGAAAACAGGGCAAATGGAGCGGAGAATGATGTTCGCAAGGATCCCAAAGAAGGTTCAGTGTTTTAGAGTCAGAGCGTCTGCTCAGTTAGAGTTACTTTATTCGAATGTTTCTTATGCGTTCAACTTGGGCTGAACTGACCCGTATATATAGTACTTATTATTATATACATATAGTTCCATATACATATACATATACATATACATATGCAGAAGGCATGCATATGTCATGTATGGTCTGACCACTTGAGCTGCAAAGTGCATGCTCAGCATTCCCACGCTCCGCGATCGGCTTATGTATAAGCGTTAGATCATATTACTTGAGCGCGGGAACAATTGTGTAATTGTTGGTGGTCTTTTGGGTACTTGAACGTTATGTTTATTATGACAAAGTGTCACAATGTTTTGAAGATAAGTTGTACCCATTAATTTAGTATATTTATAGGGTAGATATGCTACACCTCCCTTTTTAAAGAAATGACGTAATACATGTAGTCATTTAGTTAAATTTTTTTTCAAATGATATTGATTTTTCTTATTAATTATTAGCAATGTTTTGTCTCAAAGCCATTTCGTGTTATGACAGAATAATAAAAAAAATGTATGTTGAAAAACGTTATTTTTTGTTTTATGTTTAACTTTCTTAGAAGGAAAAATAATTTTGTTTTGATTTTTTTTTTTGTTTTTTTTTTTTTTTGTGGTTGATCACCCCTTTTCTTAAGTGAAATGAAACGTTTCATTGATTATAAATTTTTAGTCTATCCTTATGTACTTTTTGTTTCTTTTGCTTTGTATCTCTAATTACTATGTTATCTCTGTCTTCTATGGTTTCTACAGTATAAGGACCTAAATATACTGGATCTAACTTATGACCCGTTTCGTTCCTTAGTATAACTTTATCTCCTATTTTTAATTGAAAATCTGAAGTTTTCTTACCATAAAGTTGTTTTCTATAAGACTTAGCTTTTTCTAAAGTAAGTCTAGCTCGTTTATATGCTATTTCTAATCTAAATTTTATTTCCTTAGAGTAATCTTCTACATTATACAGTGGTTCTATTCTATCTGTTTTATTAAAATTTGCGAAATGCCTTGGTAATCTTCCAAAGACTAGTTCATATGGACAGTAATCATGCATGACTGATGGTGTTGTGTTGAAACAATATGTAAAATATTGTATCCAAACGTCCCAATCAGTTTTTTCTGCAGAGATGTATGAACGAATTTATTCATTGAATGTTCTTTGACTTCGTTCTATTGTCCCTAAAGTTTGGTGATGATATGCGGTAGATGTTAGGTTTTCTATCTTCATGTATTTGCACATATCTAAAATTACTTTATTTTTATACTCGGTACCCATGTCCGAAATGAACGTCTTCATTGGACCGTACTTTAGTATAAAATTTTCGAATATAGCTTTTGCGACAGTATTTTGTTTGCAACCGGTATGATTAGATACTTCGTTAAATCACATATAAGTGTGACGATGTATTCGTTGCCATATTCTGATTTCGGTGGTGGACCTACTGTGTTCACTAGCACTATATCAAAAGCATTTGTTGGGGTTTCTGTGTGAGTTATTGGATTCTTTGTATGGGTCGTTGTTTTCGACATTTGGCATTTATGACATCTACATATGTTTTCTTTTATATGACGAGTCATATTTTTCCAATAATAGTGTAATTTTATATTGCCCGTATTTTTGAAATTATCTATTGAAATGGTTTCAAAGATTTTTTCACGCGGTGCCAATTTGAGTTGGCTGATTTTTAGTATACCGGCTTGCATTTCAAGCCTTTGGAAGAACTGACCTAAATCAAAAATTCCATTGGTATATAAATCGTCAACATCAATTCTTGCAATAACTTTATTTTCTCGTTTTAGTAAACAAATAGATTCAGTTATTCGCAAGGTCACTACTTTTCGTACTTCATCATTTCTTATGACTTCGTGTACGTTGGGCTTAGATACATTTTGGATACTTTGCCTAGGCAATAGTTCCTTATTTGTTACTGTACAGTTTTTATCTTGTCTACTTTGTTGCTTGGTAGTGACTTTCAGGACCTTATGTTGCTGTCTTTGAGTTCTGTTATATTTATACGCGAGAGTGCGTCTGCTACAAAATTATCTTTCCCCTTTAGGTATTCTACAGTGAAGTCGTATTCTTCAAGCTCTAACCGCATGCGAGTTAATATAGAACTGGGATTAGTCATAGAAAATAGGTACGTTAAAGGTCTGTGGTCCGTTTTAATGGTGAAATGTTTGCCATAAATATATGGTCTAAAATGGGTAATTGCCCAATGAATTGCCGCTAGTTCTTGTTCCGTTGTACTCTTATTGCTTTCTCCTTTTGTAAATGAACGTGATGCATAAGCTATTGGGAGCTGAATTCCGTTACGGTTCTGAGTTAGAACTGCTCCGCAAGCTTGTTTACTAGCATCCGTTATAATGCAAAATTCTTTGCGAAAATCAGGATATTGTAATAATGTGGGGTGCATAAGATTTTCTTTAAAGTATTCGAATGCGTTCTGGCATTCGCTTGACCATTCAAAAGGGACATTCTTTTTACATAATCTAGTAATGTGCCGTGAATAGTCGGCGAAGTTCCTTATAAATCGACGATAATAGCTGCAGAAAGCTACAAATCGTCTTGCGCTGTCCGCATCATGAGGGACAGGATAATTTTTGATGACGTCATATTTCTTGTCATCTGGCAATACTCCTTTGTCTGTGCATTTGTGACCTAGGAATGTCACTTCGTGCATGAAAAATGAACATTTTTCTGGATGCAACTTTAAGTTATATTTCCTACATACATTAAAAACGTCAGTTAAGTTTTTAATCATGTGTTTTTCTGAACATCCTATCACCATTAAGTCATCCATATATAAGAATGCCTGAGAGGGTTCTAAACCCGAGAATAATATAGTCATCATCCTCTGAAATGAATTTGGTGCTATTTTAAGACCAAATGGTAATCGCGTGAAGCAATATGAGCCATTACTCGTTGAAAAAGATGTTATATTCCTTGAGTTTTCCTCAAGTTCTATTTGGTGGAAGCCTGGCATCAAGTCAGGGCATGAAATGTATTAAGCTTGACCTAGTTGATCTAAAATGTCATCAATTCTAGGGAGTGGAAATTTGTCACAAAGTAGTTTTTTATTTATTTAACGATAGTCAATTACTAATCGCCATTTCTTCTCTTGTGAATTTGGTAATGATTTTTTCGGCTTTTATACTCGGATACAGACGGTTCGACGATTTTGTCGCTAATTAATTTCCCTACTTGTTTTTGAATTTCTTCAATATGGCTATGCGGGCTTCTCTAGTTTTTTATATAAATGGGTTCATCATCTTTAAGTCTTAATGTTTTTTTATAAAAATTGTTTGTTGATATGGGTTCGGTTTCCAGTCCGAACATATTACTATACTGTGTGCATAATTCAGTTAATTGATTTTTGAATTGGTCTGGAAAATTTTTCTTTAGTTTTGAAAGTACTTGTTCGCTTCTATTTTCAGTGTTGGTATTATGAATGTCGTAATCTTTTAAATTTTCATATTGGATTTTGTTTACTTTGACCTATTGGTCGAAATTAGTTGTATTTGGAAGTCGAATGTATAAATGTTTGGATGCTGCTCTTGTATTTGCAACATAAATCCCATTGTGTATTTCCTGATTAGGCACAAATATGTAATCATTTACAGCAATAATGTTTATTTTCCGAATAACTTGTGATCTGGCTGGCAGAAGAACTGTATTGTTGCCAGCGATATATGTTATCGGAACATATATTGTTCAATTTAAATTTTGGGGTCTAATTATAAACCAGTCTTCACTTGGTTTGAAGTCAAGTTAACAATTGAATTTTTTTATAAAATCAATGCCTATTATTCCATCACATGGTATTGCAAAATTTGGGTCTACCAAGTGAAATTTATTATTTTTTCTGTTTGAATTTGGAAGTTATCAGAATTTACCTTCAGAAGTGAGATATCTGCACCAGTATCAATGAGAAATGTTAGTTTATTTTCAGTTGAATGATTATGGAAAGTTACGAATATATTAAGACTATAATTGATGGAATAAACTTTAACATTTATTGGTTGTCTCCTAAAGGGTTCTGTGAGTTTTCCGACGTATTTTGCGTGATTCTCACATTGCTGTTATTATTATTATTACCCTGGTAGTAGTTTCCGCGGCCTCTCCCTTGGTTTTGGCCTCTTCTACCTCCACGGTACTTAAAGTTGTTATTGTTGTTGTTATTGCTGCCTCGGTTGTAATTGTTGTGGTAGTTATTTCTTCCACGAGGTTATACCTCGGCCTCCTCTATTATTATTATTTGCACCTCGTCGATAATAGAGTACAGTGTTACTCTGACCTGTTATCTCTGTGCAACTGTTTACAAATTTGGAGATGGCATTATTCATGTTTGTGAATGTGCCTGCTTGCATGATAAGTTTTACCTTATCAACGGAGCAATTCTGTGTCATTGCTTTTACAGCTGTTGCAGTGCTGTATTTATTCGCTAAGGACTGGCTAAGACCTACACTGATATAGGCACCTTCAAGGGCCTTTGTCAGTTTCTCCACCTCTTGGGTGTATTGGCTAGCCGTTTTATTTCTCTGTTGTAGATTGAGTAGCTTGGAAGATACCACTTCTACCGATTCTCCTTTTATTGCACTTGACAGTTGTGTAATGATTGCAGCAATTGTCTGCTCATTACTTATAAGGTTTCTTACATGGCCTTTAAGTTTAGTTTTTATTAGGCTTATCGCAGTCGTTTCATGTTTCTTTAAGCTGTCTAGTAGACCTAGAGCATCCAAAAAACTTTGTAGATTTTCTGGTTTACCATCAAACTCTGGTATCAGAGATGTGGCTAGCCTAATAAAGTCTGTCACTGTCTGTGCCATTTCAGAAATTGTTATTGTTTCGGATTTAAATTCAATTCGGTCGCTTCCTTCTAGTGTTTCAATGTCACTATCGGACTCAGCGCCGCCTGATTGTACAGATTCGTCTAGTTCTTTGAACTGGTCTGGGTTGAATTCAACCAATTGACTTAGACTTTCTGGTACATCTATCAGAATATGCCTTCTTTTTCTGATATTATTTAATCTTGTGTTTAGGGATTTTATAACCCTCAAACATTTGTTATTATGTTCAGATGTGAGTCTAATTGCATATTTATTTAGTAATGTAACTATATTATTATATTCTCCTACAACAATCTCTATATGAATTTTCAAAGCTTCAAAGCTTCGAAAACATTTATAAGACTTACCTAACCTGTAGCGAAATTCGTCTATTTGTATCGCTATTTCGCTCCATTTTAAATCTGGTCTAAACGATTTGCCCTATTCATATAACGTTTTTTGATGATTTTGTTATGCTTAACATAAATTGTAAGCAGAAATTGTAGAATGAGCACTATTGTAATGATCAGCAATAAGATCCACAACGCATTTATATCGTCTGTGTGATCTATAATTTTAACGTTATTAACTACTTTGGCAGTATTGTCTTTTGCCTCACTAGAATCGCTTAGCCATCCCATTTTTAGTTTATATTCAATGAAACGTTTTTTTGAAGCAAAAAGTGAGATTTTCTATTTTGAGTTTTTCTCATTATTATTATATTATTTTCTTCTTCTAGAAAATTAAAAATAAAAACTTTTACGTCTAAGACTTAAGAATTGTTATATTTTGTCACTTAAAAATAAAAAAAAAAAATTGTCCAACCGCATTGTTAGTAAAAAGCCTAACAGATATTAGTGTTTTTTAAGCAGCGGTTTCCCGCCTCGGCTTGGAATTACCGTTTGCGTTGTTTCGCACCTTGGCGAAAGCTTGTTTTCAATGTCCTCCAGACGCTCTTTGTAGCGTTGCCGGGATGTCTCGTCTCTGGCCAACTGGGTCATTTCCTTGACCAGTCGGCGTTGCTATAGTAGCGTTACTCTTTTTCCGGAGCGTTTGTGCTTCTTTGGTTCCTTCCTTTCCTGCCTTGCCCGGTACTCAGCTATTGTGAGTGGGCGTGGTCCATCTGCAGGGTTGTGCTGCAGAGCTTATCTAACGTTGGCAAGTCCCTTTGTATCGTGGGCTGCGCGTTTAAAAATTGTGCCTCCTCTGCCATCAATTGTTGCGTGCTGTTGTTATTATTTTTGCACAAATTTTATAGGTGATTTGGTTGGCAAGGTGGCAAGGCATTTGTTGTCAGGCGGAGGCGAGACTTAGTCTCATGTCCTGATGTCCTGACGTCCTGAGGTTCTAAGGTGCTGATGTCCTGAGGTACTGACGTCCTGTCACGGTCGCCATATGATGTACGCAAGGATCCCAAAGAAGGTTCAGTGTTTTAGAGTCAGAGCGTATGCTCAGTTAGAGCTACTTTATTTGAATATTTCTTATGCGCTCAAATTGAGCTGAGCTGACCCGTATGTATAGTACTTATTATTATATACATATAGTTCCATATACATATACATATGTATGCAGAAGGCATGCATATCAGAGAACTGCAGCAAGCCACCGGCACCCTAAGTGTAACCGCTAAACACCGGGAGTCTCCGCACCCGAGTGTTTGGAGATACCCTATTTTTAGCAATGACAAACACCCGGGTGTTTTGCCACCAGGGTGTTTTTTTGTACTTGCACAAAAGCACCCGGGTGCCTGCTATGCAAAGAAGTTTAGGTTGAGTGAAGCGCAAGCAACGATCGGCCGCAGGTACTTTTTTGTATGCATAAAAATTGTATGGGTGGAAGCGAGACACGGTCCAAAAAATTTAGGGTTAATGGAAACACCCAAGAAAAAGGTCGTGCACATGTTTTTGCATTTTGATGTATCTAATGTCTTAACAAAAAACAAACTTATGTATTATTAAAAAATATATAAAAAATAAATACTATATATATTATTAAATAGTATTTATACTTAATTAACACAATCCTATTTCTATTGTGTTTTTTTATCATTTTAAAAAGAAAAATTATACATACAAAGTTAAATATGGTAATTAAATATTAAAAATTTTAACAAAGCAAATAATATAAGATATAAAAAGAAATGTATATTTCGTGTTGGTTAAATTTCTGTAATAAGAATGCATAATTCTACAGATTTTGGGCATAATATTATATATTTCGTTTTTCAGTACTTGCTGTACTTTTCTTTTTCGTATGTTACCTACCACATGCACTCAAATGTCTACCAGACACCCGGGTGTTCACCAAAACACCCGGGTGTTTACCAAAACTTGGAAGGCTACCGGGTCGTAGTAGTGACAGACCACATGGCTCTAAAGTGGTTGAATTCTATAGAAAGTCCCTCAGAAAGAGTGGCAAGATGGGCGCTCGGACTGCAGCCATTCCAATTTGAGGTGCAGTACAGGAAGGGAAAGTTAAACGCAGTAGCGGATGCGCTATCCAGGACCCCCAATCCCCAGTTGAAAACAATTGGGACAAAGATCTGGTGGGAACAGAAGTACCGGGATGTGAGAAATAACAAGAACAACGAGGAGTTTTGGAAAGAGGATGGGAGACTCTACGAAAAAGACTCTCCAAGAAGACCAACAACCCTGGAAGTTATGTGTAAAGGAGGAAGAAATACAATAGGTTCCATAACACGGCGGAAACAGGACTTCTAGGAACCTTCAAGACGATGAACAGGGTGAAAGACCAATACTTTTGGTAACGACTCGCGAGAGACGTAAAGAAATTCGTAAAAGGGTGCCTGTGTTGTCAACAATACAAAATTTCGCAACAGAAAGGACCAGGAAATATGCTGATGAGGATTGCGGAAGCACCCTTCGAGACAATGGTAGTCTTTGTGGACAAATTTTCGAAGTGGGTAGATTTCGAAGCAATTCGGAATGCGACTGCAGAGGCATTCTTACGCGTCTTTCGGGAACGGGCGGGGAACAGTTCATAGGGCGTAAAACAAGAAAGGCCATACACACCCCAAGAGAATCCAACAGAACAGACAAACAGAACAATGAAAACGATGATCGGAACAAACCGCATGGGACGAACAGGTGCCAAAACTGAGGTTGGCGTACAATAGCAGCACCTCAGAATCAACGAAATTCAGTCCTGCACAACTCGTATTTGGTAGGGAGCTTAGACTTCCAAATACGCTATTTGACACAAAGATATACGAAGAAGGACGCCGAAGAGCAGTAAAAACACCACTATAGTTTGCGGAAAAGAAAGTGGAAACCGGCCGTCGGGGATCTTATCTGGTGCAAGACGCATTTCTTTTCGAAGGCAGCGGACAAATTCATCATATATCAATATGTCCCCGATAAATGCCCGTTTTGTGTATATGTCCCCGATAAATGCCCGTTTTGTGTTCCATGTTTTTTGATCCTTTGCTTGGATGAATTTGTCCGCTGCCTTCGAAAAGACAGGACGCAACCCAATACTAGTCAACACTCAGTAGGCAACACTAAGTTTATTAACAAACCAACCCTAATGCATGCACAACTTAACACTAAGCAAAATAAACACTATACACTGTATATATTACACAACACTAAAAACGCTTTACAACACTAAAAAGCAGACACAACAATAAAAATAACGACGTCAATACAATTCTTTTACAGCGCAAAAAAAAAGATGCAAAAACTACAGGAAAGTGTGCGAAAGTTTCGAGAGACGCACCAAAAGATTGCGGCCGCCACTAGCAGGGCCAAGCTAGTGGAGGCAACAGAGACGCCAAGACGACGACGGCAAGAACGTCGGGCGGAGAACAGAAGGTTGCGCACACGCCGCAGGGGAGAACAAGCTCAAGGATGCCGCAGCCCAACAACCGGGTGGAAACTATGCAGCCATCGTAATTTTATGCAGCCTTTAGTAATTTGCGTTTATCTAACTGATTAAAAATGCGCATAAATGCTTTCTATCCAGTCCTTTGTTTTAATTTGCTCAAGCGAACTTATAATAAATATCAATGCAACTGATGTAATGTTTTCCCTCAGATGAATAAATATCCATAAATAAATTTGTCTCGGCAATGTTCAGGATTAGGTGTGATTTGAAAAAGCATTTTGGTGTTTCTATGTTTTGTTTTAGCCAAATTGCATATGGTGCATTCGCTTATTAAAATCTGAATTAGTAGTTGGCTATTGGGAAAAAATAATTGTTTCTTTAAATAATTTTGTAATTTTCTGTATACCTGTATGTAAAAGTCTTTCATGTGATAGATGTATAATTTCGTTGAACTAGGCGTATTAACTAACATTCTTTAACAGAAATAGACAATTCACTGTCTATTTACCTACACTTTAGTGTAGGTGGTTTTAATAATTTCTCCGTGTGGTTTTTGAATAATTTCAAAATCTACATCGCTCTACATCAAGTAACATTTGTTTGGCCTTTTCGAGTGTCATTACATTATATTGAATTGTGGTAATGAAGTTACAAAATATTGTTGAATGCGGTCCTTTTTTTTTATCGGACTTAACAAAAATTATTTGGTTTTTGAAATAACTTATTGGTGTTTCGGATAAATGAATAAGGTTGCTATTGTCTTCTTTTGCACTATGTTGAGTAACTTCACTACGATGGTTTTCTTCAATTTCAATTCCCGATCCTAATTCCCTTCCTAATTTACCAAGGATTTCGTTCATGTTTGGTATTGAATATCCGTAAGAGATAGTTATTTCATTGAGTTTCTTATAATCAATTACATAATTCATTAATTTTCCCAGAAGCATCAGTTTTTTTTTGGACTACCCATAATAGGACGTTTGTTTGACGAATTACTTTCCCTAATTAATCCCTGATTCCTTTCCTGAATTTGGTTTTCGACTTTAATTTCGTGCGTTTGAGCAAGTGGGTACAGTTTTGAATAAACTGGGCAGGTATGTGTTGTATTTAGTATGTGTTTAATGGTATTTGTAAATGTTAATTTATCTACTTCTTTATATTGAAGATTTTTAAATTTATTTAATAAACCTTTTAACTTTAAGGTTTTCTCCTGATTTAGGTAATCTAATCGAAACAGCGAAAAATTAATTTCTTGTATTCAATCCTGGCCTGTATTTTAAATTGGTTCTAGTTTCTTTTGAATATACATATTTTGGGCTGTTCCCGATTCTGAAGTAATTATATGAATTCTGAATACTTATATTTTTTGTCAAGAGGATTAACTATGCTATTTTTGTAATTTATAAATGCTTGTGCATTTTTCAACAATTTACTGCCAATGGTAATTATTAGAAAAACTGTGTACTATTGTTGGGCATGATTATCAAACTCATCAACGCCAGTTGATGTTGAAACTTCACATCTTGTATTTAGAATAGGAAGACAAAATATATTTTTGTTAATCATATTTATCGTGGATCCTGTGTCTATAAGGCATTTGTATGTGTAACCTTTTTATGGTATTTCTATATATTCGTGATGTCCGGGGCTGTTAACCGAAAATTTTCGTTTGGATTTGGTTCGTCATTAATTTGGACGGGTTGTACATATTTTTGGTCTTCATTAACGAACCCATGGTATTGATTGAGGTCATAGTACTGGTGTTCATAACAATTTGGTTGATACTGTTCGTATTCGTGCGCGTCTTGAAATCTCGATTCGTCAATCGACATTTTGGTTTGTTCGCTGTCCGATGGTCTTAGTCGTTTGGTAATTGGATAGTAAGTATTATTAGATGTGGAGGGTTGTTGTAGTTGGGGGTATGTATTTCCCCTAAAATGTGCTGTTTGAGGATTTTGGAATGTTGTGGAAAAGGACTTTTAAGAATACTTGGCTGTTCATGTATGGGTTGGGTCTGAAATAATTTTGATTGAATTAGGTTGATTTTTAGGCAACTGCAGTGTATAGGTGGGTCTAAATGGTTGCATGTAATGATTAAAATTCGTAATCAAGATTTGACAGATTACCTTTATAAGGTGTCTCCCTGAGTAGGGAGAGTTCTCTCCAGTAGCTTGTAGTTCGGTGTTTGGGGCTTAAATTCTGCGATTAGTCTCTCTTTGAGGGTAGTACAATCTTCGGCGTTCGGAAGCCCCAAAGATCGTGTTACGTGTCCGTCCAAGTTTCTTTCGATTGCTCCAACTAAAATCCTCTCTTCTCTCACATCGTTAGTTTGGTAAAATGAAACCACGTAGTCCACTCTGCTTCTGAAGGTGTAGAAGGTTTTTGGGTTACCCTTAAATGGCATTATGCCTTTTAGATCCCGACGGGCCTCAGCAAGGTAGATATCGTTCAGCACCACTATTAGGGGCGCGGCACTAATTGGTTGTGCCATTGTTATTGTAGATTTTTTAGGCGATACATTATTGACATAAAGAAAACGCGTCGGTCTGTTTGTGTGTTTCATAGTGTTTCATAGCCCAAGAAATATATTAAATTATATATTTTTGTAGCGGTGTTATATATTTATTTGTCCGCTTGAATTCTGCTGTTCAAAGAGAATACTTTTGAGTAGGCCAACATTTTTTTAGCATATCGATAGAAATTGGAAGGACAAATAATAAAATAAAAATATTTCAAAGGTGTGAGCGTGACAGTTTTGGACGGTTTGGAGCTAGTTAGGGCGTGGCAAATTTAAAAACCATTTTGCAGTTAAGCTGCATGCTTAATCTCAACATTTTAGCTTTTAATGTTCCTGAGATCAAGGCGTTCATACGGACATGGCCAGATCGAATCGGCCATTGATCCTGACCAGGAATATATATAAATTATATGGTCGGTAACGGTTTCTTGTACAAGTCACATGCATTTTAACGAATATAGTATACGCTTTTAATCTATGATTAACGGGTATAGTTCCTCTACTATCGAATAGAAGTAGGAACTTCCAAATTACGCGAGACCAAAGTATTTTTGACATTGTATGACCCCAAAAAGGCTAATAATAAGAAAATAAAAAAAAAGCCGACACATTTTTAAAAAAGCTATAGAATTAAAATGCCATTAAGGATTACACTACTTTAGAGGCCAAAAAAAGGTATTTTCTTTTTGCAGTTGTAGTGATATGGAGACAATTCTTTTAGTATCCATATTATATTTATTTAGAGTGATGTTATGTAATAAAAAAAATTTTTTTTGCAAAAATAAAAATTGTATTTTTATAAATTTTACATGGATCTTGTAAGTCATATCGCCGCTGACATCATAATTTGTGTAAGTGATGCTGACCTCAATTTTAGTCTAAAATCGGTTCAGTGGTTTTTTGGTTTCACTTACACAAATGTGAAAAACATGGTTTCGAGAAAATTGCGTTTAAAGTTTGCGGTAATGGAAAGACTGGCTCAGCGCCAGTAATTTCCGGAAGGCATCTATTCAACAACTTTAGCTTACTAAACTATACCTTACCTATTGTTCAAAACAATAAAAAAAATATTTTTTTAAGTGTCTAAAATTATTTTCCTTGATGTACCTGACGCAAGTTGTGAGGAGTTGAAACTGATGGCATGAGGAGGGCCTGCTGTTGCCAGTTACACAACGAGTCAACGCTTAGTAACGGCAGTGCGAAACCTAGAGAAAGAGAGTTTGGAGCCTCTGGAAGTTGAGAAATAGATTGTGGAGACTATGAACGTATAGGAAAGAGAGTTTGGAGAGTCAGGTGCTTTAAAGGCGAATAACGGGACAAGTCGGACTTTGGACCGGGCCAACTGTTAAATCGTGGACTTTGGAATCCGGAGACTGGAGACCAAAGGAATGAACCGTTAAAGGGGGCCTATAAAAGCGCGCCAAACGCTGGAAGCGGGACAGTCGACGAGAACAAGTGTACCAGTCAACAGCGAAAGAACGAAGTCAACAGAGGAGCCACAGCAGTGGTAGTCAACAGGCGAAGCCACCAGGCGAAGCCAACAGGCGAAGCCAACAGGCGAAGCCAACAGGCGAAGCCAATCCAAGGAGGGCACAGAAAAGCGGCAGGGATTGTGGTGCGATCCGAACAGGCGTGGTACCGGCGCCACCAGTCCGAACCAGACGTGGGGTTGACGTGTTGCGTTTGCCTTGGGGATCACAGCCATTAGCGGCCGTGAGTCTTCATAAGACAACAACTCTCATCCCAAGTGACGAGCGCCCAACAACGAAGGTCCGCGCCACTCAGGACGACGAGAGCGGCGAGAACGAGGCCGTTGGACAATCCATCCAGCACTACGCCCGGATAACCAGATTTCATTGTAAGTCCCAGCACTAATAAAGACCCAAGAACGAAATCTGCAAATGTTATTACTGGTAACCGGGTGAACAAGTTATTCTATAAATTTTGTGGGAAGAGCGCACAAAATCTACTGAGCTAGCCCCACGTATTCCGTAGCGAGCAGACCAAGCAAATCAGTTCGTTACATCTGGCGCCCAAATAACGTGATTATCCCGGCAGTAGACACAAATAAAGCAGTATGGGTAGAAGTTGGATCTACCGTCTTAAAAAGGAAGATTTCGCATACGTCGCACAGAGGTTGCGCATATCACTGATCGGAAAGACAGAGGACATGGCCCTAAAGGAGTACTACGCAGAGACGGAAAACGACCCAAAGTTCGCAGCAGTCTGGACAGAATTGAAGGCGGCATATCCAGACAGACCAGGTCCAAGCGTAAAGCTGAAAAACCCCGAGGGTGCAATTCTGAGCATGGAGGAGATGCTGCGGGAACGTCAACGAAGAGAGACGAGCAGGGAAAGGAGGCCAAGTCCAGAAAGACCCAGGCCCAGCCAGGAGGTCTACGCAAATATAGCGAAGCAAGTCAGGGAAAGGTCTTTTGGTTTTGACGGAGAAGAAAAACCTCGAATTTCAGGAGCCACGTATGGTTTGGACCTGGACATGATTAATTAATTAATGCAGGGAAAGGCTCTGAAGTGGTACATATCAAACAACAAGCACTGGATGACTTGGGCCGAGTTCATAGACAGTTTCCAGACATACTTCCTGCCCAGGGGATACTTTACGAAGCTCGCGGACAAGGTGAGGCAAAGAAAGCAAGGCTTCAGGGAGGCATTCAAGGACTAAATGGTCGAGATGCAGACCCTGATAAGACCCCTTGGGTATGGGAAGAAGGAAACGCTGGAGCTCATCAAGGAGAACTGCACGCCAGACCTCCGAATAGTGGACAACCTAGAGGCCCTCATGATCGTGGCAGATGAGTACGAGGAATTGCACAGGGAACGGAAAGCCTTTGCGGAAGAACATAAATTCAGCCGCAACAAAGCCCCTGCCGCAACGCACGTCACGTGTAGATGGTGTGAGGACTCAGGAGAGCTAGGCACGCAGTCCCAGGAGCAGTGGGCGCAATATACCCCGGGTCAGTCTAGGCGTCAAAACACAACCCTATGCCGTCAGAGAAACCACCCAGAGACACACTGGAACGATTCTTGCGGGCAACTCGGGTCAGAACCCAATCCATGTTGCCAATCCGCAAGAAGCTTATCGCAGGTGCGGTGGACACGACCATTGGGCAAGAGGCTGCCGAAAACAGAGGCTGGATGTGCGGGAAATACGAAGTACGGAATGCTGCCAGGCAACGGGAAATGGCCAGCTATCTCTGCCGCAGAGAGGCGAGCCGGGGTCCCAAGGTGCCGCCTCTCCAAACTAACTGGCAAATTAATCGAAGAGGAGCAGCAGTTATCCGCAGCGGTAACGGTCGGTGGGGACACATACAAGGCCACGATCGACACCGGGGCAACAGCAAGCTTCATAAGCGAAGAGCTGGCGGACAAGCTGGCTCCCCATGGAGCGATTATAAGGATACGACGGCAAGTTAGGCTGGCAGATGGAAGGTGCGGCGAAATCAACGCAAAGCTCGAAATAGGTGTGGAGTTCGGCATCAGGCGACTTGGCATGAGCACGCTGGAGCTGATGGTGCTGGGGTGAAATTTCCTCACGCAAGTCGGGGCAGAGATCAGGTGCGCCGGTCATGAAATCCAGATACCGGCCAGAGGCAAACACAACGGGTGGCTCGAGGAGAAGTTGTCGGTAGCAGTAGTTTAAAAGGACGGCGAAGAGGACGACATGAACAAATTCCTGGAAACAGAGCTCGCGGAGTTTAACTCCATGACCGGAACATCTAGTATAGCCGAGCACACGATAACCATGAAGGATGATAAACCAATTAAGCAGAGATACTACCCCAAGAGTCCAAAGATTTAAGGGGAGATCAATGCAATGGTGGACGAACTGCTGGAGATGGGAATGATAGAGCATTCAAGGAGCCCGTACAGGTCCCCCATAGTCATGGTGGAAAAGAAAACGGGAAAATGGAGACTATGCGTGGAATTCAGGCAGATAAACGCAAAATCCATCCTACCCGATGCCACGGATAAACTACATCCTCGAGGCGCGCTTCATAAGCAGTCTGGACCTAAAGGATGGGTATTGGCAAATACCGTTGGAGGAGTCAAGCCGGGCCTTCATGGCTTTCACGGACCCAGGGAAATGGCTGTTCCAATGGAGATGCCGTTTGGACTACACTCCGCGTCGGCCACATTTCAACGGGCCCTGGATCAGGTGATTTTACCGGAAATTGGTTTTCCGTCGTTTGAAGAACGCGAACCTAAAAATAAACCCGGAGAAATGACAGTTCTTCAGGCAAGAGATAGGCACGGACCCAGAGAAGGTAGCGGCCATAGCCCAGCTAGAAACACCGTCATCGATCCGCGAGCTGAGGCAATACCTTGGAGTCGCATCTTGGTACCGACGTTTCGTGCCTGACTTCGCCCGCATTGTAAGGCAACTCAACGAACTCCTCCGCAAGGGTACCAAGTGGACATGGTCATAGCACCACCAGCAAGCCTTCGATGAGGTAAAAGCCAGATTGGTTTCAGACCCAGTCTTGGTGTGCCCCGACTTCGGGAAAATGTTCATCCTGCAAACGGACGCCAGTGACTACGGGATTGGCGCGATCCTCACACAGGACACAAAAGATGGCGAAAAGGTCATTTCATACTCCAGCCGGACCCTAAACGGAGCCGAGAAGAACTACTCAACAACAGAGAAGGAGTGCTTGGCAATTGTGTGGGCTATTCGGAAGCTAAAGCCGTACCTTGAGGGCTACCACTTTAGGGTAGTGACGGATCATATGGCACTGAAGTGGCTGAACAGCATAGAAAGCCCTTCGGGAAGAATTGCCAGATGGGCGTTGGAGCTGCAGCAGTATGACTTCGAGGTAGCATATAGGAAAGGCCAGTTGAACGTGGTAGCAGATGCGTTATCGAGGCAGCCACTGCCAGACAGGTCTCAGCAGAACCCGAAATACTGAGAAGAACGCAGGACACAGAGGCCGAATCAGAACGCAGCTGGATCACGGAAATGCAAGAGAAGATGAAGGCACATCCTCAAAAGTTCCCAGACTACGTATGGGATGGTAGCAGGGAATGAAGATGTAGTGACCTGGAAGCTATGTGTTCCGCGGCAGCTGAGGAACACTGTCCTGCGCGAAAACCACGATTCCCCAGCAGCCGATCATGTAGGCAGTCGGAAGACGATTGCACGGCTTGCAACCCGGTACTACAGGCCAGGAACGCAGAGAGACGCAAGGAAGGATGTTGACACAGATCCCGGAAGAGCCCTTGGCGACAGTGTCCGCCGATTTCGTCCGACCACTACCAAGATCGAAGCATGGTAGTGATCGACAGGTTTTCAAAGTGGACGGAATTGGCGCAGGAGAATCTGACGGAGAGAGCCAACCGCACTGTTAAGACATTGATAGCGCACAGAACCAAAGAAATTGGGATTAAAGATGACCCAAAATCATGCTAGCTGTAAATTCCAGTGTGTCAGATTCCACAGGCTACTCACCGGCATTTTTGACACAGGGCCGCGAGCCAAGACTACCGAACGCACTCTATGACAGAGAAACGCTAGGTACAGAGTCACCGAAAGGAAACGCTAAGAAGATGAAAGAGGTCTTCGAGATTGTGCGGAGGAACCTAAAGAGGGTGTCCCAGGACCAGGCAAGGCATTACAACCTGCGGAGAAGGCAGTGGAACCCAAGGATTGGTGATCCGGGATCCTGCCTCAACAACCACCGGACCAAGGAACCCACATACTCCAGAGGAAAGGGGAGGGGCGGTACAGCAGTACCGCAAGGCACGACAAATAAGGCTGCAGGGAAGAAGGGCAAAGATTAACAAGGATGAAACGTTTTGTTTATATTCCAATTTACCGCCAAAATTTTGTTTATAGTCATCAAAGCTTAGGGAGTGGGGCGCCTCGATCACAAGGCGGTCGATCGGCACTCGATAGTGTCAATTGATGGGCAGAAATATCGGAACAAACAGCACATGACGGGTCACACAATAAAAACAGTATGGTTTTCGGGTGGCAACGCCGCACCAACAAAAGTTATCGACAACAATCGATCGACGGGCAGTAGTGTGACCAGATGACGAGAACACGAGAAATGCGGAATGTGGGTGATAAAAGAAGTAGCGTCACAGAAATTCAAATGGGCGGCAAAATTTGAAAAGGCTGAACGAGGAACATACTGGATGGAGATCGGCGCTGTGGAACCCGAGATGTAGCTGTGAGCGTCAATGGGATCTCAGGAGTGTTCCGCGGTAATTGCAAGGCCGGATTTGAATTTTTCCGAAGAAAGGGGGAGATGTGAGGAGAAAACTCCACACAAATGTGGATGGTGATCGCATGAGGACTCTGAGCTGGAGAAAGAGACTTTGGAGACTCTGAACGTATAGGAAAGAGAGTTTGGAGAGTCAAGCGGTTTAAAGGCGAATAACGGGACAAGTCGAACTTTGGACCGGGCCAACGGTAAAATCTTGGGTTGACGTGTTGCTGTTCCACAGGCGTTTGCCTTGGGGATCACAGCCGTTAGCTGCCGTGAGTCTGTGTAAGACAAAAACTCTAAGCACAAGTGACGAGCGCCCAACTACGAAGGTCCGCGACGAGTGCGGCGAGACAGCGGCACGATTAATCGATTATAGGGCTTCTTTCGTGGCTAATAGCGTACCCTTATGTTCTAAATTCTCGAGCCATGCTGTTCGGAATGTCGAAATGGTTATCCAGTCTGATGGGGATTTAAAAGATTCTAAAACTTCGTCTGCCTGACCTGTAATTTTTTTTGTGTCTTGAGTGTGAGAAAATTTACCTACAGGGTTCCTGCAAATGGAAAGCGCTAGGGATAGCCGACAACTCAGAGAAAACTTTATAATTGAGTGCAGTCTATTTTTGACCTTTTTTGGGACGACCACGAATTTTGTGGGGACCCAGAGTATATACGGAAAATTGATCAAATAAATAAAAAACAAAAACAATATTGACCGAAACCTTCACTAAAGCCTTTAAGGAGCTTTTAAAAGTGCAGTGTTGAACAGCTGATTGCGAGAAGGAAATTCGCGCCAAATTATTTGCCTACTATGTTACTAAGTTAGTTGCCTACTAAGTTATGTTTCAGACTACGGTTATTCCGCAATCAACAACAATAATCTGGAATCGAAAAACACAGAAAAGATTGACAAAATAGTCAATTTTGAATTATTCATTAAAAGAGTGTAACAGACAACTAGACCGATTTATTTCCAAACATACTAAGTGGATGGCGTCTAAGATAACAATTCTTGCTAGTGATTTTGAAAACTCCAAGACACCACAGCAAATAGGACGCCGAAACTTATCTTACCAAAATGCAGGAGCAAGATTACTTACACGTATATTATATTTATAATATTTAAAAAAAGCAATACAATTTCGTTGACTCCTGAGTCATACCAGTAGTTTCAAGTCTGTAGCTTAATTTTTAGATTTATTCCAATAAAATCGAATTCTGGACCACAGCGCGCTGTGTCAACATTGCCTGATTTTATATATAGCATTTTATTTTCAGTTTTAATCGCCATTGGGAGAAGGGAATGCACACAAAAACGAAGGTAAAAGCAGATAATGAAGCGCGAGGCACTTTTATGGTTTATTGCGTTTCTGTTCCATTTTTGTTTCCTTTTTTTTCTTTTCAACTTTATTTTCTTATTTCTTTATAAATTAAGCATTATGAAGCATTAAGTATTTTCTAGAAATTTAGAGACGGCTTTCAGATTTGGGTTTGTATTTTGCATATAAGTAGATCGTAATATTTATAAATATTTAATTTTGATTTTGTTTGGTTAACTAAATTTTCGTTTTTCTTTATTAACAGCATTTAGCAAGCATAATACAGTCTATATATTGTAGATGTTTGCCTTTCCTCTTCCAGGACATATCAACAAGGCTACTGATACTGAAATTTGTATACTTATAATTCATTATCTCTTCCGCCTCCCTATCAGCAATAAATTCAATCCAAAATTTAAATAATAACAGTTCTTACCCCAAAAAAATACGATTACTAATAACGCAACATGCTCCCAAAATTAAAGTAATGTGGGTTCCTGGCCATTCTGGAATAAAAGGAAATGAAATAGCCAATCAAGCTGCAAAATCAGCAAGCAATACGCACTTATCGTCACCCCAAACATAAATAACACAAATATAAAAAGACATCTGGAAGGTGAACTGGCGACAAAACAAAAAGAAAATATTATAAACTGTAGTCTATGGTACCAATTAATTAATTCGAATAACTCACACACCTGCGATTACCTTAAGCAATCCCACTAAAATTTGACCAGACTTGACCAAATAAACATAATAATACGACTTCGACTAGGACACACAAATATAACCCACCAACTCTACCTAAATCAAAGTTCAATACCAATTGGTTCATTTTGCCAAGGTGATATTTCAATAAGCCATATATTGAATTTACGCTCATCCCTCCTACAAACCAAACAAGCCATAATAAGCAACGCCAACCCTCTAGACCTTCTAAGCAATCTCAACCCAGATAACATACAAAAAATCATACTATTCCTAAAAAAAAAAACAGAATTATACAACAAAATCTGAAAATAAAAAGACAAATTTACATAACAAGACCGCAAATATTTAGCCAATTGTATACCAACATAGCCATAGGCCTTGCAGCTAGTGATATACCATTTAAGTATGTTTAGTTTTGTAAACTACTCTATCTATTATAATAAACAAATAAATAAATATATATACAGTAGAATCCGGTTATAACGACTCCGCTTATAGCGTCAGTCCGGTTATTGCGACGGAAACTGGATGCTTGGTTGGTCCTCTTACAAAGTATATGAAAGGACCTCCGGTTAGTACGTCTCCGCTTTTAGCGACAAACCGCTTATACCAACGCGATTTTTCATAATGCAACTATCAGTGACCGACGTCACAAAAATGTTTACAGCGTGCGTGTGCAGACCACATGCCTATACTCCATGAGATGTCCCGTTACATTTCTACTTTTTTCTGCTTTTTTATTAAAACCACGTTATTTAATTAAATTTATTAAATTTTTTGTTTGATTAAAAAATTAATTTGTTTTATATTAAAACATATTACGAACATGGCAACCATAAAATAAACAAAAAAAAATTTTTTTTTCCACCTTTTGGTTAGTGCCAACTGCTCTGAATTCTGTTTAATTACGAACTAAATACAAATCCAATTTATTAAGGCCGCCAAGTCTTCGGTTGGAGGCAGCGGACCCAGCAGAGCCCTTAGTCAGCGCCTCGTGCCGTCTGGAGCTTCATGCCTTCGACCGTCACCCAGCATTACGCTTACCCTTTCGCTAAAGCGAAATGCGTTACTGGGCTGGCTTAGCGTTGTCGATGTTATTGTTGGCGCATCCGGTCTTGGATGGCATTTCGGCGGGTCGTTGCCTCTGACTTGCTCGTGTTAACTCTTGTCTTAAGATGAAGTCGTCCCCGGATTCAATTGTCTTAGACGGTTGTTCAGAGGGTAGATAAGAAAGATGATGACCAGGGTTATTGAGGCTGTGGAGGAGACAGCAAAAGATCCAGGTGTTGCCTGATGGCAGTCGGGATTGAAGATGGTTTGTGGTGCAGATTTTTAACGCTCATTCCGTGAGTTGATGACAGACTAAGGCGATCTAGATGTCTCACAACGTTTTTTGAGCAATGGCTGAAACTGCGGCTTTCTTCTTTGATGTTCCGATATTGTTGACGTAAAGGGTGCCGTTTATTTTAATTTTTTTCGGTAAATAATACCAGGTTTTTTTTTTTTTGTAATTCCTTCTATTCCTCTCGGGAACTTAGGGCTTCTACGAGAGCTGAATTTCTCGTATTAGTTACAGTAATCGTTGTAAGTTTTTCGACTGATCTGGTGATTGGCCAGATGCGGCTTATCCCAGTGGTGGGGCTGCCACCTGTCGCCATCGGGAATTGGCATCTACGGATTGTGTTGTTATTCGTAGAAAAGCGAACAGTCTGGTAACGCCCTCGCCCTGCTGGGTGTTGTTGCTGTTCGCAGAAAAACACAGGGTGCGCTTGGTACTATGTGGGTGCCCCCGTTTTTGTCTCCCATGTAGTGAGGAGGAGGGTGGGGCGTTGGGGCAAGTGGAAGTTGCCGAAAGTTGATGTCATAGGCATTTTTTATGTGGAAGAATACTTTCTAAGAGTTAGAAAAGCATTTCAGAGAGGAAGTTTTTGTATGGCCATGCTCTCGTCATGGGTGGGGTTTGAACCCACGACCCCGTGGTTAGCCGGTAGTTGCGCTATCCACTACACCATAAGAAGAGTCTCTATTCGTGTCAAGTCCGTTTCAAGTATCCGTCTCATGTGCTTCTTCACGAAGGAGTCCAAGTCCGAGTTTCGTCTCGTCCGTGTAAGTCTCGTACGATGTAACGTTCGTTGTCTGTCCCATGTAACCGTACTCGTCCCATAAAGAAATGTCTCCGTCCATTATTGGTATGTGGTTAGCGTGTGAGTATTCGTTTAGTTTTATGGTCCAGGAGGGAGTTGTCAGTACGACTAACGGGAGTAGCAAGTTTCCTTACCTACATAAGTGCGAAAAATATAAAATATAGAGAGTAACAAACGTTACTAAAGTATAAAAAGGTGATAATATAAAAAAATTTATAAAAAATATAAAATTGGGAACCCTCCTACCGAAGGTTGTCCTTATGGACCACCCTCCCTTTAATAAGCACTGTCGTGCCCAGATCAGCCTCAATGACCTCTTCTGAGCAGAGCGGCGTTAATTTGGTACCCAGTCGTCTCTTGGTTTTAAACCATACCTTTTCGCCTACTTGTTACTGCTTATTGCCTTTGTGTGCATATTCAGGATCAATAGCCGAGTCGATCTGGCTATGTCCGTTTGTCCGTCCGTATGAACGCTGAGATCTCAGGAACTACAAAAGCTTAAAAGTTGAGATTAAACATAAAGACTCCAGGGACATAGACGTAGCGCAAGATTGTCGATTCATGTTGCCACGCCTACTCTAACTCTACTCTATTAGTGTTTTAAATTTGTATCGATTTGCTAAAATACTTTTTGCCACGCCCACAAACCGCCACACACAAACGCAAAAACGCCCACAAACTGCCCAATGCTGCCACGCCCACAATTTGGAAAAATGTTTTGATATTATTTATTTTTGTATTGATCTTGTAAATTTCTATCGATTTGCCAAAAAACTTTTTGCCGACCCCCTCTGACGCCCTCAAACACCCGCTCTTTCACTAGCTGGGTAAAGGGTATCAGATAGTCGGGGAACTCGACTATAGCGTTCTCTCTGGTTTGTTATTAGATTTATTTTCAAGCAACAGTAATTTTTGTTGCTCAATAGTTACTAATTCTTCCGATGCAGTTATCTTCTTTTGCTTTTATTTCGGTTGCAAAATCGATTCATCTTCACATAGCTCTCGAAATTCTTAAGTGATGGTCTCATCTAGAGACACTTCTGATGAAAATCCTGGAGAAGCAAAATTGTGATGAAGCGTCAAAACTTCCAACCAATTTTCGGAGTTTCATTTGGTCTTTTAAAAAGAGAAAACTACTTAAAGAAGAAGTATAATGGTGGTAAGCATCCTCTGAAACTCCAGGGTCTCCAGATTTTGGAACAGGAATTTTTCCATTCGTTGCAAAATTGGTCACGGATGTTCTTCCATTTTTTTTTTAAAGCCTTTTGAAATAAAAATTGTATTAATTATTTCAACTGATGTCAAAAATTTACAGATTTATAGCTACTTGACCATCTTTCTCATCAGAGATATAAATGCAAGCAACGAATATTTTAACAGTAGACTTTCCATAGCTCGAAGATGTATTTAATGTGATATTGGTATCATATCATCCAAATGAAAGCCTATTGAGACAGACCCCAATTTTGTTGATATAATTGTGAAAAGTATATGTATTTTGCATAATAAAATCATTGACCTGGAAGGGCCTTATGATATTTAAATAGAAAAACACTTAAGTCATAAAAAACCATGTGTTTTACAATTTTTTGTTATGCTTTAGGTCTATTCAGGCATGCTATCGAAATGTTTCGTTTCTCATCGCTTCTTGCTGCTCAAACGCCTGTTTTATTTTATTTGTCGAAATCAAACAACGTGAAAAATGCCTTTTATGTTTGCAATTGCTTGCTTTAAAGCCAAGAAAAGGCAGAAATTGAAGGGCTTAAGAAAATCTAGAGCTGCCACCTTTTTCTCAGTTTTAATTCCGACGTTCGCAATCAATTTTTTACTGTACTTTGACCATTTAAGTAATTAAATCAAAAAACATTTTTTACAAAGAACACGTATCGTAAGAATTTTTCGATGTGTAAAACGGGCACTTTTGTCTTGCCGAAATTCTTATTTTATATCAAATCAGATCTTATTTACTAAGGCAAGAAAATAGTTTATTCAGTGGTCTATCGATGTTTATTCCTCATCACCACAAAATAAGTCTGCCACTTAGTTATTTAATAAAAAAAAATTTTCTGACCCCACCTCATATTTGACAAACAAAACAACAACAATTTACGATTTGGTAAGGGGTCGATAAGTACGTCGTCAAAAGCTATCGCGAAGGTTGCCATACTGTTGGTGAAACAAAACAGGGAGATACAAATACTAATCAAATATAAAATAATTTATTACTTAATTTCAAGAAGGGCCAACAAAATTTTTTGTAAATAATGCTATTTTATTTACGATTTGTAAAACGGGCACTTTTGCCTGGTTATCGCGAAGGTGCCATACTATTGGTGCAACGAAACAGGCACGTAAAAATACTTATACTTATAATTTAAATACTTAAATGCTCAAAGTGCATTAAAAATGTAATTGTGAACAACGGAATTAAAACTGTGAAAAAGGTGGCAGCTCTAGATATCTCAATGTCGCCCTTCTCCTGGCTTCAAAACAAGCAATTGCTAATATAAAAGGCATTTTTCACGTTGTTTGATTCTGACAAAAAAAATAAAACAGGTGCTTGGGCAGCAAGAAGCGAACGGAAACGAAACATATCGATAAGAAACGAAAGGAATTCATTTCATTTCTCGTACCATGATGCAATACCGTTTGCTAATTTTAGTAAATTGGAATGTTGATTTGGCTATGTGAGAAAAGGGTATAACTACACTACATTTTATTTTATCTGTTTCACGCATAAGAGTAATTATATGCCAAAGCAACTCTGAATTCTCCATGTGGTGTGGTGTATAGTTTAGTTTCCTTCTTTTGGATTTCTTCCGTGCTGTAAGTTGGTTGTGTACTGTGCTCTCCAAATTTTTTTTTTTTTTTGTGAATGGTTTTTCTCGCTCTTTAAAGAAATAGTTTCTAGAGTAATCTAATTTTTTTTCGGTCTTTAGTATATCATGAAATATTGGTCATATGATGATAATTTCCGTGCACCACTCTGAGTTTAGTGTTGATTATGGTTATCTGATGCATTATTTGCTCGTATATATATTTATGTTGCTATGTAACATTGATACGTATAATTATCTGTTCTAGATATTAAAATGCACTTTGCGATCTTATTTGTGCAGTTTAAGAAGTTGATAGACCGATGATGTGACAGTTATTAAATAACTAATAAATTTGTTACTAGGTCTATCGAATTACAGAGATGGGGGCTTATCGGTACATGCAGGAACTTTATAGGAAGAAGCAGAGCGATGTGATGCGGTACTTGCTACGTATTCGCGTTTGGCAATACCGTCAACTAACAAAATTGCATCGTTCTCCAAGACCTACTCGCCCGGATAAGGCACGACGTTTAGGATACCGAGCAAAGCAGGGATTCGTGATTTACAGAATCCGTGTACGCCGCGGAGGTCGTAAGCGTCCTGTTCCCAAAGGATGCACTTACGGCAAGCCGAAGAGTCATGGTGTAAACCAATTAAAGCCCTATCGTGGCTTGCAATCCATTGCTGAGGTAAGAAAACATGCAATTTACTTAAACAAATATTAACATATTGATGACCACCTTTTTTGACATATGTACATATTTTGTTGACATTAACTTCCTTAGATGTCTGAAATTACTCATGTCCAATTAAGAGGTCCGTACCAAAATACACTGAAATATATCATGGGGTTTTACTTTCTTGTAGGAACGTGTTGGTCGTAGACTTGGCGGCTTGCGAGTTTTAAACTCGTACTGGATTGCGCAGGATGCTTCCTATAAATATTTTGAAGTTATCTTAATTGACACACACCACAGTGCAATTCGTCGTGACCCAAAAATCAACTGGATCTGCAAGCATGTCCATAAGCATCGTGAACTGCGTGGCCTTACATCGGCAGGAAAAAGTTCGCGCGGTATTGGCAAAGGGTATAGATACTCCCAGACTATTGGTGGATCTAGGCGTGCTGCTTGGAAGCGCAAGAACCGTGAGCACATGCACAGAAAGCGATAAATTGTAAAGCATTTATTTTATTGGTAAAATAAAGCACTGTGCACGAAGAGAACATATACAAAAAATTTTTTTATTGTTCACACAAATAGATTTAACCGGTATCAGGTATTCAAATTTTTGTTTTGGTATGTTGGTTTATTTAAAATTGATATATAATTTCTTACATTAATCGAACTTTTATGAACAATTTAAAATAGATAAAAAATTTACTAATCTTGTCGCATGAATTTCCATATAAATAAAAACTAATTCTGAAAAAAAACGCCGACAGGCAATTACTTCCCTGTTATAGAAATTCTGCCTCATTTCTCATGTGCGCCACTGTATACAGTGCCGCTTAACTGAACAGGTTTGACATTTTTTTTTAATTTTCGATTTAAACAAGAGAGAACGCTACAGTCGAGTTCCCCGACTACTGATACCCGTTACTCAGCTAGTGGAAGAGAGGAGAGTCTTAAACGCAGTTTTTGGCGGTTTGTAGGCGTTTTAGTGGGCGTGGCAGAAAGTTTTTTGGCAAATCGATAAAAATTTACAAAACCAATATAAAAATGACAAAATATCAAAACATTTTTCAAAAGTGTGGGCGTAGCAGCTTTGGGCGGTTTGAGGGCGTTAGAGTGGGCGTGGCAAAAAGTTTTTTGGTAAATCGATAGAAAATTACAAAACTAATACAAAAATGAAAAAATTTCAAAACATTTTTCAATTTAAAAAAAAAACGACATTTTCTATAATAAATGACTGTTTTGGTGTTTTTTAATATCTCGTATACCTGCCATGGTTATTAATTTTTTCAAATTACACTTGTCTCCTTGACAAGTGTCCCCAAATGTTTTCGTTAATATTGTTGTTAGGGGAGTAGGGTGGCCATGGAATATGACCATACATCTTAGAAATCGGTGGAAAACCCTTTGGAGTACAAATTAAGTACAGGTGAAGTTCCCGCGATAAACTGCTTCCTTCTTATATTCCGATAGCGGTGTGATCCAGCGGCGTTAGCGGTTGTCCGTGATTCCTTGCAGTGCAAAAGCAACTTGGTTATAGTCAAGTCTTCTTAGGATGGTTATGTTGGGGAGCTACTTTTCTCCCTAATCGCTGGCGGCCATAGCCGAAACAATGTTTTATTGTCGAAGCGTAAGCTTTCGGATGTTGGACAGAACTGAAGTACAAAAGTATATCAAAGCATAAGTGTCATATCGTGAAAAAAGTAATTATAACCAAAGACATTATAATAATAAGATGCGTAACGGCCAGACATTGGTTTTGCACTATGCAGCCACTTTTTTGGTGACGACCAAAATTGCTCTCTTTTCGCTCGCCTAAAATCGTGAGCGTTAAAATAGAATTGTCTTGCTTGTTTGAGTAAAAACAATAAAGGAGATCATGTGCATGTGTGCGTGCTTATGCTAGAAGACGATTTTAGGGCCGAAATCAATTTTGATCTAAGAAACAAATTTGATTAATGTTTTGGTTTGAAAGAAGTTTTTTATACCCGTTACTCGTAGAGCATTTCTTACCACCCATAATTGCGCGCTTTTTTAAAAATATCAAAATAAAATAAAATTTAAGTGAATCTTATTTGCATTTTAAATACTGAAAATTGGTCATTTTTATACTAGTAATTTAACTAAATAACTATACTAAATAATTAAAATGTATATAAAGTAAATTATTAAAACTACTGTAATTTAAAACAAAGAATTTTCAAAAAAAAAAAAAGAAATTACATTTAAAATATTTCATAAAAATAATTCATAAACTAAAATATTAATTATAAAATAAATAAAAATATGGAAACTCTTTATTGCAAAATTGATTTCATTGATGCACGAAGTGCGGACATAAGCACCGAAGAATCATTGACGTCTTATATTTTTCACACGTCGCACGCTGAATACTCTAATGAAAACTATTCTAATATAAAATCATATTTGAAAATTATTTTGCATTATTAGGTACATAGATTGTGCTATTATTATTTCTATGTTGAATTTAAATAATTGTTATGTTAAAGCAATGCAAAACTAGAGTTATTAAGTGGTGGCAATTTATAATATAGATTTAAAGTCTTAGAACTTCTAAAATGAAGGGCATATTTTGTCATTTTTACAATGCATGTGCATACGTGTGCACCAACACAGTGGTCGGCTGTCGCTGTATGCGTACAAGAGAGCTGCTGGCTCTAGAGCTCTCCGCTCACTGGCTTTTGAACAAAATTTCGAGAGAGTCTGGAGCCACTTGAAAAGCCACCACGAAAAAATCGTGTGCAAAAAAATCGTATGGCGCTACTCATCTTGTTATTCTAATGTCTTTGTTATAACCATCTGGTCCATCAAGGTTGAACCTCTTTTTGTCGGAGAAGACCACTGTCTCCCACCTCTTGTTCCACGTCAAAAGGGCAAATGGAAGTCGTGCCTTTTTTCATCATCATTATTATTTTTTATTTTTATTTTCTTCAAGTGTGTTCTTCAATTAGAAAAACTTGCATTTACCCGCTTCTATATAGTCTTTTATTTTACCTCTTTTAAAATCGGTTAAAGTTTATCAGGCATGCTCCAAATTCGTTTTTTTTTTTCGATTTGGGCAAAATCGGTTCGTTCTCTGGCTTTCGTGAAATTTTTGCTATCGAAATTTTTCGTTTCTTATCGCTTCTTGCTGCTAAAACAGCTGACTTTTTTTGTTTGTCAAAATTAAACCACACGTTGCAACGTGAAAAAATGCCTTTTTTGTTTCCAATTGTTTGTTTTGAAGCCAGGAGAAGGCAGAAATTGGAGGGCTTAAGAAAATCTAGAGCTGCCACCTTTTTCACAGTTTTAATTCCGGTGTTTGCAATTACTTTTTTACTGCACTTTAAGCATTTATGTAAGTATTTAAATTATAAGTATAAGTATTTTTACGTGCCTGTTTCGTTGCACCAACAGTATGGCACCTTTGGGATAACCAGGCAGAAGTGCCCGTTTTACAAATCGTAAAATTCTTACGAATTCGATTACCGGAGCTTGCCCGAATAAATGCCTTAAATTATAGAATACAAAAGAATTCAACTCTTTTCAATCCACGGTTAAACAGTAAGAGAAGTCAAAAGTGTAAAACCTATTCAGTTGAGCCAAATACAAAGGACATTTTGTTTTACGTTTTTGAATAATAATAAAAACAAAACTAACAGAACCAAAACTTTGCTATTTCAAAAATAACAGTATTCTTTATACAACAATATTTATTTAAATCGGAATTCCCTTTATGGAGAAAAAAATCATGATTTGAAAAAAGTCAAACCTATTTAGTTGAGAGGCACTGTACATATATCACGTATAATAAAAATTAAACCTATAATTGTCGAAAAATCATTGACACTCTAGACCGGTTTTTTTAAATAGGTGACATAAAGTCAGATGTTACAGATACATACATACATATGCATTTAAAAATGAAACTTTAAACACCAATGGTTTGGTCTGTTATGCATATAATAGGCCCATTTTTTTTTACTTAACTTTAATTTACTGCCTTTGCTTACGTATTTTTTTTTAAATAAATTTAATGTAACCTACAAGTAGATTGATTTTAATAGCTAGTAGGGTATCCTTTTCTCTGCAAAACCTCCGTAAGGCGTTTCGGCATCGTATAAATACGATTTTTTGTATCCTCCGCAGCTATGTTGCCCAATTCCTCTTAAATAACATCCTTCAGCATTTTTTAATGTTGTGTGTTTTTTCAGCCAATTTACTTCTGAAATCTGAGGTATTTTGGGGCAATTCTGCTATGAAAGGTTATCTTTTTTATGACACGGCGTACGGTATCTTTTGGAAAAACTATTCTCGATCTGAATATTTGAATGATGAGCTGTCGTCCTGGGACTTAGTCGAATAGAATTAATAATTGTCTTCTGTTTACGGTTGGATAGCAAAGGTGGACGCCCAGAATGAGCCTTCGACAAGATATTGCCAGTCAAGTTATAAGTATATGTAAGGCATAAACGCCTGTTTATTAAAAGAGTTAGAATTGTAGTAGTAGCTATAGACTTATCTACTTGATGACGATTGACCCTCCGACACACCAACTTCTATGCTCGGACTTGATCCCTCGACGGCTTATTTTACTACTTCACAACTTGACTTTAACACTGACAGTTTTTGGCGTTAGAGTGGGCGTGGAAAAAAATTGTTCCGCAGATCAATAGAAATTTACATTACTAACAAAAAAAGGAATAAATATCAAAACATTTAACAACAGTGTGGGCGTTGCAGTTTTAGGCGGTTTGTGGGCGTTATAGTGGACGTGGCAACATGAATCGACAAACTTGTGTTACGTCTATGTCTATGGAGTCTGTATTCTTAGTCTCAACTTTATAGCATTTGTAGTTCCTGTAGATCGACGCTCATACGGACAGACTCGGCTACTGATCCTGATCAAGAATATATATACTTTATATGGTCGGTCACGCTTCCTTCTGCCTGTTACATACTTTTCAACGAATCTAGTATACCCTTTTACGCTACGAGTAACGGGTATATACAAAGATTAGATCGTAATAAGATCTTCACAACTGAAAATTAAACTTATTTATATATATATATACATATATTATTTATTTATGTAAAGTAATATTACAAAATAAGACAATTGTGGCATATACAGAAAACCTTTTAGTTCTTAAAAACTATAGTAATAACTAACTTACTGACTATGGGATTAGTCCTCTAGAAAACTAATTTGAAAATGCATAATGGAAGTTAAGTTGGAGTTAAATTTATTTTTGTTTCGGATGATGATCTCATCAATCGGCTTTGTATTTGCTTTTTCATGCAACTTACGGGAACTTAATAAAAAGGAAGATTGAATATCATCTTAAAAATCCTATTTTGTTTTGTATTTGTAATTTATTAATATGTTTCCCAAAAGATAGTTCGTAGGAAAACTTGTTTATAAATAACTAACTTATTTTTAAAGGATAGTTTAGAATTCCGATTAATAAACAGATATCAAATAAGAATTGTCTTATATATTTTGTCGACTGTTGTATTAATATGACCCTTAAAATTTTTTTTGTGAAAAATATCTATTGTGTTTTGTTAACGGTTAAAATAAATGGAAGATAAACCATTTAGTAAAGTAGTCAAACATTGAATTTAGAGTGTTGTAGAATATTTTAATAATTAGAAGACGCACCAGTCAAAGTAAGGCTGTGTGTTTAGCAAACATAAATGTACGACAATTAGCAACAGATGGTATGTCATACATATAAACATTGTATAGAGTGGGTTCGAACACAGATCCCTGAGGGACATCGGCTTGTACTGATTTCATTTTCGAGTCTAGGAATACATGAAAGCTTCTATCCGTTAAGAAAGGTTTAGCTATTGGAATGATTTTTACAGTTTTCCATACAGCAGGGAAGTATCCGATTTAAAAACATTGATTGAAAATTAAAGTTAAGAAAAATTGAATTTATTGAAAGGTGCTTAATACAGACGTTAAGAATCTTATCAACTCCAGAAGTTTTCTTAATTTGTAGTGTCTGGATACAGCTTGAACTTCGTTTTTAGAGATGACAGACACTGAGAAAACAGACAAACAACTAATACTTTGTAAGGAAGTGTTTACTTTACTTAAAGTGTCATCGTCTGTGAAATGAGATGTCAAGTTATGTTTTTCCTCAAAAACGTCAGCTTACAGGTTGGATTTCTCCAAGCTAGTTGTGAACTGCTTGTTGTAACTTGAACATTATTTTAGTCAAATTCCATAACGGTTTCGAACCTTTAGACAACCCAGATAATTTAAGGTCCCATAAATAGTTATTAAACATGAAAGCTCTTCACATATTTTAGACTTGAGGAGGTTCAGTCAAGCTTTATAAATTGGTTGCCTAGTCCTCATCTATTTTCTTTGAATGCTATTTCTATCTAAAATGGTGCATTTTAAATGCGTAGGTAGCTTACGTCAGGAAAGTTTGATTTTGATTTAGGGCAAGACAGATCAGTGGCTTGGGGGAATATTTTGACTTCCACCAATATTATAGAATTTAATGAGCTCAGACCTGTTTATGTGAAATACCATTTTAAATAAAAATTGCTACTTCCTCGCCCTTAGAGGAAGTGCAAATATTCCTATTCACAATGTAGTTCGGGATTAAGAACCTGGTACTTTGAGTCAGCTCGGTTTCGCTAAAGAGACATACATATATGAACTTGCTTTTTAGCTAGGAACTCTTTTAATTCAAGTCGTTTTGAATAGCACTTCAATACATAATATTAAGATAATTAAGAGAATTATTATACCCGTTACTCGTAGAGTAAAAGGGTATACTAGATTCGTTGAAAAGTATGTAACAGGCAGAAGGAAGCGTTTCCGACCATATAAAGTATATATATTCTTGATCAGGATCAATAGCCGAGTCGATCTGGCCATGTCCGTCTGTCTGTCTGTCCGTCCGTATGAACGCTGAGAACTCAGGAACTACAAAAGCTAGAATGTTTAGATTAGGCATACAGACTGCAGAGACATAGACGCAGCGCAAGTTTGTCGATTCATGTTGCCACGCCCACTCTAACGCCCACAAACCGCCCAAAGCTTCCACGCCCACACTTTTGAAAAACGCCCACAAACCGCCAAAAACTGTCCTTCGCACTTACACTAGCTGAGTAACGGGTATCAGATAGTCGGGGAACTCGACTATAGCGTTCTCTCTTGTTTTATATTATATTGTTTGGAAATAAATGGCGGCAATCAATTTCTCGTGCAAGCAGACCTTACTTGAGGAACTTACCAACACCATTATTCCTAATGGTGTAAATGCCTTCCACTGTGATATTGCACATCGATATTTTATCAACGGACAAAAAATACTTTCTCACCTGCATTGACAAGCTTTCTAAATTCGCTATGGTACAGCCGATTCCGTGTAGAACCATAGAGGATCTAAAAGAACCCATGCTACAACTCATGAATGTTTTACCCAGGGCCAAAGCCATATACTGCGGCAATGAACCATTTCGCCGTCAGCATCTCGAATGCACCGCCCCTCCATAGCGTCTCCAACAGGCAGGTGGAACGCTTCCACAGCACGTTGATCGAACTTGCTAGAAGCCTAAAAATGGATAAAGGCATAAGTGGAGTTGATCTCGCTGGCCACTGCCAGATATAACCAATCAATCCATTCTGTCATTAACAAAAAGCCAGCTGAGGTCATGCGGGTAAATCGGGACGATCCACAGGATGATGTCCAGGAAAAAATAAAAAATGCCCTAAACACCCTAAGCAGACAGAGCGTTCAAAGTTGACGATAAAGTCCTATTAAAGTCAAACAGGCGACTAGGCAACAAGCTTACTCCCCTATGTGAGGAGAGGACCATCGAGGCGGACTTGGGGACCACAGTCCTAATTAAAGGGAGGGTGGTCCACAAAGAGAACCTCAAGTAACCCAAGCAGGTCCCAGTTGCGGATCCCTCGGAATTTTCTTTATTTTTCTATTCATAGCCACTTGGCATAAGTTTTCATAGTTTTTTCATTATTTTTTGCCACTTGGCATAAGTTTTATTATTTTTTATTATTCATAGCCACTTGGCATGTTTTTTATAACGTCTTAGTATAATTTATTTTATATCATCTATTTACTCCATTTATTGGTGGTGGGCAACTCCATTCAGAATTCGTGTTAATCAATCACACATATTACAGGACGTTTCCAACGCTTCTACTCTGTTTTCTGGCCATGCCATCGGCCCATATTACCGACTACTCCCGAGCAAATTACATTCCCGTCATCGACGGTAGAGTCTTAGTCTGTGAGGAATTCGTTTACGTTAAACACAGCCAATATCTCTGAGTAAAGGCGGGTGGTGGAAGAAACCGACAGCATGGCCGATATGTTTCCCCAATCCCACATGAGAATGCTCCTGAACATTACCATCGCTTATCTCCGTGATATGCTCGACTCGTTGAGCGTCCATCACCGAGATGCCAGGAGCTTAGACTTTCTGGGAACTGCGTTAAAGGTTGTCGCAGGGACACCTGACGCTAAAGACTTGGAAAAGATCAAGTTTACTGAAGCACGACTAATTGAATCACACAACAGCCAAATTGAAATCGACACCAGAACACAAGTTCGAATTAACGAACTCAAATAGATTTTAAAGGTTTGTAAAAGTGCACAAATTGATTCAGGCCATTTATACGAAATACTTTTAACTCGTAATAGAATCATTATAATGGAATTACAGAATCTCATGTTAATTATCACAGTTGCAAAAATTAGCATAGTAAGTCCAAGAATTTTGGACCATGCTGATTTTGAGAGTGTTTGGGTCGAGGAGCCACCGACACCCCCATCCGGGATATTTTGTCCGTTGCGTCCGTAAAGGTTTTACAATCCCCTATACTTTATAATAAAATTCCCCAGGGTTAAAACAGTCTGCAACAAATTTACCATTCGTCCTGTGGCACACCATGATACGGTGTTAAGGTTAGAGGATAATGTGGTGGCGGAATGCGATGAAGAAATACGCATCGTCAAGAACTGCTCCATAACACCAGTGGTCACGTTCTGTCAACTATCCACAAAAAGCTCGTGCGTTCGTGAACTCCGCCATTATCTGCATCGGTCTAACCCGCCAGCGAGTCACAAGGTCCAAAAGGAGGTATTAGACCAAATAGGGTCGGCCGAGGGCGGCCTTAATTCTGAGGGAGGAGTAGTTTACTAAGTTAAGTTAAGTTGTCCGACTACATCGGCGCTGACGTCCTCACCACCTTTCCTACGGACTACGGAGAGGGACAACCTAGGTAATACCCATAAAACATAATATAGACATCACACAAAACTCCTGGCTGCCTATTAAAATGCGTCACTAACCCGTAGTTTTCGGAAAAGTTAATTATACCCGTTAATCGTAGAGTAAAAGGGTATACTAGATTCGTTAAAAAGAATGTTACAGGCAGAAGGAAGCGTTTCCGACCATATAAAGTATATATATTCTTCATTAGAATCAATAGCCGAGTCGATATGACCATATCCGTCTCTTTGTCCGTCCGTATGAACGCTGAGATCTCAGGAACTACAAAAGCTAGGAAGTTGAGACTAAGCATATAGACTCCAGAGACCTAGACGCTGCGCAAGTTTGTTGATTTATGTTGCCACTCCCACTCTAACGCCCACAAACCGCACAAGGCTGCCACGACCACACTTTAGAAAAATGTTTTGATATATTTTATTATACCCGTTACTCGTAGAGTAAAAGGGTATACTAGATTCGTTGAAAAGTATGTAACAGGCAGAAGGAAGCGTTTCCGACCATATAAAGTATATATATTCTTGATCAGGATCAGTAGCCGAGTCGATCTGGCCATGTCCGTCTGTCCGTCCGTCTGTCCGTCTGTCCGTCTGTCCGTCTGTCCGTATGAACGTCGAGATCTCAGGAAGTACAAAGGCTAGAAAGTTGAGATTATGTATACAGACTCCAGGGACATAGACGCAGCGCAAGTTTGTCGATTCAGGTTGCCACGCCCACTCTTACGCCCACAAACCGCCCAAAACTGCCACGCCCACATTTTTGAAAAATGTTTTAATATTTTTTCATTTTGTATTGGTCTTGTAAATTTTTATCGATTTGCAAAAAAACTTTTTGCCACGCCCACTCTAACGCCCACAAACCGCCCAAAGCTGCCACGCCCACACTTTTGAAAAATGTTTTGATATTTTTTCATATTTGTATTAGTCTTGTAAATTTCTATCTATTTGCCAAAAAACTTTTGGCCACGCCCACTCTAACGCCCACAAACCGCCAAAAACTGTCCTTCGCACTTACACTAGCTGAGTAACGGGTATCAGATAGTCGGGGAACTCGACTATAGCGTTCTCTCTTGTTTTTGTATTAGTCTTGTAAATTTTTATCGACTTGCCAAAACAATTTTTGCCACTCCCACTCTAACGCCCACAAATCGCCAAAAACTGTCAGTGTTGAAGACTCTCCTTCGCACGTCCACTAGCTGAGTAACGGGTATCAGATAGTCGGGGAACTCGACTATAGCGTTTTCTCTTGTTTCGTTGATCGGAGTCGGACTACTGTATCATAAAAATGTCATTAGAACAATAAAAAAACGATATTTTGCAAGTCACCAGGTCCGGATCGAATCGATGCATCAGCACTGAAAATTTTACCCCTTCTCGGTTCCCATAGGCTAACTAACATCTTTAACCATTACCTGTGGCTATAGTACTTCTCGAATGAATGGAAGCGCGGCGAAGTAATAGTCCTCCTCAAGCCTCAAACCTGAAGCCAATCTAGCCTCCTATCGTCCGACTAGTTTGCTGGCAATTTTTTTCAAAAATACTTGAAAGAGTATTTCTGCGCAAATATTGCCAATCTGGACGAGACCGGACTGATCCCTGATCATTAGACGGAGTACTGCTGCGCCGTTTTTCTGGACTTCTTTTTACAATCATACCCCTTCAAAATTCGCACTTCGCCATTCTCAAGTCGTATCCTCGAATCGATGAAACATCGTAGTCAACGCGGAGAAATCTCCGCATACAACCTTCGCACTAAGCAGGGGAGAATGTCCCCCCGTCACACTCAAAGGGGAAACTATCTCATCGATAGTTTCACCTGAACGCAACCGGGCCGGCCTTCGACTAAAGCAACTCCACTGGCCTAAACTTAAATCTTAACCTTAAATCTTAAACTTAAACTTAAACGAAAATCTCCAACTCCTCATCTACAAAGCAATTTTGAAGTCAATCTGCACCTATATGATACAGCTGTGGAGCACGGCAACCGTTTCAACCCGGGTAACGGAGGAGACCAACCCAACCACCTTGCCATCCACCTCCTAGACAATAAGCAATCCCTGAAATGCCTAACTTGCCTGACTTGGATGACTTGGTCTGTAAAAGTTGAAGCTCATTTGCAAATCGGGATGTTGTTAACTGCTTCTTAAGTTAAGAGGGCGATTTCACGTTTCCCAGGTGAAGGAGAGTGTGATGCTTAGATCCACATGGACGACAAATGCCGGAGTTGCACTGCCTCAGTTCATTTATGCAAGAAGTGATCCTTTTTGCTTTTAGCTGAGGTCCGGTTTTCAAAGCTCTGGTAATAATATATTAAGTGTCCAGAAGCATTGCAGAAGGCACTGATCGCAGTGCTCAGACTTGTGGCTAGAAAGGCGGACATACGTACATGAGATGTTTTATTACTTCCCATTTGATTGCACGCATAGCGTGCCTGAAAAACTAAACGATGATTGGGGCAAATCTATTTTGTAATAAATCCAATTATATAGCATAGTTACATCATAAAAAGAACGGACTCGTCAAAAAAATGTAATGCTGAGCATGATAATTGTTCCACTCACTCTATTATAAATGACAGCCGCCTAGCGTTTTAAATATGTCACCCTGTTTGTATCAGCGGAACCGTTTGGGTGATTTGCACTATGTATTTGACCCCATGTCGGGGTCAGTGTTGAGCTAATAAGCTTTTGTATATGATTTATATTCGAATGAATAAATTTTAATTTGATTGCTAAAATTTGTTTAATTGGCATCGATCCGCGCATGCATGTGTTATGAAAGCGAAATTAATAAACGACTTAATTCAAAAGCGAACAGCAGAACTCTAAGATAAGAGAGAGAGGGGCGAGCTCAAATGCTTCTGCAGTCTCTCTGCATATATAACGAAAGATATTGCACAGCTGAGGTGACGTAAAGCCTAGTTGTGTATCCAAAGTTGGCATGTTTACGATTAATACATATAGGATTTGCTGGCGGCTGCGATACTCGACACTGGTGTATACTACAATTTTGCAATCGAGAAAAAATTTAAAAATTTACATTATAGTTTCTAAGATCTCGACGTTCACATAGACGGCCAGATCGGCCGTTTATTTGGTCGAAAACGCTTCCTTCTGCCTGTTACATACTTTTCAACGAATCTACTATATCATTTTACCATACGAGTAACGCGTATTAAAATATATATAATGTAAAAACCTTGGAAGAAACCGCCATCTTATTCAACCATTTGACGAACCCGATTTGCTGTACCGCTAGACTGTACGTACATTATGTATTTACATACATATGTATGTATACGTTTTGATATTAGTTCAATTATTTTTTGTTGACACATACGCATATGATATGTTGATATTAAAATGCAACTAGGCTATGGTAGAGCGGTTAGAAAATATGCAATATATATTATGACACGGAGACAAATCCTTAATATTTTTCTAAATTTGGGTTTGCATTAAAGTAAAAAACTAAGCGGTGCTTATTTCATTGGTATTTAAAAAAAATTGCCTTAAACAAATACAGCCCTAATACAAGAGAGAACGGTATAGTCGAGTTCCCCGACTATCTGATACCCGTTACTCAGCTAGTGGAAGTGTGAAGGAGAGTCTTCAACACTGATAATTTTTGGCGGTTTGTGGGCGTGGCAAAAAGTTTTATGGCAAATCGATATGTCTCTAAAGTCTGTATGCCTAATATGAACTTTCCAAAAATGTTGTCCAACTATTTTCAAACCAATTACAAAAGTAGGACAACATTTAAGAAAATGGATATCCAATAATTCAGAAATAATATCAACAGTAGTACTGGGGATAACAAGGTTCTTAATTAAAATACTTGGACTTTAATGGGAACCTCATAAGGATTTATTTAAGTTTAAAGTAAGTTGCGGGTCATCCAAATTGACAAACAAAAATATTATCTAAAATATATGATCCCTTAGAATGGTTGGCTTCCGTGACTATTTTAGGAAATACACACTGCTGCAGTTGTGTATGCTAAAGTAGGAGATGCTGTAACTCTAATAGCTAGTAAAATTAAAGCCAATCCGGCACTGTGTGCCGCTCATTTGTTAAGCCTACTGATCCAAAGAATAAAAGAGTCATTAATCAGTAAGGTAGAAATTTATGCTTGTAGTGATTCCACTATCACTTTAGGATGGATCAAGAGTGGCCCAAGTAAGGTTAAATTTATCAGACGAAGAACAGATGACATTGGAATCATGTAAGGTCTGAAGAAAATCCAGCTGATTTAGGATCTTGGGGAATTTATTTAAAACAATTGACACACGGAGATCTTTGGTAGAAAGGTCCAAATTGGCGTCGGCAGCAATTGAAAGAGGAAACGACATTTATAAATACAATACTAAATAATAAAACCGATGATTCTATTTGCAATTCGTTGGAGAGGTATTCCTGCTTTCAAAAATTAATACGTATTATAGCCTACATAATCAAATTCATTAAAATAAAAACAAAAAGTTAATCGTATTCTTCCTTCTTTCAGGTAAAAGAATTAAAGTTAGCTGAAAGGATAGTCTTAAAAAAGCAAAAAAACCTAAATTCAGTCAAGACATAAAGTGTTTGTAGGTTAGGTTACGATAGGTTTCACCGGCCGTCGGTTATCCGACGCACTTAGACCATTAGAGGTCCATTGTGATACCGTGTATGTTTTCCCCTTTTACCCGTCGAGGTTCGTGTGGAGTTAGCAGTTTCCCCAGCCAGAGGCGCTGGTGAATTTTTGTATTCGATGTGGATCGGTGTCGGATAGGTCAGACGTGTCTATCAGGAATCTGCTTCCTAGTTGAGCAAAACTTTTCGCTTGCAGTGCTGGGCAGCGGCATAGTAGATGCTCTACCGTTTCTTTCATTTCATCGTCCCTACAGCTACGGCAGAAATAATTATACAAGGCATTTTGTCTTCTGGCATGGGTGCATATCAACCAATGCCCTGTGATGACTCTCATAGCAGTGCTGAGGTTTGCTCTGGTCAACCTTAAGAGTTTTGACGTTCTTTTTGAGTTTATTTTTGGCCATGTTTGGCGTGTTAGGCGACAGTGAGTGGTATTTTCCCATATTGTCTGTTTGTTTCAGTTTAGGTTTTCCATAAGTAGTAGTTTACATGTGGCTAAAGGCATACTCATGCCCTTCATCTCTTGTATGAGTGGCGCGGTAGCTACTTCATCTGCGATGGGTACTCATATAAGGCTGATTACGAATTGTTGTGTCATCTCGTGTAAAAATGAGCGGCAATTCGATACTGTTTTTGAGCGGCTTGAGATTGAGCCAATCGATTTGATAGCTGCTTGGCTTGGCTATTACTGAAAATGTTTACGTGTGAGCTTTCCGGTTTTAGTGCTTTCAAATGCTTTAGGGCCTCCCTTATTTCTGCTACTTCAGCTTGGAAGACGCTGCAATGATCGGGGAGTCTAAACGAGATACGTAAGCCTAGCTGTTCGGAGTAAACTCCTCCTCCTACTCTGTTCTGTAGTTTTGACCCGTCCGTATAGAAGCATATAGCATTCTGGGGGCATAACACAATTCTCTTTGTTTGCATTTAAAGTACTCATTCGTTTTAGTATGTATTCAGAATACATACCATTCAGTTGTCGCGATCTCTTTGCGTTTTCTTTGTATGCGTTCGGAGTTTTGGGCACCCGAGCGAAACGAAGTCAATGAATGCGCGCAAAGACTAAATGAAGCCAATAAATTTTCAATAGAAATTCAGAGTACTCTGAATTCTTTATGTAGTCATTGTGTAAAATGAGTTCGGACAGCGCGGAGGTAAGTCTAAGTTTTCTGTGTTTGTGTATTATTATGTGCGTGTGCGTCTTATTTCATAATATTGTAGCATTTGTCTAAAACGAATATATAAATTGTGTTGTCCATGTGTTGTCAATTATAAATATTTAAAAAAGAAAAGTAAAAAAAAAATAATAAAATCGTTTATATAGCTAACGTCAGGCGACGCTTAACTTGGAAAATATTAATAAAATTATGTTTTTACACAATAACATTGAAAATTAAAAAAAATATTTATATATTTATAAGATACGAATATATTGTATTATCAGTTATGTAATAATAAACAATAATATTAAAACACGAATTTAGCATAGCATAATATATAATATATATATTGAAACTCACACACACACATATACGCAGACCAGCCATTTGAATCACCCATTCACTTTACTCGGTCTTCACTTCATTCGTTTCAGAATGTGCCGTTTGAATTGAATGAATTGAAGTCGGCAACGCGCGCCTACTTCACTTCGTTCATTTGCAAACGCGCCGAAACACGAATGTCTCATTTGCCGGTTTGAATGGTGTTATGCACCCCTCTAGTTTGTATGTACTCCGTTGGAGGGGGCTATTTAAATGTTATAATTTGTTGAAACTCACACACACACATATACGCAGACAAGACATTTGAATCACCCATTCACTTTACTCGGTCTTCACTTCATTCGTTTCAGAATGTGCCGTTTGAATTGAATGAATTGAAGTCGGCAACGCGCGCCTACTTCACTTCGTTCATTTGCAAACGCGCCGAAACACGAATGTCTCATTTGCCGGTTTGAATGGTGTTATGCACCCCTCTAGTTTGTATGTACTCCGTTGGAGGGGGCTATTTGAATGTGTTTTAGGATACATGATTGATCCGCTTCTTGTGGGTTCCACTGTTTGGTATCTCTAAGCCTGATTGCAGTTTCTGTAGCCTGTTCCATGCCATCTAGTTCTGGGCTTGGGAGGTTGAGTATGGCATTTAGGGCTGTGTTGGGTGTGATGGGGGTTGCTGTCCTGAAATTTTCCAAATCGGCTGAAATATGAACACTCGAAAGCGTATGTTTACTCGGCGAAAATAGGTCTTACACTGAAGCTTATTCTAATTAGCTAGGCTCTCCCAAGCGCAGCGGAGACTCCTTGGAGACTCTGTGGTGAAGAGCGAGAGAGCGTGAGAGGGAGCGGACAGCGGGTGGCAATTCAAACCCCGTAACTTGGGTTGCAACATAGCCATCCTTCGGCAGGCTGCAGGCACCAGACACGATCCACCCAAAAACTGTTTTTTGGGCGACCGGAATTCCCTCGTCAAAGGTCAGAAATCCGGATTGGATGACCTTTTGATAAACGTCTGCTCCCAGGACCATGGAGACGGTAGCAGGCCGATGGAACTGGTCATCAGCCAGCATGATGTCCTGGAACTTGGACACCACTGTGTCGCTCAATGCCCGGACAGGTGTGCGGATCTGCACACTGGGCTCGATCTTAAGTACGACCTCTAGTTTCGTTTTCGCGTCGACCCTGGAGCGAATCGTCGTCGTGCAGACCTTCTCGTCGCCAACATTGGTCATCGGAAGCGTAAAGGCTGACGTCAACGAAGCGTCGATGCAGCTCATGGGGGTGCACGGATCGATGAGTGCTGCGGTCTCGAAGGTCTTCGTCCCGGTCTCTAACTTGAACAGCGCTGTCGGAAGGATGTTCACGCTGTGGCGTTGCATCAGCGACGAGAGCGATGGGCCTGGCGTGATCGATTCCGGGCGTCGTGGCGGTGAACTCCTACACTGAGTTGGCGGATTTTGCCGGCGGGAACGCTGGGAAGAGGACGAAGCTGCTTGCTGGGTTGGCACCGGTTGGAGACGAGAGCACGCTCGCGACCGCGAGCATTTGGAGCAGCGTGTGGTGGGATCGGTCGCACTTCTTGCAACGATCACCGCTTCGGCAGTCTCCCGTGGAATGCTCGTGAGCGAGGCAATTGGCGCAGTATTTGTTAATGAGGACTGCTCGCAGACGCTTTTCAGCGCTGAGCTTTAGGAACCTCGCGCACTCCCGAAGAGGATGGATACCGCGGCAGACTCGGCATCGGTAGGATTGAATACCTCGGGTACGTCTGCTCTCCAAGGCACGAGCACTGCGTGCGTTATGTTGACGAGGGGCCATGCTGCGGGTAGTTGAATGTCGAAAGGAGATCGAAAACGAAATGAAAAACAAGAGAGAACGCTATAGTCGAGTTCCCCGACTATTAGATACCCGTTACTCAGCAGATAATTTAAAAAACAATAAATATGCCTTCATATATGTACGAAACTTTTCGCCGCTCGAATTAGCTTCCGATTAAAATTCTGAAATCGGTACCCAGGGAACACCACGTGGAGGCCGTAGAGTTACAACGGGGTCGTTTAAACCAAAATCAATTTTGGGGACCTACGAGTCGACTTGAGTTTTCAAACTTGGAAAGTTTATAAAACTCCATGTTTCCCAAAAATGTTGTTTTTCCGTAGCACACGGAGGCATAGATATTGTTTGTATTAAGATTAATATTATTATTAAATATTTAAAAATGAATTATTAAATTAAATTAAATTATCTCACTTATTTAAATAATATATTAAATATTAATAAATATTAATTTTTTTTCTTAGGTTTTTTGTTTTTATTTATTTTTTTCTTGGTTTTTCTTGTTTTTTTTTTAAATTAAATTATCAGACTTGTTTCAAAATATTAATTATTTTTGTAGGTTTTTTTGTTATTATTTAATTTTTTTGTGTTTTTTATACCCGTTACTAGTAGAGTAAAAGGGTATACTAGATTCGTTGAAAAGTATGTAACAGGCAGAAGGAAGCGTTTCCGACCATATAAAGTATATATATTCTTGATCAGGATCAATAGCCGAGTCGATCTGGCCATGTCCGTCTGTCCGTCCGTATGAACGTCGAGATCTCAGGACTCCAGAGACATAGACGCAGCGCAAGTTTGTCGATTCATGTTGCCACGCCCACTCTAACGCCCACAAACGGCCCAAAACTGCCACGCCCACACTTTTGAAAAATGTTTTGAAATTTTTTCATTTTTGTATTAGTCTTGTAATTTTCTATCGATTTACCAAAAAACTTTTTGCCACGCCCACTCTAACCCCCTCAAACCGCCCAAAGCTGCTACGCCCACACTTTTGAAAAATGTTTTGATATTTTGTCATTTTTATATTGGTCTTGTAAATTTCTATCGATTTGCCAAAAAACTTTCTGCCACGCCCACTATAACGCCTACAAACCGCCAAAAACTGCGTTTAAGACTCTCCTTCTCTCTTCCACTAGCTGAGTAACGGGTATCAGATAGTCGGGGAACTCGACTATAGCGTTCTCTCTTGTTTTAAATTTTTTTTATTAATAAATACATTTAATACCTAAAAAAATGAAATTAAATTATCAGACTTATTTAAAAATGTTAATTTTTTTTTTTTGGTTTTTTTGTTTTTTTTTTTTTTAAATTTAATAATGAATACATCTAATAACTAAATAACTAAAAAAATTCAAAAATATATACTTATTTATTTTATATAATTAACTACAATACCTAATCTGCCTCCCTAACGCTAACTAATATACCACTGTGGTAACTATATGTGGTCTCAAATGTGCGCGAGTTACCACATCTACATCTACTTCCCCACCCCCTAAACCTCCACGCCAGAACCATTAGTTCATTGGCCCGCATCTGACCACATCAGCAGTCTACATCTACTTCCCCACCCCCTAAACCTCCACGCAGAGCCGCTAGTTCGTTGTCCCCTCATGTTGCAACAGTGTAGGCGGAAACAGCTCAGCAAAACGGAGGCATTCCCCAAATCCGCTGGGTCAGCAGATTCGCGATCACATAGCCATACATAATACATTATTCTTCTTTGTAATAAGTCAGTCTTAAGCGACACTCCACGAGAGTGAGATCTAAAATAAAATCACAAACCTTAATGGGAAATACCTTTTTTTAATTAAAATCGGGAAGAAACAATAGAGGGAAAAGAAACACAAAGGACCACAATACACAAAAATGAATTACAAATGCCACAACAAAACACACAAAATACACAAGAAATAAATAAACGCGAGTTGAAAAGATGCAATCATATTGAATGGAAATTACATAACTAAAGAAATTTTTTTATATAAAAGAAGAAATAAAATATCTGATCATGTAAAAGTTCAAATAGAACAATTATAGTGATAAAAAAAAAAAAAAAAAATCTTGGTGAAATGATTTAAACAAATCAGAAAATATAACAAGAGAGAACGCTATAGTCGAGTTCCCCGACTATCTGATACCCGTTACTCAGCTAGTGGAAGTGCGAAGGAGGTCTTCAACACTGACAGTTTTTGGCGGTTTGTGGGCGTTAGAGTGGGCGTGGCAAAAAGTGTTTTGGCAAATCGATAGAAATTTACAAGACTTATACAAAAATGAAAAAATATCAAAACATTTTTCAAAAGTGTGGGCGTGGCAGATTTGGGCGGTTTGTGGGCGTTAGAGTGGGCGTGGCAGCATGATTCGACAAACTTGCGCTGCGTCTATGTCCCTGGAGTCTGTATGCTTAGTCTCAACTTTCTAGCTTTTGTAGTTCCTGAGATCTCGACGTTCATACGGACAGACAGACGGACAGACGGACGGACAGACGGACGGACAGACGGACATGGCCAAATCGACTCGGCTATTGATCCTGATCAAGAATATATATACTTTATATGGTCGGAAACGCTTCCTTCTGCCTGTTACATACTTTTCAACGAATCTAGTATACCCTTTTACTCTACGAGTAACGGGTATAAAAATATATTTATGTTGTGAATCAAAATATACAAGTGAGTGATTGAGGCTCGTATGTTGGAGCGTAGTTAGTGGACCGCGTCAAACTTGCACTGGCGTGTCTAGCGGTTGGGTTGAAACTCGGACAAGTTGCGCTAGTTGTCGATTGCACTTCGAAGACAGTTCAGCAGTGACGATACACTGGCGTGTCTAGTTGTTGGACTGATGTTCGAAGAGGTTGCACTAGTTGTTCATAAGAAACAATTGGTTCGACGGCATTCGTGACGTGGTTGACCCTCAATTATTAGACTGTAGCAAACTGATACAATCGACATTGGTATTCAGGGCGAATATCCAATGCGGCAACAAAACGATCCATCAAACCTGTATGAGATAAAAACACCGACGGCCTGATTTAGGCAAACAATCCAACAAATTATGACAAAAATAATAATACAAGAATATATTTTTCTTCTCTCTCTCTCAATAAATATTGATATAAATATGAAATTATAAACACATATTAATGCATCTGTAATTACAGATTCAACCATCATCTTCAAACAAAAATATTCAACACACAATTAATTAAGTATACATAAAAACACACAATTAATTAAGTTCAGGTACACAAATTTACACTATTAATTAAATTAAATTAAATTTTTCACACAATTACACAGACTATATTAAGAATTAAAGGATTTCTCTAAAAGAGTAAATGTCTAAACTTGCTAAAGTAAAAAAGCTTATTCCGGCGACTAGAAGTAGAACTCGTTTGAGTGCGAGCTTTTCAGACGTTAGGGAAGACCAGGTTGCCCTACCACCCAGAATTAGACCTTCTTCGAGTAGTGCACCAAGCACAATGACTAGTTCGTCAGGGACAAGTAACTTTTCTTCACCAACCCCTCTAATTTCCCCTCAGGACATTTGCCTATCCCTAAAAATTCCGGATGGCATTCGCGACCTTACTCCCTATGATGGAGATCCAACTACCCTAAACGAATTTATAAATAATATCGAGGAAATTCTTCTTCTCATTAGAGGCACGGATAAAACTCCGTATGGTCAGTTCTTGTTAAGAGCAATAAAAAACAAGATAGAAGGTAAAGCAAAGGCGTTATTAATATCATTAGGCATAGGCTTAAACTGGGATGACATCAAAGAAGCATTAATAGGGAAATTCGCTGACAAAAGAAGCGAAGAAACTCTAAACTTTGAACTTCACGGACTTGTTCACAAGAGATTGCCACTGCAGGAATTTTACGAACGAATTTTAGACATCCAAGCAACTTTCGGTAGAACTATGGAAAACATGGGCATAGAAACAGCAGCACTAAATCTTAAAAAGGAATCTTTTGAAAAAACATGCTTGTATACGTTTATACACGGCATTAAAGGCCCATTGGGGTCTACTGTCAGAACATTTAGACCTAGGAGTCTCCAAGAAGCCTATGATGTGGCAATTAAGGAAAGGGATATTTTTATGAGAGAAAATTGGTCTAGACAAACACAGAGTTTGAGATCAAACAATTACAATTATAATGGGAGGGATTATCGTAGAAATGACGAACATCGGGTTGAGAAATATAATAAGAAATCGGAGTTCGACCGAAACATCAGATCTAGGGATCAAAGAGGAAGTTATTCAAAGCCCAGAGACAACGACAGAAATTTTAACAAAATGAGGGCTATTATGCCAAAAGAAGAGGACAGAAAACGCTATGACAGAGACAATAATTACTCACGAAATCACAGAAATCCGGGACAGCAAAGACAGACCCTTAACAATATTGAGACAGCAGGTGTACAGGAATTACATAATATTGATGATGAAAATTTTCAATTAAAAGCCTCGTCGGACAGACGGGATACTTAGAAAAATTTTAAGTTGGAGGTTCCTTATTGTACATTTTAATTAACTTCGGTCCAAACAGACCACTAAAATTTCTAGTGGACACAGGTGCCACTTCTTCCTTCATTAATTCAGAACTTATTGAGGAACATAACCAACAAACCCTAAATACACCAATCTTAATCACAACAGCACTAGGCTCTCATAAAGTAAACAAGATAGCCAAAATAAAATTATTTACTAAACACAACTGTAACGATACCTTTCCGTTACTTCTCTTCAAATTTCATAATTATTTTGACGGTCTTATAGGCATGAACACGTTGAATATAATTTTAGGAGTAATAGATATACCAAGTAAAATCCTATCAACACCCAAATTCAATTTTGAATTACTGCAGCAAGTAAAACAAAAAGCTGAATTATTTAACATAGAAGAAGCATCCAAGATATTGGTAATGCTGCCCGTCACGATTAAGGAGGGTACATTTTTATTTGAAGACCAAAAGGTTTCAGGGAATTTGTTTATTACCGGAGGCCTGTACACGGCCCACAACTATTACAGTTGTATGGAGGTGGTAAACTATTCCAAGAAGCAAGAAAAATTATACCTAGAAACACCAATATAGGTAAATCACTTTAACACGGACGAATTCTATATAGTAAATGATATTAAAGACTATGGTACGATAAACTCCGAAAAGGAAAAAGAAAAGTTCAGTACCCTAAGATTAGAACAAAAAATTATGCAAACAATTTCCTAATATATTCTACAAAGAAGGAGACAAATTAACATTCACTAATAGAGTCAAACATAGCATTAAAACCACTGACGAAATACCAGTACACAAAAGACCCTTCAGACACAGTCCTGCAGAAAAAACAGAAATAACCGACCAAATTAACAAACTCCTAGAGCAGGACATAATTAGGCACAGCCATTCACCTTGGAGTGCTCCAGTTTTTCTGGTCCCAAAGAAATTGGACGCTTCAAACAAGAAGAAATGGAGACTGGTTGTAGATTTCAGACAATTAAATGACAAGACGATCAAAGATAGATACCCAATGCCAAACATCAATGAAATTCTAGACAAACTAGGGAGAGCTCAGTATTTTTCGGCCCTAGATCTAGCAAGTGGTTACCACCAAATTGAAGTGGAGCCTAAAGATAGATCGAAAACAGCCTTTTCTTCAGTAGGTGGTCATTTCGAATTTATCCGAATGCCTTTCGGCTTATCTAATGCACCCGCAACCTTCCAAAGGGTGATGGATAATGTCTTGGCAGAATTCAATGGCAAATTTTGTTTGATTTATCTCGACGATATAATAGTATTCTCGACGTCCTTAGAGGAACATATCAACCACCTAAGCTCGATTTTCAAAAAACTCACTCTGGCAAATTTAAAACTTCAACCAGATAAATCGGAATTCCTCAAGAAGGAATTAGAATATCTTGGCCATATAGTGACCGAAAAAGGCGTTAAGCCGAACCCAAAGAAAATTGAAACTATTAAAGCCTTCCCTATGCCTAAAACCAGAAAAGAAATTAAGTCATTCCTGGGGTTGCTGGGTTACTATAGAAGATTTATCAGAGATTTTGCCAAAATCACTAAACCTCTAACTCAGCAACTTAAAGGAAAGTCAGACGTGACCATCGACGATAACTATATTAAAACATCTGAATTTTGTAAAACACTCTTATGTAATGACCCCATACTACAGTATCCCGACTTCACTAAACCGTTTATTTTAACAACGGATGCTAGTAATGTAGCAATAGGAGCAGTGTTGTCCCAAGGAACTGTAGGAAATGATAGACCTATAGCATATGCAAGTAGGACACTATCGGAGTCCGAAACGCATTATGCCACCATAAAAAAAGAATTACTGGCAATAGTGTGGGCAGTGAAATATTTTCGACCATACTTATTTGGAAACAAATTTCTACTGGTCACTGATCACAAGCCTTTAGTTTGGTTAAAAAACCTAAAAGAACCTAATTCCATGTTAGTGAGATGGAAACTCCAACTCAGAATATGACTGTGAAGTCATTTATAAAAAAGGTTCTCAAAACGTGGTGGCAGATGCATTAAGCAGAATTGTTGTCGAACTCAACACTAATGAAACCAGACCAATAACCTCAGATACAGAAATTTTAACCTCTAACAGACCAATAAATGAATTTGCCATTCAGATCATATTAAAGATTGCAGATTGTGCAAACGACTTACTGGAAACACCTTTTAAAAATAAACTCAGACGAATTATTTCCAGACCTCTGTTCGACGATCAGACAATGATAGACGTATTAAAAACGGCACTAAGATCAAATAAGACGCATGCAATTTATACCACTGATACAATTTTCGAATCAGTGCAAAAAATTTATGCAGCATTTTTCGCTCCAAGTAAATCATATAAGATTATAAGGTGTACAACATATTTAGATGAACTCCGAACTCCAGAAGAACAGGTCGAATACATATCTGACTACCATATCAAGAACAACCATAGAGGCATTGACGAAACCGTTAGTCATATTAAACGACAGATTTATTTCCCCTGTTTAAAAGAGAGGGTTTCCCAACTGATAAACAAATGCGACATTTGTCAAACCCTCAAATATGATAGACAACCTCAGAAACCAATATTTCAGCTAACAGAAACACCTAATAAACCACTAGACATTGTACACATAGATCTATACTCGATTAACAATAAAACCATTTTAACAGTAATAGACAAATTTTCAAAATTTGCAGAAGGTTACACTATTCTCGAGATTCCATTAACATCACTAAACATATGATGTTTTTCTTCAAGACCCATGGTATTCCCAAAACAATAGTTTGCGATCAAGGCCCCGAATTTGCAGGAATTATTTTCAAAGAATTGTGTAATCAATACAATATAACTTTACATGTAACATCTTTTCAACAATCAAGTAGTAATGCCCCAGTTGAAAGATTACATTCATCTTTGACGGAAATTTATAGGATAATTTTCGAAAAGAAAAAGGCATTAAAACTCAACCTAGACCACGATTGTATCCTAACAGAAACATTTATAACGTACAACAACGCCATTCACTCGTCTACAAAATTGACTCCATATGAAGTTTTTACAGGACGAACCCATATTTTCGAACAAAATTATAAGGCAGTTAGTCAACAAGACTACATGAGGGAACTGGAAAGTTATAAGAACAACTTATACGTAGAAGTAAAGGAAGAATTTGAAAGACAAAAACTCAACAAAATTCTAAAACTAAATGAGGACAGAGTATTACCAAAAGCGGTACAGGAAGGAGATACTGTTTTTAGAAAGGAAAATAGAAGAAATAAGCTAACACCCAGATTTACCCAACACAAAGTAGCTGATGATAACGGGGTAACCTTTACAACGAACAAAAGACAGAAAATACATAAATCGAAAATTAAAAAAAGAATCAGACAAAATAGTAGATAAATATATAATAATATCATTTCAGGTTATACATGATAGCAGCTCAACTGCTCCATGTTCAACATGTTAAGGAAAATACCCCCCTAGCAGAGATCAAACTGGGAGAAGCAAGGACCATTAAAACATATAGTTCAGTGGCCCATGTAATAGAACTAACGGAGTTAAAAAATAATTTGAATAAATTAGAATCAAGTCTACGAAATTTACAAGACGAAGACTCTAATGATTCAATAATACCCATACAAAGAAAGATAGACCAAGCACGAGAAAAGATCTATTCCTTGACCCCAAACCGAAGAGAAAAGAGAGGCTTAATAGACGGTCTAGGTAATGTTATAAAGAAAGTAACTGGGAACATGGATGCAGAGGACGCAGCTAAAATCGAGACAAAATTTAAGCAAGTATTTGAAAATGAAGAAAACATTAACAAGAACCTCTGGCAACAAATTTCTTATAACAACGACATAATCGTAAATTTTAATAATATGTCTGATCATTAAAGAACAGGAGAAAATTGAGAAGTACATTAATAACTTTAAAAATGGCATTTCTAAGGAATTAATAGTAGAAGATAAGAGAATTAGAATTTTACAAATATTGAATATAATAAATAATAATATAGATATTCTCCAAAACCACATACATGATATAGCTGAAAGTATACGAGTACTATTGGCTAAATTCAAAATAATTCCAAATTTTATTTTACCTATAGAAGAATTGAAAGATATTGCACAGATTTTTAAACTTCAAAATTGTTCTATTAATTCAGAAGAGCATATTTACAGACTACTCAACATAGAGATAGAATCCGAAAAAAACAAAAATTATATTTCATATAAAGATTCCAATATTTGATAAGTACACTTACACACTTTCTCACCTAATTAAGTAACCAATCAATGGCACAAATTTTCTCACTCTACCCAAATATATATTGTACGATGATAAATTTAATTATATGTTAAGTTTTCAAGAAAAATGTTCAAAGATACATGGCACTTACATCTGCGAACCCGGAAGTGCAGAAAATAACATGGACAACAAAGAGTGCGTGAAACAAATACTACAAGGAATGAACCCTATTTGCGAGGCCAAAAATATCAACACAGACGAGGCAGTAGTAGAACCGGAACAACAGTGGATTGTCATTATCAGCAAGAATCAACTAAGTGCTGAACCAAGCTGTGCTGAACCGTTCACTATTGAGGGAACGACGATTATCAATCATATAAACTGTTCCATATTTATAGACGGTACCAAATACGATGACAGCGAATTGTTCTACGAAGAAAGGATTAAATTATCACTACCAGTAACGAAGAACATATAGCCTAAGCAAAATAGTACTGCATCTTCAAGAGAATAAAGCTAAAATATTCCAAGTTAAGGAATCTACGATTAACCTTCGATTCCTAACCTACGCATCAAGTATCATCCTGGTCATCTTTATACTGTATGCTTTAGCAGTAAAGAAGAACACTACTTACCTGCCCAACCCTGTTACCTCAGTCAACTACGTTCCGTCTATTCCTTCGTTATGGCCGTCACTTTATTCAAGGGGGGGAGGAGTTACCACATCTACATCTACTTCCCCACCCCCTAAACCTCCACGCCAGAACCATTAGTTCATTGGCCCGCATCTGACCACATCAGCAGTCTACATCTACTTCCCCACCCCCTAAACCTCCACGCAGAGCCGCTAGTTCGTTGTCCCCTCATGTTGCAACAGTGTAGGCGGAAACAGCTCAGCAAAACGGAGGCATTCCCCAAATCCGCTGGGTCAGCAGATTCGCGATCACATAGCCATACATAATACATTATTCTTCTTTGTAATAAGTCAGTCTTAAGCGACACTCCACGAGAGTGAGATCTAAAATAAAATCACAAACCTTAATGGGAAATACCTTTTTTTTAATAAAAATCGGGAAGAAACAATAGAGGGAAAAGAAACACAAAGGACCACTGAAGGAAGACTGGAAGGCTTCACTCGTTAATTCGCGCAGTGGCCCGATTATTGAAAATATTTGAAAAAGCCCAATCAATATGCGTATTGCTATTGGTTGTAGACGAATTCAAATCTAGCATCGAACTAAAACCCTTAACATCTACTAAAAAATCAAAAATTTGCTTAGATGGAGTGGAGGCACAAGTTAAAATCTCCTAACACTAAACAATTACTATTTAAAAATGTGTGTTGCTGAAATAACTCCTTAAATTCAGTTTCAAACTTCTTTAAGGGATAGGTCGGACTTTTATATAAAACAAGAATCCCTAAAGATCGGTACTTAAAGATCAAACACTGGAGGGGCTAAATTTGAAAGATTTGAAAAAAATCTACCACTTGAGCAAAGACTAACGTTCTCAAATAGTTCGTTTCGAATAAAAACGAGAATGCCTCTTTTTGGTCGGGCTCCGCTAGCTACTGACTGGCAATCTAATCTCACTGCTGTGGTAAAGCCAGGAATTTCGTATACTTCATTTGAGTATGTTGATGCTTTAACGAAGCACAGAAGAGAAGACCTAAGCATTAGACGATCGGAACAAACATCGCTAATGTGGCAGTGTAAACTTTCCGTATTATGGAAAAAAATATGAAGGTTCGGACTATTGATTAAACAATCGAAATGGGTATTCAGTAGCTTAGTGGAACGCAATTCTCGGAGCTCTGCTTCTGAAGCTGAATCCTGTGCGGATCTTGGGGGGACAAAAGGTCCAATAATGAAGAGACCTGCCGCAGTTGTTGCTCTACTACAGGCTACATACAGCGCAGCTCTCTGCATGCTAGAGTTAGTGTGAACTACCACTTTACTGTACGTAGCTCCTTGAATTTTATGAATAGTTATTGCTTCTGCAGGAACCACTGGAAACTGCTTTCGGTCAATTGTAGTTGCCTGACTAGTATTAATTTGAAAACTTTTTATAATTTTTGAAATCGGCGTCCAAGAAGCCTCCTCATAATGTCTGCGCTTAGAACGCGCATTTACTCCTATGCTTTCATCTAAAAATTGTATCCAAAGAAGATCTGGAGTGTTGGATGTACTGAAGCCTATCTCCCTAAGGACACCAGTATCTCCGTTTACGAGACCATCTGATGTATCTACATTGACCGTCATCATATATTTGGCAGTGGTTTTTAAAGTCAGAGAGGTACACAATCCTTGTGTCTCAGATGTTTTAAGGGCCCTACCTTGTTCCAGACATCTGTTCCTCTGCTCTAAGCTTATTTGAGCGGACTTAACTGAGAATTGAGTTAAGCTTCTCCCTGTTGTACCGATCTGTGTCCTGATTACTTGTAAAAAGGTGAATTGAGTCATTTGGAATTTTACTTTCATCGGAAATTCTAGAACTAAGCAAGCTTACATCATCAGACGTCATTTGGCCGGATGCCATGTTGTTAAGTGCAATTGCAAACGGTTGGTCATCTCGCTGTCGCATTATCTCTGTGAAATACCTCCGAATGGAGTTTCAACAGTAGAAAAAATTTGCTTTCGGCGAGAGTCCAAATGAGAAAACATCGTTGCACCGACCATAGAAATTTCGTCTATTATAAGAATTTTAAGATCAATAAATCTTGAACGAAGTGTATTCAACAAATCAGGGCTTAAACTTCTAAATGCGGACCCAGCCTGATTTACAGGAAGAGAGAACATGGAATGAAGAGTGGATCCTCCGATTCCGAAAGCAGCTTTGCCTGTGGGAGCACACAGTAAAATTTTTACCGAAGTTGGGTCTCATCCTACTCTACCATTATACTCCTTGGATAGGGACTGAAATAAAGTGGATATTAATCTACTTTTGCCGACACCTGCTCCGCCACCTACGAACTCATAAAAGGTTCGATTTCTCCTTGCATTATGCAAGACATGAGTAAGGAAAGTTTTTTGCTCCAAGTTTAGTGATCTAACTAAATTGGCTAAGTTTAAAGGGGATATAAGTGGCGGAAGCTTTATAACCCGGATATTGCTATCCGGATCAACATCTAACAAATTGTTGTTTAAGTTTAAAACATTAATTTGAGAAGATATTTCAGGAATAGCTAATGCCCTACACTCCTCATTATGTTCGACCTCCTCTTCTTCATTTTCTTCTATACTATCTGCTTCCATGGCCCTTCTAAGCGCGTCTTCCAAACTATCTATGGCATTATACTTTTCAAAGTTGGCTTTAATAGCCTCCTCATTCTCCTTATAAAACTCCTCGCAATTTCTTTGAATTAAATCTACCTGTTCGTTTCGCCACGGAGAAAAGAGCATAACTAATGATCTAAAATAGTTAAACCTATCTGTATTAATATTAAATGGCCTATACCTAATAATACTAGCCCTATTTCTTTCCCTAATAAAACCGCTTCCATCTCGGAGCGGAAAATATACATCTCCTAACACGTCATTGCCTTCTTCAGTTTCATCGTCACTATTTGCCCTCTGACGAGTACTTCTACGGCTTTTCGAAAACTCAAAATTTGCTGAAAAATCGGCTAAACACAGGCCTTCATGGAAATCTGGTCTTTGTTCGTATCTATCCAACAATCCTTTCAGAAATATGTCAGTTGAATTCTGAGGCATATTTTGAAGGTCGCGTGTAGGTCTAAGCATACGAACTCGTTGTTCTGGAGGGAAGGTATTGATATGAACGCAGTTATTACTTGCTTCAGACAACGCCATTCCCAGACAACAATACACGGCTTCCTGAGCAGAAATCTCAGTGCCTGAAATAAACTTGTGACCGAGATACTGTAGCTTTTGTCGAATGCTTGAATTGCCTCTTCTAATGTCATTAGCTGCTTCTCGCATTAACTTCGAAATACCCCGTTGGGATTTGTTAATATAATTAATAATGTAGCTACAGCAAGCAAAAGGGTCCAAAATTAACTGGATATCCATATTTGCCCTTTGCATAGAAAGAATGTGTTTATTATAAGCATTTACTTGAATTTCTGCAAATGTGCTCTTCAGAAAAATCTGTGGTTTTTTCAAACTAGACCTAATAGCATAAATGTAGTCCTCGTAACTCACATGGTTGTGAGAAAGAAAATTCTCAAATATGCTTAAATGGCTAATCATGTCATCTGCATAATTGCGAAGTAGAAAATCTCGAATTTTGTTGAAGTTTTCGTGATGAAGAGAATTTTTAGTTGCTTCGGGAAGTGGATTTAAAATTTTCGTCTGGGGCATTGGAGGGTATGGAATACCGAAACGACAAATAGATTGTCCCCGAACTTTTTTAAGACACGAATGCCCGTGCTTATGCTTTTGGTATTCAATATACGGAGCCAAATCTGGGTTTGTAACATCCACAGTTACAAACTGATCAATGAAGGCTATTACAGTGCGTATAGACTCTTCATTGTTTAAATCCACATTTGGGGCATCTTTCAGCCAAAACATGCCGTGAATATGAGGCGAACCTCTCTGTTGAAACTCAACTCGCCAGTAATAGGTAGTAACGAAATTACTTCCAAAGACACCCCCTGGCTTTTTCATAAGTTTTAAAACTTCTCTATATCTGTAATCAAAATATCTAGCGCACGTCACTGGGTCTGTTCTGATAAGGCGCGCCTTTTCCCTAAACTGCAAGTTTAAAGCTTCTTCTTCATTTATATTAGCCCTATCTACATTGCGCTTGAGCAGTACTAACAGCTCTGGATACCTAATTTCAGCGGCCGATAAAGTTATGAAAAAAGTTTCCAGCCCAAGTTGGCGATTCATGGCCATGACCTTTTTCTTCTCATCTTCCAAGTCAGCAGGAGACGTGCGAATATCCCTAAGGATCCTATATCCCTTATCATGACAAATGCGGTTGCCCATATAATCTTTATTCGGGACGTTAGCAGCTGTAATGGCACTGGAGGCGCCCTGCTTACGTATGCAAGTTTAAATATTATTTCGAATATTTATTAATTCCAACTTCTTATAATTGCAGAACAACTTATCAGTTCGACAACCTCGTCTATCTACATTCCTAAGTTCTGATCTAACTATGGATGTGTAACTTTCTGAAGATGGTCTTTTAATGCCAGCATATATGCTTAGGAATGCCAGTTCTTCAGAATCAGCATCGAGAATTACGTCGAGAGGTCTTTGACCCTCACCTGGAGGTATTGTAATTCTCGTCATTCCTACATTATGTGTCTGGTTATTCTCAAGCAAAGTTTCTTGTCCTCCAGGACTTAGTTCTTCGTCTTCTGTATTCTGATCAGAATTACGCGCCTCCGTATTTTCATCCTCCTGCTGGATGGCTAGTTGTCCCTCTACAAAGGCTACATCAGCTTGAGATGATACGAATGAAACAGTATTGGATGTGAAGTCAGAGATCCACTGCTCGTTAACTGACACATTGTACTTTCTATAAAATTCAGTATTCCAGTATTAACTAAATAGAGTCAGCAATTTCGGCAGGCCGTATGGTTTCTGCAATAAAATCATGTCCATATTCTATTCCTCCTTTAAGGTGAAGCTGAATTACCTTATCCTCATTGAAAGCTCGTGGAAAAGGATATTGCTTACTGCAATAGGGACATTGACAACTGCTTCTTTAATAGCACTTTGACGCTCGTGACCTATTGAATTAATTATCATTAATGGAAGGCGAGGTGATTTCAGTAGTTCTTCCAAGGGAGTTAGGCCCCTCAAAGAGTTATGAATTTCTGGGAAATCTAAGCCGTTTGAAATGGCACCTTTGGTCTTTCGGCCGGCTTTTATGTTGCTATGACAAGTTTTGCAAATCTGGAAAAGATTACCACTAAACGCAAGATGTCTTGCATTTTGGTATATCTCTTTCCTGAACTCGCAATGTTTTTCCAAATAGGACCAAGAAAGCTTACTTATTGGCTTGGGGAACCACAATCCTTTGCAACAAAAGCAAATCTGATCTGGGCCAAGCTTATTATTCCTATTAAATGTTGCTAGGTCTGAATCCATTAGTCACATTTTCCTGAGCTACATCAAGCTCAATTTCCTGACTTCGAATTGCATTCCGAAGATTTTCTGCTTCCCTAGTATCACTAAGGCTTCTGTACTGCCTAACTCATTTACTTATATTTCTAATTGCATCGATCGCTTGTCGAGCAAGTGTATTTTTCGCCTGCTCGACTGCCCTGCGATCCCTAACGGCCCTAGCCCTAGCTCTGTTAGCCCTATCGCGCTCTCTTTCTAAAAAGCGTTCCCGTGTATCTCTTGCCAGTGCTCGACGCAGGGTATTTGCTACTTGCTCACCCGCGCGATACACGGTATCCAAGCGCCTTCTTCTACGGTTGGCAGTGTTTTGTTCCTGCTCCATAACCCTAATCTCGCTTTTTTGTCGCCTTTCAGAACGACGTCGAGAATCGGCTGCTTGCTCAATTGCGCGAAGAGCGGGATTAAAACGTCTTATAGAACGGCGCCGAGTATTGGCTGCTTGTTCAGCTGCGCGAAGAGCAGGATCCAAGCGCCTTTCCTATGGTCAGCAGTATTTTGAACCTGCTCCACAGCTCGATTCTCGCTATTTTGACGCCTTGCAGAACGACGTCGAGTATCGGCTGCTTGCTCAACTACGCGAAGAGCAGTATCTAAGCGCCTTTTCCTATGGTCAGCAGTATTTTGGACCTGCTCTACAGCTCGATTCTCGCTGATTCGCCGTCTTATAGAACGGCGCCGAGTATCGGCTGCTTGCTCAACTGCGCGAATCGCAGGAACTAGTCGCCTTTGACAACGAAACTGAGTGTCAGCCGCTTGCTCAATCGCACGAACAGGACGATTCAAACGTCTCAACCTTCGCGACACTGTATTGACGCCCTGCTCTGCATCCCTGACTAAGGAATCTTCTGAGATAATGTGTTTGCCACTCTGTCCACCTCTGCGTACTCTTCGTTTTCCCTATTTATCCTATTTCTCAACAATTGCGTTCTTGCTCGTTGAGAAGCAGTCGGTCTATTAAGACGAGGCATTTCTAAATATGATGAACTACTACTATTTAAAAGATATTATTTATTGATCTCAAAGTAATACTTAATGGAAATTATAATATGAATAAGTAATAAGTCAAAAAATATTAACCAATATTAATAAATAAATCATTATTATTAAAAGGTCTTTACAAAAAAATTCGCCTCTATAACTATTAAAATTATATGCAAATATGTACATATATTAATGAAAATATAAAAATTATTTTTTTTAATAAGTATAATTCTTATATTTATATTAATGAGAAAATTTATAGAATAGATTAAGATTAAATGTGAAAAAAGAAATAATAGGATAATTAAGAAAAAGTCTTTAAAAAGACTTAAGACTTAAATTATAATTATTTGAATAAAGTATAATTATATAGTAAAGTAGTATCAATGGTATTATAAGTGCAAGTCTTTAAAAAGACTTAAACTTTTAATACTATTAAGTTTATATACGAGAAATACGTATATGGATGAAAATATAAGAGTAAGCCTTTAAAAAGGCTCAGTTCTTATATTAATATAGGTACAAAAGCGTTGGCGATATTAGGATAAAGAAAAATAAACTACAAATTTGATACTTAGCAATGAGCGCAGCGACGAGACAGCAGCGGGCCAAACGGCAGTGACGTCAATCGAAGCAGCAACAGCACTCACGACCGCGTTGTAATTTAAAAATTTAATTTTACGTTAATTTACGCAACTTTCTATTAAAAAAGTTAATCTTTACGTTAAAAGTTGAGCTTAACACTTATTGGTTGGCAAGAAAACGTTAGGAAGTTGAAAAATCAATTAAAAATCGCACTCGGCTCTAAAAAGATGTTCTAATACCAAAATTTAGTCTTCGACTGACTCCCTTCTTCTTTCTTTTCTTTTACTATTTACTTTTTCAAGAAAAGCGCGGGAAAGCACCGTAAGCTAAGAGCGAGTTGTTCCATTTAGATTTAACATTTTCGAAGAGTAATGCTCTTATTAAAATTACATTCTATTCAACACTAGATCAATATCTATTGAACTATTAAAGAGTACATGAGAAAAGCCAAATAACCAAAACATATGATTAAAGGCTTAATAATTGTAGCGCCTGCCAGCTCATAAGAAAAACAAACTTCAAGCTTTTAAAATTAAACTTTTATCTTACCAAAAGAAAATAGTTGAGACATATATTTTACTATAGTAAAAAAGAAGATAAATAAAAGGTCAGAAAGGAAAAATGACACATATTGATAATATTGTTTGTTTCTCTCTTTATAAAGAGTGCGCATCGATTTCTACTTTCAAAGTGTCAACCGAGACCCCCCTCTCTTTCTAACATTCACCTGCCACGCACTTGTAAAAACGAAAAGCGCCTTAAGAGAGAGAAGCTAAGAGTGAGATTTAACACTAAAATTCTTTTTAACACTAGATCAATATATATTAAATTATTGAAAAGTGGGAAAGAAATGCAAAACAACATATGATTTCATTTATTTATAAGATTATTATATCAGCTACTCAGATTTAGCATTGCTCCGATCAAAATTATATAAAAAGATAATATTAAAACAGATATTGATATTAGGCAAAACAATAATATTTCAAAGGGTGTATTTGATAATACGAATATTTTATTTGTGCACAAATAACGCTTGAATATGGTTAGCGTCTGCCAAAAAGTTGCTGCACCGATCTATTTTGTCATCGGCTGGCTGTCTCTGACGTCATGGAACATGCTACTCCTTTCAAAGTGTCAACAGAGACGTGCCTCTCTCTCTAACATTTACCTGCCACGCACTTGTAAATAACGTGGAAAAGCGCCCTAAGAGACAGAAGCTAAGAGCGAGATTTAACACTAAAATTCTTTTCAACACTAGATCAATATATATTGAATTATTGAGAAGTGGGAAAGAAAAGCAAAACAACATATGATTTCATTTATTTACATCATATATCAGCTATTTAGATATATCAGCTACTCAGAAAAAGCATTGCTTCGATCAAAATTATATAATAAGATATTGATATTGGGCTTATTTCGTGGGGGCAGAACAATACTATTTTAAAAAAGGCGCTGCTCCTATCTAATACCTCATCGGCTAGCTGTCTCTGACGTCATAGTACATGCTACTCCTTGAAATCCTACATTCTTGAGGATTTGTGGGCATTAGAGTGAGCGTGGCAAAAAGTTTTTTGGCAAATCGATAGAAATTTACAAAACCAATATAAAAATGACAAAATATCAAAACATTTTTCAAAAGTGTGGGCGTGGCAGTTTTGGGCGGTTTGCGGGCGTCAGAGTGGGCGTGGCAAAATATTTTTTTGCAAATCGATAGAAATTTACAAGACCAATACAAAAATGATAAAATATCAAAACATTTTTCAAAAGTGTGGGCGTGGCAGGTTTGGGCGGTTTGTGGGCGTTAGAGTGGGCGTGGCAAAAAGTTTTTTGACAAATAGATAGAAATTTACAAGACCAATGCAAAAATGAAAAAATATCAAAACATTTTTCAAAACTGTGGGCGTGGCAGGTTTGGGCGGTTTGTGGGCGTTAGAGTGGACGTGGCAAAAAGTTTTTTTGCAAATCGATAGAAATTTACAAAACCAATACAAAAATGAAAAAATATCAAAACATTTTTCAAAAATGGTGGGCGTGGCAGTTTTGGGCGGTTTGTGGGCGTAAGAGTGGGCGTGGCAACATGAATCGACAAACTTGCGCTGCGTCTATGTCCCTAGAGTCCCCATGGTCAATCTCAACTTTCTAGCTTTGATAGTTCCTGAGATCTCGACGTTCATACGGACAGACAGACGGACAGACGGACATGGCCAGATCGACTAGGCTATTGATCCTTCCTTCTGCCTGTTACACACTTTGCAACGAATCTAGTATACCCTTTTACTCTACGAGTAACGGGTATAATAATGGATGATTAGTGATAGTGAACTAAAATTAAGGACGAGAGGCGCGCCTATTTATTGTGGAGATTCGGCAGACTCCGTCGGCAAAAGCACCACTTTTGCCACTGGACGTTTACCAACTCCACGTGCAGTACGGATATTTACTACACGGACGTTGCCGTCGGCTCCTGGGAAGACAGACTCAATTCTGCCGAGCCGCCAATCATTAGAGGGTAAGTTGTCGTCCTTTATGACGACCATGTCATCGATGCGGAGATTTTTGGACGGGGCCTGCCAGGCCTGGAGTTCTTTGAGGTACTCATCTTTCCATCGCACATGGAACTGCTGATGAAGAGCTTTCAAATGCTGCCACCGATTAAGAATGCATTTCGTTTCTCCCTTTACTTCAGGTTCCACCGTGGACATAAGGGGTCCCCCGACAAGGAAATGACCTGGCGTCAGAGCCAGCAAATCTGTCGGATCCTCAGACATAGGAGAGAGCGGCCTGGAGTTAAGGCACGCTTCTATTTTTGCCAAGAGCGTGGAGAGCTCTTTGAACGTGTATTTTCGGCAGTGCATTTGTAAAATAGTGTCATAAAACTTTTTACGCCTGCTTCCCAAGGGCCTCCCATATGGGGTGCCATTGCATCTCTTGATGACTAAAGGCTTTTGCCACCGACTCTTTTACGGCCTGAAGGAAATTGCGTTAAAGCAGGATGGCAGCGCCAACGAAGGTTTTGCCATTGTCTGACTGGACTTGACGTGGACACTCTCTTCTGGATACAAAACGAGCGAAAGCGGCAAGAAACTTTTCGGTCGTTAAGTCAGATCTAGGCTCTAAATGGATGGTCTTGGTGGAAAAACAAACGAAAACTAACACATACCCCTTTGTGATAAGACATGCTCTTCCCGTATAGTTCTTTATATCGAACGGACCGGCGTAATCCATGCCAGTATACGTGAATGGTCAAGAGAAAGGTGCTCTTTCTTTGGGCAGGACACCCATCAATTGGCTTTGCAACCACTTTTTGTGGATCACACATACCTTGCACGATTTACTACTGCTTTCATCAGGTTCTTAATTCTCGGAATCCAGTATTAACTGGTTACCACCATGGAGAGTTATGCGATGTGTGAAATTCGCAAGGAAGCGAGAAAGCAGGCAGTTATACGGAGGAATCACTGGATGCCGTTCATTGTATTGAAGGCTTTCGGAAGCCGCCACACGGCCGCACGCCCTGATCAGTCCTTGCGGATCTAGAAACGGGTTAATGCTTTGCATGGAACTTGAACTTGGTACTTGACGGGCAGTTTCACTTGGGCAGTGATATTCCACAGGGAATTCTTTGCGCTAAGTGTTCGAAATTAGGAATTAGGAACACATCAGATGGAGACGTCTGCTTTCTGCACCGCTGTATGAAGCGATGAACATAAGCAAGGAGCTTTCTCAAGCTTGGAAAAACGTGCCAACAACTTTTCAGAAGGAGCTTCTGCGTGATGGACTTTCAGAGCGCGCTTCTCCAGATCGGTCACCGGAGCGTTGTCGACCTGAGTTGGCCATTGGTTGCGTGGATTTTGCAAGCAAGTCAGTCCGTGCCACCATAACTAACTATCGGCTAGATCTTGGAGGGAAACTTCTCTACTTGCCAGGTCTGCTGGATTATTCTCAGATTGAACATGAGACCAATTCTCTGTTTTTGTGGTCTGGGCGATCGTCGTCACCCTATTGGCTACAAATGTGGTCTACTGGCACGCTGGCCAGTGCTCGACGTTGAAATCTGGATGAAACGAAAGCCAGCGTGGAATGCGTATCTGCTCTAAAACCGAATAACTTTGGGGAAAATTAAGCCATCGCTGAAAAAGCTCATTTGGAATGTTTTCGTCCCGCCCAAGCTCCTGTAGCCAAATCTCCTGCATGAAAATTTTAGCTCGAACGATAAACGGTTTCAATAGCCAGCTCTGGCGGAACGAAGAAGAATTCGTCGGAGGTTGCCTTCCAGCGAATACCGAAGGTTTTGGCAGTGCTTTCTGCATCGATCTCGAGAAAATCAGTTTTTAAAGAGGGTCGTTTTGAATGTCCGCTAAAACTTCCTTTTGGTTGGTTGGAGCGTCTCGGAGCCCTTGCACCATGAGCTGAGCTTCTTCCGTGGAGTCCGCTCCGGCTGGAAAGGCGCGCAATTGACTCCAAAGGTTACTGTTTTCAATTCGAAATCTCTGATTTCCCCTCCATTGTTTCGGAAAAGTATTCGTTGGAATGGAGTGTGCTTTGGATCTCTGGGTAGATCTGCCGATACATTTTTTTGATATCGGCGCTAAACACGTATCGGAAATATCGCCACTTCAGAATTTGAATGGTCAAGTCGGACTGTAAGACAGGGCCAGCATGAAGGATATCATTTAAACTGGTACCATTCGATGAAGGGCTGGAGGCATTGAATACTACACGGGGTTTAATAGTTACGCTCTCCGGTTTTAAGACGTCGTGATGTGGCCTATAATAGGCGTTGCCATCATGGGTAGGAAGAACTTGTCGCATGTGCTTTAAGTCGAGATATTCCTGGATCACCGAATCGTATCTCGCTTTTAAGACCTCATCTCTTTTTAAACGCTGCTCATTTCTTAAAAACTGAGCCAACGCGAAAGACCTGGAATGCCCTAGCCCGGAACCGATATTTTCTGGGTCGCGAAAAGGCAGAGTAACGACATATTTGTCGCACTCCTCTCTCGTAGTCGGTTGAAGGAAATTCTTCTCGCACAAGGGATCGGATTCTTTTACCAACTTTGTTGGTATATTCTCCACCTCCCAAAATTTTGTGAGTAGTTTGTCCAGTGAATTATCGTACGCGTGGGAGATCTGCGTCGAAAAGGAGGAAATTCTGCTTTGTGCTGAGGCCGACACTGGCCCAGTTAGTACGCAGCCGAAAAAGGTCTCTTGCTCCAAGAGAGAGCCACAGATGTTGGTTTTTGCTCCACTCAGAAGCACCGAAGGTAGAATGTCGGCTCCGATAAGGACATCTATTTGTGCGCTCTCATAGAATTTTGGATCCGCCTGTGGAAAATCGGGAAGATCCCGAAGGAAATTTTGCGGAATGGGGAAGTAAGGCAGATTTCCGGCTAATTGAGAGAGGACATAGGCCGTCGTCTCCAACTGCAACGCGGGCCTAGTCGGAGATCGGATGGTGAAACTGCAGAGCTTCTTGGACTGAGCGGCTACTGTTTGGTTTAAGCCTGAGACTTGGGCTTGAACCACCTGGAATGGCAATCTAATAAGATTGAAAAGTCGCTCGGTTATGAATGTTGCCTCTGATCCGGAGTCGATCAGGGCGCGTGCCTTAAAGTTAGTGCCAAGATGGGAAATATTGATTACGGCAGTGCCAAGAAGGATAGCTCTTGAGCCCGTGGCGAAAAAATTTTGAACACCGGCTTGCTCATTAGGAAGAAAATTGGCTTGATTGGCAGAAATTGGCCTTGCAGGATTTGAAGGACTTGAATTGCTTGAAAAGGGGTTGTTTCGGTGCAACAGTGTGTGATGCCATGGCAAGTAAAACAATTGTGCGTGCTTTTGCACTCACGAAGCTGATGTCCCTTTGCAAAGCAGTTTAAGCATAACTGCTTCCGTTTAATGTAGGCTGACCGGCATTTGGAGGAAACGCGGACATACACGGACAGGATGACTTTCTTTGTTGCACATGTCGCAACTTTTGGATTTTGGAGCCACTTTCGTCTCGTAGGAATTTATTTTTCTAAAGGGCCGACTTGAATACATCGCTTTGAAGTGCGACTGACTTGGTACGGGCGGTCTCACATCATCGATGGCCTGTAGGGTTCGATGCCGTTCTGTGAGGAAGGTGTTCAGCTCTACTCATGTCGGGATGTCGGCGTTTTTATGGAGCGACTGCTCCCATAAAGAGAGAGTTAACTTCGGGAGCTTGGATGAACACAGATATACCAGCAGGCAGTCCCAGTTCTCAGTGTTGATGCCTGACAGTTCTAAGGCAGTCAAGCAACCTTGAACAGTACTTTGCAGTACCTTCAAGGCCGCCCCAGATTCCTGTGGTATCGACTGCACATTAAACAGTATTTTCAATTGATCGTTTACCAACAATCGTTTATTTTCGAAACGCTCTATTAGGTTTTCCCACGCAGAGCGGAAACCCTCGTTGGTGAGAGGAGAAATCGAAACGATGGCATGCGCGTCGCCACTTGTTTTGGCATTTATTTAAATGGAATAACTTTTCAACCGGAGTCAGCCGTGGATTATTGATATAAATGGCTGTGAAAAGATCCCGGAAAGTCGAAGAGAAGCGAAGATAGTCGCCTGCCAAAAACTTCTGTATCGCATGGAGGCAACCGACAGACGTGCCCTGCTTGATTTTATCAACGAGCTGGACAACACACCTTTCATAGACTGAATAGCAATAACTGTATTTATCCTTGAGAATAGGCATGTTGCCTGCTGCCCCTTCGCTTGCTTACACAAGGCACTCTGAGCAGATGTCGAATTCCTATTTCACCTTGTCCCATAGGATTCGGACTTGGTCGCGACGGACGCTAAACATCGTGACGGTTGGAGCTGAGGATTCCGGAGTGTTAATCTGAGCCTCAAATTCGCTTAAGCGGTCAGAATCCGAAATGAATTTGGCTAGCGCTAGATCGGAAGCAGCCATATTTTTAACTGTACGCTGTACTGTGGCATTGGATGGAGTAGCACAGTCGTCGGAAATCTGCGCAGGCGTTTTCACCGAAATGCTTGGAATTCTTGGACTCTTCGGCCCTTCTTGTGAAAAAATAGACCTGGGTTAGTCAGCGGACAATTTCTTCTTATCGTCCCCGATGGGCATAATCGAAGAAATGCGAAATGGAATGGAAGCGGTTTTGGAGCCCGGTCACACTTTTGCAAATGTGGACAACTTCCTTAGACTGCACTTAATAAATTTAAGCTTGCCGCCGTGAACGGTAGAAAGCAGCGGAAAAAGACCATGTAGGATGTAACGGATGGTGGTGTAAAATTTACGAAGTGGAAACTTGGAGTGAACAGCAAATTGTATAAATGACCGGTGATTAATGGTAATCAGGTCCACTTGATTTACGGTTGGAACACTTGGAATGTGGAACACGGTCGAAAAAATGTTTATTAGAACGTAGAAAATTTTTTTTTCTTCTTTACATCTGGAAAGGGAAAAATTTGGAATGGTGGAATTGGAATCTTTTCTCCGCGTTGTAAGTACTTCTAAAAACAAGCACAAATTAATATCCAAGCAATACAGGAAAAAATATTTGTCGGGTAAACGACTTATATTTGGCGATCGTCTATTTATTTTTTAAATTTTGGCTTACAAAGAAAATTTATTTTTGGATGAAAAAATTATTGTCTTGTAGTTTTTGTGAAAATTAAAAAAAAAATAATTAAATAAATTTAAAAAAATTTATTTGTTAAAAAAGAAAAAACCGCTTTTAATTTATTGCTCGGAAATTGATTTGGAATTTTATTTGCCGACGGAAAACAATTTACATTTTGGTATATGTTTAAAAGGAATGCAGATAATATTCGCAATGTATGTCGGTGATATATGTGGGTGTAATAAATGTAATGTATATGTGATATACATATGTATGTGGGTGTAATATATGTAATATAAGTTCAGTAACTTTACTGGCGGTCATCGTTGAACGTATACTTTTACCTGTAGCATATTTTCATGTTACTCTCGTCCGTTGACAATAAGAGAAGGCAAATTGCTATCAACAATGCAGGAGAACTTAAGATGTTGATCCCTTCACAAGGAGAACACAAGTTGGTTGGTCGATTATTATACGTTGATTTATTGAATTCTTATAAGGGTTCGACTTCTGCTTGTGGTCGTCGCCAAATCGGTTCTGCCTCTATCGAGTGGCCAACCCGCCTGGTTAACCGCCGGTGCTGGCGTAAAAGTGTTTACGCTGCACACGCGCTCATGCCGGTCGTCGGAGCGCTTTCGCAAGAAAGCTCGCGTTGCATTTCTGGGTGAGAACGTTTACGTCGCACAAACTCGCCGTCGATGTGCCGGCGTGAGAACGCTTACACAGCATATGGTCGCTGGCACTGTGCTCCACTTGCCTCTTCCGTTGTTTGTGGTGTGGTTGCGATCATGTTAATCGCAAGGGCGAGGGGCGTCTGTGGGGTTCGGCTAAGGCAGGTTGTTTACCTTAACCAGAACAGGTCATTGGCTCCGGGTGAGAGCAAGTCGTTAACTCCTCCCCATCACAAGATCTGTGTCCCACAGATCAGAAAGCCTTAGGCGGCCCGGGGGTGGGGAAAGCCTCCAGGCCAATTGACGCGTTGTCGATCTTCGGGATTCCTTTGGTTGAAGTTAAAGAACCGACGAGTTGATGTTTTTTTGCCTCGAAGATTAATGAGCCATTGAAATTGGTCAATAGAAGTGTTCCGTCGTCGATAAGATTAACCACCTCTTGGTCGTTTCTCAAGTATGTGCAGGCGGCGTGTCCGCCCTTCAATAATTGAAGGATGCAGTCGTTTTAACTTAATTGGAGGAGGTCCTTTTCCTGGCAGACGGGCAATCCCTAAGTACTGCGTAGGTCTCCTCGGGACTCACGGCTAACTTGTTGTGTTCCAGTACCACTTGCCTTCCCTCGAAGATGGTCGAGTACAGGTGCATGAACTTGTATGATTCTGTCGAAACCTTCGGGAACGCCAGAATGTACAATATCATTGTACCATTTGTCATTACCGACGGACGGAAGAACTCGATGGCCTCGATCGCGTTCTGGTAAGGGAGGTTACTGACTTCGTTTAAGATCGTCTCCACCTCCTCATGGTCAGAAAGTTCGAGTTGACCGTCCCCGTTTTAGCAAACTGACATGCCTTGATAATTTCGCCGACTTGATAAGCCAGTATAATGGCTCTGTGTAGGGTTAATGCTGTGGCCTGCAAGTCTCCGTCAATCGCGTTGACTCTTTGGACCACCTTGTTGATTACCAGCGCTGATTCATGCACTGAGCCGAAGAGCTTCGAGTTGATTCGAATCTGCTGATCCGTATTCGTCACAACTTCGTTTTGGGCTTTCAATATAGTGCTCTAATCTGTTGCGTCTGAAGACCTGGCGACCCATTTCCAGGCGGATCCTAGCCATTCTATAGCCCGTGTTCTGCGTACTCTCGATAGTCGACGCATTCCCACTGACGCATCTTTTAGATACTGTGTTACTAGGGCGGCCATTCGTCCATCCGTCATTCCTGCTGCCTCTTCGTCCAGTTCGCCGAGAAGCTTTTGGAATCTGCCCAGGTCGATAACGTGTGCCAGTTTAAGACACCGTCTATCCGCCAAATTGTTCCCTGTTGTAAAGGGACTACTGGGGAGTCGTACTTAATTATGTGGAAGGTACAAACGACATGAGCTACCAAAAGGCTTCCAACATTGGGATGGAAAAGAGAAAGAGAGAAGGAAGTAGAGTGTTACATGTGCTCTTAAACATTACGCAATCGTTCCTTAAGTGGTATTATGCTGTCACAAGAAGTGTGTTTAGTGTGCTTATATCCCGATGTCTGTGATGAAATTCTAAATGTTTTTGAATTTCGTAATCATGGTGTTCGGTGTTCAGTGTGTGTGTTTTTTTTTATTTAAGCATTTTGTGTTTCTGTGTGTCTCTTTTTTTGCAGAATTTCGTGTCTTTGTAATTTTTTTGGAATATTTTTTCGTTTATATTACTCAAGTGATTTTTTTTGTTTTTTTTTTTATTTTTTTCTGTTTAATGGTTCATATCCTAAGCGGATGAAAAATCTTTGCCAATTTTTATTCTTTTTATTAGAAATAGTGAAATACATGAAAGAAGATTGAGGGCTTCCCCTCGCTAATCCCTAACATCTGACTTGTGGAAAATCTTTCGGGTTTTGGTCCTTAGTGTCATCCTGTCGTCCTATCCTCCTGAACCACCTCGGCCTTGAACTTGGGCTTTTCCTTTGTCTTAATCTGCTTGTTTTTGATAAAGACTTTCTCACCTTCGTCATACTCGAGGGGTCGATGTCTTTTTTTATTACGGCCGCTAATAACCAAGGCCTGTTTATGCTCAATAAGACCCCTTATATCTTTCCTGGTCTGTCGTTTGAAATCTGACAAACCCTGATAATTAATTCGGGAAGTACGTTCGAAAAAAATATCTACCGGTTTCCTATTTGTTACCGAGTGCACAGAATTGTTGTACCGATCTACTGTGATGGGTACCAATTCTGTGCTTTTAAAAGTGGGATATTCGGTTTTCAAGCAGCGATAGATTTCTAGAAATTTGAAGTGGAACCTCTCCACCTGGCCGTTTACCTCGCTCTTCTGGGTTGGCGTATAGTAGAGTTCGATCTGCAAGGCTCTATGGTAATTCAAAACATTAGAAGACCTTTTTCACTATCAAAAACTATAACCCTAGGTACAGTAAAATAATGAATGGCCTCCAATAACTTTTCTCTCAGATGGATAGCCGATTTGGATTCCAGCGGGAAGAGTTTAGAGAATTTAGTAAATTTATCGATACAGCTCAAATCAATTTTTTTCTCTAGGGCGAATACGTCAATGTGCAGTATTTCACATGGATAGTTCGGGGTTGGTTGCAAATCTGGTTTGTTAGGGTGGCGGTCGTATTTGAATGTTTTACAACATTCGCAAGCAGACACTTGAGCACGTATAGTACTGGTCATTCGTGGGAAATAAAATTTTTCCAACATTGGGATTTCTCGTCTGAGAGTTGATAGGGATTGTGTGACGGACATAACTAGCATGTGGTTGGTCACAAGCGTATTCGGTCGCGTTTTCATCGAAGATCAGCTGATTTCTGTAAACGTTAATTGTGTTCTGGACGTGCGGTATCAGTTGTGAAGCGTCTTGAAGAGCGCTGTGTACTGTTGCAGAGTCAGGCTCTAAGTGATTAATTTGCGTGGGGATTTGTGAAAGTGCGTCTGCGACCAGATTTGATTTGTACAATTGTATTCCTCGATCCGGGATTTCCAGCGTTTTAATTTTGCATTAAAGTCCCGGTTGCCTAACGCAAATGTAAGGGGTTGATGATCGGTGTAAATCTTGATACAATCAGCGCCGTACAGATAAGAACGAAGATTGTCTAGGGCCCACACTATTGCGAGCATCTCTTTTTCGTTGGTGGCGTAACATTCCTCAGTTTTATTTGGGGATCGTGAAATAAATGCTATTGGTCTATCTCTCCCCTTTTCTTCCTGTGAAAGAGCGGCACCAATTGCGTAATTGGAGGCATCCGTCGTAAGATGAAAAGGTTTGTTGAAGTTAGGAAACACTAAAACTTCCGAAGAAGAAAGAATGGCTTTTAAATCGGAGAAGGCCTGTAAAGCCTCTTCGTTCAATTTAATTGGGACCCTCTTTGATTGATTAGATCAGATTGATTAGATTAGAATAGAGCCTTGGCGGTTTCGCAACCTTTGCGAAATCTCGTATAAATTTTCGGTAGTAGGAAGTCATGCCAAGGAAACTTTTTAATTCTTTGACATTAGTAGGGGGATTCATTTTCATTATTTCGTCCACTTTTTTTGATCGGCCTTAATACCTTTCGAAGTAACTAAGTAAGCCAGAAATTCAAGTTGAGTTGATAAGAATTTGGTTTTTTCAAGGTTAACCTGGAGTCTTGCCTCCTTAAGACTGTTAAAGACTAGACGCAAGTTCGCCCAGTGACTGTCGTAATCTTTGCTAAAGACGATGATGTCGTCTATATAGACATAGCAAAACTTACCAATGTGTTCCCTTAACACATCGTCAATCATGCGTTGAAAAATAGAAGGGGCATTCTTCAGCCCAAAAGGAAGGCGCAGGAATTCGTATTTCCCGTTTAAAGTGGAAAACGCAGTTTTCGGCGTATCAGATTCTTTCATATGAATCTGGTGAAATCCTGACGTTAAGTCAAGTGTAGTGAAGTATTTAGCTTCACCCAAGCTGGCTAAAGTGGAATTTATATCCGGAATAGGATAAGTGTCTGATATTGTCACTGAATTCAGACGTTTAAAATCTATCACGAGGCGATATTGCTTTTCCCCGGTTGGTTTCGGTTTTTTGGGAACCATCCAAATGGGGGAATTATACGGACTTTTTGAGGGTCGAATTATGCCATCAGCTAAAAGTTCCGAGATTTGCCTGTCGACCTCGTTTCGCATGTTTGCGGGGTAGGGGTAACTTTTAGTATACACAGGGTCGTCAGTGGTAGTACGAATTTTGCTCTTACACTCGTGCGGACTGCTTCGTTCGGTGAAAGTGGGTCAAAAAGAGTCGAGTATGAGCTTAACAGAGAGTTAAGGGTACGTTTTATATCTTCTGGATGTTCGCAGCATAACAGGGAATCGACATTTAGGGATTTTTTCGCGAGGAGAGGTATTCTAATACCCGGCGATACAATAAGACAGTCGTTCTTCCTACCCAACCAAAGCTTTAATTTCCTTTAAAGTGTCGTCCCCGATAATTCCGTAAAAGGAATGCAAGCCGGGGAGAACAAAAAGGTAGTTGGGGTGCTATTGCCGATTGGTTCAAAGAATTTGCCTACTAGGTGATGTGTGATTTTCACATTACCTGCAGCGGATTGGACTTGGAAAGGGGTAGGAATGTGGGTACTCCCGGCGGAATTTTTGGGACTGATGAAATTCTTATTCGCGCCGGTGTCTATAAGGAAGTGTAACTTAGCCCCATCCTTGGTTCCACACTCTAGGTATGGGACGCTGGAGAGGCGTTCGTCATAAAATTCGAACCCCCTTGGATAAGGTCTTCCGACTCTACATTTGAGTTCCCGTTGTCTAATTCGTTTGGTTGATGCCCGGTTCCCTCATGGATAAGACCTTGCTCAAAATAGAAAGATGGAGCAACGTATTGGCCGTTCCTTTCTTCAGTTTCAGCGTATAGAGTTGGTGTTGCCTCTATATGATAAAGTCGCTGTCCTTTTTGTAAGGGGTTAGCGTAGCCAGTTAATGATCTTTTATGGCCGGAATCATTGTGAGGGGTACTGTATACAGGCGGCGGGTTGCCGTGTCCACCTTGGTGAAGACTGATTGCCTCTAGGTCCATGCTGGGTCGAGTGAACGTAGGGACTGTTTATCGGAGGTCTATTATAGCCCTGATAGGCACCGGTGAATCTAGGTTAATAGTTTTGCGAATGTTGTGCAAATTTATTATTCCCCCGTGAGGGACCGGTGCCGGCCTTTGGAACCACATTTTGTAATTCAAGGCAGAAGGAATAGGCTTCGGGTAAAGTCCTTGGATTACGGACCAACAATCGCCACTGACGCCTCTCATGAAGACGTCCAGCGCCTTGTCCATATAAGTTTCGATAAAAGCACTCACGACGACAGGCTCTCTATTGCCACTCCTCAAGTTATTCAAAATCAAGGAGAAATGGCTATTTACTGCCATATAGAACTTTTCTAGGGTCTGGGTACCCTGATTTAGTTTGCATAATTGGTGTTCTAGGGTACGAAGGTCCCTCTTATCAGCGAAGTTGAGGGAAAGGGCGCGTTTGATTTCTTCCCAATCATAGTCCTCTATGCCATAGGCTAATAACGCCGTGTCGGCGTTACCTCTAATTTTATGTCGGATGTGTAAATCAATGGACCTATACAGAGGCTTATTTTTTATGACTTGATAGTCACCTAGAATGGACTGCGCTCTATTAATCCACGAGATATAAGCCTCCGGTTGGCCCTCAAATATTTGTAACTCTTAAACGCAATTGGGTATGGTTGAAGTTTCCCTCAATTCGTACTCGTTGCCGGCCCTAGTTTATGGTACCGCCTGAGTACCAACAGGATTCCTGTTCTCGAAATCCCCCTCTAGGGTAACTAACCTAGCGCTCAACTTCTTATTGTCTCTTGTAACTGAGTTAACCGCGGTGATCAAATTGTTTAACGTATCGTTGAATTCAACGATCGAGGTTTTCTTTAATCTCTTCCATTCTATAAATTCGTAGGGGAGTGATACAAAAGGTAAGCAAGGACGTGAAACCCGGATAAGTAAGAGCTAACGCGGGACTTTTTTAAACGGTGGTCAAGTTGTCACCAATGTTTGAAGACAGGGAAGCTGCGAAGAGCTTTTAGCTTAAGAGTCTAAATGAGCTTCCTCAATACTCGAGTTTATATTTCGTTTTTATTAAATGCGTTTTTATTATTGGCAAAGTTTTTCACTCACCTTTGTATATGATTTCTTGTTTGTTCTTCGAACTTGAACTCTTACGTTTGAATTGATCTGTTAATGAAGGAAAATTTATTAGTAAGGTCGCATATGTTGCATATTTTTTATAATTTTTTCTTAATTAGTTTTTCTCTTGTTTGATGATGTTATCGTTAAATCGTTTAATATAATTTTTTAGAGTGCAGTATGCCGTGATAGAGGTGCTGTTGGTTTAGGATTATTGATTGGATTCCCGTATACTTATTGGGGCACCGGGCGCAAAGGTCCGTAGGTATCCTTTTTGGCACACAGCCTACTAAGGTACGGTTGCCTTACAGACTACTGGGCAGCTTTTTCGGACGCACTGCACGCCTCTTAGCCTTTCCAGTAGACGTCCACTCACCACTTTATACTTGATTATCAAGTGTTTGTTATGAAATGGGGCCGCTCGCAAATTGTTTTATTTTGTATTGCACACTCGAATCTTTAATCTTTTTTTGTTCTTGTTTCGTTTTTCATTTCACCTTTTTTTTCTTTATTTTCTTTTGTTTGTGGTTCAATGTTAAAACACTGCACACACATGCACTGGTAAAGCCGGGCTTGCCGACTGTTCGGGCGCCAGTTAACGCCGGTAACTTTACTGGCGGTCATCGTTAAACGTATACTTTTACCTGTAGCAAGTTTTCATGTTGCTCTCGTCCACCGCCTGGGTAACCGCCGGTGCTGGCGTAAAAGTGTTTACGCTACACACGCGCTTTGGACTTAGAAATTTTCACTGAACTTGAACTTATTTTCACTTTTTCACATTTGGAATTTTGCACTTTTTTGAACTTTAATTCTTTTTCGGGATGAATATTAAAATATATTCGGAGATTTAGACTTTGACTTTCACGAATGTGGTCGAAAGAGAACGGTGGGTAATATGGCGGCGCCCGTAGAAATGAATAAGTACTTTTCCCTAATTGCCTTTTGTCGGAGAAATCCGTTAGATTTGACAATAAATTTTATAGCAAATTAAACGAAATTGGATTTTTGAACGTTTTGCTGCAGACCGGCAATTAAAAGGAATGGAAATTTCGTACTTATCTTGTAATTTCTTCGCTGGTGGACAAACTTGAAAATCCAGGTGATCCGGCTCGAAGGACCAAAATGTTGGGTGTGATGGGGGTTGCTGTCCTGGAATTTTCCAAATCGGCTGAAATATGAACACTCGAAAGAAAGCGAACACTTGACTTTTCGTAAATGCGCGGACGCGACCGGGCGTATGTTTATTCGGCGAAAATAGGTTTTACACTGAAGCTTATTCTAATTAGCTAGGCTCTCCCAAGCGCAGCAGAGACTCCTTGGAGACTCTGTGGTGAAGAACGAGAGAGCGGGAGAGGAAGCGGAGAGCGGGTGGCAGTCCAAACCCCGTAACTTGGACAGGCTTCGTTTGGGTCGGTGCGTAAAGCACTGGTGATGCAGAGTGCCGCGGCTCTTTGCATTTTTGCTAGCATTTTTATGCTGGATTTCTTTTTCAGGGCCGGCCACCATACCACGACCCCATACAGTAGTATTGGTCTGACGATGGCCGTATATATCCAGTTTACTATATAGGGTGTCATGCCCCATTTGAGTCCTATTTCTGAAGCTTTTTTTTATCTGTCTGTGAGGTTCAAGTTCCAGTTTAGTTTCCTGTCAAGTATTACGCCCAGGTACCTTGCGCTGCTACTGAAGGAAAGTCTTTGATTGTTGAGGATAGGTGGGACTAAGTCTGGTATATTATATTTCCTAGTGAAGAGAACCAGCTCGGTCTTTGAGGGGTTAATTCCTAGTCCGTTATTTTTGGTCCAGCTGGACAAAACACTGAGTTTTTCGCTCATGAGATCGCATAGCGTTTGGGAGTATTTGCCTGTGAAGATGATAGCAACGTCATCCGCATAGGCTATTATCCTGAAGTGTTAAGTGTTTAAAGTGTTTGTTAAGTGTTTAAAAAATCGCGGACAAAAAACATTTAAAGGATACGTATTCCGTATTTGTTTGTATGGCCACCAAAGACATACATTTAGAAATAGGTAGCGATCTAACTTCTGACGCATTTTTAGCTGCACTCATAAGATTCATTTCTAGACGATGAAAATGTGTCAATATATATTCAGATACCGGAACAAATTTTGCAGGAGCTGCTAGGAAATTAGATTAAGCGATTAGCGATTACAGCTGGAGAATGATAGGATTGATTGGCATTTTTATTCGCCGGCAGGACCTACGTTCGGAGGTATTTGGGAAGCTGGGTTCAAGTCAATGAAATACCATTTAAAGCGTATAATCGGGGACAATATTTTGACATATGAAGAAATGAAGAAATAAAAGCATGTTTAAAATCAAGACCATTATACTCTATAGTTGATGAGATGGAACAACAAGAAGCTTTAACGCCAGGTCATTTTTTGATTTGAAGACCGCCCTAAGAAATAGTCGTGCCGATGGAGGATTAAAGAATCGGAAATATGGATACGAGGAACGATTTCTGTGTAAAATGGAAAAATGAATATTTGCATACGCTCCAGCAAAGGAATAAATGGAGAAGAGAAATTCCTAATATAAAAGAAGGGCAAATAGTTTTATTAATAGATAAGAATTGTCTTCCAGCAAATGGCCTTTAGGGAATGACGATAAGGTCCGTGTGGCTAAATTAAGGATGCAGGAAGGATTTATCACAAGACCAATTGCTAAAATGTGTCCCTGTCAAGGAATAAAGTCTGTTGAAAAGAATGAGGCTGACCCTGAGCCGAAAAGTAGAACTGGAGCAACATCGGGAATGTCCAAGATCGGAATTATCATGGCAATGTTGTTGTTTGTATTGAGCTATAATATAATAGCTAAGAAAATATAATACCAAGATATTCCGTAGACAGGATAAAGAGGACTTCAGCCATATATTTAGATCCTATAGGAGATGTGGAGATTGTAAGTACTTCTTGGAATTTGGTGATCTATAATAAAATGGATCCATATTTTAAAATAAGTACAAAAGGAAAGGCGCTTATAATGGATATGAGAATTGTTTGGGAAAGGCTTAATAGCTTTGAAAAGCACTGTAGGTTGGTTTTAGATAATATGGAAGGTCAGTTATTGAAACTTGAAGAAAACAATAATTTGTTTATGATGCAGTCTAGATTCAGAAGCAAACGTGCTCCGTTACAATTTGAGAGTAAATAAAGATAAACTTATTCAAAAACAAGAGAGAACGCCATAGTCGAGTTCTCCGACTATCTAAAACCCGTTACTCGGCTAGTGGCAGTGCGAAAGAGAGTCTTCCACACTTACAGTTTTTAGGCTAACTTTTTATAAGACTAATTCAAAAATGGAAAAATATATGAAAACATTTTTTAAAAGTGTGGAAGCTTTGAGCGGTTTGTGGGCGTGGCAGAAAGTTTTTTGGCAGATCGAAAGAAATTTATAAGACTAATACAAAAATGCAAAAATTAGGAGTATGCAAATAAGAATTGAAAACACGACTGAAGTTCTTAAAGAAAATTATATTGGAAAATAATATATATAAAATTATGGAATCGATAAAATTCTTGATGAGTACTAAAGAGCTGCACTCCGTGATCGAAGAAGGTGAAAAAACTCAAGCAGGAACTATAAGCCTTTTGATTGATATTAATCACGGTAGGTTCAATAAAAATATTTTTAGGCCAAATCAGCTTAAAAATGAAATTGTAAAAATTTAGCAAAGTCTCTCTGAGAATTTAGTAATTCCAGGAAAACGATCAGGTACGGAACTTAAGGAGGTGTATAAGTTAACTCAAGTAAACGCCGCTACGGCGAGCGTGGGAAATACGACCGCAACGGCATTCTGCAATGGAAGCATTATGCCGGATGTCGTTACGTAGCCGGCAGACAGTTTTTGGAAGTGTCTTTCATAAAATGGAATTAAACAGTAATAAGTTTTAACACAAACAACGACTTGTGAAAGTAATGGTGGATTAGGTTGACGAAAAATAACAAACTATGGGCAGCTAGAATAACAAAAAAAACGATCCGTGGAATTTGTTGCCTCCGTCCTCAAGCGTTGTGTTAGAGGTTTCTTTGTTTATATAAGAAGCATATGAATTCACCCTTCCGTCGCTATAGAACCCCCCGTCGTCGGTCTAGTGATTCAAACTCTTATTGCTAAAATCGCATTCGCGTTCCAGCGCCAAGAAATTTAATTTCGGGGCCCCCCCTTTTAGAAACATGGATCCAGACCAGTTAAATTTCGTATTACAGGCAGCCGTCACCGCTGCCTTAGCTGAGCAAGCCGCTGCAAATAAGGCCTTGCTTGACAAGGTCAACTCTATGTCTCAGCAGCTGGCGGCAGCGCGTAACGATTTCCGCTGCGATAAGCCATTAGATGCCGTCAAATGCCTGCCCGAGTTTGCAGGCGCACAAGAATAATATGTTTCATGAAGACAGGCGGCTTTCGCAGCTCACGCCATTATCAGGCGGTGATAATTATAAGGAATAAAATCAAGGGGACCGCGGGTGTTGTTCTGTCCTCTTTCGGCACAGTACTTAGCTTTGACGCGATTATAAATCACCTCGACTTCACATACAGCGACAAAGATCCAGTTAATTTTAGCAAGAGTTGGGCACGCTAAGACATGGCAGCACGATGAAGTCGAAAAAAAACTTACATTGTTGATTAATAAAGTCAACATGTCATACGAGCCGGTCCTAGCAAAGGGCCTCTGTGAAAAGATCCGCGAAGATGCACTACGTGTGTTTATTTCGGGACTCAAGCGTAGTCTCACAGATGTACTATTCTGAACAAAGTCAAGGGACTTGCCGGCAGCTCTGGCAGCGCTGGCGCAAGAGTTAGAATCGAACCATGAAAGATATGCGTTCGCTGCCAGCTTCGCGAGGAGCGTGGAGGAAGAAGAACACAAGGCAAGTGCCCAGCAGTGGGTCAAGCTACACCAACAAGCAGAAGCGTAGGCAAGCGGGTCCAAGACCCCACATTTTTGTAAGCAGCACAAGCAGCAAGGCCAATACGGTCAGCGAAACGCCGAGCAGCAAACTCACGCCAGTGCTCCAGAACCAATGGAGGTGAATCCTTCGCTGTTAAAGTTTATACAGCCCATCTAGGCCTCCATTGGCATCAGCAAACGGTTGGCTATGTCCGATTGCTATAGCGGTAAGAGCAACCCAAGATGCTAGACAGGGGCAGAACTTGTACGGCGAAACCGCCAACGGCGCTGCGGCACAAATCGAAGACGATACTGAAAGCGATTCCGACGCCCTCAATTTGTTAGGGTAAAATCCCTGCTACACGTCATCAGACGAAGAGTAGCGAGGAGCTTCTTGTAGATATGAGCTTTTTTATGGACACCGGGACGTCCAAAAATTACATCAGACCGCACACAAGGGGTTGCGAGGCGTCCGTCCGGTTAACTCGCAATTCACCTTGCGATCGATTCATGCCTCAACCACCGACACACAAAAAGCTTTTGTTTCGTTGAACGTAAGAAAAACATTATTCATTCTACCAGACTTGTCAACCTTTGATGGGATAATCGGCCTCGATTTGTTAGCTCAGGCCGGGGCGTCACTCTGTTTGGCCTCCAGTCGGTTCAAATGGGGTACGGAGGTCTAGAAAATCTCCTTCCACAAATGGTCTGATGTCAACTTCACCAATGTGGATTGCCCAGACGCGCCCCCTTTAGTGCGGAAGGCTTTTCGAAAATTACTAAAGACCAAAAAGGCCTTTGCAGACCCAAACGAGGCCCTGCCATACAATACTTCGGTGGTTGCCAACATCAGAGCAGTGAGCGAAGAGCCCATCTATGCCAAGCTTTAACCATATCCCATGGGCGTAGCCGACTTTGTCAATGAGGAGACCCAAGATCTTCTAAAAAACGACATAATTCAAAAATCAGCATCCCCCTGCAACAACCCCAAATGGTTAGAAGATAAAAAGGGCACCGATTATGCGAGAAACCGCAACAAGCGCTTGGTGATATACTTTCGCAAACTCAATGAGCGAACCATTTCCGACAAATACCCGATGCCGAATATATCAATGATACTAAGCAATTTGGGCTAAGCCCATTATTTTTCGGCCCTTAATCTCAAATCCGGATATCATCAGGTTGTGCTAGCGGAACGTTATCGCAAAAAAACTTCTTTCTCGGTAAACGGGGGAAAATACGAGTTCAAGAGACTGCCGTTCGGTCTCAGGAACACCGCCAGCATCTTCCAGCGAACGATCTTACGTGAACAAATAGGCAAATTTTTCTATGTTTATGTTGATGATGTGATCATCTTCTCGCAATGTAGAGTGGGTGTTAAAGAGCCTTCAAGAAACGAACATGAGAGTATCGGCCGAGAAATCGCGTTTTTTAAGAAAAGCGTGAGCTTTCTTTGTGCGTGAGCCCAAGACGGTATTCAAAGTCAGGTCGTTTCTGGGCCTCGCGAGCTACTATAAATGTTTCATCAAAGACTTCCCTGCCATAGCAAGGCCCATTTCGAACATATTAAAGGGCGAAAATGGAATAGTCAGTAGGCATAGATCGAAAAATATTCAGGTGCGTTTCTCCGAGTACCAGCGAGAGACGTTCCAAAAGCTGCGCAATATATTGGCATCAGAAGACGTCATGCTCAGCTACCCTGAGTACAAGAAGCCATTTGATCTAACGACAGAAGCTTCGGTCTACGGTATAGGTGCGGTGTTGCCCCAAGAGGGCCGCCCAGTAAAAATGATTTCCAGGACTCTTAAAGACAGTAAGGGCAACTACGCGACTAACGAGCGGGAGTTATTGGCCATCATTTTGGCCTGTTGATCTGCTTCCAGAACCAGATAATACTGGAGGAGGCACATTTCTCGTCCAAAAAAACCTTTATTCTATTCGGGAATAAAAGGCGCCACACGGTTAACTTCGTCTGCAGGGAGTCTTTTTTAGACGAACTGGTAGACATAATTGTCCCAAGGGGCGAAAACGCTTTCCATTGCGATTTGCACACGCTCGCAATGATACAGGACGAGATAGTCCGGAGATTCCCAGCCACAAAGTTTTGGCATTGCAGGAACCGCGCCGTGGACGTACACAGATTTGAAGAAAGACGGGACACTATAGAGCGCACAGAGCAGCGCAAGAAAATGTGAAGCAGGTATTGTCAGAATACTATTTCCCCAAAATGGCCAAGCTGGCCAACGAAATCGTGCAGAACTGCAGGACTTGTGCGAGGGCGAAGTATTACAGGCACCCAAAGAAACAAGAACTCGGTGAAACACCAATACCGTCACACACAGGGGAAATGTTGCACATAGACAATTCCTATACTGACAACAAGTTTTTCCTCACTTATTCCTGAACGCAGTATTTTTACAGTCATTACCCACCCTAGCCAAATGTAGAATTAGAAAAATGTATGTGATCAAAATTGACGGTGGCTACTTAGGGAACATAAACAAAGAAAATATTAATTTATATGGATTTACTATTTATTTTTAAATAACGTTTCTCTACGAGTTTTTTGGAGATTAGCTTTACTTAAAGATTTGAACCGATTTTCTTACTGATACAGTGTGCGATAAATCATCTTTTTAAGATCATAAGACGTTGAAAACTCACACATAACAAAGCCAGAATTCGAAGCAGAGGGAGGGGTACAACTACTTACCTCGACCTTCTAGTGGAGTAATTCGCGGGAGCACTATATTTACAATACAAGGACCTTTGTATCACGGCTCGAATTGGCGCGGCGTGCACGTACTTAACGGCTCGTTTTCGCCCAATATATTGTCTTCGTATCTCTTCATGGCAACTGCTTTGCGGTCATAAATAGTGGGCGCAGCGTCAGCTCGGAGCTTCTCTAATTCGGCATCAGTCATCACGCCTTGGTCTTGATTCTGAATCACGCTCGTCAGGACCCTTCGGTGATATTACTTGGCTTTTAAAGTCTGCAGTGGCATTAGTTTTGACTTCTCCGGGGCTGATTCGATCAGAATCCTGCAACAGATTACTTGGCTTCCAGTATCAATTAAACCGTTAGCCTTTCTCGTTGACGTAGATTATCAGTGTGAACAGCATGTCCTGATTGGATGCGCCCAAAAGCATCACCTGTGGGGCTTGTCAAGTTTTATTGATGGCATGAAACTTTTGGCAATTGGAGAATGACCTATCTTCTTTGATTGCTTTATCTCATTTTCCAGCTTCACCTGAAAAGTACTGGATTTGGGTACGAACTTTTTCTTATTTGTATTGTTCTATTTATAAAATACGACTCGGTAGCGTCGCTAAACTCCTTCATTGACGAAAAATTAATGGCTGCAATACTGCTTTGCAACTCTCTCTGCTGTAGACCCGCTATAACATATCGAGTGACTGCAGCTTCATTAAGCTAAAATCGCAAATCAAGTGCTGACTTTTATGAAATTTTAAAATTTTTTTATTTATTTCATTAATTTGTTCCTCCAATTTATATCGACTTTCCAAAAACAATAATAAAAGCTTTGGCTGCGAATATTTTTTGTGATATTGTCTCAATGACAAATTTTATTTGTAGAACTTTGTGTATACTCTCGTTCCGAAGATACCATTGAGCTCCAGTTATTTTTCTCAGATTCCTAGACTGTGCTCGCTGTTCAGTGTCGATGCTGTTTCTCGATGCATTGTCCCAAAGTTCGGAGCCATAGGTCCATATGGGTTTTAGGACGGAGTTGTAAAAAAGGAATTGGTACTCCAGACTTAGGGGTGAGCGAACGTTTATAAGCCTGTGTAGATCCCTTTTTTTAAGTTTCAGGTGCGTCGTCTTGGGGTCTATATGTTTCCGCCAGGTGAGTCGCTTGTCCAGATGAATACCTATGTATGTTACGTCATCGGCTTGTGGGATAGGAGTGTGGTTCATAACCAAGGGCGGCAGCTTTGCATGTTTAGGGTAAACGTAAGGATTTTTTTTGCATTTTTGTTTTTTTATTATATTTGTAAAGAATTTCGGAAATAAATTATAGATTTTTATTTCCACTGTATTTTTAGCAGCCCGGTCCATACAAGCCCGACCACTGTGCGTTGGTATGGAATGTATCATTCATTAAACTTCGTGAACTATAAATTAGGTTATTTATAATATTTTTGTAAGCTTTAGAAATAAAGAATAGAAAAAATCAACACCGAATTACAAAAATTGTCCTTAGGAGTAATGGTCAAAAATATTTTTTTAATTCCTTGGTAATCATATAAGAATCGCGACATCTACTGCATGAATCGGTCGCTTCTAGAATTTTTGACGGATCGAAAGCAACGACAAAAATCAAAAGTAGCAGAAAGCCTAGTGCTCCAACTTTTGCCTCTGGGACCACCAACGATTTCCGAAATTCGTCGCTTGCCACAGCGTCGACAACCAAGAGAAAAACAGCTAAGCAATAACTGAGTTTAATAAATGAAAGTTTTTTATTTTTATCTGCCATAGATTTTACTTATTCTTGCATGAAAACAATATTTTTTGTGTTTGGATGGGAACACTGTGTAAAATATACGTAGAAATTTTATATAATATAATTCAACAAAGTATGGACACTGCATAAGACGTTATGTGGAAATAGGCTATTATTTAACCTATCAGTGCCAATAACTTTAAGGAAATACCATTTGGTAGCTCTGATAAAAAATAAACTTAATTTCCTTATTGCGACTAACTGTGTAAATATGGGCGATTGGGCTAAAAAAGCAGAGGATCAGGAGGTGTCTCAGCTGGTATTTGGGTGTTTATATAATTGTTTGTAAATATTTATCACCCATTTCTTTAATTTAGGTTGACAAACTTAATATAGATTCTGATACTGGTAATACCCACAATAAAAAGTGTTTAGATTATGATTTACGAGTTTCTAAATCAGACGAGGAAAACGAATTTGATGTCGCTGAGTAAGTTTTGTTGAAAATGTAATTAGCTTCATAAGAATTACTGTGCTATTTAGTAACTTGATACCGCAACTGTAAATAATAATCGGACATCGGGACTACAGTTGTTCGCAGCTTAGTTCAACCAGTGCTAATTTAAATCTTTAGGGGCCTCCAAAGATTAAACAAGAAAGTTATCTACATAATTTAGGCGCAGTGGTTTCTTCTTTGTAAAATTCTAAAAATCTAAAGATCTTGCGAGAACGTAAAGGAAATCCTTTAAGAGCCCAGCACAGCAAACAAATTTGGTGGCCACGTACAGTAAATCACATAAGTCATAATAAACCATGTGTTTTGTTATGTTTTAATCAATAGGTATATTGCCTGAGAATATCGTGTCAAAGTTTCAAAAACTAATTCTTGATATTTTGGAAGATACATACATATGGCTTCCGAAAGTTACTGGCGTCGAACCAGTCTTTCCATGACTGCAAACTTTAAAAACCATCTCGAAACTATCAGGCATGCTCACGTAATCGAATTCGTAAGATTTTTACAATTTCGATTTAAAATCGTAAGAATGTTTCGATTTGTAAAACGGGCATTTTTGTATTGCCGAAATGAAAAGTAAATGCCATTTTAATATCAAATCAAATCATATTTACTAAGGGAAAAAATAGTTTACCCAGTGGTCTATTGATGTTTATTCCTCATCACCACAAATTAATTCTGCCACTCAGTCATTTTTCACGTTGCTTGATTTTGACAAATAAAATAAACAAGGTGCTTGAGCAGCAAGAAGCGATATGAAACAGAGGTCTGCATGAATACAGTCAAAGCAGCATTTGGTACTCTTACTCAAAGTTCTGATTGACTGAGTGAGACATTGAATAGAACGGATTTGGCAAATGTGGTAAGGCTATGAGTAAAAAATTTACTATACCCGAACGGCGAGGCAATTCACGAATGAGTACTCGCGACCGAGTACTCGGAATGACCGAAACGGTTAACTGTGCGCCGCATTTGCGACGTCAAATTTATTGAGTATTTGTTTTTTCGTTTTTGTCTTGAAAGAAAAATAGGAAGACATGCATTAAACAATTACTGAATGCAGAAACAAAAGTTTGTTTATAGTATCAGAATTGTTAAAATAATTAATAGTAATTTATAGTATCAGAATTGTTAAATTAATTAAATTTCTAGCATCTGAAAATGCTCTATTATTAATGTGTTATTCTATTTACACATATATTATGTATCTACAAATACGTACATATGTACGTAATTAACTTAAAACTTACGCTTTCGTTCGAGCTCTGAATTCTCATCATTGCCTATGCAAGCCATGAACGACGAAATTGCCAAAGTTTTATCCGAGTACTCTAAACATTTACTCTGCATTCACTCATTCTATTCATTCCGCTTTGGATTGAATTTCACTCATTTCGCATACAACGAAAACAACGCTAGCCAATGCACAATTTACTCATTTGAAACCGTTTCGGCACGCCGAATTGCGAGTTAGGATTGTGAGTACTCAAATAACCGAAAATTTTGAGTGCACACACCTCTAACATGAAACGAGACATTCCGATAGCAAACATTTTTTGAAAACCACAGCACCTAAAAACGAAATCTTACGAAAAAAAACAAGAGAGAAGGCTATAGTCGAGATCCCCGACTATCTGATACCCGTTACTCAGCTAGTGGAAGGGAGAAGGAGAGTCTTAAACACAGTTTTTGGCGGTTTGTAGGCGTTATAGTGGGCGTGGCAGAAAGTTTTTTGGCAAATCGATAGAAATTTACAAGACTAATACAAAAATGAAAAAATATCAAAACATTTTTCAAAAGAGTGGGCGTGGCAGCTTTGGGCGGTTTGTGGCTGTTATAGTGGGCGTGGCAAAAAGTTTTTTTGCAAATCGATAGAAATTTACAAGACCAATACAAAAATGAAAAAATATTAGAACATTTTTCAAAAGTGTGGGCGTGGCAGTTTTGGGCCGTTTGTGGACGTTAGAAAGGGCGTGGCAACATGCATCGACAAACTTGCGCTGCTTCTATGACCCTGGAGTTTGTATGCTTAATCTCAACTTTCTAGCTTTTGTAGATCCTGAGATCTCGAGTTCATACGGACGGACGGACAGACGGACGGACAGTTGGACATGGCCAGATCGACTCGGCTATTGATCCTGATCAAGAATATATATACTTTATATGGTCGGAAACGCTTCCTTCTGCCTGTTACATACTTTTCAACGAATCTAGTATACCCTTTTACTCTACGAGTAACGGGTATAATTACGATTACCGGAGCATGCCTGTATGTTTTTCACAATGTTGCGAGTGACAGTTCATCAGCGTTTATCTAGCTTTCAGTTTAAAGAGCATAAGAAATTGCTCTATATAGACTAAAGATTAAAAAAAAAAACATTTAGACACTTTTTGAAAGCTTATGGTTGCTAAATTTTTTGTGACGAAAAAAAAAAAAAAACCTCTCGAGTAAGAAAATAATTGGTTTGTTGACCTTAGACTGAAATTGTGGCGATATGATTTTAAGTCATATCATAACCCTTGGAAAAAAAAAATGTTGTATTACCTCAGGCACCACTCCAAATAAATATTATATGGATTTAAAAAGTGACTGTAAAAAAGTGAGTGCAAAAATACATTTTTTTTCGGCCTCTAAAGATAAATCCCCTCGTTACAGGATGTTTTTTTTAAGTTTTTGCAAACGTTAGTCTCTGCATTCCATTGTAATATATTCATGCACAATTTCCTGATTAAAAAGTTTCCATAGTGAGTTTTCTTGAACCTTAAACAAAAGAACGTTGACAAAAGTGCTCTAATAAAGAATTTTGTCTCACTATATTAGACGCTGTTTTAAAGTTTTTTGCTAGTCATTCATGTACATTCGTATGCCTACAGTTAGATGTTTACATAGAATGCACTGAAAATAGCAACCTTTTGAAGCCGGAATGAAAAAATTATTGCAAATGAAATTTGGGCGTATTGCAGGCTATGCAGAAACCGTTAATAAATACTCTTGTTTCGATTTTGTCCGATCCGTTGAACACAATATATTTGTTTTAAATCTTTAGATGGAAGTGTAGGAAAGTACCATCTAGGCAATGAGAAACGTTTTTTTTATTTTTTAACGCGCGAGTCCCACGGCCACCGCCACAATTCAATTCAATTATTTAATGCGACTTACCTATTTATATCGATTCTTGATGTGTTCATATTATTCGTGTCTTGTCCGGGGATCTGCAATTCGCAGTGCCGAGTTGCCCAGTCGCCTTGCTAGGTTGTTGCAATACATGTGTTTTTAATATATCTGACACAAGGTAAGTAACATTTACAGATAATTTAAGATTTTACAGAAATCTTCCGTAAACTTCTATTGAAGATATCAACTGCCAAGAATAGTTGCCTGTTATAGAATTCAGAAGCCTATAAACAATTCTTCTGTTTTCTTTAATAGAAAGGGCTATTACAGTTTGAAAGTCATGGTGGTAAGTACTATGACTACATCAGAGAGCTGGAGAGCTTTATTTAACTCCCTACAGGAGCGCGGAGATTGGAACATATCAGCATACATTTAACTTATGGCATGATCTAGCCAAAAACATTGTCGAAGTTTATCGAGTTGCTTAAAAGTCGTTTTCCTGCCTGCCTGCAACGATGCTTAAATTATGAGCCATTGTTTTGTTGCATGGTTGTAAATGTATGATGTTCTTTGCACAATCTATGTAGAAGGAGAAACTTGATCATTACCGAGGAATTTCAATTTGACGATACAAAGGATACTTTGGACGACAATGAAGTAGAAGGAGATGATGACGGACAGCCTGAACGCGATGAAATTGTTCAGTCTCTCTTAGTGTAAAGATTAAACAAAAAGTTTACAAAAATAAAATTTATTTCATCACACCTACGGTTTTTTTTATAGTTGCTTTATTGGTCTAATTGGCTTAATATGGTATGGTATTTATTAAGAAGTTACTTCTTGATTGCATTATCCTCCTTTTGGATTGCAACCGCTTCCTTCTGGACTGCAAGTGCCTCCTTTTGCAGTCGCGCAGGCTTTGCAGGTCGAGAGAAGCGGCAGGATTGTTGCGACGACGCTTGAGTCTCGGCTCTTCGTCGACATTTTAAGATAATGGGTATTCTGCAAGTTATTTTTTATTTCGTCAACGCTCTTTATATTCAGCACATTACCCACGGAGGATGGAGCTTCATATACCGAACTACCAACTCCGTCCACCATCTCGCTGTGAATAAGTTGCCCTGATCTCCGCCTTATTTTTGGCAAGTTTCTTGCAGATGCATCCTTTCCAATCACACCAAATCCACTTCACTTATTGACAGTTGTCAATAAGCCCCCCCCCACCAGTAGCCCTGATCTCCGCCTTAATTTTGGCAAGTTTCTTGCTGATGCATCCCTTCCAATCACACCAAATATGGAATATATTACTATAATATTCCACTTTTCTTATATTTGTGGAATAATCCTACCTTTTTCCACTCTGAAACATCTTTTATTGAAGGGCCAATTCAATTCAAGGTGCTGGAAAAATTGGGCCAAATTTGGGTTTTCCTTCATGAACCCAAGCATTACCTCGTCCTGTAATGATGATTTGTGCATGCCACCAAAAGCAATAGCTCTGTGTTTTATTGAAAATAAGGACTCAATACTTTTGTACTTACATTTCCAAATATGCATTCATATGCAGCTTATACCGCTGTTTACCAGAAAATAGAGCGGACACTTTTTTCACAGTTTATTTCCGATGTTCGCAATTACTTTTTTACGGCACTTTGACCATTTAGGTACTTAAATTAAGTAGCATTACTTACAAACACCACTTTCGGCTATCCTTTTAATTTATTAATGCATTTTTTTATATTTTATTAGTATTTTTACCTGCCTTTTTCGTTCCACGAACAGTATGGCACCCTTCGCGATAGCTTTTGGTGACGTACTTATCGACCCCTTAGCAAATCGTAAATTGTTGCCGACGGCAATATGGCAGAATGATTTGGAATAAACATCAATAGACCACTAAGTAAACTGTTTTTTTTCCCTTAGTAAATAAGATCTTATTTGATATAAAAAAGGCATTTAATTTTCATTTCGGCCAGACAAAAGTGCCCGTTTTACAAATCGAAGAATTCTTACGATTTCGAAAACTGGAGCAAAAATGTTTCGATTTCAAATCAAAGACGAAAAAATCTTACGAATTCGATTACCGGAGCATGCCTGAGTATTCGTGGTTTGTTATGGTGGGTTTTAGCAGCAATACCGTATAATTGGTAGCAAAAAATAGGCCAGGAGCTAATATGCACAATATTCTTATAATGGTTAGCAGTCACTTAAAAAATGAACAAGAGAGAACGCTGTAGTAGAGTTGCAGACGGACATGGCCATATCGACACGGCTATTGATCCTGATCAAGAATATATATACATTATATGGTTCTTCCTTCTGCCTGTTACATATGTACTTTTCAAAGAATCTAGGATATCCCTTTACTCTACGAGTAACAGGTATAAAAACCCTCGTATTCGTCACGAAAATTAAAAAGAAAAATTATGATTTTCTCGATTGCATTTCCACCAGCAGAGTAACGTCTAAACTCGACTAAAGCGCTCACTCTTGTTTTTATAAGTTTTTTTAGATTTTGTCATTGGATGCCTTTTTAGGGGCAATACTAGTCCTTTAGCTTATTGTATAAAATAAATGTATACAATTTGTATTTTGTTTTTCTTTGCATCTCTGCGAGACTGCTTCAAGCATCGTTCTTCGGTAAGCTAGGAAAGGTAAATTAATTACCATTGTTCTACTGGAATAAGAATGTAATATAGAGTTTGCATCTCAATTTTCGCGCCGTAAAGCAAACAGTCACAAATTTTTTTTGGAGTGAACAACTCTATATTGTGGACCCCAAACAGGTAATCCATACCCAAAAATCGGACGGACTAGTGAAATGAATAAGGTTTTAGTCATGCAAAGATAATTAAATTCCTTTGGACCACCATTTATAAGTCCTAGCACACGTCTGGCCATATTAAAAATAAAAGAAATATGCTCTAAAAACTAAAGTTTAGGTTTCAGAAAAAGACCAAGTGTTAGTGTAGAGTGTGTCGCGTGTCTTGGGTAGACATGACAAAAGGTCATAACTTTACCACTTGAAGCCATTTAAGTTTAGTACGTTATCCCGGAACCATATTTTAAAACCTATTTCGATCAGTTTGTAAGCCCGAATGGCTTCAAGCATCGTTCTTCGGTAAGCTAGGGAAGGTAAATTAATTACCATTAGTCTATTGGAATAAGAATGTAATATAGAGTTTGCATCGCAATTTACGTAAGTCAAACAGTAAGAAATTAGAATTTTTGGACCGATTCAATGCGATACGAGTAAACAACTCTATATTGTGGACCCCAAACAGGAGAATCGGACGGACTAGTGAAATGAATAAGGTTTTAGTCATGCAAAGATCATTAAATTCCTTTAACCACCTAGACCTAGAAAACCTCTGGCCTTATTAAAAATAAAAGAAATATGGTCTGAAAGTGTAGAGTGTAAGTCGCGTGTCTCGGATTGACACGACAAAAGGTCATAACTTTACATTTGAAGCCATTGAAGTTTAGTACGTTATCACGGAACCATATTTTAAAACCTATTTCGATCAGTTTGTAAGCCCGAATGGCAAGAAATGTTCTTATACTGCAGGCATAATTCAACATCCTCTGCGTACATAAGTACACGCTAATGTTTTATTACTAAGGGAAGATCATTTATAAACAAAGTAAAAAGAAGCAGACCAAGGTGGATCCCCTGTGAGACGCCGGATGTGACTCGGAGAAGACAAGAAAGACAACCCGTTTATAAAGGACCCGTTGCGTCCCGCCGTTCAGATAAATCCAATTTGAAAGATCAACAGCGAAACCTAATAAATCACGTTTTCTTGCCAAAAGTTAATGATTAACACAGTCAAGTGCTTTACTTAAGTCAGTGAAAATGACATCTGTTTTAAGATTCATTTTGAAGCCCAATATTACCAGAGAATTTATATATTCTGAGAATTCAGAAGACGGCGGAATAAAGGAACACGTAATATAAACAGAGCGATCAGAAAAAGTATTAGAAAATGTCATAAAAAAGTACCACCTCTGACGTGAGGATAGACCTAACCGCAATTAGGACTCCACCCACCCGTCTGGAGGTAGCCTGTATATTGTGTACATAACCAGGAAAACTTCAGAGTTAAGTATCTCCGGCTTTAACCAAGTCTTATCTTGAACGATGAAATGTCCCTAGCGTAAGAAAAGTTAAATTTGTTGCTACATGAATTTTTTGTACATGATTCATGTAAAAAAAACGCGTCGTTTTATCGATGGTGCTGGATAGCTCAAGAAATATTTAAAATATAATTTTTTGAGTGACTAATATAGGATACCCAGCGTATACGATAAATTTAAGCAGGTGTTTGTCCAGTCGTGTCATGTTTAATTTTATGGTTGCATGTCTAAAGGATTGTTTGTATCTTGCTTAATTTTACTTCTTCGTCATCAGATAAATGATTATATTTTTCGTTTATTGTTTTATGTAGTATTTCGATATATATATTTTTTGGACGGTACTAAGAATTTTAGTATAGTTCCTCTACTATGAATAATAGTAGTAGAAATTTTCAAATTAGGCGAGGCAAAAATATGTTTGACATTGATAGTTCGTGAGATCGAGGGAACTACTTTAGAGGCCGAAAAAGGGATATGAAGACCATTCTTTTAATATCCATGTTTGGCTATGCAACCCGCCGCCAGTAGCAGCACATCATAAATTTAATTTAATTTATTTTTATCATTCTTGTACATTGATCTGAGCAGCAATAGATTTTGCATTCCCCTTCGTGTTGTGTTCCTCTCTCTCTGAATAGAGAGCGAGTACAGCTGTTTATCTTTATCTTGTAGCACTTGCTCATTTGACTTCTGCATAGCAAAGTCAGTGACAAAGTAAGTGTTGATCACATGGTACTGCTGTAATCTTTATTGTTAACTCAAAAACAGTTAAACTTATTTCGGTGCACTTGTGTGTGTACAAGTTAATAAAACATAAATTCAAGTTGCCTGACACCCGCTATTGCGCAAACAAATCTTCTAATGTAAGGTGCAATGCACTTGACCAAAACACTCAGCCATGACCACACGAGCGTCTGCTTCACCACACGAGCATCCGGTCCACAAATAATAATAATGTCCTTGCCCAAATTGCTGACCTAGCGCCTGCGACACTTCCGCGGTTCATCAGCATCGAGGCCTCTGCCGCGACCGACGCCAGCGACAGCGTTTTTTTTAGGGTCAGATTAGGGTACAATTATTTTTGTCGTCAAATATAACCAAATAAAACGGACGGTGCTTGACCACTCAACAAATTTTAATTTCTTACTATGTATTATAAAATATTTATTATACCCGTAGAGTAAAAGGGTATACTAGATTCGTTGAAAAGTATGTAACAGGCGGAAGGAAGCGTTTCCGACCATATAAAGTATATATATTCTTGATCAGGATCAATAGCCGATTCGATCTGACCATGTCCGTCTGTCCGTCCGTCTGTCTGTCCGTATGAACGTTGAGGTCTCAGGAACTATAAAAGCTAGAAAGTTGAGATTAGGCATGCAGACTCCAGAGAAGTAGACGCAGCGCAAGTATGTCGATTCATGTTGCCACGCCCACTATAACGCCCACAAACCGCCTAAAACGGCCACGCCCACACTTTTGAAAAATATTTTAATATTTTATCATTTTTGAATTGGTCTTGTAAATTTCTATCGATTTGCCAAAAAAACGTTTTGCCACGCCCACTCTAACGCCCACAAACCGCTCAAAGCTGCGACGCCCACACTTTTGAAAAATGTTTTGATATTTTTTTATTTGTAGTAATCGAGAGAAATTTACAAGACTAACAAAACTGTGAAAAAATATCAAAACATTTTTTAAAAGTGTGGGCGTGGCGGTTTGTGGGCTTTAGAGTGGGCGTGGCCAAAAGTTTTTCTGCATATCGATAGAAATTTACAAAAATGTAAAAAAATATCAAAACATTTTTCAAAAGTGAGGGCGTGGCAGTTTTGGCCGGTTTGTGATCGTTAGAGTGCTGTGTCTATGTCTCTGAAGTCCGCATGCTGAATTTCAACTTTCTAGCTTTTATTGCTCCTGAGATCTCAACTTTCATACTGACAGACGACCAGACGGACAGACGGACATGGCCAGATCGACTCGGCTGTTGATCCTGATCAAGAATATATGGTCGGAAACGCTTCCTTCTGCCTGTTACATACTTTTCAACGAATCTAGTGTAACCTTTTACTCTACGAGTAACGGGTATAAAAATTGTCATTAGAGAATTTAGTGTGCGACGTGTGAGAAATATAAGAAGACAATGATTCTTCGGTGCATTATTTTGCAATAAGCAGTTTCCAAATTTTTATTTATTTTATAAATATTAATTTCTTACTGTGTATTATGAAATATTTATTATCAACATATTTTGGGTGGGAAAAAAGCGCCAACTGTTTTACTTTTTAATTTCTCTGAATCCGTTTGCTTAAAGCTTATACGCAGGAGCTCCTAGATTTTTTGAAATTTTCGCTATGTAACCGAAAACACATTTAATTGAAGTATTTTTGTTGCATTAACAAAGTACGAAAGAATGAGCGCGAATAGTAATTGCGATAATAAGTGATAATATAGGACCCCATTACAATTGTAACGGCCTGCCGTGGAGATCCCTGTGTTCCGATTATTACATATTATTAATTATTAATTGTCAAGATAAATAATAATATTTAAACGGTAGCTAATTCGATCGGCGATGTTAACAAATGAATATTTAAATAAAAGAACTTCTTCGACATCAATTTGTAAATAATATTTTATTAGATCATATCGAAATAGGGATGTCGTGATATTAAAAAAATATCGTATCGATGATATTTTTTTTATCAAAACAAAATGATGATAATATTTAAAATATCACAAAAAAATATCGATATGATGATGTATATGATATTTTTGATATTTTTTTTTTTTTCAAATAAAATTTTATTTCCCCACAATGAAAACATAAAATTTTCTTTTTAACTTAATTTTCATATTTAATTTCATATTTATACCCGTTACTCGTAGAGTAAAAGGGGGGTATACTAGATTCGTGGAAAGTATGTAACAGGCAGAAGGAAGCGTTTCCGACCATATAAAGTATATATATTCTTGATCAGGATCAATAGCCGAGTCGATCTGGTCATGTCCGTCTGTCCGTCCGAATGAACGTCGAGATCTCAGGAACTACTAAAGCTAGAAAGTTGAGATTAAGCATACAAACTCCAGGGAAATAGAAGCAGCGCGAGTTTGTCGATTCATGTTGCCACGCCCACTCTAACGCCCACAAACCGCCCAAAACTGCCACGCCCACACTTTTGAAAAATGTTTTGAAATTTTTTCACTTTTGTATTAGTCTTGTAATTTTCTATCGATTTACCAAAAAACTTTTTGCCACGCCCACTCTAACGCTCTCAAACCGCCCAAAACTGATACGCCCACACTTTTGAAAAATGTTTTGATATTTTTTCATTTTGCGGTTTGTGGGCGTTATAGTGGGCGTGGCAACATGCATCGATAAACTTGCGCTGCGTCTATGTCCCTGGAATCTGCATGCTGAATCTCAACTTTCTAGCTTTTATAGTTTCTGAGATCTTGACGTTCATACGGACGGACATGGCCAGATCGACTCGGCTATTGATCCTGATTAAGAATATATATACTTTATATGGTCGGAAACACTTCCTTCTGCCTGTTACATACTTTTCAACGAATCTAGTATACCCTTTTACTGTACGAGTAACGGGTATAATTAATCAAATTCGTTTCTTAGATCAAAATTGATTTCGTCAAAATCGTCTTCTAGCACAATCACGCACACATAGACAATATCTCTTTTATTGTTTTTACTCACACAAGCAAGACAATGCTATTTTTAGATTTTTGCGCTCTCAATTTTAGGCGAGCGATAAGAGAGCAATTTTGGTCGTCACCAAAAAAGTGGCTGAATAGTGCAAAACCTATGTATGGCCGTCACGCATCTGTCTTTGGTGAAACCCAGCTATTATGGTAGAGAATTTGTTATATTTCTGGATACAAGATTCCAATGCTGCACTTCGAATCGTGGTTGTAAAACCTGGGAAAGCCTTCAAGAACTCTAGAAATGGACTTGTCGCCACTACACCTTTCACTTGCTGACCTGTCTGCAATACTGTAGACCACACAATTATTGATTGGCCACAATTCAGAAGACTGTCTCCCCAAGATCGCTTACAGGATGCAAAAAGGTTGGATTTATGCCAACACAGTAAGCACAACAAATTGCTACATTTTCGCTTATGACCTTTGTCATCATACATCCAGCCTGCTCAACCTCAACTAGCTTCTGATACTTATTACAATGTATTGCAAGTAGTTGCTTAAGGATCAATTAAACTGGTCAATCTTCTTCCTTAGTGGCTCAAAATCTCGGATCAGACTTTGCCTTGTTGGTCATTGCCGTCAGAAATATTCAAAATAAATCAGGATCTTGGGTTCCTTGCCGCGCCTTGCTTGACTATGGCTCGAAACTTCACATAACCACCTCTCGTCTGGCACACACTTTCCAACTGACCATGTACAAGTCTGCAGCTAAAGTTTCTGAAATGGGTGATGCCAGATTAAGTTTAGCTGAATGTATGGTAAATATTAATTTCAAACTTCAGAGTTCGTTGCCTATAACGCAGCTCTGGAAGCTCCTAATATCACGGACAACAAGCCCAACCTAACTGTAAACTCTGAAGACTGGAAAGTACCAATTCTTCAGGCTTGAATTGCTGATAGGCGCTAGTCTGTGATGAGGCCAAATAAAATTTGACATTCTGTAAAAAACTCGTTTCGGATGGGTTTTTACTGGTGGTAGATCCAATCCTAACAAGGCTTCATCATCGACTGTTAAATCAAATGCGCCTCAAATGCCTGATGATGACATCCGTCTGGAGGAACTGTTTCGCAAATTTTGGGAGATAGAAACCACTGCTGAATCCGTCTCTAGGCGCACAAAGGAAAAAATCGGCTTCGAGGCCCATCTTAAGTCTACATAATTTAGGCTTTCATCTGGAGAATATTCAGTTGGACTTTCTGCAAAGCAGAACCCGGAAATATTGGTAAATATTGGCGCTAGTCTATTCTTTGATCTGCTGTGTGTAGGCCAAATAAAAATGCCCGATGGACTCCCCATTCTCCAAGAACTCCTTTTTGATGGATTGTCACTGGTGGTAGCTCCAACCCTAAAAAGGCGTCATCATCGACTGTTAAATTAAATGCGCCTCAAATGGCTGATGATGACATCCGTGCGCAAATTTTGGGAGATAGAAACCACTGCTGAGACCGACACAAAAACTCGACTGCGAGGCTCACTTGAAGTCTACGTTTTCTAGGCTTCCATCTAGAGAATATTCAGTCCGACTTCCTACAGAGCACAGCCCGGAAATATTGGGAGATTCCTATCACCAAGCCTATCGCCGTTTTTTAAAACTGGAAAACAAACTGGATCGCCAGCTCAAAGAGAAGTATTTGGCCTTTATTCATGAGTACTTATCTTTAAATCACATATAGCTGGTTTATCTTTATCTTTATTCAAATCTGGAAATAGGTGATATTCCTGAGGATCACGTAACAATTTCAAATTCCTTCAAGGGGACTGGTTTAGACCTTTGTTGCCTATTTTATTACAAAAATCCTGTTCGATACAATGCACCCATCAAGTGCTATATTTGTATCTTTATCTGCTTTTCTACAAAGGCTGTCCATCTTGATCTGGTGCAGGATCTCTCTACTTCTGCATTTCTTAATACATTGCGTCGATTTATACTGACTCGGAAAGCCTGCACGCATATGGTCGGACAGCCACCATTTTTGTCGGCGCTCAGAATGAGCAGAAGGATCTTAAGCGTTTGTTCCTGAACACATCACATCAAACTGCAGTACACGATTTCTGCTTGACTGATAGCATTGAGTGGCGATTCATCCCTCATCGCTCGCCTCATTTTGGAGGCCTCTGGGAGACGGCTGTAAAAACAGCAATCATAATTTTTACCGAGCTGTTGGCCCTGCCGTTTTTCCCGCTGATGACCTGTGCACACACATTGTGGTAATAATTAATTCAAGACCTTTAATTCCTCTTTCAGAACACCCTGACGACCTTGAAGTACTAATGCCAACGCACTTCTTAGGCACGACCCCCATCGTCTTGTCTGCTGATCTACCAAAATTAAATCTCAACCGATTGGATGGCTTGCAGCGAATAAATTACTACCAGCAAATACTCTTGATCCGGTGGAGATGTAATTATCTAAAGCTTCTTCAGCAGCGTTCCAAATGGCGAGCACAGAAGACAGACGTTCAAATCGATAATGTCGTTTTAGTAAAAGACGAACACCTGCTACCCCTCAAATGCCCACAAGCTCAAATAATCAATCTGTGATCTTTGGGCCCGATAGCGTCGCTCGAGTTGCTGTTCTCTTAGAGCCGTCGCTAAACTTTGCGTTCTACCCAAAGTGGAGATGATGTTGTCAGCCCGTGTCCTTCAACGGGGGAAGGAGGTTTGGTTATGCAGAGTTTTTTTTTATTATGACTTACACAAATAGCGGTTCCAGAATAAGTGATTGAGAATTTCCGTCAACGCGCAACCCTACCATGAAAACCTAAAAATTCACAAGGAACTTGGAATCCCCTTAGTCGCCGATCTCTAGGCTCAGCGAAAGATCCCTGAGAAGGCTAGAGAACCCTCACAACTATCTCCCCAAAATCCTTATGGACAACATCCACACCCGCAGACGACTGAAGGAAAAACATCCTCTCGACCTCCCACAACAATAGACAATAAATTAATAAAATCCCGCAACAATTACATGTAGTACTTCCTTAATAAATATCTTTATAAAAATCGACTATAGTGCTTCTATTGTGGCTGTGAGCGTAGAGATTATGTTCTAAAATTTTCAAGGCACGTTTGTATGTGAAATGCTGCTGGGAATTTCCAAATGGCTCTTCAGTCTTATGGGAATTGAAAAGATTCTAAAACTCCGTCTGCCTGACCTGGTTAGCAAAAATGATTTCGTATTATTGCGTCATACAATCATACTATTTTTTATATTGTCGTTGTATTTGTGGATTATGGTGCGTTTTTATACCTTCTACCCTCGTAAAGTAAACAACTGCCCCGCCCACATGTTTGAATAAAGTTTGATATTTATACCCGTTACTCGTAGAGTAAAAGGGTATACTAGATTCGTTGAAAAGTATGTAACAGGCAGAAGGAAGCGTTTCCGACCATATAAAGTATATATATTCTTGATCAGGATCTATAGCCAAGTCGATCTGGCCATGTCCGTCTGTCCGTCCGTCCGTCTGTCTGTCCGTATGAACGTCGAGATCTCAGGAACTACAAAAGCTAGAAAGTTGAGATTAAGCATACAGACTCCCAAGACATAGAAGCAGCGCAAGTTTGTCGATTCATGTTGCCACGCCCACTCTAACGCCCACAAACCGCCCAAAACTGCCACGCCCACACTTTTGAAAAATGTTTTGATATATTTTCATTTTTATATTGGTCTTTTAAATTTCTATCGATTTGCCAAAAAACTTTTTGCCACGCCCACAAACCGCCCAAAGTTGCCACGCCCACACTTTTGAAAAATGTTTTGATATATTTTCATTTTTGTATTGGTCTTTTAAATTTCTATCGATTTGCCAAAAAACTTTTTGCCACGCCCACTCTAACGCCCACAAACCGCCCAAAGCTGCCACGCCCACACTTTTAAAAAATGTTTTGATATTTTTTCATTTTTGTATTAGTCTTGTAAATTTCTATCGATTTGCAAAAAAACTTTTTGCCAAGCCCACCCAAACGCCCACAAATTGCCAAAAACTGTCAGTGTTTAAGACTCTCCTTCGCACTTCCACCAGCTGAGTAACGGGTATCAGATAGTCGGGGAACTCGACTATAGCGTTCTCTCTTGTTTTTCTTATTTTTGTTAGTCTTGTAAATTTCTCTCGATTGTTTTTTAATAGCGTTGTTTATTCATATTTCTTTTATATTATGTAGTTTATGCGGTATATGGTCAGAGCATACTTTAAAACTACTTTCGATGAGATAAGGACGGAAATATTTAGTTGCACACGCTTGTAATTCTTTTTTGCATAATTTATCTCATGTTCGTTCGGGACTTATGTTATCGACAAATGGAATAATGGGTATCTCGGGATAAAGAGATTTTTAGCTATGTTTAGTGTCTGGGAAATTTGCTTATACCATATGATCGTCGGGTTCTCGGGAAGTAGAAAAGCGAGAAAGCACGCCCAAAATGTCTCACTTCTTCACTCAAAAATTGTCACGCCCACATTTTTTCATTTTATAATATGTCTTGCCAATTTGGCCACCCCCACAAACCGCCCAAAACCGTCATGAACAACAAATTTGGAAAAATGTGTTCTTATTTGTTCATTTTATTATTTGCTTGTCAGTTATCATTGATAAGGGATTTAAATATTTATGTCGTATTGATTTAAATAACTCCTACTGTTGGATCTGGACTTAAGCAATTGACGAATGAAATACAAGTAGTTGCCCGGGTTTGATGTCTAAGGTATTTGCTTATGAATTTATTCATATCTTCAACATCCGATACATACTGATTATACATATATAAATATATTTACAATCTCAAACTCCTGGTTGGGTTGTCTGTATCTTTCCCCATCTAATAAGATTAATTTTTTAAAGGCTATGAGTGACTCAAGAGATGGTATAATTATTATCAAACCAAGCACTCGAAAGTATCGAGTCACAATTTATTGATAATGGAGATGAAATCCGTGAAATCCGTGCTCTCATTTCAGACCTGATATTAATGACATCTGATGCGAAAATATGACCAAAGATGATTAAAGTTAATATTGCTGTGCGAAGTAGATAGGTAAACCGACCCACCTGTTACTAGAGGTCTTTCGACATCGGTTTCTCTTTCGGGATAATGATTAACCGTCTGTTTCGAGACGTTCTTTAGTTTAAAGTTAATAAGCTTTGGCGTATTTACTACACCTTCTGAAATGCAGGTCATTAACGAAAACTTTCCAATATCCAGAAAACTCTTGACCATCAAGAACTCTTGTTATAGTTATGTCGGCTGTTAAACTTGATGAATATTAGAATAATTGTGAAAACGTGCTTACGGTATATTCTTAAACGGTAGTTGTGGAAAGAGCTTTGGTTAGAACTAATAGCCCTTTAACCGCGTCACTCGAGGCGGCACATTCTGTGTTGTCGATCAGGACGAACAAATTTACCGAACAAAATTACCTACAGGGTTCCTGCAAATGGAAAGTGATAGGGATAGCCGACAATTCAGAGAAAACTTTGTAATTGAGTGGAGTATATTTTTGACCTTTTTTGGGAAGTCCACGAATTTTGTCGGGACCCAGAGTATATACGGACTCAACACTTTCAAAATCGTTCAGAAAGAAGTTATCGTTTATAATGTGGCACAATTTATATACATTGTATGAAGAAGAATATTCTATACAACCTATAAAAATTCTATATATAAGTAATAGCATTTACTCCTATGCTTGATTGCATTCTATTTTTGGCCTTTTTATGGAATATAAATCCCATAAATCAGGAACCATCGAATACACACGTTGAAAATCTTAAAGAAGGGAGTTTTTTTAAAAAGCCGGTTAGCACATTAAATTCGATTTGGACACATTGTATAGGCGTGGCAAAAAACTTGCGCTTATGTCATGCGTCTATGTCTCTGCAACCTTTTTCTCAACTTTATTTTTCACACAGGCAGACACATTTCGCCAAATCGTTCATTAGATCCTAATATAGAATATACTTTATAGGGTCCAAAAACACATTTTCTTGCAATTGTTTTGCCACGCACACTCTAACGCTCTGAAGCCGCCCAAAACTACCACGCGCACACATTTGAAAATGTTGCGAATTTGTCAATATGCCATAAAATTGTGTACTTTCTCGTATGGTGTGGGGTACCTGAGTAACGGGCATCTGATAATCGAGCATGGCAAGCATCTAAAAAAAGTGCACTGCGTATGAGTTATTGAAATTTGCATGTTTAATCTTATATTGTTCCCGTTATCAGTGCGTTCTTACGGACAGACAGACGAACATAGCCAGATCGACTCCGCTAGTGATTCCAATCAATATATATACTTTTTACAACTTCGATTTTAATTTCCCTTACTGAGTAAGGGGTATCTGATAGTTAACGAAATCAACTTTAGGGTTCTTACTTAATTCGTTCTTTATTAGTTCTAAGTATGAGTAACGAACATACAACTATTTAAAATACTTGTTTTCTTTGATTTTTTAGTCCAGCTGAAACAAGTCTCCTCATAAAAATACTGGGAAAGGGGCTGGTGAACACAAAATTATCTCTCGACATCCAACAAAAAAATCCAAATTCACCCTTACATTCCGTGAAAACATTTGAAGCTTTACACCTGTAAGTAAACGGATTAGCATTTATTCTTTCAGCATGAACTTTTATAAAGTTTTACAAACATTTTATTTTTTAGAAAGGCGTCTTTGTTAAAGGGAATTTACGCAATGGGTTTTAATACTCCATCAAAAATTCAAGAAACAGCGTTGCCCACTCTACTTGCAGATCCACCACAAAATATGATAGCACAAAGCCAGTCTGGGACAGGCAAAACAGCTGCATTTGTATTGGCAATGCTTAGCCGAGTCAACGTCAACTTAAATCATCCTCAGGTACTTAAATTCGTATAAAAAACTAAAAAATATTTATTTATTTATATTTAATGCTACCATACTTTAAATTCTTCCCAAAGGGGAAAAACCAACTTATCAATAACATATAATTTCGGCTTTAATTTTTTCCTATCCGGTATAATCCAGGGTATAATAATAACCGATACTCCTTAAGTAAAAGGGTATTAAAGTGTATATATTCTTAATCAGGATCAATAGCCGAGTCGAACAGAAAATTTTTTCCATTATATTATTTGTCCTGCGATATACTGAAATATTGAAATTTCTCGTGGTATGTTGTTCTCAAAATGCAAAATCGTAATTTCGCTGAACTTGCGAAAATCATGCAAGCAACGCCGGCACGTGAGCCAGTTAAAGGTAGTAAATTGAGCATGACAATTAGCAACCCAGTGGCTTATGCACATTTCGTATCACGTTATGAGTTTTAGGACTTATTTCTCCAGCGCTTCGAAACCGGAAAGACGCCTGCCGCAATGCTTTTGAATTAACTCAATTCTTGGGCAAAATCACCATTAATGAAAATACTATGGAAATATTCTTTTATGTAGTCTCGAATAACCAATTGAATAGTGATCTTTTGACAGAGCAAGAACTACTTCAACAGAGCTTTTGAGTAGTTTTGAAATCATATAAGTTTAAAGTTGTAATATTACTGAAAAGTCGTTTACTTCGTCTGACATTGCAACTGAATTGATCGATAATAAACAAGAGAGAGTGTTCCCCGACTATCTGATACCCGTTACTCAGCTAGTGGGAGTGCGAGGAAGAGTCTTCAACTCTGACAGTTTTTGGCGGTTTGGGTGCGTTAGAGTGGGCGTGGCAAAAAGTTTTTTGGCAAATCGACAGAAATTTACAACACTAATACAAAAATGAAAACATATCAAAACATTTTTCAAAAGTGTGGGCGTGGCAGTTTTGGGCGTTACAGTGGGCGTGGCAAAAAGTTGTTTGGCAAATCGATAGAAATTTACAAGACTAATACAAAAATGAAAAAATGTTTAAATATTTTTCAAAAGTGTGAGCGTTTCAGTTTTGGGCGGTTTGTGGGCGGGGCAACATGAATCAACAAACTTGCGCTGTGTCTATGTCTCTGGAGTCTCTATGTTTTCTGTCAACTTTCTAGGTTATGTAGTTCCTGAGATTTCGACGTTCATTCGGACGGACAGGCAGACGAACAGACGGACATGGCCATATCGACTCTGCTATTGATCCTGATCTATTGATCCTGATCAAGAATATGTATACTTTATATGGTCGGTATACTTCACAGGCAGAAAGAAGCGTTTCCGACCATATAATGTATATATATTCTTGTTCAGGATCAATAGCCGAGTCGATCTGGCCATGTCCGTCTGTCCGTCTGTGCGTCTGTCTGTCCGTATGAACGTCGAGATCTCAGGAACTATAAAAGCTAGAAAGTTGAGATAAGGCATACCGACTCCAGAGACATAGACGCAGCAAGTTTGTCGATTCATGTTGCCACGCCCACTCTAACGCCCACAAACTGCCCAAAGCTGCCGCGCCCACTCTTTTGAAAAATATTTTGATATTTTTTCATTTTTGTATTGGTCTTGTAAATTTCTATCGATTTGCCAAAAAACTTTTTGCCACGCCCACTCTCACGCTTACAGACCGCCAAAAACTGTCAGTGCTGAAGACTTTCCTTTGCACTTCCACTAGCTGTGTAACGGGTATCAGATAGTCGGGGAACTGGACTATAGCGTTCTCTCTTGTTTGATTTGCATGTGCTGCTCGACAGTGTTACTTGCCATTGTGGTTTGGGAGGACGAAATATATATAACATTATAGCATTTGACATCTGTCACTCAAACAATATGGCCGCAATGAGCTATCAAAGTTCGAGCGTCCCTATTGAATAACCGTTTACGTTCGTAAATTCGTTCCAAATTGCATAACATGTAGTTCTGTGAAATCACCTTCTGGAAAAGTTCACGCGGAACTGCATTCAAAGACAAGTATACCGTGGCATACGATTTATATCAATATAACGGGAAAATTGAGCGGCTAGAGCGATTTGAAAAAGTATGTCATTGTCCAGATGCTTATATAAAGTTTGTTTATTTATATCACACCTTAAAGATAGACACCAAAAGTTGTGTTAAATCTTATCATCGCCGATCAGGACAAATGTTTCACCAGCTGTACGTTTTTAGAGTTCCATTTTACAAAAAAATTAAACTTCAAATACAGTTGCTACAGGAGCAAGTCGTGCAAACGGGCAGGTCGAACGACTGATGAGTACGCTAAAAAATTTTTTGTCAGTGATAGAATCGAGTCAACGATCATGGCAGGACGCTCTTGGCGAAGTTCAACTGGCACTGTGCTGTACCATTTGTCGTGCCACTGAGGCAAGATCCCTTGGAGTAGTTTCCCTTGTGAGATTGAATGCGAAATAGAATCGGCAAGCATTGGAGCTCATGCTACAAAAAATATGAATTCCTTAGCGTCATATGACAAACCCAGATTTGACAGCAGTAAGGCAGCTGTTGTTAAGCACCACGTAGGTGACTATGTGTTATTGAAAAAAGATAAGAGACACCAAACCAAATTGGATCCGAAATTCAGAGGACCGTTTTTGGTAGTATTTGAAGTATACGCTGCAGTCATTGAGAGGTATCCGAACGTTCAAGTATTGTCTTGAGAATATAATAAAAATGGCAGATGTCAAAATTCCAAGCAAATTGAATAACGAAAATAGAAAGAAACGCCCGCTAATGAATTCAGTTGCGTCCAAAAGTGACGATGACCTGTGAGTTATCCGTCGAGATGAGACAATGAGTGACTATTGAAGAATTATCCGTCCAGGGGAAACGACGACTGAGTAATAAAAAATTATTTGTCTAGGTGAGAAGATGAATATGGGACAAAGAGTTATTCGTCTAGGTAAGAGGATGAGTATGATTTAAATAAATGATTAACAATGTAATAACTGGCGGACGATCAATATGTGGCTTTTAATAATAGGCATTACTAAAACAAGTTGTTCATTAAAGAAGGAGAATATGAAAATGTAATAAGTTATTTCAGCAACAATGAACCAGTTGCTGTTTTTATTTGAAAAACAAAATTTATGGAATAGACCTAATAAGTAAAAGTAAGAGTGAAATGAATTAGATGTGACCGAGTTTTTACGAAAATGTGTTATCTCAGTATTGAAATGTATATGTCAGAATGGCCGTGTCGGGGTGAAATTAATGGGCATGCACATAGGCGTTATTTGCTTCTTATTGCGTTTGTGGCAAAGTAACGTGTGTTCCAGACTGTACTGTTTTTTCTTCTCCTTGTGTTCTGCTTATTTCATTAATTGTCAATGTAGGGGAGTAAAACGACAAATTATCTGAGAATGGGAATAAATGTGTTATAGCGAAACCGATAGAGGCTTGAGGACAGAGCGTCAGTTTATGTTTAGAAGCCAAAGCAGAAAAGTGAACTCGTTGATGCGCGCAGCCTTACAAAATCGATCAACTATGGACGACCCGATATATACATATACACATGTCGGAGAATTATTTTGTATTGCTAGACTTAATTGTAGGAAGTATCTCAGTGTAATCAAGTATGAAAATAAGGGAAGAAGAAAAGGACTGGAAAAGAGCTTTTCCATGAGAGAGAGTGGCACAATGTAAGAAAGAAAACGAGATTTAAAATATAGTAATGCAGTTCGAGAACTCCGCCGAGAACAGTAGAACTACTTCAAACAAATCAATAATTGCGGATCTACATGGTCTTTCTTCTCCAACATTCATATATACATATATAGACAAATATACATATATAACCATATATCTGGAGTTTTATTATAAATATTTTTAACTTTATTAGTATTTAAAGATCCATTAATGAAGAACACCATCGCCTTTATCGACGTATTGTCGCTCTTGCAGCCACACTGGCAGAACGCACAACTTCCTTCCTCAACTAGCTTTAGGTCACTACCAAATAGATATTAGGTCGTCAACATCATATTGTCTGTACATATACTGCACATATTCTTGTTCTCGTTCTACGGCTTCATTATCGGACTCTACGGCTTCATTCGTAACTCACTGCGTTCTTCGTTGAAAACTGCTACACCCGCTTTGTCTATCAAGTCTCGTACCTGTAGATCATCTTTTGTTCGCATTTTGACACCAACTAGTAGCTCGAAAGGCGTCGTATTTATGATTCTGGTAAATGTTGTGTTGATTGCTGTAATCTGTTGAATTATATATCCTGAATTATAAATCCTGTCCGTTAACCCTTGTTGCGCCAGTAGTCGACTTCACTAGCTTTATTCCCTCGTCGTCGCAATTTTTAACAAAGTTTTGATATGTAAATGCTCTGTTCGTTATAATGAATGCTGGGTTGCCAATGCTGACACTTTGGTTTCTGACCTCGTTTGCTGTGGTTATCTTCGTTGGATAGAGCCATCCAAGTTTCGTAAAGGAATCGATTACAGCCAAACAGCGTTGACTTGAGCGGACCCAAGAAGTAACTGTGGTATGTTAAAAATGGAACGTCTTCTTTCTGGAATGTGTGTAGTAGATTGCTTGCTTCGTTTGCTATCCGTTAAAATGCATAGAATACAGCACCCAATATACTATACTATACTATACTATTTGCTCATCGTCATCGGCGACCGGCATTGCCAACAATCAAGCATCGGAAGAGGGGCGACGCGTCGTTGACACCTAGCTGACACTGATGCCAGCTGAACGGTTGAGCGAGACGGTGGGCCAACGGCAGGACTACTAATTATTCTAGACGATAATAGTAATGAATTGATTTCAACCGAAAGCCCTAAAGTGTGTTATGTCACTGAAGACGGGTTATTACATACAGCATAGATGTTTTTAATCATCGTATGCCTTTCTTCATTGCTTAAAAATTCTTTGATGGCTCTAATCTTTCCGCCGCCTGCATGCGTATCTTTCAAAGCAGTCCTTATTCTATTTTCCCTTATAAGCATCACTGGATATCGGCTGAGAGCATCGACATATTTCATTCGCATGCCAGGTTAATATATAGTTATAGTTTTATTTTTGTAGAAAACGAATGCAGCGAGCGACCCTGTTGCATAAGCTTTGTTTTTCTAAAGTTTTAGTAAAAGCGTTGCATTGAATGCCTAACCAATACTGAACTTAGTCAAAGCTTCGATGACTGCCAATAATTCTAGCTTATAGCTACAGTATATACGCTCTGCATCTGTGGTCTTTTTCTTTACATAAAATACACAGAATGCTGTTGAACATCGTCGACGTTCATCTGTAATAAAAACTGATCCGAATCCAACAATTGTCTCATTATAAATACTGAAAACGGGGTTCTCAGTTAGAACTTATTCAACTTCTTTAACTGCATTCTCTTCGTCTAAATCAAATTTAAACTTAGCCTTATTTTGAAAACTATAAACTTCCAGAAATAGCCCGTCAAGCCCAAAAAACTGTCTAATGTCTAAAAAACTTTAATAGTTTGGGGTACTAGAACTTGGATACAGCTTCCATTATCTCAGATGAGTGGTATATTCAGCTATTTTTTTTAACTTTGTATCCTTGGTAAGGACTCAGGACTCCGACGTTCGGACACCAGCGTAAGCTGGTCGATTTTGGGTCGTGGGGTCTTGGTAAGCCCCTCACCTCTCCAACATAACGAGAATAAATATTAGTAGTGCCTGTAAAAGTTCGTACCGTTCGTCAGTCAGCAGTCTTTACTGCCCCACAAGCTGTAGCTTGATCTTAAATCGATCGGGCAACGTTTCGGCCACATTCCCTGCTCTTCATGCGTCCGCATGCCGGATAGAACGATCCCCTTTCTGTCATGGCTAGTGACATGTTTACTGTGTAATACAAAAATTAGAGGCTAACATACAAAGATTATAAGAAGTTGACCATAATTTGTTTTTAGCGAGGAGTATCAAAATCATCACCGGGTAACGGTGCGCACGTCAATAAAAATTGTTGGCTATTCACGACTACACACCGCGCTCTGAGGGCTCTTGTCTTTGCAAAAAAAGTTATTTTTATTTAAACAATATTAAACATTTAATGTATATGAATGAAATATATTGCCTTGACGAGGATAACAATAAAAATATTTTCTTTTATACCGGACACCCTTTGGTTATCATTATTACAAAAATATACACATCGTATAAAAATAAAATTGGCACGAGAAAATAAAAAAATACAGAAAAACACGGGAACAGTGTTCCGTCTAATTTATCCCATTTTAATCCGGAGCGATGAGATCTCGACGCGGTGGATCCTGAGTGTTGCTACTGATAGGATTATATATACACATACATTCGTGCACCTATAATTTGTAAACTTAACATTAACGTAATATACACAAACAGAAAAAGAATATACAGTAAGTAAAAGTCGTCTATCTAGACATACTTACTATATACATATATGCGTGTATGATTCTCAGATTACTTGAATTGTGCACTTGTTTGGAAAAGTCACTGCTGTTATTTTTGCCTTTGTTGATATCCTTCCAAACTACGTTTTTTTATCATGGGGGTCGATAGAGACTTCGCTCCTCTCGGCACTTTTCTTTTGACCGAAGTTATTAGCGTTTTATGGCAGTCTTCACTTGAATCACGAGGATAAGGTCTCGGACTCACTCCGAGTCTTCCCGGGAATTCACCTGGGTATTCACTCGGGTATTGACATACGGGTATTGACTTACTGGTATTTACCCGGGTATTGACTAATTTAAAGGGTGGGCTGCGATCTTTTTATACATGCTTAGAGCTTTTCTGAGCTATCGGTATTCGATGTCAAGTGTTCCCACCTAGGTGCGATTCATCACTTGGCACAATGTGCATTTCTACATTTGTTGACTTTCTTTTGACTGCTTCATAGGTTACAATAAGCTCAAGTACCTCTTGCATAGAATATTTGTTCGCAGCCTCATCAAAGTCAGCTTCAACACAAATGTTTAGAGTATTGTGTTCGTTATTAATTTTATATTTTTGCACTTTTAAACAATAATAATTTAAAAAAATTTTTGGGTGTAAACATAGCTGTTCTTCGATAATTAATAGCATATCAAGGAATTTAATTCGAACGACACAAAAATCTAGCATATATTCTCTTCATCAATCCGAATTGTATGTTTGAATTGTTCAATTAGTTTCACTGCCTAATGAATTCACTTCCAATTAAAACAGCATTGCAGATTTCCAGCTTCGACTTGGCAATATCACATATTCGTTTCTGTACATATTGTTGCTTATTGATAGAAGGTCAGCCTGTGTCAAATTATCTGCTGCGTATTCCTTTTTTGCACCATCTTTTGGGCCCTTTTCGATAAAATCGAAACCAGTTAATCTTCGCAGTCTTTGACGATTACTTCTGTCTCCTTCATTCTTCAACACAAACTTATGCAGTGCATCAATGCTCTCTTTCTTGCTTGAGCGTAAGTTAGGTCTTATGAAATTATTTAAACACACCATTTTACAACTACTTAACGTTCAAATTTTTTATTATTGTCATCAATGTTGTTTATACTTCGGGGGTTTAAGTAAACCAATCAAAACATATATATGTAGATATATAGACGAATATAAACATATAAAAATACGTATATAGGCATATAAAAAAATATATATAAATAAAAATACATATATGGATATTTACATATAAAGGCACCACCACACACCAGACAGGTGGGAAACGGTAATAGGGACACCGGAGTAAAACTAAGTGAAAAATGAGAACAGAAATTATATTCAACTACAGAAAACGCGATAGACAATTTGCTCGACTGGCGAACTTGTTACTCCTCTAGTGGGTTGCCCGAAAAAATGTTGGCGTATCAATAGAAATTTACAAAATGAGCGTGCCCAAAAGGTTTTCAGCATTTCAATAGAAATGGGCAAATCCAATAATAAAATAAAAAATATATATCAAAAGATATGTCAAAAGTGTGAACTGAAAACTTGATCAAAAATATTTATACTTTATAGGGTCGGAAACGTTTCTTCTTCCTGTTGTACTATGTAACGACAATAAATTAATTCGAAAACCATAAAATCTATCTTAACAGAAAAATGTATACTATGTATATTATATGTAACTACGTTTTTACGTTGTACCCTTTATGGCAATAAACGCTTACTTAATTTGGAAACCATAAAATCGATCTTAACAGAAAGCCAGACGTTTTTAATACTTTGCGAACTTTATGCTCTTGCATATTTTTAACCCGTTTTAACCTTGCGGTATCAAAAATTTTCAGGTACTACTAAAAGTTTACTTAATACTAATTAACTTCATAGTAAACAAAAAACTGATATTTTTAAAGATATTATAAAGACTTTTCCTAGCGCTTAAGGACGTTTTTTCAATCCCGGCAAAATTGGGATCAAGTTTAAGATCCCTGCGACCTACCTGTTTCTGCTTTAATATTCGCAGATGGTAGTAAACTGTGTATGTAAATAATAAAATTGCCTGACTTATTTTCTTGCCTTTAACTTGATTTTGATTATCTACAGATCTGCTGCAAACTTAATACCCTATACCTAAATAAACCATACTAAATGTAACGTTATGTTTCTTTTTGTAATATTCTTATTCTACTAACAACAATATAGCTTAACGCGTTTTTATCATAAACTTAGTTTTAAAGATCATATGCCCACTGTTTAAAACAAAGCTAGATGCCTAGTGTGTCAAGTTCGTCTATCGTATGTTCGTGTAGGCTAAACTCTATTAAAATGTTTTAAAGTACGTTTAACCGTCGACCTTGCTTTTGGCATATTATATATACTTATATAGCTTATTTCACCACACTAAGCTTGTAAAATATGGCCATCTTGATCAACCGAGGGGCCTGTCGTCGTGTTAGGCTCTTGCAGAAATTGGTTAATGGTGTTTGTTTAGCTATTGAGCTTTTTCAATAGCTGTTGCTAATAATAATAATTCGAAGAAAGTTTGTTTATTTTCCGATACTGTTTATTATGCGATTTGTTACGGCAGCTAGGGCCGACAAAGAGCTATGTCGAATGCACAAGTTGAGACTTTGCCGAAAAACGAAGAAGTGACAATTGGCGGGACAGACAGCCTAAATGCAGCGCCCAAGCTTAACGTAGGTAGATAACAAAGAGAAGAAGGAATGAGCGCCGTACAGATAAATGCGTGCGAGAACAGCGGTTTGCACTATGGGCATCGCAACTGCTACCACTGACTACTTCGGCTTACAATTTTAAAGAGTGGGAGATTAGTCTACTGCACAGTTTTGGCGGCTGCGTGACCCAACAGTGTTATCGACTCAACATGTACTTACCATTCGATCGTTAAAAAGTTCCCCTTAATGATATTGGTAATAGAAGAAACATACCAATATTTATTTTAAAGAAATCCGACTGAAAAAGTGCCTTTCCCCAATTAATCTATGATCTGAATGATATATACAGATGTGATGCCAGTAAAATGTATAATAAATTAATTATAGCATTATTTAACTGCTTTTATTATTTTGTTTAGATAAGCTTCCAGCAATTTCGTCTTGAATTTGTGAAAGATTCTATTGGAAGACTCGTCAATCGCCTTATCAATCCTTGGCACTGTTGCGTGACGTTAAGGGCAAAGGATCTGTAACATGCAGCAAACATGTATGATTTTACACACAAAGTAAGCATCATTGGGCAGAGTTTTTTGAAGGCATGGTCTTTAGTAGACCATTCCAAACAACAACATTTGTGCTTTATAGTTTACACAGTTTGCACAAACGATTCCAAAGCATATTCGGAATCTGTCAAGTCAAAAAGTAATAGTAGTGAAAATCCTGCGAGAGTTTTCTCAAGTGAAAACTATTAAAATGCGACTCTGATCTAGCAGCCTAGCTGGGGATTTTCCAATGTAAAGTCAGCGGTTGCAATTGGTCTTAAAATTTATTGCGCTGGCGCAGCTTCACGATTCTATGCTTACGAAACGACTGCTCGCACGAGCCATACAAAATGTTTCTCTGAACATAAAGCTTCTCAGTAGAAGAGTAATCCAATGAGCCGAACTACAAATTACGCTCGAATGTAGGTTCGCTATGTTAACATTTCTTATTTAAATTTACAAATTTGAACAAATTTGAAGGGCTCCGTCGCTTTAACCATGTGGTCGCTGCTAATTGATAAGATGTTTGTGGATGGACAATGACGTTTAATGACGCCTCCAAATCGAGATTTCCAAGTATGATCTACTTTTGACATTGCGATGTGAATAAAAATTGCAATATTTATCTCTTCAGTTCCCAGTGACTGTAATGATGCATAAAGAGCAGATATTTCATCAATAAGAGACCTCAAACCTGATGTCGAGGGCTTCGGTAATTGAGGGATGTCAAATAATTATGGAATCGTGTCGATAAAAATCAAACATTTATTATCAAAAATGTTCTTTAAATGCAGGGTGTTAAATATTTAGTCCGTCCTCCCAAACCACAATGGTAGGTTACATCGGCCTGATTTGAATTGACAACATGGGGTTTTAACAGGACGGCGCTACGTGCTACACAGCACACGCTACGATGGATGTTCTGCATGAGCAATTTCTGGGCATGATCATCTCGTGCAGAGCCGATGTGAACTGGCCACCGAAATCGATTTGACTTCGCTGGACTTTTCTTGTGGGGTTTCCTTAATTCGCAGGTCTATGCCAACAAGCCGCAAACCACCGATGCCCTCAAAATCGACATAACCACGCCATCGATCAAATACAGCCCAATATGTGCGCCACAGTCATCGAAAATTGGACCTTTCGTGAGCGCAGTACTAATCGAAGCCATGGCGGTCATTTGAATGAAGTCATATTCACTACATAATGGTGTCGATGGACTTTTAAAATAAAAATTTTGGCAAATATCTCTCCTAAATGTATTTTTTGTAATTTTTTTGTAATTGTAATTTTTTTTGCAATCTTAATAATCACTTCTACTCCACGAGTAACCGATATGAAAAGACTCCTGGTTTTTATATAAAGAAGTATGTGTAAGGAAGTCTTATAATATTGTTTAGTTAAACTATTAATTTAAATTCTCACGGGAAAAATACAAATATTTTTAGGTTTTATGCTTATCCCCTACGTACGAGTTGGCCATTCAAACTGGAGAAGTGGCTGCACGAATGGGACAATTTTGTCCGGAAATAAAGCTGAGATTTGCGGTCCGTGGTGAAGAGGGTATGTTCTTTTACCATATTACAAATATATAAATTATTTTATTTTTCGTTTCACGTTAAAGTTGATCGCAGTAAAAAAATTGAGGAACACATTTTGATTGGCACCCCTGGAAAACTTTTGGATTGGGGAATAAAATTTCGTTTATTTGATATGAAGAAAATAATCGTTTTTGTATTAGATGAAGCAGATGTAATGATAGCCACCCAAGGTCATCATGATCAATGCATTCGAATACACAAGTATGTATAATGTTATAATGTTTACCAAAACGACCTTTTTGTCTTGTTTTTTTTAACTTCGTAGACTTAAAAAGTGAAATGGTTTAAGAGTAACATGGCTTTTATATAAAAATTGTCTTGGTTTATTTTTTTTGTATCGTACAAACAAGTAACGATCGCACCATTTGTTTACTGTTTTCATAATAAACTTGGATTTAATGTTTCAGTATGTCCCTAACCCTAAAGACACCCCTAACCTAAAGAAGTTATCATAAACTTAGTATCACTATATCGTCTCTGCACACTATTCTGGTAAGATGTGTAACAATGTGGACAGCCCTCCAAATGCCGTGCAAATTTTTCGCTATAGTGAAGTTCCTCGATGATCAGATACCTGTTACTTAGCCCGTGGGAGTACGAACGAAAATGTTCGACATTCTTTTGAGATATCGATAGAAATTGGCGAAAAAAATATTAAAAACCAACAAATTTTTCCAAAGTGTGGGTGTGGGAGTTGTGGGCGTTGGAGTAGGCCAACATTTTTTAGTATATCGATATAAATTTACAAGACCAATAAAAATATGTTGTAACAAACTGCATTCTTAGTTTCTGCTCGCTACGAATTGCAACGGCTAGCTCAGAGCGTTTGTTGTTCGTCCCATCAAATTTATGATTTGTGTGATTGCCCGACCAAAGAAAAGACAGAGTTTCAGATTTAAATCACCTTTATTCAGTGACGCTTGATAAAAAGAATCTTGTGATCCTCTCCTTCGGATGCGCGTCGTCGCTCCTTCGTCGTCCTTCTTGGCTGGTTCCGCGTTGCTCTCGACGGCGTATCCGTGCCGGCTCGACCGGGGCTTAGGATATTATGGGGACAGGGTGTATCGTCCGTAAGATCAGCTAAAGCTTCTCTCCGAACCACCGTTGTCGGGTGTAGTTTTTAACAAAGTGGTCCTCGCAATCTAGCTCCTCCTTAGTGGCTTGAACTATTGGGCCGGGACAATTTTCTACCTCCCCTGGAAAACTTTTGGATTGGGGAATAAAATTTCGTTTATTTGATATGAAGAAAATAATCGTTTTTGTATTAGATGAAGCAGATGTAATGATAGCCACCCAAGGTCATCATGATCAATGCATTCGAATACACAAGTATGTATAATGTTATAATGTTTACCAAAACGACCTTTTCGTCTTGTTTTTTTAACTTCGTAGACTTAAAAAGTGAAATGGTTTAAGAGTAACATGGCTTTTATATAAAAATTGTCTTGGTTTATTTTTTTTGTATCGTACAAACAAGTAACGATCGCACCATTTGTTTACTGTTTTCATAATAAACTTGGATTTAATGTTTCAGTATGTCCCTAACCCTAAAGACACCCCTAACCTAAAGAAGTTATCATAAACTTAGTATCACTATATCGTCTCTGCACACTATTCTGGTAAGATGTGTAACAATGTGGACAGCCCTCCAAATGCCGTGCAAATTTTTCGCTATAGTGAAGTTCCTCGATGATCAGATACCTGTTACTTAGCCCGTGGGAGTACGAACGAAAATGTTCGACATTCTTTTGAGATATCGATAGAAATTGGCGAAAAAAATATTAAAAACCAACAAATTTTTCCAAAGTGTGGGTGTGGGAGTTGTGGGCGTTGGAGTAGGCCAACATTTTTTAGTATATCGATATAAATTTACAAGACCAATAAAAATATGTTGTAACAAACTGCATTCTTAGTTTCTGCTCGCTACGAATTGCAACGGCTAGCTCAGAGCGTTTGTTGTTCGTCCCATCAATTTTATGATTTGTGTGATTGCCCGACCAAAGAAAAGACAGAGTTTCAGATTTAAATCACCTTTATTCAGTGACGCTTGATAAAAAGAATCTTGTGATCCTCTCCTTCGGATGCGCGTCGTCGCTCCTTCGTCGTCCTTCTTGGCTGGTTCCGCGTTGCTCTCGACGGCGTATCCGTGCCGGCTCGACCGGGGCTTAGGATATTATGGGGACAGGGTGTATCGTCAGTAAGATCAGCTAAAGCTTCTCTCCGAACCACCGTTGTCGACTCCAAAGTCTCCACAGTCCCTTCTTGCGTAAGCCAGGCACTTGTTGCCCTTACCAAAGGACCAACCTGCGGGCTCGGCCGGGGCTTAGGATGTTATGGGGCAGGGTGTATCGTCCGTGATATCAGCTAGAGCTTCTCCCCTAACCACCTTTCTGACCACGCCAGGTCCTGGTGCTTGCTTGTCCTTGGCTTGTTCTTGCTTGCGGAGATCCTCTTCGGCGCTCGCTTGTACTTTAACTTGTTCCGAGTTTTGTTCCGCGTACTTCACTTGTTCACTATTCTTGTTCACTATGCTGATCGACTGATACTTTCCGGGTATTTTCTTTACTGACTGTCTGTCTGTATGGCACTTTCCTAACTGACTGTCCCGCGGGAATCCCGTTTTTTCCCTTTTTGCGCATGGCTCACTCGGGTACACGGTCCAACTTATGTCCCGTTAGTTCACGGTGTGTCCTCTTTGTGCTTGTACCAAGACCATACCGTTACCGTACGACCTTTGCTCCTTTGGCTGGTTCGAGTCCAAGGTCCAGCGCGTTACCGTTAGTTTACGGTGTGTCGTCTTTGTGCTTGTACCAAGACCATACCGTTACCGTACGACCTTTGCGCCCTTGGCCGGTTCGAGTCCAAGGTCCAGCGCGGTACCGTTAGTTCACGGTTTCTCCGCTTTGCCGGGGTCCAAGGTCCATTGTTTACAGTTTGACCTGACCGCCCTTGACCCTTCTCGCATTCCAGCCGTCTTCGCTGTTGCCATGCCGATTTCCTACACCCGGATTTGTGGTGAGTTTTAAGACTCCTCACATCTCCCCCTTTCTTCGGAACTTTTTTAAAAGGCTGTTCCCGGCGGTCCTCCGGTTCAGTGACTCCTTCCATAGGCAGCTTCCTCGTTCTCCTCTCGTCGACCCCGCGCCCTTCGTTCTCAGCCTGGCAGTCGCAGCCTATTAGACCCCGTCGTTCAGCGTCTTGACTTGGCGTCTCAAACATCCTTGCTGAAAACCATCAGCCTCCTGGCACCACTTGGCTCTCTGCTGCAGATGAGCTAGCCAGTGTCGACTCGAGGCCTTCCAAAAATGTCGCATCATGGTTTGATGAATGAGAAACTGCTCCACGAAGGACTTGGATTGTGGTCGATATTCCGGAGGCGCCAACATGGAGTCCCCAATCAAAAAACAAGAGAGAACGCTATAGTCGAGTTCCTTGACTATCTGATACCCGTTACTCAGCTAGTGCACTGCGAAGGAGAGTCTTCAACACGTGACAGTTTTTGGCGGTTTGTGGGCGTTTGGCAAAAAGTTTTTTGGCAAATCGATAGAAATTTGCAAGACCAATACAAAAATGAAAAAATATCAAATTATTTTTCAAAAGTGTGGGCGTGGCAGCTTTGGGCGGTTTGTGGGCATTAAAGTGGGTGTGGCAAACAGTTTTTTGGAAAATCGATAGAAATTTACAAGACCAATACAAAAATTAAAATATATTCAATTAGTGTTCAAAAGTGTGGGCGTGGCAGTTTTCGGCGGTTTGTGAGCGTTAAGAGTGGGCGTGGCAACATGAATCGACAAACTCGCGCTACTTCTATGTCTCTGGAGTCTGTATGCTTAATCTCAACTTTTTAGCTTTTGTAGTTCCTGAGATCTCGACGTTCATACGGTCGGACAGACAGACGGACATGGCCAGATAGACTCGGCTATTGATCCTGATCAAGAATATATATTCTTTATATGGTCGGAAACGCTTCCTTTTGCCTGTTACATACTTTTCAACGAATCTAGTACACCCTATTACGCTACGAATAACGGGTATAATGAGCCATCGTGAGCACCTCTAAGTCTTCTGCATCAGCTGTGAGAGGGCAAAGCGGCCGTCAGTTGAGGCATGCTTCTATGCTTATGAGGACCATTGACAACTCCTCATAGGTCAGATATTAGCCTCCCACAGCCCTCCAAAATTGGGCGACTGAGGGGGATTAAAGTGCCATGGTGTCCGGTGTGAAGCAAGCTTGCTTCTCGTAATCATCTTTGAGCCTGCGGTAGAACGCCATCATTAAATTGTCCGCGCCCACAAAGTTGGTTCCATTGTCACTATAGAGATGCTGAACCATTCCTCGTCGACCGGTGAATCGGTCCAGAGCCAAAATAAAATGGTCCGTCGTGAGGCCTGCATCTGAGTGCACCGCCTTTGTTGCAAGACAAATGAAAACGGCGATGTATCCTTTATATAAGCTTGCTTACCGCAAGCGTGCTGCCTTCAGCTCTATAGCGCCTATGTAGTCAATTCCAGTCGCCAGTTTCGTACAACTGTTTGCACGCCTCGTCATCCTGTCAGTATCCAGAACAGCTGGCGAATGTATGGCAAAGTCAGCTGCGCAGCTCGGTGTAGAGTCAAAACGTGCGAGTACCGTATTACTGGCTGTGTAAAATGATGCAACTTGGAAGAATCATTAGATGACGACGCTCGTGTGACAACCCAAAATGCCGCAATCGCCCCCTTTCTCGCAAGATGCCTTCTACAAAGACCGGTGATAAGCTCGAAAAACGTTCCAGGAGCGATGACCTTGGGACTGCGTGGTAAACGGCAACTTTGTCCGCCTTTGCCCCTAGCGTGGCATTATTCGTGTCAACCTGTCCGATCTCCGTCAAAGGCCAGTCACCTTGACTGTGTGTAAGGCATTCCGGGCCTCGCCACCACAAGTCAAAGTCCTTCAACTCACTCAAAGATAGCCGTCTTGTCATACAGTCCGCTCAATTCTCTTTAGTTCCGACATGCCTCCATCAAGATGGTGAGGAGTGATCCAGAATGAAGGCGACCCTGTTAACGATGAAAGGCTTCCATCTATTGACGTCATCGTGCAGCCAATGTATCCGTTCAATAGAAAGTCTGGATGGGAAGGTCCTTTAACCAGTTAGCCGTGGTCAGCCATTTGAGCAATTTGACCGCCAGTACTGCACCACTCAGCTCCATAACCTTTGATTTTGCAGTCAACAGCAAGGTGTAGCACGTTCTGCCCTTATGCTCGACCCTTAGATAGGTCGTAGCTGAAGCCGAGCTGAAACTATGGATCCAGGAGCATAATGAATCCACCGCTGTATGCTTATATCGTCGATCCTAAGCAAGCTGTCCCGAAATGCTTGCCATCGTTCCACAAGAGCGTTAGAAACCTTGTCGTCCCAATCCAGGGCCGTCAGAGTGCCGTCGGCATGCGTTTTCGTGGCCATGGTTACCTCCTTCAAAATCAACTTTTCTGAGATGATGACTGGCGCGATGAGACCCAGCGGGTCGAACAGTCTCGCTATGCTCGACGGGATCGTCCTTTTGGTGTAATTAGCTGGTTTCTCAAAATTGACCTGAAACTTGAAGCAGTCCTTATTTGTGGCGCTGCCCACAAACTTGGTAGCTCTTTTTGCTGGTGCATCGTGACAGCGCATGCCGTTTGCTCAAGCAATTAATGCATACTTTTGCCCTGGTCACTATATTTCAATCTAATCCAAGGCTAGAAAGGTTGCGCAACGACGCATTATGCACTCGCACTCCTTATATACTTTTATTGGTTGCAAACGCTTTCTTCTGCCTGTTACATACTTTTCAACGAATCTTGTATACCCTTTTACTCTACGAGTAACGGGTATAATCGGCCAGATCGACTCGGCTATTGATCCTGATCAAGAATATATATACTTTATATGATCGGAAACCCTTCCTTCTGCCTGTTACATACTTTTAAACGAATCTAGTATACCCTTTTACTCTACGAGTAACGGGTATAAATAGGAAATGGTTTAAAAGTGTGGGCGTGACCATATTGGGTTACCTAAGAATGGGAATTGTGTTCTTTTGAAACTTATTTATTAGAATCTGAATACAAAAACTGCACACTCTAGCTTTAATAAATATCGCCGTTTTTGAAATATCGACGTTGATACGGACAAAAGACGCACATAGAGATGGACGAAAAATATATACATCTGCAGGGTTGAAACGCTTCGTTGTGTCTCTTAATTGAACGGGTATTAGAACGAATTTTCTGTTTAAAAAACGAGCATTAAACTTTAAATGATTCTTTGCCAAACCAATGTTTATATACCTCGTAACTTAAACAATCCCGCAAATATAAGAAATATAAGAAGTTTACTATGGATTTTTTCTTGAATTTAAGAACCCCTTAAATCTCACACCAAATAAACTCCGTGAACAGAAGATGACCGTTTTTCATAACGATTTGATTGCCCGCCCATTCCTATACATATTATTTTTAAAATCTACTTCAACACAAATGCATTCGGAGGCTCAGCCAAAGTTATCGATGACCCTAATAGTAATGACAACATTCCCATTCCCAAAAACACATCCTCCGTCTCACCCAAAGCTTCACACTGCCTTCAATCACATTATTGCTAGCAAGTCAATAATTGTACCCATTTGACCACGCCAAACCTACCATGCAAAGGTTACATTAACTAAGAAGCTGCTCAAATTAAAAAAAATTTTTCTTGTCCCTGAATCACAATTTTCTCCTTACAGTAACTTTGTGTATCCTGGAACCTTTATATATTTAAACATATTAAATGAAACAGGCTTAAAATGTATATAAACATAATAATATATTTTAAAGTTAAAACAAGAGAGAACGCTATAGTCGAGTTCCCCGACTATCTGATACCCGTTACTCAGCTAGTGTAAGTGCGAAGGACAGTTTTTGGCGGTTTGTGGGCGTTAGAGTGGGCGTGGCCAAAAGTTTTTTGGCAAATAGATAGAAATTTACAAGACTAATACAAAAATGAAAAAATATCAAAACATTTTTCAAAAGTGTGGGCGTGGCAGCTTTGGGCGGTTTGTGGGCGTTAGAGTGGGCGTGGCAAAAGGTTTTTTTGCAAATCGATAGAAATTTACAAGACTAATACAAAAATGAAAAAATATCAAAACAATTTTCAAAAGTGTGGGCGTGGCAGCTTTGGGCGGTTTGTGGGCGTTAGAGTGGGCGTGGCAACCTGAATCGACAAACTTGCGCTGCGTCTATGTCCCTGGAGTCTGTATACTTAATCTCAATTTTCTAGCTTTTGTAGTTCCTGAGATCTCGACGTTCATACGGACGGACAGACGGACATGGCCAGATCGACTCGGCTACTGATCCTGATCAAGAATATATATACTTTATATGGTCGGAAACGCTTCCTTCTGCCTGTTACATACTTTTCAACGAATCTAGTATACCCTTTTACTCTACGAGTAACGGGTATAAAAAAAGCGAAGCAAACGCCTATTCCAAAGTTCACATGTAAAATTCCTTCAAAATGTTAGCCTTTGTGAGTATGGGCAAACATTTTTACTCAAATAACTACCAAATGCCCATCTGAAATATAACACCTCAGGCGACCTATAGTCACAAGAAACTGACGATTGTAATTTTCATAGTAGCTTCTTCCAAGCACATCGCATTTCTTCCCCCCATCCAAATAAACCTTGCATATAGAAAATGACATTTCTCATTGAACGATTATCTGCCTTAAACTCTCTTAAAGGTTCCACTCCAGGTGGTCCAAACTTAAGAAGCTTAATTTAAACCAAGTATTCTCTGTGGGAATTATTTGAATTAACATTACATTATTATAAAAATAATTCGTCAAAGTTTGACTGTACAAATCCTTGTTGTCCACGTCCTTCTGGTCGGCGTAGTGCTCCATCTGTCTGTTGTGAATCTCGCCTGCCTTCTTTACAGGTAGGACACACGTTCCTACATGTTGCCTTAGTTTAACTTATTTCTTTAATTTCACATTCTACCGGATTGCTTAGGCACATTAATAATTCGCTTGCTGTTAACATAAGTATTTGTAATGACCAACTGATACAAATTATTATTATTTAATGCTGCCATGGCAAACAGCAAATAAATGCAAAACAAGTTTCAGCCACTATCAACTTGGGAATCTGGATAGCTTGCAGTCTGTGAACCTAACCCTTTCGAGATCTCCAACATCTGGTGTCCCAGTGTCATCTTGTGTATGTGAGAGAATCGGCTGTGCAGCCGAAGCAGTTGGCTTTGCTGGCGTAGCTGATAACTGTAAAACTGCAGGGAAGAGTAACGTATGAGACCCACTGTAAAGCTAAATAAAAAGCAAATTTTATACGCCCAAATCCCCATTAACCTTAAGCTCAACATTGTCATCCTTTTCTGTCAAATATATTGAGTATACAACAAGGTTAGGACAAGGTCCTAACTAAGATCGCTGTCGTTTAACAGAAAACTTGGGTTCAAAAGCAGGGTAAATAGAGCGTTTTAAAGAAATTTCACCAAAAGCACGCGGCAACCACACTTAACAAATATGCAAAAGGATCAGCAAAAACAAAAATGAATGGCCCTCAAGCGAGTTGGTTAGAGCCATTTTGTTGGAACAGCAATGGAAACTCCAGAAAGTCTAGAGGAGAATTACGAAACACATTCCAAGTAGTCATTGGTGGTCAAGGCAGAAATTCGCTTCCTACATTGAAAAAAAGATAATGTTTGCAATTGACGTAAACATCGATGTGGAGGAGCTTCCCGAGAAGATAATCGATGGCAGGTCCATATTCAAGGTGCGTTCCTAAAAGGGGCTTTTTATACAGCTTTTTGGGCGATCAAAAAGCGTGTCGAACGAGTGCTTAGGCTCTTCGCCTTTTGAATGGCTCCATGTCTGCGTAACTCTTTCCGTTGATCGGCAAATGCGATTAGCAGGTGAATACGGGGAGTGGTTGTGCCGGGTTCGCAGCGCCAGCAGCACCTAAATTTATAATTGGAGATTGGAGAAAACAATTAATCCACGGCACCGCAGCTTTATCTATGTGGATCAGCTGCAGATCGCGCTCCCTTGTTTTCTCGCCTGCATCTTTCTCGTTGCGTTATGCTTAATGCTCTCATACTCTCACTCTTGTTTTCGTACCCCATGCATGCGCATGGCTGCCAAATTTCTCGAAGAAAAGAGTAAATAAAATCGCTTGAATTCGATACCATACAAATCAGTTTTAAATTTCAAAGGTGGCTTATAACAAATTTTATTCGCTTTACATTTTGGTGAGCCCGACGTGATTTATATATGGTATGTACAATATCAGTGGAAATTATACAAAGCTGTTGTAAGTTTCAACTTCGCTGTTACTGTTAATTGATTTGTGCATAAGCAATATTTGTCTACAATCATTGCCCATTAAAGCCAAATAACGGAAGCTGCCGCTGATTCTCCTTTGCACTCATCTTTCTGCTTGAACCGAATTTGTTGTTATTGCTGATGCCATGGCTGCTAAAAATTCTGGATACGTTACCGCTGATGCAAACAGGGTGACATTTTTTAGGCGCACGGCGACTGCCATATATAACAGAGTGGAACGATGAGCAGATTCTTTATCAACTTTTGCGTTAACTTCATTTGACGATTCCGTTCTGTATATGAGATTGGAGTTGAGTTGATCGACGTTTCGGAAATTTCTTAGCAAGCTTGAAGATCTTGATTTGGATCGAATTGAAAGCGATTTGAGTGATAAATTTGATGATGTCCTCATAACGCCTAAATACTCAGTTCGTGGGGAGATATAAAAACGGGCTTCCCAAAATCCACGCTCACCCAATCTTTGCTGACAGCATTTCTCCGTCCGATTGTATCCAACAGAAACGTTTATTTGGGAATATGGCACCATCGCTGCCGCCTCTTGTGCTATCAAAATTCGCTGAAGGCCATGCTACCTGGCTGGATTTTCATTGTATGTTCACGGCGATAATATATAGACATCCTGATCTCACAAACATAGAATGGCTTCAATATTTATGATCCTGTTTGAAGGACTCGGCGTTGGATACCGTTCGCTCACTGGAAATATCGGAACATAGTTGCAATGCTATAGCTTTGGAGTTGTTACAAAACAGATTTGCAAATCGACGTTTAGTTTTTCAGCGCATGTCACTGAAATATTGGGGCTAAGGGCAGTGCAGAGCGGTTCGGTTTCAAGCTTAGAAAGTTTGACCGCAAAACGAGATGGTAAGCCTTGTCAAGGGGTTTTAGCAAAATCTGTGTTCGGTGTACAGCCTTATATCAACCTAAGAATAGACCTCAAGACTGGCATGCTGTGTTTAGAGAAAAAGGTAAGGTTTGTAGTGGTTGAGCGGTCAGAGATAAACGCATATGGGAAGACAAGAATGTGCCTGACTCCTGGAAAAGCGGGATCATCGTGAAGCTCCCCAAGCAATGCGACACTGCTCAACACTAGCTATAAAATCCTAGCTACACTGCAGAACGAACGCCTTCAGGAAAAAATTGAGCCAACAATCCGAGATGAACAGGCTGGCTTCAGACCACACAGGAGTTGCGTAGACCAGGCAAACTCACTACGCATAATTACCGAGCAAGCTGTGGAATGGAGAGCCCCTCTTTACCTCCTGTTCATCGACTTCAAGAATGCGTTCGACTCAGTTGAAAGGGCAGCAATATGGCGATCACTTGCAAGGAAAGGAGTACCTGCGAACCTCATAGCTATCATCAAATCGATGTATGACGATGCCAACATGGCGGTGCTGCACAATGAAAAAACAAGTGAACCTTTCCAAACGAACACCGGAGTTCGGCAAGGATGCCCTCTATCACCTCTACTCTTCAACATCGTGGTCGACGAGTTAATGAGCGAAGTATGCTCGTCTAAGCGCGGAATTACGTGGAGCCTCACCAGACACCTTGAGGACTTGGACTATGCAGACGACATCTGTCTAATCTCTCATAGACTCGGCGATATACAGGGGAAAAGTGATGAACTCGTAAGGATAGCCAGCAGCGTTGGACTCCAGATAAACGTAGCAAAAACAAAAGCTATGCGATTCAACCACTCCAACCAAGGAAACATCATTATACATGGGAACCCAATCGAGTCAACCGTTTCCCATACCTTGGCACCATAATATCCAACAGTGAAGGAGTGGATGATAATGTCTCGAGTCGTCTTGGCAAAGCCCGCTCAGCTTTTGGGAGACTATACCGCATTTGGAGAAACAGAGAAATAAGCCGGCGAACAATGATCCGGATCTACAATGCATGTGTGAAATCCATACTGCTATACGGAAGTGAGACATGGCTCGCAACGAAGTAAGTAACGCAGAAACTGCAGGTTTTCAGCAACAAATGCCTGAGAATCATATGTGGGATATTCTGGTTAAACAGAATATCCAACACAGAGCTGTGGCGCGTTAGGAGCAAGCCCCCGATACACACCCAAATAAGTAAGAAGAAATGGATGTGGATAGGGCACGCTCTCAGAAGAAACCGTAGCAGCATAGTAAGGATGGAAACCCCAAGGAAGCAGGAGGGTAGGAAGGCCAAGAGCAACATGGAGAAGAACCGCTCAACAAGAACTTGCCCAAATAAACATCACATGAGAAAATGCTAAACAGACAGCACAAAACAGAGTTAGATGGAAGGCTCTCGTAGAAGCCCTAAGTTCCTAAGAGGAATAAGAAGGAATTAAAAAAAAGAAAAACGCAGCTTTATTTATGCGTATCAGCTGCAGATCGCGCTCTTTTGTACTCTCGCCTGCATCTTTGCTGTTCGCTCCGTAATATTCTCACTCTCGGTTTCGTATGCAAATAAAACCGAATACGTTTGTATTATTAAATGGTTCTTTTTTTAGAGCCAACTGATTTGAATTCTGGTATCTTACGAACTAAATACAAATCAAATTTATTAGGGCCGCCAAGTCTTCGGTTGGAGGCAGCGGACCCAGCAGAGCCCTTAGTCAGCGCCTGGTGCCGAAGCGTCTGGAGCTTCATGCCTTCGACGGTTTCGCTAAAGCGAAATGCGTTACTGGGCTGGCTCAGCGTTGTCGGTTATTGTTGGCACATCCGTTCTTGGATGGGATTTCGGCGGGTCGTTGCACCCCTCTGACTTGCTCGTGTTTACTCCTCCTTGTCTTAAGATGAAGTCGTCCCCGGATTCAATGGTCTTATATGGTTGTTGAATTTTGGCTTTCAGACGGTAGATAGGAAAGATGATGACCAGGGTTATTGATGCTGTGGAGGAGACAGAGCAAAAGATCCAGGTGTTTCCTGATGGCAGTCGGGATTGAAGGTGCAGATTTAACGCTCATTCCGTGAATTGATGACAGACTAAGGCGCTCTAGATGTCTCAGAACGTGCGGCTTTCTTCTTTGATGTTTCGATATTGTTGACGAAAGGGTGCCGTTTATTTTAATTTTTTGGTATATGATACCAGGTAAGTTCCTGATATTATCCGGCTTATTACCTTTTCGTTGGTGATATTTATCGTTACTAACGATGACCATTTCTTCGTCGATCATAGTGACTGGGTCCAAGGGCTGGGTGGCTGGCTGGGTGTTGCAATGGGCGACCATGCCAGAGATGAGTTGTTGTGCGCAGGCTGGCGCTTTCGATCTCCTGCAGAGGGTGGTGCCCGCTGATACATCGCAGTCCTTGACGGCGAAGGTTTCCGTCCCGCAATGTGCTACCTTCTTCGAAATCTAAGATTCTATTTACATGCTATACCAAGAATATTCTTATTTACAAGTTACAAGTTATCTACAAGTTAACAAAGGCTTCGGAAATGTTATTAAAAAGTACAATAGGTCTCTATTTTGAAAAGATTTTATTCTAGCTACCTCTAAAATCTGACACGCTAATGTTTGTGGGATGTTTACTTTCAATCTTCTTTACGTCAACGTCATTCAAGATTATAGGACTTATTACGTTTAATTTAGAAAGGATGATTGCAAGTATTAAATTTTCAAGTTCTTGAATTACAACACGGTTTTTTTGCCAAAATCGTCTCGTACAAATGTTCTGTGTCTAAGTTGTCCGATTTTGTTGAATTAGAGATAAGGTTTCACTGATTCATGGATGAGGTCAGTGTGTTTAATTGCAATTGTATTTTGTCGTTTATTTCTGACCGAGTTCGTGAGCTGTCTCTGTCTAAACCTCACCTGGTCCCAGTCGTCAGAGTCAGGTGTCCCCGCTATTGCTTTTAATGAAGTAATGTCGTCGTCCAGTATTGGTATGTGGTTAGCGTGTGAGTATTCGTTTAGTTTTATGGTCCAGGAGGGAGCTGTCAGTGGGACCAACGGGAGTAGCAAGTTTTCAATCTAAGTGCGAAAAATATTATAAAAAATTTATAAAAAATATAAAATAATATAAGCTCTGTCGTGCCCAGATCAGCCTCAATGACCTATTCTGAGCAGAGTGGCGTTAATTTAATACCCAGGCGTCTGTTGGTTTTTAACCAGACTTTTTCGCCTACTTGGTAGTGCTTATTGCCTTTGTGTGCATTTGAGTACTTAAGTGTTTTCTCTTGAGCCTCTTCGATCTTGGCTCTTATTGTGGCTAGGGTGGCTTATTTCCGCTAGGGTGCTATGAAATCTCTCGACTTGGCCATTAGATCTGCTGTGCAACGGGGGAGCATTTGAGAGCTGTATACCACACGCAGTAAACTGTTTTTATTTTGGGGAACAGATTTATTAATTGTATTATGATATCTACGATTGCTTTTGAATCGATTGGTTGGACTATAGCGAATTTTAAAACTGGAATTGGTGTTTCCGCCATGGTTTGTTGCACTGGGTGAAGATTGTATTTTGCTTTGAAACACGTTCTGTAATTTGCGGTGATTTCTGCCGCTAGCTGGCCCATTTTCGGAAAGAAGTAGTCACGAAGGACCTGTTTTACGTTTTCCTGTCCTGCTCTATGGGCTCTATTGTGTTCCGTGGTCATAATTTCCCTTTGTTCGGTACTGTTTGTTATATCAATGACCAAGCTTAAGGCGAGTATAGGTAGCTCGTAGTGGATTGCATTGACGAAATCTATTTTTACTAAATCTTTTAGTAAGAAAACCAATGTTGTGCGGTCTGTAAATCGCACAATGTGACGCATTTTTGATTTAAAAAGATTGACTTTATAGACGGGAAATCCGCCTGTTCGATCACTATTTGGTTCCTAAAACAGATTACAGGTTTTTCTGCTGACTCTACAGTGTAGGTCGCTGTGGATAGTAGCGATGTAAGCGTGTGTATCATTACCTAAAGCATTTACGTTTTGCCGCGACAAGGCGTCGGCTACGTGGTTTTCTTTTCCCGGCTTGTAGAACACTTGTGCGTTATGTTCATCAACAAACGCTTTCCACCTTTTGAGCCTGGTATTCGGATTTTTATCTGACACTGAACCGGTCAGTGGTGAACCGGTCGGTGAAGATGTTTTATTTCTTTACGCCATATGAATAGTTTCTAAGATTTTGAAGTGCCCATATTATTGCTAGTAGTTCCCGTTCATTTGTTGCCATTGAAATCTCGGTTCCGCGTAACGTACGAGAAATCATGGTGATCGGTCGACCCTTCTGTGAATAAACAGCCCCTAGGCCGCTTCCAGAGGCGTCGGTGGTCAAGTCAAATGGCTGAGTGAAATCTGGGTATGCCAAAATAACATCCTCAGACTCCAGGGTGTTTCTTAGTTTTTCGAATGATTTTCGCTGCTCCTAGGTCAGTTCCAGTTTGACTGTCTTTGAGTGGTTTGCACCAATTTTCCCGTTGTCTTGCGATGCTAGCAAACCCCTTTATGAAACATTTATAATAACTGGCCAATCCCAGAAATGACCTGAGACTGAACAATGTGGATGGAGGTTGAAATTCTTTTATAGCCCTAACCTTTTCAGGTGAAGTTTTAATTCCCCCTCGGGACACTATGAATCACTTCTGCATACATATGTATATGTATATGGAACTATATGTATATAGAATAAGTACTGTATGTACGGGTCAGCTCAGCCCAAGATGAGCGCACAAGAAACATTCGAATAAAGTAACTCTAACTGAGTAGACGCTCTTACTCTAAAACACTGAACCTTCTTTGGAATCCTTTCGAACATTATATGGAGACCGGGACAGGACATCAGGACTTGAGACTGAGTCTCGCCTCCGCCTGACAGCAAATGACTTGCCACCTTGCCAACCAAATCGCAGATAAAATTTGTGTAAATATAATAACAACAACATATAACAATTGATGGCAGAGGAGGCACAATTCTCAAACGCGCAGCCCACGATACAAAGGGACTTGCCAACGTTAGAAGAAGCTCTGCAGCAAAACCTTGCAGATGGACCACGCCCACTCACGATAGCTGAGTACCGGGCAAGTCAGGAAAGGAAGGAACCAAAGAAGCACAAACGCTCCGGAAAAAGGGTAAAGCTACTACAACAACGCCGCCTGCTCAAGGAAATGGCCCAGTTGGCCAGAGACGAGACGTCCCGGCAACGCTACAAAGAGCGTCTGGAAGACATTAAAAACATTTCCAAGCCGAGGCTTTTTACTAACAATGCGGTTGGACAATTTTTTTTATTATTGTAAACAAATATGTGAGCCAACCACATTTATTAATAACTAATATTTCCACGTCTGCAAAAATTTTTTTTAGTGACAAAATATAAGAATTCTTAATTCTAAGATGTAAAAATTTTTATTTTTGATTTTCTAGAAGAAGAAAATAATATAATAATAATGAGAAAAACTCATAAATAGAAAATCTCACTTTTTCCTTCAAAAAAACGTTTCATTGAATATAAACTAAAAATGGGATGGTTTAGCTATTCTAGTGAGGCAAAAGTTAATACTGCCAACGTAGTTAATAACGTTAAAATTATAGATCACACAGACGATATAAATGCGTTGTGGATCTTATTGCTGATCATTGCAATAGTGCTAATTCTACAATTTCCGCTTACAATTTATGTTAAGCATAACAAAATCATCAAAAAACGTTATATGAATAGGGCAAATCGTTTAGACCAGATTTAAAATGGAGCGAAATAGCGATACAAATAGACGAATTTCGCTACAGGTTAGGTAAGTCTTATAAATGTATCCGAAGCTTTGAAAAGTCATATAGAGATTGTTGTAGGAGAATATAAAATTATAGTTACATTACTAAATAATTATGCAATTAGACTCACATCTGAACATAATAACAAATGTTTGAGGGTTATAAAATCCCTAAACACAAGATTAAATAATATCAGAAAAAGAAGGCATATTCTGATAGATGTACCAGAAAGTCTAAGTTAATTGGTTGAATTCAACCCAGACCAGTTCAAAGAACTAGACGAATCTGTACAATCAGGCGGCGCTGAGTCCGATAGTGACATTAAAACACTAGAAGGAAGCGCCAGAATTGAATTTAAATCCGAAACAATAACAATTTCTGAAATGGCACAGACAGTGACAGACTTTATTAGGCTAGCCACATCTCTGATACCAGAGTTTGATGGTAAACCAAAAAATCTACAAAGTTTTTTGGATGTTCTCAGTCTACTAGACAGCTTAAAGAGCACACATGAAACGACTGCGATAAGCCTAATAAAAACTAAACTTAAAGGCCATGTAAGAAACCTTATAAGTAATGAGCAGACAATTGCTGCAATCATTACACAACTGTCAAGTGCAATAAAAGGAGAATCGGTAGAAGTGGTATCTTCCAAGCTACTCAATCTACAACAGAGAAATAAAACGGCTAGCCAATACACCCAAGAGGTGGAGAAACTGACAAAGGCCCTTGAAGGTGCCTATATCAGTGTAGGTCTCAGCCAGTCCTTAGCGAATAAATACAGCACTACAACAGCTGTAAAAGCAATGACACAGAATTGCTCCGTTGATAAGGTAAAACTTATCATGCAAGCAGGCACTTTCACAAACATGAATAATGCCATCTCCAAATTTGTAAACAGTTGCACAGAGATAACAGGTCAGAGTAACACTGTACTCTATTATCGACGAGGTGCAAATAATAATAATAGAGGAGGCCGAGGTATAACCTCGTGGAAGAAATAACTACCACAACAATTACAACCGAGGCAGCAATAACAACAACAATAACAACTTTAATAACCGTGGAGGTAGAAGAGGCCAAAACCAAGGGAGAGGCCGCGGAAACTACTACCAGGGTAATAATAATAATAATAGCAATGTGAGAATCACGCAAAATACGTCGGAAAACTCACAGAACCCTTTAGGAGACAACCAATAAATGTTAAAGTTTATTCCATCAATTATAGTCTTAATATATTCGTAACTTTCCATAATCATTCAACTGAAAATAAACTAACATTTCTCATTGATACTGGTGCAGATATCTCACTTCTGAAGGTAAATTCTGATAACTTCCAAATTCAAACAGAAAAAATAATAAATTTCACTTGGTAGACCCAAATTTTGCAATACCATGTGATGGAATAATAGGCATTGATTTTATAAAAAAATTCAATTGTTAACTTGACTTCAAACCAAGTGAAGACTGGTTTATAATTAGACCCCAAAATTTAAATTATCCAATATATGTTCCGATAACATATAGCGCTGGCAACAATACAGTTCTTCTGCCAGCCAGATCACAAGTTATTCGGAAAATAAACATTAATGCTGTAAATGATTACATATTTGTGCCTAATCAGGAAATACACAATGGGATTTATGTTGCAAATACAATAGCAGCATCCAAACATTTATACATTCGACTTCCAAATACAACTAATTTCGACCAATAGGTCAAAGTAAACAAAATCCAATATGATAATTTAAAAGATTACGACATTCATAATACCAACACTGAAAATAGAAGCGAACAAGTACTTTCAAAACTAAAGAAAAATTTTCCAGACCAATTCAAAAATCAATTAACTGAATTATGCACACAGTATAGTGATATGTTTGGACTGGTAACCGAACCCATATCAACAAACAATTTTTATAAAAAAACATTAAGACTTAAAGATGATGAACCCATTTATATAAAAAACTGGAGAAGCCCGCATAGCCAGTTGAAGAAATTCAAAAACAAGTAGGGAAATTAATTAGCGACAAAATCGTCGAGCCGTCCTATATCTGAGTATAACAGCCCACTCTTGATAGTTCCGAAAAAATCATTACCAAATTCACAAGAAAAGAAATGGCGATTAGTAATTGACTATCGTTAAATAAATAAAAAACTTCTTTCTGACAAATTTCCACTTCCTAGAATTGATGACATTTTAGATCAAATAGAACTTGAGGAAAACTCAAGGAATATAACATCTTTTTCAACGAGCAATGGCTCACATCGCTTCACGCGATTACCATTTGTTCTTAAAATAGCACTAAATTCATTTCAGAGGATGATGATTCTCATTCTCGGGCTTAGAACCCTCTTAGGCATTCCTTTATATGGATGACTTAATGGGGATAGGATGTTCCGAAAAACACATGATTAAAAATTTCGTCGCCGTTCGTTGACGTGTTTTAATCGAGCTCCGTATCGGTTAGTTTGAGTGAATGGTGATTAATATAAAACAAATAAATAAATCAAAAGCGAAAGAGACGCTCTGTGCGATGCATCATCGCTTGAATACATATTCTGTGTTTAAAACAAACAAGTAGTGTTTTACATCTTCAAACAAAAGACCAAAAAAAGAAAGAAAAAAAAAAAAAGCAAATAAGAACAACAACTATTTGTCAGAACGACCTTCGCGCTCAGCGTCAACGCGAGCAAGACGACCGCCGGCTCTCATTGCAACGAAACAACGCGTACTTCTCATACGTTTCCGCGACTTCTGCAGACAGCGAGCGGTCAATCACCCCTAACCCGACGAATTTACTTTTGCCAACAACTCAAGAAAGAGCGCGTTCTTGCTCTCCCTCATTACTAGCTTCGTCACAAAAACCGCAAGCACCAAACACTTGCGAAATTTCTTTACGCTTGCCTACGGTGACTAGTACTGTGACAACAACAACCATTGCAACTGCAATCACAACAACAACTGGAACGGGGTCATCGGCTCGCTCAATTTCGTCGGCGCAAGTACTTGCTCGCCCTGAGCCAGCGATCAAAACAAAAACGCAACTTAACGGTTGTGCTGTGCCAGCAGAAATCCAAAACATAAACAAGAACGCCGGATCGACCATACAGACTGGATTGGATCGCTACATAACAATTAAAAGAAATCTCAGCCCTCAAAATAATAAAAATCAAAAATCCGAAAATAAGGGAAAAATTACAGACGAGACGATGTCACTAATAAAACGCCAGCAAACACCAACAGATTTGAGCTTCTGGCAAATTCTACTGATGAAAGTGTAAAAACGGCAAAGCCATCCAAACAGGAACCTAAGAAGGTTAAGCCTCCTCCAATATAGATTCGCAAAAAAAGCTCAAGTGCCTTAGTGAACAAAATAGCGACATTAATAGGAGAAAACTCGTTCTACATAATCCCCCTAAGAAAAGGGAACATTAATGAAACAAAAGTTCAAACTCACACCGAGGCTAGCCATCGTATCCTAACCAAATTCCTGGACGATGCAGGAAAAAACTTTTATACATACCAACTAAAAAGCGCAAGGGGCCTACAGGTTGTTCTCAAAGGGATTGAGGCTACTGTTTCGACCACTGAAATCATAAAAGCGCTCAAGGAAAAAAACTTTAATGCAAAAATGGTCATGAACATACTTAACAAAAATAAGGAACCACAACCAATGTTCAAAATCGAGTTGGAGCCAGAGAGCCAGGTACTAAATAAAAATAAAGTTCACCCAATCTACAAGTTACAGCTCCTATTGCATCGGCGTATCTCAGTAAAAGAGCCACACAAGCGCAACCGCCCAGTGCAGTGCACTAACTGCCAAGAATATGACCACACTAAGGCTTACTGTACACTGAACTCTATCTGCGTAGTCTGTAGTGAAGCCCACAGCACAGCGAACTGTCATAAGAACAAAGAAGACAGCTCTGTTAAAATGTGCAGCAACTGCGATGGAAGTCACACAGCGAATTGGCTTGGCTGTGTAGTATATAAGGAATTAAAGAACCGTCTTAACAGAATCAAAACGAGCTCTGGCCACACCAATCAGTCACACTCCGCCACAATCGGGCCCCTCTTACACTGCACCCTTTCCTACACATCGTACCAATCCTAGCGTTTCCTTCTCTACTGCCTTAAGATCGGGAATTAAAAGCGTGAATCCAATAACACAAAAGTCAACTAAACGCAGCATATAGCAACTGGCATCGAAACGATGATGATCTCACTCCAGCAAACCCTAAAAGAATTTATGACATTCATGCAAACCACAATGCAAGAGCTTATGCGAAATCAAAATATGCTGATACAGCTTCTCGTGTTATCAAAATCAACATAATGTCTCCACTTCAAATATCTATGTGGAACGCGAATGGCGTTTCACGGCATAAACTCGAGCTTGCCCAGTTCCTATCCGAAAAAAATATTGACGTCATGCTCCTCCCCGAGACACATCTAACAGACAAGCACAACTTCCATGTTCCAGGATACCTATTCTACGCCACTAACCATCCGGACGGAAAAGCCCATGGCGGCACTGGCATACTTATCAGAGGTCTCATTAAAAACGAAGACTAAGAAGAGAATGGCAGAATCACAGATCCCCAAAGGCTAAGGTACAGCTAAAAATAGCAACACGTAGACTAACCAGGGCACTTAAGCTTAAGGAAGCAAACGCCCAGCATCTATATATCGAACAACTATCGCCCACCAGCAAAAAGAACCCTTTGTGAAACGCACACAAAAATATTCAGCCACCAGCAGAAACAGTCGTTCCACTGCGAGGCCCCTCAGGAAGCTGGATACGCAGCGAACAAGATAGAGCAAGTGCATTCGCCGATCACCTTCAAGGCGTATTCCAGCCAAATACTGCTAGCAACTCATTTGTCCTACCTGTAGCAATTAAAATCCAGCCACCAATAAATCCAATAACATTGAGTCAACGTGAGATAGCATCTATAATAAAAGATCTTGAGCCCAAAAAATCACCTGGACACGACTTGGTGAAACCAAAAATAATCATAGAACTCCCACCGTGTGCGGTTCTGACCTTATGCAATCTCTTTAACGCTATTACGAAACTTGGATACTATCCCCAAAGGTGGAAAAAGGCGGTCATCGTGATGATTCCCAAACCAGGCAAAGACAAAACGCAACCCTCATCCTACAGACCAATCAGTATCCTATCGTGTCTCTCGAAACTGTTTTAAAAGGCATTCTTAAAACACCTAGCTCCCTACTTAAGAATGGGAAACACAATACCATCCCATCAAATTTCGCAAAAATCATGGAACGATCGAACAGGTCAATCGCATCACAAACGAAATTCGTACTGCTTTTAAGCACGTAAGGAAGTGTGCTGGGCCCCGTTCTTTACACTTTATATACAGCAGACATGCCTACAAACTATTAGCTCACAACCTCTAAGTTTGCTGACGATACCGCAATACTCAGCCGACCCAAATGCCCTTCAAAGGCAACAGAAAAACTTGACTGTCATCTTAAAACAGTGGAAAGATGGTTTGCGGACTGGCGCATTAAGATAAACGAGACGAAAAGCAGACATGTAACATTCACACTGAATAGACAAACCTGCCCACCATGTACCCTAAACAATACACTCATCCCACAATCAGACGTAGTAACATATCTCGGGGTTCACCTAGATAGACGCCTTACCTGGCGGCGACATATAGAATCTAAAAGGACTCATATGAAGCTTAAAGCAGGCAATCTCCACTGGCTTATTAATTGAAACTCTCCGCTTAGTCTGGAATACAAAGTACTTCTCTACAATACCGTGCTGAAACCCATTTGGACATACGGCTGTGAATTATGGGACAACGCGTCCAAAACCAACATTGAAATTATACAGCGAGCTCAGTCAGCAATTCTGCGAACTATCACTGGGGCACCCTGGTACCTACGCAGCGAAAGCCTCCATAGAGACCTCAACATAAACCTCGTCAACGAGGAAATCCAAATGAGAAAGAGTAAACATCAAGCAAAGCTCGCCGCACACGAAAATCCTCTCGCGAAGTCGCTCACGCGTGTATGTAGTCACAGCAGACTAAAGCGCAAAGATTCTCCAGCCCAGCAAAGAAATCCTAGGGCCGGCTATAACTAATACAACTATTTAATATTGTACTTAAATTAATGTATATAATAAGATTTGAATAATTATTGTTAGTCTCATAATAAGAGAAGATCCAATAAACAACGCAATAAGTTCGAAAAACAAAAAAAAAAATTTACCGGCGTTTTTAATGTATGTAGGAAATATAAGCTAAAGTTGCATCCAGAAAAATGTTCATTAATCATGCACGAAGTGACATTCCTAGGTCACAAATGCACAGACAAAGGAGTATTGCCCGATGACAAGAAATATGACGTCATCAAAAATTATCCTGTCCCTCATGATGCGGACAGCGCAAGACGATTTGTAGCATTCTGCAACTATTATCGTCGATTTATAAGGAACTTCGCCGACTATTCACGGCACACAACTAGATTATGTAAAAAGAATGTCCCTTTTGAATGGTCAAGCGAATGCCAGAACGCATTCAAATACCTTAAAGAAAATCTTATGCACTCCACATTATTACAATATCCTGATTTTCGCCAAGAATTTTGCATTATAACGGATGCTAGTAAACAAGCTTGCGGAGCGGTTCTAACTCAGAACCGTTACGGGATTCAGCTCCCAATAGCTTAAGAAGAAAGCAATAAGAGTACAAAGGAACAAGAACTAGCGGCAATTCATTGGGCGATTTCCCATTTTAGACCATACATTTATGGCAAACATTTCACCATTAAAACGGTCCACAGACCATTAACGTACCTATTTTCTATGACTAATCCAAGTTCTAAATTAACTCGAATGCGGTTAGAGCTTGAAGAATACGACTTCACAGTAGAATACCTAAAGGGGAAAAATAATTTTGTAGCAGACGCACTTTCGCGTATAAATATAACAGAACTCAAAGACAACATAAAGTCCTGAAAGTCCCTACCAGACAACAAAGTAGACAAGATAAAAACTGTACAGTAAAAAAAAAAAATATTGCCAACGCTAGCAAAAATAAAAAGACACTATTATTGGAAAAATATGACTCGTCATATAAAAGAAAACATACGTAGATGTCATAAATGCCAAATGTCGAAAACAACGAGACATACAAAGACCCCAATGACTCACACAGAAACCCCAACAAATGCTTTTGATACACAGTTGGTCCACTACCGAAATCAGAATATGGCAACGAATACATCGTAACACTTATATGTGATTTAACGAAGTATTTAGTAACCATACCGGTTGCAAACAAAGGCGCAAATACTGTTGCGAAGACGTTCATTTCGGACATGGGCACCGAGTATAAAAATAAAGTAATTTTAGATATGTGCAAATACATGAAGATGGAAAACCTAACATCTACCGCATATTATCACCAAGCTTTAGGGACAATAGAACGAAGTCATAGAACATTCAATGATTGGGACGTTTGAATACAATATTTTACATATTGTTTCAACACAACACTATCAGTCATGCATGATTACTGTCCATATGAACTAGTCTTTGGAAGATTACCAAGGCATTTCGCAAATTTTAATAAAACAGATAGAATAGAACCACTGTATAATGTAGAAGATTACTCTAAGGAAATAAAATTTAGATTAGAAATAGCATATAAAAGAGCTAGACTTATGAAAACAACTTTATGATAAGAAAACTTCAGATTTTCAATTAAAAATAGGAGATAAAGTTATACTAAGGAACGAAACGGGTCATAAGTTAGATCCAGTAAATTTAGGTCCTTATACTGTAGAAACCATAGAAGACAGAGATAACATAGTAATTAGAGATACAAAACAAAAGAAACAAAAAGTACATAAGGATAGACTAAAAATATATAATCAATGAATCGTTTCATTTCACTTAAAAAAAGGTCTGATCAACCACAAAAAAAAAAGCAAAACAAAAAAAATTCTTTTTCCTTCTAAGTAAGTTAAGGGGGGGTAGGGTTTTGAGGGTTCAAAAAAAGTGTTTTTTTTAAATTGTATATTATGAAAGTATAGTAACTCAAGATTGTTGTATGTAAATAGGAAGTCAATCGGAGCAAAACTCACAAAGATATAGCTTTGGAAATAGACGGGTCTCGAACGACTACCTCAGGTAATCCCTCAGCGGGGAAAACACCAACAAAAACTTTAAACACGTTTTTCTCAAATCGATGTTTTTTGAGTCGGTGCACTCTGTATCTCAAAATCTATTCAACCGATCGTTCTCAAATTTTTTACAGTATTTCCTTACATAATTTATGAGGTAATTCTGTCGAGATTTTTTCGATTTTAATTTTTTTATTATTAACAACAATAGTCATGAACTTTGGCCAAAAATCGGTATTTTCACTTTCAAGTTTTGTAAAAAGTTCAAAAATTTAAAAAAAAAATGGAAAAACTCGACAGGGATAGCTAGAGGAACATAAAAATTGATGGAACAACTTTGGGTATTTCATATCAGATTATCCAGTGCTGAGGTATGACGTGCACCGCAAAATGTATTTTTTCTGAGGCGCCTGCGAAGAATTGCTGCCATTCGGTCAATTTTCAATATTTTTCAACCAATATTTCACAGAATATAGTTCAATTACTACTCTTTAATGTACAATAATCAGAAATAAATTTACTTTCACCGTACGCCCAAAAAAAAAACCTGTAAAAACCTGTTTTTTTCTCCCTTTAAAACCCTACCCCCCCTTAAACATAAAACAAAAAATAACGTAATTAAACATAAATTTTGTATTATTCTGTCATTACACAAAAATGCTTTGAGACAAAACATTGCTAATAATTAAAAAACAAATTAATATCATATAATTAAAAAAAAATATTATAATTTTTAAAAATATTAATACTGAGAACTAAAAATGTATTACGTCATTTCTTTAAAAAGGGAGGTGTAGCATATCTACCCTATAAATATACTAAATTAATGGGTACAACTTAGGATCAAAACAGTGTGACACTTTGTCATAATAAACATAACGTTCAAGTACCCAAAAAGACCACCAACAATTACACAAGTATTCCAGCGCTCAAGTAATACGATCTAATGCTTATACATAAGCCGATCGCGGAGCTTGGAAATGCAGAGCTTGCACTTTGCAGCTCAAGTGGTCAGGCGCTCACAACTCTGTCCTGAGCTCTACAGCGCAGATGTCCTCTCATCGCACTGCTTTATTCCTTTTTTTTTATTTAAATGTCCCGCCCGTCCTCGCCGTTCCTTCGCTTTACCATTTGCATTTCTTCGGAAGTCGATTCCGATGCATTATCGGAAGTGCAAAGGAGAAATTTCAACACTAACAGTTTGTGGGCGTTGGAATGGGCGTGGCAAAAAGTTTTTGGCAAATCGACAGAAATTTACAAGACCCATACAAAAATGAAAAAATATCAAAACATTTTTCAAAAGTGTGGGCGTGGCAGCTTTGGGCGGTTTGTGGGCGTTAGAGTGGGCGTGGCAAAAAGTTTTTGGCAAATCGACAGAAATTTACAAGACCCATACAAAAATGAAAAAATATCAAAACATTTTTCAAAAGTGTGGGCGTGGCAGCTTTGGGCGGTTTGTGGGCGTTAGAGTGGGCGTGGCAAAAAGTTTTTTGGCAAATCGACAGAAATTTACAAGACTAATACATAAATAAAATAAATTTCAAAACAAAGCATGACAGCTTTGTGCGGTTTGTGGGCGTTAAAGTGGGCGAGGCATAAAGTTTTTCTGTGAATCGATGGAAATTCACAAGACTAATAATAAAATGGAAAAATATCAAAACATTATTCCAAAAGAAATTTACAAGACTAATACAAAAATGAAAAAATATGAAAACATTCTTTAAAAGTGTGGACATAACAGCTTTGAGCGTTATGTGGGCGTTAGTGTGGGCGTGGCACATGGGCAAACAAACTTGTGCCACATGGCACGCCAACAAGCTGGAAAATGCTGTCACACCCACCATTACATTATTTTTAATTTATTTTTTTTTTTACTATTTACGACAATATATTGAAAATTCTTCTTAGTACTAGTCCACCAGAGGAGTAGCAAGTATCCGAAAGTCGAAGAAATTATCTATCTCGTTCTCTCTATTTAGTAAAATTTTCGGACATCTGTCGGGTGGTTTTATTAGCGCAATTAAATATTTCTTTGGGAGTTTAGCGTAGTTCCAGGTCGAATTCGACAAGGCGGCTAATGCTGCCTTGGGATCGGACTTACACTGCCTTTACGTAAGCCTCAGTTTATTATACCCGTTACTTGTAGAGTAAAAGGGTATACTACATTCGTTGAAAAGTATGTAACAGGCAGAAGGAAGCGTTTCCGACCATATAAAGTATATATATATTTTTGATCAGGATCAATAGCCGAGTCGATTTGGCCATGTCCGTCTGTCCGTCCGTCTGTCCGTCTGTCTGTCCGTATGAACGTCGAAATCTCAGGAACTACAAAAGCTAGAAAGTTGAGATTAGGCATACAGACTCCAAGGACAAAGACGCAGCGCAAGTTTGTCGAATCATGCTGCCACGCCCACTCTAACGCTCACAAACCGCCCAAAAATGCGACGCCCACACTTTTAAAAAATGTTTTAATATTTTTTCATTTTTGTATTGGTCTTGAAAATTTCTATCGATTTGCGAAAAAACTTTTTGCCACGCCCACTCTAACGCCCACAAACCGCCCAAAACTGCCACGCCCACACTTTTGAAAAACGTTTTTTCATTTTTGTATTGGTCTTGAAAATTTCTATCGATTTGCAAAAAAACTTTTTGGACCGCCCACTCTTACGCCCACAAACCGCCGAAAACTGCCACGCCCACACTTTTGAAAAACGTTTTAATATTTTTTCATTTTTGTATTGGTCTTGAAAATTTCTATCGATTTGCAAAAAAACTTTTTGGCACGCCCGCTCTTACGCCCACAAACCGCCCAAAGCTACCACGCCCACACTTTTGAAAAATGTTTTGATATTTTTTTATTTATGTATTAGTCTTGTAAATTTCTATCTATTGGCAAAAAAAACTTTTGGCCACGCCCACTCTAACGCCCATAAACCGCCAAAAACTGTCCTTCGCACTTACACTAGCTGAGTAACGGGTATCAGATAGTGGGGGAACTCGACTATAGCGTTCTCTCTTGTTTATTTATCTTGAATGTATATTGAAATCGCTTTGTAGTTATCGTCTGTATTTCCGAGGTTGTTCCCTGACAGTGTTAGACCAAAGACATTATAATAACAAGATGCGTAACGGCCACACATTGGTTTTGCACTATGCAGCCACTTTTTTTGGTGACGACCAAAATTGCTCTCTTTTCGCTCGCCTAAAATCGAGAGCGTTAAAATCTAAAAATAGAATTGTCTTGCTTGTATTAGTAAAAACAATAAAAGAGATTGTCTGTATGTGTGCGTGCTTGTGCTAGAAGACGATTTTAGGGCCAAAATCAATTATGATCTAAGAAACAAATTTGATTAATGTTTTGGTCAATTTCGATTCGTAACTATTATGGTTTGAAAGAAGCTTTTTATACCTGTTACTCGTAGTGCTTTTCTTACCACCCATAATAGCGCGCCTTTTAAAAATATCAAAATAAAATGAATCTTATTTGCATTTTAAATACTGAAAATGGGTAAAACGTATACAAAGGAAATGATTATAACTACTGTAATTTAAAACAAAGAATTTCGAAAAAAAAGAAATTACATTTAAAAAATAAATATTTAAAAGAAAAATTAAGAAACAAAAATATTATTTATGAAATAAATAAAAATATAGAAACTGTTTATTGAAAGTTGATTTCTTAAAGCACGAAGTGCGATATGTCCGCACCGAAGAATCATTGTCAAATTATATTTTTCACACGTCGCACGCTGAATACTCTAATGACAACTATTCTAATAAAAAATCATATTTGAAAATTATTATGCATTATTATGTACATAGATTGTGCTATTATTATTTCTATGTTGAATTTGAATAATTGTTATGTTAAGGCAATGCAAAACTAGAGATTTTAAGTTGTGACAATTTATAAAAAATAATATAGATTTAAAGTCTAAGAACTTCTAATATGTAGGGCATATTTTGTCATTTCTACAATGCATGTGCATACGTGCGCACCAATACAGTGGTCACCTGTGGCTGTATGCGACAGAGCTGCTGGCTCTAGAGCTCTCCGCTCTCTGGCTTTTGAACAAAATTTCGAGAGAGCCTGGAGCCAGTTCTGAAGCCAGCACAAAAAAATCGTATGGCGTTACGCATTTTGTTATTCTATTGTCTTTGGTTAGACCGTGCTTATAATTATAAAATATTTTTAATTTCTGTTAGACAGTACAAATGTTACAACCAAAACCATTTTTTATTAAATAAATATTTAATGTCCTTAAAAAAGTGTAATCCATTATTGTTGACAAATCAGTTACACTAAAAACACTGTGCTACAAATTGCGAATCAGGTAAAAAAAAATTCTTAGAAGTAAGCATTCTGAAAAACCATAATGTTGGGCGGTAACGCCCTCTACCTCGTGCCTATTACATACTATTCCTCGACCTATGGAGCTTTTTGTTCCAATATGGCCCAAAACAACGATACGTTAAGGCTTGACCGGTATTCTCGTCTCCCCTCATACTTGAGGGTTTTTCATTGGGGGCGCTTGATCTTTGAAATTTAAAAAATACATGTTGGAGAGATATTTGCGAAATTTTTTTTAATTGAAATGTCCATCGACCCCATTATGTATGAAATGTGACATCATTTAAATGACCTCCACGGCTTTAATTAGTGACAATGACTGGGTGTGGTGCACAAATCGGGCTGTATTTGATCGATGGCGTGGCGTATGTCGATATTGAGGGCATCGGTTGTTTGCGGCTTGTTGGCATACCCCTGCGACCTAAGAAAACCAGACTTAAGAAATCGCACGATCTTGGTGGCCAGTACACGTCGCCTCCGCGCGAGATGACCATGTCCGGAAATTGCTCGTGCTGAACATGCATCGTAGCGCATGCCAGAAGTGGCTTCATACGGGTTGAAAACAGCTCCGCTGATCTCGTTATATTTATTTACTGCATAATTAAATATGGAAAACTGAATGCCAAGCTTAGAAAGTTTGACCGCAAAACGAGATGGTAAGCCTTGTCAAGGGGTTTAAGCAAAATCTGTGTTCGGTGTACAGCCTTATATCAACCTAAGAATAGACCTCAAGACTGGCATGCTGTGTTTAGAGAAAAAGGTAAGGTTGGTAGTGGTTGAGCGGTCAGACTTAAACGCATATGGGAAGACAAGAATGTGCCTGACTCCTGGAAAAGCGGAATCATCGTGAAGCTCCCCAAGCAATGCGACACTGCTCAACACTAGCTATAAAATCCTAGCTACACTGCAGAACGAACGCCTTCAGGAAAAAATTGAGCCAACAATCCGAGACGAACAGGCAGGCTTCAGACCACACAGGAGTTGCGTAGACCAGGCAAACTCACTACGCATAATTACCGAGCAAGCTGTGGAATGGAGAGCCCCGCTTTACCTGTTCATCAACTTCAAAAAGGCATTCGATTCAGTTGAAGGGGCAGCAATATGGCGATCACTTGCAAGGAAAGGAGTACCTGCTAATCTCATCGCTATCATCAAATCTGCATAACGGGAAAACCTTTCCAGACGAACAACGGAATTCGGCAAGGATGCCCACTATCACCTCTACTCTTCAACATCGTGGTCGACAAGTTAATGAGCGAAGTATGCTCGTCCCAGACATCTTGAGGACTTGGACTATGGAGACGACATCTGTCTCATCTCTCACAGACTCGGCGACATATAGAGAAAAAGAGAAAAAGAACTTGCCCAAAGAAACATCACATGATATCTCAGGAACTATTAAAGCCAGGTAAATTTAAAGTTAAGCATGCAGGTTCCAGAGACAGTCCAAAGTTTGTTTCTGGGTGTTGCGACGGCCACTCTAACGGCCATTTTGAAAAACGATTTGATCCTTTTACATTTTATTATATCCAATTTTTTTTAAGCTCCTGCACCTCAGTCTTATTATTATTTAAACCACATTTTTTTCGCTGTCATGTGCGGTCATTTCCGAGCTGGTTAAAGTATCATGACTTTTCTCTGTGTTGTTTTCTCATTGTCCGAATTTAACTCTTCGCTGACAAATGTGGCGGCCTACGCTAAAGATGCCAGTACCCAGTGTTGGTTAACACCCAAGTATCCGTAAGGTCTGGCAGCCCCCACTGCCCCACCAGCTGAACCTATCAGATGATGCTGGGCCTCCCTAACACATAAGTTTCGCTGTATATGCGATCGCCGTGAGCAGGACGTAGCATACATCTCAGGGCTGCTGCCCTAAATCCTTGACAGGAGGTATCGGAATCTGAGTAAATGTCACACCCAGGAAAAGTTTTCCAGGGTCAAGGAGCTGACCATCAGCCATCCCCTCGGCTCACGCGGTACACCGATAATCGGGGCTAATGAAACTTTCCCAACTTCACACCCATCCGACGAAACCCACGAAACGCCTGTCTTGAAATGGGAGGCCAAATGGTCTGCCCGCGTTCACACACATTCGGTCTGCAGGAACAAAAACAAAACCCATTCCGCTTTTATGCCTACAAAGCAGGCGGAATGGTCTCGTATCGGCCGGAGGTCTCGTATGGCGGGAGGTATAAATCCGCACATCTAGCAGAAGGTATGAAATGTTTGAGAATAACATAAATACTTCAGGTGGCAGCAACACATGTGGAAATCCATCCTCGGCTAATCTCGAGGCTAGGGCGCGGATTCTGAAGACCCTACCAACCATTCCCCCTGCTCAAGCAATGATACAGTGCGAAAGATGAACTTATGGTATTCAGCATAAGGTCCAAGGTGCAAAAACCCCTCCCCCAAAGACAGGCGACATCACTCCCAAGAGTCCACTAGAAGAGACCTCTCCACATACAAGAGTCCAACCAGCAAAGCGGGTCAAGATCCCGCTGATGGAAATCGAGGAGATGGGAGCCATCCTGGACGACCCTCTGACGAAGGTCAATCAAAATGGCGTTAGAGCTATAAACCTGGCAAAGAAAAACGCTTTCGCCAGACTATAGGAGCTCCAACAACAGCTGCAGTGATACTCACCCCATCAGCTGGGCTACCGTACAGCGAGGTGCTCGCACTGGTCACTAGAGGAAAGGATGCCAGACTCATCGCCATCGGAAAGGCGTAACCAGGTTTAAAAGGACTATCAAAGGCTAGCTGCTCCTGGAGCTACCCGCCTCTGCCCAAAATCTAACGCAGAAGCTTAAAGTGGACATGGGGTAGGAGCTAGGAGATCGCCATACTGATTCGCCACCTGAACGAATTAACAACAAAGGACGAACTGAGGAGTGTCACAGCGGACGCGGTCAAGCGTGGCAAGCTGAGGGTAGGCAAGCAATACCGGACCACGGAGCTAGAACCTCGCCGAAAGTGCTTTAAATGCCTGGAGGAAGGCCATTGTAGAAGTGCAGTTGATAGAAGCCAGTTCTGTTTCAAAAGCGGGGCACGCTGGACGCAAGGCCGCAAAGTGCCTCAACGAATGCACCCGGAAGTGCTCTTTGACGGGGTAAAGTTAAACCCGAATCACTGCACGGCAGCCAAAGACCTGCTAGTGTAGATGGTGCGCGAACGCAGGGCAGATCCTGCGTTACTTAGCGAGTCCTATCGGCTGCGGTAAGCCCAGAATGGGCTTTCGACCGCACCAGGAAAGCAGCGATCTGGAGGTGTAGCTCCGTAGCTAAACAAGTAACCCATTTGCTATCGGACAACGGGTTGTGTAGAGCAAAAGTTGGCAGATGGTGGGTGTACAGCGTGTACCTAGCTCTCAGCTTGACCATAATCGAATTTAGTCGGGCAGTAGATAGACTGTCAGCGGACGCTTGAGACCGATCCCAAGTCCTTATAGCCGGCGATTTCAAGGCATGGTCAGGGAACTGGGACAGTGCACTCACCAACTTGATAGGTAGGATGGTGTTAGAGGCGTTCGCGTCTCTGGACCTGGCGCTTTTAAGCAAAGGTTAACGTTTAGGCGCGCAGGAATGGTCTCGGTGGTGGATCTCACCTTCACTAGAGACTGGCAGTGACCACCTAGCCATTATTTTCGATTTGGGACGCCCAACCACGACCCAGGAGGAAATACAAAGCGGACTCCCTAGACACGCAAAAATTACAAGAGCAGTTCCTACCCTCTTTGATGGTTAGAAGGCGCTGAACGCACTGATGAGTCATCTGAAGACCGCGTGTGATGCCAGCATGCAAACAAGCAGGGCCCATAGCCGACAAAGGGTCCCAGTATACTGGTGAAACCAGGAAATAGAGGCGGCTCGTCGGGAATGTCTCCCAGCCAGACGTCGCTACCAACGCTCCAATGGTGCGGAGCCAAGCTGAATACAGAGTATGCAGGAAAACACTCAAGATAGCCATACGGAAGAGAAAGCGAAAATGTTTCCTGGACCTATGCGATGCAGCTGGCAGAGACCCATGGAGAGATACTGGAGTTGGTGGAACTGCTAAAGGACGGCAAGGCCCTCGGCCCCGACGGCATTTCCAACAGAGCGCTTCGACTAACTCTCTTTCCTTAGCCAGCCATCTTTGCGGAGGCGTTCATCAAGTGTCTGAAAGAATGCGTCTTTCCAAACCAGTAGAGGATCCAAAAACTGCTGCACCTCCCGAAACCAGGGAAACCACCCGAGGAGACTTCGGCCGATATGCCTCATTGACGGAAACGGCAAACTCTTGGAGAAACTGGTATACGCTCGGCTGGAGAGGGCTATCTCAGACGCGGGTGACCTCTCACCGTCCCAGCTCGAATTCAGGAAAGCGAGATCCACGGTGGACGCCGTCAACAGAGTGGTTAAAGTAGCAATATGGAATACTGCAATATGGTGGAAAGGGGGTACCAAAGAGAATTACATATGGTCACCCTAGACATCAGGAACGCCTTCAACATAGCGCGATGGGACTGGATCCTAGGTCCGACCTTCTAGTCGAAAGGAGTCTTCAGGCATCAAGTCAACGGTGGAGTCCCACAAGGATAGGTTCGTGGCCCGCGACTGTGGAACGTAATGTATGACAGAATACTCCGCCTCCCACTAGTAGGTAGGAGCGAGGTCGTAGGCTTCGCGGACGACGTGGTTTGCTGGTAGTCTCCAAGCCACTCGGCCAGGCAAAGGAAACGTGCACCAGCAACATTAGAACTATCGATCAGTGGCTCAGCTCAATGGGACTTAAACTGGCCCCGGAAAAGCCGGAGGCTGTCCTGGTAAGCTCCAAGAAGGTGGCAGATACAGCCACAGTCGAAATCGGTAGTACCTCGGTGGCCTCATCTTGCGCAATAAATTACCTGGGAGTCATAATTGACACCAGGCTCTCGTTCCGGGAACACCTAGCCTACGCTAGAGCGAAAACTGCGGGAGTCATCCGGTCGCTATTCGCCATAATGTTAGACACTGGAGGCCCAAAACAGGCGAGCAGACGTCTGCAAACAAGCGACACCCGGGCGACTATGCTGTACGCCGACCCGGAGTGGGTAAAAGCGTTTAGGGTCTGATAGTTACTCACAGACTGTCGGCACTACTTGTCTGTAACGCCTTTCGAACAGTGTCCAACGAGGCGGCCCTAGTGATTGCTGGAATACCGCAACTTTACCTAATCGCCCAGGATAACAAGGCGGTATTCAACCAAACCCCCGGCAGAGGCCTCTTCTCCAGCGCGACAAGGATAATTAGGGCTGAAGCAATGCAGCGCACCCTGGCGACATAGCAATTCAGGTGGCGCAACGGGTCTAAGGCCCGCTGAACGCAGCGCTTTCGCAGCTATTTAAAGCGCTTCGGACATGAGGAGTCGGAGAAATGTCCATGGTGCAGAAGAGGATGGTGGGAAACCTCAAAGTTCTCTTTTCATGCGGGAAGTTCGCTAGCGAGAGGAGATTCCTGGAAGCCGTACTTGGCAGCAGACTGAGTGCGGATAGTTTAGTCCCATTCATGCTGCAGGGGGAGGTGGAATGGCAAGAGGTCAACAGCTTTCCATAGCAGTAACATCCGAGCTAAGGAGAGCTGAGAGAGCCAGGAGGGAACACGAGTGAGCGGATTAAAAATGACCCCGGGAAGCAGTGCTTCACGGCCATACCGCGTGTTGTTCTGGATTGCCTGCCAACTGCTTTTGATTTTTTTTATTTATTTTATTTTTATAGTAATGAGCGGAATTAATCAAATTAGCCAAATAAACAAATAAAAAAAAAGCATACATACATCAGAACATATAAAAGTGCACAGCCAACCGCTAAATTTCTTGTACTGTGTTTTGCGCTGTAAAAAACCTAAACCGTGTTGTGCAAAAAATTATTAACAAAAATGAATCACATTTGCTTATTATCCTAAAAATTTCTTCGATCGGTTGGTAGGTCCTTTCGCTGGAGACGGGAAAGCCTGCTGAGCTGGGTTAGACCTCTCGCTAGGTTGCGGTGCGAGTAAAGCTTGCTATAGTGGTATGTTGTTCAACAAGAGTGGTGGGCAATCTTATCTTTTTAGCGTAAACGTCGCGTGCTTGCATTTTTGCTCGTTTACTTTTATTCGCTTGTCAGAGAACCACTTCTCAATGTAGAGCTGTAGCTTGGATTGGAGACCTTGAACGGCTAGGGATAGCTGTATCGTCGGCAAATGTGGATACCGTAAAGCGACTATTTGTAGGGATGTCGGCTGTATAGATAAAGTATAGGGTATGCCCAAAAACGCTGCATAGGGGGACTCCAGCCTCAATTTTATGATCAGTGGAATTGGCAGTGTTGCACCGTACTGCAAACTTTCTGTCATAGAGGTAAGACTTTAGAAGTTTGTGTGTGCTTTCGGGTAGGGCTGTTTTAACTTTTAACATTAGGCCGTCAAGCCAGACTCTGTCGAATTCTTGGGATACGTCTAAAAATACTGCTGTACAGTATTCGCCATTTTCAAATGCAGTTCTTATTTCCGTTGTTATACGATTCACCTGTTCAATGGTTCCGTGGCTTTCCCGAAATCCAAATTGATGGGCTGGGATTGTGTTGTGGGTTCTCAGATGTAGAATAAGTCGGATCAGCAGGCATTTTTTGAATAGTTTCGAAATACATGAGAGTAGACTTATTGGTCTGTAAGATGAAGGGACTGTGGGTCCTTACTAGGCTTTGGAATCATTATGATAATCGATCTCTTCCATTGTTGTGGAAAGTAACCATGTTTGGTGATGGCATTAAAGAGCTGGGTTATGTAGCGAACTGCAGAGTGTGGCAGCTCGATGATCATTTCCGGTGTTATAAGGTCGCAGCCAGGGGATTTTTCGGGCTGAGATTGTCTTTGTTTATTTTAATGACTTCTTTTGGACGAACCACAATTGGGTGAGGACGGGTGAGGACGTTAGCGCGAATGTGTTAGTAGCCTGGCTTGGCGTGAATACATTTGGTAGGTGTGAGGCAAATGTGGTGGCTCTGTCTGCATCACTACGGGCCCAGCCGCCTGCGAAATTCCTCATCGGTTTCAGTCGGTGGGCGGAGAGTTGAGTGGGCTTTCCACAGTGACTTATGTTTTGTACCTGTTGGTGTGAGTTGCTCTATATATCGGCACTGGTCGTCTTTCTCCTGTTGTTTCAGGGCGTTGGCCAGTTTCCTTGTGGCTACTTTTAGCTTTTGTTTTGCTGTTTGGGATCTGGTAGATTGCCATTCTCTGCGTAGGCGTCGTTTTACGTGGACGTGTTGCTCGATTTGTACGTTGGTCTTATTCGAGTTTGTGGTTATTGCTGTTGCAGTAAGAGCTGCTGCAGTAAGAATGGATTGCAATGTACACGCGCAATTGTCTATATCAGATTCAGTATTGAGTTTTGGGTTTAGCTCAATGTGTGAACTTATATATTTTTTATACCTGAGCCAATTTGTTTTGTGTAAAGTCAGTCTGTATGGTGGCTTTACGATTTCTGCGTACCGGCGGATGTGAATTAGTACAGGCGAGTGATCAGATGACAGATCTGGCAGACATTCAGCTTTGACCAAGCTGCGGGAAATATTTTTCGTAACTACGAAGTCGATTAGGTCAGGCAGCTTATTGAGGTCTGATGGCCAGTATGTAGGACTCTCAGGAGAAACATGGTCAAGTTTATTAGTGGCTTTTATTATAATCTTATAAAGCTGTTTTCCTTTTGGATTCACAAGTCGCGATCCCCAGTGAGTATGTTTAGTGTATGACGTGGAAGAAATCCATGAGTTGATCTTCCAATACTGTGAAACGGGGAAGGCCGCTAGTGTGAGGTGAGTGTTGTCCTACAGCTGTATGTTGATAGATGTGGCCTGATTATGATCATCACACGGTTCCTTACGGAAGACTGCCACTTCCGTCGGGATGATTTGTACCATAGAAGTGGTAGTCTCTCATTTGAAAATTGTACTTGCTTGTCAGATGAGTTTCCGAAAAAAGCATTACGTCGATATGCTTCTTTCATCATGGCTTCAGTAGTGGGTATAGGCCATGAAGCGGAGCTTGCTGCTTTCGAAAAAAATACTTCTGGGTTTTTTTCTGATGGTGTCAGCGTATCTTTAAAGATAAAGAATCCCTATATTTATTTTAGCTATCTTACATCGCATAGAGCGTCTCGTTCGCTTTCGGATTGTTTATTTAGTTTATATGATTAGTTGTTCACTTCACCCAACAGAACCGATTTGTGCGGAGTTTGATAATAACACGTCTTCACACTTCAATTTTATTTTTTATACCCGTTACACGTAGAGTAAAAGGGTATACTAGATTCGTTGAAAAGTATGTAACAGGCAGAAGAAAGCGTTTTCGACCATATGAAGTATATATATTCTTGATCAGGATCAATAGCCGAGTCGATTTGGCCATGTCCGTCTGTCCGTCCGTCCGTCTGTCCGTCTGTCTGTCCGTATGAACGTCGAGATCTCAGGAACTACAAAAGCTAGAAAGTTGAGATAAGGCATACAGACTCCATAGACGCAGCGCAAGTTTGTCGAATCATGCTGCCACGCCCACTCTAACGCTCACAAACCGCCCAAAAATGCGACGCCCACACTTTTGAAAAATCTTTTAATATTTATTCATTTTTGTATTGGTCTTGTAAATTTCTATCGATTTGCAAAAAAACTTTTTGCCACGCCCACTCTAACGCCCACAAACCGCCCAAAACTAACACGCCCACACTTTTGAAAAATGTTTTAATATTTTTTCATTTTTACAAGACTAAATTTCTATCTATTCGCCAAAAAACTTTTGGCCACGCCCACTCTAACGCCCACAAACCGCCAAAAACTGTCCTTCGCACTTACACTAGCTGAGTAACGGGTATCAGATAGTCGGGGAACTCGATTATAGCGTTCTCTCTTGCTTTTTTTTATTACATTAATAGGGGATTTTTACCGAGCCAAAGGCCAATCTGTTTTACGACAAGTAAACTCGATGAAATTTTATTTAAACGCTGATTCGGCGGTTAATCAGTTTTATGAAGCTATTTTACTGGAATGGAATCAATTCCCTAAGCTTGGCGATTCGGTGCAGACATCGTTGGAAAAATTGGATTTTATGGAGATCTCGAGTTACCAACCCGATGATCAATTTTCGACAGTTTTCATTGTTGCGAAACTATACCGAGAATTAGCAGCTCATCGCAAGTCGCATTTGCTGGCCTCAACCGCTGCCAATTTAACATCTATCGAAATTGGTAACAATGCGGATTTTTCTTTTCGATCTAGGAAGCCACTATTTTGTTTAAAAGGTGTCGAGAAGGGATCATCAAAGGGTCTTTGAGAGCTCAGTGATTGTGTGAATTCGCATCTGCGGGCCATTCGAACCCTGAAAAGTACGAAAAAAGTTTGGAATGGACTGACTCAAGGACGCGGGAATAATGGAAAGAGAATTTATCAATCACTGTGCTGTCTACTTGGGGTACTATAAAGTCGTTTTTGAAGAAAAAATGCAGTATGATGGAAAACTTGGATCAAGCCTTGGTAAATCAACCGATATGTTTATTTTGCGATGCAAGGGATCATTATTTGCCAAAGTTTTTTTTTTTTTTTTACATCTACAAACAAAAGACCAAAAACAAAAATAAAGCAAATAAAAACAACAACTATGAGTCAGAACGACGTTCACACTCAGCGTCAACGCGAGCAAGATGACCACCAGATCTCATTGCAACGAAACAACGCGTACTTCTCATACGTCTTCTGCAGACAGCGAGCGGTCAATCACCCCTAACCCAACGAATTTACTTTTGCCAACAACTCAAGAAAGAGCGCGTTCTTGCTCTCCCTCATTACTAGCTTCGTCACAAAACCCGCAAGCAACAAACACTTGCGAAATTTCTTTACGCTTGCCTACGGTGACTAGTACTGTGACAACAACAACCACTGCAACTGGAACGGTATCATCGGCTCGCTCAATTTCGTCGACGCAAGTACTTGCTCGCCCTGAGCCAGCGATCAAAACAAAAACGCAACTTAACGGTTCCGCTGTGCTGGCAGAAAACCAAAACATAAACAAGAACGCCGGATCGACCATACAGACTGGATTGGATTGCTACATAACAATTAAAAGAAAACTCAGCCCTCAAAATAATAAAAATCAACAATCCGAAAATAAGGGAAAAATTACACGAGACGATGTCACTAATAAAACGCCAGCAAACACCAACAGATTTGAGCTTCTGGCAAATTCTACTGATGAAAGTGTACAAACGGCAAAGTCATCCTAAGAGGAACCTAAGAAGGTTAAGCCTCCTTCAATATACATTCGCGAAAAAGCTCAAGTGCCTTAGTAAACAAAATAGCGACATTAATAGGAGAAAACTCGTTCTACATAATCCCCCTAAGAAAAGGGAACATTAATGAAACAAAAGTTCAAACTCAAACCGAGGCTAGCCATCGTCTCCTAACCAAATTCCTGGACGATTCAACAAAGTGTTTTTGATTTGCCAAAGTGTTTTTGATTTTTAAATTAGAGCCCTAATCTTCGATAAAGAGAAGAAAATAAGTTGCACATCTGCCATAACTGTTTTGCGCAAGGGGCATTTGATTCACAGCAGATATTGTCGCTTGAAGCACCTCACATTATTTCACATGTATCATCACCCATCCGCACCATCCACCTCAATTTCATCTCCATCATGCGTCCCAAACTTGAGCTCTCAGCAGTTTACATCTACTTCATCAACATTAGTATCATGTTCTCATTTATCATCTGATCATCAGTTATCAAGACCTCCACCAGGCCTCCACCAAAATATTGTGCCGATCGATTATATGCTATTATCTGCTAAACCTCATAACTTCTCGTTTAGCTAGTCAACAGCATTTGAATCATAGAAGATTTCTTCTATTTTCTGGGATCGGAGCATCTTTAATGATCTCTGATAAGGCAGTCGATATTCTTGTGCAATTACGGGATGCAAGCTATCGTGTTTCATTCGCTGTTTTGACTACCTTATCACGGATTATCCGCTCCATTTCAATATAAATCGTTCATCATAGAGGATACCACAAAACATGTCGCTCGCTGATCCTTATTTTAATTAAACACAATAATTATTTTTCAAAATAATTGGGTCAAGGACCCAGCTAATCATTCTAATGATGACCCATTTACCTTAATAGTAAAGCGATTTTGGGAAATTGCCGGAAGATTTGCGGTGCGAGCTAATGTTCAATGAAAATTGCATTCTACTTGCGAACGGTCTCCTCTTTTATACTTCAGGATTCGAATCCCTAGGTGATTTATATTGCCGGGCTCGTCGTTGTTTCAGGAGTTTGGGAGTTAAGTTGGATAGAAACACAGTCTGAAAGTTCAGTATTCAGCATTTTTACCGGAGTATATAGATTTGGGCAGAGCATATGTTAATATAACCTAATCGTGCGTTTTTATTAATTATAATCCCAAAGGTGGCATATTGGTTGTCTGCCCCATAAACAATTGCTTTTCCCAAGATCTATCGATATACCAGAGAAAGTTAAAATATGTCGTTCGCACTTCCACTAGCTGAGTAATGGGTATCAGATAATCGGAAAACTCGAATTTAGCATTTTCTCTTGTTTTTGTTTAAGTCTGATACCACATTAATGTAAAATAGTAATGTAGCATTAATTGATTAAATCCCTCCTAATCATTCTTTGAAGGTAAATACATATGGTAAAAAATTAGTATTCCCAATTTTAAAGAATTTAAATTTAAAAATGTAACTAGCGTTTTCTCTTGTTTTTGTTTAAATACCACATTAATGTAAAAAAGTAACGTATTATAAATTGATTAAATCTCTAAGCATTCCTTTAATATACATACATATGGTAAAAAATTAGTATTCACAATTTTAAAAAGTATAAATTTAAAAATGTAATTTTCATTTTTTTCAGAATGCTGAATACACAATGCCAAATGCTGTTTTTCTCTGCTACTTATGATAAAGAGGTTATGGACTTTGCTCGGCTAATTGTTGCAGATCCCACAATAATAAGGTAATTATATGTTTAAAAAAAATTTTCAAATTCGAAATTTCTCGATGATTTTTGTGGAATTCAATTAAATTTACCCAAATGCTGATGAAAGTTGTCAGACTAAATTCGTTACTATTTATATATATGTATGTATGTATATATGAATTTTGCACCTTTCTATGTATGGGAAACATTTTGATGTATCGCACGCTTTAATTCGTTGCTAGTGCTTTAATAGTTGGCTAGTGCCATGTGTAATATATATAAATTTAAAGCTAGCATACAAAGATTATGAGAAGTTGACTATAATCATTTTTAGCGGAAGGTATGAAATTCATCACCGGGCATCGGTGCGCACGTTAACAAAAATTGTTATCTATTTATCTAGACATATATATACTTACGTAGTTACTATTTTCTTGAGTCAAATAAATGATCCGTCTGTAACGAAGACAAAGATTAACGCTGAAGCCAATTATAAATTAAAACACGAACGATTTCGGTGAGCGTCTTTATTTTAAAACTGTCAGCTTAAGACTGAATGTACAGAGTTTTGATCGGCTCGAAGTGAGTCGCGAGAAACGGAAATGTGTTTGTCAGCATTTTTATTTATTTGTGTTTAAGTGCATGCAAAAAGAATGATGAAGTTATACAACAATCATGCGCTTTACTTTTTTGTGGATTCAAGTTTCGTTACGTTATGCTGTGTATTTATGCACGCGCAAGATTGTATGAGCGTTGTTTTTGTTAGGTTTAAGTTTGTGTAAGCATAATATGAGAAGCATATTATGCTACTATATGTTTATGTACATAAATATATGACATATATATATATATATATATACGTATATATATATACGTTTGTACGAATGTTATTAACTTCGAGTCCTCTCGTGCATTGATCTATTTATCGTTGGGCGACGGGCTTTTTATACCGGCTTAGAGCTTTTCTGAGCTCGTCCGGGCATCGGTCTTCTATGCCAAGTGTTCCCACCTAGAAGTCATATTTCTAGATATCCCCTATTTTGGGAGTCAAAACCCCCCGTGAACTGTGCCCGTAACTGTAGTAGGTTTTTTTTCTGCGACCTTTTGCAGCCGCTGAACTAGTCATCGGACACTCGTTTATTGTCGACTTGCATTTTCTTTGTTGCGTTCGGTCTGACTCAAAGCGATGATAGTACCCCTTCCCATGCTTTAGATTCTGGTTGTAAATCTTCAAAGTCTTAAGATCTTACAAGAAGGGTTAACGTAACATATTCTTTCATTTTATTATTAGTCTTATGAATTTCTATCGATTTGCTAAAAAAAAATCCCACACCCACTCTAACGCCTGCAAACCGCCAAAAACTGTCGGTGTTAAAATTGTTGAGAAACGTGTATCAGATACTCGGGGAACCCGAATATAGCATTCTTTATTCTTTTTTTGATGAAATAAATATGCTTTCACTTTGTCTTCGCTTATGCTACGTCCGAGTTTATTTTTAGCTAGATTTGCTTAGCTTAATCCAACTTAAATTACGTCCGAGTGGTTTTTAGTTAGATCTGCTTAGCTTAATCAAACTTAAATTACGCAAATCAATATATTTTATATCGTCGTTGGCCGCCTTTAAGCCGGGAGCCGACATTCTAGGCGGGAGCATCTAGGTCCCTTCTCTTAACCCACAGAGCCACAAATTTCCTAGCGCATTAAGCGCGCAGTAAATCGCTTGCAAACCATCATGTTCCTGAAACAGGTTGCGAATGAACACGAAGCTATCGCTACATCAAGATGCCGAAAGATACGTGTTGTTAGCAACTAACTCATACTAAAATTAAATAGTAAGTTCATCAAGTCAAACACGCCCATAAACCCACTAAACCGGCCTCACCTACACTTTTAAAAATGGTTTTGTTATTTTTAAATTTTTTTTTTGGTCTTATAACTTTCTATAGATCTATGAAGAAACACTGTCACGTCTGCTCATTTCTATTTTTATACCCGTTACTCGTAGAGTAAAAGGGTATACAAGATTCATTGAAAAGTATGTAACTGGCAGAAAGGAGCGTTTCCGACCATTTAATGTATATATCCTTGATCAGGATCAATAGCCGAGTCGATCTCGCCATGTCCGTCTGCCCGTCCGTCTGTCTGTCCGTCCGTATAAACGCAGGAACTACTAAAGCTAGAAGGTCGAGATTAGGCACACAGACTCCAGAGACAGAGACGCAGCGCAAGTTTGTCGAATCATGCTGCCACGCCCACTCTAACGCTCACAAACCGCCCAAAAATGCAACGCCCACACTTTTGAAAAATGTTTTAATATTTTTTCATTTTTGAATTGGTCTTGTAAATTTCTATCAATTTGCAAAAAAACTTTTTGGCGCGCCCACTCTAACGCCCACAAACCGCCAAAAACTGTCAGTGTTGACTCTTCTTCGCACTTCCACTTCCCCAGTCGGGGAACTCGACTATAGCGTTCTGTCTTGTTTTTAACTTTATTTATTTTTTGCCGATTTCTACCGATATACCTAACGAAAGGTTTTGAACTTCTCGTTTTCATTCCCACTATCTGAATAGCCGGATTTCTGATGGTTAAGGAACCGGACAAAATCCTCTCTTAGAAATTAAAGTTCCTCCCGACTTCTGTTTTTTCGATCCTTGGCAGATGGGGTGCGGAAAATACCGGGAATCGTAAAGACAACGCTCCCAACCTTCTAGGCAAAAAAAAGGCTTGGTCGGTTAAAAGTTTTATTAGGGACGCTTTGAATGCTCATTGTGGCCATGTTGTTAGAGTGACAGATGTCAAATGCAGTGTGTTATATTCATTCCATCTTCCCAAACCACCATGGCAGGTTACAGTGAATTAGCAGCACATGTTGCAAATCATAAAATTGTTTTATAAAAATGGGTCTTCAGTTCGAGCAACATTCCGCGCACTTGGCCCGTTTTACGGTCGAGATGATCGACCCGCATTTTTGGATAATTTAGCAACAAGCTAAATTGACTTGGAATCGAGAATATGGATCTGGAGAACATGTGGTTTCAACAGGAGGGCGCTGCGTGCTACACAGCACGCGCTACAATGCATGTTCAGCACGAGCATTTTCCGGACATGGTCATCTCGCGCGGAAGCGACGTGAACTGGCCACCAAGATCGTGCGATCTTAAGTCGGGTTTTCTTAGGTCGCAGGGGTATGCCAACAAGCCGCAAACAACCGATGCCCTCAATATCGACATACGCCACGCCATCGATCAAATACAGCCCGATTTGTGCACCACAGTCATTGTCACTAATTAAAGCCGTGAAGGTCATTTGAATGATGTCACAATCCATACATAATGGGGTCAATGGACATTTCAATTAAAAAACATTTCTCGAATATCTCTCCAACATGTATTTTTATACCCGTTACTCGTAGAGTAAAAGGGTATACTAGATTCGTTGAAAAGTATGTAACAGGCAGAAGGAAGCGTTTCCGACCATATAAAGTATATATATTCTTGATCAGGATCAATAGCCGAGTCGATCTGGCCATGTCCGTCTGTCCGTCCGTATGAACGTCGAGATCTCAGGAACTACTAAAGCTAGAAAGTTGAGATTAAGCATACAAACTCCAGGGACATAGAAGCAGCGCAAGTTTGTTGATTCATGTTGCCAGGCCACTCTGACGCCCACAAACCGCCCAAAACTGCCACGCCCACACTTTTGAAAAATGTTTTGAAATTTTTTCACTTTTGTATTAGTTTTGTAATTTTCTATCGATTTACCAAAAACTTTTTGCCACGCCCACTCTAACGCCCTCAAACCGCCCAAAGCTGCTACGCCCACACTTTTGAAAAATGTTTTGATATTTTTTCATTTTTATATTGGTCTTGTGAATTTCTATCGATTTGCCAAGAAACGTTCTGCCACGCCCACTATAACGCCTACAAACCGCCAAAAACTGTGTTTAAGACTCTCCTTTTTCCTTCCACTAGCTGAGTAACGGGTATCAGATAGTCGGGGAACTCGACTATAGCGTTCTCTCTTGTTTTAATTTCAAAGATCAAGCGACCCCAATGAAAAACCCTTAAGTATGAGGGGTAATAGGAAAACTATTGTGGTTGTAACATTTGTACTGTCTAACGGATAACAAGATGCGTAACGCCATACGATTTTTTGTGCTGGTTTTAGAACTGGCTCCAGACTCTCTCGAAATTTTGTTCAAAAGCCAGAGAGCAGAGAGCTCTAGAGCCAGCAGCTCTGTCGCATACATCGACAGGTGACCACTGTATTGGTGCGCACGTATGCACATGCATTGTAGAAATGACAAAATATGCCCTTCATATTAGAAGTTCTTAGACTTTAAATCTATATTATTTTTTATAAATTATCACCACTTAAAAACTCTAGTTTTGCATTGCCTTAACATAACAATTATTCAAATTCAACATAGAAATAATAATAGCACAATCTATGTACATAATAATGCATAATAATTTTCAAATATGATTTTTTATTAGTATAGTTGTCATTAGAGTATTCAGCGTTCGACGTGTGAAAAATATAATTTGACAATGATTCTTCGGTGCCTATGTCCGCACTTCGTGCTGCAAGAAATCAATTTTTAATAAACAGTTTCTATATTTTTATTTATTTCATAAATAATATTTTTGTTTCTTAATTTTGTTTTTTGAATTATTTATTTTTAAATGTAATTTCTTTTTTTTCGAAATTCTTTGTTTTGAATTACAGTAGTTATAATAATTTCCTTTGTATACGTAATAAATATTTACTATACATAGTTATTTAGTTGAATTACTAGTATAAAAATTACCCATTTTCAGTATTTAAAATGCAAATAAGATTCATTTTATTTTGATATTTTTAAAAAAGCGCGCAATTATGGGTGGTAAGAAAAGCGCTACGAGTAACAGGTATAAAAAAGCTTCTTTCAAACCATAATAGTTACGAATCGAAATTGACCAAAAAATTAATCAAATTTGTTTCTTAGATCAAAATTGATTTCGGCCCTAAAATCGTCTTTTAGCACAAGCACGCACACATACACACAATCTCCTTTTTTGTTTTTACTCAACAAGCAACACAATTATATTTTTAGATTTTAACGCTCTCGATTTTAGGCGAGCGAAAAGAGAACAATTTTGGTCGTCACCAAAAAGTGGCTGCATAGTGCAAAACCAATGTGTGGCCGTTACGCATCCTGTTATTATAATGTCTTTGGTCTAACACTGTCGGGGAATAACCCCGGAAATACAGACGATAACTACAAAGCGATTTCAATATACATTCAAGATAAATAAACAATCTGAGGCTTACGTAATGGCAGTGAAAGTCCGGTCCCAAGGCAGCATTAGCCTCCTTGTCAAATTCGACCTGGAACTACGCTAAACTCCCAAAGAACTATTTAATCGCGCTAATAAAACCACCCGACAGATGTTCGAAAATTTTACTAAATAGAGAGAACGCGATAGATAATTTCTTCGACTTTCGGATACTTGTTACTCCTCTGGGAGTACTACTAGGAAGAATTTTCAATATATTGTCGTAAATAGTAAAAAAAAAATAAATTAAAAATAATGTAATGGTGGGTGTGACAGCATTTTCCAGCTTGTTGGCGTGCCATGTGGCAATGTTCTAAATGCATTTGCACAACGTAGGCGTTAATAGAATCTTAATGGTTAATCATAGCGTCAGACAGAAGAGAATAAACAGATTGACTCGGTTAGTGATCTTGATCAAGAATACATATATCTTATAGGGTCGCATCTTTCTACCTATTAAATCGAAAGATAGATTCGAAAACCTTTATAAAAATTTTTTTATCAGGAAATGGTGTATTAAATAGTTAATGCCTTAATTTAAACATTAACTTATTCGCCCCAAAATTTTTAATTTGGGTACACACGCTCTCTCTCTTATTTATTTAAAGCTAACCATAAAACTATAATGTAACCAAGAATTAGGAGCATTAGCAGGGTGACAATGGTTTATGTAAAGAGAGGAAAACTATAGTTTTATTTTTATGAATTAGGTTGGATCTTAGCAAAAAGGTTAAAATTTTGTTGATGTTATCTTTTTGTTGTTACTTATTGGGTTGATTGATTGAAAGGCAACTGTTCTATGAAGGAAAAGGGAAGAACAGTTAACTAAGATGGGTCTAACGTCATGTAGTGGGCATTTCGTGTGCCCAAGCCTGCTTATAAGGTTTTATGTTTTTCCGCTGTGTGATGTGGTGTTGTGGGAGAAGTTTGGTGTGGTAGCTTGAAGGATGAGCTTGTACCAGGGAGTTATATTGGTATGCAGTTTTGTTTGTTTGGAACTGATGTATTTTTTTAAGTGGTGAGCAATGTTGCTACTGTTGTAATTTGGGGAGTAGACGAGGGGGTACCTGTGGGCATCTGTAGCTGTTTTGTCGGCGTACTCGTTGCCTACTATACCAATGTGACCCTCATAAGTTTAAGTTTTGGGAAGAGGTCAGAGACAAGATTACTTAAGGTTGATGGATAGTATGAGTTGTTGTTGGTATTGGTGAGGGATTTTAGGGCGGACAGGGAATAGGAGCCGAAAGCACGTTTGCTTGGGGTTTTTAGTGCAATCTTGATTGCTTAGTTTATGGCTATTATTTCGCTTCAAAGGACTGAGAAGGGGGAGGATGCTAAATTTGATTATACTGGTTGGTGATTGGTGATTATCTTATAGGTTACTATTCCATTGACCATCGAGAAATCTGTGTAAATGAATTTGTGGTTGGGAATAAAATTTTTTTGGAATTAAAAAAGTAGTTTAAAAGTTGTGGCGGGTGTGCTGGATTTGTTGTATTTTGATAGTGATGTGTTGGAGGCTTTATGTATAATTTCGGAGTTGAATTTTTTCCTTTGAATGGTTTTTATTGATGAAAAGGAGACATTTAGCCTATGACAAATGTGTTTTGTTCGGTCTATAGTGCTGGGGTGTTTAAATTTCTTATTGGTGTTTTTAAGGGGTGTGTCGTAGAAATGTAGGAGCTTGCTGAAAAGTTTGCCAGGAATTCTCTTCTGTGTTCCAAGGTGATTTTTTGAGATATTAATGCGATTTGTTAAGTTATTTGGGCGGTATAGATAATGGACAGGCAGTAGTCTATTTTAGAGATTAATATGGAATTTGTAATTTGGATGAGGGAGAGAGTGTTGGTGTACCATTTTTTAGAGGAAAGGTGTTTTATGATGTTAAGGGTTTTACAGAGGCTGTCCCTTATATTGTATTTTTGTATTAGTATTGTAAATTTCTATCGATTTGTCAAAATAACTTTTTGCCACGCCCTCTAAAGTCCACAAACCGCCAAAAACTATCAGTGTTGAAGTCTCTCCTTCGCACTTCCAGTAGCTGAGTAACGGGTATCAGATAGTCGGGTACGTCGACTATAGCGTTTTCTTTTTTGTTTTATCCCATATCGTTTCAAATACATTTTTGTTTTTTTTATTTATTTTAAACCTTTTGTTTACACATAACATTAAAAAATAAGGAACGACAATTCAGAATTTGGCTTTTTAAGAGAAATTTGCTTAAAGTACCCTCGCTTTTTGTGTCATTTACTTTTACACCATCGACTTCACATTTCTTTTTGACCGTGTGAATAAAAAGAAATAAATAAATAAAATTATAAAAAATAATTATTTTATATTCAGTTCGTAATGAAGCAGACTAAATAAATGAATGGAGGAATGAAAAAAAAACTTCCAAGGTAAAAGTAATTATTCGAGGTGCCAAAAAATAAAATAAAAATAAAAGCACCTTAATGAGGGCACGACTTCGATTTGCTCGAGAACACAACGTGGAACATGAAGTGGAAGACTGTGGTCTTCTCTGACAAAAAAGTTCAACCTTGATGGACCGGATGGTTATAGTTACTAATTTCACGAAATGAGAACATAAGAATGTTTCTTAAGTCGACATCACAGTTGTGTAGGGGTGGGGAGCCATATCTTTCTTATCGGTAGAGATTGGAAAAAAATAAAAATAATTTGGCAAATCGAGAGAAATTTATAATTCTATTAAAAAAAGAAACAAGAGAGAACGCTATAGTCGAGTTCCCCGACTATCTGATACCCGTTACTCAGCTAGTGGAAGGGAAAAGGAGAGTCTTAAACACAGTTTTTGGCGGTTTGTAGGCGTTATAGTGGGCGTGGCAGAACGTTTCTTGGCAAATCGATAGAAATTCACAAGACCAATATAAAAATGAAAAAATATCAAAACATTTTTCAAAAGTGTGGGCGTATCAGCTTTGGGCGGTTTGTGGGCGTTAGAGTGGGCGTGGCAAAAAGTTTTTTGGTAAATCGATAGAAAATTACAAGACTAATACAAAAGTGAAAAAATTTCAAAACATTTTTCAAAAGTGTAGGCGTGGCAGTTTTGGGCGGTTTGTGGGCGTTAGAGTGGGCGTGGCAACATGAATCGACAACTTTCGCTGCTTCTATGTCCCTGAAGTTTGTATGCTTAATCTCAACTTTCTAGCTTTAGTAGTTCCTGAGATCTCGACGTTCATACGGACGGACAGACAGACGGACGGACATGGCCAGATCGACTCGGCTATTGATCCTGATCAAGAATATATATACTTTATATGGTCGAAAACGCTTCCTTCTGCCTGTTACATACTTTTCAACGAATCTAGTATACCCTTTTACTCTACGAGTAACGGGTATAATAAAAAGCGTCTATGTCTCTGGAGTCTGCATGCTTAATCTTTCTAGCTTTTATAGTTCATGCGATCTTTACGTATATACGGACGGTCAGGTATGGCCAGACCGCATCGGCTATTGATCCTGATCAAGAAAATATATACTTTATACGGTCGGAAACCCTTCCTTCTGCCTGTTACATAATTTTTATGTAGCGAATGAAGTGTTCAACATATAATATTATTTTTAGGCAAATTTATCGGCAATTTGTTGACAAATTTATTTGTTATTTGTCGATAATTCTTTGATTAATATTTAACGTCGATTGAATTTAATTTTGATTATCAAAAAAACGGATGTACTTATTTTAAAATTTTTATAAATTCCCTAAACTACGAACCCGCCTTGTTTTCGTCCTTTATTCACAACTTCCTGGGCGCTCCTAAAATTAAATTGCCAGCACCAACGCAGGAATAAGCAATTACATCCACTGGATCTACGGAACTTCCGGTCGTCTCTAGATTATGGGCTCTTAGAGGATACATATAATGAAAATTAAACTATAACAAGTTGGAAATTATTTGTGAACGTAATAGATATAAGTTTTTAATTATAATAAACAAAAAGTGGCCAAGAGTTAGAAACATGTAATGTCCAATGCATGATAATAAGAATAAATGAATACTAGCTCCAAAATGTAGTTTAGTTATTAGATCGAAGTTAACTATAAATATTCAATATGATAAATGTTTTTATGCAGCAAATGAAGTGTTCAACATAGAATATTATTTTTAGGCATATTTATCGGCCATTTGTTGACAAATTTAATTGCGAATTATTTGTCGATAATTCTTTGATTAAAAATTACTCTACGAGTAAAGGGTTATAAGTGTGAATTAAAAGCTTTAGGCGGTTTATGGCCGTAGCAATATATATATATGTGTATAGACGATGTAATTCCCAAAAGTACTGAAGTCGTATGGTGTCCTTGAAATAGAATTACAACTGATATTTTAAAAGCAGGGCTCAACCTTGAAAACCCATGTCAGCATACATAGAAATGTACGGATTTCCTTAAAAGCTTAAATCAATCCAAACTCTCATTTTCATCACCGCCTGATATGGATCTTAGTTGCATTCTTAAATATTGTGCAACCTGTCTTTCTTGCCCTCTAACAACGATTTTGAATGTCAATCAATCAATGGTAATTTCCGTTTGTCTGAAAACAATCCTTATCGTTCCGCTCATTAAAAAGGGAACAGATTTGATATCGCGAACTATTTAGGAGTCGCTAGAAGTCAGAGATATACCGAATTTATTTGAAAAATTGATCACTAGACAAATACAATTGCCTTTTTCGCATGGTTTTATCAGTTGCCGATCTATTACGATCAATTTACTATAGTTCACCTCACTAATAAATCGCAGTTTCCTAGTAGCCACCAAACAGAATTTATTTTTATGTTTTCGACTCGATAACTATAGAGAACTTATTAAAGAGCTATTCCTCTTGTAATGTTTTCTGAGAGATGGCTCTCAAAATATGAAATATATTAAAGACATTTTATAAACAGGTATAGTATTTTGTGGTGTGATATTTGGGACCTCTATTATTTGGCTTGTTATGAAGTTATTAAGTCTGCTTCAGTTTAAATTTTCTGTGTATGTTAATAATGTCGGGGCCCTACTCATTTTCTTGCATTCAATTAAATTTTAAATTTTAAATTAAATTTTCATTATCTGGGCTGTGGCTTGTCATGGTGTTACGTTCTTGCAGAAATTAGTTAATGGTGATGCCGAGTCAATTCTCCCAAGTTCTTTGAATTGTATTGGAACGAATTTCTTAAGAAATTTTTAAATTTCCTTTCCTTTTTTAATTTTACCAACCATATATACCAACCATTCGATCGTCAAAAAAGTTTCCCAAATGATTATGGTAATAGAATAAAATAGAAGAACTAAAAAAAGGGCCTTTCCGCAATAAAGCTATAACCTTAACAATATATACAGATGTATTTCCATTAAAATTTATAATTAATGAATTATAGCCTTTGTTTAAAGTCTTTTATTATTTTTATAGATTATAATAATCTTGTAGCAATTTCGTCTCGAATTTTTGGAACTTTTAGTAGGCCGATCCGTTTTAAACGTGCTTTATATTGTAGTCCATTTTGAGGTTTAGAAATAGTTCTGTTGGGTCATGCAGCCGCCAAAGCTTTACAGTAGACTAATCTCATACTCTTTAATATTGTAAGCCGAAGTAGTCAGTGGTAGCAGTTGCGATGCCCGTAGTGCAAACCGCTGTTCTCGCACGCAGTTATCTTTACGGCGATCATTCCTTGTTCTCTTTGTTATCTACCTACGTTAAGCTTGGGCGCTGCATTTCGGCTGTCTGTCCCGCCAATTGTCACTTCTTCGTTTTTCGGCAAAGACTCAACTTGTGCATTCGATATAGCTCTTTGTCGTCCCTAGCTGCCGTAAACAATTCGCAAAATAAACAGTATCGGAAAATAAACAAACTTTCTTCGGCTATTTATTATTGGCAACAGCTATTGAAAAAGCTCAATAGCTAAACAAGTTTTTTAGAGTAATAGTTAAATGAATCATGATGTGTGGCATAAATAGCTAGTTTTTTCATATTATTGCTGCACACCAAGTAGAAACACTTCTACCTTTGGTTATATCCGTTACTCATAGATTAAAAGGACTAGATATGTTGAAAAGTATGTAACAGTCAGAGTAAAGCGTTTCCGACCACAAACCGCCCAAAACTGCCACGCCCACAAATTTATTGTTCATTTTATTATTTTTTTTCAATTTCTACTGATATTTTAGACAATGTGAACATTTCTCGTTCGCAGTTTCACTAGCTAAGTAACGGTGATTTGGTAGTCGGGGAACTCGACTACAGCAATTTCTCTTCATTTGCTTTTCAGTGTTATGTTAATTTAGAATTTCACTTTAATTAAAATATTTCTATTTAATGTAAATGTATTTTCTAGATTAATGCGTGAAGAAGAATCACTTGAAAACATAAAGCAATATTATGTTAGGTGTAAAAATGAGGAAGGAAAATATAATGCGATTCAAAATATTTACGGTTGCATAAGCGTTGGTCAAGCTATTATATTTTGTCATGTAAGTATAAGTATAAATCCCATTAAATACTTGCTGAAAATATATTCATTATCAGAATATTAATTTTGAATGATAGTCGAGTTCCCCGACTATCTGATACCCGTTATTCAGATAGAGAAAGTGCAAAGAAGAAATTTCAGCACTGACATTTTTTGGCGGTTTGTGGGCGTTAGAGTGGGCGTAGCAACAAGATTTTGTCAAATCGATAGAAATTTGCAAGACTAACAAAAATGAGAAAAAATACAACATTTTTCAAGAGTGTGGGCGTGGCGTTACGATGGGCGTGGCAAAAACTTTTTCTGCAAGTCGATAAAATTTAACATTGCAAATAAGAAAATGAAGACGCATTAAATTGGCCGCGGCAACATAGGTCAACAAACTTGCGCTGCGTCTTTGTCTTTGGAGTTTGCAATCTCAATCTCAACTTTCTAGCTTTTATAGTTCGACACACCTCACGGTCAGAAATCACAAAAACTTGTCTGCCAATTTCTATCGGTATACCAAGAACACATCCGGCACGTCCCTTTTTACTCCCACACCATTGACATTTTTATACCCGTTACTCGTACAGTAAAAGGGTATACTAGATTCGTTGAAAAGTATGTAACAGGCAGAAGGAAGCGTTTCCGAGCATATAAAGTATATATATTCTTGATCAGAATCAATAGCCGAGTCAATCTGGCCATGTCCGTCTGTCCGTCCGTCTGTCCGTCTGTCTGACCGTATGAACGTCGAGATCTCAGGAACTAGAAAAGCTAGAAAGTTGAGATAAGGCATACACACTCATGTTGCCACGCCCACTCTAACGCCCACAAACCGCCCAAAACTGCCACGCCTACACCTTTGAAAAATGTTTTGATCTTTTTTCATTTTTGTATTGGTCTTGTAAATTTCTATCGATTTGCAAAAAAACTTTTTGTCGCGCCCACTCTAACGCCCCCAAACCGCCCAATGCTGCCACTCCCAAACTTTTGAAAAATGTTTTGAAATTTTTTCATTTTTATATTAGTCTTGTAAATTTCTATCAATATGCCAAAAAACTTTTTGCCACGTCCATATTATCCATATTATCTCTTGTTCTTATTAGCATAATTTGGTTTGTTGGAAAACATACTGTTACATGCTGTTTTTGTAACGTAACTGTTTTTGATTGATTTGGTCATATTGTTACATATTTCGACGCCGGTTATGGCGATAGAGACGTAAACCGAAAGGACGCGGCAAACTGGCACAATGAAACCTGCGATAAACCTGAACAGTAGAGCCATTTGCTGAAAAATTCTGCCAGCCACCGAAACAATATTCAATGAAGAGAAAACCTCGCATTGATCATGGCATAAACCATAAATGGCTTCCTAGAATGAAGAAAAACGGGTAGCATCACTGATTTTGAACCCGGCAGCAAAAGAAAAGCTTTAGCACATGTAGCAAAAGAAATGCTTTAGCACTACCTGCTAAGCTGTGTAGTGTGAACAAAGGACCGATACCATACAATTTCTATATACTTTCAGGCACGGTTGATTCTATTCTTGTTATGTTAGAGAGGGAGTGTCTTCCAAAGGGCAAAGCCAACGGGAACTACATACAGTCATGACTGTATAAGTTGTACAGCTCTTAATACCTTAATACCTTCCATCATTGATAAGGATGTGCAAAAATAGGCGCAGGAGTCATTTTTTTGAGTTTGACTGTTATTTTCATATTTAATCTTAGAATTATTCCTGGAAATAAAATATTTACCTAAATGTTTTCTAGATTAATTTGAAAAAAAAAGGAAACATTTATAAGCATTAGCAGTATTATGTCTACAGGCGGCAAGATCTAACGCGATTTGAAATATAATATAATATATATCGGATATACATATGTATTTATGATGTATGTTGCTACCTGCTTCTCAGGCGTTTGGACGTCTAGAGCTTAGCGACTGTAAAAGATAGAATGTTGAATGATGATTGTTTTTGGAATAAAAAATATTTTGCTCACGTTAGCCTTCTAATATTCTTGATCAGTATCACTTTTTTAAGTATGCCAACATCATTAGTATGCCAACATCAAATGTTCGTCTGTTCATCCAAATGAAAGTCTGTCGATCTCGGGAACTATTAAAGCTCGAAAGCGGAGTTGCAACTGTTGTGTAACGAAAAATACAAATATTATATAATTGCAAGAACAATTTAAAAAAAAAATCTCGGGGAACAATAAAGGCGATAACTACAAGTGAACTCAAGATACAAACAATGTATCTTCATTGCTGTCTTTAATCCGGCTGGCCGTTGATAGATTTAGTGATGATTGTATTAAAGGGGGACTGCCCTTAAATACTTACTGGTCTAGAGATTCAGACAAAGTGCAAATAATAAAATAATTTTAACGGAGATTGCCGGAGTTCAAAAAACGACCCAAGTGCTCTTTATTATATTAATTCTTATACAGGGGTGATACATGTATAATTTATTCTTAGCAGGTTCGGCAAAGCCGACTAAGCACTGTACTCACCACGGTTCGGCCCCCAAAGGTGTCTGCACTTTACAAACAGTAGGGTTTACCAACGTTTTAATAATAAATAATAATAAGAACAAGAGAGAACGCTATAGTCGATTTGTATGAATGTGAAGTGTAGATGAGAAATTTCAATACCAATAGTTTTTAGCGGTTTGTGGGCGTTAGAGTGGGCGTGGCAAAGGCAAAAAGATTCTTAGCAAATCGAGAGAAATTTACAAAGATGTGAAAAAATATCAAAACATTTTTCAAAAGTGTGGGCGAGGTAGTTTTGTGTAGTTTGTGAGCGTTAGGGTGGACGAGGAAAAAGTTGTTCTGCAGATCGAAAGAAATGTACACTATTAATAAACAAATTAAAAAATATCAAAATATTTTATAAAAGTGTGGGATGTTTGTTGGCGTTAGGGTGGGTGTGTTAAAAAGTTTTTCTGCAGATTGATAGAAATATACAATACTAATAAAAAAATTTAAAATATAAAATACTTTACAAAATTGTGGGTGTGGCAACTTTGGGCGATTTATGGGCGTTGCAAAAACAAATTTTCCAAATCGGTAGAAATTTAAACAACCAAAAAAAAAAACGAGAGAATTAGCTTCCGATTAAAATTTTGAAATCGGTAACCAGGGAACAACGGGTATTAATTATTTTTTTAGGTTTTTTTGTTTTTATTTATTTTTTTTTTTGGGTTTTTTTTTTAATTTAATAATAAATCTATAAACATAAAATATTGAAAAAAAATCAAAGATATATAACTATTTAGTTTATACTTAATTAAATAACTATACCTACTCTGCCTCCCTAACGCTAAATAATATACCACTGTGGTAACTATATGTGGTCTCAAATGTGGCCCGATTATCGAAAATATTTGAAAACGCCCAATCAATATGCGTATTGCTATTGGTTGTAGACGAATCCAAATCTAGCAACGAACTAAAACCCTTTGCATCTACTAAAAAATCGAGAATTTGCTTACAGCAGCCAGAGATGGAGTGGAGGCACAAGTTAAAATCTCCTAACACTAAGCAATTATTACTTAAAAATGTGTGTTTCTGAAATAACTCCTTAAATTCAGTTTCAAACTTCTTTAAGGAATAGGTCGGACTTTTATATAAAACAAGAATCCCTAAAGATCGGTACTCAAACACTGGAGAGGCTAAATTTGAAAGATTTGAAAAAAATCTACCACTTGAGCAAAGACTAACGTTCTCAAATAGTTCGTTTCGAATAAAAACGAGAATGCCTCTTTTTGGTCGGGCTCCGCTAGCTACTAACTGGCAATCTAATCTCACTGCTGTGGTAAAGCCAGGAATTTCATTAACCTCATTTGAGTATGTTGATGCTTCAACGAAGCACAGAAGAGAGGACCTAAGAATTAGACGATCGGAACAAACATCGCTAATGTGGCAGTGTAAACTTTCCGTATTATGGAAAAAATATGAAGGTTCGGACTATTGATTAAACAATCGAAATGGGTATTCAGTTGCTTAGTGGAACGCAATTGTCGGACCTCTGCTTCTGAAGCTGAATCCTGAGCGGATCTTGGTGGGACAAAAGGTCTAATAATGAAAAGACCTGCCGCACTTGTGGCTCTACTACAGGCTACATACAGCGCAGCTCTCTGCATGCTGGAATTTACTGTACGAAGCTCCTTGACTTTTATGAATAGTTATTGCTTCTGCAGGAACCACTGGGAACTGCTTTCGGTCAATTGTAGTTGCCTGGTTAGAATTAATTTGAAAACTTTTCATAATTTTCGAAATTGGCGTCCATGAAGCCTCCTCACAATGTATGCGCTTGGAACCCGCATTTACTCCGATGCTTTCATCTAAAAATTAAATCCAAAGAAGATCTGGAGTGTTGGACGTACTGAAGCCTATCTCCCTAACGAGACCAGTTGCTCCGTTTACGAGACCATCTGATGTATCTACATTGACCGTCATTATATATATGCCAGTGGATTTTAAAGTCAGAGAGGTACACGATCCTTGTGTTTCAAATGTTTTTAGGGAACTAGCTTGTTCCAGACATCTGTTCCTCTGATCTAAGCTTATTTGAGCGGACTTAACTGAGTCTATAGCTTCTGAGAGAAATTGTGCAGAGGGAATCGAGTTAAGCTTCTCCCTATTGTACCGATCTGAGTCCTGATTACATGTAAAAAGGTGAATTGAGTTATTTGGAATTTGACTTTCATCGGAAATTCTAGATCTAAGCAAGCTAATAGCATCAGACGTCATTTGGCCGGATGCCATGTTATTAAGTGCAATTCCAAACGGTTGGTCATCTCGCTGTCGCATTATCTGTGTGAGTTCAAAAAACCTAAAAGAACTCCACAGATACGATGCAAATATTGCGCTGTATGGACCATGCGAGGGGGCCTGAAAAATCCAGCGATCACATACGGGCCGTAATTACCTCCGAAAGGAGTTTCAACATTAGAAAACATTTGCTTTAGGCGAGAGTCCAAATGGGAAAACATTGTTGCACCGACCATAGATATTTTGTCTATTATAAGAATTTTAAGACAAGAAATCTTGAACAAAGGGTATTCAACAAATCAGGTTTAAACTTCTAAATGCGGACCTAGCCTGATTTACAGGGAGGGAGAACATGGATTGAAGAGTGAATCCTCCGATTCCGAATGCAGCTTTGCCTGTGGGAGCACACAGTAAAATTTTTACAGAAGATGGGTCGCATCCTACTCTACAATTATACTCCTTGGATAGGGACTGAAATAAGGTTCATATTAGTCTACTTTTGCCGACACCTGCTCCGCCACCTACGAACTCATAAAAGGTTCGATTTGTCCTTGCATTATGTAAAACATGTGTAAGGAAAGTTTTTTGCTCCAAATTTAGAGATCTAACTAAATTTGCTAAGTTTAAAGGGGATATAAATGGCGGAAGCATCTAACAAATTGTTGTTTAAGCTTAAAACATTAATTTGAAAAGATATTTAAGGAATTGCTAGTGGCCTAAACTCCTCGTTAGGTTCGGCCTCGTCTTCTTCATTTTCTTCACTATTATCTACTTCCATGGCCCTTCTAAGCGCGTCTTCATAACTATCTATGGCATTATACTTCTCAAAGTTGGCTTTAATAGTCTGCTCATTCTCCTTATAATATTCCTCGCAATTTCTTTGAATTAAATCTACGTGTTCGTTTCGCCAAGGAGAAAAAATCATTACTAAAATAGGTTATTCTATCTGTATTAATATTAAAAGGCCTATACCTAATATAAATAAAATATACATCTCCTAAAACGTCATGGCCTTCTTCAGTGTCATCGTCACTATTTGCCCTCTGACGAATACTTCTACGGCTTTTCGAAAACTCAAAATTTGCTGAAAAATCGGCTAAACACAGGCCTTAATGGAAATCTGGCCTATGTTCGTATCTATCCAGCAATCCTTTCAAAAATATGTCAGTTAAATTCTGAGGCATATTTTGAAGGTCGCGTGTAGGTGTAAGCATACGAACTCGTTGTTCTGGAGGGAAGGTGTTGATATGAACGCACTTATTACTTGCTTAGGACAACGTCATTCCCAGACAACAATACACGGCTTCCTGAGCAGATATCTCAGTGCCTAAATAAACTACTGTTGCTTTTGTCGTATGCTTGAATTGCCTCTTCTAATGTCATTAGCTGCTTCTCGCATTAACTTCAAAATACCCCGTTGGGATTTGTTTATATAATTTATAATGTAGCTACAGCAAGCAAAAGGGTTAACTGGATATCCATATTTACCCTTTGCATAAAAAGAAGGTGTTTATTATAAGCATTTACTTGAATTTCTGCAAAAGTTCTCTTCAGAAAAATCTGTGGTTTTTTCAAACTAGACCTAATAGCATAAATGTAGTCCTCGTAACTGAGGCTCACATGGTTGTAAGATAGAAAATTTTCAAATATGTTTAAATGGCTAATCATGTCATCTGCATGATAGCAAAGTAGAAAATCTCGAATTTTTTAAAGTTTTCGTGATGAAGAGAATTTTGAGTTGCTTCGGGAATTAAATATTTCCGTCCGGGGCATTGGAAGGTATGGAATACCGAAACGACAAATAGATTGTCCCCGCACTTTTTTAAGACACGAATGCCCGTGCTTATGCTTTTGGTATTCAATATACGGAGCCAAATCTGAGTTTGTAACATCCACAGTTACAAACTGATCAATGAAGGCTATTACAGTACACATAGACTCCTCTTCATTGTTTAAATTCACCTTAGGGGCATCTTTCAGCCAAAACATGCCGTGAATATGAGGCGAACCTCTCTGTTGAAACTAAACTCACCAGTAATAGGTTGTAACGAAATTACTTTCAAAGACAGCCCCAGGCTTTTTCATAAGTTTTAAAACTTCTCTATATCTGTAATCAAAATATCTAGCGCACGTCACTGGGTCTGTTCTTATAAGGCGCCTTTTCCCTAAACTAAAAAAAATTGATGCTTCTTCTTCATTTATATTAACCTTATTTACATTGCGCTTGAGCAGTACTAACAGCTCTGGCCACCTAGTTTCAGCGGCCGATCATGGCCATGACCTTTTTCTTCTCATCTTCCCAGTGAGCAGGAGACGTGCGAATATCCCTAAGGATCCTATAGCCCTCATCATGCCCATAAAGTCTTCATTCAGGACATTAGCAGCTGTAATGGCAGTGGAGGCACTCCGCTTACGTAAGCAAGTTGAAATATTATTTCGAATTTTTATTTATTCCAACTTTTTATAATTGAAGAATAACTTATCAGTTCGACAACCTCATCTATCTACATTCCTAAGCTCAGATCTAACTATGGTTGTGTAGCTTTCTGAAGATGGTCTTTTTATGCCAGCATATATGCCAGTTCTTCAGAATCAGCATCGAGAATTACGTCGAGAGGTCTTTGACCCTCACCTGGAGGTATTGTAATTCTCGTCATTCCTACATTATGTGTCTTGTAATTCTCAAGCAAAGTTTCTTGTCCTCCAGGATTTAGTTCTTCGTCTTCTGTATTCTGATCAGAATTACGCGCCTCTGAATTTTCATCCTCCTGCTGGATGGCTAGTTGTCCCTCTACAAAGGCTACATCATCTTGAGATGCAACGAATGCAACAGTATCGGATGTGAAGTCTGAGATCCACTGCTCGTTAACTGACACATTGTACTTTCTATAAAGCTCAGTATTCCAGTATTAACTAAATACCTAATAGCGTCAGCAATTTCGGCAGGCCGTATGGTTTCTGCAATAAAATCATGTCCATATTCCATTCTTCGTTAAAGGTGAAGCTGAATTACCTTATCCTCATTGAAAGCTCGTGGAATAGACGTCACGATATTGCTTATTGGAATAGGGACATTGACAACTGCTCCTTTAATAGCATTTTGACGCTTGTGACCTATTGACTTAACTATCATAAATGGAAGGCCAGGTGAAATAAGTCGTTCTTCCAAGGGAGTTAGACCCCTCAAAGAGTTATGAATTTCTGGGAAATCTAAGCCATTTGAAATGGCCTCTTTGGGCTTTCGGCCGGCTTTAATATTGCTGTGAAGATTACCAGTGAAAGCAAGATGTCTTGCATTTTGGTATATCTCTTCCCTGAACTCGCAATGTTCTTCCAAATAAGACCTAGAAATCTTACTTATTTGCTTGGGGAACCACAATCCTTTGCAACAAAAGCAAATCTGATCTGGGCCAGGCTTAACATTCCTATTGAATGTACCTATGTGAGCTTCTATTTCAATAGGTCTGCTTCTTATAGTCTTATTTTCCTGAGCTATATAGTCTCCTGACTTCGATGTGCATTCCGAAGATTTTCTGCTTCCTTATTAGCACTATGGCTTCTATACTGACTAACTCTTTGACTTATATTTCTAATTGCATCGATCGTTGCTTGTCGAGCAGCTAATCGTGCGCTTCGTCGAGCAAGTGTATTTCTCACCTGCTCGACTGCCCTGCGATCCCTACCGGCCCTAGCCCTAGCTCTGTTAGCCCTATCACGCTCTCTTTCTAATAAGCGTTCCTGTGTATCTCTTGCCAGTGCTCGACGCAGGGTATTTACTTCTTGCTCACACGATACACGGTATTCAAGCGCCTTCTTCTATGGTTGGCAGTGTTTTGTTCCTGCTCCATAGTATCGGCTGCTTGCTCAGCAGCTCGATTCTCGCTGATTTGCCGTCTTACAGAACGGCGTCGAGTATCGGCTGCTTGCTCAACTGCGCGAAGGGCAGGATCCATGCGCCTTTCCCTATGGCCAGCAGTATTTTGAACCTGCTCCACCGCTCGATTCTCGCTATTTGGTCGCCTTACAGAACGACGTCGAGTATCGGCTGCTTGTTTAACCTCACGAATCGAGGCGTCTATACGCATTTGAAAGCGTCGCAGAGTATCGGCTGCTTGTTCAGCTGCGCGAATAGCAGGATCTAACCGCCTTTGAGAACGAAACCGGGAGTTCGATTCTTGCTCAATCGCACGAACAGGACGATTCAAGCGTCTCGACCTTCTAGACATTCTGCATTCCAGACTAACGAGTCTTCCCTACGCCTACGCTGAGATACTGTATTTGCCACTCTCTCCATCTCTGATATCCTTCATTTCCCTATTTATCCTATTTCTCAACATTTGCCTTCTTCTATTTAGACAAGGTATTTCTAAGAATTATATACACGACTTAATAAAATATTTATAAATATATATATCAAATATTTATAAATTATTAATTATTAAACACAGAAAAAATACTTAACAGAGAAATAATAATATAATCTATTTAGACAAGGTATTTCTAAGAATTATATACACGACTTAATAAAATATTTATAAATATATATATCAAATATTTATAAATTATTAATTATTAAACACAGAAAAAATACTAACAGAGAAATAATAATATAAGAATAAGTATTTAAAAAGACTCAAGCTGTATGTATAAAAATATAACAAGAGAGAACGCTATAGTCGAGTTCCCCGACTATCTGATACCCGTTACTCAGCTAGTGTAAGTGCGAAGGACAGTTTTTGGCGGTTTGTGGGCGTTAGAGTGGGCGTGGCCAAAAGTTTTTTGGCAAATAGATAGAAATTTACAAGACTAATACAAAAATGAAAAAATATCAAAACATTTTTCAAAAGTGTGGGCGTGGCAGCTTTGGGCGGTTTGTGGGCGTTAGAGTGGGCGTGGCAAAAAGTTTTTTTGCAAATCGATAGAAATTTACAAGACTAATACAAAAATGAAAAAATATCAAAACAATTTTCAAAAGTGTGGGCGTGGCAGCTTTGGGCGGTTTGTGGGCGTTAGAGTGGGCGTGGCAACCTGAATCGACAAACTTGCGCTGCGTCTATGTCCCTGGAGTCTGTATACTTAATCTCAACTTTCTAGCTTTTGTAGTTCCTGAGATCTCGACGTTCATACGGACGGACAGACGGACAGACGGACGGACAGACGGACGGACAGACGGACATGGCCAGATCGACTCGGCTACTGATCCTGGTCAAGAATATATATACTTTATATGGTCGGAAACGCTTCCTTCTGCCTGTTACATACTTTTCAACGAATCTAGTATACCCTTTTACTCTACGAGTAACGGGTATAAAAATTATTATTTTAAGAAGTATAATTCTTATATGTATATTAATTTATAAAATTTGTAGAAAAGATTAAAACAAGAGAGAACGCTATAGTCGAGTTCCCCGACTATTTGATACCCGTTACTCAGCTAGTAGAAGTGGGATGGGGGTTCAAAAAAAGTGATTTTTTTTAATTGCATATTATGAAAGTTTAGTAACTCAAGATTGTTGTCTGTAAATAGGAAGTCAATCGGAGCAAAACACACAAAGATATAGCTTTGGAAGTAGGCGGGTCTCGAACGACTACCTGAGCTGTAATCCCTCAGCGGGGAAGACAGCAACAAAAACATTAAACACGTTTTTCTCAAATCGATGTTTTTTGAGTCGGTGCACTCTGTATCTCAAAATCTATTCAACCGATCGTTCTCAAATTTTTTACAGTATTTCCTTACATCATTTATGAGGTAACCCTGTCGAGATTTTTTCGATTTTAATTTTTTTATTAACAACAATAGTCATGAACTTTGGCCAAAAATCGGTATTTTCACTTTCAAGTTTTGTAAAAAGTTCAAAAATGATTAAAAAAAATGGAAAAACTCGACAGGGATACCTAGAGGGACATACAAATTGATGGAAAAACTTTGGGTATTTCATATCAGATTATCCAGTGCTGAAAAAAATGAAAAAATATCTAAACATTTTTCAAAAAAGTGGGCGTGGCAGTTTTGGGCGGTTTGTGGGCGTTAGAGTGGGCGTGGCAACATGAATCGACAAACTCTGGAGTCTGTATGCTTAATCTCAACTTTCTAGCTTTTGTAGTTCCTGAGATCTCAGCGTTCATACGGACGGACAGACGGACAGACAGACGGACGGACAGACGGACATGGCCAGATCGACTCGACTATTGATCCTGATCAAGAATATATATACTTTATATGGTCGGAAACGCTTCCTTCTGCCTGTTACATACTTTTCAACGAATCTAGTATACCCTTTTACTCTACGAGTAACGGGTATAATTTACTGTGAAAAAAAGCGAAATAATATTAAGTTAAGAAAAAGTCTATAAAAAGACTTAACCTTAAATTATTATTATTAGAACCAACCCAACTAAATTAATAGTATTATAAGTACAAGTCTTTAAAAAGATTTAAACTTTTAGTAAATAAATAATAATAAGTTAAGAAGTCTCTAAAAAGACTTAAGTCTTAAACTATTTTTATTTCAATATAGTATAATTATATGGTATAATAAAATATTATAATATTAATAGTATTATTAGTGCAAGTCTTTAAAAAGATTTAAACTTTTAGTACTATTATGTTTATATACGCGGAATACGTATATGGATAAAAATATAAGAATATAATATAAGCCTTTAAAAAGGATCAGTTCTTATATTAATAGAAGAAGCGTGGGCGATATTAGAATAAAGAAAAATCAACTACAAATTTGTTACTTAGCAATGAGCGCAGCGACGAGACAGCAGCGGGCCAAACGGCAGCGACGTCAATCGAAGCAGCAACAGCACTCACGACCGCGTTGTAATTTAAAAATCTAATTTTACGTTGATGTATGCCACTTTTTACCATTAAATCTAATCTTTACGTTAAAAATGGAGCTTAACACTTATTGGTTGGCAAAAAACGTTAAGATCTGGAAAAATCAAATAAAAATCGCACTCGGCTTTAAAAAGATGTTGTAACACCAAAATGTAGTCTTCGAATGACTGCCTTCTTCTTTATTTTTTTTTACTATTTACTTTTTCAAGAAAAGCGCGGAAAAGCACCGTAAGCTAAGAGCGAGTTCTTCCATTTAGATTTAACATTTTCTAAGAGCAATGCTCTTATTAAAATTATATTCTATTCAACACTAGATCAGTATATATTCAATTATTAAAGAGTACCTGAGAAAAGCCTTAAAGGCTTAATGATTGTAGCGCCTGCCAGCTCATAAGAAAAACAAACTTCAAGCTTCTAGAATTTACTTTTATCTTACCAAAAGAAAAAAGTTTATACATACTATAGTAAAAGAAGACAAATAAAAGGTCAGAAAGGAAAAATGGCACATATTGATAATATTATGTTTGTTCAAGAACCAAGTTTCTCTCTTTATAAAGAGTGCGCATCGATTTCAATTTTCAAAGTGTCAACAGAGACGTCCCTCTCTCTCTAACAATCACCTGCCACGCACTTGTAAATAACTTGGAAAAGCGCCCTAAGAGGGAAAAGCTAAGAGCGAGATTTAACACTAAAATTCTATTCAACACTAGATCAATATATATTAAATTATTGCGAAGTGGGAAAGAAAAGCAAAACAACATATGATTTCATTTATTTATCATCATATATCAGCGCTTTTTAGATATATCAGCTAAAGCATTGATCCGATCAAAATTATATACTAAGATAATATTTGAACAGATATAAACAGATGATACTCCTTGAAAACTTATATTCTTAAAAACTTGTAATGTAATGGAGTTTTGGGCAGTGAGTGTTAGAGTGGGTGTGGCAAAAAGTTTTTTGGCAAATCGCAAGAAATTTTCAAGACTAATCAAACTAACAAAAAAAAACAAGAGAGAACGCTATAGTCGAGTTCCCCGACTATCTGATACGCGTTACTCAGCTAGTGGAAGTGCGAAGGAGAGTCTTCAACAATGACAGTTTTTGGTGGTTTGTGGGCGGTATAGTTGGCGTGGCAAAAAGTTTTTTGGCAAATCGATAAAAATTTACAAAACTAATAAAAAAATGAAAAAATATCTTAACATTTCTTAAAAGTGTGGGCGTGGCAGCTTCGGGCGGTTTGTGGGCGTTAGAGTGGGCGTGGCAAAAAGTTTTTTGGAAAAGTGATAGAAATTTACAAGACTAATACAAAAATGAAAAAATATCAAAACATTTTTCAAAAGTGTGGGCGTGGCAGCTTTGGGCGGTTTGTGGGCGTTAGAGTGGGCGTGGCAAAAAGTTTTTTGGCAAATCGATAAAAATTTACAAGACCAATACAAGAATGAAAAAATATCAAAACATTTTTCAAAAGTGTGGGCGTGGCAGTTTGGGGCGGTTTGTGGGCGTTAGAGTGGGCGTTAGAGTGGGCGTGGCAACATGAATCGACAAACTTGCGCTGCTTCTATGTCTCTGGAGTCTGTATGCTTAATCTCAACTTTCTAGCTTTTGTAGTTCCTGAGATCTCAGCGTTCATACGGACGGACAGACGGACGGACAGACGGACGGACAGACGGACGGACAGACGGACATGGCCAGATCGACTCGGCTATTGATCCTGATCAAGAATATATATACTTTATATGGTCGGAAACGCTTCTTTCTGCTTGTTACATACTTTTCAACGAATCTAGTACACCCTTTTACTCTACGAGTAAGGGGTATAAGTGTGAATTGAAAGTTTTAGGAAGTTTAGGGGGGTAGCAATATATATGTATGTATAGACGATATAATTCCCAAAAGTACTGAAGTCGTAGTGTACCCTTGAAATGGAATTACAACTGACATTTTAAAAGCAGGACTCAACCGTGACAACCCATGTCAGCATACATAGAAATGTACGGATTTCCTTAAAAGCTTAAAAGAATCCAAACTCTCATTTTCATCACCGCCTGATATGGTTCTTAGTTGCATTCTTAAATATTGTGCAACCTGTCATTCTTGCCCTCTAACAACGATTTTAAATGTCAATCAATCAATGTAAAATTGTCTAAAAACAATCCTTTATCGTTCCGCTGTTTAAAAAGGGAACAGATTTGATATTGCGAACTATTTAGGAGTCGCTAGAAGTCAGAGATATACCGAATTTAATTGAAAAATTGATCACTAGACAAATACAATTGCTTATTTCGCATGGTTTAATCAGTTGCCGATCTATTACTATCAATTTACTATTGTTCACCATAAACAGAATTTGTATGAATTTTTCTTAAGTTTTCGACTCCATAACCATAGAGAACTTATTAAAGAGCTTTCCCCTTGGGATTCCAGCCAAAAATTTGTAATGTGGATACACTCTTTTCTGAGAGATGGCTCTCCAAATGTTAAATATAATAAACATATTTCATAAACAAATACAGTAAATTGGCAGTGTGGCATTTGGGACCTCTAATTTTTGCCTTGATGTTATTAAGTCTGATTCAGTTTTTATTTTTTGTGTCTGTCAATATTATCAGTGCCCTACATCATTTTTTATACCCGTTACTCGTAGAGTAAAAGGGTATACTAGATTCGTTGAAAAGTATGTAACAGGCAGAAGGAAGGGTTTCCGACCATATAAAGTATATATATTCTTGATCAGGACCAATAGCCGAGTCGATATGACCATGTCCGTCTATCCGTCTGTCCGTCTGACCGTCTGTCTGTCCGTCCGTATGAACGCTGTGATCTCAGGAACTACAAAAGCTAGAAAGTTGAGATTAAGCATACAGACTCCAGAGACATAGACGCAGCGCAAGTTAGTCGATTCATGTTGCCACGCCCACTCTAACGCCCACAAACCACCCAAAACTGCCACGCCCACACTTTTGAAAAATGTTTTGATATTTTTTCATTTTTGTATTGGTCTTGTAAATTTCTATCGATTTGTCAAAAAACTTTTTGCCACGCCCACTCTAACGCCCACAAACCGCCCAAAACTGCTACGCCCACACTTTTGAAAAATGTTTTGAAATTTTTTCATTTTTGTATTGGTCTTGTAAATTTCTATCGATTTGCCAAAAAACTTTTTGCCACGCCCACTTTAACGCCCACAAACCGCCCAAAGCTGCTACTCCCACACTTTTGAAAAATGTTTTGATATGTTTTCAATTAGTCTTGTAAAATTCTATCGATTTGCCAAAAATCTTTTTGCCACGCCCACTATAACGCCTACAAACCGCCAAAAACTGTGTTTAAGACTCTCCTTCTCCCTTCCACTAGCTGAGTAACGGGTATCAGATAGTCGGGGAACTCGACTATAGCGTTCTCTCTTGTTTTTTTATCGTAATGTTCTTATTATCTATTGTTATCTATTGATAACAATTGAAAGTTTGTTTTAATGATCACCTATGTAGCTGCTATTTCAAACACAGCTAGAAGCCTCCATGTCTTGTTCAAAAGAGTTTGACAAACCTTTTATATATGTGGCATGTTCGTTCATCGTACGTTCCTATAATATTCGTCTAGACTAACCCTACCAAAATATGTTAAAGTTCGTTCAAAAGTAGTTCTTGTTATTTTCTAATTTTCCAACTTTCTGTGTACCTACCATTTGATCGTTAAAAAGTTTCCCAAATGATTTTGGTTATAGGTAAAAATAGAAAAAGTGTCTTTCCGCAAAAAAACTATGATCTGAATGATATATACAGACGTAGTGCAATTAAAAAGGCGCGGTCGATTGTTCTCAAAGGGTACAGTTCGAATAAACTTACATATAAAGAAAAAATGTGTTTAAGACTTTTACAACCAATATTTTAAAATCATAATATATATATATATTTAATTTTTTTTTTTTTGAACAACATTATGGCAGAGTTGTATTAGGATATATGTATACAGATTCCACTTTATTATTATGCTTGTCGCGTAATACAGATTACCTGATGATACAATTTTTCAATTTCGGATGCCGCCGTCGCTTTGACGCTGCTATCGAAATGACGTTGGTTGTTATTTCTTCTCGACTCTGTTGCACGTAATTTCAAGATTTAAGAAAATTTAAGCAAAAGCAAAAGGACATTGAAAAGGCACGCGTAAGGAACCCTCTTAGCCAACAATAAACACTTCACCAATCGAGAAACCAGCCATCCTGTCATTTTACAGTTCAGAAGTGGGATAACTTGAGTTGGTAATGTGTAAGAGGCAGTAACAGTGTGAGAGACACGGAAAAGTAGGGGCAGCAGAAGAGTCGTAATGGGATAGGTGTACACAAATTACGGGTAAGGAGCATCCTTTCCTACGTGGCTGATGGATTCAAAGCGGAGTACTCTGAAATGTTGGTGAACCTAGATGTATACATGCAAAAAGCTTGTGTGTATGTGTAAGGTCTGGTGAAACTCACAGGAGGTGATATCACACGAGAATTGTGGTGAAATAGCTATCACCCTTGCAGACGGGCATATAGCGGTGCTCGTGGGTGCGTACATTGGAACGAAAACAGTCAAAATGTTCGAAGAGGAGCGATCCTTTTCGGAAAAGATGGTCATGATAGCGTAGCTCAAGGCAGTCCAGTTGCGGTACCCGCAGAGGAAACCAGAGGAATCATTTCCAGCACAGGCGGCTGCGATTTCACAACTACTACAGGAGAAGACGACGCTGACAAACATGATAGCACAGTTAGCCAATAATATGCCAACAGCTAATCAGCAGCAGCAGCAACGGGAAGATGAAATTGATATAGATGGTTTTATCAACCATAACCCTGGAGATCAAGCGGCGATCAGCCATGGTAGACAAGCGTCGGTTAAGGAAATTGCAAATAGACTATGAGATGACAATTCGATCTCCGTGAATCAGTTAATCGATCGTGTTAACAAATTAGTATACTTCTTGCTATATATACAAAGCTAAAGGGTCCCGCTCGATTCCTCGCAGATTTTACACACAACATGAAACAGTTTTGCATCAGCAATCCGAGAGAAATTCTGATCGGAGCCGGACGATTCAGAAATTCATTTTATCATGGCAAATGCAACCAGACGATCGAAGGAAACCGTAAAGGAGTATTTTTTCCGTACGCCAGCACTTGGTTTGCGATTTAAGCTTAGTGAAGCAGCAGTCATCCGTTATGTTAGAGCGGGTCTACAGCACAGAGAGTTGCAAAACAGTATTTCAGTCATTAATTTTTTGTCGATGAAGGAGTTTTGCGCCGGTACTAAGGCATATTTTATAAATAGAGGGATACCCAATACAAATAAGAAACAGTTTTTACCAGTGTTTGAAAAGCTGCAGTCGAATTAGCAGAAGTCGCAAAATTTTTGCTTTTTGCTGCTTCTGCTGCGAGCGATATCAGAAAGTGAACAATTGCTTCTGCTTCTGATAATTCAGAAGTCGTCAGCAGTCGCAGCAGCATAGGTCGGCGCCTTTGATTTTCGTTGCCTAAAAATTTAGTCATTCATAATTAAATACAAGTCGCGGCTACTGAATGAATTTGCTGCTCGGCAGAAAAATCAGAAGTAGCAAAAAGTCGAAAGCACCGACTTACGCTGCCGCGACTGTTGATCAGCAGCAATAGCAATGAAAATTAAAAGCAGCAAACAGTCGAAGGCGCCGACTTATGCTGCTGCGACTGCTGACGACTTCCGAAAGCAGCGACTTACGTCTACGATCAAAAGCAACAGCAAAGCAGAAAGCGAAAAAACGAAAAACGGCGACTGCTGCTGATTTTTGATATTCGTCGCTGCTTGATTTTTACTTATGCTTTAACTGCGACTTCTGATTTTTCAGAAGCAGAAGCAAAATCATGTGAAATGACGGCCGTTTTTTAAACGCTAGTTTTTACCCAAATCCAGTAAATTCGAGGTAAAGCTGAAAAATTTAATGAAGCAATTTAAGCCAAGAGAAGCTAGAGCATACTTCAATTGCGAAAACGTCGGACATTTTGCTAATTCATGCCCAAAGGAGGGGAGAAAGACGCGTTGCTCATATTTGCGTATATTTTTCATCACTAGACCTGAATAGCGGATATTATCAGATTGAAATATAACCAGAGAGCAGAAAGTTCACTGCATTCATCACCACGGATGTTTTTTTTTAATTTAAACGTCTTTCGTATGGGCTAAAGATTGCACGTGCTGCATTCAACAGTCATGGCAGAGTTGCAAAAGCGTGTGAAGAAAGGCGACATGATGCATTACATGAACGATATCCTCATCCGCAGCCAAACTTTTGATGAGATGTACGAAAAACAAGGGAGAATTTTACAAGTATTGCGAGATTGCGATCTTTTACGCAAAGACGCATATGAAACATTGAAGATATGCCTCACGTCAAAGCCTGTTGTAACTAGCTACCGCATAGATCCTGAACATGAAGTACATGCAAGTGCCGTCAAGTAGAGCACCAGTAGTGCCACGACAAAGCACATGAGCACAGATAAAACCATCAGTTGGATTTTGAATCTTTTTTGGTTTTCCCGAATGCGTAATTTTGTGAAATGCTGTATAAAGTCCTGTGTCGGCTGCGCAATGTATAAAATACCAGGTGGACGCCAGGAAGGTCAGCCCACTACGATGACATCAAGCCAATTCCATTTTCCACCGTTCACATGGATCACCTGGGACCGTTTCCAAAAAGTTTAAAGCGAATCGAAATTGTAAAGCGAATTGTCTACGTTTTTACCAAGTTCATCATAGTTCGAGCAGTAAAAAGTACATCATCAAAACACGTCCTAGATGCCCTACAAGAAGTCACTAGCTACGTTGGAATGCCAGATAGTATTATTACAGATCGAGGTACCGCATTCACGGAAGATTTTGAGAATTATTGCAAGTCGAACAATGTAAAGCATATACTCAACGCCGTGAGAACACCAAGAACCAACGGTCATGCAGAAAGGACAAAACGAATTATTTTGTCAATGATTTTGCTTTCAAATGAAAACGAACGTTGGGACGTCCAGTGGAGCATTAATACCACTAGCATTAATAGCATTAATAGCACTACTAAATGCTCCCCATTCTAGCTTTTATACATTATCTTGGTCGAGAACGAGCCGTTTATCACGGCACGTCGCGCAAATTAGAGCCGCGATACAAAGGTCCTTTTATTGTATCAAAAGTGCTGCCCAACGACCGATATCTAGTTGAAGATATGCCACATGCACAACGAAAGCAATGATACTATAAGTCAGTGTATTCATCAGATAAGATGAAACGCTGGTGCGAAATTTTCCCGATGAACCAGATGAAGACGACGAAAAGGAAGACGACCCAGATCAATAATCATTCGAGGACGCTGTGATCGTCAGGAGAGGCCGAATGTAACGAGCGGGTAGTTGTCCAGTAATAATTAAAGCAAAACCCAATAGTATGTAATTGATGGCTAAGTGGTATGATGATCGATACTGAGTGTTACCCTCTTAGCCAACAATAAATACTCCACCAATCGAGAAGCCAGCCATCCTGCCATTTTACAGTAGCTTTCTCTTTAAGTGAACAGTTTGAGTATTTAGTTTTACAAACCTTATTTTAAAATAATAGTGTATACTTACATCCTTTACCGTAGGGTAAAAGATTCGTTGATTTATTCGTATTCGTATAAATTCGTATATTTATATTCTTGATCAGGATCAATGTTGATTGATCATTGATCAATGTACATCAATGGTATCTTAAAGTGTGAAACAAAGCGATCTACGTTTCTCGCTGTTTGAAGTATGCTTCAGCTAACTTACTTCTATTGAAATAACTTTTAATCTGCGGGTAATATCGTGCGAGGAGATCCCCTTTTTTGAGGTCAAAAAATCTGCGCAGCAAGTAGAGCAACTTACTATGGTGATTTTCCGATTAGGATATGGTTTTGGATTGCGAAAGCTGTCAGTCTCTGATCAGCATTCTTTGTGAGAAAACGCGTTTTCTATTCCGTGTTCGTGATTTGAGTGTAATCTTCGAGCCTTTAAAGCTCTGCGTTGTTCGTCGCACTTTTCATACGGTTTGCGTTGTTTTGCCAGAAGACACTATAAAACAAGAGAGATCGCTATAGTCGAGTTCCTCGACTATCCGATACCCGTTACTCAGCTAGAAAAAGTGCGAAGGGAAGTTCTTCAACACTGACAGTTTTTGGCGGCATGTGGGCGTTAGAGTGGGCGTGGCAAAAAGTTTTTTTGGCAAATCGATAGAAATTTTAAAGACTAATACAAATATGAAAAAAATCAAAACATTTTCGACGTTCATACGGACAGACGGACCGACGGACAGACGGACGGACGGACGGACGGACGGACGGACGGACGGACAGACGGACAGACGGACAGACGGACAGACGGACAGACGGACGGACGGACGGACATGGCGAGATCGACTCGGCTACATCTTCTCTGGCAGTTATCTGAAGTTAAATTCTAAATTTAAAATCGCGTTCCCTAAACCGTTTTTAGCATCGGTTAACGTCAACATGAACCATGAGAAAAAGTTAAAGGAACTAGTTAACGGTAGCCACAAATCCAGAGGCAGTGTTTAAATTAGTCGCGGTTAAGCTAAAAATTAGGGTGGAATTAATTACTTGTAATCCGTTGACTAAAAAAAATTTAATTCAAATAATTTGTAGTTTATTAATTTTAAGGTTATCTATTACGGGTCTTTACTCCCAGCAAGACGACATCTCCAGTACCCATCGTCACTGACTTTGACGTCACCTTCAACTATCTTTTGTTCTCTTCTTTCCGCTCCATTTCCAACAACAATTTCAACGATTAACAGTTTGGCCGCCTTATTTATGAATCAGATGTCAGTAATTTTAGCTTCGTAGAGAGGAAACAGCTTCACTCTCGATGCTTGCTTCTTCAAATACATACAGTCTGATTACGCTGCCAGCTGCTTGAATTATGGTGTGGAGCAGCCCATACTAACTCGTGCTAACAGTGTGCGTAGTCCTCTCATTGAAAACTTTGGACACACCTCACTACTGCCCCTGAATACACTGAAACTTCCTTCTTTTTCATCAACACCATCCAATGCAGCTTAAAGGAGAATTAATAAGCTTAAATTATATTTTTGAAATATAGCTGGCATGACTACTAAATCGAAATCAGTCTTCTTGAACTACTCTAGCTCCGATTACGATGTCATTATATTGGTTGAATACTGGTTTAACACTTACTTCAACTCGGCAGAATTTTTTTTATCTGAATCTTTTCGGAGTCTTCTGTAAGGAAAGAGACTACAGCAGAATGTCCTTCGATGATAACTCTATTTTGGATAATTTGCCCTTGCACTGATGGGAAATTTTATATACTTTTATATAATTTTATATACCCCCTAAAAGCCGCGTTGATCTTAATAGAGCCCACATGGATAACATCCCTCCCATTAATGCTATCTCGGACGACCTTTTTGTTGCGGGTGACTTAAATTTGGGCTCTGTTGTATGGACAGTTTATTCTCATTCCTCATCTATGGTTTCTAGCAATGTACACCAGTCTTGTTATTGATGATTTTTATAGAATGGGCATCACCCAAATGTTTCAAATGTTTTCAATGTTTCGCGCAAGTTACTTAATTTACTTTATACCAGTTCTGTTCATAATTCCTCAATTGCTATCGCCAAATTTTACCATTTCAGGTTGTGATATACATCACCTTACGTTACGTATTAACATTGAGTTTCTATATTTTCTAAAGTTTGTTAATGTAGTTCAAAAATTTAATCTAAGTACTTTAACCTTAAATGAAATTAATAATTCCCCCATATCATTAGATTGTACTATCGAATGCTTGCATTGAAATTAACTATAACAACTTCTTAACGACACTTGACAGCTATACTTCAACCATAATGCGACATTGTTACAATATACCGTGATACACAAAAGGACTTCAGAAGTTAAAAAATCTTAGAAATAAATTTTATAAGAGGTTTGTCCAATGGGTAATGCAGTTGATAGGAAAAGGTATAGACAACATAAAAGGGATGTTGAAAATAATAAGTCAAAAAATTTAATCTTCGTCATATCTTCAGCTATGACAAATGAAAACATATTAACTAAGTCTTATTTTGACAGCTGTAACCATTTTGTTTCTATTTATCTACTAGCTTAGAGTTGACTGTCTAACTAACCCACCACGGAATTACTTCAAATTAGATCAATATTTTCCAATATGTATTGAATTTTAAATTTCTTATTTTTTCTTTTGCTTTGCGCTACGATTATTTGCACATCAGACTTGCGAAAATGAAATTTACACGTTAAAGAAAAAAACTCTTTGGACAGAATATAACGGGTTAATGATCTTGGTGTTCTCCTGGACCCTAAATTAAAATTTTCTATTGTCAAAAAAAAATGTATGATCCTTATATGTTTGTCCGATTCTTGGGTATGGATCACCTGTTTGGAGTCCACAATGCGTAGTTCACTCGGACCGCATTGAATCGGGTCAAAAAAAAACTTTTTACTGCTTGCCTTACGACGCCTAAATTGGGATGTAAACCATATATTACCTTCTTATTACAGTATTACAGATTACCTTCCCTAGCTAACCGTTGAACGTTGCTTGAAACAGTTTTTATTTGTAGGTGGTGCAGTTGATTGTCCCGACGTGGTAAGTTGGCTAAACTTCTAGATTCCAGTAGATATAACTTGATACATGAGTTGCACTGTAGGAGGGTAACATTATGTTCTGACTATTATAGACTTTTTCATATTATCTCTAATCTTGACTTTCTGCCGCTCTTGAAGCAAACAATTCTAACTTATTGAACCCAATTAGATGTTACTAATTTGTATACATTTCCTCGTTGATGGAAACTTGTTCTTTAGTGGACATTGAACGAATTTGGTCTATTGTTTTAGGTTACAAAAGATACGACACACATCGAAATATGACAAAATTGTCGATTACTTTACTAGTTTATAGACTTTAAATCTTTATTTTTGACCGATTGCCGCCACCATGTAACTCTAATTTTGCATTGCCGTAACATGATAATTATTCAAATACAGCATATAGCATAGTAATAGCCGAATATACATACATACGTATGTACACAATAACATATAATACATTTCATAAATTACTTAATACTAGAATAATTGTTGTTTGTGTATTTGACGCGTTAAAAATATTTGAAGGCTGAGATTCTTAGGTGTTTATGTCGGCACGTCGTGCCTCAAGAAATATTTTAAAGTTTAATATTAAAATATTTTAAACTTTAAATATTTTAGGTCGACTCAGAGGTCGTAAACCCAGTTTATTTATAATATTTAATTCATAATATTAAAACGAAACAATACAACCAAAACATTAATCAAATTCGTTTCTTAGAAATTGATTTGGTCCCGAAAATTTGTTTCCCGAATTGTTTTTACTCACACAAGCAACTGAATTATATTTTCATGCTCTCAACTTTACGCGAGCAAATATAAGGCACTTATTGCCACCACCAAAAAAGTGGCTTAAAACTTAAAACAAAACAAACGTATGGCCGTTACGCATCTTGCTATTTTAATATCTTTGATCAAGCGAGGGGGTAGAGTATCATTTTCGAGGCAAGCATTCCCTTTCAAACACGCCAGTGCGGATTAGAAATGGTATCAATAAGCTCAATCTCTCGCTACTATGCCACATAATAAAATTCTCGGGTGAGTATCTGAGCCTGAGTCAAATGAGGCAGCTATGGCTAGAAAACTGCAGGCCATTGTGCAAAGTTTTCTACAAGCCTCACTTTCTAGTTTGACGGGTCCTTTAAATCTATTCCATTTTGGCTACGTTTCGAGTACACAAGTTTCCAACACAGTGAATGTAATGTTTCGCCAGATATGGGTGGCTGATAAATCTTCATTGGCCCTCAAGAACGTTATGAACTTTGCGACTTCAAAATTCTACTAGTGGCCTTTTGCGGCGACAATCTGCTCACCAACGCAGATACAAAAAAGGAACTTATTAACCACCGTGAGGAACTTAATCAATGGGGGAAATGTGTGTCAAAGAGCAACTGCATAGTTCGCAATTAATTAATAAAAGTCCCAAAAACGACATCCATTCCGGCAAGTAGTATCTGACGTGTCATCAATTTTTGACCTCCAGGTGCTTTTGGTGCCGCCGGTTGTGTGGTTCAAGATTCTATTCTAATAACTCTAGCTTATCGATCGGAACTGGAAACTCCATGATTCCACCAATGTTGTCGAAGCGAACTTAAAGCGCTTTCAAAGCCTTCTACATTGACATACGTTGATGTTGCGCACTGTCGAGAAGGTCAGCCCGCACAAGCACAATGGAACTGATCGCAGCAAAACCAGAGTGACACCCGTGACAGACGTATTCAAAGCAAAAACTTTATACATTTGCATTGCTGAATCAATCATCAATCACGAATTTTTCAAGTTTCCTTCTGGACCAAGCTGATTCTCTTTGTCGGATATATATTTGAAATTATTCATCGAGGTAGAAATCGGAAACTAATTCCGTCAATCGTTGCCATTTTGCTGTAGCAGTAATATTCGTTTTCGGAGAACCCCACTGGGTCGGAAAAGGAAATCAGCTGTTTGCTTCGTAAAGCTTTATAAGCGCGAGTCATCGGAAGCTTCATTCTTACATTCCTGCAAATGCACAGTCTTCTCACATATTGAATCCGTCATTAAATTTCGAGCACTATATGCCGCGTTATACAACGAGGTTTTGTAATTTGCGCTAACTGACTCCCGTACTCCCCTGGGCCAGAGGGAATTATTATAAAAATGACAAAAGGAGTATTTTATAAAACTTAATCGGCGCCCTAAATGGAACACGGAGAGCAAGAACATCAAGAAGTCGAATACATCCTAAGTAGCGTGGAATATTTCACCCTTTATCGATGTATATCCATGCCATGACGTGCAGTCTTGCTTTACCAGCAAAACTTGTCCGTCGATTTCAAAGCCGCCTAATTTAGAAATTTAGGTTCACTGTGGGTCAAGATATTGATAAGTGGTAACCCTAATAATCGTATTTGTACTTTCTAACCCGTAAATCATCTGTTTATCTGGCAGCTTAGGTATAAGTTTCGTTGAAGGCCTGGCAATACCTTTACTTGTACATGTTTTTATAAAAACTGAACAGAACAGAATTAATAAACCAAAGTAGACAGTGTTATGCTGTCCAATATATTCAATTAAATAAAAACGTATTTAATCTCTCTCTTATAGACACGAAGAACTGCTGCTTGGCTTGCAGCAAAAATGACCTCGGATGGCCATTCTGTTGCTGTTCTTTCCGGGGATTTGACAGTTGAACAAAGACTTGCTGTCTTAGATCGTTTCCGTTCTGGACTTGAAAAAGTGCTTATAACTACAAATGTTTTATCTAGAGGTAAATTATCAAAAATTATAAGATATACTACTACTGTACTACTGATCTAATCCTGATTTTAGGCATTGATATCGAACAAGTTACAATTGTAGTCAATTTCGATTTGCCCGTAGACGTTCGTGGGATGGCTGACTGTGAAACTTATTTACATCGAATAGGTCGCACTGGAAGATTTGGTAAGGGAATTCATTTTTCAATTTAAAAGAAAAGAAAACGCTGTGTCGAGTTCTTCGATTATTACTCATTTAATGAAAGTGCGAGCGAGAAATTTCCAAATATTTTTTGGCAAATCGACGAAAAATGGCAAGAAAAGTAATAAAATGCAAATAGTCGAAAGATTGTTAAAAAGTGTAGGCGTGACAGTATTAGGAGGCTTGTGGGTGTTAGAGTGGGCGTGACGAAAATGTAGCACAGTAGTTGCATTGACGGACAAAATTTCTCGTCGCCTACATATGAACCGTTTTAGGCCGCGCAGGAAAGCAATTGTAGAGAGATGTTTGATGAGCTCCAAACGTATCGCCTTTGTTGAAAAGCAATTAAATACACACACGTAGCATTTCACGAATCCTTATTGCGCGCCAGACTCGAAGAGAGCACCATCGAGACGCTTCTTTGGTAGTTTATGAGCTGAATTAATCGAGGATTTGTTCGATTGCCTTGATTGATAACGCAACGACAAAGATGCAGGCGAGAAAACAAGAGAGTGCGATCTGCAGCTGATCCACATAGATAAAGCTGCGGTGCCGTGGACTAATTGTTTTCTCCATTGTTGAAAACAACTGAAAATGAATTTAGGTGCTGTTGGCGGCTGCGAGACCCGAAATAACTACCGCAGATGATGCTTAGCTGTCTTCACTGCAGCTTCCCAAAGACCACCAAAGTTAGACAATCGAGCCGGAATGAAACTCCACTTGATACTCTCCACCAGGCAAAAATCCAACACAGCTTTGGTGTGGTCGTCGGTGAAGAAGCAACTCAGTTTAAGCAACTCGTTCTTTGCTCCAAAAAAGTTAGTTGCGTGTGGAACCAAATTTCTAGTGGCCTCCTTCTTGTGTATATAAACCGTTTTAGGCAGTGCAAGAATGCAACTGTAGAAAGATCCCAAATGATCTCCAAATGTTTCGCCTTGGTTGCAAAACAAATAATAACACATGCGCCTCAGGCTTGTAGAAAAATGGTCCATAGAAATCGGTGCCAATGACGCTCTTTTGGCAGATCTGCTATTATGTGCTCAGTTAGGCGATGCTTTGTTCGTTTTCCTCCCCCCAATAGGCCAATACAGGGATCTAATTATGCTAAGAAGAGCACGAGGACCAGTATGTAGGTAGCGGTCTTGATCGTGATTTATAATGGTCATAGTAACTGGTTGATCCTTTGCTAGGATGATTGGGTGGCAGCCTTCCACACTACCCCATTGGTCTGCAAGGATTTAGTATTATTCCATAACTGCCCACGCTGAACCAGACGCAGCAACAGAGAAGTCCCACTTTGAACTTCGGTGACAGTTAACCTAGAATGTCGAATGCGCTTGTAAGACTTATGTATGTAATTATACTTACGCTGCAGAGCATCAAATGAATTCGTATATTTGAGATATTACAAGCAAGACCGTTCGACGAAGATTCAGTATTGGCTTCTCTATTACTACTGTTTGAGGTCAACCAGTTAAACACGTTCAATCTTGAGGAATCCCTCCGCATCCAAGAAAGCACCACAGTTGAGTCGCAGCAGCAGTAGAATTTCCCTTCAAATAAGTTCAATTTACAGAATTGAGCTAGAGGCCGAGTTCAGCTCTGCGAAACTCAAGTTTTGACAAGGTTAGGATTTTCAAAGGAGCCACTCGAGACATTGAACAAAGTAAGTGGCTGCTGTGCGATTGTCCTGGACACGACATATACACAGGCTTTATAAGCTTCAATGCTAGATCGCAAAAACTATGAATCGTGGGAATGAGGCATGCCGAATTTGCGCAAAACAAGAGCATATATCTTGTCATTCTAACTATCGTGCCAATGGAAGGCTTTCGTGCCAGGACAACTTCGGAATAGTTTTGGCTGAATCACTCGACCTACCATCAAAAGCGAAGCTTGGTGGTGGTGCTGTCTTATTTCATGACACAATTATGAGGTAAAAAATACCGACAGGAATTAGATCCTTCTGTTGGAACTTCTGACTTATGTCCCATCTGCCAGTACTCCTCAATAAAAGCCTTTTATTGGGCCTCAATAAAAGCCTTTTATTGGGCCTTGGCGGCTGGACGATGGTCTAGTTTTCTCTCACGAGATGAGAATCTTTGCAGAGCTTGCTAGTGGGACTCCCATAACAGATCTAAACTGAACTTGGCTGGCAATCGAACAGAATTATCCCCAGCCGTCAAGTGACCAAAGTGTTTAACGAAATGCGCTTTACAGTCAACCTCTTTCCAAGTAGCCTGAACAATGGGCTTGCCGAAGCAGCACCTTAAGACGATCCAGTTATGTTTTCTCATTAGGGGGAACAACCGCGCACGACGATATTAAAGCCATTGGAGCGACGACAGCCTCCGTAAACAACCCAGCATAAACGAGTCTTTTGAATTCGAGGCAATCCCAACGCAAGCTTCAGGATTTTGGGTATGTTTCAGTTACAAAGGTCGATGTTAAAGTTGGCCTGAAGTTTGGTTATATTGTATGCAATGACAGCAGTGATAAAAGTCAAGTACTCGGAGGTTCGAGATCGCAAATGTTAAGTTAACTGACAATCTGTCTTAAAACTAGACTTACCTATTTCGGTAACACAAGCGGGCGACTTTTTTTTAGCAATGTGAGCAATAAGAGCTCAAGATGGATCATGATCGCATGATCAAATGAATCTGAGGCCAGTAAGCTGAGATATTTCGTGTGACCATAACGAGGCTAAGGTTCCCAAGTAAAGCAGAGTGTGGTGCTTGGATCCGCAGGCGCGGCAATGAACGGAGTTGCACTTTCTCAATTGATGTCCACTCTAAAGACAATTTATACAAATAGTCAATCGTTTTGCTTCTCGAAATCGGTTACCTGGATTTAGCTTATTGCTCTGACAATAATGAATTGAGTGCTCCGAAGCATTACAGAAAGCATATGCCAGAAGGTTAAGAAGGGTTAAGACTAGTGGCAAGAAAGGCTGACCTACGCATATTAGATGTACGGTTAGCTCTTACCTGGCTGCCTGGCGCATAGCCTGCCATGACGAAATCGGTAGTCTCCAGAGTCCTGCATCGCTGCTCCAGAAATGATGCCATGGACTAGCTTTTAATTTGATCGAAATCAAGCTGGTTCAATATTTTTCGAAAGTTTGGTTGCAGTTCATCGATCAGCTCCAACCTCACATGCAGAACGGAATCGTCAAATGAAGTTATTCTTGATAAAGAATCTGATAATCGTTTCACTCTGTTTTATATGGCAGTCGCCGTCCGCCTAAAAAATGTTACCCTGTTTGCATCAGCGGTAACGTTTCCGGAATTTTTAGCAGCCATGGCAACAACAACGAATTCGGTTCAAGCAGCACGATAAGAGCAAAGAAGAATCAGCGTTAGGTCCCGTTATTTTGCATAAATGTGGAATTATTGTAGACAAATAAATTTATGCACAAATCTCTTAGCAGTAACAGCGAAGTTTAAGTTTTAAACAGCTTTGTACGATTGCACTATATATAATTTATTCACAAATCAATTAGCAGTAACAACAAAGTTGAAGCTTTTGACATCTTTTTATAATATGGAATAACATTGTTTATATATTAATCCCGTCGGGGTCACCAAAATGTTGAGGTAATAAGAATTTGTTTTGCCTTTTTGCAAATGTAAAAAAAAACAATTTGTATGGTAGCGAATTCCAGCGATTTTATTTACTTTTTTCTTAAAATTACAAAAAGCGTAACGCCATACGATTTTTTTGCACACGATTTTTTGTGCTGGCTCTAGAGCTGGCTCCGGGCTCTCTCGAATTTTTGTTCAAAAGCCAGAGAGCGGAGAGCTCTAGAGCCAGCTCTCTTATACGCATATAGTGACACCCGGCCACTATATGGGTGGACAAAGCTCATGCATTGTAAATTTGACAAAACATGCCCTTCTTTTTATAAGTTCTTAGATTTCGAATCTTTATTATTTTTAAAAAATTGCCACCACGTAAACACTCTAGCTTTGCCTTAACACAATTATTGGAATACATCATAGAAATAATAATAGTCGAATCTATGTACATATTAATAAATAATAAATTTCATAAATGGCTTATATTAGAATAATTCAAATTAAATTAATTTGTGAAAAAAAGGAAGCCATTGATTCTTCGGTTATGTCCGCACTTCGTTTCTAGAGAGCTTCTCCATTTTTTTACATTTTCGCTTTATAACCGAGTTTATATTCAATTAATGTCGTTTTGTTGCATTAGTAAAGTTCGAAAATATAAGCGCGAATAAGAATTCCAATAGGTAATAATAATATAGGGAAAAAAAAAATTTTTAAATTATATTATTAGACCATATCGAAATTTACCACAACCATAATCAAATTCGTTTCAAAAATCAAAATTGATTTCGGCTCAAAAAACATGTTCTAGCACAAGCACGCACACATACACACTATCTCCTTCATTGTTTTTACTCACACAAGAAAGAAAATTCTATTTATACTCGTAGATTTTACGCTCTCAACCTTACGCGAATAGACACTTAGCCGTCACCATAAAAGTAGCTGCATAGTGCAAATGCAATGTATGGCCTTTAAGCATCATGTTATTGTGATGTCTTTGGCCAAATCGATTTGGCTATTGATTTTGATTAAGAATATAAATTATGTTTGAAGTTCCCTGGGTTGTCCCACGCCGCAATGCGATGGGATGGGGTGATGACGTCACTGCCGACGTGGCCGGCTTCTCGGTTAGGGATGTGAGCGGAGATCTTCTCTCAACGTAGCGTATGCGCACGACCAACGCTTCGTTGCGCAGCTCGGGTTCTGAATATGTTTAGTGTATGTCGGTAGAACTTTTTCCGTTACTTCTGCCCTTAAGGCTAGACAAGCAATAAAAAACAAGTGAGAACGCTATAGTCGAGTTCCCCGACTATCTGATACCCGTTACTCAGCTAGTGGAAGTGCGAAGGAGAGTCTTCAGCACTGACAGTTTTTGGCGGTTTGTGGGCGTTAAATTGGGCGTGGCCAAAAGTTTTTTGGCAAATCGATGGAACTTTACCAGACCAATACAAAAATGAAAAAATATTAAAATAATTTTTCAAAAGTGTGGGCGCGGCAGTTTTGGGCGGTTTGTGGGCGTCAGAGTGGGCGTGGCAACATAAATCGACAAACTTGCTTCCATGTCTCTGGAGTCTGTATGCTTAATCTCCACTTTCTAGCTTTTGTAGTTCCTGAGATCTCGACGTTCATACGTACGGACAGACGGACGGATAGACGGACATGGCAGCCTTTGCTGGAGTAAGCTTCTCGAGCAAGTGCTCTTTATTACAATTAGAATCAAACAAGAATAATTCTACTTTACTCAAGCTAATCGCGGCGGCAAAACGACCGCTCGTTCAGCAAAGTGCCTCCATCCTTTAGGTCCAAGGTTTACTGTTTCGTCAGGAGCATGGTCCAACTTTGTACCGTTATTTCATTGCACCCGTCACATGGCATCGGTCCTTATGGCGCACCGCTTAAACTTATTCAGTCATCTTTCAGTTTCTCTCATTTCGTAATTCATTTTTTTTCTCTCTATCTAATTGTATTTCTCCAAACCATCTTTCTACAGACACCCTTTACAATACAATAATTTTACAATAATTGTTTAAAATAATAAATTTAGGGTAAATTCAAAGAATATAAAGAAAATGTTTGTTCTAAAATAATATAAAAAATGTGCATAATCGAAATACCTAAAATAAAATTTGTGTGCTAGATAAAAGCTTAAAAAAACGGATTCGAGTTTTTCGACTACCAGATACCTTTTACTCAACTAGTTAGAGTACAAGTAGATTGCAGTAGTAGTATTAGATAGATAAGACTGGCAGGACAAATAATAAGCAAAGATGTTGATGTGAAGGTGACAGTTTGGTGGCGATTTATATGATTAGGGCGTAGGAGCGTTCTAAAACAAATTTCAAGTCATAAAGTTTTTAAAAGAAATCCTTTTCATCGCCCTACAGCGAAGGTCTCTAGCCCCATGAGTTAAAAAGCTGTGGGAGTAGTGTGATGAGTTGGAATCTTCACACAAGTGCAGATATCAACTGCGGAAGGAGAGCTTGGCTGTTGCCAGTTACGCAATAAATCTGAGAGTATTAACGGCAGTGCGAAACAGAGAGGTTGGAGAAAGAGAGTTTAGAAAATCGGAATCCATAGAAAGTTGGGAGAAACGGAATCTGTAGAAAGAGAGATAGGAGAAAAAGTGTAGAGAAAATATGAAAAGCGAGAGTGTGAAGGCACGAACTGGACCAGTAGTAGAACAGTAAGTGTCGGCGTGCATTTTGGACCAGGCAAACAATAAAGACCCGGTCGACTGTGTCGAAGATTGCGTCGTACCGTAGTCCGCATACTACAGCAATTCCTAGGCCAAGTGTCGAGCACTCAGCAGCAGGGCAGCAACCAATCATGCGTGGCAGCGGCAGCACCTCGGCAAGCAATCATTTCCACGTCAGAGGAGAAACCCACCACGGAAAATCAAACTACATAGTAAAACGAGTTATTAAAAATCAAGGAAACAACTACTGCTAAGTGTTGTTTAATAGTGTTGTTTTGAAATTGCAGCTTGCACAGCGCACATGCTTTATGACTGAAACTTCCATCGATGCGTGTAGATGTAAATGCATTTCCCTTTTCTTTCCAAGCATGGTAACTCCCGAAAACGCTTTCAGGATCTGATAAAATATTATACAAGGTGCGTTCGAAAGTGAACAGGACTTTTTGAATCTAGCGCCCTCTAGTGGCGCCATCTATATCTTGAGTATTGCGTTAGAATCTGCTATCCTCCTGTATAAACTAAAAATCGATAAATATTTTATGACATTTCATCTTTTGGAAGTGAAGTTATTCCGTTTTAAGTTCGATCAATATTAAATTATGTATGAAATTGGTACAACTTTTACCGAAACGATTCAATTGAAACAAGTTTATGGCAATTTCCTATCTCGCAGCTGAGTGCACGAGTGCTTTCAACGTTTTAAGAATGGACGTGAGGACATAAATGCATAAATGACGATGAATATGTGGGCCAATCAAAATCGCTCCTGGTGAAGATTCGTTGAAAAGTATGGAACAGGCAAGTCGATCTGAAAGTCCGTGCGTATGAACGTCGAAATATCAGGAACTATAAAAGCTAGAAAGTTGAGATTCAGCATGTAGACATTAGAGCCATATACACAGCGCAAGTTTGTCGATTCATGTTGCCACGCCCACTCTAACGCCCACAAACCGACCAAAGCTGCCACGCCCACACTTTTGAAAAGTGTTTTGATATATTTTCATTTTTGTACTACTCCTGGAGAGTAAATGGGTATACTAGATTCGTTGAAAAGTATGTTACAGGCAGAAGGAAGCGTTTTCGACCATATAAAGTATATACATTCAAGATCAGGATTAATAGCCGAGTCGATTGGCCATGTCCGTCTGTCCGTATGCACGTAGAAATCTCAGAAACTACAAAAGCTAATAAGGTGAGATTAAGCATACAGACTCCAGAGACATAGACGCAGCACAAGTTTGTTAATTCATGTTGCCACGCCCACTCTAACGCCCAGAAACGGCCCAAAACTGCCACGCCCACACTTTTGAAAAAAATGTTTTGAATTTTTTTTGCATTTGTTATTAGTCTGTATAAAATCTATTGATTTGCAAAAAAAATTGTTGCCACGCACACTCTAACGCCCGCAATCGGCGCAATCCTTCACTTTTCAACACCGCCGAAGCAGTACCTCAAGACGATCAAGTTGGTTCTTCTCATTAGGTGATATAACCGCACAAGACGACAGTAAAGCCTTGCCATTGGAGCGACTGCAGCTTCCGGAAAAATCCCAGCCTAATCGAGTCTTTTGAATTAAAGGCAATACATCTATGCGCTGAAGGCGATTGAGATCTGGATCTGCAAGCTGAAGGTTTTCGGGTTTGTTCTTCTAGCCCAAACCACTATTAATTCGACATGACTTTTTTGCAGTGCGCAATGTTCAACACATGATATTTTCAATAGTATATAGTATAGTATATTGTTTAGTATAGTATAGTATATTGGTATTCCTAATCTGTAGTACTGTAAAAAATATCGTGTGTTGAATTAATTAGTGGTTTTGGGCTTGTAGCTGCAAACGTCGATGTAAAAACTTGGTTGATGTTTGGACCTGAAGGCTGGGTTCTCCAAATGCTCCTCGCCGGATCCAGCTTTTGGGCAAGAGCTTGGACGATGATGCACACAGCAGTTTGCTCCGTTGTACCCAATCCATTTAGAGCGCTAGTATGTGCGCTGAATTTATACGACAATGGCTTTATCACGAAAGCCATTGCAGCGGGACCACTTTGCACTGTCCTTAATCTCAGTAACATGGGCCTGGAATAGCATACGCCGACTATCAAATTTGTTTTGTAACAACTTCAAAGCCAAATCATAGTTGCCCTCCGAAATTTCCAGCGAGCGAGTGGTTTCCAACGCAAAGTCCCGCAGAAAAGATCATAGATGCTGTGCTTCTCTATATTTGTAAGGTCCAGATAATTATATATGATTGTAGTAAACATAGAATAAAAATCTAGCCATTTAGCAGAGCCTCCAGCGAATCTTACGAGACCAAGAGGGGCAGAGTCGGTGCCCTATGACGGAGTGGAGGCTGGTGATGGCCACAATCACACGGAGAAATGCTGTCAGCAAAGGTTGAGTGGAAGTGCATTACAATGACCCACAATCATATTTTGAAAATTAAAATAAAGCTTACAAAAATAAGAAATGTGATTGCAATATTATTAAACACTTAAAACCAACATGTAATTTTAAGCCAGTTGGACGGATGATATAATAAAATACATAAAATTAAACACAATCGTCACCTGTAACTTAACCCAAACCATTCTTAAACAAAATTTCCTAAATTAAATTAGTAATATAAAAATAGAAGGAAACAAAATTAAAACCCAGTGTAAAATATAAATTAATAACATAAATTTGAGTGAAAATCTTTAAAAAACAGAAGAGATTTACACCACTATACACAATTTTAATTTCTGAATAGATTCATAACTAATCAGTACATCTCTGATGTTGACAATATCCCCAAGGTCAACCCCTACATACTCTCATACTTAAATACAGGCCAATTGCTAAGATAAGCAATATTGCTTTCAAAATAAAAACGATTGTTTGTAAAATATTAATGCGAAACGTCTGATACAAACATCTTTACTGTTATTTTATTATCTCTCTGCCGATTTATGTAAATAAGAACAAGAAAGAAAGCTATAGTTTAGATACTTGACTATAAGATAGCCGCAAAGTTCTAAAACAAACGTGCATAGCGTAGCTTCTAAAGTTCTAGATTTTAAAGGAACTTATGCCGCCGTGACTGCCAACGACTCCCGACATTTGCCGCAGCGTCGACTAACGTCTACGATCGATAAAAAAGTAGTGAAAATCAAAAATATGGCGACTTCTGCTAAGTTGAATGCAGTTTTTGAAACACTGATTTAAGATTTTCTAATTACCTTTCATCACCTTTTTAACATATTTACCTTTAACATTTTGTTTCAGGAAAGTCTGGAATCGCCATAAATCTTTTAACGGATGAGAAGACTATGAAAGTGTGTTCCGATATCGAAAAACATTTCAACAAAAAAATTGAAGTTTTAAACACCGATAGCGCCGATGATATAGAAAAAATTGGCACATAGATTTTAACTTATAAACGATAATTATTTTGATAATAAAAATAAAATATCATCTGGTAAATATAATATGTCAAATATTCGGGAAAATGTTTTTAAGGTTTAAAAAAAACAGGTCGGAAAAGAGAAAATACTTGATAAATATTTAAATGGTATAGCTCTAATTTAAAATGATAAATTCTAAAAACAAAAACATTTTAAAAAAGAAAGACCGCGGTAGTCGAGGGCGCGGAGCTGTGCTTTTGAAAGTGCAAAAAAGAAGTAGGTTTGTGGGCATTAAAGTGGGCGTGGCAAAAAGTTTTTTTTTGACAAATCGATCGAAATTTACAAGACTAATACAAAAATGGAAAAATATCAAAAACATTTTTTAAAAGTGTGGCCGAAGCAGTTTTGGTCGTTTTTTAGGCGTTAGAGTGGGCGTGGCAACATGAATCAACAAACTTGCGCTGCGTCTATGTCTCGAGTCTGTATGCTTTATCTCAACTTTCTAGGCTTTGTAGTTCCTGAGATCTCGACGTTCATACGGACGGACAGACAGACGAACAGACTGAAATGGCCATATCGACTCGGCTATTGATTCTAATCTAATTCTGATTATAAGGTCGGAAACGCTTCCTTCTGCCTGTTACATACTTATTAACGAATCTTATATACCTTTTACCCTTTTTATAAAAATAAGTTCGATAAATCCCATAAGTCATTAGCGCAAAACAAAAACAAAACGCTAGAGTATTAGTAGCATTAAGCAGGAATACTGATACATGACAATAAGACAAACCTGAATACTAAGAACTGGTCAAAGGTATCAAAGGCATTAATCAGATTTCGATTAATCTTTATTTCAATAAAGTGAAAATATAATTTGAAAATTGATATCCCAACAATATTGAGGTGTTAACAATCGAAACAGTTGAAAAACCGATATCGAGAGACCAGCAAGAGATCGACTCGGAAAACAATTCAGATACCGAAATCGATGAAAGGCATATAAACGATCTTACAACAGAGGTTGAGCAGCTGACAAAAGCTTTGGAGGTTTCCATGGTGCTTACCCATGGAGTTAGCTAGAAGTTATTCAACTCAGTAGCAATGATTAAAAACTGCGCAATAGATAAGGTTTAAGTTATAATGCAAGCTGGTACCTTACATACAATGAATTATGTCATATCAAAATTTGTGAATAGCAACTGGACAGTGAAGCAATTTTCTTTGTTATATCAATACCCACAGCGTAGTAGAAATCGTGGTGGTGAAAATTTTAGAGGTAACTCTCGTAACAGTTACCATTACCACAACAACCGCAATAATGGTGGAAGAGGCCAATCTAGAGGAAACCCTAGAGGACGTGGCAACTCGAACCGAGGCCAAAATAACAACAATCAAGGAAATGTAAGAGTAGCCCAAAATAATCCGGGAAACTTCGAACAACCTTCAGCTGCTCAACAATAAATGGCTACAAGGTTCACGCAATTAATCTTAGCCAAAACATATTTGTTAGTTTTGTCAATGTAGAAACAAATAAAAAACTTAATAGACACAGGTGCAGATATTTACCTTCTAAGATATCTGATATTCAAGGAAACAATAAAATTAATATTCAAGGAATAGGGAATTTAATAGGAATTAAATAATTCCACACGATTTTCATATAGTAGATTCACACTTCTTAATCCCATGTGATAGAATATTAGGCATTGATTTCATAAAGCAGTTCAATTAGATTTGAATCAAACAGATGATTGGCTCAAGATGAGACCAAATAATTTGATTTTCCCAATATATGTTCTTTTTATATACAGTTATGGTAATAATTCCATTATTCTACCAGCACGATCCCAGGTTATCCAAAAAAATACAAATGTCCTGAAATTAAGAATGTTTTAATACCTAACCAGGAAATTCAAAATGGCATTTATGTTGCAAACACAGTTGCAACAACCAAAAATGCATTTTTCCGATTACTGATTACAACTGGTAAAGGTCAAATAGTAAATATAAAAGATTTACAATATGAATCACTTTTGAACTATAATATGATATAGTTCAAACCAATTCTGAAGCAAGAGAAAAAGCTGTCATATCTCAACAAAAAATGTTCCACCGCCACCACCAATTCAAATCGACACTAATAGAATTATGCACCAAATATAGCGATATATTTGGACTTAAAACCGAATCAATTACAAAAAATAATTTCTACAAACAAAAGCTAAGATTAACAGATAATGACGAAATTCAAGCACAGGTATAAAAATTAATTGATAACAAAATAGTCAACCCGTCAGTGTCCTTATATAATAACCCATTTTCGTCAAGTTCCAAAGAAATCTCTTTCTGGTTCTGACAAGAAAAAATCGCGATTAGTTATTGACTATGGTCAGATTAATAAACAAGAGAGAACGCTATAGTCGAGTTCCCCGACTATCTGATACCCGTAACTCAGCTAGTGTAAGTGCGAAGGACAGTTTTTGGCGGTTTGTGGGCGTTAGAGTGGGCGTGGCAAAAAGTTTTTTGGCAAATAGATAGAAATTTACAAGACTAATACAAAAATGAAAAAATATCAAAACATTTTTCAAAAGTGTGGGCGTGGCAGCTTTGGGCGGTTTGTGGGCGTTAGAGTGGGCGTGGCAGCATGATTCGACAAACTTGCGCTGCGTCTATGTCCCTGGAGTCTGTATACTTAATCTCAACTTTCTAGCTTTTGTAGTTCCTGAGATCTCGACGTTCATACGGACAGACAGACGGACAGACGGACAGACGGACAGACGGACAGACGGACGGACGGACAGACGGACAGACGGACAGACGGACGGACAGACGGACATGGCCAAATCGACTCGGCTATTGATCCTGATCAAGAAGATATATACTTTATATGGTCGGAAACGCTTCCTTCTGCCTGTTACATACTTTTCAACGAATCTAGTATACCCTTTTACTCTACGAGTAACGGGTATAAAAACTATTGTCGGATAAATTCTCACTGCCTAGAATTGATTATATTTTAGATTAACTAGGTAGAGCAAAATATTTTTCATCAAATTGAACTCATAGAAACTTAAAGAGATGTTACGTCTTTTTCAACGAGCAATGGCTCATATCGCTTCACGCGATTACCATTCGGTTTAAAAATAGCACCAAATTCTTCTTAGAGCTAGCTATCTCCGGAATTGAACCTTCTCAAGCATTCCTGCATATGGATAATTCAATAGTTAATGGTTGTTCCTAAAAACTTATGCTTAAAAACTTAACTGATGTTATTGAAAAATGTAAGGAAATACAACCTAAAGCTACATCCAGAAAAATGTTTATTTTTTATGCATGAAGTCACATTTTCGGGACACAAATGCGCAGATCAAGGAATCTTGCCACATGACAAAAAATATGACGTCATCAAAAATTATCCAGTCCCACATGATGCGGACAGTGCTAATCGATTTGTTGCATTTTGCAATTACTATAGACGTTTTATCCAACATTTTGACGAATATTCTCGTCACATAACAAGATTATGTAAAAAAGGTGTACAATTTGAATGGACAGCTGATTGCCAGCTTGCCTTCGAACATCTCAAATCGTCACTAGTTAATCTCAATTTTTTACAATCCCCAATTTTCAGCAAAGAATTTTGTGTAATAACGGATGCAAGAAGGCAAGCTTGTGGAGCAGTGTTACCTCAACACAAAAATGGACTTCAACTTCCAGTTGCATATGCATCAAGAGCGTTTACCAAGGGTGAAAGTAACAAAAGCAGAGCAGAACCTGCCCAGGCAGATGTCTGCCTCCAACCGAAGCTTGGAGTTACGCCATCTTTGGATGCGCAGTTGCCGGCACAATTGAGTGCAAGTCTGCCGCCAAAATTGAGTGGAATTCCCACGAAGTTGTACAACAACAACAGTGAGCTATCCTCCGCCATTTTGTGTTACCGCCACGTGGCAGCCTAAACGAGGTTATGTTCACCCGCCACGGGAGCCAACACACAATTTGGAGGTAGCTCCAATCATGGCTCCAATCATATGGAGCGGCGACGACGAGCATACCTGGGTGGACGCCACGCAGACTGCCTGATCTTCCCGAGTTTGAGGGTCAGCCAGAGGAATGGCCAATATTCCTGTGCGCGTTCACGGAGACAACGGCAGCTTACCAGTGTACAGAATTGGAAAACAATCAGAGGCTAGTGAAAGCCCTGAAGGGCGAGGCCCGAGCAGCAGTGAAGTCGCTGCTCATCCACCCCAGCAACGTGCAAGCTGTTATGGAGCAGCTACGATTTCGGTGTGGACGTCCAGAGCTACTGATCCGTAGCCAACTGGAGAGCGTGCGACCAACATCGCAAGGATCGTGCCTCCTAGCCGTGCCACAGGATAATCTTTTGGAGAAGATGGTCTGCGATTATTTCGAGATCGAGAATTTCGGAATGAAGCCGGCACAGCCAGTCGCAGCTGGCGGAGTGGAGCTCGCGCCGTCAGTCGCAGATGACGTCAACACGCGGGCCCTGAGTATCCTGGAGGAGACGACTAAGCGAGTAGAACGACGATATGAGACCGGACTGCTATGGAGAGACGACAAGGTGAGACTGCCAGAGAGCTACAGTATGGCACTCAACAGACTTGTCAACATTGAACGGAAAATGAGGTGGACTTCGCGCGGGCCTACAATGGAATTATGGACGATTACGTCAAGTAGGGCTACGCACGACGACTGGAACCCCAGGAAGCCCAGAGGTCCCAGGAAGACAAGGTGTGGTACCTACCGCACTTCGGGGTGGAGAACCCAAACAAGCCTGGAAAAATCCGGCTGGTCTTCGACGCGGTTGCCAAGGTGAAAGGTCGCTGATGAAAGGCCCACAGCGATACAAGCCCTTCCCAGCGGTACTCTTCCATTTCCGGGAAGGAGCAGTTGGGGTTTGTGCAGACATCAAGGAGATGTTTCATCAGGTATTGATGCAGCCAAGAGATAGGTGCGCCCAGAGGATACTATGGAGGAATGGAGAAGATCGTCGGGAGCCTGATATATATGAGATGCAGGTGATGACGTTCGGAGCGGCCTGCTCACCCTGCTCGGCGGATTATGTGAAGACCGTGAATGCTTCGCCGTATAGCAGCACGGATCCGAGAGCAGTCCTGGCAATCAACGAGTATCACTACATGGATGTCTACGTCGACAGTTTCCCCAATGAAGAAGAAGCTATCGGCGTTTCGTCACGGGTGAGAGAGATACAAGCAGAAGCTGGGTTTCATTTATGTCGATTTACTTCGGCAGTTCGGCAAGTGTGGTCAGAGCGTTGAACCCACTTGAATCCATCGCTAGCGTCAGATGGACTAAAGCTGAGGAGAAGGTACTAGGAATGTACTGGCAGATGACTTCAAGTTCGGCTTCAAATACCATAGAGTCCCAAGGAACGTGATGACAGGGGAACGCGTCCCCACGAAGAGGGAGTTCCTGAGCCTGGTCATGTCTACGTTCGACCCGATTGGGTTTGGTGACATGGTGACCGCTAAAATACTAATGCGAGAGATTTGGCGGATAGGAGTCGGACGAGGATCGGAAGAAAGCTGGCCGAGATCGCGCGAGGAGTGGAATCCTCCGACGCCAGATGAAGAGGAGATGAAATGTGAGTTTGCCCTGGTCATGGCGAACTTTATATCGTTACGGAGATTTTCGAGCTACAACCGATTGGTGAGGAGCACCGCATGGGTGCTCAGATTTATTCGACGGTGCCGTGGACTACGCTCCGATCGAGAGGATCACGGACTGACGTCGATGGAGTGCGCTGAGGCGAGCGCGCAGTGATAAGGCAATCGCAGGGAGAAGCGTTTGCTGAATACAACCAAGGAAAGGCCGCCAATAGCAGCCGACTGAATGGGTTGTCACCATACTTCGACGAGGACGGAGTAATGCGAGCCAGCGGGAGGATCGACGACGTGGCGTGTGTGCCATATAGCGCGCGACGGCCGATCATATTTTCGCACGAGGAGGCACTGGCGGAGATCACCACGAGAGCAGCAGCATCACCACGAGAGGATGTGCCACCAAAATGTGGAGGCGACTATTGCAGCGATCCGGCAGAAGTTCTGGATTACGAACTTACGGAGGCTGCTACGGAAGGTGATGAGTAACTGCAATGTATGCAAACTACGGAAGGCGCGACCTGCGCAGCCGGAGATGGGTCCCCTGCCAGAGGACCGGCTGGAGGCCAACGGATGGCACTTCAAGTATACCGGCCTGGATTATTTTGGACCGCTATTTGCACGTCACACGGAGAAAAGGTGGGTGGCATTGTTTACGTGTCTAACCACAAGGGCTATCCACTTGGAGATGGCCCACGATTTGTCTACAGATTCCTGTATAATCGCCATGAGGAACTTTATGAGCCGCCGTGGACCGGTGGTCAGGATAAGGAGCGACAATGGGAAGAACTTCTTTGGAGCCGATAGAGAGGCCAGGAAGTTCAGCGAGGTGTTTGAGCCTGCATGGATCTAGGGCGAGCTGTCGTCCAAAGGAATTGAGTGGATCTTTAATTGCCCAGCGAACCCAGCTGAGGGTGGCGCTTGGGAAAGGATGGTGCAGTGCGTGAAGAAGGTGCTGGCGCATAAAATGAAGGAGATTGAGGCGGAGAGCATAGTGAACTCTCGTTCGCTCATTCATCTACCAGTGACGGTGGACCAGGAGGCTCCACTGACACCCAACGATTTATTGAAAGGAGTACCCGATGTTCCGGATCTTCCCAAAGATAATGGACTGGAGTCCAACAGATGCGTTACCAGGAAGCTGTTGCGCATAGCAAGAATGATGCGGGGTCGATTCTGGAAGAGATGGGTGCATGAGTACCTGCCAACACTTGTGCGCAGGGAGAGATGGTGCAAGCACGTCGAGCCCATTCGTCGAGGAGATCTGCTGTTCATATGTAATCCGGCCATACCACGAAGAGAGTGGAAACGAGGCGTCGTGGAAGAGGTGTTCACCGGTAGAGATGGAATCCCTCGTCGAGCGGCGGTGCGGACTAACGATCGAGCCAAGACGACAATGCGTCCCGCATCGAAGCTAGCTGTCCTGGTCGTGGTAAATGCGAGTGCTTCAGAACGGTCGCGGAACGGCTTAGGGCTATCGATAGTTAGTGAAGTTTCAATTTAGAGCCGCCAGAACTTGGAGATATTTTGTGTCAGGATTTTGAAGTTTAAGTATTAGGGCACACTAAATCGGGTGACGCCAAGCTTAATTTCGACGGGCTAAATCACTCCGATTTTGCTATCACATTGAGAAGGAAGAGAAACTGCGGTATGTAAGATTGAGACTGTATTTCAGGTTAAGTTCAACCTATGTATATTTTACAGAATAAAACAACTCCAACTACTCTGTTAGTTATCGAACACGAGGTGTTTTTCTTGGATGTTTGAAGGCATCTCCTCATGATAGGCCGAGCGGCATCATATACCAATAAAAATTATCATACGAATAATCAAACAGTGCCTTTATTAATGCAGTACGGCTTTAAACTCTCGAAATCTACACGTCGTATGAAGTGATCTTCATACAGAAATCCGCCAAGCCGTACAGGTCTGACTCAGAAATCTCTTTAGCTATTGCGGAAGAACTAGAGAAACGCTTTCAGTCATATGACCTTGCGAGTCGCGGCAAGGTGGAAGAAACCCTGACTCTCCTAAATTGTTCTACTCCAAATGTATTTCCGATCCAGCATGTAAGCCCAGAAGAAGTTTGCCTTATATTCCAATGCTACGTCATAGGGTGACGGGCTTCAACGAAATTGACAATACAATTTTCAAGGTTTTACCTAAAAAGGAAATCCTGTTCCTTTTTCTCCTATTCAACACAATCCTACGTATCCATCATTTCCCATTTCCCTGGTCTTTATTAACGTTGATTCCAAAACAAGGAAAACCGGAGCACTTCGTCGAAGCATAACGAAAACACATATTTTGCAAAATAATGGGCTTAAGGAGCATGTAGGCTGCCATTCCCAGCATCCAAACCAGTTTTAGGCACTATCATGGGACGCTAGAGCAAGCTCATCGAGGCAAAAATAAAGCTTACAAAAAGTTAATGATACTAACGACTGATACAATTAAAAAATCTGAAAAGTTATTAAGCAAATCAGTCCAACTCGATTTCTTTTGTCATGATGTAGCTCAATTATAAAACGGTCAGCTGATATCAACTTCCAGCACCATATGGACTCCTACGCCTGAATTAGATGACGACGGAATTTTTCGTTAAGCAGAACGTATTTATTAGGTGACTTGGGTTAGGCCTATAAGAAAAAGACAAATTGATCCCTCAGCATTATTATGAATTGTGTAAGCATCAAAACCTGGATACCATGATCGATTTTTTAAGACAAAACTTGTGTTCAGACGAACACGAATATATTTATAGATATTCAATTTTGGGCTCCGTTCATATTTTGTGTAAATGAATCGTTTTATTTAGGATTTTATTATCTAAGGCGAGATGGGTGCAGTGCTCATAAACATGTAATTTAAGTGCACACCACATAAGTCAACCACTTGAGATCGTTCCCCGGCTCCTAAAATTAGTCCTTTAGTGGGAAACCTTGATCAGGCGGAGACTATTTACTTAGGCCTCTGCGTAGGCCACTTACTTTAATATGCGATTCTCATGACATCTACTTAAAATGAAGATATTTATAAATAAAATCAGTTTCTTAAAAAAACTCAATGAGGAAAGTCTTATTATTTTGACTCCCTTTCATTTTGGGCAATCGAGCCTTCGATCACACCTTCCTCCCACCAGAGGTTAGGGACTCAGAAAAAAGGCCTGCTCCTTAAAGCAACGCAAAACTACACTTGCAGATAAAGGAAGCAAAATAATTGACTCTTGTTTCCCCCTACCAAATGTAAGGAACAGAGTATAAATAAAAAAGCAAAAGCATAGAAAAGGAGTCCTTCTTGTTTAAAAACAAAATTGTCCAACTACAAAATTGGTTGGTTAATATAATTTTTGGTCGAGAAATCGACATAAAAAATAATAAACAAAGTTTTTATAGTGGGCGTTTCGAGGCCATAAACATCGCAGAATTCCATCTAAGTGACAATATCAAAAATCAAACGTCCTAAAATCAAAATACCTCCAGTACGCCACCGAAATTTAAGTGCGCCACATAAATTTAACGACCTCAAGTGCGCCTCCTAACTCGAACCACCTCCATCGACGTAAACGAAGCCTAGTTAGAGAAGGAAGAAACGCACCAAAAAACGCAGCAACAACAACAGCAGAAGCAACAACAATAGCAAAAGCAGCAACAACAACAGCAGCAGTGAAAACGACGGCAGCTAAGTCAACTCAAGATTTTTTTTGTTTATACACATTTATGTATATAAATATAGAAAAATATACACATAATCATACATACATATATATACGTAAAGAACATTTATACATACATACATAGTTGTATTAAAAAAAAAATCTTAAACCAAAAGTTGAAATAACAAAAACAAAATAAAAATGTTGTCCGCTGAAACGATTGCCCTTATAAAAAGGTAACTGTTGCGTATTGGAGTAGTCGATCATGACTACTTCAAAATTTTTTATGAAGTAGTCTCCTTTGAAGAGATCATGGCATGTTTTAAATTCATTAAAGAAAAAATGTATATTGCATTAGAAAAGGCAGGCTAAAACAGAAATTTCTAATTTTAAAAAGGCACTCAAACAATTAGAGGGTTATTTAGAGGAAATGCTTAACGCGATTCAGGAGGATAAGTTTCATACCTTTGAGATTAGGATGAAGAAAATAGATTTTTATTTGGGAAAGGCTTGTGAATTTAAAACAAGCCCCCCCTGTTTAATGGATAGGAATTATGATTCGAGATTTGAAGAAATCGAATTCGATATTTCAACTATGAAGAATGATATGAATATTATGATATATGAACTTCAAGAAAGTGTGCCGTTAAAGGTAGATGTTGGAAATCAAAAAATTGATGATTTACCAACTCTACCAAAAATGCAGGTTCCCACATTCTATGGAGATTCCATAGATTGGGACCTATTTTTTGTGTTGTTTACTGAACTTATTCATTTAAGGGACGATTTAAGTCCGACCTTAAAATTTAATTATCTCAAGATCTCAGTAAAGGGAGAAGCCAGAAACGTGGTTTCTCACCTGTTGCTGGGCACTGGGGAGAATTATGATGCCGCTTGGAAGTTATTAACCAAGCGGTATGAAAATAAAAGAAAAATATTTTCAGAGCAACTGAATCGCCTCCTTGAGCTTGACAATGTGAATGTTAACTCAGCTAGGCAATTAAGAATGAGTATACCCTCTATAAATGAGTCAATTTACATTATTAAACTAATTTCACAAATTTCCGATCTTTGCACAAGTAATATTGAAAAAATTGAATAAAGAGGCTCTACAATTATATGAGAGCCATACTTAAAAACCAAAAGAGATCCAATTATTGTCCGACGTAATAGAATTCCTAGAGCAAAGATTAAGTTCAATTAGCTCAGTTCAGGATGAGAATCCTGTCAAAGAAAAAATCGTTCAGAAAGAATTTTCTGCTAATGGTTGTCCCTTTTGCCAGGTTGGAGACACACATTGGTACAATGGCACACATTTAAAAATTTAAATCCATCAGAAAGGATGGAAAAAATTAAAAAGGCAAGATGGTGTTTTAAATGTTTAAAACACACTTATAATAAAGTCCATTTGTAAAAGAAATCATGCTTCATCAAAATATAGAAAAAGTAAACATACTTAGGACGTCGGATTAGGCCTTATTAGCTACGGCTAGGGTTTAAATAAAAACCTCTAAAGGCAATTATGAAAATTTCAGAGCTTTGATTGATAGTGGGTCTCATTTTTGAAGAATCTGAGCAGATTCTAAAATTCAAAAGAATTAGATCTCAAACAGAAATAAGTGGAGTATCTTCCACAGGAAAGTGCATCTCCAAGCACAAAACAATTATTTCATTTAAAAAATCTCCTAATAATTTAGAAAATTAAGCATTAATACTTCCAAAGCAAATAGAGAAAAATGGAAGGGCAAAATGGAGTTAAAAGAATAGATGGGCTCTTTGGGCAGAAAACTAATTTCGGGTGGATTGTTTCTGGATGTAAAAAATCCAAAGGCAAGGAAACAATTGTAGCAGCAACGATCGAAATGAAAGATTTCGATCGTTACTGGGAAGTTGAAGAGAAGACTAAAATGATATCAAGTCTGAAATACTACATAATAATAAAACTACAAAGAAAGACTCAGATGGGCGATCCATTGTGTCAATTCCATTCAAGGAGGATGTCACCTTAGGAGATTCGAAAAAACAAGCTATAGCGCGTTATATGAATTTGAAGAAAAAATTAAAAAAAAACGAAAAACTTAGGCTTGACTTCACTAAATTCATGAAAGAATATATGGATTTAGACATATGCTTGGTGTGCAGGATAAAGAAAAATATTTCTTACCGCACCAGGCTGTAATTCTTACACGGCATCTGCACCATACTTACCTACTAGGGTTCTGGTGGACATAGCTGATAAATGTCAAAATAAAACAAGAGAGAACGCTTTAGTCGAGTTCCTAGACTATCCCATAAACGTTACTCGGCTAGAAAAAGTGCGAAGGAGAGTCTTCAACACTGACAGTTTTTGGCGGCTTGTGGGCGTTAGAGTGGGCGTGGCAAAAAGTTTTTTTAGCAAATCGATAGAAATTTTAAAGAGTAATACAAATATGAAAAAAAAATCAAAACATTTTTCAAAAGTGGGCGTGGCAGCTTTGGGCGGTTTGTGGGCGTTAGAGTGGGCGTGGCAAAAAGTTTTTTTGCAAATCGATAGAAATTTACAAGACCAATAAAAAAATGAAAAAATATCAAAACATTTTTCAAAAGTTTGGGCGTGGCAACTTTGGGCGGTTTGTGCGCGTTAGAGTGGGCGTGGCAAAACGTTTTTTTGGCAAATCGATAGAAATTTTAAAGACTAATACAAATATGAAAAAAATCAAAACATTTTTCAAAAGTGGGCGTGGCAGCTTTGGGCGGTTTGTGGGCGTTAGAGTGGGCGTGGCAAAAAGTTTTTTTGCAAATCGATAGAAATTTACAAGACCAATACAAAAATGAAAGAATATCAAAACATTCTTGAATAGTGTGGGCGTGGCAACATAAATCGACAAACTTGCGCTGCTTCTATGTCTCTGGAGTCTGTATGCCTAATCTAAACTTTCTAGCTTTTGTAGTTCCTGAGATCTCGACGTTCATACGGACAGAGGGACGGACGGGCGGACGGGCGGACGGACGGACAGACGGACATGGCCAGATCGACTCGGCTATTGATCCTGATCAAGAATACTCTACGAGTAACGGGTATAAATATAAGTGAAATATTAAGGAACGATTTTACATGGACGACCTAATGACTGGAGCCGATTCTGTAGAAGACGCCAAAAAATTTGTCCAACTAATTTCAAACAATTTACAAAAAGTAGGACAAAATTTAAGAAAGTGGATATCTAATAATTCAGAAATAATATCAGCAGTAGAGGATAGTGGGGATAACAAGGTTCTTAGTATTATTGAAAATGAGAGTGTTAAAACACTTGGACTTCAATGGGAACCACAAAAGGATTAATTTAAATTTAATGTAAGTTGCGGGTCATCCAAATCGACAAACAAAAGGATAGTACTATCGATATTATCTAAAATATATATGCTCCCTTAGGATGGTTGGCTCCCGTGACTATTTTAGGAAAGCTTTTCATTCAAAAACTTTGGATAAGCAAACGTAAATGGGATCAGAAACTAGCAGCAAAAGATTTGAAATACTGGGAAACATATAGGGAAAATTTATTATATTTAGAAAACATTCGAATCCAAAGATATATTAATTCTAGAAATGGCGGGAGTATTCAGCTACATGGATTTGCTGATGCCTCAGAAACAGCATATGCTGCTACTATCCATCTTATTTTTCAGTAATCGAGTTAAAACTCGCTAAAAGGGTTGTTATTAAGAAACAACAAGAACATCAATTCGGTCAGGAGATAAAGTGCCTGAAATTAAGACAAATAATAAAATATTGTCACTAAATCCATTTTTAGACAAAAATGGGGTACTAAGAGTGGGAGGAAGACTGCAAAACTCCAATGCAGAATTTGAAGTTAAACACCCAATCATTATAGAAAAATGTTACCTAACATACTTATTAATAAAAAATGGTCATACGGAAACATCAAAAGAAAGTATTGGATTTTCGGCTTAAAAAATTTGTTAAAAAAGTATGTAAGAGAATGCGTAAAGTGTGCAAGGTATAAACAAAATATAGCTCAGCAAATAACGGGTAATTTGCCTAAATATAGAGTTACGATGGCATTACCATTTATTAATACGGGAAGAGATTACGCAGATCCCTATTTTGTTAAATGTTCAAAGAATCGTGGACAAAAAACATTAAAAGCATACGTTGTCGTACTTGTTTGCATAGCCACCAAAGCCATATACTTAGAAATGGTTAGCGATCTAACTTGTGACGCATTTTTAGCAGAAGATTTATTGCCAGACGATACTAAATATCTATTCGGATAACGGAACCAATTTTGTAGGAGCTGCAAGAAAATTAGATCAAGAGTTATTCAATGCAATACAAGAAAATATAAGGATTGCAGCACAGCTAGAAAAGGGGAGAATTGATTGGCACTTTATTTCCCCGGCAGGACCTCACTTCGGAGGTATTTGGGAAGCTAGACTTAAATTGATGAAGTACCATCTCAAAAGAATAATTGGCGACAATAGTTTGACATATGAGGAAATGTCCACGCCGGTATGTCAAATAGACGCATGCTTAAACTCAAGACCAATTTATACAGTAGTTAATGAAATGGACCAACAAGAGATTTTAACAACCTGTAATTTTTTGATTTGAAGACCACCTTTAAAAATAGTAGAACCAATGGAAGATGAATGAATCGGACATTGGGGTGGGTGGAAACTTATTCAAAAAATAAGAAAAGATTTTTGGGTAAAATTGAAAAATTAGTATCTACATATTCTTCAGCAAAGGAATAAGTGGAGGAGAGAAAGTCCTAATGTAGAAGAAGGACAGGTTGTTTTATTAAAGTACAAAAATAGTCATCCAGCAAGATGGCCTCTAGGACAGAGAAAATACATAAAGGCAATGTTGATAAGGTCCGAGTGGGGAAAATTAAAATTCAAGAAGGATTACAAAAATTTGTCCCTTGGATAGTATAAAGCCTGTGGACAAAAATAAGGCTAACCCTGAGCCAAATTGGCAAACTAGAGCGACATCAAGAACGTCCAAAATTGGGTTTGTCTTAGCAATGCTGTTATATGTATATATTGTGTTGTCAATTTTCTAACGCATTGCCTAATACTGACAAGCTGAAATATTCAATAGAGAATATAAATAAAAACTCGGTAATTTACTTAGATCCAATGGGCGACGTTGAGATTGTGGCATCCTCTTGGAACTTAGTAATATACTATAATATATATACTACTATAATTTCGAATTGTTAATAAAAGGGAAGCTGTTAATTCCAAAAATGAAAGTAGTTTGCGAAAAACTGTATAGTTTTGAAGATCAGTGTCTGTAGGAGGAGGAAAATACCAAACTCTTTATATCCCAAGGTAAAACGAGAACCGTTTGGCTTTATGGGATCTCTTTACCACATTTTTTTCGGGATAATGGATGAGGATGATAGATTACAAATGGAAGAAAATATGAGGAATATTGTAAGCAATCAGCAGAGTCTTAACGAGTTGAGCAAAAAACAAACGTCAATTCTACAGTTTATATCACGACAGATGACATTAATACCAACTTTAGAGGCATGAAAAAAAGAATTGAAAATGTGGCTGCTCTTCTAAAAGAATCATATTATGTTTACAAGGAATCAACCAATTTCTTCATGATTGCCAAGCAATTAAGTAATATAATAGATGACTGTGCAAAAATACAGTCCGGAGTCATTATTAATTGACATCAATCATTGGCGGCTTAATACTAATATGTTACAGTTAAGGTTAGGCAGTTAAAGATTGAGATTTCTAAGATGAAAGATTTATTATCCGAAAATTTTGTATTGTGGAAGGGTCTTATAATATCACGTTTGTGAAAGGGTTTTATAATATCGCCTTCTTTTCAGATCTTTTTTATTTCGCTCATCAGCATAGACTGACTCTTAATCTAATTTACATCAGCTTAACATAGTCTTAACATAAGTTTAACATTGTTATCGTGTAGTATAAGTATCGACATCTCAGTGGGAACAGTGGGAATTCGGCAATCCTGACGATAAGGATCCCCTGATCCTGGTTTCTTATTGTTCACACTATAAACTAATGCGTACACTTAATGAGTTCAATTCGGGTGTTTGAATCTAACTGACTCGCTACTGCGAGGGCATCGCCTTTTATTCATTCTTACATAGGTTCTTATCATATTATATAATGCAGCGCGTGTAAGACGCTGCAGTTTGCGTTGGTCAATGCAGCTGAGATTTATCTTAAATCTATGTTTGTGGCCTATGACCGCGCTAATCACCTCCCGCGTGATCATATCTCTTGACATTTCGGCAATAGACCACTGGAATCGTACTTATCTGTAGTTGCCACTTATGTTGTCCCGTGCCATGTTTATTGCAGCCCATAAATAGAACATATTTATAGTTTGTCTACTTATAGACATTTCAGACGCTGTCGAAATTACTTTTTGAGGAGTAATTATTGTTGTATCCCCTAATATTGCTGTGCATCTTGCAAGTAGTTGTATAATGCCTTGATTGGGCAGTCTTATAACCTGATGCTGTTCGTTGCATCTTATATTAGCTGTTGTATTCCGAAACAGTCTAAATAGACAACGGTTGGATCAACTTATCTCTTTGATGAACGAATTGCCTTGGAATTCCATCATTTCGCATGAGTGTGCCTTGCTTGGTTTCAATGGAGATATTTTGCAAGAGTGATCATCCGCGTTTTTCCATGCCCATGCATCACTTTCGCAAAGCCATGTTGTCGAATCCCCTTGTTTGCATTGGTTAATTTCCATTTCAGACATTAGGTGATATGCGTTTATGACTGCATTGAACGCAAAATATTTAGAATTCAATTTCCGTTTGTCCACAGTGGTATTGGAATTACTTCAAAGAGATCCGTTTCGTGATTGTTGTATATCGGCAATTTTGCTTCAATGAATGAATATAGATCAGTGGTTATTGTATAACTGAATTTCCACCCGCAAGCGTTTTTTTTTTTGTCCTAATTTTTGCTTAAATTTTTCGAGCTTCTCCAGCATTTTGTTAGGCGCAATTAGTGTAGGATGAATTCTTCTTTCACTAATGTCCGTTACCATTGAGATCGCTGTTGCTTGTAGGCTTTCTGCCTCTTGAATCCAGTTTCGTACTTGATTTGATAACATAAGGAATTTAATTGACTCCTTATATACCATAAAGTGCTCCTTCATGGTTTCTGCAATAATATTGACTTGTTGGATCAGTTTTCCCAAATTCCGGTTTGCTTCTATCATAGTTGCTCTTACTAATTCTTCCCTGGCATTGATGACCGAGGACTGAGTGTCAACATATTCCATTATATGTTTTTCGTTTTTTATGATCGTTTGCATATTTTCTTGTATTCTATTTGCATTTCCGATATCAAAGAACAGTATAAACCTTTTCTTTCGGTTGGTACGGTGCCGTAGTATTTTGTCTTTTTCTTTTATGTTGCCAATTTTTGTCCGTATTGTCGTGCCGAAGAAATCGCAGTAGTCCTTGAAGTCTCCCATTTTTTTTGCAAACCAGGCGGGATTTTTCCAGGAAGTCCTCTGATTGTTTTATGGCATCAAAATAGGCTTGCATGTCATAATAAAATAATAATTGCCAACTGGATGTAGCGACTTCAATTTTACCAATTTTGTTCACCATAACTGCAGCTTTTGCGTCGATGTCGTAAATTTTCCCAAGTTCTTTGGGAATTTCTTCCGAATTTTTTGTCGCAGTTGTAGCTTGCAACATCAATAAACAGCATAGCACAGTGGCTATGCTTCCAGTGTCATTCCTTTTGCCTTTTGGAGTTCGCTGCCTAAGGTTCTTCTCCTTGCGTAGCTGCATTGACTCCGTTATAGATGGCGTTGCAGCTCCAGCTGGTTTTGCTTCGCTAACAGAAAGTTGACAGATCTTGTTTAGCGATCTTTTTACTTCCCCATCGCTTGTTTTAACCGTGACTACCCGGATTTTATCATCTTGTCCTTACTATGATTCTTCCGTACAAATGATTCTTCCCATTGGCCATCTTGCAGGGTGAGTGTTCTCATGTTTTATAAGAACCAGCTGTCCCTCCTATAGATTTTGCTTTACCTGGCGCCATTTGGTTCGCTGTTGCAATGACATCAGATACTCCTCTTTCCATTTCTTCCAAATATCACCTCTGATGCGTTGAATAAGCTTCCATCTATCCAAAGAGCTGATTGTCTTACGTTCTTCAAAATGTTCAGGAGCTCCAATTAGAGGTCATCCCACCAGAAAATGCCCGGCTTAAATATGTCCTCACCATCGTTTTCGCTCCTTACAGTGACTAATAGGCCGCAGTTTAGCACTGCTTCGATTTGACATAGCAGCCAATAACTCGTTTAAGGTGATGCTTCACTGATTTTACACCGGCTTCCCATAAACCTCCCATGTGGGGGCTTCCCGGGGGAATAAAGTGCCACTTGATGCCTTCGTTTTCTAGTGTAGGTGCTAACTCATTATTGTTTTTAATGGCAGCTGCAAATTCTTTGCCCAATACTCTTGAAGCTCCCACCCAAGCTCCCAAGCATTACCTAAGAATAGGTTCTCACTCTCACCTCGTCTTGCAAAGAACCGTCTAAGAGCGTCCAGGAATTTATCTGCCGAAAGGTCGCTAACAGCTTCCAGATGTATCGCTCTTGTTGCCATACAATCAAATACATAAATGTATCCTTTATTCTGCAGCATATCTACCCTATAAATATACTAAATTAATGGGTACAACTTAGCTTCAAAACATTGTGATACTTTGTCATAATAAACATAACGTTTAAGTACCCAAAAGACCACCAACAATTACACAAGTATTCCAGCGCTCAAGTAATACGATCTAACGCTTATACATAAGCCGATCGCGGAGCGTGGGAATGCAGAGCTTGCACTTTGCAGCGCAAGTGGTTAGGCCATACATGACATATGCATGCCTTCTGCTAACATATGTATATGTATATGGAACTATATGTATATATATAACAACAACAATAATAACTTTAATAACCGTGGAGGTAGACGAGGCCAAAACCAATGGAGAGGCCGCGGAAACTACTACCAGGGTAATACTAATAATAGCAATGTGAGAATCGCGCAAAATACGTCGGAAAACTCACAGAACCCTTTAGGAAACAACCAATAAATGTTAAAGTTCATTCCATCAATTATAGTCTTAATATATTCGTAACTTTCCATAATCATTCAACTGAAAATAAACTAACATTTCTCATTGATACTGGTGCACTTTTGAAGGTAAATTCTGATAACTTCAAAATTCAAACAAAAAAAATAATAAACATCGAAGGCGTAGGCCAAGGTGTGATAAAGTCTCGAGGAACAACCTCAATAGAGCTCCAATCAACAAAATATATTATTCCACATGAATTTCATTTGGTAGACCCAAATTTTGCAATACCATGTGATGGAATAATAGGCATTGATTTTATAAAGAAATTCAATAGTCAACTAGATTTCAAACCAAGTGAAGACTGGTTTATAGTTAGACCCCAAAATTTAAATTATCCAATATATGTTCCGATAATATATAGCGCTGGCAACAATACAGTTCTTCTGCCAGCCAGATCACAAGTTATTCGGAAAATAGACATTAATGCTGTAAACGATTACAATTTGTTCCTAATTAGGAAATATACAATGGGATTTATGTTGCAAATACAATAGCAGCATCCAAACATGTATACATTTGACTTCTAAATACAACTAATTTTGACCAATTGGTCAAAGTAAACAAAATTCAATATGAAAATCTAAAACTATGTATATGTATATAGAATATGTACTGTATGTACGGGTTAGCTCAGCCCAAGATGAGCGCACAAGAAACATTCGAATAAAGTAACTCTAACTGAGTAGACGCTCTGACTCTACAACACCGAACCTTCTTTGGAATCCTTTCGAACATTATAATACGTTTTTTGACCTCTGCCCTTTGAGGAGCGAATCTGGAACGGTCCGGCGTAGTCGATTCCATTATTTTGAAACGAGTAATCAGCCGTTACTCGATAAACTGAAAAATTTCCCGTCAGTTGACTGGACATCTCTTGCTTGTATCGTATGCATACAATACATTCCCTTAAATATTTCTTTAAGGAATTTTGTATGCCAAATATCCAGAACTCCCTCTGAATATAAGTTTCTTTATGAGAATCCTTTACAATTAACCTAGTCAAATGTGACTTATCCAGTATAATTGGATGTTTTACATTATACGGTATCATTGCGTTTTGTAGTCGTCCACCAACTTGAAGTACGCCATCACTATCCAAAAACGGATTTAGCACCTGTAACTTACTTTTTGGGTCTAATTGTCTTTTGTTTTTGAGTAGTCTGACTTCGTGTCCGAAATCTAGCTGTTGTTGTATCTTTACCACAGCAATCTTCGCTAGCTTTAATTCCTCCACCGTAAGATGTGAAGGCTGTAGCAATTTTCCTTTCAGCTTTGTTGTGAAGCGTAATACATACGCCATTACTCTAAGAAGTTTGTCGATCGATAAATACTTCGATAAAAGATGGTTTTGCAGATACTCGGATTTTATCAATGTGGATACCATAACAATTTCCGATTCCTTTCGAGTGGGCCAGTGTTGTGCATCTATAGATAGCCAATTCGGCCCTCTTCACCAAATTTCACAGATTTTAAGAGCTTGCGGTGATATCCCTCTTGAAGCCACGTCTGCTGGATTTTCTTTCGATTTAACGTAATTCCATTTGACATTGGGAATTAGTTTATTGATATCTTCCACTCTAGTTCTGACGAACTTATCTTTGCTGCGCTTGTTCTGTATCCAAGCAATAGTAATTTGCGAATCACTCCATGCATGCGTTGTATTTTTTTGCTCCACATAGCCTGCACTTTCGCTAATAACTTTGCTAGTAAATGCGCAGCACATAATTCCAACATTGGAATTGTTTTCCTGTTTTTTATAGGATTTACTTTGCTTTTTGCTGCTAGCAAAGTAACTCTGCCGCCTACTTTTGTATACACAGCCGCTGCATATGCTTTCTCTGATGTATCGCAGAATCCATGTAGCTCCATAATACCTTTGGAGCATCCAGTCCAGAGTGAAATTCTAATTTCTTCTAAACCTGATAGACCTTTAGCATATTCCATCCACCAGTTTGCTAAGTTGGATTCCAATTCAACGTCCCAAGTCATCGGTAACTTCCACAATTCCTGAATAAAACATTTGCCTTGAATCGTTACAGGTGCCAACCATCCTAGTGGGTCGAAAATTCTGGACAACTGTGATAACACTAACCGCTTTGTTATGCGTGTTAGCATTGGGTTTTCTGCCGAAAACGTAAATATATCCTTCTTCGGTTCCCATTGAAGTCCTAAGGTTTTGATCGATTCATTCTCCTCAATGCAGATTTTCTCCGTAGCACCGTCGTACTGAATGTCGGCTAAAATACGTTTGTCATTTGCAACCCATTTTCGCTGATGCATGCCGGTCTTCTCCATCACTTGTCTCAATTTCCTTTGAAGTTCATAGCACTCGTTGACTGTGTCTCCACCAGTTATGAGGTCATCCATATAAATGTCGTCTCTTATTGTTTCTGCTAAGACGCTATCCTCTTGGCAAAAGCGATCTGCCAACTCTCGTAGACATCGGACTGCTAAGAAAGGTGCTGCCGAGGTGCCATAAGTTACGGTTGTTAACTTAAACTCACTGATCGGCAGTTTTGGATCATCTCTCCATAGGATATATTGGTATTCCTGGTCTTTCTCAGCAACCTTTATTTGGCGATACATTTTTTCAGTGTCAGCTACCATAACATATTGCCACTTGCGCCATTTAATTAGAATATCGAATATATCCTTTTGAATCTTAGGACCAGCTATAATAACATCATTTAGGCTTAGTCCATTTGTCGTCTTTGCGGATGCGTCAAAAACTACTCGTAGCTTCGTAGTTAAGTTTCCAGGCCTGATGATTGCTTGATGGGGTAAATAGTATTTACCTTGACCCGTTGTCTTTACAGATTCCATATGTCCCATCTTAAGGTATTCTTTCATGAATTCGTTGTATGCAGCCCAGTTCTTTGGGTTTCTTTGAAACTTCTTTTCCATTTGCATAAGCCTTGCCATTGCCTGTTTCCGAGAGTCCCCCAGCTTTGCCTCTTCGTGGAATGGAATTTGTTCATGCCGAACAGCTGAGTCCGGTATCCCGCCAGCGGAGCATCGCTGTTGGCGGAATGTTTCGGAAGTTGGACCGACGAAGCCGTTATTTTATATGACGACATCACTTGAAAATAAAACCCCAAACGAGAAGGACGAACTCCAACACCTTTTGTTTCATTAAACTCTGGGAATATTTGCGACACCAGCTTTTCCGGCCCCCGACATCTCTACATTTTGGTTTTTCGCCCGAGATCATCCAGCGCTTTGCCGAGATAAGTACGGTGCCAAAATCCCCACCATATATGTATATACATACGCATATATATTGCTGCGATCAAAATCCGCTCACTATCAACTAGTGGCCACCTGCGCAATAATATATGTTCGTGTGTATATTCTGTAACTTTCCAATAAAAACACCAAATAAAAAACAAAATTCGCCACCCAAACTTTCACATACACAAAAACATACAGACATTCCATGTATGTTGGCCGATCGATGAACATACATATGTCCATTGCATCTGCATACATTGCGTACATGGCACATACGCAACGTCGTACATCTGCATGGTCATAGGGTGTTTCATTAATTGCCAAAACATTCAAAACATTCAAACAGCCATTAATATCATCCAACATATGTACATACATATATTAATGTTATTGTTTATTTTCACATACACGAAAGCTTCCACACACACGACAAGCACAGACGATTTGTTGGACCGGCTCTTTGGGCAGAAAACTAATTTCGGGTGGATTGTTTCTGGATGTAAAAAATCCAAAGGCAAGGAAACAATTGTAGCAGCAACGATCGAAATAAAAGATTTCGATCGCTACTGGGAAGTTGAAGAGAAGACTAAAATGATATCAAGTCTGAAATACGTGAAAATAAATTCATTAAAACTACAAAGAAAGACTCAGATGGGCGATCCATTGTGTCAATTCCATTCAAGGAGGATGTCACCTTAGGAGATTCGAAAAAACAAGCTATAGCGCGTTATATGAATTTGACGAAAAAATTAAAAAAAAACGAAAAACTTAGGGTTGACTTCACTAAATTCATGAAAGAATATATGGATTTAGACACATGCTTGGTGTGCAGGATAAAGAAAAATATTTCTTACCGCACCAGGCTGTAATTCTTACACGGCATCTGCACCATACTTACCTACTAGGGTTCTGGTGGACATAGCTGATAAATGTCAAAATAAAACAATAGAGAACGCTTTAGTCGAGTTCCTAGACTATCCCATACCCGTTACTCGGCTAGAAAAAGTGCGAAGGAGAGTCTTCAACACTGACAGTTTTTGGCGGCTTGTGGGCGTTAGAGTGGGCGTGGCAAAAAGTTTTTTTAGCAAATCGATAGAAATTTTAAAGAGTAATACAAATATGAAAAAAAATCAAAACATTTTTCAAAAGTGGGCGTGGCAGCTTTGGGCGGTTTGTGGGCGTTAGAGTGGGCGTGGCAAAAAGTTTTTTTGCAAATCGATAGAAATTTACAAGACCAATACAAAAATGAAAAAATATCAAAACATTTTTCAAAAGTTTGGGCGTGGCAACTTTGGGCGGTTTGTGCGCGTTAGAGTGGGCGTGGCAAAAAGTTTTTTTGGCAAATCGATAGAAATTTTAAAGACTAATACAAATATGAAAAAAATCAAAACATTTTTCAAAAGTGGGCGTGGCAGCTTTGGGCGGCTTGTGGGCGTTAGAGTGGGTGTGGCAAAAAGTTTTTTTGCAAATCGATAGAAATTTACAAGACCAATACAAAAATGAAAGAATATCAAAACATTCTTGAATAGTGTGGGCGTGGCAACATAAATCGACAAACTTGCGCTGCTTCTATGTCTCTGGAGTCTGTATGCCTAATCTAAACTTTCTAGCTTTTGTAGTTCCTGAGATCTCGACGTTCATACGGACAGAGGGACGGACGGGCGGACGGGCGGACGGGCGGACGGACGGACAGACGGACATGGCCAGATCGACTCGGCTATTGATCCTGATCAAGAATACTCTACGAGTAACGGGTATAAATATAAGTGAAATATTAAGGAACGATTTTACATGGACGACCTAATGACTGGAGCCGATTCTGTAGAAGACGCCAAAAAATTTGTCCAACTAATTTCAAACAATTTACAAAAAGTAGGACAAAATTTAAGAAAGTGGATATCTAATAATTCAGAAATAATATCAGCAGTAGAGGATAGTGGGAATAACAAGGTTCTTAGTATTATTGAAAATGAGAGTGTTAAAACACTTGGACTTCAATGGGAACCACAAAAGGATTAATTTAAATTTAATGTAAGTTGCGGGTCATCCAAATCGACAAACAAAAGGATAGTACTATCGATATTATCTAAAATATATATGCTCCCTTAGGATGGTTGGCTCCCGTGACTATTTTAGGAAAGCTTTTCATTCAAAAACTTTGGATAAGCAAAAGTAAATGGGATCAGAAACTAGCAGCAAAAGATTTGAAATACTGGGAAACATATAAGGAAAATTTATTATATTTAGAAAACATTCGAATCCAAAGATATATTAATTCTAGAAATGGCGGGAGGATTCAGCTACATGGATTTGCTGATGCCTCAGAAACAGCATATGCTGCTACTATCCATCTTATTTTTCAGTAATCGAGTTAAAACTCGCTAAAAGGGTTGTTATTAAGAAACAACAAGAACATCAATTCGGTCAGGAGATAAAGTGCCTGAAATTAAGACAAATAATAAAATATTGTCACTAAATCCATTTTTAGACAAAAATGGGGTACTAAGAGTGGGAGGAAGACTGCAAAACTCCAATGCAGAATTTGAAGTTAAACACCCAATCATTATAGAAAAATGTTACCTAACATACTTATTAATAAAAAATGGTCATACGGAAACATTGCATGGAGGGATAAACCTTATGCGAAATTATATCCAAAGAAAGTATTGGATTTTCGGCTTAAAAAATTTGTTAAAAAAGTATGTAAGAGAATGCGTAAAGTGTGCAAGGTATAAACAAAATATAGCTCAGCAAATAACGGGTAATTTGCCTAAATATAGAGTTACGATGGCATTACCATTTATTAATACGGAAAGAGATTACGCAGGTCCCTATTTTGTTAAATGTTCAAAGAATCGTGGACAAAAAACATTAAAAGCATACGTTGTCGTACTTGTTTGCATAGCCACCAAAGCCATATACTTAGAAATGGTTAGCGATCTAACTTGTGACGCATTTTTAGCAGAAGATTTATTGCCAGACGATACCCAATATCTATTCGGATAACGGAACAAATTTTGTAGGCGCTGCAAGAAAATTGGATCAAGAGTTATTCAATGCAATACAAGAAAATATAAGGATTGCAGCACAGCTAGAAAAGGGGAGAATTGATTGGCACTTTATTTCCCCGGCAGGACCTCACTTCGGAGGTATTTGGGAAGCTAGACTTAAATTGATGAAGTACCATCTCAAAAGAATAATTGGCGACAATAGTTTGACATATGAGGAAATGTCCACGCCGGTATGTCAAATAGACGCATGCTTAAACTCAAGACCAATTTATACAGTAGTTAATGAAATGGACCAACAAGAGATTTTAACAACCGGTAATTTTTTGATTGGAAGACCACCTTTAAAAATAGTAGAACCAATGGAAGATGAATGAATCGGACATTGGGGTGGGTGGAAACTTATTCAAAAAATAAGAAAAGATTTTTGGGTAAAATTGAAAAATTAGTATCTACATATTCTTCAGCAAAGGAATAAGTGGAGGAGAGAAAGTCCTAATGTAGAAGAAGGACAGGTTGTTTTATTAAAGTACAAAAATAGTCATCCAGCAAGATGGCCTCTAGGACAGAGAAAATACATAAAGGCAATGTTGATAAGGTCCGAGTGGGGAAAATTAAAATTCAAGAAGGATTACAAAAATTTGTCCCTTGGATAGTATAAAGCCTGTGGACAAAAATAAGGCTAACCCTGAGCCAAAATGGCAAACTAGAGCGACATCAAGAACGTCCAAAATTGGGTTTGTCTTAGCAATGCTGTTATATGTATATATTGTGTTGTCAATTTTCTAACGCATTGCCTAATACTGACAAGCTGAAATATTCAATAGAGAATATAAATAAAAACTCGGTAATTTACTTAGATCCAATGGGCGACGTTGAGATTGTGGCATCCTCTTGGAACTTAGTAATATACTATAATATATATACTACTATAATTTCGAATTGTTAATAAAAGGGAAGCTGTTAATTCCAAAAATGAAAGTAGTTTGCGAAAAACTGTATAGTTTTGAAGATCAGTGTCTGTAGGAGGAGGAAAATACCAAACTCTTTATATCCCAAGGTAAAACGAGAACCGTTTGGCTTTATGGGATCTCTTTACCACATTTTGTTCGGGATAATGGATGAGGATGATAGATTACAAATGGAAGAAAATATGAGGAATATTGTAAGCAATCAGCAGAGTCTTAACGAGTTGAGCAAAAAACAAACGTCAATTCTACAGTTTATATCACGACAGATGACATTAATACCAACTTTAGAGGCATGAAAAAAAGAATTGAAAATGTGGCTGCTCTTCTAAAAGAATCATATTATGTTTACAAGGAATCAACCAATTTCTTCATGATTGCCAAGCAATTAAGTAATATAATAGATGACTGTGCAAAAATACAGTCCGGAGTCATAAGCTTATTAATTGACATCAATCATTGGCGGCTTAATACTAATATGTTACAGTTAAGGTTAGGCAGTTAAAGATTGAGATTTCTAAGATGAAAGATTTATTATCCGAAAATTTTGTATTGTGGAAGGGTCTTATAATATCACGTTTGTGAAAGGGTTTTATAATATCGCCTTCTTTTCAGATCTTTTTTATTTCGCTCATCAGCATAGACTGACTCTTAATCTAATTTACATCAGCTTAACATAGTCTTAACATAAGTTTAACATTGTTATCGTGTAGTATAAGTATCGACATCTCAGTGGGAACAGTGGGAATTCGGCAATCCTGACGATAAGGATCCCCTGATCCTGGTTTCTTATTGTTCACACTATAAACTAATGCGTACACTTAATGAGTTCAATTCGGGTGTTTGAATCTAACTGACTCGCTACTGCGAGGGCATCGCCTTTTATTCATTCTTACATAGGTTCTTATCATCTTATTATATAATGCAGCGCGTGTAAGACGCTGCAGTTTGCGTTGGTCAATGCAGCTGAGATTTATCTTAAATCTATGTTTGTGGCCTATGACCGCGCTAATCACCTCCCGCGTGATCATATCTCTTGACACTTCGGCAATAGACCACTGGAATCGTACTTATCTGTAGTTGCCACTTATGTTGTCCCGTGCCATGTTTATTGCAGCCCATAAATAGAACATATTTATAGTTTGTCTACTTATAGACATTTCAGACGCTGTCGAAATTACTTTTTGAGGAGTAATTATTGTTGTATCCCCTAATATTGCTGTGCATCTTGCAAGTAGTTGTATAATGCCTTGATTGGGCAGTCTTATAACCTGATGCTGTTCGTTGCATCTTATATTAGCTGTTGTATTCCGAAACAGTCTAAATAGACAACGGTTGGATCAACTTATCTCTTTGATGAACGAATTGCCTTGGAATTCCATCATTTCGCATGAGTGTGCCTTGCTTGGTTTCAATGGAGATATTTTGCAAGAGTGATCATCCGCGTTTTTCCATGCCCAATCACTTTCGCAAAGCCATGTTGTCGAATCCTCTTGTTTGCATTGGTTAATTTCCATTTCAGACATTAGGTGATATGCGTTTATGACTGCATTGAACGCAAAATATTTAGAATTCAATTTCCGTTTGTCCACAGTGGTATTGGGATTACTTCAAAGAGATCCGTTTCGTGATTGTTGTATATCGGCAATTTTGCTTCAATGAATGAATATAAATCAGTGGTTATTGTCTAACTGAATTTCCACCCGCAAGCGTTTTTTTTGTCCTAATTTTTGCTTAAATTTTTCGAGCTCCTCCAGCATTTTGTTAGGCGCAATTAGTGTAGGATGAATTCTTCTTTCACTAATGTCCGGTACCATTGAGATCGCTGTTGCTTGTAGGCTTTCTGCCTCTTGAATCCAGTTTCGTACTTGATTTGATAACATAAGGAATTTAATTGACTCCTTATATACCATAAAGTGCTCCTTCATGGTTTCTGCAATAATATTGACTTGTTGGATCAGTTTTCCCAAATTCCGGTTTGCTTCTATCATAGTTGCTCTTACTAATTCTTCCCTGGCATTGATGACCGAGGACTGAGTGTCAACATATTCCATTATATGTTTTTCGTTTTTTATGATCGTTTGCATATTTTCTTGTATTCTATTTGCATTTCCGATATCAAAGAACAGTATAAACCTTTTCTTTCGGTTGGTACGGTGCCGTAGTATTTTGTCTTTTTCTTTTATGTTGCCAATTTTTGTCCGTATTGTCGTGCCGAAGAAATCGCAGTAGTCCTAGAAGTCTCCCATTTTTTTGCAAACCAGGCATGATTTTTCCAGGAAGTCCTCTGATTGTTTTGTGGCATCAAAATAGGCTTGCATATCATAATAAAATAATAATTGCCAACTGGATGTAGCGACTTCAATTTTACCAATTTTGTTCACCATAACTGCAGCTTTTGCGTCGATGTCGTAAATTTTCCCGTTCTTTGGGAATTTCTTCCGAATTTTTTGTCGCAGTTGTAGCTTGCAACATCAATAAACAGCATAGCACAGTGGCTATGCTTCCAGTGTCATTCCTTTTGCCTTTTGGAGTTCGCTGCCTAAGGTTCTTGTCCTTGCGTAGCTGCATTGACTCCGTTATAGATGGCGTTGCAGCTCCAGCTGGTTTTGCTTCGCTAACAGAAAGTTGACAGATCTTGTTTAGCGATCTTTTTACTTCCCCATCGCTTGTTTTAACCGTGACTACCCGGACTTTATCATCTTGTCCTTACTATGATTCTTCCGTACAAATGATTCTTCCCATTGGCCATCTTGCAGGGTGAGTGTTCTCATGTTTTATAAGAACCAGTTGTCCCTCCTATAGATTTTGCTTTACCTGGCGCCATTTGGTTCGCTGTTGCAATGACATCAGATACTCCTCTTTCCATTTCTTCCAAAAATCACCTCTGATGCGTTGAATAAGCTTCCATCTATCCAAAGAGCTGATTGTCTTACTTTCTTCAAAATGTTCAGGAGCTCCAATTAGAGGTCATCCCACCAGAAAATGCCCGGCTTAAATATGTCCTCACCATCGTTTTCGCTCCTTACAGTGACTAATAGGCGGGAGTTTAGCACTGCTTCGATTTGACATAGCAGCCAATAACTCGTTTAAGGTGATGCTTCACTGATTTTACACCGGCTTCCCATAAACCTCCCATGTGGGGGCTTCCCGGGGGAATAAAGTGCCACTTGATGCCTTCGTTTTCTAGTGTAGGTGCTAACTCATTATTGTTTTTAATGGCAGCTGCAAATTCTTTGCCCAATACTCTTGAAGCTCCCACCCAAGCTCCCAAGCATTACCTAAGAATAGGTTCTCACTCTCACCTCGTCTTGCAAAGAACCGTCTAAGAGCGTCCAGGAATTTATCTGCCGAAAGGTCGCTAACAGCTTCCAGATGTATCGCTCTTGTTGCCATACAATCAAATACATAAATGTATCCTTTATTCTGCAGCATATCTACCCTATAAATATACTAAATTAATGGGTACAACTTAGCTTCAAAACATTGTGATACTTTGTCATAATAAACATAACGTTTAAGTACCCAAAAGACCACCAACAATTACACAAGTATTCCAGCGCTCAAGTAATACGATCTAACGCTTATACATAAGCCGATCGCGGAGCGTGGGAATGCAGAGCTTGCACTTTGCAGCGCAAGTGGTTAGGCCATACATGACATATGCATGCCTTCTGCTAACATATGTATATGTATATGGAACTATATGTATATATATAACAACAACAATAATAACTTTAATAACCGTGGAGGTAGACGAGGCCAAAACCAATGGAGAGGCCGCGGAAACTACTACCAGGGTAATACTAATAATAGCAATGTGAGAATCGCGCAAAATACGTCGGAAAACTCACAGAACCCTTTAGGAAACAACCAATAAATGTTAAAGTTCATTCCATCAATTATAGTCTTAATATATTCGTAACTTTCTGTAATCATTCAACTGAAAATAAACTAACATTTCTCATTGATACTGGTGCACTTTTGAAGGTAAATTCTGATAACTTCAAAATTCAAACAAAAAAAATAATAAAAAAGTCTCGAGGAACAACCTCAATAGAGCTCCAATCAACAAAATATATTATTCCACATGAATTTCATTTGGTAGACCCAAATTTTGCAATACCATGTGATGGAATAATAGGCATTGATTTTATAAAGAAATTCAATAGTCAACTAGATTTCAAACCAAGTGAAGACTGGTTTATAGTTAGACCCCAAAATTTAAATTATCCAATATATGTTCCGATAATATATAGCGCTGGCAACAATACAGTTCTTCTGCCAGCCAGATCACAAGTTATTCGGAAAATAGACATTAATGCTGTAAACGATTACAATTTGTTCCTAATCAGGAAATATACAATGGGATTTATGTTGCAAATACAATAGCAGCATCCAAACATGTATACATTCGACTTCTAAATACAACTAATTTTGACCAATTGGTCAAAGTAAACAAAATTCAATATGAAAATCTAAAACTATGTATATGTATATAGAATATGTACTGTATGTACGGGTTAGCTCAGCCCAAGATGCGCGCACAAGAAACATTCGAATAAAGTAACTCTAACTGAGCAGACGCTCTGACTCTACAACACCGAACCTTCTTTGGAATGCTTTCGAAAATTATAATACGTTTTTTGACCTCTGCCCTTTGAGGAGCGAATCTGGAACGGTCCGGCGTAGTCGATTCCATTATTTTGAAACGAGTAATCAGCCGTTATTCGATAAACTGAAAAATTTCCCGTCAGTTGACTGGACATCTCTTGCTTGTATCGTATGCATACAATACATTCCCTTAAATATTTCTTTAAGGAATTTTGTATGCCAAATATCCAGAACTCCCTCTGAATATAAGTTTCTTTATGAGAATCCTTTACAATTAACCTAGTCAAATGTGACTTATCCAGTATAATTGGATGTTTTACATTATACGGTATCATTGCGTTTTGTAGTCGTCCACCACATACATACATACGCCATTACTCTAAGAAGTTTGTCGATCGATGAATACTTCGATAAAAGATGGTTTTGCAGATACTCGGATTTTATCAATGTGGATACCACAACAATTTCCGATTCCTTTCGAGTGGGCCAGTGTTGTGCATCATGCATCACTCCATGCATGCGTTGTATTTTTTTGCTCCACATAGCCTGCACTTTCGCTAATAACTTTGCTAGTAAATGCGCAGCACATAATTCCAACATTGGACTTGTTTTCCTGTTTTTTATAGGATTTACTTTGCTTTTTGCTGCTAGCAAAGTAACTCTGCCGCCTACTTTTGTATACACAGCCGCTGCATATGCTTTCTCTGATGTATCGCAGAATCCATGTAGCTCCATAATACCTTTGGAGCATCCAGTCCAGAGTGAAATTCTAATTTCTTCTAAACCTGATAGACCTTTAGCATATTCCATCCACCAGTTTGCTAAGTTGGATTCCAATTCAACGTCCCAAGTCATCGGTAACTTCCACAATTCCTGAATAAAACATTTGCCTTGAATCGTTACAGGTGCCAACCATCCTAGTAATTCTGGACAACTGTGATAACACTAACCGCTTTGTTATGCGTGTTAGCATTGGGTTTTCTGCCGAAAACGTAAATATATCCTTCTTCGGTTCCCATTGAAGTCCTAAGGTTTTGATCGATTCATTCTCCTCAATGCAGATTTTCTCCGTAGCACCGTCGTACTGAATGTCGGCTAAAATACGTTTGTCATTTGCAACCCATTTTCGCTGATGCATGCCGGTCTTCTCCATCACTTGTCTCAATTTCCTTTGAAGTTCATAGCACTCGTTGACTGTGTCTCCACCAGTTATGAGGTCATCCATATAAATGTCGTCTCTTATTGTTTCTGTTAAGACGCTATCCTCTTGGCAAAAGCGATCTGCCAACTCTCGTAGACATCGGACTGCTAAAAAAGGTGCTGCCGAGGTGCCATAAGTTACGGTTGTTAACTTAAACTCACTGATCGGCAGTTTTGGATCATCTCTCCATAGGATATATTCCTGGTATTCCTGGTCTTTCTCAGCAACCGTTATTTGGCGATACATTTTTTCAGTGTCAGCTACCATAACATATTGCCACTTGCGCCATTTAATTAGAATATCGAATATATCCTTTTGAATCTTAGGACCAGCTATAATAACATCATTTAGGCTTAGTCCATTTGTCATCTTTGCGGATGCGTCAAAAACTACTCGTAGCTTCGTAGTTAAGTTTCCAGGCCTGATGATTGCTTGATGGGGTAAATAGTATTTACCTTGACCCGTTGTCTTTACAGATTCCATATGTCCCATCTTAAGGTATTCTTTCATGAATTCGTTCCACGTATCCACATTTAACCACCAGCAAGATATACAGTCCACTCCATTAACGAATCAACCGAATGTGCAAACGTTTCTGGCTGTAAACACTCAAGGGGTCCTCCTGAGTACAGCTTTAATAGAGATTTGCCATTTAGGCATCAAATACTCAGCACGGGCACTTATTGACTCGGGTTCTAAAGCAACCTTTATTTCAGAACGCTTGTTCAACTTGATTAAGTTGCCTTATGAATCCATCCATGCTCAAGTTTCAGGGCTCAACCTCACTGTTGCGGCTCAGCCCCGTAAGCGCTGTCAACTCAGCATAGGTTCTCCGGTCAAGCCCCACATCCAAATTAAGACTTCTGCATATGTACTACCACAACTGGCCGGGAGTCTCCCATCCTTTACTTTACCTGAGGACTCTTTAAAGCATCTGCCGCCTTTGCAACTAGCAGACCCAAATTTCTACCGGAGTTCGCAGATCGACGTTCTGATCGGTGCCGATATCCTGCCATCGATCATTCTCAGCGGATCCCATCCCAATATCTGTGGCACGCTTCTTGGCCAAGAGACCATATTCGGATGGATTCTTTGCGGTCCGATCGCAACGAATCCCACAAGCAGAATATGCTCATTTTCGTCCCGACTAGCTGTCACCGAGTCCAGACTGGACAACATTCTCACAAAATTTTGGGAGGTGGAGGATGTTCCAGTGAAGCGGGTTAGGGAATCCACCTCGATTTGCGAGGAAAACTTTGTCCAATCTACCAAAAGGAACGAGGATGGGAGGTATGTGGTTTCGTTGCCCTTTAAAGAGCCTAACAATATCAACCTTGGGCACTCCAGGTCGATCGCACTGGCTCAGTTCCTCCGAAACGAGATTCGACTGAATAAAGACGTTGCGTCAAAAAAGCAGTACGACTCAGTCATTCAAGAGTATTTAGATTTAGGTCATATGCACCAAGTCTCTCCGGACGACTCTAATAATTTTTATTTGCCCCATCATGCTGTCTTCAAACCAGACAGCACCACAACGAAGGTTCGCGTTGTGTTTAATGCTTCCAATTCTTCCTCAAACGGGAACAGCCTCAATGATATCCTTCATGCGGGGCCCGTACTGCAGTCCGATCTTACTATCCAGATTCAAAAATGGCGTTTCTTCAAGTATGTGTTCAATGCGGACATCACAAAAATGTACAGGCAAATTCGGGTAAATTCAACCCATACGCGCTTTCAGAGAATCCTCTTTCGCAATAAGGATGGAGAGCTCTGTGACTATGAGCTCGATACAGTCACCTTCGGCGTAAACTGTGCGCCTCTTCTAGCCATCCGCGTACTACAACAGTTGGCTCAGGATATCCGAGGCCAATATCCTTTGGCAAGTGACATCATCTCGAACTTCATGTACGTTGACGATGTGCTCGCAGGCACTCACACTAAGCAGTCGGCAGTTTTAGCCATCGAGGAGCTTCGGCTGGCTCTTGAGAGTGCTGGTTTTCCATTACGTAAGTGGACCTCGAACGAAAGAAAACTCCTACAAGAGGTTCCAAAGGAGCACTTGATTAGTGCAGACTTTCTGGAGCTTGAAGAGGCTAGTACGACGAAAACTCTTGGGATCCGTTGGCAAGCTACATCCGATAGTTTCTTTTTTATTCCAATGGTGATCCACCTCCAAACTGCTTACACAAAACGAGAGGTTTTATCTCAGATAGCCAAACTGTTCGAACAGGATGGCTATCACCTTTCGTAGTCCGAGCCAAGATTTTTATGCAGAAAATTTGGCTACGGGAGCTGGGCTGGGATCAGCCACTCCCCAGGGATCTCGCGACCCAGTGGCGGGAGTTCCTAGAAGGGTATCCTGCCCTGAAGGAGATTCGTATTCCGAGATGGGTACGTTTCCATCCAGCTGCGAAACTTCAGTACCATGCGTTTTGCGACGCGTCACAGGACGCCTATGGGGCTGCTATTTTCGTCCGAATCGAAACGAAGGAAGGCTGTTGTACCCATCTACTTACATCCAAAACCCGAGTCGCTCCTGTCAGATCCATCTCCATACCACGCTTGGAATTGTGCGGAGCAGTGCTGCTCACGGAGCTGGCAGCTCTAGTAATTTCTGAAATGCCTCCTCATGTTTATGAGACCTTTTACTGGACAAACTCCACGATCGTTCTTGCATGGCTGAGTAAGCCAGCGTGCACCTGGACAACATTCGTTGCCAACAGGGTCGCAAAAATCGAACAGTGTACCGACGGAAGCAAGTGGGGACATGTACGATCCGAAGACAATCCAGCTGATCTGGCAAGCCGGGGCGTCTCACCCCAAGAGCTGAAGGACAGCGCACTGTGGTGGCGTGGGCCAGCTTGGTTGCACCTCAAACAGAAGCAGTGGCCGAGTGAGTTGTTGGTTCATCCGGAGACTGAGCTTGAGCAGCGCCCCGTCAAATGTCACACGGTCGCAGTGCCCTCAGCAGTTGAAATCCTAGAGAGGTTCTCAGCTTTTGACCGAGCTCTGCGAGTTCTTGCTTATGTGTTTCGTTTTGTGAAAAGTTGCCGGAGGGAACGTGTAGCCTCATCGGCAGAACTCACTGCGGCGGAGTTGTCGGAGGTGCAGGAGCGGCTAATTGTGCTCACTCAGAAGGATGAGTTTCCCGCCGAATATAAGGTTTTGAGCAACAAGCAACCAGTTCCACCCGCAAGCGCAATTTCGAACCTAAACCCTTTTCTTGACGGGAATGGGGTCTTGAGAGCAAGCGGCAGGTTACAATCATCTGAAATGCTTAGTTATGATGAAAAACATCCGATCATCCTAGGTTCGCCGAACTTCAAGTCTTGTTTATCCATCGCATATCCTTGCATGGGGGGAATCAATTAATGATCCGACTGATCCGTTCCAAATTCTGGATTCCCAAGCTTAAAATGTTGGTGAAACGAACAATACATTCGTGCCGAGTGTGTGTTATTCACAAGAAGAGACTGCAGACGCAGTTGATGGGGAATTTGCCCCGTGCGTGGTCCACGTTTTCCGTTCACCCATACGGGAGTGGACTTCGCAGGACCATTTGACGTCAAGAGTTATGTCGGTCGAGCCTGCAAAATCACAAAGGGGTACGTGTGCGTTTTTGTGTATTTTACTACCCGGGCTATCCACCTCGAAGCGACCTCGGACTTGACTACAGAGAAGTTCCTGGCCGCATTCTCCCGTTTTTTCGCTCGGCGTGGGTGTCCACAACACGTCTACTCTGACAACGGGAAAACGTTTGTCGGAGCTTCCACGTCCTTATCAAAGGATTTCATTGAAGCTACCAGAACATCGGTTTTATCGCAGCACAGTCTTCAGAATGTGTCCTGGCATTTAAACCCTCCTGGCGCACCTCATATGGCAGGGCTTTGGGAGGCAGGTGTGAAGAGCTTCAAGTCGCATTTTTACAAGTACACAACCGCTGGGAAATACACGTTCGAGGAACTGACTACCCTCCTGGCGAAGATTGAGGCCTGTTTGAACTCCAGGCCCATCTCGCCAATGTCCGAAGATCCCACGGACCTTATCGCTCTGAGCCCTGGGCATTTTCTAATCGGTGGACCATTACTTGCGGTAGCAGAACCTGAGGTTAAAGAAGGTCCCAGCTCCATTATTAATCGGTGGCGGAGGTTGAAAGCCCTGAATCAGCAGTTCTGCCTGCGTTGGAAGGAGGAATACCTAAAGGAACTCCACAAAAGGAATAAATGGAAGTTCCCAACGCGAGATCTTCAGGCGGGAGACATGGTGGTGATCAAAGAGGAGAACTTGCCATCCAACGAGTGGCGACTTGGGCGTATCCAAGTGGTCTGTCCCGGCGTGGACGGCAAGGTCAGAGTGGCAGACGCTCTCACAGCACGGGGGGTCGTCCGAAGACCAGTGGCAAAAATGATCCGCTTCCAATGGACAGCCCGAATGACTCCTCCATACTTTAAGTATTTTGAAAACCTGCTACTGACGAGTCCTAAGTTGTGTCGTCCTACGTCGTCCATGTGTCATGATCATCCGCATCTATCTCATCTATTTTTTTTTATTTTGCCCATTTCTTATGTAGCCGCATATACAATGGCTCCAGCGATCCGCCACGATGTATACCGCTGTCGAGTGTGCAGGGGGGTTCACCCATTGAGGAGCTACCAGCGATTCCTGCAACTGCCGGCTGTGAAGCGGCTCCGGGCAGTCTTGATTAACAAGTACTGCGCTAACTGTCTGGCCCACGAGCATTCGGGTCGGTCGTGTCGCAGCAAAGCGAGGTGCCGCATCTGCCGAGAGGCCCACCACACTCTGCTGCACATCCGCGGTGAACAGCCAGGCTCTTCGAGGCCTCAACGGAAGCGCGAGCCACAAGCAGCGCCTCAGCCTCAACGGCGTCAGGAGGTGGGTTCGACCGGGTCACGACGCTCAGCCTCGCCGATGGATAGTTCCCCATCCCGCAGCTCCTTGTCAACGCCGACGGGCGCGCCTAGCTTGGTGCGGACGAGCGTCAGCATCCTTCCGACCGCTGCCGTGCTCATTGGGTCCGAGCAGAAGACATTCGATGTGCGAGTCTTGGTGGATCCGTGCTGCCCCGTGAGTCGCATCCACGTCTCGCTGGTGAAGGCCCTCAACTTGGCCGTCACGGGTGTGGGCAACGAACGGCTGTGCACCACCGAGATTCGCTCAAAAACGTCCCGGATGAGCAAACAGCTGCTGATGCTGGTGGACGAGCAGATGCAGAGCCGGACGCCGGCACAGCCCCTGGATCCGAAGGTGCAGGACATGTTCCACAACATGACGCTAGCGGATGACCGGTGGTTCCACCCAGCGCTTGTCTCGGCTGTCCTTGGAGTTGACGTTTACGCCGACCTGATGCTGCCGGGTATCATCGCGAGCCAGGACGGCCTGCCCATGGCACAAAATTCCAAGCTGGGATGGATTCTTTCGGGACGCTGTTCTCTGTCCTAAATTTGCAAGTATTCCTCTTGCAAGGGGGGGAGAATGTTCATGCCGAACAGCTGAGTCCGGTATCCCGCCAGCGGAGCATCGCTGTTGGCGGAATGTTTCGGAAGTTGGACCGACGAAGCCGTTATTTTATATGACGACATCACTTGAAAATAAAACCCCAAACGAGAAGGACGAACTCCAACACCTTTTGTTTCATTAAACTCTGGGAATATTTGCGACACCAGCTTTTCCGGCCCCCGACGTCTCTACAGAATTGAAACCACAAATCTGCCTTCCTCGTCGATGACAGTTGTTTCTTGGAATTTTCTTTCGAATTCTGCATTGTCTGTAATCGTCTCATCGGCTTCATCTTCCAATTCCCAAAAGCGTTCCAGGTTCTTTAGATTTATTGTTGTAATGGCACTTATAATCTTATAATCTCGAGCTTTGCTGCTCGAGTTATATTTCCGGACACAATCCATCCAAATTTGGTTTTTTGTCCCAAGATTACATTCACGGTTTTTATTTTCTCCATCATAATCAGGGGAAATAGATCCACACCTATCACCATGTCAATTCTGCTTGGCTCGTTGAATCGTGGATCTGCTAGCCTGTAGCCCTTCCACTCTTTGTTGATGTCAATATCAAACTTTTTGCTGGGAAGGGCTCTATGGAGTGTTGGTAAAACCAATGCTTCCGTTGATGCTTTAAAGCTGGTTTGATCGTCAGGTGGACACTTTTTTTTTGATAATTGAGTAGTCTGGGAGATACCTTCGACCTTTATAGTACTCCTAACTCTGGGAATCCTTAATATTTGTGCTGCTTCCTCTGAAATCAGCGTCTTCTGGGATCCACCGTCAAAAAGCGACCTCAACTCGTTGTAACCTACAGCTTTGTTTTTCACTAAAACAACAGCTGTAGCCAATAGTGTGTCTTGGCCTTGCTTAAGGCTATTGCTGTTGATACTGCGTTTTGTGTCTTTATGAAGAAGGCTGTTGTGTCTTTTGGAGCATCGATTGCATGTAATTTCCTTTCTGCAGTCGATAGCATTATGCTTTCCAAAGCATCTAAAGCACATGCTGTTCTTTTGAACGAATTCTTTTCTTTTTTCGATTGATTGTGCTCTGAATTTGAGACACTTTGTCATATCGTGGCCATCCTTAGAGCAAAATGCACACGATCTAACTTGCACTTTTCTTGTAGCAAGCTGAGCGGTATTTTTGGTAATGGCATTTACTGAGTTGTATTGTTGCTCAATAAACTCTAGTACATCTTGTAAGGACTGTATAGCTCTTGCCTTTTTTACATGCTGTTCATACAGCTGCAAGGCTTCTGGCGAAAATTTCCGCAGCAGAATTTCAACCAAAATTACGTCAGCAGAGCTTCCTATTTTTCCTTTTCGCTTTATGATGAATATGCTCTCAGTCGCAGTATCCAAAAACTTCCCAAAATTTTTCTCATCATGGGGCAGCAAGCACTCCAGTTCCTTTTATTTGTTGAAGTGTTGGGAGAATATTTTTCTGCTTATTCTGCATAGCGTTTGCAGATAAGCTCCCACGCTGCTGCATAGCTAGCCGCTGATCCCGTTATCAAATGGTTAACCATTTGAGCTTCTTCTTTTAAGCAGGCTCTTAAATATCCCAGCTTCCTTGTGTTGCTGAGATCCTTCCTGCTGTCTATTAGTTCAGAGAACAGCTCGTAAAATGTTGGCCATTCTAGTGCGGCAACATCAGATTGCTGAATGTCTGCCTCATCTTGATCAAAGGCAGTTCTGTCATACTTGTTTTCAAGCAGTTTCAGTGTGTCCGTCACGTTGGACCAATGACTTTTCATCATTGCTAGCTGCTTGACTAGTTCAATCTCACTTGAACTATCTAGGGTTTCGTAGATTAGGCTCATCTGTTGCCTCACCCTGTCCGCTTTTCTGTCCACCACTTGAACCACATTATCAACTGCACTGGAGCTCTGAGCTGATGTGGTATCAGATAATTTTGATCCACTTGGTATATTTTTCTCTTCAAGTGTTTCTACCTCTAATTGCGACTCCTTGTAGGCCTTGACAGCATCCATAGTTTTAATAAATATTTTATTATTAAAATATTGATGATCGCCAACTCCCAATTTTACCAGCGCATTGTTGTAGTAGTAAATCGGACTACCAATGCTTCTATTGCTGGTATAGATGCTTTTTCCTTGATGGCTTGCAGTATTTTGTTCTGCAGCTCTCCTTGGTCTTGCATCAATTTCACAGATCTTTCCCACAACATCTTGGGAAAACAATCACTGTGACTTTTTTGAGCTTTCTGCTTGTATTCTTTGGCGTGATCCATTGGAGGATTTTTTGATTGGTCACCCAGTTGACCTAGCTGTGCCTCGACTCACAGCTGATTGATCAGCCAAGAAAAAGCAAGAACACAATGTTTCACCTTATAGTCCTAGTACTTTAAGGCGTGGTATTTTATTCTGTGTTTCTTACCACTGGTGGGGGAAACAACAGAATCACTCGAATAACCTTGCTCTTTTTACTTTGAAGCGCTGGTTTTTTCTTCTGTGTTTCTTACCACTGGTGGGGGAAAACAACAGAATTTCTCGGACCAAAATGTTCAACTAATCCGTACACTTAATGAGTTCAATTCGGGTGTTTGAATCTAACTGACTCGCTACTGCGAGGGCATCGCCTTTTATTCATTCTTACATAGGTTCTTATCATCTAATTATAGCGCTTGTAAGACGCTGCAGTCTGCGTTGGTCAATGCAGCTGAGATTTATCTTAAATCTATGTGGCGCGTGATCATATCTCTTGACACTTCGGCAATAGACCACTGGAATCGTACTTATCTGTAGTTGCCACTTATGTTGTCCCGTGCCATGTTTATTGCAGCCCAAAAATAGAACATATTTATAGTTTGTCTACTTATCATGTCTAAACGCATCTTTAGACACTTATGAACTAAACATCTATGTTGTAAAAATTTGTTAATTTTCCTATCCAAGGTCTTATGTTTTGAGCACTCCATACACCCTTGTAAGGATTTCGACATCCTTCAACATCCTTTCTTCTCTTCGCTAATTTCTTCTAATTTCTCCCTAAGTTCATCACTTTTCTGCACTACACCAAAGAGCATTTTACTAGGAACCTGTTTAATACTTCTGTGTACGGTGTTATTGAGTGTATGTTCTACTTGTTCGATTACATAATCTTAGTGTACACCATTTTCAGGCTCAGTTAACTTTGCTATCATTGGCCCTATGGACCTGTCTATGCGTTCACTTGTCCATTTGCTTATGAAGAGTCTGTTGCAATTTTCAGATGTTTAATGTTTGTTTCTGTTAAAAATTCGAATTCGTTAGATGTGAAACAACTGACTCTATCTGAGACAATACATATTGCTATACGCCCTAAAATAATCGGATAAAGCTTTTATGACTTCTTTTGTGTTTGTAATTGTTGGGTCATGCAGCTGCCAAAACTGTGCAGTAGACTAATCTTATACTCTTAATATTGTAAGCCGAAGTAGTCAGTAGTAGCAGTTGCGATGCCCATAGTGCAAACCGCTTGATGGGTTGTAGGGGGTCTGCTGTCCTGGTATTTTCCAAATATGCTGAAAAGAAACACTCGAAGAAAAGCGAACACTAGACTTTTCGTAATTGCGCGGGCGCGACCGGGCGTATGTTAATTCGGCGAAATTAGTTTTGACACTGAAGCTTATTCTACTTAGCTAGGCTCTCCCAAGCGCAGCGGAGACTCTGTGGTGAAGAGCGGGAGAGCGTAAGAGGGAGCGGAGAGCGTAAGAGGGAGCGGAGAGCGGGTGACAGTCCAAACCCCATAACTTGGCTGTTCTCGCACGAATTTATATGTACGGCGCTCATTTCTTCTTCTCTTTGATAGTCTTATTTTGCATGCATTAATAAATGCACATATCCCGTTTACATAAATATATTAAAAAGCAATTGTTTGGACAAGCGAGTGGCGATTTCGGTGATAGTGTCTGTGTTTAAGCGAGCTACCATTGTAACTGTTCGAGCGATTGCATGTACATACATACATATTTATATTTATTTTCATATTACATACATACATTGCTACATATATCAAGTGCAGACGCCACGTTACGTGCATTGACTCCACCTGCATTTTCGGCATTTATTTTGCGCTCATCTTCCCGCTGAACCGAATTTAAAGCGATTTGTTGCTATGCCCGCTGAAAGTGACAAAAACAGGGTGACCTTTTTAAAGCGCAAAGCCAATGCGCTGTTCAGCAGGTTGCAGAGGCTACAAACGTCGCTGTCTAATGAGACGCTAAGCGGTTACGAATAACCCACTCTTACGGTGAGGCTGGAGCAGATTGATGAGCTGCAAAGTGCCTTCAATGTTCTGCATACAGAACTGGAGGAATTAGATTTCGACAAATTGGCAGTGAAATGAGCGAGAGTTTCGATAAATTCATCGTAGAATTCAAGGCTAGTGTGCGCGCGGAAATAGCCAAACGCAATGTGCATTTCGCGCCGCATTCAACGCTTGCGGAAGGTGTTGTTCCCCACCAGTGTTGTGGTCGGAAGCAGCCACGGCCGCGGCCGATGCCGGTACCGCCTGTGCCGCTGCCAAAGTTTGGCGGAGGCTACGTAAACTGGGTGGATTTTTACTCCGTGTTCACGAGCATAATAGACAGCCATCCGGACCTCTCCAACATTGAGAAATTTCAGCATCTGCGGTCGTGTTTGAGGGATTCGGGCTGAAACTATCCGATCATTGGAGATCTCAAACGGCAAATTCGAAGCGGCTTTAGAGTTGCTTCAAAAAAGGTTTGATAATCAGCGTCTCGTTTTTCAGGCGCACATCACCGAAATTCTGGGTCTAAAGGTAGTACGGAATGGTTCAGTGGCATCGCTTCGGGAATTGCCGGACAAGTTTAACGCTCACATTCGTGCATTGAAGGGTTTGGGCACCACTGAGAAAATCGCTGGCTGCATCATAGTGCAAGTGCTGCTGCAAAAGCTGGATGCGGCGAGCCAAGCTAAGTGGGAGGAGCGCTTGGAGGACCCGGTCTTTGTCAACCTTATTCCGTCGTGGGAATCGATGGCTGCATTCCTGGAGCAGCGATGTAGGACTTTGGAGGCCGTGGGTTGCGCCATGGCAACCTATGCGCCAGGTGTTCAGGTGGGCAGAAGTCGTTCGGCGCTATTTGCTACCACCCAAAATTCTCTTGGTTGCATGCTTTGCCATAGTGCAGAGCATGCTATATATTATTGCCCGCAATTTAGAGACTTAGCGCCCGTAGATCGTCTGCGCGAGGCAAAAAGACTAGCACTTAACACAAACTGCCTAAAGGCAGGTCATCAGCTACGGCAATGTAGCTCGAGCCGCTGCCGCACCTGTGTAATCAGGCATCATACGCTGCTCCATCTAGATGGTCCTGCCTTCCTCGCAGCCACATGTTACGGGGTCTTCAAGTTGCCACACTGAGCCTTCCGCGCCGCGTTCTACTTCTTCTACTCTAATTGCCCAGGATCTCGGTAGATACCTTGTGCTGCTAGCCACTACAATCGTTCTAGTGCAGAATCGGTCGGGACTGTTCGTTCCCTGCAGGGCCTTGTTAGATTCTGGCTCTCAGCTGCACTTTGTCACCTCTCGGTTTGCAAATCAACTGCAACTTAAGAGGTCGAGGTCGTCTGGCTCCTTCACTGAAATCGGGGATTCCAATTTCGCGACTGATGGATTCTCTGTAGAAATTGCGATGCGGTCTGTCACTTCGAATTTCACAACGAGCATAACAGCAGTTATCGCTCCCAATATCACGGATCGCCAGCCAAGCTTAAATGTGGACATTGGGGACTGGATGATTCCAGAAAACCTGCAGCTCGCTTACCCGGAATTTCATAAAGCGCAGCGTGTTGACCTGTTAATAGGAGCTAGCCTGTTTTATAAGCTGCTGTGCGTAGGTCAGATAAAGTTATTGCCAGGACTGCCACTGCTTCAAAAGCTCGACTAGACTGGGTTGTATCTGGAGGCTGCGCGCACCAGTGCGGTAGCGCCTTGATAGCTTCACGCGTTCCTTCTTCTTCCAATAGTTCACGCCACGAAGGAGGAGGTAGATTGCGAACATTCTGCCAAAGGGCCAGCAAAGCTGAGATGTACATTTGTATATTAGTTGCATTTATAACAGTAGTGGACTGTTATTATTTGATAAACGTTCATTTCTTTTGCAACTAAGATCTCAATGGCCCTCGTTTTCATGGCTTTTAATATTATTGGATTACATTTATGGTTTTTATTATTTTTAATTCAACAATTTGTACTCAATTAACTTATTTTAAACATTTTGCTTTTTCTATGTAGAAGTACATTTTCTCTTAAACAACGATATAGTGGACTGAATTTTTTTTTTTGTTATATATGTATAATTTGATTTTTTATTTACTAATGATATTTATAGTACTGGCAACGGACCTGCAAAGGTTATTGCTTGCATTCTTTGTTGCACAGCACATTTCCGTATGAAATATATTATTAATACTACCATTATTATTAAAGCAATATTTAATCCAGCATGTCCGGAAATATGATGGAAATCTAAATCTTTCAATTTTTGATGATTCTCTTTCATAAATTTAATTTCATTATTCAATCGTTTAAATTCCTCAGTATGATTTAATATTGATAGTTTCAGCGGATCCCAAATAATCTTCGGCACTTCATTAACTTCCCCTATATAAGGTGTTGATAATAATTCTTCACTTTCGGACTGAATGTTATGGTGGGCAACTAGAATTTTATCGTCGGTTCTTGCCGTACAATATAGCGCAATGCTTAAAACTCTTTGCTGAGGCAAATCAAACAATTAAATTTTAGAGTCAGTACATTGCAGACGGACTTTTGAATTCACAGGAACCTTAAAAAACCAACTACTTTTCTTTTCTAACTCTACCCAGTAACTTTTAGAGTCGACTACTGTTTTATAGATGCAGTTCGCCGCTTTATTTGGCTTTAGAGGCTGAATCTCACATGCATTATCATTGGCAGAATTCCAGCGCCAACTTCCTTTGCATATTCTCTTATTTAGTTGCCATTTCTGACATTGAATGTGGCTTCCGTCATTATGTGATAGGAATCTAACTCAAAATTATGAATTAAATATTCGGACGTTGTATGCACCATTATTATCCGATCTTCATTTCGAATTGGCACCGGAATAAGCCTGAACAATTTGGATGGATGCCTGCTAAACAGAGGCACTTTTGCACTAATGATCAATTTATCGTCGATGAATAAACCCCCGGCTGTTAACAGTTTATATACTTCCTTAAGTTCCGTACCTGACCGTTTTCTTGGAATTACTAGGTTCTCCGAAAGACTGCTGAATTTTGGCAATTTCTTTTTTAAGCTGATTTGGCCTGAGAATATTTGTATTTAGCCTACCGTGATTAATATCAATCAACAGGCTTATAATACCTGCTTGAATTTTTTCGCCTTCTTCAATCAATGAGTGTAGCTGTTTCGTAACCATAAATAATTTTATTGATTCCTTATAAACATAAAAATTTTCTTTAAGAACTTCTGTCATGTTCTCAATTCTTATCTGCATACTTCTAAATTGAGTTAACATCTTCTGTTGTTCTCTTTAATAGATTAGAAGTTGAATCAACCACAGATGTTTGTTTTTGAATTAGTTTATCAAGGTTGTTTTGGTTATCTAACAAATTCTTCATATTTTCTTTTAATTGCTCTCTATCATCTTCATCCATTATACCAAATAAAATATGATACAAGAACCTCATAAATTCAAAAGGAGCACGCTTTCTTCTGGATCTAGACTGCATCATAAACAATTTATTGTTTTCTTCAAGTTCCGATAACTGACTTTGCATATTATCTAAAACTAGACTACATTGCTCTTCTAAGCTATGAAGTCTTTTGCAAACTTTCCTCATACTTCGTATAAGCACATTACCCTTTGTTATCATTTTAAAATATGGATTCATTTTATAATAGATAATCAAATTCCCAGAAGTACTCACAATCTCAACATCTCCTAGCGGGTCTAGATATATTGCTGAGGTTTTATTTATTTTGTCTATTGAATATCTTGGTGCTATATCTTTAGGTAATGCGCTAGAAACTTGACAACTTAACACAAACAACAACATTGCCATGATGATTCCGATCTTGGACATTCCCGATGTCGCTCTAGTTCGCCTTTTTGGCTCCTGGTCAGCCTCATTTTTGTCAACAGACTTTATTCCTTCCAAGGGACAAATTTTAGTAATGGGTCTAGTGATATATCCTTCCTGCATCTTTACTTTAGCCACCCGGACCTTATCATCATTCCCCTTATGGACCTTTTCCACCTTTCCTAAAGGCCATCTTGCAGGATGACAATTCTCATCCTTTAATAAAACTATTTGCCCTTCTTCTATATTAGGAATTTCCTTTTTCCATTTATTCCTTTGCTGGAGCGTATGCAAATATTCACTTTTCCACTTAACCCAGAAATCTTTCCTCATTTTTTGGATAAGTCTCCACCTATCCAAATTTCCGATTTTTTCATCTTCCATTGGTTCGACTATTTCTAAAGGCGGTCTTCCAATTAAAAATTGACCTGGTGTCAAAACCTCTTGTTGGTCCATTTCACTAACTATAGTGTATAATGGCCTTGAATTTAAGCATGCTTCTATTTGACATAAAAGAGTTGACATTTCTTCGTAAGTCAAAATAGTGTCGCCGATTATACGCTTTAAATGGTATTTCATTGACTTAACCCCAGCTTCCCAAATACCTCCGAAGTGAGGTCCAGCCGGGGGAATAAAATACCAATCAATCCTGTCCTTTTCAAGCTGCGCTGCAATCGTTATATTTTCTTGTATTGCATTAAATAACTCTTGATCTAATTTTCTTGCAGCTCCTACAAAATTGGTTCCGTTGTCTGAATAGATATTGGAACATTTTCCCCGTCTAGCAATAAATCTTCTGAGTGCTGCTTAAAATGCGTCAGAAGTTAGATCGCTTACCATTTCTAAGTGTATGGCTTTGGTGGCCATGCAAACGAATAAGGCAACGTATCCTTTAAATGTTTTTTGGACACGATTTTTTGAACATTTAACATAATAAGGACCTGCGTAATCTATTCCAGTATTAAGAAACGGGAATGTCATCGTCACTCTATATTGTGGCAAGTTACCCACTATTTGCTGAGCTGTATTTTGTTTATACCTTGCACACTTTACACATTCTCTTAAATACTTTTTCAACGAATTTTTCAACCCGAAAATCCAATAGTTTCTTTGGATATAGTTTCGCATAAGGTTTATCCCTCCATGCAATGTTTCCGTATGAGCATTTTTTATTAATAAGCTTGTTAGGTGGCATTTTTCTAAAATGATTGGATGTTTAACATTAAATTCTGCATTGGAGTTTTGCAATCTTCCTCCAACTCTTAGAACCCCATCCTTGTCCAAAAATGGATTCAATGACCATATTTTATTATTTGTCTTGATTTCCTTTTTGATTTTAAGAAACTTTATCTCTTGCCTAAACTGGTATTCTTGTTTTTTCTTAATAACAACTGTTTCCGCTATTTTTATCTCCTTTACTAAAAAAAAATTGATGAATAGGTTTTTTTTTTGTTTTCATCTGCACGAGACTATTTATGTATGCTATTATACGTATAAGTTTTTTTATACTGGAATACCTTTCTATTAATTCGTAAATCGGATCATCTATTTCGTCATTTAATACCGTATTTATAAGGACAGGTTCTTCTACAGACTGCTGCCGATGCCAAAGTTCTTTTGGGTCGGCTAGCCATTTCGGACCTTTCCACTAAAGATCACAGTTGATCAACTGGTTAGAATCCACTCCCCTGGATGCTAAATCTGGTGGATTATCCTCTGACTTAACATGATTCCATTCAGTATTTTTTAATTTCCGAATGTTATCCGTTCTTCTTCTTATAAATTTGATCTTACTTTGACCACTGTTAATCCATGCTAAGGTAATAGTGGAATCACTCCAAGCATAGATCTCTATTATATTGTCAATTGATCCTTTCAGTCTTTGTATTAATTCACTAAGCAAGTGAGCTGCACACAGCTCGAGTTTGGGAATTGTCTTCCTATTTTTTATAGGGTTGACTCTACTTTTGCTAGCTATTATATTGACATGAGGTCCTACTTTAGCATTGACTACTGCAGCATATCCTTTTTCGGAGGCGTCCGCAAATCCGTGAATCTGAATGACTTAAGAACTGTTTGAATTAATCCACCTTGGGATTCGAATATTCTCTAACAATAATAAATTTTCTTTATATTTTTCCCAATAATTTTTATCTTCTATGGATAATTCCCGATCCCATTCACTTTTATTTATTCAAAGCTTTTGAATAAAAAGTTTTCTTGAAACAGTGACTGGTGCCAACCATCCTAACGGATCAAATATTTTTGCTAGCGTTGATAACACAACGCGCTTATTTATATTTTTTGATTCATTACAATTTACGCTGAATTTAAATAAATCATTTTGAGGTTCCCATTTTAGTCCTAAAGTTTTAACACATTCATTTTCGATAATATTGAGAACCTTATTGTCCCCTGTGTCCTTCACAGTGGTTAATATTTTGGAATTGTTGGAAATCCATTTCCTTAAGTTGAATCCAACTCTCAGAAATTCATGGGAAATTCATGTTATTAATTTATAAGCTTCTTCTACCGAATCAGCTCCAGTCAATCTTTCCTAATTATTGCACTAATAACTTGGTTTTTACATTTATCTGCAATATCTACCAGAACCCTGGTAGCCAAATATGGTGCAGATGCAGTTTCGTAAGTGACTGTGGTTAATCTCCATAAAATATATTGATATTTTAGATCATTACTATCTATTTTAATTTGTCGGTACATATTTTCAATGTCTGCCGAAACCACAAATTCCCATTTTCTCCATTTAATAATAATGTCAAAAATATTTTTTTGAACTCGTGGCCCAACCCACATTATGTCGTTCAAACTTTTGTTATTCGAAGTTTTTGCTGAAGCATCAAATACTACTCTGAATTTGGTCGTAAGGCTTGAATCTCTAATCACTGCCTGGTGCGGTAAAAAATATCTTCTGTAGATCCTTCTTTCACAAGATGGATACTCGCAACAAGGTCTCGGTTAAATTCTACGTCTGCGTATTTATATGCTGTGCAACCAAGGCAAAGCACCTAAAGCTGATCAAGGATCTCTCGACAGTTGCGTTTCTGTGCGGGCTCAAGAGGTTCATATGCACCCGGCGGAAGCCGAAGCAAATTTGGTCAGACAACGCCACCAATTTTGTCGCCAAGAATGAAGTTCTGGAACTTCGAAGGTTATTTCTCAGCAGCGAACATCAAAGCTCCGTTCAGAAATTTTGCCTTTCGGAGACTATTGACTGGCGGTTCATCCCTCCACGGTCGCCCCATTTCGGTGGACTTTGGGAAGCGGCGGTGAAAACGGCCAAGCATCCTGTCTGCCGCACTGTGGTTCCCATTTCAGAGAACCCTGCCGATCTGGACGTCCTCACTCCGGCGCATTTTCTCAATGGTGGTCCGCTATCGTCGATTGACGAGCCAGATGTAAAGGGCCTTAACTATAATAGGTTTAAATCTTGGCAGCGTATCTCCTTTCTCCAGCAAATCTTTTGGTCGCGATGGAAGGAAGAATACTTGAGGCTCCAGCGGCGCTCCAAGTCGTTCTTGTTAAGGACGAGAATCTACCCCCAATGAGATGGCCCTTGGCGAGAGTCATACACTCCTGACGGAGACGGCGTCGCTCGAGTTGCAGAATTGATGACCGCGTCTGGAGTAGTAAGGCGGGCAGTGAACAAGCTGTGTCTGCTTCCCCTTGAGGACTCTGTTGAAAGCCAAGCTTCCAACGGGGGGAGGATGTTGGGTCATGCAGCCGCCAAAACTGTGCAGTAGACTAATCTTATACTCTTAATATTGTAAGCCGAAGTAGTCAGTAGTAGCAGTTGCGATGCCCTTAGTGCAAACCGCTGTTCACGCACGAATTTATCTGTACGGCGCTCATTTCTTCTTCTCTTTGTTATCTACCTACATTAAGCTTGGGCGCAGCATTCAGCTGTCTGTCCCGCCAATTGGCACTTCTTCGTTTTTCGGCAATGACTTAAATTGTGCATTGGATTTAGCTATTGGTCGGCCCTAGCTGGCAGTATAATTAACCAAATAAACAGTATCGGAAAATATACAAAACTTTCTTCGGCTATTTATTAGCTATTGGGATTTGAAACCATTATGAATATGTGCTTATTTGCTCTTCCTGCTGCTACTGGTCCGTAATGGTCAATGTGTAATAATTCAAAAGAGTTATCTCCTTTAGGAATGCTGTGTAGGAAACCCTCATATTTTCCGCTGTTTGGAGAAAATGCTACACATTTTAGGCAATTCTAAATGTGATTTTTAAATGTTTCCTTTATGTTTGAAAACCAATAACTCCTTGAAATGGCATCTATCATTTTATTTCTTCCAATGTGACCAAGTTCATTATGGTAATTATGCAAAATGTGATTTTCCATATCCTCAGGGACAAAGAATAATAAACGATCGTCATTTGTTTTTCTGTACACAACGCTATTTCTAGCTCCCTTTGTTCAAAAGAAAATTCTTTGTCTTTCCTTAAAATGTCGTAAAATGGTTTTGCTAACGTAGAAAAATCTTTTATAAATCCTCTTAAATAAGAACATAATCCAAAAAAAACCTTTGAATATTGTGTATCTTTTCAGGAGTCGGAAAGTTTGTTATTGCCTCAATGCCTTTGTCATCTGCTCTAATCCCTTCTTTGGTAATGTAAAATCCTAGGTACTTTATACTGGATTGCATAAGCTCGCATTTGTCCATGCGAAGTTCTAAATTATTATTGACTAGTCTTATAAACACATCCTTTAATGTTCTTAAATGTTTTTCCATGGTTGCACTGGCTATCATTATGTCATCCATGTATAAGATGACTTTATTTTCTCGTATTAAATCTGAAAAAATTTTGTTTACGAAACTCCGGAAAACTGCTGATGCATTCTTGATGCCCATAGGCATCCTTAAAAATTCGAATTGCCCTAAAGGAGTCACAAACGATGTATATTTAACTGAATCATCGTCAACAAATACGTGAAAATATCCATTTTTAAATCCAGCTTTGAAAACACACTCTTGTTCACTAACTTATCTAGAAGATCATCTATTAAAGGCATTGGATAATTGTCTTTTATTAAAACTTTGTTCAGTTTTCTGTAGTATATACATAGACGATAACCTCCGGTTTTTTCTTCACCAACACGATGGGAGAAGCATATTCTGAATCACTGTTTCTTATTATACCCTTGTCTAAATATACGTCTAATAATTTGTGTAGTTGCTCCTTTTCACTTAATGAAAATCGCCGAGGTGAGCAACTGAATGGTTTGGATTTTTCTTAACTAATTTTCATCTCGCATCTGGTAAATGGAATATCTGATCTCTTCGCATTGACATAAAATTATTCGAACATCTTAACAAATCTACATTTTATTTCATAGCTTACATTACATCCATAGTTGTAGTCTAACAAGAGAGAACGCTATAGTCGAGTTCTCCGACTATCTGATACCCGTTACTCAGCTAGTGGAAGTGCGAAGGAGAGTCTTCAACACTGACAGCAACATGAATCGACAAACTTGCGCTGCGTCTATGTCCCTGAAGTCTGTATGCTTTATCAAGAATATATATACTTTATATGGTCGGAAACGCTTCCTTCTGCCTGTTACATACTTTTCAACGAATCTAGTATACCCTTTTACTCTACGAGTAACGAGTAAAGATCATTAACCAAGTTGAGGTTCAACATTTCAGATTCAAAATTGTCTGCTAGAATTTCTATTATTTCATTTCGTTCTATATTACCCGTGGCATCTTCTGACAGATTTCCCATATTAGTTGACTTTCTGACGATTTTTCCTTAGCAATTTCATTTCTTAAAGATTTTTTCACAAATATTTCATCTTCTAACAAGTTTTCTCTAACAGTTTCATTTTCCATTGTATTTCCTAACGGGTTTTCCATAACAATCTTATTCTCCGTAACAGTTTCATTGGAATCGCAATTAGCTACTACGGCAGTTGCTATTTGTTGATCCTCTTCCCCAGATACTTTTATCATCTAATTAATATCATCATCAACGCCAAGTGTGCCTAGGTTCATGCTCAAACCATATTGATTCATAAAATCCCTTTCCAGTACTACATCGACAACAACCATTTCAAATTGAATTTTTATTATTTCTTTTAGAATGAAACATAAAGTTTTTCCGAATATTTTAAGTTGGCTCTTGTTTAGCCCGTAATACACTTGGTTAACTGCTTGTAATGTAACTTCAAATGGAATTCTTGATTGCTTAATAAAAAAAAAATCGCGCTTCCCAAATCTATGAGACACTCCGCAATAATGGGTAAATTAGTGAAATAAACAAAGAAATAAACAAAAGAATTTTTAACCTTCTTACATAGTTGTTAACGTTGCTGTTGTACTTGCTTTTCATTAGACGACATTCTCCAACAAAATGCCCCATCTGTCCACAAGCAAAACAAGTTTGCGGCAGTCTTTGGCGAAATGGCCCTTGTTATTGCAGTTCCTGCAACTCAGGTCGATGACTTCCGCCGCCTCTGACGTCGACTTCTTTGGTCCATAGCCTCCTGTTTGTTGCGGAAGGCGTACATGGGCAAATGCTAGTAGCATCTGCTTCGGATTGCCGAACCTTTGATTGCGGCCTTGATCACTTAAGCTCGCCGATGGGATTCCTTCGATGAGATGCTCGAGCAGTTCCTCCATGTCCATGTTGACGGTTTGGGACATCATTCTTTTTTCCTCAAAATACATGGTGAAACGCTCGTTCCTTTGCCATTTTCGTTGCTCAAATTTCCGACGAAGCTCTGATATGGACGCTGTTTCTACAAATGCTAAGATCAGTTGCTCACACACCCTCTCAAAAGAAGCTAGCATTCGTGTTGGGTTGGCGTGTAGCCAACGCTGTGCATTACCTTTCATTTTGGTAACGAACAACATCCGTAGGCAGTCATCATTTAGGCTGTAGATCTGGCCTATGTTTTTAAGGTGTTCCACCCAGTTGCGTGCACCAATGTTTCCTTCGAAGTCGATTGCAGCTTCTTTGGCGTAAGTTATTGAAACTGCTGATCCAGCCCTGGCAAATGATCTTTGTTCCTGGTTGCCGCCAGCGTTGCCACCTCATGCGTTTCCGATAGCATTCGCATTATCAACGTTGCCATTCAGTAAATTTCTAATTGGGTTTGTAGGAATGCCTAGATCATCACTGTTGCCAACTATCTGCTCTTGTTGCATTTGTGTGGAGGTGCGTGTCTCTTCCTGTTGCTGTGTATGAGTGTTGGTGCGCGTTTGCTGCGTAATAAGCGCAGCCTTCAGTTGCCACCACTTCTGAATTTGTGGAAGGGTTTTATAATATCACGTTTGTGAAAGGGTTTTATAATATCGCGTTATTTTCAGATCTTCTTTATTTCGCTCACCAGCATAGACTGACTCTTAATCTAATTTACATCAGCTTAACATAAGAGTAACATTGATATCGTGTAGTATAAGTATCGATATCTCAGTGGTACCAGAGGGTTAGCCTACTACAGTATTGCCAGGGAACAGGGCAGGCACTGAATATAAAGAGGTCTATACCTCACTAACAGCTAGAGGACTTTTCGTTGATAGGAAATTAATTATGAATGCAAAAATACCTTTGTTTGGTAGGCATGCTTCAGAACTTTATAGGATCGTTCCAGTTCCGATTAAAATTGACGAGCTTGATTATGGTTCATCTCGAGTCCCAATATTCAGTCTATAATTTTGAAATTATGATTAGGGTTCATCTCCAGTCCCAATTGTTAGTCTATAATTTTGAAATAGATGCTTATCATTTATAGCAGAATTCGCACTTACTGAAAGCCAAAGGTGGCAATCAAACAAAGGAGTCTGTGAAGGAAGTTTTGCCTTGGAGAAGTGGCTAGGGTATTAAATGGTAGGTACACATCAATTATTGAGGATAAATAATACAAAACCACAAAATTGTGTACATATTTAAAAGCAAAGGTATTACGGCCGTTACAAAATATAAGTTGCAAAATAAATTATATCGAATAAAATAAATACAGTCCACTCTTTTTATAATGCAACTAAATCAAATGTAAGTTTTGCTGGCCCTTGGCCAGACGAACACGAATATATTTAAAGATTTACAATTTTGGGCTCTGTTCATATTTTGTGTAAATGAATCGAGAGAGTTAGATTTATATTTAGGATTTTATTATCCAAGGCGAGATGGGTGCAGTGCTCATAAACATGTAATTTAAGTGCACACCACATAAGTCAACCACTTGAGATCGTTCCCCGCCTCCTAAAATTAGTCCTTTGGTGGAAAACCTTGATAAGGCGGGGACTATTTATGTTTCTTACAAAAACTCAATGAGGAAAGTCTTATTATTTTGACTCCCTTTCATCTTGTGGACACCATTTATTCGTCGTTTAGCTAAAACAGTCTATGATGGGACAGCACAAAGGTGCGTCCTATGTCAAGTACTTTATATATTCTGGGTTATCTATTATAGCGTTTTTTTTTTGATTTATATTGGGACACCTCGTGAAACATGAAGGGTAGCGTTATTCTCCTGCATGACCACAAATAAGAGCACCAAAAAGAATTAGAAGGGATTAAGAAATTATGTTCGTTGGCGCCAGCAAACAGCAATAGATAACGGTGGTGAATTCGATTGCAATAAAGAGCGTCACTGCGGTACTGACTTGGTATTAAGCTGCTGCTGGTGGATCATGGGAACGATTAGTCCGAAGTGTAAAAAAAAATCTACCAGGAAAAAAACCTTGCGTAGCATATATTAAGAAAAACTAAGAGTAAAAATAATAAATAATAATAAAAATAATAAATAAGGGATAAATAAAATTAAACAATAATAAATAAAATAAATAAATAAGATACAAACTAAGATTCATAAAGACAGACCACAGACAAAGGTCAACTAAATAAACTAAACAAAACAAAATAAATAAAAAACAAGAGAGAACGCTATAGTCGAGTTTTCCGACTATCTGATACCAGTTACTCAGCTAGTGGAAGTGCGAAGGAGAGTCTTCAACACTGGCAGTTTTTGGCGGTTTGTGGGCGTGGCAAAAAGTTTTTTGGCAAATCGATGGAAATTTACAAGACCAATACAAAAATGAAAAAATATCAAAACATTTTTCAAAAGTGTGGGCGTGGCAGCTTTGGGTGGTTAGTGGGCGTTAGAGTGGGTGTTTGATGGATCAGCTATCACTTCGTATGACTAATCTCTTAATAAGGCGCTCTAGCAGGACCTGTCATACAAAATACAACACCATGTGGAGAGACTCTCCTAAGGAGGAGTAAAGTGTGTTCAAGTTAGACTCTGTCACTTATGGGACTAAGCCCGCTTTTTCCGTCGGTTCGGGCAATGTACCAACAATTTTAAAACAAAATAAATTGTCCCGCCATTTATGGCCGTAGCAAGGACTTGCATCACGGTGACTGAACTGAAATGAGGCCGTAACCCGTGGTATTCCACGCGCTGCACGGTCTCCCCGATTTGTGAGAGAAAATACAGAAGAGAAGGAAAAACCAACACCGATGCCCTTCAGTGGCAGCTATCTGCAAAAGTGATAGCTAGTGAGCGACGGAAGTTTAAACTTGAAAAGAGAAAGATGAAATAAAATTTATAATGGTGGTTCGTAAGTAAGGGGTAGGAGGTTTAAATGTTCTGTTTTATTTTAATTATTTTTTTTTTGGTATAAATCATTGTATCTTGTCTCAATATTTATTATCATTTCTTAAAAGTTATATATTTGTATTTATTTATTTATTTATTCCTTCGTTGTCGTTCGTCCCGTCGTTGACTAAGACAAAGTCTCATCAACAGAATTCGAAGGGGGTTTTCGTGTATGCCGCTGGTTGGGGTCTAACCAGAACACCGGTAACTGGTGGACAAGTTGGTCGGCATAGGGATCAACCGGCTTATCGTCAAGAAAATCGCTCGCCAGGAAATATGGATTTAACAAGAGAGAATGCTATGGTCGAGTTCCCCAACTATCTAATACCGGTTACTCAGCTAATGGAAGTGCGAAGGATAATCTTCAAAACTTACAGTTTTTGGCGGTTTGTGGGCGTTAGAGTGGGCGTTGCAACATGAATCAACAAACTATGTCTGTGGAGTCTTTATGCTTAATCTCAACTCTCTAACTTTTGTTGTTTCTGAGATCTCGACGTTCATACGGACAGACGGACATGGCCATATGGACTCGGCCTTTGATCCTGATCAAGAATATATATACTTTATATGGTCGGAAATGCTTCTTTCTGCCTGTTACATACTTTTCAACGAATACTAGGGTATACTAGCCTTTTACTCTACGAGTAGCGGGTATACCATTAACGCGATGTTGGCGCGTTTGTTACAGGCAGCGGCAGCGACCACCTGGAATCACCGGAAGTTGAGGGCAGCGGGATGTATGAACCGGAATTCCAGATGGGTAGACGCAGACTGGGTTCAGTTGCGCGGGGCTCTGATGTATCGGTTTAGGGGTCACCAGACGGAGCACAATCGAATAGACGAGATAATTCAGCGCGAGCAACAGCCAGGGGAAAGCACGGATGATTACATCCATTCACGCCCAAAAAAACCAATGCCGGAACGGCAATTGGTAAAGGTTGTTAAGAAAGACTTGAAAGGCAGAATGCCGCGATTCGTATACGCGATGGAGTTGATCACCGTAGACGAGCTTCGGGAGGAGTGCGTGGAGGTAGAACGGAGCTTCGGTCGCCGAGGACTCGAGTTACCAGTGCTAGGCTTCGCACTTAGGTTTTTGTGAGTGGACCTCGGTTGATTTATCTTGGTTTCTAGGCCTTTCGATCTTTTAAATAAAATACGACAGTTTTTGGTTGTTTATTCTTTAATCTTAAGCTAAGCAAAATGTATACAAAAGATTCTGTTGACGACATGTATATGCAAATGTAATAGTTTATTTTTCTTATTGACTTATGGTAGAAAAATTAAAATTTTTGAAAGACGCAACCTACTTTCCGTAGGGGGCAGCACGATTCATAATCCCAAGTGGGATTATGCCTACGTACTAAAATAAAAACGTAGTGTGCATTCAGTCCTTTCTAGCTCACCGGAACTGCCAGTTAAGGCACTTACGCTCCCATCGTTAGTAGTTGGCCATTGGGGACTCCTCCTTTCACCCTATAGTCTCCCGCCACCACACAGGACACATATATTTTTTTTAGCCACCAGCTCTGTTGGCCATCTCGTCGGATTGGACTCGTTTCATCATAGTAATGATTACTCTGTGTCCCTGCTCCCATGCTTCACTGTTCGCCAGCATAGCCGCGAAAAAGCCACTAGGTTTCAACGGAATGCCTGTCAAGGCCTTTAGCTGCTCCCTCTCCGCCGCAAACCTGGAACAGTGCATTAGAACAAGCTCTGCTGTTTCCTCTCCATCTTTGCAGTACAGGCATTGGGCTGACTCCAGCGCCTTCCCGGATTAGACAAAGAGCCTTGATCTCCATGTCGATTGTCGGCATGCCTGCCAGCGCTACTGCTGCGTCTTCGAATATTGTCCTGAGGCCTCTTATGAGCCTTTGGCCATAGACCGTAGCACCGAGCGCGCTCCCTTCAGATATGATCCCCTCCTAGCGGCATTGCTCCAGATTGGTGCAGCATATAGCAGCGTTGCCTTTGCTACCGTCGCCAGAAGTTTCCTGGCCGGATTTCTGGAACCTCCAACGTTGGGCATGAGTCTAGCCAAAGAGGTAGCGGCTTTCTCGAGCAAGTTAATGGCAGCTCCAATCGTAGCGTTAAATTTGTCCTGTTAGTCTGCGATTGTTTTGGCGACTGCTGTTATTGCCACGTCGTCCGCAAAACAGTGCAACTTTACTCCCTGGGGCCTGTTGATGCCGATCGTGAAATCGGGAACTGGGGCTACTGCTGTTGGCCGCCATAATGCGCCGGGAATAGTTCCCCAACAATGTTAGCCAGGATAAAAGTGTCCGATGGGGTTACCCCATTCTTTCTTAGCGTGTTGGTTACCAGCTTGAAGGTAAGGCCACAGGTATCTCCGTCTACGCTTATAGGCACGCGCTTTGGCAGTCGCTATGCCGTGCTTGAACTCTAAGCATTTCCTTCTTTAGTCCTCCATGAGGTCAACGTGGTAGGCAGTGCCTCTGGCTTGTTGCGCTGATCTTCTAGCTCAGGCCGTTGCTGACTTAGGATGGCACTCCATCAATAAGGTGGTTGTTTGCGCTGTGCCTCTTCTTCCTTGACATGATTGCATCGCAAATTGTGACAAGCATATTCATGAGGTCAGTATGGCCTCTGCATCGCCAGTTGGGATTACCAGGGAATTAACTTGCAATGCCAGCATGTCCTTATCAATCTTCCTGGTGTCCCATGCCCGGCCGTTCTTCTCTGCCGTCTCCAAGGCGTACCCTCTGATGAGAGGCTGAAGGAAATCAGAGCGTTATCGCTTAGCGTTACCACGTCATGTACCATCCAGCAAGAATTAGGCAATCTGCTGGTAAAGGTAACGTCGATAAATGTACGTCATTAAACGTCCGTCGTTCAGCATCTAACACAGCAACGTCTATCACAGCTAGACCTCTGGGGCTGAATAACTTGCTTCCTCATTCCACTGCCCAGGCATTAAAGTCTCCGGTAATAATCTTCGGGCTTCGCCCTCTAGCTTCGGCCCACAAGCACCACCGGCATCTCTTCCTGAACGTGGAAAGGACCGAAACACTTAATGGCTGCTTTCCCTGTCTCGTCTAGGATCATGGAGGAGTGTCCTAATACGTTGGCGAATTAGTGCCCGTGTCCTTGGTAAGGACAAAAGCCGAGGGACGGGCAACCGATGTTCAGAGTAAGCTCGTCTATTATGGGTCGTGGGATCTTGGTAAGCCCCTCACCTCTCCATCATAACGAGAATAATTATTAGTAATGCTTTTTAAAGGTTGTACCGTTCGTTAGGTAGCAGTCCTCCCTGCCCCACCAGCTATGCTGTAGCTTGATCGTAAAACGAGCGGGCAACATTTCCGCCACATTCCATCCCCTTCATGCGTCCGCATACCTGTTGGATCGTCGCGGGCCGCGCAATGTGATCCCCTTTTGTCAAGGTTTTCCGTCAAACGTTATGTCATCGTTTTTGACCTACTCCACTTCTTGCGTCAGCACCCCAATTGGAAATGTTTACCTACTCATTTTGTTGAAGCATATTGATTAATAAATTGTTGGCTAGTGTCATGTGTAATACAAAAATAAAAGGCTAGCGTGCAAAAATAATTGGTTTCAGCAGGGAGCAACGAATTCATCACTGGACAACGGTGCGCAGGTCAACAAAAATTGGCGCTCTGAGGGCACATGTCTTTGCCTATCAAAACCAAGGCGGATACTCGCCTCTGAAAAGTTATTAAACATTATTAACATGTAAACCGAACAGTAACGTAAACAAACACAAGCAAAAAACATGATAAACAATAAAAAAATGTCGTCTATCTAGATGTATGTATATATATATATATATATATGCACGTTGGTATAAATGTTTTCGGCGGCACGCTTCGGCCGCTACCCGATTCTCAGGTTACTTGAATTGTGCACTTGTTTGGGAAAGTCACTGTTGTTACTTTGTCTTTGATGATATCCACACAAACAAAAATGCACCGGTTCACCTATTCTTTGTTTATCTTTTTTGCCGGCTTATGTTATGTCCGTTTCCCGCATTATGCACTACTGGTGTTAAGGAATATTGAGTATGTTCCTTTCCAGGGTATGGTAATGGTCCCGACGCCGCTGCACTGATCGCTTGTAGATCCTAACTTGTTTCAATAGTGCCAGCTACACTATCATCACGGCGATGAACTTAAGTGTATGTTGTGCACGTAGTATCTCATCTTCGTGGTCGATGACTTCCACAGTGTTGATCACGTTGGCGATATTGCCGGAAGTCTTGGACTCCTTGCCGCCCATTTTGAGACTTTTGAACGATTGTAGTTTTTCTTCAAGAGTATTCCTTATGGTCCTTGGTCCTTCCTGTTATCCTGGGGTTTGGTGCAGGATTGGGTCCTCGCTCCTCTCGGCAGTTTTCTTTTAACAGAAGTTCTTGGCATTTAAGACAGTCTTCACTTGAGTATGATATCGCCCGAGGACTACCGGAGAATATAATCGCGAAAATGGAATCTAGAGAAGGGAATCTTGAGACTTGAATCTCGAGTGTTGTATACTGAGAACTGAATCTCGAGAATTGACTCTCGAGAACTGACACTCCAGTATTGACTCTCGAGTATTGACTACTTAATCGGTGAGCTACTGCCTTTGTATACCGGCTTAGAGCTTTTTCTGCGCTACTCCGGACATCGGTCTTCTATGCCAAGTGTTCCTAGGAATCATATTTCTAGATTTTGGGAGTCAATACCCCCTTGGTGAACTGTGCCCGTAACTGGAATGTCACGTTCCTTGTGACTCAACGAGATATGCATGCCCTTCGCATGCTTTAGATTCTGGTTGGTTTTACAAGAGAATCTTCAAAGGGTGTCCCTAACAGGCTCGAAGTGATCGATGCGTTTACGCATGGATTTTTTTTTTGTTTTCTTCAGACTTGTTGCGTTATTTATTGGATCTTCTTTTATTATGAGACCTACAATAATAATTCATATCTTTTTATATAGCTTAAATTAATTACAATTTGAAATAATTGAATTGATTGTTTGCGCTTCAGTCTGCTCTAACTAAATACACGCATAAGCGACTTAACGAGAGGATTTTTGTGTGCGGCGAGCTTTGCTTGATGTTTACTCTTTGTCATCTGTATTACCTCGTTGACGAGAGGCCTCTATGAATGCCCCAGCTATAGATCGTAGAATCGCTGACTGAGCTCGCTGTATAATTTCAATATTGTTTTTTGACGCGTTTCCCCATAGTTCACAGCCGTATGTCCAAATGGGTTTCAGCACGGTATTGTAGAGAAGTACCTAAGTAAAGAGTTGCCAGTGAAGATTGCCTGCTTTAAGCTTCATATGAGTCCTTTTATAATCTATATTTCGCCGCCAAGTAAGGCGCCGCTAGGTGAACCCCGAAATATCTTACTACTTCTGATTGTGGGATGAATGTATTGTTCAGGGTACATGGTGGGCAAATTTGTCTTTTCAGTGTGAATGTTACATGTCTGCGTTTGATCTCGTTTACCATAATGCGCCAGTCCGCAAGCCATCTTTCCACCGTTTTAAGATGTCAGTCAAGATTTTCTGTTGCCTTTGCTGGGCATATGGATCGGCGGGACAGACAGCCGAAATGCAGCGCCCAAGCTTAACGTAGGTAGATAACAAAGAGAACAAGGAATGAGCGCCGTACAGATAAATGCGTGCGAAAACAGCGGTTTGCACTATGGGCATCGCAACTGCTACCACTGACTACTTCGGCTTACAATATTAAGAGTATGAGATTAGTCTACTGCACAGTTTTGGCGGCTGCATGACCCAACATCCTCCCCCCGTTGGAAGCTTGGCTTCCAATAGAGTCCTCAAGGGGAAGCAGACACAGCTTGTTCACTGCCCGCCTTATTACTCCAGACGCGGTCCTCAATTCTGCAACTCGAGCGACGCCGTCTCCGCCAGGACTCAACTGTATGACTCTCGCCAAAGGCCAATTCATTGGGGGTAGATTCTCGTCCTTAACAAGAACGACGTTGTCCACGGCTACGCCAGGCTTTGGGGTGCGCGACTTGAAGCAACGTCAAGTACTCTTCCTTCCATCGCGACCAAAATATTTGCTGAAGAAAGGAGATGCGCTGCCAAGAGTCAAGCCGATTATAGTTTAGGCCCGTTATATCTGGCTCGTCAAACGACGAAGGCGGACCACCATTGAGAAAATGCGCCGGAGTGAGGACGTCCAGATCGGCAGGGTTCTCTGAAATGGGAACTAAAGGTGTGGAGTTAATAACTGCCGAGATGTGGCACACCAGCGTCCTCAGCTTGTCGAAGGTCAGAACCGCCGTACCCACAGCGCGGTAGAAATGATGTTTGGCCGTTTTCACCGCTGCTTCCCAAAGTCCACCGAACTGGGGCGACCCTGGAGGGATGAACCGCCAGTCAATCATCTCCGAAAGGCAAAAATTCTGAACGGAACCTTGATGCTCGCTGCTGAGAAATAACCTTCGAAGTTCCAGAAGTTCATTTTTGGCGCCGACAAATGTGGTGGCGTTGTCTGACCAAATTTGCTTTGGCTTCCGCCGGGTGCATATGAACCTGTTGAGTCCGTACAGAAACGCAACTGTCGAGAGATCCTTGATCAGCTTTAGGTGCACTGCCTTGGTTGCAAAGCATATAAATTTAAACGCGGGCTTGTTGCGAGTATCCGACTTGTGAAAGAAGGGTCCACAGAAGTCTATACCAGCAACCTCAAAAGCATGAGATCCTTCCGAGCGCTCCTTGGGAAGGTGCGCCATTATGTGCCATATCAGCCGCGGCTTAATCCGAAACCATCTGATGCATTTGTTCACGGCCTTGGTAACCGTCTTCCTCCCCCCAATAGGCCAATATTGGGATCGAATTGCACCCAGAAGAGCTCGAGGTCCGGCATGAAGATTGCTTTCATGGTAATGCAAAATAATTGCCAGAGTTTCCGGATGGGACCTTGGAAGGATTTTCGGGTGGCGGCCATCAAAGTTCAATGACGAATTCTGGAGGCGACCGCCTACTCTAAGAAGTCCAAATTGATCCAGAAACGGCGAAAGCGAGGATATAGGACTAGACGAGACAACTTTTCCCAGCGTTTTTAGAGACTGCATGTCCTCCCATAACTGCGCGCGCTGCACCAACCGCAGCATCATCTGAGTACCCTCTTGAATGTGTGCAACGGTGAGCCCAGGATGACGGATTCCAGGGTGCTTTGTAAGCTTCCTTTCCAGCGACAAGTATCTCCGCAAAGCCTGAGGAGAGGAATCTCCTAAAGAGTCCAAATGGAGTTTTAGCGGCAACCGTACCGAGTAATCGCCAGCTGGCAATCGGGTGTAATTTTTAACAAAGTGGGCCTCGCAATCTATTTCCTCCTTAGTGGCTTGAACTATTGGGCCGGGACAATTTTCTACCTCCCAAAAGCGCTGCAGAAGTGAATCAAGTTCAACATCAATGCTGTTTTCCTTGCTGGCTGAAGAAGGAACGCGTGAAGCTATTAAGGCCCTACCGCAAGGGCGCGCGCAGCCTCCAGACACAACTCAGCCCAGACGAGTTTTTTTAAGCAGTGGCAGTCCTGGCAACAACTTTATCTGACCTACGCATAGCAGCTCATAAAACACGCTAGCTCCTATTAACTGGTCAACACGCTGAGCTTTATGAAATTCCGAGTCGGCGAGCTGCAGGTTTTCTGGAATCTTCCAGTCCCCAATGTCCACATTTAAACTTGGCTGGCGATCCGTGATATTGGGAGCGATAACTGCTGTTAAGCTCGTTGAGAAATCCGAAGTGGCAGACCGCATCGCAATTCCTACTGAGAATCCATTAGTCGCGAAATTGGAATCCCCGATTCCAGTGACGGAGCCGGACGACCTTGACCTCTTAAGTTGCAGTTGATTTGCAAACCGAGAGGTGACCAAGTGCAGTTGAGATCCAGAATCTAACAAGGCCCTGCAGGGAACGAACAGTCCCGACCGATTCTGCACTAGAACGGTTGCAGTGGCTAGCACCACAAGGTTACTACCGAGATCCTGGGCAATTAGAGTAGAAGAAGTCGAAAGCGGGGCAGAAGGCTCAGTGTGGGAGCTTGAAGACACCGGAACATGTGGCTGCGAGGAAGGCGGACCATCTAGATGGAGCAGAGTATTATTCCTGATTCCACAGTGCGGCAGCGGCTCGAGCTGCATTGCCGTAGCAATTTAGGCAAAGTGCTAGTCTCTTTGCCTCGCGCAGACGATCTACTGGCGCTAAGTCTTTAAATTGCGGGCAATAATATATGGCATGCTCTGCACTATGGCGAAGCATGCAACCAAGAGAATTTTGGGTGGTAGCAACTAGCGTCGAACGATTTCTGCCCACCTGAACGCCTGGCCAACCTGAACGCATAGGTTGCCATGGCGCAATCCACGGCTTCCAAAGTCCTACATCGCTGCTCCAGGAATGCAGCCATCGATTCCCACGACGGAATAAGGTTGGCAAAGACCGGATCCTCCAAGCGCTCCTCCCACTGTCCTGTGCCCAAGCCCTTCAACGCACGAATGTGAGCGTTAAACTTGTCCGACAATTCCCGAAGCGATGCCACTGAACCATTCCGTACTACCTTTAAACCCAGAATCTCGGTGATGTGCGCCTGAAAAACGAGACGCCGATTATCAAACCTTTTTTGAAGCAACTCTAAAGCCGCTTCGTAACTGCTGTTTAAGATCTCCAATGATCGGATTATTTCCAGCGCTGAATCCCTCAAACATGACCGCAGATGTTGAAATTTCTCAATGTTGGAGAGGTCCGGATGGCTGTCGATTATGCTCGTGAACACGCCAAACGTTGGCAGCTGCACAGGCGGCAACGGCATCGGCCTCAGCCGCGGCTGCGTTTGATTACACTACACTGGTGGGGCACAACACCTTCCGCAAGCGTCGAGTGCGGCGCGAAATGCACATTGCGTTTAGCTATTTCCGCGCGCACACTAGCCTTGAATTGTGTCGCACACTAGTGTCATGTGTAATACAAAAATAAAAGGCTAGCGTGCAAAAATAATTGGTTTCAGCAGGGAGCAACGAATTCATCACTGGACAACGGTGCGCAGGTCAACAAAAATTGGCGCTCTGAGGGCACATGTCTTTGCCTATCAAAACCAAGGCGGATACTCGCCTCTGAAAAGTTATTAAACAATATTAATTTGTAAACCGAACAGTAACGTAAACAAACACAAACAAAAAAACATGATATACAATAAAAAAATGTCGTCTATCTAGATGTATGTATATATATATATATATATGCACGTTGGTATAAATGTTTTCGGCGGCACGCTTCGGCCGCTACCCGATTCTCAGGTTACTTGAATTGTGCACTTGTTTGGGAAAGTCACTGTTGTTACTTTGTCTTTGATGATATCCACACAAACAAAAATGCACCGGTTCACCTATTCTTTGTTTATCTTTTTTGCCGGCTTATGTTATGTCCGTTTCCCGCACTATGCACTACTGGTGTTAAGGAATATTGAGTATGTTCCTTTCCAGGGTATGGTAATGGTCCCGACGCCGCTGCACTGATCGCTTGTAGATCCTAACTTGTTTCAATAGTGCCAGCTACACTATCATCACGGCGATGAACTTAAGTGTATGTTGTGCACGTAGTATCTCATCTTCGTGGTCGATGACTTCCACAGTGTTGATCACGTTGGCGATATTGCCGGAAGTCTTGGACTCCTTGCCGCCCATTTTGAGACTTTTGAACGATTGTAGTTTTTCTTCAAGAGTATTCCTTATGGTCCTTGGTCCTTCCTGTTATCCTGGGGTTTGGTGCAGGATTGGGTCCTCGCTCCTCTCGGCAGTTTTCTTTTAACAGAAGTTCTTGGCATTTAAGACAGTCTTCACTTGAGTATGATATCGCCCGAGGACTACCGGAGAATATAATCGCGAAAATGGAATCTAGAGAAGGGAATCTTGAGACTTGAATCTCGAGTGTTGTATACTGAGAACTGAATCTCGAGAATTGACTCTCGAGAACTGACACTCCAGTATTGACTCTCGAGTATTGACTACTTAATCGGTGAGCTACTGCCTTTGTATACCGGCTTAGAGCTTTTTCTGCGCTACTCCGGACATCGGTCTTCTATGCCAAGTGTTCCTAGGAATCATATTTCTAGATTTTGGGAGTCAATACCCCCTTGGTGAACTGTGCCCGTAACTGGAATGTCACGTTCCTTGTGACTCAACTCATATGCATGCCCTTCGCATGCTTTAGATTCTGGTTGGTTTTACAAGAGAATCTTCAAAGGGTGTCCCTAACAGGCTCGAAGTGATCGATGCGTTTACGCATGGATTTTTTTTTTGTTTTCTTCAGACTTGTTGCGTTATTTATTGGATCTTCTTTTATTATGAGACCTACAATAATAATTCATATCTTTTTATATAGCTTAAATTAATTACAATTTGAAATAATTGAATTGATTGTTTGCGCTTCAGTCTGCTCTAACTAAATACACGCATAAGCGACTTAACGAGAGGATTTTTGTGTGCGGCGAGCTTTGCTTGATGTTTACTCTTTGTCATCTGTATTACCTCGTTGACGAGATTTATGTGGAGGCCTCTATGAATGCCCCAGCTATAGATCGTAGAATGGCTGACTGAGCTCGCTGTATAATTTCAATATTGTTTTTTGACGCGTTTCCCCATAGTTTACAGCCGTATGTCCAAATGGGTTTCAGCACGGTATTGTAGAGAAGTACCTAAGTAAAGAGTTGCCAGTGAAGATTGCCTGCTTTAAGCTTCATATGAGTCCTTTTATAATCTATATTTCGCCGCCAGGTAAGGCGCCGCTAGGTGAACGCCAAAATATCTTACTACTTCTGATTGTGGGATGAATGTATTGTTCAGGGTACATGGTGGGCAAATTTGTCTTTTCAGTGTGAATGTTACATGTCTGCGTTTGATCTCGTTTACCATAATGCGCCAGTCCGCAAACCATCTTTCCACCGTTTTAAGATGTCAGTCAAGATTTTCTGTTGCCTTTGCTGGGCATATGGATCGGCGGGACAGACAGCCGAAATGCAGCGCCCAAGCTTAACGTAGGTAGATAACAAAGAGAACAAGGAATGAGCGCCGTACAGATAAATGCGTGCGAAAACAGCGGTTTGCACTATGGGCATCGCAACTGCTACCACTGACTACTTCGGCTTACAATATTAAGAGTATGAGATTAGTCTACTGCACAGTTTTGGCGGCTGCATGACCCAACATCCTCCCCCCGTTGGAAGCTTAGCTTCCAATAGAGTCCTCAAGGGGAAGCAGACACAGCTTGTTCACTGCCCGCCTTATTACTCCAGACGCGGTCCTCAATTCTGCAACTCGAGCGACGCCGTCTCCGCCAGGACTCAACTGTATGACTCTCGCCAAAGGCCAATTCATTGGGGGTAGATTCTCGTCCTTAACAAGAACGACGTTGTCCACGGCTACGCCAGGCTTTGGGGTGCGCGACTTGAAGCAACGTCAAGTACTCTTCCTTCCATCGCGACCAAAATATTTGCTGAAGAAAGGAGATGCGCTGCCAAGAGTCAAGCCGATTATAGTTTAGGCCCGTTATATCTGGCACGTCAAACGACGAAGGCGGACCACCATTGAGAAAATGCGCCGGAGTGAGGACGTCCAGATCGGCAGGGTTCTCTGAAATGGGAACTAAAGGTGTGGAGTTAATAACTGCCGAGATGTGGCACACCAGCGTCCTCAGCTTGTCGAAGGTCAGAACCGCCGTACCCACAGCGCGGTAGAAATGATGTTTGGCCGTTTTCACCGCTGCTTCCCAAAGTCCACCGAACTGGGGCGACCCTGGAGGGATGAACCGCCAGTCAATCATCTCCGAAAGGCAAAAATTCTGAACGGAACCTTGATGCTCGCTGCTGAGAAATAACCTTCGAAGTTCCAGAAGTTCATTTTTGGCGCCGACAAATGTGGTGGCGTTGTCTGACCAAATTTGCTTTGGCTTCCGCCGGGTGCATATGAACCTGTTGAGTCCGTACAGAAACGCAACTGTCGAGAGATCCTTGATCAGCTTTAGGTGCACTGCCTTGGTTGCAAAGCATATAAATTTAAACGCGGGCTTGTTGCGAGTATCCGACTTGTGAAAGAAGGGTCCACAGAAGTCTATACCAGCAACCTCAAAAGCATGAGATCCTTCCGAGCGCTCCTTGGGAAGGTGCGCCATTATGTGCCATATCAGCCGCGGCTTAATCCGAAACCATCTGATGCATTTGTTCACGGCCTTGGTAACCGTCTTCCTCCCCCCAATAGGCCAATATTGGGATCGAATTGCACCCAGAAGAGCTCGAGGTCCGGCATGAAGATTGCTTTCATGGTAATGCAAAATAATTGCCAGAGTTTCCGGATGGGACCTTGGAAGGATTTTCGGGTGGCGGCCATCAAAGTCCAATGACGAATTCTGGAGGCGACCGCCTACTCTAAGAAGTCCAAATTGATCCAGAAACGGCGAAAGCGAGGATATGGGACTAGACGAGGAAACTCTTCCCAGCGTTTTTAGAGACTGCATGTCCTCCCATAACTGCGCGCGCTGCACCAACCGCAGCATCATCTGAGTACCCTCTTGAATGTGTGCAACGGTGAGCCCAGGATGACGGATTCCAGGGTGCTTTGTAAGCTTCCTTTCCAGCGACAAGTATCTCCGCAAAGCCTGAGGAGAGGAATCTCCTAAAGAATCCAAATGGAGTTTTAGCGGCAACCGTACCGAGTAATCGCCAGCTGGCAATCGGGTGTAATTTTTAACAAAGTGGGCCTCGCAATCTATTTCCTCCTTAGTGGCTTGAACTATTGGGCCGGGACAATTTTCTACCTCCCAAAAGCGCTGCAGAAGTGAATCAAGTTCAACATCAATGCTGTTTTCCTTGCTGGCTGAAGAAGGAACGCGTAAGGGCGTACCGCAAGGGCGCGCGCAGCCTCCAGTCACAACTCAGCCCAGACGAGTTTTTTTAAGCAGTGGCAGTCCTGGCAACAACTTTATCTGACCTACGCATAGCAGCTCATAAAACACGCTAGCTCCTATTAACTGGTCAACACGCTGAGCTTTATGAAATTCCGAGTCGGCGAGCTGCAGGTTTTCTGGAATCTTCCCGTCCCCAATGTCCACATTTAAACTTGGCTGGCGATCCGTGATATTGGGAGCGATAACTGCTGTTATGCTCGTTGAGAAATCCGAAGTGGCAGACCGCATCGCAATTCCTACTGAGAATCCATTAGTCGCGAAATTGGAATCCCCGATTCCAGTGACGGAGCCGGACGACCTTGACCTCTTAAGATGCAGTTGATTTGCAAACCGAGAGGTGATCAAGTGCAGTTGAGATCCAGAATCTAACAAGGCCCTGCAGGGAACGAACAGTCCCGACCGATTCTGCACTAGAACGGTTGCAGTGGCTAGCACCACAAGGTTACTACCGAGATCCTGGGCAATTAGAGTAGAAGAAGTCGAAAGCGGGGCAGAAGGCTCAGTGTGGGAGCTTGAAGACACCGGAACATGTGGCTGCGAGGAAGGCGGACCATCTAGATGGAGCAGAGTATGATTCCTGATTCCACAGTGCGGCAGCGGCTCGAGCTGCATTGCCGTAGCAATTTAGGCACTATGGCAAAGCATGCAACCAAGAGAATTTTGGGTGGTAGCAACTAGCGTCGAACGATTTCTGCCCACCTGAACTCCTGGCCAACCTGAACGCATAGGTTGCCATGGCGCAATCCACGGCTTCCAAAGTCCTACATCGCTGCTCCAGGAATGCAGCCATCGATTCCCACGACGGAATAAGGTTGGCAAAGACCGGATCCTCCAAGCGCCCCTCCCACTTAGCTTGGCTCGCCGCATCCAGCTTTTGCAGCAGCACTTGCACTATGATGCAGCCAGCGATTTGCTCAGTGGTGCCCAAGCCCTTCAACGCACGAATGTGAGCGTTAAACTTGTCCGACAATTCCCGAAGCGATGCCACTGAACCATTCCGTACTACCTTTAAACCCAGAATCTCGGTGATGTGCGCCTGAAAAACGAGACGCCGATTATCAAACCTTTTTTGAAGCAACTCTAAAGCCGCTTCGTAACTGCTGCTTAAGATCTCCAATGATCGGATTATTTCCAGCGCTGAATCCCTCAAACATGACCGCAGATGTTGAAATTTCTCAATGTTGGAGAGGTCCGGATGGCTGTCGATTATGCTCGTGAACACGGAGTAAAAATCCGCCCAGTTTGCGTAGCCTCTGCCAAACGTTGGCAGCTGCACAGGCGGCAACGGCATCGGCCGCGGCTGCGTTTGATTACACTACACTGGTGGGGCACATCACCTTCCGCAAGCGTGGAGTGCGGCGCGAAATGCACATTGCGTTTAGCTATTTCCGCGCGCACACTAGCCTTGAATTCAACGATGAATTCATCGAAACTCTCGCTCATTTCACTGCCAATTTCGTCGAAATCCAATTCCTCCAGTTCTGTATGCAGAACATTGAAGGCACTTTGCAGCGCATCAATCTGCTCCAGCCTCACCGTAAGAGTGGGTTCGTCGTATTCGCTTAGCGTCTCATTAGACAGCGACGTTTGTAGCCTCTGCAACCTGCTGAACAGCGCATTGGCTTTGCGCTTTAAAAAGGTCACCCTGTTTTTTTCACTTTCAGCGGGCATAGCAACAAATCGCTTTCAATTCGGTTCAGCGGGAAGATGAGCACAAAATAAATGCCGAAAATGCAAGCGGAGTCAATGCACGTAACGATATATGTAGCAATGTATGTATGTATATATGTAATGCTAGCTCGCTTAAACACAACCACTATCACCGAAATCACCACTCACTTGTCCAATCGATTGCGATTTAATTAATTAATATTTATTTATAAACGGGATAAATGCATTAATTAATGGATGCAAATTAACACTATCACGTCAGGGTCACCAATTTTAGCTATTGAGCTTTTTCAATAGCTGTTGCGAATAATAAGTAGCCGAAGAAAGTTTGTTTATTATCCGATACTGTTTATTTTGCGAATTGTTTACGGCAGCTAGGGCCGACAAAGAGCGATATCAAATGCACAAGTTGAGTCTTTGCCGAAAAACGAAGAAGATACTATTGGCGGGACAGACAGCCGAAATGCAGCGCCCAAGCTTAACGTAGATAGATAACAAAGAGAACAAGGAATGAGCGCCGTACAGATAAATGCGTGCGAGAACAGCGGTTTGCACTATGGGCATCGCAACTGCTACCACTGACTACTTCGGCTTACAATATTAAGAGTATGAGATTGCACAGTTTTGGCGGCTGCATGACCCAACAGTTATTTTGTACATTAGTCCTTCCAGCCAGACTCGGTCAAATGACCGTGGTTGAGATTGAGGTCAATTACGGGATTGACGAATTCCCGGTCTTGTTTGGCGGACTACGTGGAAAACCCGAGTGTTTATCGTCATAACCTGACTTCTGGCAAAACTACATGTGACATCATCGGGAATACGTCGTTCCATTTATCTAGCTTAACCCCCTTTGCTACTGGAGCTTGAAACGTTAGACTACGATCTAACTCGGAGTGAAATTGGTAACTGGTCTCCGCTGCTACCATTGTTCAGGTATCTGCTGCTGAGTGATCGTTCGTATCGTAAACACTCTTGCGACACTTGTTCTGGTGTCGGGGTGTCTTGATGCCTTAGAAAGCTATCCGTGGGGTTTCTGGGCAGTCCAGGTGGTGGTGCCATTCTTGGTTGTTCCGTAAAGGTTTGTGCGGCTTGTAACTCAGCCACTTTTTTTTTTCAAAATGCTTATCTGAGCGCTCATTTCCAATTGTAAATCTACTTTTCTCACTAAATCCATCATTTATTTTTCCCACCTAACAGCAGCATCCGACCGGTCTTCCGAACTTACCTGGTACTGCGGAATCATGCTGGAGCGACAGCTAGGAGGTCCTAGTGGTAAATCCATCCCTCCGGCAGCTTTATCCATTGTTTTGTCAATCTGATCGGTCAAGTTTCCTAACTCCTCCGGCTGGTTTTCAAAGATTTTGAGACTCTCTGGATTGAGTGCTTCATTTAGTCATGGGGTGTCTCCCGCGCTTCCGCTTCGCGGTGCACGGCTTTCTTCTTGTGCGCGCGATCGGGTTAATCTCCCGGTGTAGGCCTGAAACAACACTTTATTTTTTATTTTTTCTATATGTGAGCTGGCCCACCTTTTCCTGTGAACTGGTGCACCTAAGACCGAAAATCCCCTCCCGCCAGTCGTCGGAAAATCAGGCTGTTTGACCGATACTCCACAACCTGCTGTTATTTGACCTATACGTTTGAAATCCACCCGGGAATTTTTTAAAATTAATTTTTCTAATGACAAAGCAAGGAACCTACGATATAAAAAGATTATAAAAAAAATTGATCTCAAATTTATACCTCTATTCTAAACCATTCGTTCTCGGTTGCAGAAGCTGGTAACTTCATGCTAAATGGTAAAATAATTAATAGGCGTGCACTGATTTTACATAATTCAATATTCTATAAATAGTCTAATTAATTATGACATTAAAAAATGCAAGTTATGCCTATCTCCCAATACAGAAATCTAGTTCGTTGAACCTAATAACACTATTCCTTAATAAATACGAGAAATCCTTTCGTTGGGCGCCAATTCTCTTACGTCGGCGTATTAGTGCCCGTGTCCTGGGTAAGGACTAAGGCCGAGGAAAGGGTATCCGAAGTTCAAGCACCAGGTTGCCATCGTAAGCTCATCGATTATGGAATCTGGGATCTCACCGCTCCAAAATAATGGGAAAAAATATTAGAAGGCCTGTAAGAAAGTTGGTACCGTGCATCAGTCAGCAGCCCTCACTGACCCACAAACTAAGCTATTTCAACCACATTCATGCGTTCGCATGCCTGATAAATCGTCGCAGGCCGCGCAATGTGATCCCCTTTTGTCAAGGTTGTCCTTCAAACGTTATGTCATCATTTTTGACCTAATCCACTTCTCGCGTAGGCCCCTCCTTTTGGAAATGTTTACCTACCCATTTTGTTGTATTGATAATTAAATGGTTGGCTAGTGTCATGTGTAATAAAAAAATTAAAGGCTAGCATACAATGATAATTGTTTTCAGCGGGGAGTAACGAATTCATCACCGGACAACAGTGCGCAGGTCAACAAAATTTTTTGGCTATTTACGACTACAAACGTCGCTCTGAGGGCACTTGTCTTTGCCTATCAAAAACAAGACGGATACTCGCCGCTGAAAAGTTATTAAACAATATTAATTTGTAAACCGTACAGTAACGTAAACAAAGAAAAAAAAAGAATATACACTATGTAAAGGTCGTCTATCTAGATGTATGTATATATATATATGCACGTTGGTATAAATGTTTTCGGCGGCACGCTTCGGCCGCTACCCGATTCTCAGATTACTTGAATTGTGCACTTGTTTGGGAAAGTCACTGTTGTTACTTTGTCTTTGATGATATCCACACAAAAAAAAAATGCACCAGTCCACCTATTCTTTGTTTATCTGTTTTGCCGGCTTATGTTATGTTCGGTAGTGGGATCATTGACGGATGGTTTTGCTCGATACACTGATCATATCTGCTGAGCGGACTCCGTTTCCCGCACTATGCACTACTGGAGTTACGGAATACTGGATATGTTTCTTTCCAGGGTGTATGGTGATGGTCACGACGCCACTGCACTGATCGCTTGTAGATCCTAACTAGTTTTAATAGTGCCAGCAACACTAACATAACGTCCATTTTTCCTGTAATAACTTTCTTTTTCCTTTTATTGGGTAACAATGCATTTATTTTTATTTTTAGTTGATATACTTTTGCTTTTAGTTTTTGTTGAATGTTTATTTCGATTAGTCCATTTAAAAATGGGCGGAATTTGAATATAATAGATGTGGATTTCACAAATTCTTTGAAAACGGGTACTATTGTTTTTAGTAAACCTTAGAAATTTATGTTGGGTGTTATTGTTTTTATCCCCCTACTCGTAGAGTAAAAGGGTATACTAGATTCGTTGAAAAGTATGTATCAGGCAGAAGGAAGCGTTTCCGACCCTATAAAGTATATATATGATCAGGATCAATAGCCGGGTCGATCTGGCCATGTCCGTCTGTACGTATGAACGTCGAGATCTCAGGAACTACAAAAGATAGAAAGTTGAGATTAGGCATACAGGCTCCAGAGACATAGACGCAGCGCAAATTTCTCGATTCATGTTGCCACGCCCACACTATTCCAGAATGTTTTGATATTCTTTCATTTTTGTATTGGTCTTGTAAATTTCTATCGATTTGCCAAAAAACGTGTTCCCACGCCCACAAACCGCCCAAAGCTTTTTGTCACGCCCACTCTAACGCCCACAAACCGCCAAAAACTGTCAGTGCTTCGCACTTCCACTAGCTGAGTAACGGGTATCAGATAGTCGGGGAACTCGACTATAGCGTTCTCTCTTGTTGTTAACTAATATTATGGGACTTGCATAGGGTGAGCAGCTCGGTTTTATAATCTTACACTACAATAGCTCCTTCATTTTCTCACGCACTAATTCTTTTTCATTTGGACTAAGCCTATATGGTCTTCTTTGAACAATTATATTTGGGTCTAATTTAATTTTCATTTCTCCTGAGCTTTGTGTTTAATTAAAAAACATTCCGCTCCACTGATAAACCATCTCGCCCTTGGGTTCAACAAAGCTCCAGCCTTTTCACCTGATGCGTGCCTTTTTCTTTCTTTGGTTTACTGCAATATTGTGGCCTAGTTTTCCACAGAAATTACATTTTATTGTTGAAAGTTTATGACGCTTTATTTCAGACGGAGCCGCTTCTTCTTGCAGAGTTTTTTTCTTTTGTTGAAGGTAAATGCTTTAAGTTCCGTTTGCAATTCACTTCTACATTTGAAGTAAGTGTCAATCGCTGCAACCTGCTATCCACATGTGCCATCTTAGCAAGCGCTACAGAAGCTGCAATTTCCTCCACAATCATATCACGCCATTTCGTAATAAATGACGTCATCATACGATCAGCATAATTGGAAAGGCATTCACGGACAATCTGCCAGCATTGCCAAAAACATAGCCACTGGAGTTTCCGCAATGGCAAAACGCTGAACGAAAAGTTTTTTAAATTCGGCCCAAGTTATGACAGGATAACATATTTGAGCAAGCCACTGCAAAGCACTACTTTCCATCGGTGCACTCAAAGCCATCACCAAAGCGATGCATTTTATGGTGTTTTCTTTTAAAACACGCCGTTGCATCTGCACCAATAACGTCTGCGTTGGGTAGCACTACCGAATTTTTATTTTTTTATTTTATGTTTCGGATGCCTTTGTTTGCAGCTCGATAAAATTTTTAATTTTTTAATTTTGCGAACCCGATCCTACTTCTGAACAGTGCTGCCAACTCTTCTGGGCAATAAACTGCTAAAATAACCTTCCAAACCTGCTAGAAACGGCTAGATCAAATTCAGCCAGAAAAAAAGCCATAGTTTGATGAATTTTTGCTTAATATATTGCTATTTTAAAATTGAAAGGCAAATATTCAGCTCATATTTTCCTTAGCAGTGTACGAGTTATTTGTTCCAATCATATTTAAGTACTTTTGAGGCGCTTCAAAGTTGTTGACATTTGTTAGACAGTCGCAGTCCATAACAGTGAATATAAATGAATTAATGTTTAATAAGAAGTAAAAGTTTTTAATATTGTGTTAAAAAATATTAATTACTGTATGTGTAAAATCGAATTAGGTGTGTCAATGTTCATTGAGTTTCTTAGCTTCGATTTTACAATGTTTATCTGACTAAACACACGTTCGACTTCCGCGTTTGACCACGGCAGCGATAGTAAGTTAAAAGCAAAAGAAGCCAACGCTTTAAATCGGTGTTTGCCTTTGCCAAACATTTTACACTGCAATCTGTATTTCCCATTTTAACAGATGTATATTGTTATATTGTAGAACAGCCTGTTTAATCTCAGAGACAGGCAGTTTGAAATGCTTTAGAATATTAATAACAGAGCCCTTTAAGCATTTAAAATTTTCTCAACAGAGAAATTTTCGATTTGCTGAAGAATTTGGAAGTTTTCGGGTAATCCGAAAAAAAAAAGGAAGTGTTAGCCTAATTAATTATATATATAAAAAATTGATTACCTCTGTTTAAGCTCATCTATAAAGTCAAATTATAAACTCCGTGCACCTAAATCGAATCGCGCGGATTGCGCTTTAAAACATTTTTCTTTTGTTGCTGCAATGCTAAAATGCAGCTTAAGTTCAATCCACTGATCCACAATTCTTGCAACTGCTGTTTCTATGGAAAGCCACCGTGTTTCGCAGACTTTTGGAATTTAAAGAAGTGCCTTAAATATAAAAAAAAGTTTTAGAAAAAGAGATAACTAGACTTTAAACATAGACAAGACTACAAACAAGACTGGACAAACACAACGCAGATTAGTCAGATCTAAAAAGACATACAAAAATATTAAGGAACTATATATTGAGTATTAAAACACATACATATACATAAAATTCAGATTCTATCTTAGCTTATCACTATTAATGAGCTCATATATTTTTGATAATCTGATTGGCGCTTATTGCTTTTCGAGAACCAATTAAAGCTTTCGTATACAATATACTCCAAAGATTCAGGCAAAAACTTTTTACAGCCCGATTTTACTGCTAACTGCCTGGAATGGCATACACATTTGATTAATATTAATGAAGGAACGTTCTTCTTCAATTCGGTAAATACGCTTTGTTTTGAGCCAACCATTACGCTAGCGTTGTCGGTACCGATTCCAATTACCTTCATAATTTTAAGTCCCAATCTTTTTAGAATGGTTTAATCGTTTTAATAACTCATAAATTATATTATACCCATTACTCGTAGAGTAAAAGGGTATACTAGATTCGTTGAAAAGTATGTAACTGGCAGAAGGAAGCGTTTCCGACCATATAAAGTATATAGTGACATATCCATAAGTCCCTAAGACTTAAGCACATGCCTACACACTAATACACATACAACATGTACACCCAAACACACCCACACACCCAACACAACTCTGGATGTACCCAACAGATACCAGATACCTGATAAGTCACCCACTGGTGGACTTAACATCCGTTGTCTAATTTAAACAATCTATGCTTAAGCCCTCGCATCATCGTTGCGTTCCCACGTTCAAAGCTCGGACTCGCAATCCCGAAAAACAGATGTATTATATTTAATTAAATAAAATAATAAGAATATAAGAGCACTTGTATCCAAGAGCGAATGCACTTGAATCCAAGAGAAATGCGAAGAGTATTAAAGTCAGCAACTCCAAAGCTTTCTCTCTTCATTTGATCAGAACCCTAAAGTCTAAAGTCCATATTAGAAAAGCTCGAAACCGAGGCTTGAACGTCAATCAAATCAGAGTAATTATCAGAGTTCAGTTTGAGACCTAATTATAATCGGTCGGTGTTCTTCTCAACTAAAAATATTGTAATCATTCAGTAAAATAAAATTATATTTTTATACCCGTTACTCGTAGAGTAAAAGGGTATACTAGATTCGTTGAAAAGTATGTAACAGGCAGAAGGAAGCGTTTCCGACCATATAAAGTATATATATTCTTGATCAGGATCAGTAGCCGAGTCGATCTGGCCATGTCCGTCTGTCCGTCCGTCTGTCTGTCCGTATGAACGTCGAGATCTCAGGAAGTACAAAAGCTAGAAAGTTGAGATTAAGTATAAAGACTCCAGGGACATAGACGCAGCGCAAGTTTGTCGATTCAGGTTGCCACGCCCACTCTAACGCCCACAAACCGCCCAAAGCTGCCACGCCCACACTTTTGAAAAATGTTTTGATATTTTTTCATATTTGTATTAGTCTTGTAAGTTTCTATCTATTTGCCAAAAAACTTTTGGCCACGCCCACTCTAACGCCCACAAACCGCCCAAAGCTGCAACGCCCACACTTTTGAAAAATGTTTTGATATTTTTTCAGTTTTGTATTAGTCTTGTAAATTTCTATCTATTTGCCAAAAAACTTTTGGCCATGCCCACTCTAACGCCCACAAACCGCCAAAAACTGTCCTTCGCACTTACACTAGCTGAGTAACGGGTATCAGATAGTCGGGAAACTCGACTATAGCGTTCTCTCTTGTTTTTGGTTTGGGTTCGGAGCTGTCTGAGCTGAATTCAATTGATTTTCCTCTATTTTCACAGAGTTGGCTCATTCTATTCCCGTGGTTTTTTCCCCATTGGACTGCTGATTTTTGTTTATATTTTTTCGACATTTTCACAATTTGTTTTTCAGCAATGCTTTGCTCTTGTTGGCTCTACTAGTGTTTCCGCTCCTCTCGTGAGTTCCCTTTTTATACCCGTTACTCGTAGAGTAAAAGGTTATACTAGATTCGTTGAAAAGTATGTAACAGGCAGAAGGAAGCGTTTCCGACCATATAAAGTATATATATTCTTGATCAGGATCAATAGCCGAGTCAATTTGGCCATGTCCGTCTGTCCGTCCGTCTGTCTGTCCGTCTGTCCGTCTGTCTGTCTGTCCGTCCGTATGAACGCTGTGATCTCAGGAACTATAAAAGCTAGAAAGTTGAGACTAAGCATACAGACTCCAGAAACATAGACGCAGCGCAAGTTTGTCGATTCATGTTGCCACGCCCACTCTAACGCCCACAAACCGCCCAAAACTGCCACGCCCACAATTTTGAAAAATGTTTTGAAATTTTTTCATTTTTGTATTAGTCTTGTAATTTTCTATCGATTTACCAAAAAACTTTTTGCCACGCCCACTCCAACGCCCTCAAACCTCCCAAAGCTGCTACGCCCACACTTTTGAAAAATGTTTTGATATTTTTTCATTTTTATATTGGTCTTGTAAATTGCTATCGATTTGCCAAAAAACTTTCTGCCACGCCCACTCTAACGCCCACAAACCGCCAAAAACTGTCCTTTGCACTTACACTAGCTGAGTAACGGGTATCAGATAGTCGGGGAACTCGACTATAGCGTTCTCTCTTGTTTTTACATATGAGTATTGCGATTATTTAATTGGCGCAGTCGGTAGGATCTGTTAAATAAAGAGTCCTTTTAGTACTGTACTGATCCCTTGAAGGATACGCTATACAACTAGCTATCCAGGATCGGCGAATTAAAACAGTGATTCTAAAATTATTTTGAGATACGCAAAAGAATCTACGTGAAAGTACACTGGTAGGCACAATTATTTTGACAAAACGTTCTTTCGTGTTCCTCAGTACTCTTTTATCAGCAGCGTTCAAAGAGTGCGCAAAAGTTCATAAATAGCATATTAATAATAGCATATAAAAAAAGTAGCAAGAATTTTAGTTCAAGCTCAAGATCAAAGAGTACTGAGAAACACGAAAGAACATTTTGTCAAAATAATTGTGCCTACCAGTGTAGTATTCAAGAAAAAATTCCGTGTGGTCAGTAACATCTGCAAAACAATTAAAAATCCCATGCGGTCGGAAACAAAATTAATTAAAATTTTTAATTCCGTAACTTAAAACAAAGAATTTAAATAAACACCGTGTATCCAAATACTTATACAAATACACCATGGCAGTTCCGCAACTTTCGGAAACCCACCTAAATCAATTATTAAATCAAATTAAAGAACTGAACTACTACGATGGCACACCTGGCAAGCTGTCTGTGTTTGTTAACCAGGTCGAGCAGCTACTCAACTTATACCCTACCCAAGATGCCAGACAAGCACACGTTATCTACGGAGCAGTGAAACGGTTACTAGTGGATGCAGCATTGGAGGTCGTGACCCAAGAAAGAGTAAACACATGGCTGGATACAAAGACGGTCCTGACGATGGCATTCAAGGATCACAAGGGCCTAAAACTTATAAGACAACTGGAGGATACATAATACCCCGGAAGCATCTGTAAGTTCATCGAGAAGCTCGAATCACAATATTGGATTATGTTTGACAAGTTAGAATTAGAAAGCGACCCTGTAGATAAATCAAATTACACTGAAATGTTAAAAAGAACTGTTAAATCTGTAATAGATCGAAAACTGCCGGATAGAATTTATATGTCATTGGCACGCAAAAATATTGATACTATTTATAAATTAAAACAAGCTTCAATGGAGCTAGGCCTCTATGACGCCAGTCCAGAAAATCAGCGTTCTAATAGATCAGAAGGGAACAGACGCAGGAACAGGGGAAATTATAGTCAAAGCAATAATCAAAAATATTACAATAATAGAAATTACAATCACAGCAATTATTATCCTGGAACGAATCAGAATAACAATACGCAACATCAAAATTCTAATCAACCTACAATAAATCAAAATCAGTACTCCACTCGTCCCATACCGGTTAATCAAAGGGGAAATTATTACACGTTTAGAAGGGAGTTAACACAAGGCCAACAAAACAATCCTCTTAACAATTCCCTTAATTTCCAACCTTCAACTTCAAATAATTCTAACGGTCAGATGCCGGTAAAAAGACAACGAGAGAGTCAAAGTGGCCAAAGCAAAATGGATGTAAATTTTCATCAAACTGCCTCGGACACTCAAGTGACACAGGAGGACGTACCAGTCCCGTTTGTTATGCCAGCAGAACGCTGAACGAACACGAAATCAACTATGCTACCATTGAAAAAGAATTGTTAGCTATAGTTTGGGCGACAAAATATTTCAGGTCATACTTATTCGGCAGGCCATTTGAAATAATGAGTGATCACAAGCCATTGGTATGGCTGAATAATATCAAAGAGCCGAACATGAAATTACAAAGGTGGAAAATCAAACATGATGAATTCGATTATAAAACAAGAGAGAACGCTATAGTCGAGTTCCCCGACTATCTGATACCCGTTATTCAGCTGGTGGAAGTGCAAAGGAGAGTCTTAAACACTGACAGTTTTTGGCAATTTGTGGGCGTTAGGGTGGGCGTGGCAAAAAGTTTTTTGCAAATCGATAGAAATTTACAAGACTAATACAAAAATGAAAAAATATCAAAACATTTTTTAAAAGTGTGGGCGTGGCAGCTTTGGGCGGTTTGTGGGCGTTAGAGTGGGCGTGGCAAAAAGTTTTTTGGCAAATCGATAGAAATTTAGAAGACCAATACAAAAATTAAAAAATATTAAAACATTTTTCAAAAGTGTTGCCGTGGCAGTTTTGGGCGGTTTGTGGGCGTTAGAGTGGGCGTGGTAACATGAATCGACAAACTTGCGCTGCTTCTATGTCTTGGGAGTCTGTATGCTTAATCTCAACTTTCTAGCTCTTGTAGTTCCTGAGATCTCGACGTTCATACGGACAGACAGACGGACAGACGGACGGACGGACAGACGGACAGACGGACAGACGGACAGACGGACAGACGGACGGACAGACGGACATGGCCAGATCGACTTGGCTATAGATCCTGATCAAGAATATATATACTTTATATGGTCGGAAACGCTTCCTTCTGCCTGTTACATACTTTTCAACGAATCTAGTATACCCTTTTACTCTACGAGTAACGGGTATAATAAAATATCTTCCAGGCAAAGAAAACTATGTCGCGGATGCTCTTTCCCGCACAAAAATAGAAGAAGTCATAGTTGGCGAAGTCGCAAACAGCGCAGACGCAACTATACATAGTGCTAATGAAGATAATTTAAATTATATATCCATCACGGAGAGACCAATCCATTTCTTTCCTAGACAAATAGAGATAGAAAAAGGCGACAGTGACACAACAAGTGTAGGTCACTACTTTCAAAAACTAAAGATTAAAATAATCTATAAAGAAATGACACTTGAACTCGCCAAAACCCTCATTAAGGAATATGTGTGCACCAAGAAAAGCGCAATTTACTTCCCTAATGATGAGGATTTTCTGATCTTCCAGAGGGCATTTACCGAAATCATAAGCCCTAACAATTTCACAAAACTATTGAGATGTACCACGAAGCTAATTGATATACTAACTTATGCGGAATTTAAGGATTTAATCTTAAAGAGACATAAGGAAGTTTTACACCCAGGTATAGAAAAAACCATTAATTGGTTTAAAGAAAAATACTATTACCCAGATAGTCAAAAGCATTAACATTAAAGCATCAAAACATTATTAATGAATGTGAAATCTGTAATCTAGCAAAAACAGAACATCGAGACACTAAATTGACATTTGAAACAACACCAGATCTTCTTATCTTGTATTGATATTTATTCAAAATTTGCCTCACTAGTTGAAGTAAAAAGTAGAGATTGGCTAGAAGCGAAAAGAGCCATTACTAAAACATTCAATGATATGGGAAAGCCACAAGAAATTAAAGCAGACAAAAATTCAGCTTTTATGTGCATAGCTTTGCAAAATTCGTTAAGATCCGAAGGCGTACAAATTTCTGTAACAACCAGCAAAAATGGTGTATCCGATATAGAAAGATTTCACAAGACCGTAAACGAAAAGCTAAGAATCATCGGTAGTGAACAAAATATCGAAGATAGGTTTACAAGGTTCGAAACAATCTTATACGTCTATAATCATAAAACTAAACATAATAGTACAAAACGATCTCCGGCAGACATTTTTCTATATGCAGGCAGCCTAGACTTTAACGTACAACAAAACAAAATTGATAAGATCGAATATCTTAATAAGAATAGGCATGATTTTAAAGTTGATATAAAATATAGACAGGCTCCACTCGTGAAGAGTAAAATCACCAATCCACTTAAAAAGACAGGAAGAATTGAACAAGTAGACAGTAAACATTTTGAGGAAACAAACCGCGGCAGGAAAATCGTTCATTATAAATCAAAATTCAAGAAACGAAAAAAGATTAATAAGAGCAAATACGATAATTCCAGACCAGCCAGAGAAGCGCAAAGTACGCAATATATTTCTTATAATGCTTAGTTGCATGATACCACTTATTACTATGGTCAAATGCAGCAACATCGAAGTAAACCCAATAAGTGCGAAAAATGGATACCTTATATTCCAAACCGGAACGATGGAAATTCCAACCAGCTACGAATACCACTATTTGAGTATAAACATAACAAAGACAATGCTTATGTTCGAAAATCTAGTAACTGAAGCAAATACCTCAGATACAATATTAAGTCGATAAACTAAAACGGGAAATAAATGGATTAAGAATTATTAACAGAAGCAAAAGAGGTCTCTTGAACGTAGTAGGGAAGGCATATAAATACTTATTTGGTACATTAGATGAAGACGACAGGGAGGAGTTAGAGGAAAAAATTAATAACATGTCAGAAGACTCCGTTAAAACCCATGATCTAAACATGGTTATCGACATAATTAACAGCGGTATAGATATAATTAACAGGCTCAAGGTAGAAAAAGAACAGAACCAACAAATTGCGATACTGATATTCAACCTACAGCAGTTTACAGAATACATAGAAGACATCGAGTTAGGTATGCAATTAACCAGATTAGGGATCTTTAACCCAAGATTACTAAAACATGATTATTTGAAACACATAAATTCGGAGAAAATGCTAAAGATAAAAACATCAACTTGGCTCAAGACAGACACGAACGAAATTTTGATTATATCCCACGTTCCTAGCGAGGTCACTAAAGTTCCGATATTTCAAATAGTTCCGTTCCCCAAATGAACATAACTATATTCTAACCGAGCAAATATTCGATAAGTTTTATGTATTCAATAACCAAGTATTTCATAAAGATACAAATAAATGAATATTCGACAAATGTTTTGTGGGACTTATTAAACAAGAGCAAACTCAATGCAAATACATTAAAACCCAAAGAAATTTCCAAATAAATTATATAGAACCAAATATACTTTTAACATGGAATATTCCTGAAACAGTTGTTAACCAAGATTGTACAAACAACAAAATATTAATATCAGGAAACAACATCATTAAAATTAAAAATTGTACCATGCAAATAGATGAATTCCTAATTTCTAATAATGTAGCAGATTTTACACAAACGTTTTATATCACCAACAATGTTACACGCTTAGAACCAATAAATCACTTAGAAACAAAAGAAATGATAAAATTGCATGTAAAACACTACAACTTTTTCCAAATTATATGCATTACAACTTTTGTCATCATGACTATTAGTTTGACTCTGTATTTAGCATATAAGTTTAAAAATATACCTAAGAAAATTATTGTCAAATATTGTAATCAAAAAGAAGAACATCCGAACCTTGAAACTAATGTCAAGGAAAATATTCAACCAGAAAACAATGTTATGATATATCCAAATTTAACGACCTGAGGACAGGCCAAATTCAATGATTGGGGGAGTGACATATCCATAAGTCCCTAAGACTTAAGCACATGCCTACACTTTAATGCACATACAACGTGTACACCCAAACACACCCACACACCCAACACAACTCTGGATGTACCCAACAGATACCAGATACCTGATAAGTCACCCACTGGTAGACTAAACATCCGTTGTCTACTCGCAATCCCGAAAAACAGAAGTATTAGATTTCAATAAACAAAATAATAAGAATCTAAGAGCACTTGTATCCAAGAGCGAATGTACTTGAATCCAAGAGAAATGCGAAGAGTATTAAAGTCAGCAACTCCAAAGCTTTCTCTCTTCATTTGATCAGAACCCTAAAGCCTAAAGTCCATATTAGAAAAGCTCGAAACCGAGGCTTGAACGTCAATCAAATCAGAGTAATTATCAGAGTTCAGTTTGAGACCTAATTATAATCGGTCGGTGTTCTTCTCAACTAAAAATATTGTAATCATTCAGTAAAATAAAATTATATTTTTTTTACATATGAGTATTGCGATTATTTAATTATATATATTCTTGATCAGGATCAATAGCCGAGTCGATCTGGCCATGTCCGTCTGTCCGTCCGTCTGTCCGTCCGTCTGTCCGTCCGTCTGTCCGTCCGTATGAACTTCGAGATCTCAGGAACTACAAAAGCTAGAAAGTTGAGATTAAGCATACAGACTCCAGGGACATAGAAGCAGCGCAAGTTTGTCGATTCATGTTGCCACGCTCACTCTAACGCCCACAAACCGCCCAAAACTGCCACGCCCACACTTTTGAAAAATGTTTTGAAATTTTTTCATTTTTGTATTAGTCTTGTAATTTTCCAAAAAACTTTTTTCCACGCCCACTTTAACGCCCACAAATCGCCAAAAACTGTCAGAGTTGAAGACACTCCTTCGCACTTCCACTAGCTGAGTAATGGGTATTAGATAGTCGGGGAACTTGACTATAGCGTTCTCTCTTGTTTTTATATATATTTTTTTGTATTTATTTATTTTAATTTTTAATTTTTTTTTTGTGTGTATGGCCTGACGGTTGAAATAAAATTGTTGTTCACAAATTGACACTTGGTTTCTTATTTCATGTTTAAACTTATTTGTTATAAATGGTATATACTCAACATTTTGAAAAATGTGTAGGTTAGGTTAGGTTAGGTTTTACCGGCCGTCGGTTATCCGACGCACTTAGACCATTAGAGGTCCGTTGTGATACCGTGTATGTTTTCCCCTTTAGCCCGCAGATATTGCTAAATACATATTTCACTTAGGCTATGAAGTGCGCCTTCGCTGCCTGGTGAAGCCGGCAGTGAAGCGGCTGCACTATGTATGGATTATGTTAAGAGAGTTGGGAAAGAATGCTATATGCGCACATTATGTACACAGCGACTTTTGGTTAGCGTGGAAATGCTGACCATACACTTTTGCAGTGTGCTCCATAAGTCGGCGATCCGACGAACTTCCACTTCAGTTGTGTTTTCAATTTCTGAGCAGAAGGAATGCCACGAGGATCGCTTTGCTTTCCTGATTGCTTTTTTGTATTTTGCAAGGGCTCTCTTGTAGGCGGTCCACAGGGCCTCCTTATTTCCTGCCTTGGCCCTGTTAAAAAGGGTTCTGCAGTCTATTCGGAGGGGGGACAGTTCTGCTGAGGTTTTCTTTTTCTTTTAGGCTTGCTGTTGGAGCAGGCCTTTTTTAGTGCATAGTTGCAGGTTTCTGTGAAGATTGAAACTAGTTCGTTTAGACTAGAGATTGTTTGGGGGTATGGAGGGGGATCCGTTGGAATTTTTCCCCTTAAAATATTTGTATTTTTGCCGGTGTGTTTTCCTTGGGTTTGTGAAAACTGCTGGTTTTGAGGGATTGATTGTAAGGGTCGTTTCTATGTACCTGTGGTCCGAGAAAGAGTGCTTATTTAGCACCCTCCAGTGAGTTACTGTCTCTAATAGTGGTTTAGAGACGAGAGTTAGGGCTATAACCTCTTTTCGGTTCTTAATGATAAAGGTGGGGTAATTACCTTTATTACATATGAAGAGAGTTGAACTAAAAATAAAGTTAAAAAGAGACTCACCGCGGTCGTTTGTGTCTGTACTTTCCCATTGTGTATGGTGGGCGTTAGCATCACAGCCTATTAGTAGGCCTATGTTTTGCTTTTCGCTTTCTTCTACCAGTCTCCTAATCAGTTCATCCAGCGGTTCTTGCCTTTCGTAGGCCATGTATGATGACAGCACTCGGACGGTGGCTGCCGCGTTGTCTGCATCGCTGTAATTTTGGAGCACTAAGGTGCTTTTTGGCTAGAATGCAGGCTCTTATTTTACCTTAGCTGGGAGCTGTTAGAAGCTTATATTCCTTAGTCCCTAATCCTGAAACCTTTCCTCCCACTATCCAAGGTTCCTGGATTAGGACTATGTCGACTCCATCTTCAGCCAGATAGAGTTGAAGAGCAGCGGAAGCTGCCTTACTGTGGTGGAGGTTTATCTGCAGAAGCTTCACGGACATCTGCTGTGGGCCTCTCCACCACGGTTGTATCGGCTCCCTCCTCGTCCGATGTGTCCAGGTCTGTCAATCGACCCATGTTCGCAAGGCTGCGGAGGATTGAGGCATCGGTCGAGAAGCCGTCCTCGGCTTCCGATGCCTCGATCGCGAAGGCGATCTTCTCGATCACTCGAAAAAGAACAGAACCAACAAATTGCGATACTGATATTCAACCTACAGCAGTTTACAGAATACATAGAAGACATCGAGTTAGGTATGCAATTAACCAGATTAGGGATCTTTAACCCAAGATTACTAAAACATGATTATTTGAAACACATAAATTCGGAGAAAATGCTAAAGATAAAAACATCAACTTGGCTCAAGACAGACACGAACGAAATTTTGATTATATCCCACGTTCCTAGCGAGGTCACTAAAGTTCCGATATTTCAAATAGTTCCGTTCCCCAAATGAACATAACTATATTCTAACCGAGCAAATATTCGATAAGTTTTATGTATTCAATAACCAAGTATTTCATAAAGATACAAATAAATGAATATTCGACAAATGTTTTGTGGGACTTATTAAACAAGAGCAAACTCAATGCAAATACATTAAAACCCAAAGAAATTTCCAAATAAATTATATAGAACCAAATATACTTTTAACATGGAATATTCCTGAAACAGTTGTTAACCAAGATTGTACAAACAACAAAATATTAATATCAGGAAACAACATCATTAAAATTAAAAATTGTACCATGCAAATAGATGAATTCCTAATTTCTAATAATGTAGCAGATTTTACACAAACGTTTTATATCACCAACAATGTTACACGCTTAGAACCAATAAATCACTTAGAAACAAAAGAAATGATAAAATTGCATGTAAAACACTACAACTTTTTCCAAATTATATGCATTACAACTTTTGTCATCATGACTATTAGTTTGACTCTGTATTTAGCATATAAGTTTAAAAATATACCTAAGAAAATTATTGTCAAATATTGTAATCAAAAAGAAGAACATCCGAACCTTGAAACTAATGTCAAGGAAAATATTCAACCAGAAAACAATGTTATGATATATCCAAATTTAACGACCTGAGGACAGGCCAAATTCAATGATTGGGGGAGTGACATATCCATAAGTCCCTAAGACTTAAGCACATGCCTACACTTTAATGCACATACAACGTGTACACCCAAACACACCCACACACCCAACACAACTCTGGATGTACCCAACAGATACCAGATACCTGATAAGTCACCCACTGGTAGACTAAACATCCGTTGTCTACTCGCAATCCCGAAAAACAGAAGTATTAGATTTCAATAAACAAAATAATAAGAATCTAAGAGCACTTGTATCCAAGAGCGAATGTACTTGAATCCAAGAGAAATGCGAAGAGTATTAAAGTCAGCAACTCCAAAGCTTTCTCTCTTCATTTGATCAGAACCCTAAAGCCTAAAGTCCATATTAGAAAAGCTCGAAACCGAGGCTTGAACGTCAATCAAATCAGAGTAATTATCAGAGTTCAGTTTGAGACCTAATTATAATCGGTCGGTGTTCTTCTCAACTAAAAATATTGTAATCATTCAGTAAAATAAAATTATATTTTTTTTACATATGAGTATTGCGATTATTTAATTATATATATTCTTGATCAGGATCAATAGCCGAGTCGATCTGGCCATGTCCGTCTGTCCGTCCGTCTGTCCGTCCGTCTGTCCGTCCGTATGAACTTCGAGATCTCAGGAACTACAAAAGCTAGAAAGTTGAGATTAAGCATACAGACTCCAGGGACATAGAAGCAGCGCAAGTTTGTCGATTCATGTTGCCACGCTCACTCTAACGCCCACAAACCGCCCAAAACTGCCACGCCCACACTTTTGAAAAATGTTTTGAAATTTTTTCATTTTTGTATTAGTCTTGTAATTTTCCAAAAAACTTTTTTCCACGCCCACTTTAACGCCCACAAATCGCCAAAAACTGTCAGAGTTGAAGACACTCCTTCGCACTTCCACTAGCTGAGTAATGGGTATTAGATAGTCGGGGAACTTGACTATAGCGTTCTCTCTTGTTTTTATATATATTTTTTTGTATTTATTTATTTTAATTTTAATTTTTTTTTTGTGTGTATGGCCTGACGGTTGAAATAAAATTGTTGTTCACAAATTGACACTTGGTTTCTTATTTCATGTTTAAACTTATTTGTTATAAATGGTATATACTCAACATTTTGAAAAATGTGTAGGTTAGGTTAGGTTAGGTTTTACCGGCCGTCGGTTATCCGACGCACTTAGACCATTAGAGGTCCGTTGTGATACCGTGTATGTTTTCCCCTTTAGCCCGCAGATATTGCTAAATACATATTTCACTTAGGCTATGAAGTGCGCCTTCGCTGCCTGGTGAAGCCGGCAGTGAAGCGGCTGCACTATGTATGGATTATGTTAAGAGAGTTGGGAAAGAATGCTATATGCGCACATTATGTACACAGCGACTTTTGGTTAGCGTGGAAATGCTGACCATACACTTTTGCAGTGTGCTCCATAAGTCGGCGATCCGACGAACTTCCACTTCAGTTGTGTTTTCAATTTCTGAGCAGAAGGAATGCCACGAGGATCGCTTTGCTTTCCTGATTGCTTTTTTGTATTTTGCAAGGGCTCTCTTGTAGGCGGTCCACAGGGCCTCCTTATTTCCTGCCTTGGCCCTGTTAAAAAGGGTTCTGCAGTCTATTCGGAGGGGGGACAGTTCTGCTGAGGTTTTCTTTTTCTTTTAGGCTTGCTGTTGGAGCAGGCCTTTTTTAGTGCATAGTTGCAGGTTTCTGTGAAGATTGAAACTAGTTCGTTTAGACTAGAGATTGTTTGGGGGTATGGAGGGGGATCCGTTGGAATTTTTCCCCTTAAAATATTTGTATTTTTGCCGGTGTGTTTTCCTTGGGTTTGTGAAAACTGCTGGTTTTGAGGGATTGATTGTAAGGGTCGTTTCTATGTACCTGTGGTCCGAGAAAGAGTGCTTATTTAGCACCCTCCAGTGAGTTACTGTCTCTAATAGTGGTTTAGAGACGAGAGTTAGGGCTATAACCTCTTTTCGGTTCTTAATGATAAAGGTGGGGTAATTACCTTTATTACATATGAAGAGAGTTGAACTAAAAATAAAGTTAAAAAGAGACTCACCGCGGTCGTTTGTGTCTGTACTTTCCCATTGTGTATGGTGGGCGTTAGCATCACAGCCTATTAGTAGGCCTATGTTTTGCTTTTCGCTTTCTTCTACCAGTCTCCTAATCAGTTCATCCAGCGGTTCTTGCCTTTCGTAGGCCATGTATGATGACAGCACTCGGACGGTGGCTGCCGCGTTGTCTGCATCGCTGTAATTTTGGAGCACTAAGGTGCTTTTTGGCTAGAATGCAGGCTCTTATTTTACCTTAGCTGGGAGCTGTTAGAAGCTTATATTCCTTAGTCCCTAATCCTGAAACCTTTCCTCCCACTATCCAAGGTTCCTGGATTAGGACTATGTCGACTCCATCTTCAGCCAGATGGAGTTGAAGAGCAGCGGAAGCTGCCTTACTGTGGTGGAGGTTTATCTGCAGAAGCTTCACGGACATCTGCTGTGGGCCTCTCCACCACGGTTGTATCGGCTCCCTCCTCGTCCGATGTGTCCAGGTCTGTCAATCGACCCATGTTCGCAAGGCTGCGGAGGATTGAGGCATCGGTCGAGAAGCCGTCCTCGGCTTCCGATGCCTCGATCGCGAAGGCGATCTTCTCGATCACTCCTCCACTGCCTTCCTGATCCTCCTTGGCGGAGTCCGATTTGTAGAACTTTATGGTCACTGAGCTAAGCCTGAAGTTTAGCTCCCCGTGAGCTGCCTCAATGGGAGCTAGGGACTCCTTGCTTAGAATGAGGATGGCCTGGTTTGTTATTCCCTCCATTTCGTCGTTCTTCACCCCTCGCCAGTCCGAGGTGGGAAGATGCGGGTTGCAGCGCTGCAGCATGGTGAGTATCTGGTCCGGCGCCTTGATGGATGCCGGGATCCAGATCCTTGCACGGGGTCGGCAAGGTACGTCGGACCAGCTCAGCGCAACAAGTCCGGCGCCCTCATACACCTCCCCCAACTCTTTTACTTCGGCTTTGTACAGCTCCGCAGAGCGTTCATCGTCACAGGCGATTACCTTGACGCCGCCTTGGAACCATCCCACGTCTTTGCAGGCTTGAGGGAGGCCAGGTTCCTTGACCAGAATCTCAAAGCATTTTATGGATAGGGCTGCCCCTTCCCACTTCCACTTATTACGTGGAATTCTGCCACTCGGGTCGTTTTTGTCGACCACGCCCAGGAGAATGCGGTTTGTCGCGATCTCCGCAAAGGATCGCCCTGGCTGCACGCGTTGCCGCTTTGCCGAGGGGTCGGAAGGGACGTCCTGGGAGCGCTTCCTCTTTGGTGGAGGTCGCTTTTTGACCTCTGTGGGCTTGGGTGGTTTTGGGGCTTCCTTGCCGAAGATTGGCAAAACGGATTTAGCCCATTCCACCTTCTTCATCCACTCAGGCGAAGGAGCCGTTTTTGATCTCTCCTGGCTGCATAGGATTTGACCTGCAGATCGTTTCTCTGCGTAGGTATGTTTGCCTTTACCGGATGCCACTGGGTGCTTGCCGTCCTTGCCTACGCCTCCATGGCACTAGGGCCTGGAGATGTTCCCATGGCGACGGCTTTGGGCGGCTTGCACTCAGTCGCCTCAGATTTGAGGCGGTGTTCACCCAAACCCGATCCTGCGGTGTTGGTCAGGCAGGTGGGCTCACTCGCCAACTTCGCTGCCTTGAAGTTTGTACGGCCAGAGTCAGTCGTCACTGCCGTTTGGGTAGGTTTTTTGGGAGATCCTGACTCCTTTTTATTTATTTTTGTTGACTCCATGTGATTCCCACGAGTTGCGAAGAAAAGGATGGTCCACACGGGCGCGACGCCCGGGTAAGGCTTCTTAGAACAGGGGGTCGCCAGGTACCCTAAGCTCTCCGTTTGAGACTGAGCTATTTTGTGACCCGGGCCCTCAGTCAGGCTGACTCTCGGCACGGGTCGAATGACACCTTAGTCCGGCCCGGGACGCCCGACTACCATTTGCCAGCATCCTCTGGCAGGGACATAACCTTGCCAGGGGACCTGTTTCCAGCCGCCCTCGCGTGGAGAGTATAGTCGCACTTCCGGGTGTATGGACAATTGTCCATCACCCGACTGACGGCCGAATGTGTAACTTTTATAGAAATTATTTTTATGTATTGATAATTTATTATTAATCATACATATAAGAGACGAGCATTGACCCATTTTTATTCCATCTTCTTTGTTATTTGTGTTTAGTTTTATTTTACCCGTTACTCGTAGAGTAAAAGCGTATACTAGATTCCTTGACAAGTATGTAACAGGTAGAAGGAAGCGTTTCCGCCATATGAAGTAAATATATTCTTGATCAGGATCAAAAGTCGAGTCGATCTGGCCATGTCGGTCTGTCCGTCCGTCTGTCCGTCCGTCTGTCCGTATGGACGTCGAGATCTTAGGAACTATAGAAGCTAGAAAGTTGAGACTCAGCATGCAGAGTCCAGAGACAGACGCAGCGCAAGGTTGTCGATTCATGTTGCCACGCCCACTATTATACCCACAAACAAAAAAGTGCCACGCCACACATATTCTTGTATTAGTTTTGTACATTTTTTCTCGATTTGTTAAAAAACGTTTTGTCACGCCCACAAGCCATTAAAAACAGTCAGCTTGGAAATTTATCTGCCACTATCTGATCAAATCTTCCGGGAACTCGACTATAGCGTTTTCTCTATTGCTCTTATCATTATATTTCTGCTCGCTACGGAATACGTGCGACTCGCTCAGTATATTTCGTGTGTTCGTCCCACCAAATTTATATTAAAAGGTGACCAGTAACAACACTTGCAGTTTTCGTATTTATTATAGCCTAGCTTTATAATGTAATGTGATTATCGGACCGTGCGTTGGGTGCCCGTCACTTGGGCTGAGAATTGTCGTCGTATGCGAACTCACGGCAGCTAACGGCTGCGATCCCCCAAGGCAATTGCAATTGACTATAAACAAAATTTTGGCGGTAAGTTGGACTTGACTTTCTTCCCTGCAGCCTTATTTGGAGTGCCTTGCGAGTTGTGGTTCGCTCGTGGTCCATTGCCGTTGACTCCCGCCTTGGCCTGACGCTAAAACGGTTGTTGTATTCGTAATCTACTCCCGTTGACTCTCGGCCTGGCCTGACGCTAGAATGGTTGTCGAGCCTAGTCCATTCTCAGCTGCTCTCATTCTCAACTTCCCGCCGTTTGTGACCTTGCTTTTTCCTCGCCTGGGCCTGACGCTGTAATGGTTGTCGGACTCGCAGTCTGCATACGTTGACTCTCGCCTCGGCCTGACGCTAGAACGGCTGCCGAACCTCGTTCGGTCTTAGGTATTGTCGTTCTCCTGCATGCCTTCCCTGCTTGCTTCCGATGGATTCGAATTCACGTTCTTGTCACCATTCTCCTTCTGATCCTGCTGTTTTAGGTCGCTGACATGTACCGAGCGTTCCTTTTTGTTCTTCCGGTGGCGAATCTTTCATATCACTGGCGATATGAAATCCACAATTTGGTACGGCCCACCGAACCTAGGAACTACTTTGGCCGCAAGCCCTTCAGCCGCCTTGGATAAATGGTGCTCTTTGGCCCACACCACTTAACCAATTCTTGGCTTCCACTGCCTTCTCCGCAGGTTGTAATGCCTTGCCTGGTCCTGGGACACCCTCTCTAGGTTCCTCCGCACAATCTCGAAGACTTCTATCATCTTCTCAGCGTTTCCTTCCGGTGACTCTGGTTCGCGGCCCTGTGTCAAAATGCCGGTGAGTAGCCTGTGGAATCTGGAATCACTGGAATTCACAGCCAGCATGATTTCGGGCCATCTTTCATCCCAATTCCTCTGGTTCTGTCCGGCGAACTGCGCGATCATTGTCTTCACAGTGTGGTTGGCTCTCTCCGTCGGATTCTCCTGCGGGGTGTACGGTGCCGTAAACTTCTGCTTTATCCCCATGTCGCTGAGGAACTTCTTGAAAGCCCGGCTCGTAAATTGCACGCCGTTGTCCGTAATAACCAACTTCGGTACTCCAAATAGTGCGACTATGAGTTCTCTGAACGCTTTCTGCAACGTTTCCGCCGTAGAAACGTAGTGGTCCGACGAAATCGGCGCACATTTCCGTGCAATCGTCTTGCGACTGCCTACATGACCGACTGCCGGGGAGTCGTGGTTTTCGCATAGGACAGTTTCCCTCAGCTGCCGCGGAACACATAGCTTCCAGGTCACTGCATCTTCGTTCCCTGCTCTATGGGGAATCTGCCTGTAGAGGGTGCTACCCTCCCATACCAAGGCTGGGAACTTTTGAAGATGTGCTTTTATCAACATGCGAAGCCAAACCAAGGAAAGCACAGGAAAAGCGGCAGGGATTGTGGTGTAGACCCGGTGGACTCTGTAGGAGACCGCGTACTTGAACCAGGCGATAGCCTGTTGTGTCCGTGCGATCCAACCAGGCGTGGTACCGGCGCCACCAGTCGGAACAAAAAGTGGTGTTGGCGTGTTGCTGTTCCACAGGCGTTTGCCTCGGGGATCACAGCTGTTAGCTGCCGTGAGTCTGCGTACGACAACAATTCTCAGCCCATGTCACGAGCGCCCAACAACAAAGGTCCGCGCCACTCAGGACGACGAGAGCGGCGAGAAAGAGGAACGAGGCCGCTGGACAAGTCATCTAGCACAACGTCCGGATAATCAGACTGCATTGTAAAGCTATGTACGAATAAAGACCCAAGACCGAAAACTGCGAGTGTTATTACTGGTAGCCGCATGTATTCCGTAGCGAGCAGACATACAAAATCAGTTCGTTACAGTATATGTCACTGGAGTCTTCATGATGAATCTCAACATTCTAGCTTTTATAGTTCTTGGGATCTCGACGTTCATACGAACGGACAGACAGACGAACAGACGGACGGCCAGATCGACTCGGCTATGGATCCTGATCAAGAATATACATATTATATATGGTCTGAACCGGTTTCTTCTGGTCCGGTCCTGGTTCATGCTGATTTAAAAAAAAACATTTCTTCATCCAGTGCGACGCACATCACTATGGCGTTGGGGCGGTACTAGTTCAGCGGAAACCAGGACGGTGTGGAACAGTCGATCGCGTTCTTCCCGGCATAGATGGAAAAACACCAATTCAACTACACAGTCACGGAGAAGCAGTGTATGGCGGCCATCATAGCCATTTGGAAGTGAAAGGTATGCCGTTCTCGTGCATCACCGATCACGCTAGCCTAAAGTGGCTAATGACCGGTTTGATACGACCGAATTTGCGGCGGAAGATTATCGGGAGAAGTCGAGAACAACAAGAAGCACTTTCCGGACCTCAAAGTCGACAACGGACTTATCTTCAAGCGCAGCCTGAAGCAAACCTGATTAATAAACTGGAAGAAGCCCACAGCTTGGTAGAACGAGCTCATTTAGACCCCACGCCTGGCCACGTCTTCGACAATATTTCTACTGGTCAGGGATGACCAAGTGCCGGAGTTCGTCCGTGAATGTAAGATTTGTAAGAAGACCAAAACGCCGAACTTCATGATGGGGATAGGAAAAGGAGTACCAACTCAGAAAGTCTATTTTTATGTATTGATAATTATTTATTAATCATACATATAAAAGACGAGCATTGTCCCATTTTTATTCCATCTTCTTTGTTATTTGTGTTTAGTTTTATTTTACCCGTTACTCGTAGAGTAAAAGCGTATACTAGATTCCTTGACAAGTATGTAACAGGTAGAAGGAAGCGTTTCCGCCATATGAAGTAAATATATTCTTGATCAGGATCAAAAGTCGAGTCGATCTGGCTATGTCGGTCTGTCCGTCCGTCTGTCCGTCCGTCTGTCCGTATGGACGTCGAGATCTTAGGAACTATAGAAGCTAGAAAGTTGAGACTCAGCATGCAGAGTCCAGAGACAGACGCAGCGCAAGTTTGTCGATTCATGTTGCCACGCCCACTATTATACCCACAAACAACAAACTGCCACGCCACACATATTTATACCCGTTACTCGTAGAGTAAAAGGGTATACTAGATTCGTTGAAAAGTATGTAACAGGCAGAAGGAAGCGTTTCCGACCATATAAAGTATATATATTCTTGATCAGGATCAGTAGCCGAGTCGATCTGGCCATGTCCGTCTGTCCGTCCGTCTGTCTGTCCGTCTGTCCGTCTGTCCGTATGAACGTCGAGATCTCAGGAACTACAAAAGCTAGAAAGTTGAGATTAAGTATACAGACTCCAGGGACATAGACGCAGCGCAAGTTTGTCGATTCAGGTTGCCACGCCCACTCTAACGCCCACAAACCGCCCAAAACTGCCACGCCCACATTTTTGAAAAATGTTTTAATATTTTTTCATTTTTGTATTGGTCTTGTAAATTTCTATCGAAATTTCTAACGCCCACTCTAACGCCCACAAACCGCCCAAAGCTGTCACGCCCACACTTTTGAAAAATGTTTTGATATTTTTTCATTTTTGTATTGGTCTTGTAAATTTCTATCGATTTGCCAACAAACTTTTTGCCACGCCCACTCTAACGCCCACAAACCGCCCAAAGCTGCTACGACCACACTTTTGAAAAATGTTTTGATATTTTTTCATTTTTGTATTGGTCTTGTAAACTTCTATCGATTTGCCAAAAAACTTTCTGCCACGCCCACTATAACGCCTACAAACCGGCAAAAACTGTGTTTAAGACTCTCCTTCTCCCTTCCACTAGCTAAGTAACGGGTATCAGATAGTCGGGGAACTCGACTATAGCGTTCTCTCTTGTTTTGTATTAGTTTTGTATATTTTTTCTCGATTTGTTAAAAAACGTTTTGTCACGCCCACAAGCCATTAAAAACTGTCAGTTTGGAAATTTATCTTTGTACGTCTACTATCTGAGTAACGGGTATCAAATCTTCCGGGAACTCGACTATAGCGTTCTCTCTTGTTTTTATCATTATATTTCTGCTCGCTACGGAATACGTGCGGCACGCTCAGTAGATTTCGTGTGTTCGTCCCACCAAATTTATATTAAAAGGTAACCAGTAACAACACTTGCAGTTTTCGTTTCTTGGGTATTTATTATAGCCTAGCTTTATAATGTAATGTGATTATCGGACCGTGTCGTTGGGTGCCCGTCACTTGGGTTGAGAATTGTCGTCGTATGCGAACTCACGGCAGCTAACGGCTGCGATCCCCCAAGGCAATTGCCTGGTGGAACGGCAACAGGCCAATCCCACGTCCGATAACTCGATAACCATAGTATTTTTGTAGTGTGACCCGTCATGTGCTGCCAGTTCCGATATTTTTGCCCATCGATTGACACTATCGAGTGCCGATCGACCGCCTTGTGATCGAGGCGCCCCCTTCTCTAAGCTTTGATGACTATAAACAAAATTTTGGCGGTAAGTTGGACTTGACTTTCTTCCCTGCAGCCTTATTTGGAGTGCCTTGCGGGTTGTGGTTCGCTCGTGGTCCATTGCCGTTGACTTGGCCTTGGCCTGACCCTAAAACGGTTGTTGTATTCGTAATCTACTCCCGTTGACTCTCGGCCTGGCCTGACGCTAGAACGGTTGTCGAGCCTAGTCCATTCTCAGCTGCTCTCATTCTCAACTTCCCGCCGTTTGTGACCTTGCTTTTTCCTCGCCTGGGCCTGACGCTGTAATGGTTGTCGGACTCGCAGTCTGCATACGTTGACTCTCGCCTCGGCCTGACGCTGGAACGGCTGCCGAACCTCGTTCGGTCTTAGGTATTGTCGTTCTCCTGCATGCCTTCCCTGCTTGCTTCCGATGGATTCGAATTCACGTTCTTGTCACCATTTTCCTCCTGATCCTGCTGTTTTAGGTCGCTGACATGTACCGAGCGTTCCTTTTTCTTCTTCCGGTGGCGAATCTTTCATATCACTGGCGATATGAAGTCCACAATTTGGTACGGCCCACCGAACCTAGGAACTACTTTGGCCGCAAGCCCTTCAGCCGCCTTGGATAAATGGTGCTCTTTGGCCCACACCACTTAACCAATTCTTGGCTTCCACTGCCTTCTCCGCAGGTTGTAATGCCTTGCCTGGTCCTGGGACACCCTCTCTAGGTTCCTCCGCACAATCTCGAAGACCTCTATCATCTTCTCAGCGTTTCCTTCCGGTGACTCTGGTTCGCGGACCTGTGTCAAAATGCCGGTGAATAGCCTGTGGAATCTGGAATCACTGGAATTCACAGCCACCATGATTTCGGGCCATCTTTCATCCCAATTCCTCTGGTTCTGTCCGGCAAACTGCGCGATCATTGTCTTCACAGTGTGGTTGGCTCTCTCCGTCGGATTCTCCTGCGGGGTGTACGGTGCCGTAAACTTCTGCTTTATCCCCATGTCGCTGAGGAACTTCTTGAAAGCCCGGCTCGTAAATTGCACGCCGTTGTCCGTAATAACCAACTTCGGTACTCCAAATAGTGCGACTATGAGTTCTCTGAACGCTTTCTGCAACGTTTCCGCCGTGGAAACGTAGTGGTCCGACGAAATCGGCGCACATTTCCGTGCAATCGTCTTGCGACTGCCTACATGACCGACTGCCGGGGAGTCGTGGTTTTCGCATAGGACAGTTTCCCTCAGCTGCCGCGGAACACATAGCTTCCAGGTCACTGCATCTTCGTTCCCTGCTCTATGGGGAATCTGCCTGTAGAGGGTGCTACCCTCCCATACCAAGTCTAGGAACTTTTGAAGATGTGCTTTTATCAACATGCGAAGCCAAACCAAGGAAAGCACAGGAAAAGCGGCAGGGATTGTGGTGTAGACCCGGTGGACTCTGTAGGAGACCGCGTACTTGAACCAGGCGATAGCCTGTTGTGTCCGTGCGATCCAACCAGGCGTGGTACCGGCGCCACCAGTCGGAACAAAAAGTGGTGTTGGCGTGTTGCTGTTCCACAGGCGTTTGCCTTGGGGATCACAGCTGTTAGCTGCCGTGAGTCTGCGTACGACCGGACACAACGTCCGGATAATCAGACTGCATTGTAAAGCTATGTACGAATAAAGACCCAAGACCGAAAACTGCGAGTGTAATAACACTGCCGCATATATTCCGTAGCGACCAGACATACAAAATCAGTTCGTTACAGTATATGTCACTGGAGTCTTCATGATGTATCTCAACATTCTAGCTTTTATAGTTCTTGGGATCTCGACGTTCATACGGACGGACAGACAGACGAACAGACGGACGGCCAGATCGACTCGGCTATGGATCCTGATCAAGAATATACATATTATATATGGTCTGAACCGGTTTCTTCAGGTCCGGTCCTGGTTCATGCAGATTTAAAAAAAAACATTTCTTCATCCAGTGCGACGCACATCACTATGGCGTTGGGGCGGTACTAGTTCAGCGGAAACCAGGACGTTGTGGAACAGTCGATCGCGTTCTTCCCGGCATAGATGGATAAACACCAATTCAACTACACAGTCACGGAGAAGCAGTGTATGGCGGCCATCATAGCCATTTCGAAGTGAAAGGTATGCCGTTCTCGTGCATCACCGATCACGCTAGCCTAAAGTGGCTAATGACCGGTTTGATACGACCGAATTTGCGGCGGAAGATTTTCGGGAGAAGTCGAGAACAACAAGAAGCACTTTCCGGACCTCAAAGTCGACAACGGACTTATCTTCAAGCGCAGCCTAAAGCAAACCTGATTGATAAACTGGAAGAAGCCCACAGCTTGGTAGAACGCGCTCATTTAGACCCCACGCCTGACCACGTCTTCGACAATATTTCTACTGGTCAGGAATGACCAAGTGTCGGAGTTCGTCCGTGGATGTGAGATTTGTAAGAAGACCAAAACGCCGAACTTCATGATGGGGATAGGAAAAGAAAGTCTACATCGACTTCCGAGATCCTTTAATGGCCACGCATGGTTATTTATCGCAGTGGACCACTTCTCGAAGTAAATTTTTTCTAAGATGCGATAGCGGCAAACGTGGTGTATTTTCCGGTTAACGAAGTTTTTTAAGTTCGATGTACCGGAAGCAATACATTCAAACAATGGAAAATAGTTTAAGAAACCGGTTCAGACCATATATAATATGTATATTCTTGATCAGGATCCATAGCCGAGTCGATCTGGCCGTCCGTCTGTTCGTCTGTCTGTCCGTCCGTCTGTCCGTATGGACGTCGAGATCTTAGGAACTATAGAAGCTAGAAAGTTGAGACTCAGCATGCAGAGTCCAGAGACAGACGCAGCGCAAGTTTGTCGATTCATGTTGCCACGCCCACTATTATACCCACAAACAACAAACTGCCACGCCACACATATTTATACCCGTTACTCGTAGAGTAAAAGGGTATACTAGATTCGTTGAAAAGTATGTAACAGGCAGAAGGAAGCGTTTCCGACCATATAAAGTATATATATTCTTGATCAGGATCAGTAGCCGAGTCGATCTGGCCATGTCCGTCTGTCCGTCCGTCTGTCTGTCCGTCTGTCCGTATGAACGTCGAGATCTCAGGAACTACAAAAGCTAGAAAGTTGAGATTAAGTATACAGACTCCAGGGACATAGACGCAGCGCAAGTTTGTCGATTCAGGTTGCCACGCCCACTCTAACGCCCACAAACCGCTCAAAACTGCCACGCCCACATTTTTGAAAAATGTTTTAATATTTTTTCATTTTTGTATTGGTCTTGTAAATTTCTATCGAAATTTCTAACGCCCACTCTAACGCCCACAAACCGCCCAAAGCTGTCACGCCCACACTTTTGAAAAATGTTTTGATATTTTTTCATTTTTGTATTGGTCTTGTAAATTTCTATCGATTTGCCAACAAACTTTTTGCCACGCCCACTCTAACGCCCACAAACCGCCCAAAGCTGCTACGACCACACTTTTGAAAAATGTTTTGATATTTTTTCATTTTTGTATTGGTCTTGTAAACTTCTATCGATTTGCCAAAAAACTTTCTGCCACGCCCACTATAACGCCTACAAACCGGCAAAAACTGTGTTTAAGACTCTCCTTCTCCCTTCCACTAGCTGAGTAACGGGTATCAGATAGTCGGGGAACTCGACTATAGCGTTCTCTCTTGTTTTGTATTAGTTTTGTATATTTTTTCTCGATTTGTTAAAAAACGTTTTGTCACGCCCACAAGCCATTAAAAACTGTCAGTTTGGAAATTTATCTTTGTACGTCTACTATCTGAGTAACGGGTATCAAATCTTCCGGGAACTCGACTATAGCGTTCTCTCTTGTTTTTATCATTATATTTCTGCTCGCTACGGAATACGTGCGGCACGCTCAGTAGATTTCGTGTGTTCGTCCCACCAAATTTATATTAAAAGGTAACCAGTAACAACACTTGCAGTTTTCGTTTCTTGGGTATTTATTATAGCCTAGCTTTATAATGTAATGTGATTATCGGACCGTGTCGTTGGGTGCCCGTCACTTGGGTTGAGAATTGTCGTCGTATGCGAACTCACGGCAGCTAACGGCTGCGATCCCCCAAGGCAATTGCCTGGTGGAACGGCAACAGGCCAATCCCACGTCCGATAACTCGATAACCATAGTATTTTTGTAGTGTGACCCGTCATGTGCTGCCAGTTCCGATATTTTTGCCCATCGATTGACACTATCGAGTGCCGATCGACCGCCTTGTGATCGAGGCGCCCCCTTCTCTAAGCTTTGATGACTATAAACAAAATTTTGGCGGTAAGTTGGACTTGACTTTCTTCCCTGCAGCCTTATTTGGAGTGCCTTGCGGGTTGTGGTTCGCTCGTGGTCCATTGCCGTTGACTTGGCCTTGGCCTGACCCTAAAACGGTTGTTGTATTCGTAATCTACTCCCGTTGACTCTCGGCCTGGCCTGACGCTAGAACGGTTGTCGAGCCTAGTCCATTCTCAGCTGCTCTCATTCTCAACTTCCCGCCGTTTGTGACCTTGCTTTTTCCTCGCCTGGGCCTGACGCTGTAATGGTTGTCGGACTCGCAGTCTGCATACGTTGACTCTCGCCTCGGCCTGACGCTGGAACGGCTGCCGAACCTCGTTCGGTCTTAGGTATTGTCGTTCTCCTGCATGCCTTCCCTGCTTGCTTCCGATGGATTCGAATTCACGTTCTTGTCACCATTTTCCTCCTGATCCTGCTGTTTTAGGTCGCTGACATGTACCGAGCGTTCCTTTTTCTTCTTCCGGTGGCGAATCTTTCATATCACTGGCGATATGAAGTCCACAATTTGGTACGGCCCACCGAACCTAGGAACTACTTTGGCCGCAAGCCCTTCAGCCGCCTTGGATAAATGGTGCTCTTTGGCCCACACCACTTAACCAATTCTTGGCTTCCACTGCCTTCTCCGCAGGTTGTAATGCCTTGCCTGGTCCTGGGACACCCTCTCTAGGTTCCTCCGCACAATCTCGAAGACCTCTATCATCTTCTCAGCGTTTCCTTCCGGTGACTCTGGTTCGCGGACCTGTGTCAAAATGCCGGTGAATAGCCTGTGGAATCTGGAATCACTGGAATTCACAGCCAGCATGATTTCGGGCCATCTTTCATCCCAATTCCTCTGGTTCTGTCCGGCAAACTGCGCGATCATTGTCTTCACAGTGTGGTTGGCTCTCTCCGTCGGATTCTCCTGCGGGGTGTACGGTGCCGTAAACTTCTGCTTTATCCCCATGTCGCTGAGGAACTTCTTGAAAGCCCGGCTCGTAAATTGCACGCCGTTGTCCGTAATAACCAACTTCGGTACTCCAAATAGTGCGACTATGAGTTCTCTGAACGCTTTCTGCAACGTTTCCGCCGTGGAAACGTAGTGGTCCGACGAAATCGGCGCACATTTCCGTGCAATCGTCTTGCGACTGCCTACATGACCGACTGCCGGGGAGTCGTGGTTTTCGCATAGGACAGTTTCCCTCAGCTGCCGCGGAACACATAGCTTCCAGGTCACTGCATCTTCGTTCCCTGCTCTATGGGGAATCTGCCTGTAGAGGGGTCTACCCTCCCATACCAAGTCTTGGAACTTTTGAAGATGTGCTTTTATCAACATGCGAAGCCAAACCAAGGAAAGCACAGGAAAAGCGGCAGGGATTGTGGTGTAGACCCGGTGGACTCTGTAGGAGACCGCGTACTTGAACCAGGCGATAGCCTGTTGTGACCGTGCGATCCAACCAGGCGTGGTACCGGCGCCACCAGTCGGAACAAAAAGTGGTGTTGGCGTGTTGCTGTTCCACAGGCGTTTGCCTTGGGGATCACAGCTGTTAGCTGCCGTGAGTCTGCGTACGACAACAATTCTCAGCCCATGTCACGAGCGCATAACAACGAAGGTCCGCGCCACTCAGGACGACGAGAGCGGCGAAAAAGAGGAACGAGGCCGCTGGACAAGTCATCTAGCACAACGTCCGGATAATCAGACTGCATTGTAAAGCTATGTACGAATAAAGACCCAAGACCGAAAACTGCGAGTGTAATAACACTGCCGCATGTATTCCGTAGCGAGCAGACATACAAAATCAGTTCGTTACAGTATATGTCACTGGAGTCTTCATGATGTATCTCAACATTCTAGCTTTTATAGTTCTTGGGATCTCGACGTTCATACGGACGGACAGACAGACGAACAGACGGACGGCCAGATCGACTCGGCTATGGATCCTGATCAAGAATATACATATTATATATGGTCTGAACCGGTTTCTTCAGGTCCGGTCCTGGTTCATGCAGATTTAAAAAAAAACATTTCTTCATCCAGTGCGACGCACATCACTATGGCGTTGGGGCGGTACTAGTTCAGCGGAAACCAGGACGGTGTGGAACAGTCGATCGCGTTCTTCCCGGCATAGATGGATAAACACCAATTCAACTACACAGTCACGGAGAAGCAGTGTATGGCGGCCATCATAGCCATTTCGAAGTGAAAGGTATGCCGTTCTCGTGCATCACCGATCACGCTAGCCTAAAGTGGCTAATGACCGGTTTGATACGACCGAATTTGCGGCGGAAGATTTTCGGGAGAAGTCGAGAACAACAAGAAGCACTTTCCGGACCTCAAAGTCGACAACGGACTTATCTTCAAGCGCAGCCTAAAGCAAACCTGATTGATAAACTGGAAGAAGCCCACAGCTTGGTAGAACGCGCTCATTTAGACCCCACGCCTGACCACGTCTTCGACAATATTTCTACTGGTCAGGAATGACCAAGTGTCGGAGTTCGTCCGTGGATGTGAGATTTGTAAGAAGACCAAAACGCCGAACTTCATGATGGGGATAGGAAAAGGAGTACGAACTCAGAAAGTCTACATCGACTTCCGAGATCCTTTAATGGCCACGCATGGTTATTTATCGCAGTGGACCACTTCTCGAAGTAAATTTTTTCTAAGATGCGATAGCGGCAAACGTGGTGTATTTTCCGGTTAACGAAGTTTTTTAAGTTCGATGTACCGGAAGCAATACATTCAAACAATGGAAAATAGTTTACATCTAAAACGTTCGAGGAGATGGTTGATGGGCTCTTACTCATCAAGATGTCAATATACCGACCACAAAGCTACGCTGCAGAGGGAGTAACACAAAATGTGCTGGCGGCAATCCGGACGAGATCTTGGACGAGAATTATAGAGAGTGGGATGCGCATATGCCGGATAGTGATTTGGAATACTGTCCACACATCCACTGGAGAAGCACCGTTCTTTAGCAAATTTGGCCATCACATGATCCTGAATAGGCAATCCGGACGAGATCTTGGACGAGAATTATAGAGAGTGGGATGCGCATATGCCGGATAGTGATTTGGAATACTGTCCACACATCCACTGGAGAAGCACCGTTCTTTAGCAAATTTGGCCATCACATGATCCTGAATAGTGCCAGATACAAGCTATACAGACAGCTGAGGTCTCTGTGCGACCATGATGATGGCAAGGATGCAGGCGAAGGATCATCCACGCCACAGTTCAGAGAGTGCTAGTGAGATGAGTCGTCAGAGCTATAACAAGCAAGCACGCACAAAACTCTCCAACCCAGGACAGGAAGACTTTTGCCTTTACATCAAGCCAAGTGATTATAGTGATCACTCGCCTAGCTCGCCCGTAGGTATGTGAAAACAAGGGTGGTTAAGGCCGCTAGCCTACATCAGTGCCTGTCGTCCTCCAAAGCTACCAATTTTTTTTATTGTTCTGCTAAAAGTTCGCGTAGCACTTCTCGAAATCTTTGGTTGGTGTTACATCAAACGATGATGAAGGGATTTTATAGATAGGTAGCATGATAAGCCAAAGTTTTTAATGGCTCCCCTCTTTGGGGATTTCGCTCAGGGACTACTCTTAAATGGCCTGTAACTGAGGCAACGTTTATTGATCAATTTGTACGGTTAAAATAAAATCTGTGAGTTAGAAAATTTAGTCACATAAAATTGTTTACTTACGCATTTGTCCAAAGAGTTACCGGGGTCTCACATAAAGGCGATCCCTATACCGCCGGTCCGAGTAGCTGAGCGCAGTGTACGTCCGATTAGGTTTCCTCCGGGGCAACCTCCCCGGACTCCAATTGAATTCCTGGATATTCCGTAAGGAATCGCAGATCCTTCCAACAGCCGTTACCAGCTACGCTACTCTTGGCGATGAGTTTTCACCGTAGAGGTGATGAAGCAGTCATAGTCCCCTGGAATCCTATGTTGGGTGGGTGCGCAAGCTCACAATGTCTAGAGCCAATATAAATTTTTGTTCGTCTTTTGTTAGTAATTTATTCTTTTGTTTAATTTTTTTCGTTTTCGGTTATTAGAGATCATAGATGCTTAGTGTTGTGAGACGTCGAGCTAGCGGCACCGCCATTGAAAGGATAAGCATGAGCTCTGGCCATTTCGGTCTGTCAGTTCGTCTGTCCGTACGAACGTCGAGATCTTAGGAACTATAATAGCTAGAAAGTTGCGATTCAACATGCAGAATCCAGAGACAGACGTAGAGCAAGTTTGTCGATTCATGTTGCCATGCCCACTATTACACCCACAAACCGCCCAAGCTGCCACGCCCACACTCATTTTTCTATTAGTTTTGTTAATTTCTCTCGATTTGCTGTAAGGCCCACAAACCACTAAAAACTGTCAACTTGCAAATTTCTCCTTTGTACTTCCACTAGCTGAGTAACAGGTATTAAATCTTTGGGGAATTCGACAATAGCGTTCTCTCTTGTTTTTATCATTATATTTCTTGTATACAGCAGCTTCTTCATCACTTTCAGAAAAATTTCAAACTAAGTTTGCTGTTTGCCATTGCTCACAATTCGCCAGCGGTAGCAATATCGCTGTGAATGACCTGACACGGTGTCACCGAAGTGCTCCGAGTGCGGTGCGGCCGAATGGACAATCCGAGACCGAGAGGGATTCGTCCAGTCAAGAATCCAGAAAAGTAATCGTGGAGACAGCATTAAGCAGCTGTAAGTCTAAGATAGGTTCTTACCAGCGAAATAACGCTATTTATTAGAGGTCCGAAATTAAATCTTCACGGAACTCGAAATAAATGACATGCGGCTAGTTTCGAGGAAGGTTTAAAAGGCGATCTAAGAGACGCGAGGAGGTGGCTGCCGTAAAGTGCATCAAATCTGGCGATCCTGGGAAGGCACCTAACAGGCTTGTTAAAAACGGTATCCACTGCAGAGTCCTCGTGGAAGTACTAGAGGCCCCTGTTCACTTCAAAATAAATTCCTTACCTTTAACCCAATCTCAAGCTTGCGTTCTGGCAAATCGAACATAAGGACAAAAGCAAAATGTTCACGGCATTCACGGTTCCGGGGATACCGTTGTTGGGATGCAATGATTATGTTCATATGGACGACTATTTAATTCTGGCTCCCAATTTTTTAGACCACTTGAAGTGCCTGTTTTGTGATCCCACAGCCTGAAACCAGCTAGATAACCAATCGGTGATTCGGTCATTCATTAAGTCATTAACGTACGGGCGCGTTTTGGCAATTCAGAGGATGCAATACCCGTGATCTATGAAAAAGTACATGCCTTCTTGGCACAGGGGGATGGAAGTGCGAAGAAGAAATTTCCACACTGACATTTTTTGGCGGCTTGTGGGCGTTAGAGTAGGCGTGGCAAAAGCGTGGAAGAAGCACAAAGAAGCGGGGGCGTCGTGCGCATGAGTTGTGATGCATAAATGAGACTGACTTGTAGCTTAAACCTAGAGCGGCGCTCTTACCCGCTTTACATCGCTAAATTGGGCTGGGGTGATCGACAGCGGCCGACCGCGGAGCTCGGAGAGCACGAGCTCGGATGAGAGCGAGAGCGTAAGTGCGGACAAGAGGGGCGAGCGCGTACGAGAGCGAAAGCTCTGTGCGCAGAGACGATACAGTGGCCCCTCACATTAACATTGAATTGTGCTCTGTAAGTCTCTTAAGGCAGTCCTCGACTTTTGGTGGACAATTGGGAGGCTGTGTAAAATCTTCAAGTCTCTGTTAACCAACAAGCGTCTATTTTCATAGCGATCCGTAAGGCCTCGCCACGCTGAACTAAACCCTTCCTTCGTCACCGGTGCCTTTGACAAAATCACGTGTGCATCGCCACTCGTCTTGGCAAGTAGGTGAAACAACCGTTTCACCGGTGTGAAACAACCGTTTCACCGGTGTGAAACAACCGTTTTACCGGTGTGAAACGGGGATTTTGTATATATAGCGTGGTGAAAAGGTCTCGGAATGTGGGCCACCGAAGAATATCACCAGCGAAAACTTCGGTGTCCACTGGCGGTAGACGACACCCTGCGTCGAGGGTGTGGGAAAACTGACGGAAGCCTGAGTGGACTGGACTGCCGCCTTTTCTATTATCTCCTGAAGATTGGCAACACACCTCAAAAAGACGGAATAACAGTAGCTGTATTTGGATTGCACCACTGTGAAGGTGTCGGGATCCTCGGCAGACAAATTCGTCGTTTTTTGCAATTTGAATGGTAGCCTTTGCTTTTAATTGAGACGGCCTCGGAGATCCGGATTGGGACCTGTCCAAGCGGACCGAAAAGATCGTATGCGGCTTCTTGTCGCCTCCCGTGAGCATTCTCAGAGTCGACGTCTGCTGATCAGGGCTCGTCACCTGACTTGGGCAACGGGTGCATAGGAAGAAGCGGCTAGACGGTCACACTAATGTTCTTGGCGCGACCAGCTTGTCGTCGCCGAAAGAAGAGACGAATTACGTAAACATCCAAATGGCATGTAAAGCCGGTTGAAACAACTGGGTTATTTTAGAACGGCGGAAGAAGCGGAAAAAAGGGTTTAGAAAACGCTTGCCCACAAATAACTTAAATCCTACAAACCAACGGGCAAAAAAATATACTCGCCGGCGCGGCGAACTACGAAGACACGACCTGTGTGGCACACGAATAAATGTGCGCGCGGCTCCGGAGCGGATCCGAAACTGGTGAAAGTTGCGCGGGCGGATGGTGACCTATGCCGAATGGACAACAGAATTGAAAACGGTAGTCTAGGCAAGAAGATCCGAGATCTCAATGATCTCTCTTATGTGAATACAAATATTAATATTTCGTTGCTCGGACGTTGAGCTTTCTTATATTCGGTTGGGTCAGAAAACCGAATTAGGTCCACGAAAGGTTGATCTTGTCCCGTAATTCAAAAATAATTAATTAATAACTCAGAAAATAGTAATCGCAAAAATTCACTTATTCTCAAACTAAATTATTGCGAAGCCGGAACGGTGGAATTAAAACCTTGGCTGTTATGCCGTATGTGCGTAAGGGACGTAAGATAGGGGGAGAACAAACAACAACAACACCGAGGCCTCTGCAGCGATTAAATAGAAACTGGACCAAAAAACAATCGCAGTCCCGCCCTTATGGATTTGTAATAATGTTGTTGTTTTTGTCTCGCTTTTAGTTTGTATTTATATTAATTTGTTTTTTAATAATTTATTAATTTTTTTTAAATTGATTTATTAAATATATTTAATCGTTATTAAATAATTTATTAGCGGAGGTTAGTTCCAGGAAAAATGCCAGATAATATATAAGGAATGCGGAATGAAATACGAACACGTGTTGTTATATAAATAGCAAATTTATTTCAAGACAGAGCCACTTATATTTTGTATATGTTTTTTATTAGACTTTAAGCTATATTACAAAAAATATTCATGACCGTAGCAAGCAGCTTTCCTTAGATTTTCGGGAACATTTCGCATAGCCTCCTGAATTCCCTTTGTATCCATTCTACCAAGCTCTCTTTTGATTTTTAATATTAAACAGTCTATGTTTTTCGGGTTATAATCCTTGCTGTAAACATTTCTTTTCAAATTTGCCCAATACTTTTCAATTGGCTTTAGCTGAGTCACATTTGGAGGATTTTGCGCCTTAGGCACAAACTCAATGCTCAAATGATCAAGACCCTCCTGTGTTGTTTTAGCATAATGAGCAAACGCCAAATCAGGCCAAAGCACTGTATTACCATTTGCATGATATTTATTAATAATTTTAACAACCGGAAACATTTGTCCTTATAAATCTGCGCATTCACCGCTAATCCTGCTTTAAAAAACACTGGATCGCGTATTCCACGTCAACTATGGCACCACAGTAAAACCTTTTTTGAAAACTTTGTTTTTGTAATTTGAGTAACACATTCTGGTGGTCTAGTATTAGGCAGCTTAAAGTAGTATTTTGGAGTTTTTTTTTTTTTTTTTTTTTTTTTTTTTTTTTTTTTTTTTTTTTTTTTTTTTTTTTTTTTTTTTTTTTTTTTTTTTTTTTTTTTTTTTTTTTTTTTTTTTTTTTTTTTTTTTTTTTTTTTTTTTTTTTTTTTTTTTTTTTTTTTTTTTTTTTTTTTTTTTTTTTTTTTTTTTTTTTTTAAAGTAGTATTTTGGAGTCCCTTCATGGCCCTCCACTGTGAAATATGTCTCATCATCCATTATGCAATCCTTTGAACTACTTGCAGAGAACAAATTTCTAGTAAGCGCACGCAGCCGAAGTTTAATAGTCTCTCTCTGGGCATCTGAGACTTTAGGAACAGGTTTTTTAGAACATTTCATCACTCCCAATTTTTGAATGTACTTTTCTATTGTTTTGTCGCAGACATTGTATTTTTTGGCAAGCGCACGATACGATTTTGCTGTGCGACCCTCAATTTCAACCTGTAATTTGGCTCTAACTTGAGACTGCTGTAATGGACACTTTTTTCCAGACCCAGGGGCTCTATCCATTCTTTTTCTACTCTGAATATCCGAAATAATTTTATAAATAAAAGTTTTTTTGAAGCCCATAGCCGAAAAGTAATGAAAAATTGAATTTTTTGGCTGTAAGGCCCACAAACCACTAAAAACTGTCAACTTGCAAATTTCTCCTTTGTACTTCCACTAGCTGAGTAACAGGTATTAAATCTTTGGGGAATTCGACAATAGCGTTCTCTCTTGTTTTTATCATTATATTTCTTGTATACAGCAGCTTCTTCATCACTTTCAGAAAAATTTCAAACTAAGTTTGCTGTTTGCCATTGCTCACAATTCGCCAGCGGTAGCAATATCGCTGTGAATGACCTGACACGGTGTCACCGAAGTGCTCCGAGTGCGGTGCGGCCGAATGGACAATCCGAGACCGAGAGGGATTCGTCCAGTCAAGAATCCAGCAAAGTAATCGTGGAGACAGCATTAAGCAGCTGTAAGTCTAAGATAGGTTCTTACCAGCGAAATAACGCTATTTAGAGGTCCGAAATTAAATCTTCACGGAACTCGAAATAAATGACATGCGGCTAGTTTCGAGGAAGGTTTAAAAGGCGATCTAAGAGACGCGAGGAGGTGGCTGCCGTAAAGTGCATCAAATCTGGCGATCCTGGGAAGGCACCTAACAGGCTTGTTAAAAACGGTATCCACTGCAGAGTCCTCGTGGAAGTACTAGAGGCCCCTGTTCACTTCAAAATAAATTCCTTACCTTTAACCCAATCTCAAGCTTGCGTTCTGGCAAATCGAACATAAGGACAAAAGCAAAATGTTCACGGCATTCACGGTTCCGGGGATACCGTTGTTGGGATGCAATGATTATGTTCATATGGACGACTATTTAATTCTGGCTCCCAATTTTTTAGACCACTTGAAGTGCCTGTTTTGTGATCCCACAGCCTGAAACCAGCTAGATAACCAATCGGTGATTCGGTCATTCATTAAGTCATTAACGTACGGGCGCGTTTTGGCAATTCAGAGGATGCAATACCCGTGATCTATGAAAAAGTACATGCCTTCTTGGCACAGGGGGATGGAAGTGCGAAGAAGAAATTTCCACACTGACATTTTTTGGCGGCTTGTGGGCGTTAGAGTAGGCGTGGCAAAAGCGTGGAAGAAGCACAAAGAAGCGGGGGCGTCGTGCGCATGAGTTGTGATGCATAAATGAGACTGACTTGTAGCTTAAACCTAGAGCGGCGCTCTTACCCGCTTTACATCGCTAAATTGGGCTGGGGTGATCGACAGCGGCCGACCGCGGAGCTCGGAGAGCACGAGCTCGGATGAGAGCGAGAGCGTAAGTGCGGACAAGAGGGGCGAGCGCGTACGAGAGCGAAAGCTCTGTGCGCAGAGACGATACAGTGGCCCCTCACATTAACATTGAATTGTGCTCTGTAAGTCTCTTAAGGCAGTCCTCGACTTTTGGTGGACAATTGGGAGGCTGTGTAAAATCTTCAAGTCTCTGTTAACCAACAAGCGTCTATTTTCATAGCGATCCGTAAGGCCTCGCCACGCTGAACTAAACCCTTCCTTCGTCACCGGTGCCTTTGACAAAATCACGTGTGCATCGCCACTCGTCTTGGCAAGTAGGTGAAACAACCGTTTCACCGGTGTGAAACAACCGTTTCACCGGTGTGAAACAACCGTTTTACCGGTGTGAAACGGGGATTTTGTATATATAGCGTGGTGAAAAGGTCTCGGAATGTGGGCCACCGAAGAATATCACCAGCGAAAACTTCGGTGTCCACTGGCGGTAGACGACACCCTGCGTCGAGGGTGTGGGAAAACTGACGGAAGCCTGAGTGGACTGGACTGCCGCCTTTTCTATTATCTCCTGAAGATTGGCAACACACCTCAAAAAGACGGAATAACAGTAGCTGTATTTGGATTGCACCACTGTGAAGGTGTCGGGATCCTCGGCAGACAAATTCGTCGTTTTTTGCAATTTGAATGGTAGCCTTTGCTTTTAATTGAGACGGCCTCGGAGATCCGGATTGGGACCTGTCCAAGCGGACCGAAAAGATCGTATGCGGCTTCTTGTCGCCTCCCGTGAGCATTCTCAGAGTCGACGTCTGCTGATCAGGGCTCGTCACCTGACTTGGGCAACGGGTGCATAGGAAGAAGCGGCTAGACGGTCACACTAATGTTCTTGGCGCGACCAGCTTGTCGTCGCCGAAAGAAGAGACGAATTACGTAAACATCCAAATGGCATGTAAAGCCGGTTGAAACAACTGGGTTATTTTAGAACGGCGGAAGAAGCGGAAAAAAGGGTTTAGAAAACGCTTGCCCACAAATAACTTAAATCCTACAAACCAACGGGCAAAAAAATATACTCGCCGGCGCGGCGAACTACGAAGACACGACCTGTGTGGCACACGAATAAATGTGCGCGCGGCTCCGGAGCGGATCCGAAACTGGTGAAAGTTGCGCGGGCGGATGGTGACCTATGCCGAATGGACAACAGAATTGAAAACGGTAGTCTAGGCAAGAAGATCCGAGATCTCAATGATCTCTCTTATGTGAATACAAATATTAATATTTCGTTGCTCGGACGTTGAGCTTTCTTATATTCGGTTGGGTCAGAAAACCGAATTAGGTCCACGAAAGGTTGATCTTGTCCCGTAATTCAAAAATAATTAATTAATAACTCAGAAAATAGTAATCGCAAAAATTCACTTATTCTCAAACTAAATTATTGCGAAGCCGGAACGGTGGAATTAAAACCTTGGCTGTTATGCCGTATGTGCGTAAGGGACGTAAGATAGGGGGAGAACAAACAACAACAACACCGAGGCCTCTGCAGCGATTAAATAGAAACTGGACCAAAAAACAATCGCAGTCCCGCCCTTATGGATTTGTAATAATGTTGTTGTTTTTGTCTCGCTTTTAGTTTGTATTTATATTAATTTGTTTTTTAATAATTTATTATTTTTTTTTTAAATTGATTTATTAAATATATTTAATCGTTATTAAATAATTTATTAGCGGAGGTTAGTTCCAGGAAAAATGCCAGATAATATATAAGGAATGCGGAATGAAATACGAACACGTGTTGTTATATAAATAGCAAATTTATTTCAAGACAGAGCCACTTATATTTTGTATATGTTTTTTATTAGACTTTAAGCTATATTACAAAAAATATTCATGACCGTAGCAAGCAGCTTTCCTTAGATTTTCGGGAACATTTCGCATAGCCTCCTGAATTCCCTTTGTATCCATTCTACCAAGCTCTCTTTTGATTTTTAATATTAAACAGTCTATGTTTTTCGGGTTATAATCCTTGCTGTAAACATTTCTTTTCAAATTTGCCCAATACTTTTCAATTGGCTTTAGCTGAGTCACATTTGGAGGATTTTGCGCCTTAGGCACAAACTCAATGCTCAAATGATCAAGACCCTCCTGTGTTGTTTTAGCATAATGAGCAAACGCCAAATCAGGCCAAAGCACTGTATTACCATTTGCATGATATTTATTAATAAATTTTTTAACAACCGGAAAACATTTGTCCTTATAAATCTGCGCATTCACCGCTAATCCTGCTTTAAAAAACACTGGATCGCGTATTCCACGTTCACTAATGGCCAGCCACAGTAAAACCTTTTTTGAAAACTTTGTTTTTGTAATTTGAGTAACACATTCTGGTGGTCTAGTATTAGGCAGCTTAAAGTAGTATTTTGGAGTAGTATTTTGGAGTAAAGACGTTGAAAGACTTCGAGGTATGATTCGGGAATCTTTACCCCATTGACTATTGCAGGTTTCAAGTACTTGGGTTCTCCAAGAGGAATGAAATGGCGTATGTATCCGCTATGCGGGTACGTGCACGAATACTGAAGTCGGTTTCGTTCAAATATTTATTGATTCCTGTAGGCATTAATAGGAACTTCGACGTGCGGTATATAGTGGGACACATCTTCCAAAGCGCTATGCACTGTTGCAATAGAGTCCGAGTCGCTACCGGCAACCGAAGTTTTATCAGAGAGAACGTTCAGATAGGGATTAACGTGTGCAATGCGAGAAAGGACGTCCGCAACGACGTTTGTGAGATTAACTCACAATTGTACTCTTCTATCCTTGCTTTCCACCTTTTGGCGTTGAAATTCCTACTACCTAGTGCAGACGTGAGCGGTTGGTGGTCAGTATATACTCTAATAGTAGCCGCACCGTAAAGGTAAAACCAAAGGTTGTCCAATGCTCATATTATTGCGAGCATTTCTTTTTCATTCCTGCTTTAAAAAACACTGGATCGCGTATTCCACGTTCACTAATGGCCAGCCACAGTAAAACCTTTTTTGAAAACTTTGTTTTTGTAATTTGAGTAACACATTCTGGTGGTCTAGTATTAGGCAGCTTAAAGTAGTATTTTGGAGTCCCTTCATGGCCCTCCACTGTGAAATATGTCTCATCATCCATTATGCAAACCTTTGAACTACTTGCAGAGAACAAATTTCTAGTAAGCGCACGCAGCCGAAGTTTAATAGTCTCTCTCTGGGCATCTGAGACTTTAGGAACAGGTTTTTTAGAACATTTCATCACTCCCAATTTTTGAATGTACTTTTCTATTGTTTTGTCGCAGACATTGTATTTTTTGGCAAGCGCACGATACGATTTTGCTGTGCGACCCTCAATTTCAACCTGTAATTTGGCTCTAACTTGAGACTGCTGTAATGGACACTTTTTTCCAGACCCAGGGGCTCTATCCATTCTTTTTCTACTCTGAATATCCGAAATAATTTTATAAATAAAAGTTTTTTTGAAGCCCATAGCCGAAAAGTAATGAAAAATTGAATTTTTTGGCTGAGTTGGGTTATTTGCACAATATGTGCAAATTAAATTTCGACTCTCTGCTGTGCTCTGAGACATTAACACGACTACTGATTTTCTAGAAAGCTAATATTTATTGCGTTGCAAGCTGGAATAGTACCGTTAATTGTCATGTGTTCTGTTCTTCTCCGCTAATCCTTGGAAATTATTGCGAACATGTTTAATTTTGTTCGTATTTCATTCCGCATACCTTATATGGAATATGGGCATGCATGCATATGTAAGGGCACAGTAAAGCATCGAGAAGTGGACTGTATTTAATGTATGTAAAAGGACAAAAAAATGGCACACACTAAGATGAGAACAAACAAGAAAGGACGGCGTCACTCATAATGATCTACACTACGCAATTTATAAAGCTGAGCACATTTAACGAGTCCAATTGCGTCTTTGGCATCTCAACGATTAATGTGCAGTTTCGTACAGACTGCTTTTTGTCTTCTTAATTTTGGCATTCCTTTTTCATTATGTCGCTTTCATACTCCACCAAAGCAGCGCAAGTGGCCAAGTTCAGCAACAGCTCTATCGCTCTTATTCTAGCAGAGTCCCGTTTATAGATAATTCATCTATCCATGCTCACAAATTTACAATAAATAGGAACACGCATAATAGCAGAAAGAACATGGAGAAGAGGTAAATACCGACTACGCGCATACACATTATTTTCGCCCCGACACGGCCATTCTGACATTTACACGTCTTCGTGTAAGCTTTTGATACCGAGATCAAGATCACATACTTTCATCACTTCTCAATAATATTTAATTTCATTAATTTGACTTTATTATGTGTATTTCTTTTTTCTGTTGCGCAAGTCGTTAACTCCTCCCCACCACAAGATTTGCGTCCCGCAGATCAATGAGCCTTGTCTGGCTTTGGTTGGCTTGCTGACTCTAGATTCGCGGCAATGTTATCGACACTGGGTAAACCCCGGGTGGACGTCATCTTCCTCCATAGGAGATAAAAAACTTAAAATATAGAGAGAGCAAGTATCGCCTCGGTAAGAAAGGAAGCTACCAATTCCCCGGTCACGCTGGACATCTTTTCCAAATTCCTCAAGCTCACATCGTGAACATGCTCCAGAGAAAGTTGGTAGTCGCTAGCCGTTACATGGCTTAGTACGGCCGGCATTGCCATGAGATGACGGATCGAGTAGCTAGAGTAATTTTGGCCATCAACCATTATCATTGTTCAATTGGATGATAAAAGAACCGGTCAAATGGTAGTTCTTTGTAGCCATTTCCAGAGTTCCGTTGTGATTCGTCAGGTAGAGCACCCCAGCGTCGATTTGTTTGATCAGCCGTTGGTTGTTTCTTTGGTACGAACACCTGGCCTGACCGCTTTTCAGCAACCTTGGGATACAAGTAGTCTTCTCCAGTTTCTGTAATTCTTCTTCCCGGCAAACAGTGATATTGCCGATGGTAAGGCAATCTCCAAGAACCGCATAAGTTACGCTCGAACTTGTAGCTAGCTTGTGGTGCTCCAATATAATCTGCTTTCCTTCGCTTATCTTCGCGTACAAGTGCGTAAGGCGGTAGTTTCCTACCGCAACCTTGGAAAACGCCAGTATATAGAGCAGTAAGGTTCCATTGGTCATGATAGTTGGCCGAAAGAATTCGATGGCCTTGATCGCATTTCTATACGGCAAATTGTCCACTTCCATCAGTATGGCCTCATTCTCGCCATGGTCCAGCAGATTTGAATTGACGATGCCGGTTTTAGCCAACTGGCAAGCTCTGACAACTTCGGAAACTTGATTAGCTAAGATAATGGATATGTGTAGCACTGTCGTAGTGGTGTACAAATCGCTGTCCACCGCATTCACTCTTGCGATGACGTTGTTCGATGGACTCATGTGTCGCGTCGAACAGACGTGTGTTTATCCTTAATTGCTTCGATGCCATCTCGGGCCCGGTATTCCCTGTCGCCTGGCCTGTTTGCGCCCCGTTCGTCCGGAAAGCCTGTTGATTCCTTAATTGGCTGTATAGAGGGAGTAGTCAACCAGAGCTTCAGCTTTTCTATCCGCCAAAGCAACCGTTTCTCGTGCAATTTCCTCGGCCAATCTGTTCATCTTTGCGAGGTCAACGAGGTGGGCTAGTTTGAAGACGCCGTTGATTCTCCATACTTCGCCGTATTGCAAAGGAATCACCGGCCCCTCGTATTTATAAACATGTGCGGGGCTTACTGCATATGCAGAAATTAAACTTACAGAAAAGACAATTTGTAATGATTATTTTAATTCATTAATTCTTAATCTAAGTGTATCTTGTGTGTTGTTTTTTATTATTTATTGTTTGATTTGTGTGATTCTATGGGTGAAACACCCCATCTTCCCGTCACCACGGTTGTGCTTATTCTGATAATAATGTAAAGGAGTATATTTTTTGTTTTTATCTACCCGTCACCACGGTTGTGCTTATTCTGATAATAATGTAAAGGAATATATTTTTTTCTGTTTATTTTCATTTATTTATTTAATTTTTTCTTTTTTTTTTATTATTATTATTTATGAATTTCTCAGGTCGGGACTTATGGAAAATTTTTCCCGACCTGGTTCTTACTGTTACGTTATTGTTCTCTTGCACTTCCTTGCATTTGAACCTCGGCTTTTCCTTAGTCTTAATCTGCTTATTTTCTACAAAAATGTTGTCCCCCTCCTTATATTCGAGCGGGATTTTGCTGAGCTTGGCAAATTTGCTGAATTTATCAATGCAGCTTAGGTATACCTTTTTCTCCAATGTGAATACATCGATATGGAGTATCTCACATGGGTAATTCGGTATTGGGGTCGGTTGTATTTTTGGCTTATTTGGGTGGCGCTCGTATTTAAAAGTCTTGCAGCATTCACAAGAACCCACCTGGGCGCGTATTGTACTAGTCATTCTAGGGAAATAAAAGTTTTCCAATATTTGTAAGCGTATTTCCCATGCCCCTCTATGCGCTCTCCTATGTTCTTTCTCAATTAACTCGCAAATTTCCTCGGTGTCTGATATGTCGGTAACTAATCTCTGCGTTTTTCGGATTTTATAAAATTTAAAATCCTCAAAGTAAAGACGTTGAAAGACTTCGAGGTATGATTCGGGAATCTTTACCCCATTGACTATTGCAGGTTTCAAGTACTTCTGTAAAGAAGTGCCCAAACCTCGCGACTCGGGTTCTCCAAGAGGAATGAAATGGCGTATGTATCCGCTATGCGGGTACGTGCACGAATACTGAAGTCGGTTTCGTTCAAATATTTATTGATTCCTGTAGGCATTAATAGGAACTTCGACGTGCGGTATATAGTGGGACACATCTTCCAAAGCGCTATGCACTGTTGCAATAGAGTCCGAGTCGCTACCGGCAACCGAAGTTTTATCAGAGAGAACGTTCAGATAGGGATTAACGTGTGCAATGCGAGAAAGGACGTCCGCAACGACGTTTGTGAGATTAACTCACAATTGTACTCTTCTATCCTTGCTTTCCACCTTTTGGCGTTGAAATTCCTACTACCTAGTGCAGACGTGAGCGGTTGGTGGTCAGTATATACTCTAATAGTAGCCGCACCGTAAAGGTAAAACCAAAGGTTGTCCAATGCTCATATTATTGCGAGCATTTCTTTTTCATTCGTAGCGTAAATTTCCTCGGTTCGCGTCAGTGAACGGGAAATGTACGAAATAGGGCGGTCCCTTCCTTGGTCTTCTTGCGAAAGCACGGCCCCAATTGCAAAATTGGAAGCGTCGGTTGTCAAATGGAAAGGTTTGTGTAAGTCCGGGAAAGCTAAGACTTCTGGTGAGGAAAGAATTTTCTTTAAATCGTCAAAGGCCCTCAAAGGCGCTTCATCGAATTCGACGGGGACTCGTTTTGACTGATTTGCTTTGACCTTTGCCCCCTCGTCCCTTGTCATGTTCGTCATTGGTTTTGCGATCTTGGCGTAATCCTTAATAAACCCCCTATAATAGGATGTCATCCCCAAAAAACTTTTCAGGTCTTTAGGGTTAGAGGGAGGTTTCATTTTAGTAATAGCTTTAACCTTGTTTTCATCTGCCCTAATACCTTCTTCACTAATTATGTAACCCAAGAACTCAACTTTTTTTGACAAGAATTAAGTTTTCTCTTGGTTCACCTGAAGGTAAGCTTCTTTGAGATTGTTGAAAACTGCACGGAGATTTGACCAATGGCTTTCGTAATCCCTGCTAAAGACTTTTATGTCGTCAATGTACACATAGCATATCTTGCCAATGTATTCTCGAAGGACGTCGTCAATCATACGCTGAAATATGGCTGGGGCATTCTTCAAACCGAAAGGCAACCGCAGGAACTCGTACTTTCCGTTTAAAGTAGAGAAAGCTGTTTTCGCGGTGTCAGACTCTTTCATGTGTATCTGGTGGAAGCCAGATGTCAAATTGTTATAGCATTCACACGTTTAATATCAATGACCATCCGGTATGGCTCCGCTTGGCTTAGGCTTTTTCGGCACCACCCAGATTGGCGAATTGAAAGGGCTTTTTGGAGGTCTTATAATTCCTTCATCTAGAAGTTCATTGACCTGTTTTTCCACTTCAGGCCTCATATTGGCCGGGTAGGGGTAACTTTTTGTGTAAACCGGATCTTCGGTTCTCGTACGAATTTCGGCACTAACACTTGTATTAACGGTTTCCCTGAGGACAATGGCTCAAAGAGGCTCGAATATTCTTCGACCAGGTTGTTTAGAGTTTGGCTCACCGCTTGCGGGTGTTCTGCATCCAGTAGCGGGTGAGCATTGGAAGATTCCTTTGCCAAAAGTGGTATCTTTACGGTGATATAATAAAGCAATTGTGGCTTCTATTAATGAGGGCATTAACTGCCTTCAGGGTATCATCGCCAATGATCCCATCGAAGGAACGCAAACTTGGAAGGACAAAAAAGGTGGTGGTCGTATTGTTGCCTAATTCTTAGAAATATTTTCCTTCAAGGCTATGGGTAATTCTCAATGTGCCCGCGGCGGACTGGACATCAAAAGGAGTGCGAAGGGGTTTCGAACCGGTGGCAATTTTGGGGCTAATGAAGTTTTTATTTGCACCGGTGTCTATAAGGAAGTGCAACTTAGCCCCTACTCCAGTCCCATACTCTATGTATGGTACACTGGAGAGGCGGTGGTCATAAAATTTGACTCTTCCTCCCCCGCACCCTCAGCTGTTGTGTCAGCACCTATCTCGACCCCCCGGTACAACGGGTAGTTGTGAGTTTCTTCGGTGTCTTCACCTGCGTGGTCATAATATGCCTCGCGTGAAGAATTTTGTCAATCTTCGGGGGCTGGCGAGATTGCTGTTGATTCCATACGATACAGTCTCTGTGCCTTCTGGAACGGGTTGCCGCCTTCCGAACTTCTTTTATTGTTTGAGTATCCTGACTGGTAAGACTGGCCTTGAGACCTATGGGAATTTTGGGGAAACCTGCCCGACGGTGGGGTAAAAGCAGGCCTAAAGGGTGGTCTAGTTTGAGGCTGGAACGGGCCTGAAAATCTTGGGACACTCGGCTGTTGGTAGGGCTCATTGCGAGCGCGGGCCAAAGGCACTGGTTGGTTGCTCGCTGGGTTTCGGTTTGCAGTATCCCCTTCTAGCAGAGTCACCATATCGCTAACATTTTTATCTCCTCTTTAACGCCGGACACTACGTTGACCAGGCTATTGAGTGAGTCATTAAGTTTGGCCAAAGTGTCTTCTATTTCTTCATGCCAAAACCGAACTTCAACAAAAACTTCAAAAAATTCAATTTTCAAAATAATAAAAATAAAAAAAAAATTTTGTTGTTGTTGTTTTTTTTTTTTTTGTATATTATATTAATTTGTTTGTTATGCGATATCAGCACAACCAATGTGGTAAATAAGGAAATGGAATATTTCACTCACCCCTGTGTTATTTGTTTAGTGTTGATGTTGTTATATCGAATACCCTTACAGCATGAAGGTTCTGTTGGAACAAGAAAAAAATACATTTTAGTAATGCAGAGTGAAAAAGAAAAAAGAAGAAAAAGAATGATACAACTTTTGCGCTCGAAATGGGCGTAGCGCCCCCGCAGCGGGTTGTTGTTTTATTATTCACACAGCTACACCGTATTTTGTCACTTTCGTTTTCTCTTTGCTTGCAATATTTTTGCGCTTCGTAGGTTACGCAGCGTCACACGATAGCGGGTAATTACTCTTAGCATTTTTTGGACATTATTTTTGTTTAATTCGTTTGCACATTCTTTCGCACATTTGTTTCGTTTTACTTGTTTACTTGTATGCAACATTTTTACGCCCCGTGGTAGACGCATCGTCTCACGGTTGCGGGTAATTGCTTTATATTATTATTATTTTTTTAATTCTATCACACGCAGCACAAATTCCTTCACTTCACCATCACTATACATTTCGCGTTTTAATTTTACGCCATAGCCACCTAGCCGGGCGTTGTCAGCTGTTCGGGCGCCAGTTAAGGTAAACCATCTTAGGGGTTACCATTACCTAAGGGACATAATTAAAACAGTGGGTGTTGAACGTTATAAAGGTGGCTGTTATTTGTAAGTTAATTTTAGGTTTTATAAGACTCGACTGTATAGTTCCGGTCCAGAATTAGAATTACCCGCTTGCTCGCTCAGCGGACAGCGTGATGCCTCGTCTTGGCCGAAGACTGCTGATCCGGCACAACGTGACTCTTGTTGCTGCCGCAGCGCCGGCCCAGCAATCTGTACACTGTTGGCGGCAATATGCTGACACTGCGGATCGTTGGAGTAGTGTCGACGTTGGTGGGGGGGGCGGCAGTGGTGAATGGGGCAGGAAATGCCCCAATTGTAGAGCGATGACCAGCTCTGCGATACGCGAGGGGGGTGCGGTGCGCGTATAGTTGGCGTTGACTCCCGTTTCGCAATATCCGCTCACAATAACAAATATGTGCAGCGCAAGCACTATTGTAGTTGTGGCGGCGGTCATTGCAATGTACTGGAGGGGAGTGTAGTGGGGAGAGGCGTAAGCAAGTCGTTAACTTATATACTTCATATGGTCGGAAACGCTTCCTTCTGCCTGTGACATACTTTTCAACGAATCTAGTATACCCTTTTACCTTACGAGTAACGGGTATAAAAATATAGCAAACGCGAACAAGGGACTTCCCGAAGACAGTGCACACCAGTTGGCCGATATTAATTATGCCTTTTTTCTCACCACACAATTTCACTTTTAACTTTGCTAATTCGCGGAGTTAGAATTGCGTCGACATATAATTGTGTACATATGTATGTACATACGGGATGTATGGGATGAATATGTCGGGTTATTAATGTCAGGAGCCTCGTCGTCCGTCCGTTCGTCCATATCGGCGTAACTCAGAATGATCTACACTACGCAATTTATAAAGCTGAGCGCATTCAACGAGTCCACTTGCGTCTACTTTGGCTTCTCAACGATTAATGTGCAGTTTCGTGCAGACCGCTTTTTGTCTTCTCAATTTTGGCATTCCCTTTTCAGTATGTCGCTTTCTTATTCTACCAAAGCAGCGCAAGTGGCCAAGTTCAGCAACAGCTCTATCGCTCTTATTCTAGCAGAATACTTATAAATAATTCATCTATTCATCCTCACACATTGACAATAAATAGGAACACGCATAATAGCAGAAAAACCATGGAGAAGAAGTAAATAGCGACTACGCGCACACACATTATTTTCGCCCCGACACGGGCATTCTGACATTTACACGTCTTCGTGTAAGCTTTTGATACCGAAATCAAGATCACATACTTTCATCACTTCTCAATACTATTTAATTTCATTGATTTGACTTTATTATGTGCATTTCTTTTTTCTGTTGCCGAGATAAATTCAGATTCAGTTTCATCGTCTCACCTAGACGGATATCTCTCGTTCCCAAAAGAACTCATTGGCGGGATTTTTTCTTTATTCAACTATTTCTATATTTCAGCTATTTCTCTATATTCTCGTTTAACTCATTAGGCATTTCCGCATCCGGCATTTTTCGTATATCTTCATGACAATACTTGAACGATCGGTTACTCGTCAACGACTTTAGCGTATACCTGTCACCCTCTAACACTTCAGTTACCAAAAACGGTCCCCTGGATCTAGCTTGGTTTGGTGTCTTTCTTCATTTTTCAATATCACATAGTAACCTACGTGGTGTTTGTCAACGGCTGCCTTACTGCTATCAAACCCGGATTTGTCATAAGACGCTAAGGAATTCATATTTTCTGTCGCATGCGCTCTAACAGTTGTCAAATCTATTTCGCATTCGGTCTCACATGGGGGAACTAACCCAAGGGGTCAAGCCTGTTTACCAATCAAGTGGAACGAGAAATTGTACACTTCAGTGCATCCTGCCACGATCGTTGACTTGACTCTACCACTGACAAAAAATTGTTCAGTATGCTCATGACCCGTTCCACTTGCCCATTTGCGCGGCTCATTTCCGTAGCAATCAAGTGAAGTTGAACTTTCTGTAATGCGCAAAACTCTAAAAACTAAGAGCTAGTAAAACATCTGCCCTGGTCGGCGATAATGCGATCTGGTACTCCGAATAACGATACGAAAGATATAATAGCGTTGACACAGCTTTCGGCATCTATCTTTAAGGTTTACCCTGCAGCTAATGATTATGTTCCTCCGCAAATCCACCTCGAAACTGAATCCACGCCAACTACATTTCAGCCGAACGAGATCACAAAAGTCATCAGGGAGCTAAAACCAAAAAAGGCTCCAGGCGGTGACCTAATAACTACAAAAATGATAATGGAACTTCCGTACTGTGCCATTAAGGTCGTCTGTAATCTCTTCAATGGAATCATAAGTCTCGGCTACTATCCAAGGAAATGGAAAAAATCAATTATTATAATGATACCGAAGCCCGGAAAAGATCACACGATTCCGTCATCTTACAGACCAATAAGTTCCAAATTATTCGAAAAATGCCTTCTAACGCGCATAATACCATATATGGGGGCTCCCACAACATTATCCCAGCCCATCAATTTAGCTTCAGAGAAAAACACGGAACTATAGAGCAAGTAAACAGAATAACATCAGAAATTCGCACAGCCTTCGAACATAGGGAATATTGCAGCGCGATATTTCTCGACGTATCTCAAGCATTCGACCGCGTCTGGCTCAAAGGTCTCATGCATAAAATTAAAACACACTTGCCCGGGTACACTCCTAAACTCCTTGAATCCTACCTCTACAATGGAGCCTTCGCAGTAAGATGTAACACAACAATTTCCGTCAGCTACACTATCGAGGCTGGGGTCCCACAAGGTAGCGCACTTGGGCCAACTTTATTCGTCCTTTACACAGCAGATATTCCCACGAGTGACCGACTAACAACATCCACCTTCGCCGACGACACTGCGATCCTTAGCCGCTCCAGATGCCCAGTCCGTGCAGCAACCCAACTCGCCAACCACCTCGTGGTAGTCGAGAAGTGGCTATCTGACTGGCGTATTAAAATAAACGAACAAAAGTGTAAACACATAACGCTTACCCTTAACAGACAAACTTGCCCTCCGCTCTGTATGAATAGCACGCAGATCCCCCAAGTTAATGAAGTAACGTATCTCGGCATCCACCTCGACAGACGTCTAACATGGCGTAGACATATCAAATGCAAGAAACTGCACCTAAAACTGAAAGCCAGCAGCCTCCACTGGATTATAAGCTCACGATCGCCCTTGTGTCTGGACTACAAGGTCCTGCTTTACAACTCCACTCTTAAGCCAATCTGGACGTATGGCTTCCAGCTGTGGGGGAACGCGAGCAGAACCAACATAGACATCATACAGCGAGCCCAATCAAAGATCCTGCGAACTATCACTGGGGCACCATGGTATATTCGCAACCAAAACATCAACAGGGACCTCGGCATTCTCGCAGTAAAAGATGAAATAGACAAGCAAAAAGCGTCGTACAATGAAAAACTATCTGCCCACCCAAATCCTCTAGCAAGGGTCTTGACTCGGGTATCCAGCCGAACCCGCCTGCAACGTACAGACCTTCCAACCCAGCCATAACTTGTCAGGGACACTGTCTCAGTCTACATGACTCCTAGTTAGGTTATAGTATAAGATTTGATAAACTTATTGTTAGACTCGTAAATGAGAAGATTCAAAAAATAAAAGCAAAGCTCGAAACAAACTGGATAGATCTTACCTCGTTGATCTAAATTTGGCTCAGTCACACGACATTGGTTAACAGTATTCTGTTGAGTCACATCTAGCTGCAATTCCGTTCTTCGGGTTGGAGAAATGACCCAATTGGCCGCACCGATAGCACGTAAGATTTGGATTTTCACGCTGCGGTTACGCCTCTCCATCTTGTCGCATTTTACTTCGGCATTCAGCAATTCGATGTCCCGGCCTTGAACAGATGTGGCATACAACTGGCGATGACTTATGGTTCTTCTGGTTAGGTCCAAAGTTGTCACCTCGAGCATGTCGCTTCTTGTCGAACGCAAACGCTTTTAACTCCGCCTGTAGCTTACTTCTGGTACGCAAGTTGGATGTGAAGGAACGCGTTGCAAACGACTGTCAATGTTTGCCATATGCGCAAGAACAGTTGTAACGGCAATAATATTCCCATATTTCGCCAACTATTGGTAAGTAACCAATATAATGGATAACTTTTAATCATAATCTAATCCATTGATTGTGTAACTTCGATGGCACCACTTTGTCGCGGCGCAAGGATATGGGCGTGGTGCAGAGCGCTTTTCATCCAGGCATCATCGCTGAGCCGTTAAAGCAGGCTAATCGTTACCGCTACCTGATATTCTACGACGATGGCTACACCCGGTACGTTCCGCACCGGGATGTCCGGCTAGTTTGCCAGGCTTCCGAGAAAGTGTGGGAGGACGTGCACGCCGCGTCGCGCGATTTCATACAGAAGTACGTGGAGAAGTACTCCGTGGATCGTCCCGTGGTGCAATGCACCCGGGGCCAAAGCATGAACACTGAATCAAACGGCACCTGGCTGTACGCGCGCGTCATTGACATCGACTGCAGCCTGGTGTTCATGCAGTTTGAGGGAGACAAAAACCACACGGAGAGGATATACAGGGGTTCATTGCGTTTGGGTCCTGTCTTCAGGAAAACCCAGAACACCATGAATAGTTCAAGCTCACAGCAGATACGTGTCCCAAGAGTATGCATCGTGACCATTCATTCTGTGGCTATTACTACAATACTTATTTTTTTCAGCGCACGGAGCCCTTTATCCGATACACCAAGGAGATGGAGTCCAGCAGCAAAGTTAACCAGCAAATGCGGGCCTTTGCCCTCAAGAGCAGCGCTTCCGGGCCAAGTGTCGCATTAGCGGCAGCTGTATCTTCATCAGCCAGCTCTGCCGGAGAACGCACCAATGCAGCCGGTGCCAGCACAAGTAATAGCGTCGTCACCAAACGACTCGCATATACTGCGTAACATTCGGCGCCACGCGGGCGGCTGTTGAGTAAATTCAAAAACGTAGCGGCCGGCGTCTCTTCGTTTTCAAAGCGCTGCAGAAATAATTCCTGGAATTCTCGCCAAGTCATACCATGGTACGAAATTTGTGTAAGCCACTGAGATGCACTTCCCTCCATGCAGTTGCTAAGTGCCATGATCAATTTACTTCCTTGAAGGGGGTGCTCAGACAGAATTATATCGGTTGTTGAACACCACTTTGCTGCCTCGACGCATGCATCATCAGGGTTAAATTTGGGTAGCTTAACTTCATAGCTAGGTTGCTGCTCGCGTGCCGGCGTCACTTGCATGATTTTTACAAGTTTAGCCAAATTCCGATTTTGCATTTCGACCACTGCACGCCACTGCTCCTCAGAAAATGCTGAATGTGGCACAGATCCCACTTCTGATGTCGGATTATTAATGTCAGGAGCCTCGTCGTCCGCCCGTTCGTCCATTTCGGCGTCACTCATAATGATCTACACTACGCAATTTTTAAAGCTGAGCGCATTTAGCGAGTCCGCTTGCGTCTACTTTGGCTTCTCAACGATTAATGTGCAGTTTCGTGCAGACCGCTTTTTGTCTTCTTAATTTTGGCATTGTAAATAGCGACTACGCGCATACACATTATTTTCGCCCCGACAAATATATGTGTAACTATGTATGATGTATATTCATACGAACGTATGTGGATAAGTATGATGTATGAACATATGACCATATGTATGTTACATACATACAAATATGTCCGTTTGCTCGTTGATGTACGGAAAAAAAGGAACCAAGCGACGACGGATTGAAAAGAAAAATGTCGATCGATGAGGAAAAGTGAGTTTCTCACCTGCCGTTGTGTCGGAAAATTTACGGATGTGGAATTATCACGGAAAATAGTCTTACAGCAGTGCGACCGAAATTGAATGCTCGGAGCTCTGCTGAAGACCGGCAGTGAGAAAATTTAAGACATGAAGAATATCTTGGCTTGAAAAACCAATGTTTGTAGGGGGGCGTCGTCCTCCAGAGATTAGTTGATCAAGCTTGTCGAATTTAAGAAATTTCCACGGCGCAAAAAAAAAGGCGAAAGAAACCACCACCGAAGAAGAAGCTCAAAGAAGCGGGGGCGTCATGGGTATGAGTTGTGATTTATTATTATACATGAGACTGACTTGTAGCTTAAAACTAGAGCGGCGCTCTTACCCGCTTTACATCGCTAAAGCGGGCTCGGGTGATCGACAGCGGCCAACCGCGAAGCTTGGAGAGCGCGAGCTCGGATGAGAGCGAGAGCGTAAGTGCGACAAGAGGGGCGAGCGTGGACGAGAGCGAAAGCTCTATGCGCAGAGGCGATACACATCAAAACATTTTCCAAAAGTGTGGGCTTGGCAGTTTTGGGCGCTTTGTGAGCGTTAGAGTGGGCGTGACAACATGAATCGAAAAACAGGCTGCGTATATGTCACTGGAGTCTGCATGCTAAATCTCAACTTTGGTCGGAACCGGTTCCTTTTGGTCCGGTCCTGGTTCATGCAAAAAACATTTCTTCATCCAGTCTAGATAGCCTAAAGTGGCTAATGACGGGTTTGAGACGACCGAATTTGCGGCGGAAGATTATCGGGAGAAGTCGAGAACAACAAGAAGCACTTACCGGACCTCAAAGTCGACAACTGGCTCAAGCAGCCTGAAGCAAACCTGAGTGATAAACTGGAAGAAGCCCCCAGCTTGGTAGAACGCGCTGATTTAGACCCCACGTATGGCCATGGTAGAATGGCAATACCCTGGAGATACTGCGACGACACTTCTACTGGTTAGGGATGACCATCCAAGTAGGTTTCTGAATGCAAGGGTGGTTAAGGCCGTTCAGAATAATGCGTACTTGCTGGAGAAACTACAAGGGTGCAAGCTGGGAGTGTGTCACCCCAAGGACATCCGGTTGTGATCTGTAAAACGAAAGAACCAAGTTAATAATGTCAAGAAACCGAAATAATGTATTTCCCGCTCGCCTACATCAGATCCGGGATGATTCCTGTCGTACTCCAAAGGTACCAATTTTTTTATCGTTCTGCTAAAAGTCCGCGTAGCGCTTCTCGAAATCTTTGGTTGGTGTTACAGTTAGAGTCGATGATGAAGGGGTTTTATCGATAGGTAGCAGGATAGGCCGATGGATATGGTGGCTCCCCCCTTTGGAAAACCTGTTGGGCGATCTGGCCGTTTTGAGTTAATCCCGGTTCGCTTAGGGATTCCTCTTAAATGGCCTGTATCATATCCAATGACCTATCGAGAAGCTATCTAAAATGGAAATCATTGCTTACCGTGGCCATACCGAAGAGCTTGCAACTGAGGCAACATTAATTTATCCATTTGTGGAATTAAAATAAAAACTGTTAGAAAATATAGTGTCACATAATATTGTGTATTTACGCATTTGTCCATTACCGGGGTCCCATCATAAAGGCCCCTGGAAAATTTACATTGGAAGTCCGCCCTAGCCTAAGGGAGCAGGAATTGGACAATATTAAACTTACCAAACTTACCCGTTCACAAAGCATTCCGGAGTCAGTTCCTCGAAGGTAATCCCGATACCGCCGGTGAGATCGTTCCAGGCATCCAAATAGGTGAGCGTAGGAAGGGCCACGTACGTCCGATTCGGTTTACTTCGGGGCAACAAGAGAATTCCTGGGTATTTTTAGTCTTTTGTTCTTAATTTATTTTTATGTTTACTTTTTTTCGTTTTTATTAGAGATCGTAGGTGTTTAGTGTTGTGAGACGTCGAGCTGTGTGGTTCAGGATAACTGCGCCCTTGGGAAAATCAAAGCTAGCGGCACCGCCATCGAAAAGATAAGCAGTTCGTAACAAAAATGTGCAAAATGTGTTTTAGTGCTTATTGTGATGGATGATTTGCTCTGAGTTTTGTGAGTGATGTTTAGGCGTACTTGATAAAAACTTGCATATAATTTATTAATGAATGGAAATGCAAGGTAAGTACATACGTATAAAAAAACATAAACTAATTTACTATCATTATCATTTATATATTAATAAAATGTCGCGATCGAACACTCTTTGAGTTTAGACGTGTCTAGTTTGTGCGGGAGCTTCTGCTTAAAACTCACTTATTTCTTGTGTTACAATCATAAAATACAACAATAAGTTTGTGGGGGGGACTTTACTATTATAAGACTCAACGTGGACACGTAAGAGTGATGGTTAAAAGTATTGAAGAATTCAGAAATTTAGTCAAAACACTTAATAATGATTGTGTACCACACATACCAGCTTAAGGAAGACAGAGCATTTAGAGTTGTTATGAAGAATTTTCATTTTTCTACAAATTTAGATGAAATTAAAAGTTATGTAGAGTCAAAAGGTCATATTGACCTTTAAAAGCCGTGCGAACAAAACACCACTGAATATTTAATATGTAGATATTGAGCCTAACAACAAAAAGAGATATATATATATTGTAAAACATATAGGTAACGCTATTGTCAATATAGAGCCACCCCGCAAAACCAATCAAATCGTTCAATGCTATTGCCGCCAGGAAATCGGACATATAAAATCATATTGTGCCAGAACGTACCGCTGTGTAAAATACACTTCTCGACACCAAGCAACATCTGCCCGAAAAATACAGAACAACACTTCGCCAGCTACAAAGGGTGTAGAATTTATCAGGAACTCTTGTCAAAAAAATCAGCAATCAATCGAAAATCTCTGAATAGCAATAGAGACCAGAGTAAATATGATTTAGGAATCCCGCAATCGTTTGCTCCGCCTAACAAACCACGTATACCCAACAAAGTAACGATTACCAATCTTATGCCAAAATTGCTGCAGGAAATAGCAAAACAAACACTTCACTGGAGAGAATAGAGAAACTATAAGAAAAACAGTCTGAACTTACTAATAATTTACTTAACATGATAATGTTAATTGTAAACAAATTATGCAAGTAAATCTTAACCTAGGAACCATTGGCTATTCCAACCATGTAGATGAAATATCCATTTTATTAAAACGAATGAAATTGACATAATGTTATTTTCCGAGACACACTTCACCAGGAAATCATATATCAAGGTTGTTGGATATGATATAATTAGAGCTGACCACCCTTCGGGCAGAGCTCTTGGTGGCGCAGCTATTTTAATTAAACAAGACCTAAAATTTCAAATTATGGACAGCATTAGAAAAAATGACAAACAGGCTGCCATGGTCAAGATCAAATGTATACATGTGGACGTATCTGTAACAGCAATTTATCTTCCCCCAAGAGTTGCTCTCAAAGAAGCAGATTTTAAGAACTTTTTTCAAAAACTTCGACCACAGTTTATTGTAGGTGCGATTTCAATGCTAAGTACCCCTGGTGGGGCTCCAGATTGACAAATCCGAAGGGAAGTGAACTGTACAAATGCATAGTTAACAACAGTATAACAACACTTTCAACCGGCAAGCCTACATACTGGCCAACTGACAGAAGAAAGATACCAGACTTAATAGACTTCGTAGCACAATTTGGAAAGCCACAATCACACATGCGAACCATTCTCCAAAAATAGTGATATACAGTACAGTAGCTCATATATTGACAAAAGCATACAAAGTAATTATTGCAAATACTGATATCAATGCGTTTAAAAGCTATCTGGAAACAGCTATGAGCCTGGACATCTAGCTAAAATCAGGAGACGAGATAGACCATGCTATGGAGCTTCTTACAAATAAGATCCATAAAGCAATATATAGATATGTACGAAGGTTCCAAGCAGAAATTCACATTCAAACAAGAGAGAACGCTATAGTCGAGTTCCCCGACTATTTGATACCCGTTACTCAGCTAGTGGAAGGGAGAAGGAGAGTCTTAAACACAGTTTTTGGCGGTTTGTAGGCGTTATAGTGGGCGTGGCAGAAAGTCTTTTTGCAAATCGATAGAAATTTACAAGACCAATACAAAAATGAAAAAATATCAAAACATTTTTCAAAAGTGTGGTCGTAGCAGTTTTGGGCGGTTTGTGGGCGTTAGAGTGGGCGTGGCAACGTGAATCGACAAACTTGCGCTGCGTATACTTAATCTCAACTTTCTAGCTTTTGTAGTTCCTGAGATCTCGACGTTCATACGGACAGACGGACAGACAGACAGACAGACGAACGGACAGACGGACATGGCCAGATCGACTCGGCTATTGATCCTGATCAAGAATATATATACTTTATATGGTCGGAAACGCTTCCTTCTGCCTGTTACATACTTTTCAACGAATCTAGTATACCCTTTTACTCTACGTGTAACGGGTATAAAAATAGAAATGAGCAGACGTGACAGTGTTTCTTCATAGATCTATAGAAAGTTATAAGACCAAAAAAAAAATTTTAAAATAACAAAACCATTTTTAAAAGTGTAGGTGAGGCCGGTTTAGTGGGTTTATGGGCGTGTTTGACTTGATGAACTTACTATTTAATTTTAGTATGAGTTAGTTGCTAACAACACGTATCTTTCGGCATCTTGATGTAGCGATAGCTTCGTGTTCATTCGCAACCTGTTTCAGGAACATGATGGTTTGCAAGCGATTTACTGCGCGCATAATGCGCTAGGAAATTTGTGGCTCTGTGGGTTAAGAGAAGGGACCTAGATGCTCCCGCCTAGAATGTCGGCTCCCGGCTTAAAGGCGGCCAACGACGATATAAAATATATTGATTTGCGTAATTTAAGTTTGATTAAGCTAAGCAGATCTAACTAAAAACCACTCGGACGTAATTTAAGTTGGATTAAGCTAAGCAAATCTAGCTAAAAATAAACTCGGACGTAGCATAAGCGAAGACAAAGTGAAAGCATATTTATTTCATCAAAAAAAGAATAAAGAATGCTATATTCGGGTTCCCCGAGTATCTGATACACGTTTCTCAACAATTTTAACACCGACAGTTTTTGGCGGTTTGCAGGCGTTAGAGTGGGTGTGGGATTTTTTTTTAGCAAATCGATAGAAATTCATAAGACTAATAATAAAATGAAAGAATATGTTACGTTAACCCTTCTTGTAAGATCTTAAGACTTTGAAGATTTGCAACTGCAATCACAACAACAACTGGAACGGGGTCATCGGCTCGCTCAATTTCGTCGGCGCAAGTACTTGCTCGCCCTGAGCCAGCGATCAAAACAAAAACGCAACTTAACGGTTGTGCTGTGCCAGCAGAAATCCAAAACATAAACAAGAACGCCGGATCGACCATACAGACTGGATTGGATCGCTACATAACAATTAAAAGAAATCTCAGCCCTCAAAATAATAAAAATCAAAAATCCGAAAATAAGGGAAAAATTACAGACGAGACGATGTCACTAATAAAACGCCAGCAAACACCAACAGATTTGAGCTTCTGGCAAATTCTACTGATGAAAGTGTAAAAACGGCAAAGCCATCCAAACAGGAACCTAAGAAGGTTAAGCCTCCTCCAATATAGATTCGCAAAAAAAGCTCAAGTGCCTTAGTGAACAAAATAGCGACATTAATAGGAGAAAACTCGTTCTACATAATCCCCCTAAGAAAAGGGAACATTAATGAAACAAAAGTTCAAACTCACACCGAGGCTAGCCATCGTATCCTAACCAAATTCCTGGACGATGCAGGAAAAAACTTTTATACATACCAACTAAAAAGCGCAAGGGGCCTACAGGTTGTTCTCAAAGGGATTGAGGCTACTGTTTCGACCACTGAAATCATAAAAGCGCTCAAGGAAAAAAACTTTAATGCAAAAATGGTCATGAACATACTTAACAAAAATAAGGAACCACAACCAATGTTCAAAATCGAGTTGGAGCCAGAGAGCCAGGTACTAAATAAAAATAAAGTTCACCCAATCTACAAGTTACAGCTCCTATTGCATCGGCGTATCTCAGTAAAAGAGCCACACAAGCGCAACCGCCCAGTGCAGTGCACTAACTGCCAAGAATATGACCACACTAAGGCTTACTGTACACTGAACTCTATCTGCGTAGTCTGTAGTGAAGCCCACAGCACAGCGAACTGTCATAAGAACAAAGAAGACAGCTCTGTTAAAATGTGCAGCAACTGCGATGGAAGTCACACAGCGAATTGGCTTGGCTGTGTAGTATATAAGGAATTAAAGAACCGTCTTAACAGAATCAAAACGAGCTCTGGCCACACCAATCAGTCACACTCCGCCACAATCGGGCCCCTCTTACACTGCACCCTTTCCTACACATCGTACCAATCCTAGCGTTTCCTTCTCTACTGCCTTAAGATCGGGAATTAAAAGCGTGAATCCAATAACACAAAAGTCAACTAAACGCAGCATATAGCAACTGGCATCGAAACGATGATGATCTCACTCCAGCAAACCCTAAAAGAATTTATGACATTCATGCAAACCACAATGCAAGAGCTTATGCGAAATCAAAATATGCTGATACAGCTTCTCGTGTTATCAAAATCAACATAATGTCTCCACTTCAAATATCTATGTGGAACGCGAATGGCGTTTCACGGCATAAACTCGAGCTTGCCCAGTTCCTATCCGAAAAAAATATTGACGTCATGCTCCTCCCCGAGACACATCTAACAGACAAGCACAACTTCCATGTTCCAGGATACCTATTCTACGCCACTAACCATCCGGACGGAAAAGCCCATGGCGGCACTGGCATACTTATCAGAGGTCTCATTAAAAACGAAGACTAAGAAGAGAATGGCAGAATCACAGATCCCCAAAGGCTAAGGTACAGCTAAAAATAGCAACACGTAGACTAACCAGGGCACTTAAGCTTAAGGAAGCAAACGCCCAGCATCTATATATCGAACAACTATCGCCCACCAGCAAAAAGAACCCTTTGTGAAACGCACACAAAAATATTCAGCCACCAGCAGAAACAGTCGTTCCACTGCGAGGCCCCTCAGGAAGCTGGATACGCAGCGAACAAGATAGAGCAAGTGCATTCGCCGATCACCTTCAAGGCGTATTCCAGCCAAATACTGCTAGCAACTCATTTGTCCTACCTGTAGCAATTAAAATCCAGCCACCAATAAATCCAATAACATTGAGTCAACGTGAGATAGCATCTATAATAAAAGATCTTGAGCCCAAAAAATCACCTGGACACGACTTGGTGAAACCAAAAATAATCATAGAACTCCCACCGTGTGCGGTTCTGACCTTATGCAATCTCTTTAACGCTATTACGAAACTTGGATACTATCCCCAAAGGTGGAAAAAGGCGGTCATCGTGATGATTCCCAAACCAGGCAAAGACAAAACGCAACCCTCATCCTACAGACCAATCAGTATCCTATCGTGTCTCTCGAAACTGTTTGAAAAGGCATTCTTAAAACACCTAGCTCCCTACTTAAGAATGGGAAACACAATACCATCCCATCAATTTGGTTTTCGCAAAAATCATGGAACGATCGAACAGGTCAATCGCATCACAAACGAAATTCGTACTGCTTCTAAGCACCGGGAAGACTGCTCAGCAATATTCTTAGATGTCGCACAAGCATTTGACCGAGTCTGGCTGGAAGGACTAATGTACAAGATAACAAAACTGCTTCCGCAGAATACCCACAAAGTGTTCGAATCTTATTTCTTCAAAAAAGTGTTCTCAATCAGGTGTAAGAGTTCGACTTCACACGACCGCGTCATCAATGCTGGAGTTCCCCAAGGAAGTGTGCTGGGCCCCGTTCTTTACACTTTATATACAGCAGACATGCCTACAAACTATTAGCTCACAACCTCTACGTTTGCTGACGATACCGCAATACTCAGCCGACCCAAATGCCCTTCAAAGGCAACAGAAAAACTTGACTGTCATCTTAAAACAGTGGAAAGATGGTTTGCGGACTGGCGCATTAAGATAAACGAGACGAAAAGCAGACATGTAACATTCACACTGAATAGACAAACCTGCCCACCATGTACCCTAAACAATACACTCATCCCACAATCAGACGTAGTAACATATCTCGGGGTTCACCTAGATAGACGCCTCACCTGGCGGCGACATATAGAATCTAAAAGGACTCATATGAAGCTTAAAGCAGGCAATCTCCACTGGCTTATTAATTGAAACTCTCCGCTTAGTCTGGAATACAAAGTACTTCTCTACAATACCGTGCTGAAACCCATTTGGACATAAGGCTGTGAATTATGGGACAACGCGTCCAAAACCAACATTGAAATTATACAGCTCAGTCAGCAATTCTGCGAACTATCACTGGGGCACCCTGGTACCTACGCAGCGAAAGCCTCCATAGAGACCTCAACATAAACCTCGTCAACGAGGAAATCCAAATGAGAAAGAGTAAACATCAAGCAAAGCTCGCCGCACACGAAAATCCTCTCGCGAAGTCGCTCACGCGTGTATGTAGTCACAGCAGACTAAAGCGCAAAGATTCTCCAGCCCAGCAAAGAAATCCTAGGGCCGGCTATAACTAATACAACTATTTAATATTGTACTTAAATTAATGTATATAATAAGATTTGAATAATTATTGTTAGTCTCATAATAAGAGAAGATCCAATAAACAACGCAATAAGTTCGAAAAACAAAAAAAAAAATTTACCGGCGTTTTTAATGTATGTAGGAAATATAAGCTAAAGTTGCATCCAGAAAAATGTTCATTAATCATGCACGAAGTGACATTCCTAGGTCACAAATGCACAGACAAAGGAGTATTGCCCGATGACAAGAAATATGACGTCATCAAAAATTATCCTGTCCCTCATGATGCGGACAGCGCAAGACGATTTGTAGCATTCTGCAACTATTATCGTCGATTTATAAGGAACTTCGCCGACTATTCACGGCACACAACTAGATTATGTAAAAAGAATGTCCCTTTTGAATGGTCAAGCGAATGCCAGAACGCATTCAAATACCTTAAAGAAAATCTTATGCACTCCACATTATTACAATATCCTGATTTTCGCCAAGAATTTTGCATTATAACGGATGCTAGTAAACAAGCTTGCGGAGCGGTTCTAACTCAGAACCGTTACGGGATTCAGCTCCCAATAGCTTAAGAAGAAAGCAATAAGAGTACAAAGGAACAAGAACTAGCGGCAATTCATTGGGCGATTTCCCATTTTAGACCATACATTTATGGCAAACATTTCACCATTAAAACGGTCCACAGACCATTAACGTACCTATTTTCTATGACTAATCCAAGTTCTAAATTAACTCGAATGCGGTTAGAGCTTGAAGAATACGACTTCACAGTAGAATACCTAAAGGGGAAAAATAATTTTGTAGCAGACGCACTTTCGCGTATAAATATAACAGAACTCAAAGACAACATAAAGTCCTGAAAGTCCCTACCAGACAACAAAGTAGACAAGATAAAAACTGTACAGTAAAAAAAAAAATATTGCCAACGCTAGCAAAAATAAAAAGACACTATTATTGGAAAAATATGACTCGTCATATAAAAGAAAACATACGTAGATGTCATAAATGCCAAATGTCGAAAACAACGAGACATACAAAGACCCCAATGACTCACACAGAAACCCCAACAAATGCTTTTGATACACAGTTGGTCCACTACCGAAATCAGAATATGGCAACGAATACATCGTAACACTTATATGTGATTTAACGAAGTATTTAGTAACCATACCGGTTGCAAACAAAGGCGCAAATACTGTTGCGAAAGCTATATTCGAAAATTTTATACTAAAGTCCAATGAAGACGTTCATTTCGGACATGGGCACCGAGTATAAAAATAAAGTAATTTTAGATATGTGCAAATACATGAAGATGGAAAACCTAACATCTACCGCATATTATCACCAAGCTTTAGGGACAATAGAACGAAGTCATAGAACATTCAATGATTGGGACGTTTGAATACAATATTTTACATATTGTTTCAACACAACACTATCAGTCATGCATGATTACTGTCCATATGAACTAGTCTTTGGAAGATTACCAAGGCATTTCGCAAATTTTAATAAAACAGATAGAATAGAACCACTGTATAATGTAGAAGATTACTCTAAGGAAATAAAATTTAGATTAGAAATAGCATATAAAAGAGCTAGACTTATGAAAACAACTTTATGGTAAGAAAACTTCAGATTTTCAATTAAAAATAGGAGATAAAGTTATACTAAGGAACGAAACGGGTCATAAGTTAGATCCAGTAAATTTAGGTCCTTATACTGTAGAAACCATAGAAGACAGAGATAACATAGTAATTAGAGATACAAAACAAAAGAAACAAAAAGTACATAAGGATAGACTAAAAATATATAATCAATGAATCGTTTCATTTCACTTAAAAAAAGGTCTGATCAACCACAAAAAAAAAAGCAAAACAAAAAAAATTCTTTTTCCTTCTAAGTAAGTTAAGGGGGGGGGGTAGGGTTTTGAGGGTTCAAAAAAAGTGTTTTTTTTAAATTGTATATTATGAAAGTATAGTAACTCAAGATTGTTGTATGTAAATAGGAAGTCAATCGGAGCAAAACTCACAAAGATATAGCTTTGGAAATAGACGGGTCTCGAACGACTACCTCAGGTAATCCCTCAGCGGGGAAAACACCAACAAAAACTTTAAACACGTTTTTCTCAAATCGATGTTTTTTGAGTCGGTGCACTCTGTATCTCAAAATCTATTCAACCGATCGTTCTCAAATTTTTTACAGTATTTCCTTACATAATTTATGAGGTAATTCTGTCGAGATTTTTTCGATTTTAATTTTTTTATTATTAACAACAATAGTCATGAACCTTGGCCAAAAATCGGTATTTTCACTTTCAAGTTTTGTAAAAAGTTCAAAAATTTAAAAAAAAAATGGAAAAACTCGACAGGGATAGCTAGAGGAACATAAAAATTGATGGAAAAACTTTGGGTATTTCATATCAGATTATCCAGTGCTGAGGTATGACGTGCACCGCAAAATGTATTTTTTCTGAGGCGCCTGCGAAGAATTGCTGCCATTCGGTCAATTTTCAATATTTTTCAACCAATATTTCACAGAATATAGTTCAATTACTACTCTTTAATGTACAATAATCAGAAATAAATTTACTTTCACCGTACGCCCAAAAAAAAACCTGTAAAAACCTGTTTTTTTCTCCCTTTAAAACCCTACCCCCCTTAAACATAAAACAAAAAATAACGTAATTCAACATAAATTTTGTATTATTCTGTCATTACACAAAAATGCTTTGAGACAAAACATTGCTAATAATTAAAAAACAAATTAATATCATATAATTAAAAAAAAATATTATAATTTTTAAAAATATTAATACTGAGAACTAAAAATGTATTACGTCATTTCTTTAAAAAGGGAGGTGTAGCATATCTACCCTATAAATATACTAAATTAATGGGTACAACTTAGCATCAAAACAGTGTGACACTTTGTCATAATAAACATAACGTTCAAGTACCCAAAAAGACCACCAACAATTACACAAGTATTCCAGCGCTCAAGTAATACGATCTAATGCTTATACATAAGCCGATCGCGGAGCTTGGAAATGCAGAGCTTGCACTTTGCAGCTCAAGTGGTCAGGCGCTCACAACTCTGTCCTGAGCTCTACAGCGCAGATGTCCTCTCATCGCACTGCTTTATTCCTTTTTTTTTATTTAAATGTCCCGCCCGTCCTCGCCGTTCCTTCGCTTTACCATTTGCATTTCTTCGGAAGTCGATTCCGATGCATTATCGGAAGTGCAAAGGAGAAATTTCAACACTAACAGTTTGTGGGCGTTGGAATGGGCGTGGCAAAAAGTTTTTGGCAAATCGACAGAAATTTACAAGACCCATACAAAAATGAAAAAATATCAAAACATTTTTCAAAAGTGTGGGCGTGGCAGCTTTGGGCGGTTTGTGGGCGTTAGAGTGGGCGTGGCAAAAAGTTTTTTGGCAAATCGACAGAAATTTACAAGACTAATACATAAATAAAATAAATTTCAAAACAAAGCATGACAGCTTTGTGCGGTTTGTGGGCGTTAAAGTGGGCGAGGCATAAAGTTTTTCTGTGAATCGATGGAAATTCACAAGACTAATAATAAAATGGAAAAATATCAAAACATTATTCCAAAAGAAATTTACAAGACTAATACAAAATGAAAAAATATGAAAACATTCTTTAAAAGTGTGGACATAACAGCTTTGAGCGTTATGTGGGCGTTAGTGTGGGCGTGGCACATGGGCAAACAAACTTGTGCCACATGGCACGCCAACAAGCTGGAAAATGCTGTCACACCCACCATTACATTATTTTTAATTTTTTTTTTTTTTACTATTTACGACAATATATTAAAAATTCTTCTTAGTACTAGTCCACCAGAGGAGTAGCAAGTATCCGAAAGTCGAAGAAATTATCTATCGCGTTCTCTCTATTTAGTAAAATTTTCGGACATCTGTCGGGTGGTTTTATTAGCGCAATTAAATATTTCTTTGGGAGTTTAGCGTAGTTCCAGGTCGAATTCGACAAGGCGGCTAATGCTGCCTTGGGATCGGACTTACACTGCCTTTACGTAAGCTCAGTTTATTATACCCGTTACTTGTAGAGTAAAAGGGTATACTACATTCGTTAAAAGTATGTAACAGGCAGAAGGAAGCGTTTCCGACCATATAAAGTATATATATATTTTTGATCAGGATCAATAGCCGAGTCGATTTGGCATGTCCGTCTGTCGTCCGTCTGTCCGTCTGTCTGTCCGTATGAACGTCGAAATCTCAGGAACTACAAAAGCTAGAAAGTTGAGATTAGGCATACAGACTCCAAGACAAAGACGCAGCGCAAGTTTGTCGAATCATGCTGCACGCCATCATTCATTCAAGTTTGTAAAAAGTTCAAAAATTTAAAAAAAAAATGGAAAAACTCGACAGGGATAGCTAGAGGAACATAAAAATTGATGGAAAAACTTTGGGTATTTCATATCAGATTATCCAGTGCTGAGGTATGACGTGCACCGCAAAATGTATTTTTTCTGAGGCGCCTGCGAAGAATTGCTGCCATTCGGTCAATTTTCAATATTTTTCAACCAATATTTCACAGAATATAGTTCAATTACTACTCTTTAATGTACAATAATCAGAAATAAATTTACTTTCACCGTACGCCCAAAAAAAAACCTGTAAAAACCTGTTTTTTTCTCCCTTTAAAACCCTACCCCCCCTTAAACATAAAACAAAAAATAACGTAATTCAACATAAATTTTGTATTATTCTGTCATTACACAAAAATGCTTTGAGACAAAACATTGCTAATAATTAAAAAACAAATTAATATCATATAATTAAAAAAAATATTATAATTTTAAAAATATTAATACTGAGAACTAAAAATGTATTACGTCATTTCTTTAAAAAGGGAGGTGTAGCATATCTACCCTATAAATATACTAAATTAATGGGTACAACTTAGCATCAAAACAGTGTGACACTTTGTCATAATAAACATAACGTTCAAGTACCCAAAAAGACCACCAACAATTACACAAGTATTCCAGCGCTCAAGTAATACGATCTAATGCTTATACATAAGCCGATCGCGGAGCTTGGAAATGCAGAGCTTGCACTTTGCAGCTCAAGTGGTCAGGCGCTCACAACTCTGTCCTGAGCTCTACAGCGCAGATGTCCTCTCATCGCACTGCTTTATTCCTTTTTTTTATTTAAATGTCCCGCCCGTCCTCGCCGTTCCTTCGCTTTACCATTTGCATTTCTTCGGAAGTCGATTCCGATGCATTATCGGAAGTGCAAAGGAGAAATTTCAACACTAACAGTTTGTGGGCGTTGGAATGGGCGTGGCAAAAAGTTTTTGGCAAATCGACAGAAATTTACAAGACCCATACAAAAATGAAAAAATATCAAAACATTTTTCAAAAGTGTGGGCGTGGCAGCTTTGGGCGGTTTGTGGGCGTTAGAGTGGGCGTGGCAAAAAGTTTTTTGGCAAATCGACAGAAATTTACAAGACTAATACATAAATAAAATAAATTTCAAAACAAAGCATGACAGCTTTGTGCGGTTTGTGGGCGTTAAAGTGGGCGAGGCATAAAGTTTTTCTGTGAATCGATGGAAATTCACAAGACTAATAATAAAATGGAAAAATATCAAAACATTATTCCAAAAGAAATTTACAAGACTAATACAAAAATGAAAAAATATGAAAACATTCTTTAAAAGTGTGGACATAACAGCTTTGAGCGTTATGTGGGCGTTAGTGTGGGCGTGGCACATGGGCAAACAAACTTGTGCCACATGGCACGCCAACAAGCTGGAAAATGCTGTCACACCCACCATTACATTATTTTTAATTTTTTTTTTTTTTTACTATTTACGACAATATATTAAAAATTCTTCTTAGTACTAGTCCACCAGAGGAGTAGCAAGTATCCGAAAGTCGAAGAAATTATCTATCGCGTTCTCTCTATTTAGTAAAATTTTCGGACATCTGTCGGGTGGTTTTATTAGCGCAATTAAATATTTCTTTGGGAGTTTAGCGTAGTTCCAGGTCGAATTCGACAAGGCGGCTAATGCTGCCTTGGGATCGGACTTACACTGCCTTTACGTAAGGCTCAGTTTATTATACCCGTTACTTGTAGAGTAAAAGGGTATACTACATTCGTTAAAAAGTATGTAACAGGCAGAAGGAAGCGTTTCCGACCATATAAAGTATATATATATTTTTGATCAGGATCAATAGCCGAGTCGATTTGGCCATGTCCGTCTGTCCGTCCGTCTGTCCGTCTGTCTGTCCGTATGAACGTCGAAATCTCAGGAACTACAAAAGCTAGAAAGTTGAGATTAGGCATACAGACTCCAAGGACAAAGACGCAGCGCAAGTTTGTCGAATCATGCTGCCACGCCCACTCTAACGCTCACAAACCGCCCAAAAATGCGACGCCCACACTTTTAAAAAATGTTTTAATATTTTTTCATTTTTGTATTGGTCTTGAAAATTTCTATCGATTTGCGAAAAAACTTTTTGCCACGCCCACTCTAACGCCCACAAACCGCCCAAAACTGCCACGCCCACACTTTTGAAAAACGTTTTTTCATTTTTGTATTGGTCTTGAAAATTTCTATCGATTTGCAAAAAAACTTTTTGGACCGCCCACTCTTACGCCCACAAACCGCCCAAAACTGCCACGCCCACACTTTTGAAAAACGTTTTAATATTTTTTCATTTTTGTATTGGTCTTGAAAATTTCTATCGATTTGCAAAAAAACTTTTTGGCACGCCCGCTCTTACGCCCACAAACCGCCCAAGGCTACCACGCCCACACTTTTGAAAAATGTTTTGATATTTTTTTATTTATGTATTAGTCTTGTAAATTTCTATCTATTGGCAAAAAAAACTTTTGGCCACGCCCACTCTAACGCCCACAAACCGCCAAAAACTGTCCTTCGCACTTACACTAGCTGAGTAACGGGTATCAGATAGTGGGGGAACTCGACTATAGCGTTCTCTCTTGTTTATTTATCTTGAATGTATATTGAAATCGCTTTGTAGTTATCGTCTGTATTTCCGAGGTTGTTCCCTGACAGTGTTAGACCCAAAGACATTATAATAACAAGATGCGTAACGGCCACACATTGGTTTTGCACTATGCAGCCACTTTTTTTGGTGACGACCAAAATTGCTCTCTTTTCGCTCGCCTAAAATCGAGAGCGTTAAAATCTAAAAATAGAATTGTCTTGCTTGTATTAGTAAAAACAATAAAAGAGATTGTCTGTATGTGTGCGTGCTTGTGCTAGAAGACGATTTTAGGGCCAAAATCAATTATGATCTAAGAAACAAATTTGATTAATGTTTTGGTCAATTTCGATTCGTAACTATTATGGTTTGAAAGAAGCTTTTTATACCTGTTACTCGTAGTGCTTTTCTTACCACCCATAATAGCGCGCCTTTTAAAAATATCAAAATAAAATGAATCTTATTTGCATTTTAAATACTGAAAATGGGTAAAACGTATACAAAGGAAATGATTATAACTACTGTAATTTAAAACAAAGAATTTCGAAAAAAAAGAAATTACATTTAAAAAATAAATATTTAAAAGAAAAATTAAGAAACAAAAATATTATTTATGAAATAAATAAAAATATAGGAACTGTTTATTTAAATTTGATTTCTTGAAGCACGATGTGCGGACATAGGTACCAAAGAATCATTGTCAAATTAAATTTTTCACACGTCGCACGCTGAATACTCTAATGACAATTATTCTAATATAAAGTCATATTTAAAAGTTATTATGCATTATTACGTACATAGATTGTGCTATTATTATTTCTATGTTGAATTTAAATAATTGTTATGTTAAGGCAATGCAAAACTAGACTTTTTAAGTAGTGGCAATTTATAAAAAATAATATAGATTTAAAGTCTAAGAACTTCTAAAATGAAGGGCATATTTTGTCATTTTTACAATGCATGTGAATACGTGTGCACCAATACAGTCGTCAGCTGTCGCTGTATGCGTACAACAGAGCTGCTGGCTCTAGAGCTCTCCGCTCTCTGGCTTATGAACAAAATTTCGAGAGGTCCTGGAGCCTGCTCTAGAGCCAGCACGAAAAAATCGTGTGCAAAAAAATCGTATGGCCGTTACGCATCTTGGTATTCTAATGGGTTTGCCTGCACTCTGTATTTAAGCCAAATGATATTGATAACCCGCCATTCGTAAAATCAGTATTAATGAAGTTTTATCAAAAATTAAATGGCTGAATAGTAAAAAAGCTCCAGATTCGGACAAAAGAGATGGCATAACCTTAAAAAATCTCCCACCAAAGTGTATACGATTTCTTACGCTTATATTTAATGCGATTTTAAGAGTTGACCACTTTCCAAACCAATGAAAATGTGCAGAAACTATAATGATCATTAAGCCAAGCAAGGCAGAAAATGAAGTGACATCGTACCGTTCCATTAGTTTGTTGTCAATATTCTCTAAAGTATTTGAAAAAATACTTTTAAACAGAATGTTACCAATCTTGGACGAATTCGCTAACATACCCGAACACCAGTTTGGAAAGCCAAGGAACCCCTGAGCAATGTCACAGGATTATAAATGAAATTTTATCAGCATTTGAGAGCAAAAAATACTGCACTGCAACATTTCTTGACGTCCAAAAAGCGTTTGATTGAGTCTGGCATAACGGCTTATCATATAAAATTAAAAAGTGGTTACCTGCTCCATATTTTTAATTATTAAAGTCATATGTGCAACAAAAAAATGAATAGTCGCCGTTGCATTTTATATAAGCTGGAGTCCCACAAGAAAGAGTCTTAGGACCTGTCCTATCCCCCCTGTACACGGCAGATATGCCGGTAACAAATACTTGCACTGTCGCAATATACGCGGATCATATACCAGCTCATCTAAAGAGGAGGTCTCCTGCAAGCAGAGCTACGTCTTATTAAAAGCTGGTTCCTTCTTTGGAAAATTAAAGTCAACACCCTGAAATCTGCGCAAATAACTCTTGCATTAAGCAGAGGTGACTGCACGCCCAGAAGTGTCATTTAATGGATCAGCAATCCCACAAAGTAATTTGCACCGCGATCGCAGACTAACGAGGAAAAAAACACATAAAAGCAAAGCGTTAGCCACTAAATTTAAAAAGTTTGAAGATGACCTAGATGCTTGGTCGACATGTCTTGAATGCAAGAACGCTCTTTGTTGCTATAACGTTTAAGACTGCTGTAAGCATTGAAAACAAATTATCTTGATTTTAGGTATTTGAGTTAATTTTTTGGTTTCTTAATATTTTATATGTGATTACTATTTTCTCACCCATAATTTAAAAATATTCTGAAAATTAAACCTCGAACTGCTGTCATATGTATGCTTAGTCAGACGACTCCCAAAATATCCAGTTGTTACCGGCAATCAAAAAATTTCAAAAACGTGCTTACGCTTAATTTTTTTCCACTCGACATGCATTAGGTATGTAATGGTTTTAAAGAATACAAGTCACAGTGTAAACAGGCCATCAGTTGTGCAGATACGATTAATTTTGTTATCTTGACACTTTTAATTATCCCGATGATATCGATAATTAGATATAAAAGCAAACATTTTTTGGAGATGAAGTTGAACACTTTTCAAATAGTTTTAAATATTCACTAGATCAAAATGTTCTATGAGCACATTATTTTGGCCAAGAAAGGTCCCCTAGCTAGGATCTGGCTGGCAGCACATTGGGATAAAAAAATTACAAAGGCCCATGTATTTGAAACTAATATTGAAAAATCAGTGGAAGGCATTTTGCAACCGAAAGTCAAATTGGCGCTGAGAACATCTGGACATTTATTGCTAGGAGTTGTTCGCATTTATTCAAGAAAAGCGAAGTATTTATTAGCTGATTGCAATGAAGCCTTCGTTAAGATTAAGGTAAATTAATGTGAAAACCATTTTCGTATTAAAGTATAAATAAAATAATGCATACAAAATTATTTATAGATGGCTTTTCGACCAGGCATGGTTGACTTACCAGAAGGTCATAGGGAAGCTAATGTTAATGCGATAACACTCCCAGAAGTTTTCCATGACTTTGATACAGCGTTGCCTGAATTAAACGATATTGATATTGAGGCTCAATTTTCTATAAATCAGTCTAGAGCTGACGAGATAACAATGAGAGAAGATTACGGCAGCTTGTCTCTCTCTTTACAAGATGACGGATTTGGTGATATAGGCTTTGAAGCAGAAACGCCCGAAATTATGCGATGTTCTATACCTTCAAATATCAATGTAAGTATTTTCTGTTTGTTTTATAAATGTTACTCAATTCTTAAAAAATATGTAACAGAAAATTTACCGTTTACGATTCAAAAAGATTTGAAAAGTGGGGCTATTGATAATTTTTAAAATAATAGGGAACAAATAACTTGCATTTTTTCAGTAATACGTTTTAATTAGGTATTTGTCACGTTCTGTTGATGCCATTCTACTTTTAGTCAACATTCATGAATATACAGATTGTTGTATCCTACTTTTACTTAAATCTAAATATAACTGCCAAGTTCTGCCGCTGCAAAATTTGCAAATTCCCCTATATCTATACTACTACTTACCCTAGAGTTTGGTTGTGTTTTTTAATTTAATTTATAAAAAAAAAGAAATCTTAATTTTAAACCTTTAAAATGCAGTATGAGGCCCAAAGATGATTACTGCAAGCAAACTCTTGAATGATATTTTAAGAAAAATCCGCGTTTACCAATATTGAAATGTTATTTAACACCTAAAGATTTAAAAACTTCAAATTTTACCAGTAATGAAAATTTTTTATGACCTAATTATTTCAAAACTTAAAACTTTTTCAGCAGATTATATTGTTTGTATATTTTATATGTGGTTTTTGGAAGATTTTTCTTTTTGTTTAATGTATTATTCCATAAAACAAGAGCAGAATATATGTCGGAGTCTAATGGCCAGACTCAATCATTTCACTCTCCTGTGCCTCTTGTATCGTGGCCTTGTTTTTCTCGCTTTCTTTCTAGTTTAAAGACATTTTCAGATGTCTTTTAACTAGTTTCTGACTCACTCGAACTTCACAATTATGCTAGCACAATACCCAGAAACAGTAAGGGCACACGTCTTTTTGGCGCCACTTTGTAATTATGCAGTGATTGCAATTATTGCTTTATCAATTCTGTTTCACAGTATATTTGAATCGCTTTGACGCAAAATATTGTGTGTAAGAGAAGGCAAGTTACAAGATAATGTATATAAGAATGACGGTTATACATATTCTAGCGAATCTTTGTTTCTTATTTTTGATTAGTGATGACATTACAGGGTAATGATTCAGTAGTGATGCTACTTAACGACTAATAAAAAAAATAATAATCTAATCAATTAAATGTAAAAATTACCATAGCCATAGACAAGGAATTCCCAAACACTCATGGTATGCCGTATCCAGGAGACTAACTAAAATTGGAGCCCCAGGCGACAAAAACGTCAACACATTAACTCGGATACCCATTATCGCTTCCCACTCCACACTGTAGTGATGTCTGGATGTCTTCTAGTCCACCAACCAAGCTGCGAGGCTTTCAAAGTATCCGTTCATTGCTATCCAGCAATGTATCTCTAGCGTCTCTTTCATTCATTCTCATTGGTATCCACCAATTAATCTCTTGCGTCTATTTTAACATCGCCACTTTCATTACACATGTATAATTATCTGGGAATCTCTTCTTTTGGCTTTTTAAAGACTCATGCGAGTACTTATAAGTTCGTTAATTTGGTAAGGATTCTAGTATCTGTGTCACCAGAAATGTGCCCTTAAACTTTTGATCCAACTTTGTTATATATTTTTCCTCGTTTCTACGCAAAACATAATCTCCAACTTTAAACCAACCAAATTTAGCTTTGTTATTGTCAAATTATGCCATTAAATATCTACCTTGAGTATGGGGTGAAGCTCAATTGGTAACTTTCAACATGGAGGCTTGATCAGTTTGCAACTTATACAATTGACAACAAATTTACGAATTTATACAATTTGTATAACATTTTTTCCCAACCAATATGTACAATAGCCTCGTGGACGTGAATTTACTACAGACCACCTAAAGAGACAATTGAAAGACACCTAGCTTTACAATTTCTTTCCATTTCGGATTTCTTTCCATTTTTGAGCTTAATTCATTCGTAAGTGTTTCAAAATCACTTTTTTGTTCTAAAAGGAGACAGTGCTCTGTTATTTTAGAACACGCTTATTTTCTTAACTTACATGAACAAGATCAAACGTTTCAGTAAGTGCCGGATTTCTAGAGAGAAAATCAACATGAGCCATTTGGGCACTGCATTATACTTTTTTTTTTTTTTTTTTTTAAATGCTTTGCTTTTATTTATTGAATCTTCTCATTTACGAGACTAACAATAAGTGTATCAAATCTTATACTATAACCTAACTAGGAGTCATGTAGACTGAGACAGTGGCCCTGACAAGTTATGGCTGGGTTGGAAGGTCTGTACGTTGCAAGCGGGTTCGGCTGGAGAGCCGAGTCAAGACCCTTGCTAGAGGATTTGGGTGGGCAGATAGTTTTTCATTGTACGACGCTTTTTGCTTGTCTATTTCATCTTTTACTGCGAGAATGCCGAGGTCCCTGTGGATGTTTTGGTTACGAATATACCATGGTGCCCCAGTGATAGTTCGCAGGATCTTTGATTGGGCTCGCTGAATGATGTCTATGTTGGTTCTGCTCGCGTTCCCCCACAGCTGGGAGCCATACGTCCAGATTGGCTTAAGAGTGGAGTTGTAGAGCAGGACCTTGTAGTCCAGGCACAAGGGCGATCGTGAGTTTATAATCCAGTGGAGGCTGCTGGCTTTCAGTTTTAGGTGCAGTTTCTTGTCTATGCCATGTTAGACGTCTGTCGAGGTGGATGCCGAGATACGTTACTTCATTAACTTGGGGGATCTGCGTGCTATTCATACAGAGCGGAGGGCAAGTTTGTCTGTTAAGGGTAAACGTTATGTGTTTACACTTTTGTTCGTTTATATTAATACGCCAGTCCGATAGCCACTTCTCGACTACCACGAGATGGTTGGCGAGTTGGGTTGTTGCACGGACTGGGCATCTGGAGCGGCTAAGGATCGCAGTGTCGTCGGCGAAGGTGGATGTTGTTTGTCGGTCACTCGTGGGAATATCTGCTGTGTAAAGGACGAATAGAGTTGGCCCAAGTGCGCTACCTTGAGGGACCCCAGCTTCGATAGTGTAGCTATCCGAAATTGTTGTATTACATCTTACTGCGAAGGCTCTATTGTAGAGGTAGGATTCAAGGAGTTTATGGGTGTACCCGGGCAAGTGTGTTTTGATTTTATGCATAAGACCTTTGAGCCAGACACGGTCGAATGCTTGAGATACGTCGAGAAATATCGCGCTGCAATATTCCCTATGTTCGAAGGCTGTGTGAATTTCTGATGTTATTCTGTTTACTTGCTCTATAGTTCCGTGTTTTGCTCTGAAGCCAAATTGACGGGCTGGAATAATGTTGTGGGCCCCCATGTATGGTATTATGCGCGTTAGAAGGCATTTTTCGAATAATTTGGACAGGCATGATAGTAAACTTATTGGTCTGTAAGATGACGGAATCGTGTGATCTTTTCCGGGCTTCGGTATCATTATAATAATTGATTTTTTCCATTTCCTTGGATAGTAGCCGAGACTTATGATTCCATTGAAGAGTTTACAGATGACCTCAATAGCACAGTACGGAAGTTCCATTATCATTTTTGTAGTTATTAGGTCACCGCCTGGAGCCTTTTTTGGTTTTAGCTCCCTGATGACTTTTTTGATCTCGTTCGGCTGAAATGTAGTTGGCGTGGATTCAGTTTCGAGGTGGATTTGCGGAGGAACATAATCCTTTGCTGCAGGGTTCGGCTGGAATACGCCTCTGAGATGTAAGGCAAATGATTCGGCTCTATCTTTGTCGCTGCGGGCCCAGCACCCTGAAGAATTCCTTATAGGGGTGACGGTTTGAATTGGAGAGCTTAGATTTGGGTGAGCCCTCCACAAGGGATGCTTTGTGCTAGTTGGCGAGAGTTTTCCAATATATTTAAGTTGTTCATTTTCAGCTTCTTGCTTCAGGGCCCGGTTTAGATTGCGGGTGGCTTCAGTAAGACGTTGCTTTGAACATGGCGATCTGCTGGTTTGCCACGCTCGTCGCAGACGCCTCTTTTCCAGAACCAGCTGTTCAATTTGCCGGTTGGTTTTGAACTTCTTAAATTCCCCATCCTTCCGTTTTGGGGTTGAGATCCTAGCTGCTGTGACGAGTACCTCTTCCAGTGCGGCGGTGGAGCAATCGATGTCCGCTTCGATATTTAGTTGGGGAGTTAGCTCAATGTGGGAACTCACATACTTTCTGTATTTCATCCAGTTAGTGTTGTGCGACGTCAGCATGTGGGGGTGGTCCGCAATTTCTGGGCTTTGAAGAAGGCTTATCAACAAAGGCGAATGGTCAGATGAGAGATCCGGTAGTGCTATGGCGCTTATTAAATTGCGTGGGATGTTTTTTGTCACCGCGAAATCAATTAAATCTGGGATCTTTTTTGGGTCTGCAGGCCAATATGTGGGGCTACCAGGGGAAACGTAGTCCAGTTTATTGCTCACCTTTATAAGTGCATTATACAGTTGCCTTCCCTTGGGAGTCACGAGGCGTGATCCCCAGTGCGTGTGTTTGGCGTTGTAGTCTCCTGCGGCTATGAAGCGATCCCCCAGAGTGTTGTAGAAGTCCATGAATTGACCTTCAGAGATGTTAAATCGAGGTGGGCAGTAGACAGCGGCAATGCAAAGGTTGCCGTTTCCTGAGATCACTTTTATGGACGTGGCTTGCAGGTAATTTGTTGCAAACCTTTGATGAAAGTGGTGTTTGATGCGTTCTCTGATTAAAATGCCCGTTCCGCCGTGGGTCTTGCCATCCGGATGATCTGTGCGGTAAAAGGTATAGCCTCTTATATAGAAGTTATATCTCCCTGTGAGGTGCGTTTCAACCAGCAGCATGGCGTCGATGTGATTTACGTTTAGGAATTGAGTTATTTCAAGTTTATGCCGTGAAATACCGTTGGCATTCCACATGGATATACGTAGGTTAGTCATTTATTATTTGGACTGTTGTGCTACAAGCAACTGAATTACCATGTTCTGGTTCTGAACAAGGGTTTGCATGGTTGTTTTCATGAATGACATAAGTTCCATCATACTTTGTTGCATGGTGAACATCATAGATTCCAATTTGCTTTGCGGCTGCACTGGAACCTGCTGAACATTTTCTGAGTGAGGCTGGGGCGGATTTTCCATGCCTGTTCTTAGTGCTTCGGCGTAGGAGATTCCCTTGAACTTTTTTCCCTTATGTAAATAGGTGGGGGCTTAGGTTTCCTTTGAGTCTCCTGCCCCAACTCTGGTTGGTTGTTGTCCGCCTCTGCTAAGATGGAGAATCGGTTTTCATTGGAGCTCCTCGTTTGATCGGTGCTTTTGTTGGTTCGATTGATCTTTGGTTTATTGCCAACCGTGTTGGGTGGACTAAGCTTGCGCTTAATCTGGATGTAGCGGTCCATACCGGTCTGTATAGCTGGGCCCGCTTGTTGCTTATCGTGGCTAACTGTTTTTGTTGCCATTTTATTTTGTTGTGCGGCCTTTGGGACCGAACTCGCAGTATTGGTAGTTGGTTTAATTATTGGTGGTGAGTTTACTGCAGAAATTTTAGCACTGCTTGTTGTTGGAGCTTCATTCAGCGAAGCCGGCGGTGATGGGGTTTGGCATTGGTAACTCCATGATGCGGGAGTTGGGGTGAGCAGAGAGGGTGAGCAAGAGCTGGCTCTCTTGCTGTCGACGGTCAGTAAAGTCGAGTTGCTCTTTGTCGACTTCTGATTTTGATCTATATCTCTAGTTGAGAAATAGGAGTAGCAAGCATTTCTTGGGTTGACGGAGCTTCTACGCTCATTCTTTTGATCGCTGCTCATTTTTTCGAGCTTGTTATGCGTGGCACTTATTTGTTTAAATTAAATTAAATCAAATTTTGAATTTAATTTTGAAATTACGCGCCCAACGTTCGCACCTCAGCACTGGTCTTACGGTTGATGTGGCAACGCCACTCGCTCATGATCGCCCACCGAGATAAGTTGGCAGCGCTGTCAGCTGTTTTATCAGCTGCAAGAATTGCAAACTTATATATTTTGCTAACCACCTGCAACACGCGGTCATTCAGCACGCCTAGGTTACGCGCAGAACTATGGCACAAGCCCACCGTTTGTTTTTGCAGATTTGCCGCTAACACTGTTCAGCACAACCACGTTAACACGAGATTTACGCGCAGCGCTATCGAAAGACGTCCGCTTCCACGAATGTGTAGACTTTTGCCCAATCGAAAGGCTGCTTGTACGCTCACCACCTTGGTATAAGGTCAACCTTAATTCTTTTAGCCTTTAAGGAGTTACAATCGGTAAAAACTTCAAAATGTCGACAATGCTAATGTCTGAAATGTTTCATTGTATTAAATAGCTCCTATGAATGGAAGTAGTCTCAGTAGACGATGTTTGTTTACTAAAATACTGGATGACACGGAGCTTGGTATCAATTTTGTAAAGGAGAATAGCTCCATAACCATCCATACTGGCATCAGTATGCAGTTCGATTGGATGGATTGCATGCAATACTGTTCCCTATCTCACGAATGGATCTTCTTTTGTTTAAGCAGTTATCAAAATATCATCCATGTAAACGATAGCATAGGAACACATTGGGTGCATTCTTTAAGCCCAAAGGCAAAGTTAAAAATTTTAATTGGCCCTCAGGAGTTAAAAATGCCGTTTGTTCGATTGAATTTGGGTGTATAGGAATCCGGAGAAAACCTTTAGCCGTGTCTAGATACAAAAATAACCGTGCCCCGCGTGACCTCGAGACTTGGTCGTTATTTAGTGGTAAGGGATATTTTTCACACACAGTATTGGCATATAACTCACGCATATAACTCACCGCCCCTTTTTTCTTTTTACCTAAAAGCATTAGGCTTGCAAAAGGGGAACAACTAAAGCGGATAATATTCGATGCCAACAATCACCTTATTTTGTCTCTTACAATTCCTTATTCCATGATACTAAGCCGAAATGGCTGCCTTTGAACAGTCTTGTTAGGATCAATGACTTGGCTTTTCGGAAAACCATCTATAGATTCGGTTAAAAATCCGTTTAATATTTCGAATAAAGTTGACTTATTCACGACATTATTTATTCGAAAGTCTATCAGACCCTAATTCTTTTATCAGCGAGCATTCGGCTCCAGAGTCAAAGCAAAATGGATACAACTCACCGGACAAAGTAAAAATACCAATTGGGTCGGCCACCTGACACAAGTTTACACGCCTTTTTCTCAGCACAAGCCGAAGCAATATGTCCTGGACCCACACGTATTGTAGCAAGTAATTCTTTTGGTCCTTGCGTCTAATAAACGTCCAGAATTTGGTTTGGATCCTTCATGCAGCTTAGCAGCTTTTCTCCTCAAAAGACAGTCCACTAATTTGTGACCCATTCTTTAAATTAAGTTAGGTCTAAGGTAAATTCTGTTACTATTTTTTCATAACTCTGCTATTTTAGTGGACATCAGAATTTATGCCCTTATGTTGTTTTACCCATATTTTCGAAACTATTGAAGAAATAAAAGTATAATATTTGATAAATTGTTTGAAATTAAGTACCTAATGCTGTTGTAATGAAATTACAACCCTTGAAAAAGGGTATACTAGATTCGTTGAAAAATATGTAACAGGCAGAAGGAAGCGTTTGCGACCATATAAAGTATAAATATTCTTGATCAGGATCAATCGCCGAGTCGATTTGGCCATGCCCGTCTGTCCGTCCGTCTGTCTGTCCGTATGAACGTCGAGATCTCAGGAACTACGAAAGCTGGAAAGTTGAGATTAGGCATACAGACTCCAGGGACATAGACGCAGCGCAAGCTTGTCGACTCATGTTGCCATAGTAAAAAGTATTTATCCGACAAAATATTTTTTTTTTAATACAATATAGTTTCTTTCAATAGTAATAACTAAGAATAGGGTCGCCAACATGAATATATCATTTTTGTAGTACCATTTCTCCTTTGCTTTAAAATAGACCTCAGTTTCGGCGATACTCACTCCATTCGACGAAAAGTCGAGAACAGGAATTAGTCGCGTGGGGACAGATGTGGAGCATACGGTGGATAGCAATTCGCCATCGTTTTTTTTTTTTTCAAATGTCTTGCGATTTTGTCCATTAAACGGTCTGTGTAATAGTCGCTGTTGATGGTCCTTTCTTTTTCAAGGTAATTAATGAAAATTATTCCACGCGCATCCCAAAATACAGACGCCATAAGCTTTCCAGCTGACTGTTGGGTTTTCGCTTTGGAGCGGGTTCATCGTGTGCAGACACCGCAGTGAAATGTCGCGTATCGACGAAAAAACTTGGCTTTATTACGCTTGAACATCTTTTTGGTCAAAAGTGAGCTCGCGTGAGCGCACTTTCCACAGGGCTTAAACCTAACCATAAATTCGTGAATTATTTACACGTTCAGTTAATATCTTTAGAGTCCCAGCTGTTTAATTCAATTTCAGTTTACGGTAATTTAATTTCATTTTGTGGATTTCTTTGATATTTTCGAGCGTACACTGCGTTCAACGTCTTCGGTGCTCATTTCACCACGTCTAAACTTAGCATACCAATCCTTTATGGTTGATATTCTTGGGGCAGTGGCCAGAAATTCAGTAAGATTCCAAGGTTTTGCATCAACTGTATCACCTATGTACATATATGGCATACTTACTTTATAGGGTCAAAAAAATATATATAGATGTTTATTTATGACCTAAAATATTCTTTTATGTGGTCAAAAGCAACTAAATACGTTGAATACGCTTTTACAACAATTTTTATTTTTACCTTTTTGCTTAGGATAAGCTTTTTGATAATGATGTGTTGGAAAATATTGAGTCCTTGGATCCACATTCAACGGACGCACATGCGGATATACCTGGTTCTCGATTGGACGGTGATGGGTTTGGAGATTCTTTTGGACGTAAGTATTGATTATCGGGAAAAATCGTATTATTAATTCTGTAATAGGGGACAAATTTATCAAACTGAATAATGTTAAAAAAGTATCACACCAAAGCACAGATTGTTAAGTTAGCTTGCTCAAAGGCAATCTGGATCACAAACACCTCAAACTAAAAGGAAATTTTCTACAACCTATAGTGATCTTACAAATGATTGTTTTTAATAAATTTATTTTTGATTTTTTGTTATGCAAATGCTTTTGAATAAGTAATACTTTCTTAATGACTTAATTGTTTAGCTACGAGTTTGTTCGTATCTCGTGATTCTAATTTTTTAAGCAGTTACGAATAAAAGCATTAAATATATTTCCTGACCGCAACATAATTGTTTTTGTTTCGCAAAAATTGTCTACAGTAAAAATTTAATTTTTATAACTTTTATAAGCACATTTTCAAACCGCTCTTGTTTTTCTAGAATGAGGATTATGTGTGAACCTGTTCAATGCATAGAGTTGAAGCGAAAAGCAATAAACACATGTTTTAAAATATTTTTAAATTGCATTCAGATTTTAAGGTACTAAGTATCCGACGGAATAGTATTCCGAAACACTATGGAGAACCAAGCTAACCGAATAACTCGAAAAAATATATATAATCATGAATTTTATTTTGTGCCTTTGTCATTCGAAATAAATAAATAATTGCCAAAATTTAATAATAGTCGTACTTCCTTGACTATCTGATATTCGATACGCTAGTGGGAGAGCAAAGGAGAAAGTTCAATTTTCTTGTTGGCATATCGAAAGAAATTGGCAAAAAAAAATAATACAATTTTTTTTCATTTTTGTTAGTGCTGTAAATTTCTATCGATTTGCAGAAAAGCATTTTGCCACGCCCACTATAACGCCCACAAACCGCGCAAACCTGCTTTTAAAAAATGTTCTGATATTTTATTTTTTTTGTATTAGGCTTGTAAATTTCTATTGGCCAAAAAACTTTTTGCCACGCCCACTAACCGCCTAAAGATGCCAAGCCAACAGTTTTGAAAAATATTTTTTCAAATGTTTGTTAGTCTTGTAAATTTTTCTCGATTTGCCAAAACTTTTTTTGCCACAACCACTCTAACCACCAAAAACTGTCAGTGTGGAAATTTCTCCTTTGTACTTCCAATAGCTGAGTAAAGGATATCAGATATTCGGGGAACTCAATTATACCGTTCTCTCTTGTTATACCCGTTACTCGTAGAGTAAAAGGTGATACTACCCTCGCTGAAAGGTATGTAACAGGCAAACTTTTTGCCACGCCCACAAACCGCCGAAAACTGTCAGTGCTGAAGACTCTCTTTCGCACTTTCACTAGCTGACTAACGTATTGTGTATTTGTGTATTGTCTGTGTTCCCACACAACCATGCGGTTGTAATTAATTAGTTCCAGCGCCACCGCTTTTTATGCGAATATACTTGTAGTGCTTAAATAAGGCACCGGTGCCGATCTCTGGTGCACACTAAATGCGCTGGTTTTGGAGGCCGAACAAGTGATGACCTGGCAAAGGGTCGAAATCTTAAATACTGTTGTGATGCATGTTTAGGGGTTGCAAACGAGATGAAATCGTTTATGCGACAAACTAATAGTGGCTTAAAAGGGCTGATCAGCCGTTTTTGCGTAGCTATGAACTGATGATCTCCTTTCCTTAAGGGGAACACCCCGCAGCCAGTGGTGAATGATCAACAGGACTGCACAGCTGATCAGCTGTCAATCGCAAATGTTGCTCAGATCGGCAGCTAAAAAAGATTAGGAGCATCCGATCAATCCGTTGTAGAGAGAGTCCACAGAGATTCCGATTTGTCCGCACTGGCTTCCTAACCAATGATTCCACCTGTCCCGATTAGTTTACCACCACAAAGGAATATTGAGTCCGGACAACCGGCACAAGTTGGCCCTTCAGAAATAAAATCTGACCGCTCACGGTGGTTCCACTAAAGAAACATAATTTTGTTTTCTCGGCTTTCCCCTGATCAAACATAATCTGATATATTGTCCTATATACAAAAGAAAACAAAAGCCTAAAATATAAAAGTGGAAGAAGTTAACTTTTCTTAGAATAGGGACATTTCATCTTTCAAGATAACTGTCCCTAATGAAGTATTTTCAATCATATGTTCTAGTGATTTTTGAACGGATAGTATGATGGTAAAGGAGTTGAAAGCTATGATTAAAAATAAGAAAAAGAGGCCCGTGGGAATTAAACTTCCCTCACGCCCACCTCTTCTTCTTCTTCAAAAAACGAACATCTGTCTTACTGTCCTATCAAAAAGCAAGACGCTTGCGTATCAAGCTAACTAAATTTTATTCTGATAGCCTTTCCTTTGTATTCCATATCATTGTGTTTACAGATACTTGGTTAAAGCCGGAGATAAAGCGTAAAGCTGTAATTTTCTGAAAGCTCTCTTTATATTACGTGTTCTTACATTACGCCGTCTTCTGAATTCTCAGAATTTATAAATCAATTGTCCGCTATCCAATCCGTTTTAAATAGGCATAGGATAGGGACCGATTGGATGCCTTAATTTTTTTTTATACCGCTATTAAAGCATTTTTTATCTTTTGTGTTTCTATGTACTATCCGTCTAGCCTTAATAAAGAGTTAACACACCTAAGAAATGTAAAGTCCAGACTTTATATAAAATTTAAAAATACAGGTTCTCAGTCTATCTTTCCTAAATATTTAAGTGCACGGTTAAATTTTACCGTGCTTAATGCCCAGTGTTACAATAACTATTTAAACTATTACGCACAGTTTTATATCTTTTATATCTAACACTAAGCGCAACATATTTCCTATCCTTAACATCGGATCAGACAATGGTCGATCTAATTGCCGAGTTTTCTCAAACAACAAATTCCACGTTACCTCATTCCGAACAGTCTTACTCTTACGCGGTATCAAAGTCAAATTTTATATTTTGTCCCACTCTAAACGAATGCTCGCTGCTTTACGATCTTCAGAATGTTAAGCCAGTCTGTTCGCCAGGCCCCGATAAAATCCCCGGCTGTGTGCTTAGAGTATGTGCGGAAGCATTGTGCAAGCCTCTACTGAAATTAACTTATCTCTGGAATATTCGCACTTCACCAATATATGGAAGGAGTCCTTTGTGATTCCTCTCCACAAAAAAGGCAACAAATTGGATGCAAGCAATTACAAAGGAATCTCAACGTTTTTTGCAGCACCTTTGTATAGATCAACAAATACTAACCTTTTGCTAACTTCCCTGCTAAAACAGGGCTTCAAAAAAAATCTTCAAACTGATGTAGATGCACTGTCTTTAGTAAAGCATTAATCATTTACTTCTAGTAAGGAAACTTGATTTATAAGGCTTCCTGTTGATCTTCAAAACTGAATTTTAAGTTATCTAAATATCAGGACGCAACGGGTCCCCTATAAAAATTCTCCTTCTGGTATTCTCCGAGTCACATCTGGAGTTATGTCTTCAGTATAAGGACATTTCATGTCATTTGAACTTACAATCCGATCTAGATAGCTTTCAAATATGGTGCCGTGATAACTAGACTTAAATGGCTCGAAGTGTAAAGTTATGACACGCGACTTACGCTCTAAATGGGTGCTCTTTGGACAGAATAACACGGCTTAATGACCCAAACTAAAATTTTCAGACCATACTTCGCCTATAGTCAATAATGTTAGGGCTGTGCTTGGTTATATAAAAAGGTGGTCTTAGGAATTCGATGATACTCACATGACGAAAACCTTATTCATTTCTGTGGTCCGATTGAATCTTGAGTATGACGTAGTTCACTCGGACCGCATTGAATCGCTTCAAAAGAACTTCTATTGTTTGCCTTACGGCGCCGTAATTGAAATGCAAAACCTTATATTACCTTCTATTCCTGATGTTAATTAATTTACCCTCCCTATAGCTAACCGTAGAACGCTTTTATTTGTAAACTTAGTCGTGGTGAAGTTGTTAGTACTGACTTGGTTAGTCGGCTAAACTTCTCTGTTCCAAGCAGATACACTACTTTATCCTATTATCTCTAATCTTGACTCTCTGCCGCTCTTAAACCAATCAATTCTATCTTTTCTAACACATAATTAGATCTTACTAATAAAAAAAACTAATAATTAAATATTTCATCGTTTATGTACTCGTTTTTATATCGCGTCTATATACTCTCAAAACGAGCCGCACGATACACTCCAGCGCTTCTCGGTCGCAAAAGAAAACAAGAGAAAACGCTATAGTCGAGTTCCCCGACTATTTGATACCCGTTACTCAGCTAGTGGAAGTGCGAAGGAGAGTCTTCAACACTGGCAGTTTTAGGCGGTTTGTGGGCGTTGGAGTGGGCGTGTCAAAAAGTTTTTTGGCAAATCGATAGAAATTTGCAAGACCAATACAAAAATAAAAAAATATCATAACATTTTTCAAAAGTGTGGGCTTTAGAGTGGGCACACTCACACTGTAAACATTTTTGTGACGTCGGGCACTGATAGATACATTGCTAACATTGTCGTTGGGTGCTTAAATTTGTTGGCATTCTATATATATGCGGTTTGTCGCTAGAAGCAGAGACGTACTAACCGGAGGTCCTTTCATATTAATTTGTAATTACCAACCAAGCCATCGAGATTCCGTCGCAATAACCGGACTGACGCTATAAACGGAGTCGTTATAACCGGATTCTACTGTACATAAATGTAACCACCGTTATATTGGACAACTAAGCAATCTCTAAAAAAAATTTTCTATTTTATTTAATTTATACCTTTATTTGCGCACGGCCACTAGCCGCGTATCAGGCATCTAACATTAGAAGAACTCGACGCTTGTTTTTAGAATATAACTTCTGCGCTTTTGACAAAATATCAAATGCGACGGCAAAAATAGAAGACCACGTACAACATACACATTTGCCAGTGTATTTACACACATGCGTAACAAAAAATGTCGACCTTCAGAAGGCCAAAGACCCAAACAACAATGAAATTCAGGTGCGATAAGGTGAAAGAGGCTAGGGGCATCCGTGTCAAACTGAAAATAATGAAATGGCGGAGAGGCCATGAACTAACAACCTACGGTCAAGGGTGCAGTATTAGTTATGATGCCGGAGCAAAATATTTGTGACATCATTTTAAATTGGCAAGTCTCATTGGAAGCGCTAACATTTTGCAGCTCATCTCGGTAAGAGTGCTTCTGATATTCATACTATAATGTAGGGTCGAAAAAAACAATTTCCTCCTTCTGTTACATCCTTTTATGCTATGCTTACTCTCAAGGGTAAAAAAAGTGAAAAAAAAAAAAATAATTGATAAGTAAATTTAAATTTACTTTTAATTTTAATATTTTTTGCTTTTCCTTTTGTTCTTAAATATTTATTATTATTTTTTTAGAACCAGCCCTTTTTGAAGACGATCTTTTTGGTGATTCTTCTCAGCCAGTTGAGCAGGTTCCCAAAGAATCTACTGCTGTTATCAACGCAGATGATTCTGATGAAGACACCATTGATAATATTCATAACGTTCCGTCGCCTGCAACCTCGCTCGCTAATTCAATTGAAGATGAGAAAGATGGTAATATATTTCAGATGTCTGTATAAATTTCTTTTTATCAATAAACTATTTTAGAAAATAATTTGAATGAACATGTTAGTGTGTCCGAAAATGTGCCAATAAATGAAATAACGCTCATTCAAAACGAGGATGAGGGGTTTGCGTTAGCTCCTTTAGATGCATCGATTCATAAAGGCGTAACCAAAGCCAAACGCAAACGAAAACTTATTATCGACGAAATTAAAAATATTTCTGGAGAAGAAATGAAGGCTCAGTTAGCCGATACATCTGATATATTAACCACACTTGATCTGGCCCCACCAACAAAAAGGTATTATGTGTATATAAACTTATATTACATACTAAAAAAAAAATAATAATCAACGTGAACGCAAATCTTTTTAGGTTAATGTATTGGAAAGAAACTGGAGGTGTTGAAAAACTTTTTTCATTACCATCGCGATCCATACCAGCTAGAGCTTTGTTTAGTAATTACAATAGACAGCTGTTTTCGCATTCAACGTTCTTTGAGGACTTTTCAAGTGTTGCACCAATGGAAATACTTGCGCTGGAAATTTATGCCAAAGACAACGAAAACGCTTTAATTATTTTTAATAAAAAAGGACGCAAACGGAAGATTGATATTGTGTCTAATTCGTTTTTGGACCATGCACCTGATTCACTTATTCAAAGTTTGGAAGCTCCTGAAGTCCTGAGAGAGAATCATAAATCTTTGGGGATATCTACCGTTTCTGTGGACATTGTGTCAAAAGAGCAAGAAAGTATGGCATGTCAACATGAATTAACATTTTTTGATAGCATGCGAAGTCCAGACCTCTTGTCCTTAAATGAAATGGATCAGTTATCATCAATAAATGAGATGCCTTTAACACCAAGAAACACGAGTCATGACATGGGGGATGATTTTAATCAAGGAGACTCAACACCAGTTGGATTAGATCACGGTCACGCCACTCCGCAGCATGGAAATATTGGCGAGATGGATCATAACTCTATTATACCTACAGAAAAGATTAAAGCCATTTTAAGTGAATCTGAGGGTCAGCCTTTATTGAGCGACAACGGTTTTTTGAAAAGCACAAATAACATTTTAAAAGGATGGCACAACTACGAAATTCCCGGTTTTGCTGGCCAGGTAGGTTTAAAAATTGTGTATGTGTATGTTTTATAGGTTAAAAGATTTTTTACAATGATTATTAGTATACTATGCTACACAGCTCTGATGTCTTCTCAACGTCCTTATTGCAAGTAGAAAATTATACAGAACAGTTTTAGATGTTACAGAGTAAAATGAAGACACTTATTTTTAAATCGACATAGTATTTATTTTTATTGATGCCTAAGGTAATAAAAAACTTTTTCAAAAGTAAAAATTGTAATTAAACAAATTTTTTAATGATTTTGTGAGTCATATCCGCCGCTGACATTGTAGATTTTCAAAGTGGCCACAAGTTTTGTCTGAAATCAACAGACCAATAATTTTCTTACAGGGGAGAGTTTTTATTGTGAAAATAAATTATTGAAACCAGCTCCGAATAACCGATTTCACAAAAAATTACGCTGGCTCTAATAATGGTTTCTTTCCAAATTTGTATTTCTATATAAAACTATTTTTTTAAATGTATTTAAAATTATTTCAGATAGATGATAATTCTTTAGTATTCTTTTATTATCACTTACAAAATTCTAAAAAAAAAATTAAGGAAGGCTCGGCCACAATTTTCGAGAATTAGCCTTTGAAACTTTGACACGATATTCTGAGGCCTTATACCTATCGATTACAACAATAATAATATTTATTTTTTAAGTGTCTAAAAGTAGTTCCCTCCTTGCGATTGCTTAACCATGCAGAATAAAAAGCAACAACAAAAACGTAATCGGCTAAATTATAAATCATAAAATCGCCACCGATTTACATTTATATCTAAAAATATCTGTGAATATTTGATGCATTTGATTTGGAAATTAATTAAAATAAAATTAGTAAAGCTACATGTTTTAATTTATTCAAGCACTTTTTTAATTCAACCATATTTTTGTATTTTCAGAATCACTGTGAGGAACAAATGGAAAATGAAACCGATGAACAATTTGAAGAACGCGTTTTAAATAAGAGAGCTGCACATCTTTTTATTGACGTAAGATCACATTTTATCGCTAAGGACTGTTTGGAACTTTCTCAGCTTACATCAGGAAATTCTAGAAAACAGGTAAAATAATATTAATATATTAATATCTGAGAAAATAATATACATACACAAATATAAATATAATAATAATAATATTTGAGAAAATAATATATATACACAAATATAAATATAATAATAATAATATAATAATATTTGAGAAAATAATATATATACACAAATATAAATATAATAATAATAAAATAATAATATTTGAGAAAATAAAATATATATACAAATATAAAAATAATAATAATAATATTTAAAAAAATAATATATATACACAAATATAAATATAATAATAATTATATAATAATATTTGAGAAAATAATATATATACACAAATATAAATAAAATAATAATAATATAATAATATTTGAGAAAATAATATATATACACAAATATAAATATTATAATAATAATAATAATATTTTTTTTTTTTTTTTTTTTGGGTTGAGGAGGGGGAATGCCTCACGCATCTCCCGTTTGCCGTCGCAAAAAAAGGTATGTGGGGCTTGCACCCACTAAACCCCCCCCTCGCCTTTGGCCGTTTTTCCACCCCGTTTTTCGCCATTACTTCGAAGTGGTGCCAGTTAAGGGCTATGCGCTCTCATCTTTTTTCTGCGTCCAGATTACCCAGTTGTTTCGTCCAAATCAGGCTTTTTAGCTCTGAGAATGGTCTCTACAAATCCTGCGATATGTTTCCAGGCTGATTCGCTGTCTATCATTTTTGTAACAATATTTTCTGGGGTTATTGCTCCAACAAGTTCCTCCAGGCATCTACGTGCCGATCCGAACTTTCCGCACTGGAAAATGGTGTGCTCAACATTGTCCATCTCCGCATCTCCATATACGCATCTGGCGTCATTTCTTTTTCCTATAGAATGTAGGAACGCACCAAAGTAACCGTGTCCTGTTAACATCTGGGTAATGAAGTAGTTCATTTCTCCGTGCGCCCTTGCAGTCCATGCTACCAGGTTTGGTATCAGTCTAGCTGTCCATCTTCCTTTTTCTTCAGCTGCCCATATTTCTTGCCATTGTTGAAGTGTTTCATCTCTGCTTCGTGCGAATAACGCTCTCGTCGTCTCTCCCGCCTGTCTTATCTCATAGATCCGTTTTCTCTCTTTGGCTACTAGATCGATTGGTATCGCGCCTCCGATTACTGATGCAGCAGGGCCGGATACCGTTCGATACGCGCTCGCGATTCGTAGAGCCATGGTTCTTTGCACCTCCAGTAAAGGTTTTGACCTGCAGGCGGTCTCTAGGGTGCCAGCCTAGACCTCACATCCGTACAGCATGATTGCGTTACTCACCTCCATCAAGAGTTTCCGCCTTGATTGTAGAGGTCCGCCTACGTTTGCCATAAGTCTGCTAAGCGACTTAGTCGTCGCGGTTGCACGTTTCCTCGTCTCTTGTATGTGTGAGCTAAATGTCAGTTTTGAGTCCAGTCTAACTCCTAGGTACTTTATATCCTTCCGCGTCCTTATTACGTTTTCCCCAACTCTCATATCTATTTCTAATGGGATCCGTTTTCTGGTAACTAGCAGGAGCTCGGTTTTTTCGTCAGCCAGTTTCAGATCGTGTGAGTTCAACCACCTTTTTACTCTCGTCATTACTTGTGTCAACTTGCGCTGTGCGTACTCGGTATTTCGAGCTGTGATGACAGCTATGTCGTCTGCGTAGCCCACTAAAAACGTGTCGTCCGGCATTTCTAGATGAAAGATTTCGTTGTAGCTAATGTTCCATAGCTCCGGTCCAAGTATTGATCCTTGAGCTGCTCCTGAAGTTATGTCTATACATTTCTCTCCTGCATTTGTTTGGTACAGTAGCCGTCTGTTGTCAAGATAGTTTTGTATTATCCGCATTAGGTATCCTGATATTTGGAATCGTCTTTGCAAAGCATCAATTATGTTTCCCCATTGAACACTATTGAATGCGTTTTTCACGTCGAGAGTTGCTAAAAGTACTACCGGTCTGGAGAAGTGGTTGCCTTGTTGGCTGCTGAGGGCTTGGCTGACGACTTCTTGTATTGCTCCAATGGTCGACCTGCCAGGTCTAAAGCCATGCTGCCTCGGGGAAAGGCCACCCCCTCTTTCGATTGCTGCTGATAGTCGCGGCTTAATCATTTTCTCCAGTAGTTTCCCGGTTGTGTTTAGCATGCAAAGTGGTCGATAAGCTGACGGGGTTAAGGGATCCCCCTTTCCTTTGCTTATCAGGACTAAACGTTGCAGCTTCCAGGTATCTGAAAATTTCCCGCTGGTAATGCACTCGTTATACATATCCAGCAGGATATGGGGTCTGTTCTCGGCAATCACTGTTAGGACCTCTGCTGGGATATTGTCGGGTCCTGGGGCCTTCCTTCTTTTTAGCGTTTTTGCCGCTCTCTGTAGTTCATCTACTGTGAAGAGCTCGACTTGTTCATCGCTATTGGTGTGGTACTTCTAGAAAAACTATATGTGTGGTCGGGGAATAGTGCTTTAACTATGTGGTCGATTTGTCCTTCCTCCAGGTCCGGTGTTGTTCTTCTTGCTCTAAGCTTCTTCATCACAATTTTATACCCCGTACCCCATGGGTCAGTATTGACGTCGTTGCAGAGGCTTTTCCATTTCTCCGTTTTACTTTTCCAATAATAATAATAATAATAATAATTTTTTTTTTTTTTTGTGTTGAGGATAAATAATAAATAAAAAATAATAAATAATAAATAATAAATAATAAATAATAAAATAATAAATAATAAATAATAAATAATAAATAATAAATAATAAATAATAAATAATAAATAATAAAATAATAAATAATAAATAATAAATAATAAATAATAAATAATAAATAATAAATAATAATAAATAATAAATAATAAATAATAAATAATAAATAATAAATAATAAATAATAAAAAAAAAAAAAAAAAAAAAAATAATAAATAATAAATAATAAATAATAATAAATAATAAATAATAATAAATAATAAATAATAAATAATAAATAATAAATAATAAATAATAAATAATAAATAATAATAGTAATAATAATAATATAAGGTTTCCCTCCACCAGTTTAAGTAAAATTAAAATGTTTTATTAATTATGCTAAGGAATGTTAAAAGCTTATGCCTAGTTATTATGGATAAAATGTGAAACGTTTAGAGGGCACAGCAAGCGGGTTCTGGTTTATTTGAGGTTGTCCTTGTGGACCACCTTCCCTTTAACAAGGACTGCGGACACAAGTCAGCCGCGGGTCGTATGCACATACGACTGCATAACATCGACCGGTTTCTTGTTAAAAACAGAATGGGAGGATTTGTTATACCTGACGGTGGCCAGTTTTGGGCATGTATCAAGTTCCACCAAGGTGCTATGAAATTGCACCACTTGTCCATTGGACACATGGTAAAGGGGCGGCACAATAAATATTCTGATGCCATTTGGTATAAATAGGCTCCTCATCAAACGTCCGGATAGTGGCAACCACAGTATTATAGGAAAGAACCTCGTTGGGATTCGCAAAGGATTTATTCCTGTTCTAAAGCATCTTTAAAAAAACGCATCTAACAAAATGCCGAGCGTCCGAGCAATCTACGTTAGTAAAAGTCGATTTGCTCTACTTCGGTGTCCCATTTCAGCTGACCGAAAGCTAGGCAAAGCCGGCCTGTTTTAGCAACTCCGTGCCAACGATCGCGTCAAAGGACCCTTCAAGTTAAAAATTTTAACGAAAAATACTTTGTCCATTGTGAGGGGCAGAGCGACTAGCCGCGGCCGGCATTGAGTTTTGTCAAGCCGTGGGATGTTTGAAATATTTTGGACAGTAATGGGTCAACGTTTATTGGCTCCGGTTAGTTTCCCCGAAGCCTATTGCTGCGTGGAGCACGGTGGACTTGCGCCTTGCTCTACCTGGTAAGTGAGTTTGTCTGTGGCGAGGCCTGTTGGCGATCCTACACTTTCGGGTGCTGCCTACGGCATCTATCCTCTTGTCTCCTTGCAAACAAAGCAGCGAATGAGTACTTTTCGTGGTTAGATTCCACTTCCTGCGCTAAAGCGAGCGCTGACGGCTTGTCTTTGGGCTTTGCCGAGAATAGTACGTCTGTAAGGCTCCGCTTAAGTCCAGAGATGAAAACGCGCCAGGCGTCATCTCTAAATTTGTCGCGCCAGATATTACAATTTAATTATTTGTCTATCCCACTTCTATCGATATGCCAAAATCCTACTCCAACGCCCACAAACTGCACAAAACTCCCTCACTTTCACATTGATTTTTTTTAATATTTTTTCTCCAATTTCTATCGATATACCAAAAAGAATGTTAAACTTTCTCGTTCGCACTCCTACTAGCTGAGTAACGGGTATCTGATAATCGAAAAACTCGAAAATAGAGTGCGATCTTGTCAGCCTTGAACTCGACTCCGTTTGAACTGAAAATTATGACGACTGATTGTAGCACGTTGTCCTGTGCTTTAAACAATCGTGGCTTTGCGGAATCTGCGACTAGAAAGCATGACAGTCTGTTTAAACCGTCATTGTTGTTCTTGATTTATGCTTAACTCACAATACGATGTCTTTCAGAGCCTTCGCCCACCAGGCGTTAGTTTTTGTAAACAGGAAGAAACTACAGATCATCCGAACCCTTCCGCATAAAAGGTCGCTTAAAGGATTTATTATTTCGTTTAAGACAGCGGTTACCTCAGGATTGTTCAGGTCGATAATGACCACCTGAAGATCCTTATTGGGACCCAATCACGCTTGAATTTACTTCAGCTTGATTGGTCCAATCTCTTCTCCTGCAACATTATGTCGGAATAATATAAATAAATACATATCTCTTAAACGGCAATTAAATCATTTTTTAACCTTGGTTTAATAAAGAGCTAGCACAATTATATTACCATTTCAGAACGGTTTATTGAAACGCAGATCAAAAACCACTTACCTAGCTAACATAAGTCATATACACTGACTTTAGTAAAGCATTTGACTGATTGATTTATTAGGTTTCTCTGTTGATCTTTTAAATTGGATGTTAAGTTGTAAATGAAATCTTGTATTCTTGTATTCTCCGAGTCACATCCGCTGTCCCACAAGCAAGTCACCTTGGTCCGCTCCGTTTTACCTTATTTATTACCGACCTGCCCTTAGTGATAAAACATATTGTTGTATGCAGACGATGTTAAATTATGCGTATAGTATGGGGACATTTCTTGCCATGCGCACTTACAATTCGATCTAGATAGCTTTCAAATATGTTGCCGTGATAACGGCAAACTTAAATGGCTCCAAATGTAAAATTATGACCTTCTGTCGTGTAAACCCAAGATACGCGACTTACACCCTAAGTGCGTGCTCTTGGTGTTTTTCTGGATCCTAAAAAATAAAATTTTCAGACCATATTTCGTCTATTGTCAATAAGACCGGGCGTGCTTGAATTTATAAAACAGGGAGTTCGCATCGACCGCATTGAATCGGTTCAAAAAACTTCTTACTGTTTGCTTTATGGCGCCTAAATTAGAATTCAAGCCTTATAATAGCTTCTTTTAGACTAATATTAATTAATTTACCTTTCCTAGCTAACCGTAAAAGCGATCAATATTTACTTTTTCAGGTACAAAATAAGATCCAACTAATTTATATATATCGTATCATATTTTTGTATTCTATAACAATTATACAAATATGTTAGTTTATTAATTATGTATGTATGTTTATTAATTGATATTTGTGCATACTTCTTTTCAGGCGGCTCAAAAATTTTATTCCCTCCTCGTCTTAAAGAAGTTCAAGGTGCTTCACATTGATCAATCTTCTCCCTATGCAGATATTACTATAACTCGAGGACCAACGTTCGAAAACCCAAAAATTTAAGGAGTTAAATAAAAATCTGTTTTAATTTATATTGATAATTTATTCTGAAAATAAGTACAAAGTCAAACAAATAATGCAAAAAAAGAAATGCAATAACAATATCACTTTCATTTAAGGCCAGCTGCGGAGATGTGGCTTATTTATGTTTTAGAGCATGTCCGGAAATTTCAAGCCTGTTTGAATCTTTCGGAAGGGAAAAGAAATATATATTTAAGTTTTCTACAGTCCGTTTGATATGATTTTTTTTAAAGTATTTTTCGTATTTTTTTTTAAAACTATACTACAATACTAAAAGGGTACATATTGGTTTATATTCAAGAATGGACTGCTGCTATACAACCACCCGTTATGGAATGAGGTCCTAACTCGGAATTGATCAAGCCACTAAAATGTATTATTGGTTTTGTTATTATATATAATATATATATTATATATTATATATTATATATTATATATTATATATTATATATTATATATTATATATTATATATTATATATTATATATTATATATTATATATTATATATTATATATTATATATTATATATTATATATTATATATTATATATTATATATTATATATTATATATTATATATTATATATTATATATTATATATTATATATTATATATTATATATTATATATTATATATTATATATTATATATTATATATTATATATTATATATTATATATTATATATTATATATTATATATTATATATTATATATTATATATTATATATTATATATTATATATTATATATTATATATTATATATTATATATTATATATTATATATTATATATTATATATTATATATTATATATTATATATTATATATTATATATTATATATTATATATTATATATTATATATGATAGATCTGAGAGGCACCCGGCGCTTATCAAATTACGTGGAATATTTTTGGTGACTGCGAAATCAATTAATCAGGTATTTTTTGGGGTCAGTAGGTCTGTATGGCACACCTAGCCAGGAGAAACGTGGTCGAGCTTGTTGTGGTGCTTGAGACGTCTTATCAAAATCCCGGTCCCGCCGTGGGCCTTACCATCAGGGTGATTGGTTCCGTAGAAAATATATCCTTTTATGTTGAAGTTATATTTGTTTGTGAGGTGTGTTTCCGAATCTAGCATTACGTCGATGTGCTTTTCGAGTAGGAATTGAGCTAGCTCAAGTTTGTGCTGTGAAACGCCATTGGTGTTCCACGTAGAGATTCTTAGCGAGGCCATGAAGATGATTATTTTGATTGTTGTGATACAAGCAGTTGTATCAACATGTTTTGATTGCCCATTAGATCTTGCATGGTGATCCGCATAAACGCCATAAACTCCGCCATGCTCTGCTGCAAGGTAAGTATCATTGCTTCGAAATTACTTTGTTGTTGTTCTATTGGCTTTTTGTCTTGTACCGAATTAAAGTCCACATATTTGGCTTGTGAACATGGCGCATTGGAGGCTGGGGGCTCTAGACCTGATCTTAGAGCGCTTGTAATGACGCGTTTTTGGTAACGAATCCTGTACCAAGTGAGGATCTGGCTGCGGTGGAGAAGAAAACTTCTGGGTTGTTTTTGGGGGGTATTCTTGTGATCGGTGCGTTTTGTGAGCGTACAGTGGCTACGCGCTGGTTAATGCGGCTTTTGAGATCTTTGTATACTGCGCAGTCTTTGTAGTTGGCTGTGTGATTGCCTCCACAGTTGCCACACTTTTTTCTGCTTGAGTGTTCTTTGGGTGCACTGCAGCTGGCTTTGTCGTGGAGCTCGCCACAGACTACGCACACTGGGCGCAGCTTACAGTAAGACTTTGTATGGCCGTATTCTTGGCAGTTCATACATTGTACCAGATTGTTACGTTTGTGAAGTTCTTCTACAGTGATTCTACGATGTAGTAAAAATTGGAGTGTGTAGATTGGATGCACATCGTTTCTTTTCGGTATTTTTGCTTCTGGTGCAAGAGTGGTTGCGGCTGTCTATTTTTGTTTAAGATCTTAAAGACTGATTTTGCGGTAAATCCTTTATCCTGTAGCGCCAGCTTTATTTCGTCTGGTGTTACATCAGGCTCTATGCCCTTTAGTACGACTTGCAGACCCTTGCAGCTTTTTAGCTGGTATGTGTAATAGCATCTTTCTCCTTCGTCCAAATACTTTGTTAAGGCTCTAAAGTGTTGTTCAGACTTGGTCTGAACTTTAGTTTCATGAATGTTGGCCCTAACTAAGGGAATTATGTGGAAATTTGCGTCACCTATGAGCTTTATAATATTGTTTATAAATGTACTTGAGCTTTTCTCACGTACAAATATTGGTGGTGGCTTTGGCTTATTTTTGTCGCTTCCATCAGCTTCAACGGCCAGGTCTTCAATAGTGTCTGCCAAAATGTCGAGCCTGTTGGCATTGTTCGGTACTTCGCCTAAAGTTGTGTTGGTGTTGGCGCGTGAGATTTTTGGTTTGATTACATTTTTTTGGATGCTTAGCTTTCGTTTTATTTGGATGTAGCGATCCATTCCAGTCTGTATGGCCGGCTTTGCGTTTTCGTTTGTTGCAGTTTGTTTTGCTGTCTGCGCAGCTTTCGTTGTGTTTGTATGTGTTGAGCGGGCAGTCGGCATCGGTGTTGTTTTAGTTATTAAGGTTGTCGCGACAATTGAAGAGTTTGTGCTTGCTGTTACAGCTAAGTTCTGTTCTCTTTGCTTGGTGTAAGTAGATTTTGTTGGTAAGGGAGACGAAGAGCAAGATCGTTCTTTGACGTTCGCTGTAAGCAGGTGTTCGTTTGGCGGGTTGGGAGTTGCCGATCGCGGGCGGTCGGATTGCGTCGGCCCAATAGATAGTAGGACGGCGACGGGGAGCAAGAGCGTTCACTGTCGCGTGTTAAGAGAGAAGGATCAGTTGTCGGGTTGGGGGTGATTTACCGCTCGCGGTTCGATTCCGCAGAGACGACAGAAAAGTAAGCGTTGTTGCGTTGCAAAGAGAGCCGTCGCTCATCTTGCTGACGTTGACGCTGAGCTTCGTTTTCACTCATTGTTTTTGGTTAGTTTACTTATATTTGTAACTAGTTAATTGATGATTATTAGCTTATAGATTTCTTAGAAAATCTATATGTGCAGGCATTGTACTGAGCGTCTTTTCGCTTATGATTTTATGTTTGGTTCACTTCACTGTTTCGATTTTTGGAATTGTTGAACTGGAGCACTGTTAAAAACACGTCCGCATTTAAAAACACGTCATTTGTATTAATTCATTATAAGACTAATACAAAATAAAAACAAAATATAACAACACATTTTTCAAAAGTGAGGGCGTGGCAGCTTTGGGCGGTTTGTGGGCGTGGCCAAAAGTTTTTTGGCAAATAGATAGAAATTTACAAGACCAATACAAAAATGAAAAAATATCAAAACATTTTTCAAAAGTGTGGACATGGCAGTTTGGGGCGGTTTGTGGGCGTTAGAGCTGCAGTTCTTTCGCCATTTGATTTGCACTTCGTCGGGAATTTCGCTTAAGTCGCTTCTTCACTTTTTGAATCATCTCGAGTGACGTTGCAGTTTTTTGATGACCACCTCCATGACGATTTGCGATGCTACCAGTATCATTGTAACGAGCTATGATGCAATAAACGAAAACTTTGTTCACTTTAAGATGTTTGAGCTCTCGAACAATCGCTGGTTGTGATTTATGAGCTAAATATTATGCAATCACACTATTACGTTTGAAATCCATTACTGATTTCATTTTTTCACGTTCACTCTCGGCAAAATGCTGTCGTCCACTTGTAAAGAATACTCTCAAATGTCATTTAGCTAACATACAGAGAGCTGATGCTCCTGCGTCAGCAGCGCGAGCGGTCTGGAGTTGGTTACACTTTGAGTGCCGGACCCTGTATATTTATAATTTTTTTATATATATATAGATAAGCTACACAAATACAACAACAAACACAATAATCATTTAACCAGTTAGCCATTAATTAGATTAAAAAATAATAAATAAATAACAATTGTAAACCAACATAGCCATAGGCCATATATATATATATACAATTATATCTAAAACATCTATCGTAATATATAAATTCATATAAATATATATTAATATATATATATATCTATATATATACATTGAAAAACAATTGAAAAAAAAGCTCGTTGTGTAAATACTTTTGACCACCTCTGTATATAGATATATAGAATGAAATTAAATCGAACATTATTTAAAAAGATGGGAGCGACTGTTCATGGGCCTTAGGGTGAGCATGGAAAAAATGTTTTTTGCATATCGATGGAAATTCGCATAAAGTAATAAAAATAAAAGAAATTAGTTCAAAAGGTGTAGTATAATTGGAATATTTGAAACTTGTGCTCTGTGGGATTTTGTAATTTAGCCAATAAGATGCGGAGTGCTGCCTTGTGTGATTAAGCCCGAAGGTTAAATTGGGATTTAGTGAAAATAGTGTTGAACTGGATGGTGTGGTATATCGAAAATATTTCGTTATCTTGGCATTTTTGAAACTGTGAAGTAGTATGTAAAAAATATGGTATCAATGATATATAATTAAAATACAAATAATTATCAAAATGATAAATTATATATCACCCGAAAATATATATATATCGAATCTTCTTAATATTTTTTAATATAATTAATTATTTATTTGATTCTTAGATTTTGAGAGATTTCACACAAATCAATTCTCATATATCAAAAGATAAATTATGGAACGACTATTTTCTCGGTAGCCGGCTTCTGAAAGTATATTTAAAAATAACAAATAAATCGAGTTAAATTTGTGATGAACCACGTATTTAGTATGTATTTTAAAATGTATAGTGCCTTCAGCTTATTTTAACAAAAAAACAATAAAGAATTTTTAAATTTAAACCAATTCACGAAAACATTATATTACCCCTTTGTTTTAGTATAACTATTGAGTGCGCTCATTTTCGTACCATTTTACGCCTTGCTTTCAGTGGTCACCTAAAAGAAAAGAAATATTAAAACTATATATATTTTGCAAAAAAAGCGGTATGTATTCAATATATCATACAAAAAAATATCCCGATATAAATATTTATTGTTTTCAAAAATATCGATATATTGATATTTTTATATATTTTTCACATCCCTACTGTAAAGGCATTACTTAAACAAAATGGGGAGAAGAAAGTCTAAAAGGAAACCGCCTCCGAAGAGAAAGAATATTGAACCCCTTGATCAACAATTTAATTGCCCATTTTGCAACCATGAAAAGTCGTGTGAAGTTAAAATGTACATAATTTGCACAGTTTTGGCTTAAATATTATTTTATCGTATATGTAGATCTATGTATATATGTACATACTTGAACGTGAAATTATTACAACGGGCCATTTTTTTAATATTTCAGGGATAAAGGAAGAAATACAGCAAGAATAACTTGTAGGGTGTGCTTGGAGGATTTTCAGACAGGAATTAATTTTCTTTCAGAACCTATTGATGTTTACAACGATTGGGTCGATGCCTGCGAAACAGCAAATTAAATGGAATTCATTTTGATTTAGTTAGTAAGTAAAATAAAAACATAAAATAAAACTATATATGGTAATATATGACAGCGAGAGAATAACCTCATGTCTTCCAATTAAAAGAGCCTAATATACTTGTCTTATTAAAATAAGGTGGATAAAAAACGCTTAAAATTGAGCACAACATACTGAAATATTAACCAATTTTTGCATAAAGGAATCTCATATCTTAAACAAATGGCGACTAACGAAATTGTAGTGCGTAAGGAAGACAAGGCACAATCGATGCGTTTTAAGTTTAATTTAAATATTAAAATTTGTAATTGCTTACAAGAGATTGGCCATAACTAGACGTGTCCGTGCTGTCGTCACATTGAAGTTATCATCTGGGTTTGGGAGTTTCGGGAAAAATTAAAATATTTCGGATCCCATTTCATGAAGTGTAGCAGCGAACATAAAAATGTAATAGATAAATCCCTTTATTGTTTCAGTGCCATTCATCAGAAGCTTAACAAAGCAGACACTCTTGCAAAATTTCGAGAGTGCTATGAGTGCATGCACTCAAGTGCCGCCGTCACTCGCTTTCAGACTGATTGCAAGTGAAAAAAAAGAAAACAGCAGTTAATAGAAGTAGGCGAAACACATCAGAATAGACAGATATGTATGTACATAGTACATTTTGGGATGTTTGGGGCTTAGATGATCGTTTCTTAGCAAAAAATCGCGAAATCAGCGTGTCCGTGCTTATGTTCTTCAAGCGCGGTCTCGAGGAGAACATTTAGATGGATCCCAGTTCTCCAGGCCCATCTCCCCCAATAATTACCAAATGCTTAGTTACAATTTATAAATTCGCAGTCAAAAATTAAAAATCAGTTTCAGTCGCTTTGTTTCTTTTTTTTTGAGCTTTCTGCTTTATATTTAAACCATTTTGGCTTAAATTTCTTTTAGAAATCAAACATACGTAAATTTTTTTAAGATATTAGTTGAAGAAATTAGTTTTATAGACTTTTAATAATTAGAAATAATTTAATAATTTGGCTTAAATTTCTTTTAGAAATCAAACATACGTTAATTTTTATTAAGATATTAGTTAAAGAAATTAGTTTTATAAACTTTTAATAATTCGAAATAATTTAATGTATTACAAAAAATGTTTGTTTATGTTACATAGAGAGCATACACAGTATCTATATTAGCAATAATTAAACAAAACTAGAACCTAAATTAAAGTATATACAAAGAAAAAAATATTTGAATCCCACACCAAATATATAATTTTTCAAATAATGACAGCCATATACATAATTGCTAATATAAGCATATTATTATTCTTAATCTTTAAGTTTTATATTATTATTATTGTGAAATCCGTTTAATAAAATGAAGATACACCTAAACGATCTATCAAACCATACTAGAGCTGAAGAACATACAGACAAGAAGAAGAACCATACAGACAAACGCAGTATATTTCATATTGTTGGGACATGCAGCCGCCAAAACTGTGCAGTAGACTAATTTTATACTCTTAATATTGTAAGCCGAAGTAGTCAGTTGCGATGCCCATAGTGCAAACCGCTGTTCTCGCACGAATTTATCTGTACTCTCTCTTTGTTATCTACCTACATAAAGCTCGGGTGCTGCATTTCGGCTGTCTGTCCCGCCAATTGTCACTTCTTCGTTTTTCGGCAAAGACTCAACTTGTGAATTCGATATAGCTCTTGGTCGGCCCTAGCTGCCAGTATAATAAACAAAATAAACAGTTTCGGAAAATATTCGGCTATTTATTCGCAACAGTTATTGAAAAAGCTCAATAGCTAAACAATAGCTAGCGACCGCCGCACTATCAGCACCTTCCTTAGGATACTCAGATTTCGGGGCTGCATAAACGAATTCGGGACTTAGCTCACAATATAAGAACAAAACAAGAATTGTCACAAAGTTAAAAGATAATTTTTGAAAGCCACTCATAAACGCTCTAAGCTTAAGACCTAGGTATAATCGTAGAAGAAGTCTGAATTAGGAGTTGAGTTCAGTTTGAGAACTACAATTAACTAATATCGGGTTTCTTGCACTAAAAATATTGCACTAAAAACCAGATTGTTAAAATAAAATATATTTTTTTTATAATAAACCTATGGAAAAATACATTAATATATACATATTTATATTAAAGAATTAATAAAAAATTAGATTTACTAGTTGCTTTTATTCCTATTCACGAAAATACGCTGAATAATACATTAATTTGAATAGCTAAAAACTATTAATACTTTATTCTTTCATACTCATCTTTCATACTCTTTTACTCCCCCGTTGTAAGCGTAGCTTTCACCCGCATCCTTAAGGGGAAGCGGGCACAGCTCATTCACTGCACTCTTGCTCAATCCTGTTGGTGTCCTCAGCCCAGCAACTTGGGCGACTCCATCTTCTTCCAGGCTCAACAACTCTCGCTAAAGGCAACTGCAGGAGCGGCAAACATTCATCGTTAACGAGGACCACCTCATCCACAACTAACCCAGTCTTGGAAGTGCCCCACTTCGATTGCTGCTGCTGTAACGTTAAATACTCTTCCTTCCATCAGGTCCAGAAAACCTGCTGCAGGTAGGCGATGCGCTGCTAGCTATCCAAGCGATTGAAGTTTAAATTTGTCACTTATGGCTCGATAAATAATGAAGGCGGGCGAACATTCAAAAAAAGTGCTGGAGGTAAAACACTAAGATCGGCAGGGTTTTCTGAGTTTAATACTAAAAGTTGATAATTAACTACCGCAGATATGTGGCAAATAAGAGTTCTCAGCTCATCGAAGGTCAAAGTGGAAGAGCCTAAGCTCGATAAAAGCTCTTCGCTGCTGCTTACTAAATACCATCAAAGTGAGGCGGAATGAAACGCCACTTGATACTCTCCACCAACCAAAAATTAAACACTGTAACATATCTACCCTATAAATATACTAAATTAATGGGTACAACTTATCTTGAAAACATTGTGACACTTTGTCATAATAAACATAATGTTCAAGTACCCAAAAGACCACCAACAATTACACAAGTGTTCCAGCGCTCAAGTAATATGATCTAACGCTTATACATAAGCCGATCGCGGAGCGTGGAACTATATGTATATAAAAATAAGTACTATATATACGGGTCAGCTCAGCCCAAGTTGAGCGCAGAAGAAACATTCGAATAAAGTAACTCTAACTGAGCAGACGCTCTGACTCTAAAAATACTGAACCTTCTTTGGGATCCTTGCGAACATCATAACACTGTTGTCGTTCTTAAACGCCTCAGTTCAAGCAACTCGTTCTTTGCTCCAACAAAGTTAGTTGCGTTGTGGAACCAAATTTGTCGTGGCCTCCTTCTTGTGCATATAAACCGTTTTAGGCCGTGCAAGAAAGCAACTGTAGAAAGATCCTTAATTAGCTCCAAATGTATGCAAAACAAATAAATTAGGCGAGGTTTCGTTCGAAAATACCTGACGCACTTGTATACTGCCCTTTTTACGGTGTTTGGGGGAAGGCCCCAAAAGGCCAATATTGGTATCAAATTATGCTGAGAAGAGCACGAGGACCAGTAGGTCGCGCTAATGAGCGTGATTTATAATGACCACAGTAACTGGGTGATTCTTTGGTATGATGATTGGGTGGCGGTCATTGAAATTCAACGAAAGGTTCTTCAACCGACCATCTAATCGAAGAAGCCCAACTTGGTGAATGAAGTTTGACAGCGAGGCAAGTGGACTAGACGGCTTACAAGGATTAATATATATATATATTCCATAACTGAGCACGGTCAACCAGACACAGCAACAGATGAGTCCCACTTTCAGTGGGAAGCCAGTTTAGGCTACTTACTACTACTACTTACTTACTACTTTTTGTAACCAATCAGTTATGGGGGGTCCATAGGCCTACAAAAATCTCTAATACAGAGCTTGGAGAAGGGGTGAATCGTGGGAACGAGGTATGCCGATTTTACTACAGCATATAAGTATCGTGCCATTCTGAATCTTTTCCTTGCACAGCAGCTGAAGAAAAATCTTAGACTTTGTGATTTCTGGCCGACCAAACCAAAAGGATCGTAGAATCGAGAGATTGCGGATAAAACTGAACGTCGGAAAGGCCTTGGAATTGATTGAAGCCTTGAAAATTAAATCAACACCGGATTTCACGGTCAGCGTGATACAAAGCAAGGCGTAGCGTTCTTGTAAAATCGCCTCCATCGTCAAACTTCAAGTAGGACTCCTTATCATCTTCCAAAACGCCTTCCAAAACAGCCTGTACATTTGAACACCACTTCCTTAGTATAAAATTGCCTCTGGAAAAGAGCGCGGACGTCTGCTGCATTATGTTGATGGCTTCTTTTTTGGAGCTGGCGATATCAAATCATCATCATAAAAGTCACGGCAAAGAATCTCAGCACCCACTGGAAAGGTTACCTCCTCATCCCTAGACAACTGATTCATCGACCTCACAGCTAGGTAAGAAGCAGGCTTCGTACCATACTTAACAGTATCCAGCTTAAACACCCTCAGATCATCTTGAGGAGAATCTCTCCACAAAATGCACTGGAGTAGCTATCCTCAGGCGAAACCCTGACACACCGGTACATATTACAGATGTCCCCAGTGATTGCAATTGAATGCGAGCAAAAACGAAGAAGAACCTTGAATAGTTTTGGGTGAATCATTGGACTAAGCCATCAAAACATCGTTTAAGGAGTATCCTGAAGAAGTTGACTCCGATTCATTAAAAACGACGCGATGCTTTGTGGGGGTGCTTTCCTCTTTCTTGAAACAATGATGACAGGAATTGGATTTTTCTGTCGGAACTTCTGGCATAAGTTCCACCTGCAAGTACTCGTTAATGAAAGCCTTGCATTGGACTTTGACAGCTGGACGATGCTGTTTTTGTGTATTTTTCTCTCAAGAGCTAGGAATATTTGCAGAGCTTGCTGGTAGGACTCCCATAACGGATCTAAACTGAACTTGGCTGGCAATCGAACAGAATTATCCCCAGCCGGCAAGCGAGCAAAGTGTTTAACAAACGCTTTACAGTCAAGCTCTTGTCAAGTAGCCCGGACAATGGGCACGGCGCAACTCTCCACCTTCCAAAACTGCCGCAGCAGAACCACAAGACGATCCAGTTGGCTTTCCACATTAGGCGGAACAATAGCGCACGGCGATATTAAAGCCTTTTCATTGGAGCGACTGCAGCCTCCGGAAACAACCCAGCCTAAACGTGTATTTATAACTGTACGTATAACTCTGGATCCGCAAGCTTCAGGTTTTGGGGTATGTTTCAGTTACAAACTTCGATGTTAAAGTTGGCCTGTTGTTCGGCTATATTGTATGCAATGACAGCAGTGATAGAAGTCAAGTACTCGGAGGTTCGAGATCGCAATGTTAAGTTAACTGACAAACCATCTGTCTTAAAACTAGACTTACCTATACCGGTAACACAAGCGGACGACTTTGGTAGCAATGTGAGCAATAAGAGCTGAAGATGGACCATGATCTCATGATCAAATGAATTTGAGGCCAGTAAGCTGAGATCTTTCGTGTGACCATAACGAGGCTAAGGTTCCCAAGTAAAGCAGAGTGTGGTGCTTGGATTCGCAGGCGCAGGAGTTGCACTTTTTTATGTTTGAAAGGTCAGAATGGCTATCTATTATCGTCGTGTATATAGAATAAAAATCCAGGCAGTTAGCACGACCTTCAGTGAATTTTGGTACCTGAAGAGGGGGCAGCGACGGTGCCCTGTTCCGGAGTGAACGTTTCTGTTGGCTACAATCACACGGAAAAATGCCGTCAGCGAAGGTACGAGAATAAGGTTTTAGGAGTTATGAGAGCATCATCAAATTTCTTACTCAAATTGCTTTTATTTTGATCCAAATTAAGCTCGTTCAATATTTTTTGAAACGTTTGTTGCAACTCATCGATCAGCTCCAACCTCACATGTAGAACGGAATTGTCCAATGAAGTTAATCTTGATAAAGAATCCGCTAATCGTTCCATAATGTTAAATATGGCAGTCGCCGTGCGCCTCAAAAATTTCACCCTGTTTGCATCAGCCGTAACGTTTCCAGAATTTTTAGCAGCCATGGTAATAACAACAAATTCGGTTTAAGCGGAAAGATGAGTGCAAAGAAAAATCAGCATCAGCTTCCGTTATTTGTCTTTAATCTTTAATTTCAGTTAGCAGTATCAACGAAGTTTAAGTTTTAATCAGCTTTTTATAATTTGCACTAATACTGCATATATATAAATCACGTAGAGGTCACCAAAATGTTGAGGTAATAAGACTTCTTTATCCCTTCTTGCAAATGTAAAAAAAACAATTTCTGTGGTAGCGAATTTAAGCGATTTTATTTACTTTTTTCTTAGAACAAGATGCGTAACGCCATACGATTTTTTTGGACACGATTTTTTTGTGCTGGCTCCGGCTCTTTCGAATTTTTGTTCAAAAGCCAGAGAGCGGAGAGCTCTAGAACCAGCAGCTCTCTTGTACGCATATAGTGGCACATGACCACATATAGTGGCACATGCCCTCCCCGTGGGGAGTAGCTAATTTGAACGGCGATTTTAACAAACGAATTTTTTCAAAAAAAAATCTTCTTTCAAAAAAGACATCACGATATCAATTTTTAAAAATTATATCATTAGATCATATTGAAATTGACCAAAACCATAATCAAATTCGTTTCAAAGATCAAAATAGATTTCGGATCGAAAATCGTGTTCTAGCACAGGCACGCACACACAAGCAAATCTATTTATAGATTTTAACGCTCTCAACTTTTTGCGAACGGACTATTTAAGCCGTCGCCAAATGTGTTATTCTAATGTCTTTGGCCTTTGGCCAGATAGAATTTTTCAGTTAGTGAAGTCTGCCCTTAAGGCTAGACAACCAACAAAAAATACTGCCTTTGCTGGAGTAAGTTTCTCGAGCAAATGCTGACACTAGCAAAAACAGCATATCTCCCCATACCCGGAAACCAATGGGAACCAGCCACGGCCCCCAAAGGCGTGTATCTGTATTTGCGTATAAAAATAGTCTTATATCGACTTAATTTTACTCATTAACAATGATCTTGTTAACTGCTTCTGTTAATTCGTTAATTTTGTTCTGAGTTTGTGTATTAATGACTATGATGTACTTTCAATACGGACAATAAACTTCTAATGTGGCCTTTGTCGACGTCTAACAACTTTCGCATATGTGACTCTGGAAATAACTCAAACACTCTACTAGTTTCTTCTAACGCCTTTTCGAATTCGGACAGGTTACTCAAATGCCTGGGGCCTCGTAGTGTAGTGGATAGCGCAACTAGCTGTTAAACACGAGGTCGTGGGTTCAAACCCCACCCATGACGAGCATGGCCACACAAACTTTCTTCTCAAAAAAAAGGTACTTTTCTAGCTTTTAGAAAGTATTCTTCCATCCATAATGCCTAATGCAAAAATCTTCGGCAGCTTACTTTTGCCCAACCGCCTCACACCCTCTCCACGCTATAAGGATTAAAACGGGGTCCCCCACATAGTTACCAAGTGCACTCTGTGTTCTGCGAACAGCAACAACACCCAGCAGGGCATGACGCGCGTTACCAGACTGGTCGCTTTTCTACGATTAGCAACATCACCGTAGACGCTACTCCCCGATGACGTTAAGTGGCAAGCGCCACCACTGGGATAAGCCGCATCTGGCCAATCACCAGATCGGTCGAAAAACTTAATCGATTATCGAAACAAATACGAGAGAGTTGGGCTCTCGTAGAAGCCCTAAGTTCCCGAGAGAAATAGGAAGGAATTAATAAAAAAAAAAATTTCAGTGCCTAATCCAATTTCTTTGCTCTCACACCAGTTCAACACCTTTTGTTAATGTATTTGGCATAAAAATAGTACAGTATAGCAATTATGCTTATATATAAGGTGCATGAAAAAGAGTATTAAAATTGCGGGAAATGTAAATTTGAGAGGGATTTGGTTGCCCCTATGACCCACCCTCCCTCTAATGAGGATAGAAGTTCCGTCTTCCTTTTGTTGTTTCTGAGGTAAATCTTTTCGCCTACCCCAAAAATTTGGTTTTGTCTAGTAGGGTTGCACCCATCTAGGTTAGCCTGTTGCGCTTTTACGATACTATTTTTTATTGTCAGTCTGTGAGCGTCCCTGCAAATTATAAGGCATATTGCGGTTGAAAACTTTTGACCGTTACCGGTTGCCACTGATTGCTTGCCGTCCCTGGCTGTATATAGTTTCTACTCGCTACGAATTGCAACGGCTAGCTCAGAGAGTTTGTTTGTTCGTCCCACCAATTTATGATTTGTGTGATTGTTCGACCAAAGAGAAGTCAGAGTTTCAGATTTAATCCACCTTTATTCAGTGACGCTTGATAAAGATAATTCTGTGATCCTCGCCTTCGGATGCGAGTCGTAGCTCCATCGTTGTTCTTATTTGCTGGTCCCGCGTCGCTCTCGACGGCGTACCCGTGCCGGCTCGACTGGGGCTTTGGATGTTATGGGGACAGGGTGTATCGTCCGTGAGATCACGTAGAGCTTCTCCCCGAACCACCGTTGTCGACTCCAAAGTCTCCACAGTCCCTTCTTGCGTAAGCCAGGCACTTGTTGCCCTTACCAAAGGACCAACCTGCGGGCTCGGCCGGGGCTTAGGATGTTATGGGGCAGGGTGTATCGTCCGTGAGATCAGCTAGAGCTTCTCCCCTAACCACCTTTCTGACCACGCCAGGTCCTGGTGCTTGCTTGTCCTTGGCTTGTTCTTGCTTGCGGAGATCCTCTTCGGCGCTCGCTTGTACTTTAACTTGTTCCGGGTTTTGTTCCGCGTACTTCACTTGTTCACTATTCTTGTTCACTATGCTGATCGACTGATACTCTGCGGGTATTTTCTTTACTGACTGTCTGTCTGTATGGCACTTTCCTAACTGACTGTCCCGCGGGAATCCCGTTATTTCCCTTTTTGCGCATGGCTCACTCGGGTACACGGTCCAACTTATGTCCCGTTAGTTCACGGTGTGTCCTCTTTGTGCTTGTACCAAGACCATACCGTTACCGTACGACCTTTGCGCCTTTGGCTGGTTCGAGTCCAAGGTCCAGCGCGGTACCGTTAGTTTACGGTGTGTCGTCTTTGTGCTTGTACCAAGACCATATGGTTACCGTACGACCTTTGCGCCCTTGGCCGGTTCGAGTCCAAGGTCCAGCGCGGTACCGTTAGTTCACGGTCTCTCCGCTTTGCCGGGGTCCAAGGTCCATTGTTTACAGTTTGACCTGACCGCCCTTGACCCTTCTCGCATTCCAGCCGTCTTCGCTGTTGCCATGCCGATTTCCTACACCAGGATTTGTGGTGAGTTTTAAGACTCCTCACATTTCCCCCCTTCGTTCTCAGCCTGGCAGTCGCAGTCTATTAGACCCCGTCTTTCAGCTTCTTGACTTGGCATCTCGAACATCCTTGCGCCTTCCTGATTGCAGCCGGCGTCTGACCCTGTCTTTCAGCATCTCGACGTGGCATGGACCGCCCATCGACCGCTATTATCGTAGCGCCCCCATCCCAATTTTCTGGGTTTCACGTGGTTTCTGGTGTTGCTGCACAATGGAGGTAAGTTTGCGGCTTTTTGTGTAAAAATTGCCATCTTTACTCATCCTCTCCTTGCTTTTAGCTCCACCCACTCGATGAATGCTCCTGCATGCTCCGGGGCTTGCCCACCTCGTTTCCGCGCCTGCTGCAGCCTGGCATCGACTTGCCGGCCCGCGTGCCTGGCCCCGCTTCGCGTGCCTGGCCCCGCTTCGCGTGCCTGGCCCCGCGTCCGCCCTTGGCTGCTGCGGATGTTTTCGCACCTCTTTTTTCTACAAGTCAGCTATGTTGTGCGGTGCCTTCGGCTGCTCTTGTTGTTGTGGCGCCGGCGGCGGCGTCGGCTGCCCCTGTTGCTGCGGCGTCGGTAGTGGTGGTGGCTGCGATGGCAGCGGTGGTGTCGGCGGCAACGATGGCTGCGTGTGCGGCACCGGCGTCTGTGGCTGCGGTAACGGTGGCTGCATTAATGGCGGTTGCGGCAACGACGGTGGTGGGTGTGGTGCCCACAGCGCTTCCTCCTCCTCCTGCCACCCTGCTAGTCGCTCTTGCCACGCGGCGGTGGTGGATGATGATTGCTACACCCAAAGGTTTTATTATAGAGTCCCTCCTGAATTTACACTGTCTAAAGATGTGTTTAGACATGATAAGTAGACAAACTATAAATATGTTCTATTTATGGGCTGCAATAAACATGGCACGGGACAACATAAGTAGCAACTACAGATAAGTACGATTGCAGTGGTCTATTGTCGAAGTGTCAAGAGATATGATCACGCGGTCATAGGCCACAAACATAGATTTAAGATAAATCTCATCTGCATTGACCAACGCAGACTGCATCGTCTTACAAGCGCTGCATTATATAATTAGATGATAAGAACCTATGTAAGAATGAATAAAAGGCGATGCCCTCGCAGTAGCGAGTCAGTAAGATTCAAACACCCGAATTGAACTCATTAAGTGTACGCATTAGTTTATAGTGTGAACATTTTGGTCCTTCGAGAAATTCTGTTGTTTTCCCCCACCAGTGGTAAGAAACACAGAAGAAAAAACCAGCGCCTTAAAGTAAAAAGAGCAAGGTTATTCGAGTGATTCTGTTGTTTCCCCCACCAGTGGTAAGAAACACAGAAGAAGAAACCAGCGCCTTAAAGTAAAAAGAGCAAGGTTATTCGAGTGATTCTGTTGTTTCCCCCACCAGTGGTAAGAAACACAGAATAAAAGACCACGCCTTAAAGTACTAGGACTATAAGGTGAAACATTGTGTTCTTGCTTCTCATTGGCTGATCAATCAGCTGTGAGTCGAGGTACAGCTAGGTCAACTGGGCGACCAATCAAAAAATCCTCCAACGGATCACGCCCGAGAATACAAGCAGAAAGTACAAGTCACAGTGATTGTTTTCCCAAGATGTTGTCGGAAAGATCTGTGAAATTGATGCAAGACCAAGGAGTGCTGCAGAACAAAATACTGCAAGCCATCAAGGACAAGGCATCTATACCAGCAATAGAAGCATTGGTAGACCAATATACTACTAACAACAATGCGCTGGTAAAATTGGGAGTTGGCGATCATCAATATTTTAATGACAAAATATTCATTAAAACTATGGATGCTGTCAAGGCCTACAAGGAGTCGCAATTAAAGGTAGAAACACTTGAAGAGGTAAATATACCAAGTGGATCAAAATTATTTGATTCCGCATCAGCTCGGAGCTCCAGTCCAGTTGATAATCTGGTTCAACTGGTGGACAGAAGAGCGGACAGGGTGAGGCAACAGATAAGCCTAATATACGAAACCCTGGATAGTTCAAGTGAGATTGAACTTGTCAAACAGCTGGCAATGATGAAAAGTCGTTGGTCCAACGTGACGGACACACTGAAACTGCTTGAAAACAAGTATGATAGAACTGCCTTTGATCAAGATGAGGCAGACATTCTGCAATCTGATGTTGCCGCACTAGAAATGGTACTTCAGAGGAAGTTGGAACAGTGCAAAAGCTCCAACTACGACGTGCCAGAACTCCCAAAAGTGGACCTTCCAACGTTCAATGGAAATGCGAAGGAATGGCCAACATTTTACGAGCTGTTCTCTGAACTAATAGACAGCAGAAGGGATCTCAGCAACACAAGGAAGCTGGGATATTTAAGAGCCTGCTTAAAAGGAGAAGCTCAAATGGTGGTTAGCCATTTGATAACGGGATCAGCGGCTAGCTATGCAGCAGCGTGGGAGCTTATCTGCAAACGCTATGAGAATAGCAGAAAAATATTCTCCCAACACTTCAACAAATTAATGGAACTGGAGTGCTTGCTGCCCCACGATGAGAAAAATTTAGGGAAGTTTTTGGATACTGCGACCGACTTCATCATAAAGCAAAAAGGAAAAATAGGAAGCTCTGCTGACGTAATTTTAGCTGAAATTCTGCTTTTCGCCAGAAGCCTTGCAGCTGTATGAACAGCATGTAGAGTTTATTGAGCAACAATACAACTCAGTAAATGCCATTACCAAAAATACCGCTCAGCTTGCTACAAAAAAAGTGCAAGTTAAATCGTGTGCCTTTTGCTCTAAGGATGGCCACGATATGATAAAGTGTCTCAAATTCAGAGCACAATCAATCGAAAAAAGAAAAGAATTCGTTCAAAAGAACAGCATGTGCTTTAGATGCTTTGGAAAGCATAATGCTATCGACTGCAGAAAGGAAATTACATGCAATCGATGCTCCAAAAGATACAACAGCCTTCTTCATGAAGACACAAAACGCAGTATCAACAGCAATAGCCTTAAGCAAGGCCAAGACACACTATTGGCTACAGCTGTTGTATTAGTGAAAAACAACGCTGGAGGTTACAACGAGTTGAGGGCGCTTATTGACGGTGGATCCCAGAAGACGCTGATTTCAGAGGAAGCAGCACAAATATTAAAGATTCCCAGAGTAAGAAGTACTATAGAGGTCGAAGGTATCTCCCAGACTACTCAATTATCATAAAATAGTGTCCACCTGACGATCAAAACAAAAATTCCAAGCAGCTTCAAAGCATCAACGGAAGCATTGGTTTTACCAACACTCCATAGAGCCCTTCCCAGCAAAAAGTTTGATATTGATATCAACAAAGAGTGGAAGGGCTACAGGCTAGCAGATGGAGAAAATAAAAACCGTAAATGGAATCTTGGGACAAAAAACCAAATTTGGATGGATTGTGTCCGGAAATATAACTCAAGCAGCAAAGCACAAAATTATAAGTGCCACTACAACAATAAATCTAAAGGACCTGGATCGCTTTTGGGAATTGGAAGATGAAGCCGATGAAACGATTACAGACAATGCAAAATGCGAAAGAAAATTCCAAGAAACAACTGTCATCAACGAGGAAGGCAGATTTGTGGTGTCAATTCCATTCCACCAAGAGGCAAAGCTGGGGGACTCTCGCAAAAAGGCAATGGCAAGGCTTATGCAAATGGAAAAGAAGTTTTAAAGAAACCCAAAGAACTGGGCTGCATACAACGAATTCATGAAAGAATACCTTAAGATGGGACATATGGAATCTGTAAAGACAATGGGTCAAGGTAAATACTATTTACCCCATTAAGCAATCATCAGGCCTGGAAGCTTAACTACGAAGCTACGAGTAGTTTTTGACGCATCCGCAAAGACGACAAATGGACTAAGCCTAAATGACGTTATTATAGCTGGTCCTAAGATTCAAAAGGATATATTCGATATTCTAATTAAATGGCGCAAGTGGCAATATGTTATGGTAGCTGACATTGAAAAAATGTATCGCCAAATAAAGGTTGCTGAGAAAGACCAAGAATACCAATATATCCTATGGAGGGATGGCACCTCGGCAGCACCTTTCTTAGCAGTCCGATGTCTACGAGAGCTGGCAGATCGGTTTTGCCAAGAGGATAGCGTCTTAGCAGAAACAATAAGAGACGACTTTTATATGGATGACCTCATAACTGGTGGAGACACAGTCAACGAGTGCTATGAACTTCAAAGGAAATTGAGATAAGTGATGGAGAAGGCCGGCATGCATCTGCGAAAATGGGTTGCAAATGACGAACGTATTTTAGCCGACATTCAGGACGACGGTGCTACGGAGAAAATCTGCATTGAGGAGAATGAATCGATCAAAACCTTAGGACTTCAATGGGATCCGAAGAAGGATACATTTACGTTTTCGGCAGAAAACCCAATGCTAACACGCATAACAAAGCGGTTAGTGTTATCACAGTTGTCCAGAATTTTCGACCCACTAGGATGGTTGGCACCGGTAACGATTCAAGGCAAATGTTTCATTCAGGAACTGTGGAAGTTACCGATGCATATGCTAGGTAAAGCCAAATCTGAAGGAGGGACAGTTGGTTCTTATAAAACATGAGAACACTTGTGACGCGGTCGCGCACAATAATAAATAATAAATAATTTATAATAAATAATACATAATAAATAAATAATAAATAATTTATAAAACATGATAAATAATAAATAATGCATAATACATAATAGATAATAATAAACGATCATCATAAACAAAGTCAAATTCAAACAAGGCGCGCACCCGCGTTAAATAACTAGAGGGGCACACTAATCCCGAAACCCGGCCACACTAAGTCGGGCAATTCGGACATACGAACATACGGGCACACTAAGCCAAGAGCTATATAAAGCGGGCGGCTGGCCTCAGAATATTCAGTCAGTGGTCGGAGTCGACCGAGGTGGACGTCACCAGCGAGCGGAAAAGCAGCCAGATCAGGATCGGGATCAACAAGTGGTGACTATTGGAGAGTAAGATCAACCCCCTACGTATATACCCCATCCCAGCTGACTTCAGGGTCCTGCTTACGTCTATACGCTGACTTCAGGGTCCGGCTTACGTCTATACGCTGACTTCAGGGTCCGGCTTACGTCTCTACGCTGACTTCAGGGTCCTACATCTAATTCTCCACGCTGACTTCAGGGTCCTACATATAATTCTCTACGCTGACTTCAGGGTCCTATATAATTCTTTACGCTGACTTCAGGGTCCTACATCTAATTCTCCACGCTGACTTCAGGGTCCTACATATAATTCTCTACGCTGACTTCAGGGTCCTATATAATTCCCTACGCTGACTTCAGGGTCCTCTATATAATTCTCTACGCTGACTTCAGGGTCCTACATATAATTCTCTACGCTGACTTCAGGGTCCTACATCTAATTCTCTACGCTGACCTCAGGGTCCTATATATAATTCTCTACGCTGACTTCAGGGTCCTACATATAATTCTCTACGCTGACTTCAGGGTTCCGTATAATTCTCCACGCCGACTTCAGGGTCCAACAGCATCTGCTTACGTTGATTCCAGGGTACTCGACGGAGTTCGGAGCAGCCGCGTACGGAAGACCGCGTCCCCGGACGAAGACGCGAGGTACGAAGAGCCTCGCTGTGGAAGACGGAAACCAGGTCGAGGGAGCCCCATACCGTCCTATATAATCATTGTAACCGAGAAAAGGAATGAATAAACTCTGCGTCTATATTTAAGCCTAGTTAAGGTTAACCCTACGCGTTATCACTGGGACTCGGGTCGGGGATTCCTCTCTAGCACCACTGTCCTGAAATAAAGAAATTTCCTGGACGACCCTGGCCAGTCCTGACTACCCGAGGCACGGCTGAACGTCACAGGTGGCGCCCGAACAGGCTAAAGTGGTGATTAGAGGAAACCGACGCCGGGAGAGTGATGTCTAGTTGGGTGTACATGGCAACAAAACCCGAACTAGCAGAATACGCAAGTGAATTCGGATTGGATCCGTCAGGGAAAAGCGAGGATTTACGGAGAACATTGGCTGCTTTTTCGAAGAGGACAGACCACGCAGAAGCGACGAAGAAGAAGCTGACACTGCTGGCGAAGAAATATAGGAAGGAGAAAAGCCCCACCCGACATCCAGAGATTGTGATAGCAGAGACAGACACAAGGATGGACGACGGGAAGGAGACAAAGATGGAAGAAAAAATGGAAACGGGAACAATCGATAGAGTGCGGAATTGGGGGATCAGATACCAGGGGACAACAAACCCGCTGGAATTCCTCGAGAAAATGGAACAGTGGGCCACCGGATACGGACTACGGCACGATCAGCTGGTCCAAACAATGCCGTTTATACTGGAGGGAATCGCCATAGATTGGTGGATCACGACACCAACAACGATCGGCTCGTGGGTTCAATTGAGAACGGAACTGTTAGAGTACTTCTTACCACCGAGGTACGAGGAGCAGTTGCTAACCCAAATGGCACAGTTGAGACAGAGAGAGAACGAACCAACAAGGGAATACGCGATGAGCCTGAGGAAGCTCATGAGGTTCACGAAACTGTCGGAAGCTGAAAAGCTGGATTGGGTTTACAACGGATTTACAACGCTAACGGAGTTCCTTAAGCTAGCCGAGGAAGTGGAGGAAATTGAACAAACGGAGGCACAAACCGGACAAGCAGGACCACAGGCACTGCGGCCAGAGATATGCATGAGATGCGGAGGAACCGGTCATACGGCCCGCACATGCGGCAACCCACCAAGGCTGTTCTGCTGGGTGTGCGGAAGGAACGGAGTCAGGACAACGGAGTGTTGCCGAGCTAGGGCGGGAAACGGAGGAGGCCTGGGCCAGTAAAGCTGGCAGCTCAGGCAAGAAGAATAGGTCCAGCGTCAGGCGATATGAGATGTGACGGCTACCAAATAGTAGCACACTTCGGAATAGGGAGTAGGAGTGCCAAGGGCATAATAGACACCGGAGCGACGAGAAGCGCGATAAGTAGGAACATGTTCCAGGATCTAAGAGGAGAGGGACAGTGGATCAGGATAAACGCGGAAATATCGCTGGCGGACGGATCACGGCGGAAGGCGATCGGAGGATTTGGAGCGAGAGTGGAGTTCGGGGGTCGGAGATTTGAAATAACATTCATGATCCTACCGAACGTCGATGGCGGAATCCTACTAGGGATGGACTTTCTGGCGGGAGCAGAGAGTACACTGAGATGTGGCGGATTAGAATTGGAGGTTCGAGTGGCCAAAGACGAGAGGAGGAAGGAGGGGCCAAACAAAGGAGAGGCGACGACACTACGAGAGCCATCCGAAGAGGAAATCGACACATTCCTGGAGGAAAGAGAGACAAGCGCATATTTGAAAACATGGAGGGAGTCAGCAACGCAGCAGTGCACAGGATATACCTCAAGGACGACAAACCTATTAAACAGAGGTATTATCCGCGAAATCCGAAACAACAGGCCATAATTGATGAGCAAGTAGACGAATTACTCAGCCTGGGCCTGATAGAACGATCAAGAAGTCCATACAGCGCACCGGTGGTGTTAGTAAGGAAAAAGAATAACGAATGGAGAATGTGCATCGACTATAGGCTGTTGAACGATAGGACAGAGAAGGATGCATACCCTGTGCCACGTATGAACTTTTTTCTCGACCAACTGAGGGAGGCCAAATTTATAAGCACCATCGACTTGAAGTCGGGCTATTGGCAAATCCCAATGGAAGAGAAAAGTAGACAATATACGGCGTTTACGGTACCAGGGCGAGGATTGTTCCAATGGACTGTAATGCCATTTGGACTAACCACAGCGCCAGCAACGTTCCAGAGAGCACTGGATAACATCATCGGGCCAGAGGTGGAGCCATTCGCCTTCGCATACTTGGATGATATAATCGTGATAGGACGAACCAAGGAAGAGCACCTAGCAAAACTGAAAGAAGTGTTCAGAAGATTGCAACGAGCGAACCTACGGATCAATCCGGACAAGTGCAAGTTTTTCCAAAATGAATTAAAATATCTGGGACACGTAGTAAGCGACCAGGGCATACGAACGGACCCCGAAAAGGTGGAAGCAATCAGGGATCTACCAGCCCCTAAGACCACCAAAGAGGTACACAGCTTCCTCGGGATGGCGTCATGGTATAGGAGATTTATACCAAAGTTTACGGAGCAAGCAGGACCGCTACAGGAATTAATCCGAAAAGGGAAAAAGTTCGAGTGGAACGAACGCCACCAGGAATTCTTCGACAGCTTAAAGGAGAGCCTGACAAAAGCACCGGTATTGGTATGCCCGGACTTCAGCAGGCAGTTCAAGTTGCAGACAGACGCCAGCGACGTGGGGATCGGAGCCGTACTGACCCAGGAAACAGAGGACGGTGAACACGTCATATCATTTGCTAGCCGGAAACTGAGTAAGGCAGAGCAAAACTACAGCGCAACGGAAAAGGAATGCTTGGCAATCCATTGGGGGATCGGAAAGTTTAAGATGTACCTAGAAGGATACCACTTCATAGTAGTTACGGACCATATGGCGCTTAGATGGCTAAACTCGATCAAGAGTCCGGCAGGAAGGATAGCACGATGGGCACTGGGACTCCAGCCTTGCCAGTTCGAGGTACAATATCGGAAAGGGAAACTGAATGTAATAGCAGACACACTATCTAGAGCCCCACCGGCGGAACTAAAGGCGATTAGAAACACGGAAAGAGACCGGAAGAATAGGGTGCTACAGGAGGATCCAGGAAACACAGAATTCCGGAGAGAAGGGAAACGCCTGTATAAACTGAGCAAAGATAGGAGGGACCAGCACCCATGGAAACTATGCGTGCCTGAAGAGGAGGTACAACAGATCCTCGAAGAGAACCACTGCCAGGCGGAAGCAGGGCACATGGGAATGTTCAAAACGGCGAGAAGAATAAGAAACAAGTACTTCTGGCCACAGTTAACAAAAGACGTGCGAAAGTTCGTGCGGAGCTGCGAGAGTTGCCAGCAGTAAAAAGTGGAGCAACAAAAGGCAGCAGGGAAAATGCTGACCAGGGTCGCAGAAGCCCCCTGGGAAACAGTATGTGTCGACTTTGTAGGACCGTTACCACGGTCGAAACATGGGAACACGACACTACTCGTCATGGTGGATAAGTTCTCAAAATGGGTGGAGCTGGCAGCCATCAGACAGGCGACGGCGGACTCATTCCTACGGGTGTTTCGAGAAAGGATAGTGACACGGTATGGAGCTCCAAAAATACTGATATCAGACAATGGGGTCCAATTCACCGGACGCAAGACAAAGAAAGAGATGGAGAGATGGGGAGTAAGACAGCAATTCACGGCCCCTTACACTCCGCAGGAAAACCCCACGGAAAGAACCAATAGGACCATAAAAACAATGATCGCCCAAATAACAGGCGAGGACCAGACAAACTGGGATGATAAAATACCAGAACTAATGCTGGCTTTCAATAGCAGCACGTCGGAGTCCACAAAATACAGCCCGGCACAGATAGTGCTGGGAAAGGAACTACGAATACCCAACACAGTGTTCGACAAGGAAACGGAAGGGTCCGGGTTGAAAGAGGAAAGCATGGAGGAAAGGTGGAAACGGATAGGAAACTTGAGGAAGGAAGCGGCAGGCCACATGGAAAAAGGCAGCAGAACAACAGAGACGGCACTACGACTTAAAAAAAAGGGAATGGAAACCAGCGAGAGGAGAACTAGTGTGGTGCAGAACACACCACTTATCCAACGCAGCGGAAAAATTCAACGCCAATCTAGCCCCAAAATACGACGGACCATGGAAAGTGGTAGGGTTTGTGTCCCCGGTGATACTGTCAGTCAAGGACCCGAAAACGCGAAAGACAAAACGAGTATATATCGGAGACACCAAACCACACATAAGCACGGACAACCGTCATAGAGGGTTCGAACAGAAGAATGATATATCGGTAACAAGGGACAAAACTCGATACGCGATAAATAATACAGATATCAGATCAGGAAAGCGCGACAAAGGAACTCAAAATGGCCCCACGGACGGGCACACTATAAAGAGGGAAAAAGGAGAAACGAAGTCAGGCACACTAAGGAGGGCCTATATAAGCAGAGTCAGGATCAGACGGAGTCACAGAAGGCGATCGGCAGAGCAATGGAGAAGTTCGAGACCAGCATCAAACGGTTCAAGGAGAACCTCACCAGAGCAGCAGCAACAACAAGCAGGTCCAGGATGATCGAGCCAACCGCCTACGGTACAGTCCGGAAAAGGACGGCGCCATCAAAATTGGCACCTCCTCGGCGACCGACGAGGCACGACGCGGCGACTCCCAAGCAGACGGATACCGTCCAGGGAGGCCGAAGCGGCGCAGGCAATCACTCCAGAACCGAGGGACCACCAGCCCAGAGGGGGGCGAGTCATCCCGCAAGGGCACCGACGCAGACGGGGATCGTCCAACCGGGCCCGAGCGGAGTGACCAACCACCCAACGGGAACAACTGGCGGAGGAGACCCGAGGGAGGCGAGCCAGGAAGGAAGGGCCCAGTCGATGACGGGGAACGTCCGAATGGGCCGGACCAGAGTGGCGCACCTTCCGAGGGCCGAAGGGGAACACCCGAGGAGAAGCTGGGAGCCAGGCGAACGGCAAGCACAGGCCCGTACGACAACGACAACAGGCAAGATCAGGGCAGCAGCGGGCACTCCGCCAAAGGACAACGAGACGAGAGCCGTGGAATCTGCGTCGCCGGACAGGGATATCCTCGAGCTCCACACCGAGACCATTAACGAGTTGGGGTGGACAACCGGTGCCAGGATATCGGACGAAGTCATGGCAAAAATAAGAGCAAGCTACAACTGCGACAAAAAATTCGGAAGAAATTCCCAAAGAAGACATGCAAGCCTATTTTGATGTCATAAAACAATCAGAGGACTTCCTGGAAAAATCCCGCCTGGTTTGCGAAAAAATGGGAGACTTCAAGGACTACTGCGATTTCTTCGGCACGACAATAAGGACAAAAATTGACAACATAAAAGAAAAAGACAAAATACTACGGCACCGTACCAACCGAAAGAAAAGGTTTATACTGTTCTTTGATATCGGAAATGCAAATAGAATACAGGAAAATATGCAAACGATCATAAAAAACGAAAAACATCTAATGGCATATGTTGACAATCAGACCTCGGTCATCAATGCCACGGAAGAATTAGAAAGAGCAACTACGATAGAAGCAAACCGGAATTTGGGAAAACTGACCCAACAAGTCAATATTATTGCAGAAACGATGAAGGAGCACTTTATGGTATATAAGGGTCAATTAAATTCCTTATGTTATCAAATCAAGTGCGAAACTGGATTGAAGAAGCAGAAAGCCTACAAGCAACAGCGATCTCAATGGTAACGGACATTAGTGAAGGATGAATTCATCCTACACTAATTGCGCCTAACAAAAATCTGGAGGAGCTCGAAAAAGTTAAGCAAAAATTAGGACGAAAACAAATGCTACCGGGTGGAAATTCAGTTATACAATTACCACTGATCTATAAACTGATGAAGGCACAAGCTATGTTGCAGGATAATGTCCTATTCATTGAAGCAAAATTGCCGATATACAACAATCAAGAAACGGATCTCTTTGAAGTAATCCCAATACCACTGTGGACAAACGGAACAAAGCTTATTCCGAAATTGAATTTTAAATATTTTGCGTTCAATACAGACATAAACGCATATCACCTAATGTCTGAAATGGAAATTAACCAATGCAGACAAGAGGATTCGACAACATGGCTTTGCGAAAATAATTGGGCATGGAAAAACGCGGATGATCACTCTTGCGAAATATCTCCATTGAAACCAAGCAAGGCACACTCATGCGAAATGATGGAATTCCAAGGCAATTCGTTCATCAAAGAGATAAGTGGATCCAACCGTTGGCTATTTAGACTGTTTCGGAATACAACAGCTAATATAAGATGCAACGAACAGCATCAAGTTATAAGACTGCCCAATCAAGGCAATATACAACTACCTGCAGGATGCACAGGAATATTAGGGGATACAACAATAATTACTCCTCAAAAAGTAATTTCGACAGCGTCTGAAATGTCTATCTTTCCCAGTTTACGAATTATAGATGACAAGGAGACTTGGAACGTGGTCCCGCTGAAGCACTTGATTGTCAACAACACTAATGAACTACAAAATCTTTAAATGCGCATCAAGACTCTGAAAAATAACAAAGTACACATTGATGACTTGATGGCTGCGGTAACGGTGGCTGCATTAATGGCGGTTGCGGCAACGACGGTGGTGGGTGTGGTGCCCACAGCGCCTCCTCCTCCTCCTGCCACCCTGCTAGTCGCTCTTGCCACGCGGCCTTGGTGGCGGCTGCCTTCCGCTCCAGCCTGTTTTGCTGTGGATGATGATTGCTACACCCAAAGGTTTTATTATAGAGTCCCTCCTGAATTTACACTGTCTAAAGATGTGTTTAGACATTATAAGTAGACAAACTATAAATATGTTCTATTTATGGGCTGCAATAAACATGGCACGGGACAACATAAGTAGCAACTACAGATAAGTACGATTGCAGTGGTCTATTGTCGAAGTGTCAAGAGATATGATCACGCGGGAGGTGATTAGCGCGGTCATAGGCCACAAACATAGATTTAGGATAAATCTCATCTGCATTGACCAACGCAGTATGCATCGTCTTACAAGCGCTGCATTATATAATTAGATGATAAGAACCTATGTAAGAATGAACAAAAGGCGATGCCCTCGCAGTAGCGAGTCAGTTAGATTCAAACACCCGAATTGAACTCATTAAGTGTACGCATTAGTTTATAGTGTGAACAACACAATGAGACGATCCTCGTATGAACGAAACAGCGACAAAAAAAAAAACGAACAACTCCACTGTCTCAGTTTCTTCTTCTAGAAAATTAACAGCAAGCGAAACTTAATTAGACTATATTGAGAGAGAAGGAAGCACGAATTTGGATGTAAGTCTGGCGGGGTGGTTTTAGATGTTAATTTCCACTCCCACTATCATTACCCTCCCAACCATAGTCTTCAATGTAATCTCATAATTCTGTACTCTTAATTCCTTAAATCTGATTCCGTATTTTTCTAAGTTTTGCTCCTTATTTTACATTATTTATCTTTATTTATTTTTTGCAAATATCTCTATTCATTTTTTTTTCATTAATTTGTTGTTTTTTTTGGCTTATAGTGCCAAGTTTTTATTTTTCTTGTTTGTTTCCAACAAAAGAACATTGAAGTGGAGTGGGTTTTCTTTTTATGTTGTAGTTGTTTAGTAATGTTTTTTCTCTTTTCTATGGGGTTTATTTATTTAAACGCATTATTGAAAGAAAAAGGTTTCTATTGCTAAAAGGAGAAAATATGTAGGTGCAAGTCATGTCAATATTAATTTCGTTCAGTGTAGTCGTCAATGTTTACGTTACATTATAGTGCTTTAAATTACCATATTAGAATTTGGATAAGAATCGAAAGAGTAATTGACAAAATAGACAAATCAATCGGCACGAGCGGTTGATAAGCCTTAACTCAGGTAGCCAGGCTCTACACTGAACTACATAATTGCAATTTAGTAACTTTAAGTTTTAGTTTTGTTTTGGTTATATAAGTTAACAACAAAAGAACTCACAGCACCGAATTGCGAAAGATCGCAAACGGATCCGGCCATGCACCTGCAGTAGCGCGGGATCAGCGTTTCTGTGGGAGCGACGAGGGCAAATGCAGAAAGCTTGCACGCGCATCCGGCCGTGCACCTGCATTGGCCTCGAAATGCGAAGCTCAGCGTCTGGAGAGCTTCCGTGGGAGCAACGAGGGCAGAGGCAGCGGCGGAGCCAGCACCGACGCCAACAGAGGCAGCGACGGTGCTGGGAGGTATAAATAACACCCAAATTGTAAAATAGCTTTAGTTCAATTTTGCTTAAAAATAAACACGGACTTCTGTCCAATAAAAACTATTAAAAAATCGAATTAACTTCATTCGGATTAACTGGCGCCCAACGTTAAAGGGTCCGGACGCGGTAAAAAATCCTTCGGTGTAAACGTAAATCCTGTAAGTGCACCCCACAGGCTGCCCCGGTTACGATACGCGAAAACGCAAACCTATAAGAGCACCCCACAGGCTGCCCCGGTTCGCGGGTAAATCTGGATAAATCCGTAAGAGCACTGACGTGCCAAGATCACCGCTGGACGGCTCCTGCAAAAAAAAAAGAACTCACTTACATCAGACTGAAGGCGATCGCCTCAGCCAACTGGACGGAGGAGTTAAGACGGTACCCAAGTAGCCCAGGAGCAAACAGGAAGACTACCCACTAACCGGTTCAGGATGTATTTCATAATGTAAGTTAGTTAAGAAAAAAAACATTTAAAAAAAAAAAACACACAAAATCTATACGTGAAACACTGTGCAAAGCTAAAAAAATTTTTTAGTCTGAAAACATAACAAATCCGTACAAGAAATACTGTGAAAATATAAAATCCTTAATTCAAACAAAAAATTATTTGAAATACCCATACGTGAAATACTGTGAAAAGATAAAAAATTTTTTATTTTTCGAAAACACACAAAATCTACACAAAAAATACTGTGCAAATATAAAATTTGTAATTCCAAAAACACAAGAAAAAAATATTAAAATATAAAAATTGTTTAATTCCGAAAACAAATATCGCATAAATAATCATGGCGAATCCAAACAACCTAATTAGGCCTGCCCTACTTAATAATAACACAGCCCCCGAAGTAAACCAAGCCCTTAATGTAGCCCAAATGCAGGGACAAATTCAAGAAATAGTAGAGAGGCTTTTGAACCAAAGACTAAACTCAAACACTGCACCACTACTCGATCAGGCAGTCGATATCAACAATGCAAATATGATGGAATTAGAGCGAGTCCCAGATATAGTTAAGGGTTTAAGGGAATTTTCTGGCCAAGCCGGAGAATTTAGTTCATGGAGGAAAAGCGTTGAGAGGGTATTAAAAATATATTCGTCATTAGCAGGAACACCCAAATACTACGGAATTCTCAATATTATTAGGAACAAAATCGTAGGCAACGCAGTACAGTACAGTACAGTACAGTACAGTACAGTACAGTACAGTACTAGAATCTTACAACACCCCACTAAATTGGATAGCTATCTCGAAATGTTTGACAGCACACTACGCGGACAAGCGCGATGTGACCACACTAGAATACCAAATGACCTCGTTAGTACAGGGAAATCAAACCACATCAGAATTCTACCAACAAGTTTACACCCACCTATCCCTTATTTTGAACAAGATTACTTGTATGGAAATGGGAAAGGAATCAATAGATCTATTTGCCAAATCCTACAGGGACAAGGCACTCGACACCTTCATTAGAGACCTGAACGGCGACTTGCCCAGACTGTTGGGTACCAAAGAGCCCGCGGATCTCCCCTCAGCACTTCAGCTATGTGAGAAATTAGAAAACCAAAATTTTAGAACTAATTACGCAAATAGCCAAACACATTCAAGAAAATTCGAAGGCCCTAATAGAGGACCACACCTACCAAGGAAATCCGTTCAACAATTTTCAAACACAGGTCGACAACCATTCATTCCACACTTGGCTCATGTTCCACAGACCCCTAAAGCAAATAATTATGTGCCACAGCAACAATATGGTGCACATTACCAACAATATTCTGGCAACCCACCAACACAGCCACCAAGACCATCGGCCCCAAAGCCACAACCTAGGCCAGAGCCTATGGACGTAGATAAAAGTATGCAAACTAAACAAGTAAATTACATGAATAGACCCAAATTTGGACAACAGGAAAAAAGACCACCACCACACGGACTAACCGGACTGCCAGACAAAAGACAGAGAAATTTCCATCTAGAAACCACTAGCGAACAAGCTACAGAATACATTGACGATCCAACAGACACTGACGAAGCGACACTTAACGAATACTATTCACAAACCCCAGATTTCGAACAGGAACCAGAGGAGACAGAATATACTGAATTACATTTTTTAGAGTAGAACCCTCTTCGTTACCCTACTTCCAATCTAAGGCAGGTAATGGAGAGATGATAAAAATTCTGATAGACACCGGATCGAACAAAAACTATATTCAACCCAGATTAGTTAAGAAACCAATCAAAAACAATAAACCTTTTTTCGTTAACTCTGTGGGCGGACAAGTTCCGATAACGCACCATACAATCGCCAATCCTTTCAACCTAAAAGACACTTATATAAAATTTTATCTACTACCCTCCTTAACGAGCTTCGACGCCATTATCGGAAACGATACACTGCGCGAAGTAAAAGCCCAAATTAATTTGCAGAAAGGGTATATTTCAATACAGAACAAAAGACGAATTAAAATAAAGCAGAAAACCTCACACGAAGTCAACAAATTAGATACCCAAGTAGAACACGCTACAGAGACTCAAAAGAAACATTTAAGGACTATTTGCTCAAAATTTAAAAATCTCTTTGGAGACCCGGACGAAAAACTGACATACACGACAAAAGTAGAAGCCACTATAAGAAGTACAAACGATAGCCCAATATACTCAAGACATTACCCATACCCAGAGGCTCTCAGACCAGAAGTAGAAAAAGAAATACAAGAGCTACTCGCAAACGACATAATTAGACCCTCACGGTCTCCATACAACTCCCCAATATGGATCGTCCCGAAAAAAATGGACGCATCTGGACAGAGAAAGCACAGAATGGTAATCGACTATAGGAAACTAAACATGGTTACGATTCCAGACAGATACCCTATACCGGACATTAACAATGTACTTGCACAATTAGGACAGAATAAATTTTCTCAGTCATTGACCTTAAAAGCGGCTTTCACCAAATTCCACTAAGGAAATCCGATATAGAAAAAACAGCATTTTCAGTTAACCAGGGAAAATACGAGTTCACCAGACTACCGTTTGGCCTCAAAAACGCCCCTTCAATTTTTCAACGGACGCTGGACGATATCCTTAGAGAACACATAGGAGTTAGGTGTTTCGTATACATCGATGATATCATCATCTTTAGCAAAAATGAAGAAAACCATTTAAAAGACATCGAGTTAATATTTAATATTCTGGAAGAAGCAAACATGCGAATTCAGCTTGACAAATGCGAATTCTTCAGAAAAGAAGTCGAATTCTTAGGGTTTTTAGTGGCCGATACCGGAATAAAAAAGAATCCCGAAAAAGTCAGGGCCATCGTAGAATTCCCCGAGCCAAAAACCCTCAAAGATCTTCGTTCCTTTTTAGGACTGTCAGGGTTTTACCGTCGCTTTATCAAAGATTATGCGAAGCTCGCAAAGCCCCTTACAGCCCTTCTAAGAGGGGAAGAGGGCCGAGGCCGTATTTCAAAAAATGCCTCAAGCAGAACGCCAATCTACCTCGAAGAAAACGCTAGGGAAGCATTTAATAAGCTAAAACAAACTCTCGCTTCCGAAGAAGTCATGCTGGCTTATCCAGATTATAGTAAAGAATTCCAATTGACCACAGATGCTTCAGATTATGCCATAGGAGCCGTATTAGCTCAGGAAGACAAACCAATAATGTTTATTTCTAGAACCTTAAGCAAGGCAGAAGAAAGTTACGCACCGAACAAAAAAGAAATGTTGGCAATAATTTGGTCAATACAAACCCTTCGAAATTTTTTGTATGGTCCAACCAAAATAAAAATATTCACAGATCATGAGTCCCTCACACACCCAACTAATCCAAAAAGCCGTAACGACCAAATGAAAAGATGGAAAGCAATTTTAGAAGAATACACCCACGAACTTTTGCACAAACCTGGCAAGGCAAACGTGGTTGCCGACGCATTGAGTAGACCTCCCTTGCAAACGCATGGAGAACTAAATGCAATGACGGAAACCGTGCACAGTAGTTCCAGTTCTCCCGAAAAATTAATACCTATGGCGGAAGAACCAATAAATGTTTTTAAGAATCAAATACTGCTATTTTCGGGAGTAAAATCCTACAAATTTGAAATTGTTTTTCCAACATATCACAGACACATTATTACAGAACCCATATTCAATTCAGAAAATTTATTACAAATTCTGAAAGAAAGGCTAAATCCGTCCGTCATAAATGGAATCTATACCGATGAGAAAACACTTGGGAAACTTCAAGAAATTTATCCACTTTTTAATAATTACAAAACTAGATTTTCTAATAAAATAGTTACAGATCTGACAGACGAAACCGACCAAGAAAACGCCATTATAACAGAACATAGAAGAGCACACCGCAATAGCAGCGAAAACAGACAGCAGCTGTTAGAAAAAGTATATTTTCCACAAATGAGGGCGAAAATCATAAAAATAACGAAGGAATGTCAGACATGCAAGGAACAAAAATATGAAAGACACCCAAATAAGCCAGAGCTACAAAGCACACCAATACCACAATACCCAGGACAAATTATTCACGTAGACTTCTACCTCACATGTAAACAAGTAGTACTCACAGCAATAGATAAATTCTCAAAATTCGCACAGGCTAAAATAGTTAATTCACGAGCAACCCAAGACATTAAACAACCACTGAAAGAAACATTAGTAAACTTCGGTATCCCAGAAATAGTGATAATAGATAACGAAAAATCCCTTGGATCAGGGCCCATAATGCGGATGCTGCAAGACCAGTTCAATATAAAGGTCTATAAAGCACCACCTTACAACAGTTCAGCCAACGGTCAGATCGAACGTTTTCATTCCACTCTTTCAGAAATTATTAGATGCCAAAAAGTCGAGAAATTGCACAATTCCCTAAATGACCTTATAGAGAGATCAGTTGCTAAATACAATTATTCAATACACTCAACCACAAACAGAAAACCGGTCGATTTATTCTTTGGCAGAAAAGTATCACTTGACCCTAAACTACTCCAGACGGAAAGACAGAAAGTTACAGACAAGATTAGGCTCACGCAGGAAAAAGATTTAGCCCACCATAACAAAAGTAGAGATCAGATAAAAAAATATTATCCTGGACAGGAGATATTCGTACAAAACAATAAAAGATTAGGAACCAAGTTGTCAGCCAGATACAAAAAAGAAATTGTCAAAGAAGACAGAAACACGACAGTACTAGTAGAAAGTGGGAGAATCATTTACAAAAAACTCATTCGAAATTAAAACTCCATTCACAGGGCCCTATTCACTATATGCGCTGCTACGGACTTACGAATAACGGACTATACGAACTCAGACATCGTAACACTGACTACGGGACTGGCAAAGGTCCAAATTGGGACCTTTAGGTTAATCCATGTTATTAATATTGAGGAATACGAAAATGCAATTGACAAAATTAACCACACAACCCTGTTAAACTTAAAAACGCACGACCCGATTCTACCCTTCATAATGGAGGAAATTAAAATTTCGAAAAATTTAATCAATAGCTTGAAAGTCAGGAGTATAAGGAAAAGACATATAGATCTAATAGGTAGCGCCTGGAAGTGGCTTGCCGGATCCCCGGACTGCAGGGATTTCGAAATTATTCAGGAAAAAATAAACTCAGCCCTAACCAACAACAATAATCAGGTTATCCTCAATAGATTAATCCTAGACAAGATAAACAAGATCACTTCGGCCAACAGGAATTTAATGAACAGCTTAGGATACCAAAGGGACGTTCAGAGAGACACCAGTACCACCCTTATGTTCCAAATCCAAATGCTTAAGGAGGAGATTCTTAATCTCAACCAGGCCATACAGTGGGCCAAAGCAGATATTAGTAACCCCCAAATATTAGGAGATCAGGAAATTAATGAAATCAAAAAAATACTAGATCAGGATCAGCTACCCTATATAAATTTGGAAGAAGCCATGCACATAGCTGAGGTAAATATCGCAAGTAATGGTCCAATGCTAATTTATATCGTAAAAATCCCTGTAACTGATACCAAACTATGCGAAGATATTCTAATAAAACCAATAAAAATTGGTCAATATGTCAACAAGATAGAAACCGAAAATGTAATTAAATGTAATGAAAAAATATTCGCAAAAACCACAAAATGTAATAGCTATAATGAAATAACAATTTGTAAACATAGAAATATAATAGACATTAGTAACTCAACCTGCCTACCAAATCTCTTAAAAAGTCGCCCTGCCACCTGCACTAGAGTCAACAATCAACACATCCCCACGATCGAGGAAATCGCACCCGGAGTTGTCCTACTCAATAAATTCAGCGGCAATATTTCGGTCAACGGAACAACGTCGACACTGAATGGGTCGTTTATCATCAACTTCAGCAATACTACCATAGAAATTGAGGAACAAATCTTCACAAACCAGTACGCCATACACCACCAGCCAATGCCGGCTATTCTGCAAACTAAAATGACAATCAAAGGCATAGAAGAGAAACTTTCACTGGAACTAATTAAAGAACTCAACACCAATAACACTGAAGCCTTGGAGCTATTAGAAACCACCTCCCACACAGCCGACATCTTAATGGGCTGCGTTATAATCATCGGAATCGTCATAATAACGATCCGCGTCTTGATTAGGAGGGTTGCTAGATTTCACTTAAACCAAACCAATGATGACACCCAGATCAACGACCGCAACGAGTGGGGACACTCGATTTTAAAGGTGGAAGAGTTAACAACAAAAGAACTCACAGCACCGAATTGCGAAAGATCGCAAACGGATCCGGCCATGCACCTGCAGTAGCGCGGGATCAGCGTTTCTGTGGGAGCGACGAGGGCAAATGCAGAAAGCTTGCACGCGCATCCGGCCGTGCACCTGCATTGGCCTCGAAATGCGAAGCTCAGCGTCTGGAGAGCTTCCGTGGGAGCAACGAGGGCAGAGGCAGCGACGGAGCCAGCACCGACGCCAACAGAGGCAGCGACGGTGCTGGGAGGTATAAATAACACCCAAATTGTAAAATAGCTTTAGTTCAATTTTGCTTAAAAATAAACACGGACTTCTGTCCAATAAAAACTATTAAAAAATCGAATTAACTTCATTCGGATTAACTTATATAAAGTTTTTTTTTTTTTAATTTCACTCACCCACTGTTGGTTCTCGAAGAAGACCTTGTTGTCGATGCGGTGTTGGGGGTTATTAGTAAGAAAACTTCAAACTATAAATGCACTATTTAGTTTTTTTCACAAGTGCTAATTAAAATATAGGATTAGGTATTTCATTTTTTTTATGCATTTTTTTCATTTCATTTTTGTTATATTGTCATGATTAATTATTTTTATTTTTGATTTGAAGTATTTTATTTTTGGCATTGGCAACGAAACTTTCTTTTTCTTTCAGTGTAAGATTTTACATTGGGTTGGCCAGCTTGCATTTCTTTTTTTTTTTTCTTATTTTACTTATCACCTGCACACACTCACATCACTATCAAATGCTTTTGTTTTATGTAATATGTAATATATTTAACTTCAATTAATTTTTGGGTTTTTAGGCACTGAATGTATTTTAATCTGTTTTTGTTTTACACTAGTTTTGTAAGGGTTTGTATTTCTATGTAGGTTTTCTGTAGATTTTTTCCTGCGACCTCCGAACAAATTGTCTCCCAGCAGGGGTACCTGACTCCAGCCGAACTTTTGGGTCGGCGTGGAAGAGTTTAAAATTTATCTTCGTTTCCTCTGGTAACTGCGGGAATATTTTCCCAGAATTGCTTGGATATTTACCCAGTGATTTTCTTCTTTAGTGGAATCGATCGACCTGGCGATTTCTCGCTGTGTAGTCGACGATAAAAATAACACGCGTGACCTAAACGTGCACAACTGTTATTATAATTTGGTTTTTTTGAAGTTTTCATTGAAATATTTACCTTGCCGACACGGCAATCCACGGTCATTTATTAATTGCCTCTTCTTTGTGGCCTTTTAATCTTGATGCCGAAATAAAATCTGGATTAATGTTGGGAGCACATGTGATTGTACTCTCCAGTTCTTTTTTCTTGATTTGCCTTTTTGCTAGGTCATATCTCTGCTTGACGATCGTCGTAAGAAAAGATTGAAGGTAGATGCTGGGGACCCGAAGAACCCTTATCCGAATCAATATTCACCAGCTGGTCAATTGCCATTTAGATGACGTTGTCAGATAAGGTTCCGATAATTATTATCGCTACTAACTAAGGCGCGAATTTCGGTGATTTTTAAAAAGTCTTGATATATGGGGACATAACAAGATCTCCTTCAGTTTTTCCGCGTTTTTTGCCGGCTTCTGTGTACACCTGCCCGTTCCGGCCGTCTGTTCGTCGAACAGACATTCTGTTTCCTGCGTTATAAATGCCGGTGAGTATCTTGTGGTCTCCGCAACACTCGTGTTTATTGCCAGCTGGAGCTCCGGCCAGTTCTCGTCCCATGTCCTCTGATCGGCCCCTGTGAACTGCGCGAGCATCGTTTTCACGGTCCTGTTGGCTCTTTCTCTCGGGTTTTCTTGTGAAGTATATGAAGCCGTGAGCTGGTGTCTCACACCCAGCTCCTCCCAAAACCTCTTCTACGCCCTGCTCGTAAATTGGACTCCGTTGTCCGTGATCATAACTTTTGGCACCCCGTATCTGGCCACTATTCGCTACCGCACAGCCTTTCGTAGCGTCTCGGTGGCTGCCCTACGCACCGGAACGATCTCGGTCCACCAGGACCAGCAGCATCGAATTCCCATGTTTTGACCTCGGCAAGGGGCCCACTAAATCCGCACACACGGTGTCCCATGGTTTTTCCGGCACCTGGGTCAGCATCTTTCCGGCTGCTTGCAGCTGGTTAGGCTTGTACTTCATACAGCTCTCGCAGTTCCGCACGTACCTTCTTATGTCTCGGTGCATTCCTGGCCAGTGGTACCTGGCTGCCACCCTCGCAATTGTCTTCCGACTTCCCATGTGTCCTGCCATCGGCATGTCGTGGTTCTCGGCCATGACGCGCTGCCTCTCCCTGGTTGGTACACACAGCTTCTATGACACCACATCCTCATTTCCTGCCCGGTGCGGAATGTGCCTGTACAAATGGCCGGCCTCCTCTAGGTAGTCTGAGTATTATTGGGGATACTGCTTCATTTTCCTCCGCATATCTTCTGTACACCTGCATTCCTGCTGCTCCCCGAGTGCCCTTCTTCCTTCGCCGTTATCCTGCGGACCGTTTCCTGCAACGGCTGTCTCGACAGAGCGTCCGCGACGATGTTTAACTGGCCCTTTCTATACGAGAATTCAAAATCGTATTCTTGGAGGTCCCACCTCGCGATCCTTCCGGACTGGCTCTCGATGCCGTTCAGCCATTTCAGGGCCATGTGATCTGTTATCACTTTGAAATGGTAGCCTTCTTGGTACGGTCTTAATTTCCTGACAACTCACACTATCGCTAAACAGTCCTTCTCTGTCGCAGAGTAATTCTTTTCCGCTCCGTTCAGCGCTCTGCTGGAGTGGGATATGACCCGCTCGCCTTGCTCGGAGTGCTGTGTGAGGATAGCGCCCAGCCCGTAAACGCTGGCGTCCGTCTGTAGCACGAAAGTTCTTGTGAAATCGGGGCATGCCAGGATTGGGTCAGCGACCAACCTGGTTTTGACGGCCTCAAATGCTTCTTGGTGGGCGTCGGTCTATTCCCACCTTGTCTGTTTCTTGAGGAGTGCGTTCAGCGGTTGCACCAGCGTCGCAAAATCAGGTACAATAAGATCTGAAGATGGACCATGATCTCATGATCAAATGAATCTGAGGCCAGTAAGCTGAGATCTTTCGTGTGACCATAAAGTAAAGCAGAGTTGCACTTTTTTATGTTTGAAAGGTCAGAATGGCTATCTATTATCGTCGTGTATATAGAATAAAAATCCAGGCAGTTAGCACGGCCTTCAGTGAATTTTGGTACCTCAAGAGGGGGCAGCGACGGTCCCCTTTTCCGGAGTGAACGTTTCTGTTGGCTACAATCACACGGAAAAATGCCGTCAGCGAAGGTACGAGAATAAGGTTTTAGGAGTTATGAGAGCATCATCAAATTTCTTACTCAAATTGCTTTTATTTTGATCCAAATTAAGCTCGTTCAATATTTTTTGAAACGTTTGTTGCAACTCATCGATCAGCTCCAACCTCACATGTAGAACGGAATTGTCCAATGAAGTTAATCTTGATAAAGAATCCGCTAATCGTTCCATAATGTTAAATATGGCAGTCGCCGTGCGCCTCAAAAATTTCACCCTGTTTGCATCAGCCGTAACGTTTCCAGAATTTTTAGCAGCCATGGTAATAACAACAAATTCGGTTTAAGCGGAAAGATGAGTGCAAAGAAAAATCAGCATCAGCTTCCGTTATTTGTCTTTAATCTTTAATTTCAGTTAGCAGTATCAGCGAAGTTTAAGTTTTAATCAGCTTTTTATAATTTGCACTAATACTGCATATATATAAATCACGTAGAGGTCATTAAAATGTTGAGGTAATAAGACTTCTTTATCCCTTCTTGCAAATGTAAAAAAAACAATTTCTGTGGTAGCGAATTTAAGCGATTTTATTTACTTTTTTCTTAGAACAAGATGCGTAACGCCATACGATTTTTTTGGACACGATTTTTTTGTGCTGGCTCCGGGCTCTTTCGAATTTTTCTTCAAAAGCCAGAGAGCGGAGAGCTCTAGAACCAGCAGCTCTCTTGTACGCATATAGTGGCACATGACCACATATAGTGGCACATGCCCTCCCCGTGGGGAGTAGCTAATTTGAACGGCGATTTTAACAAACGAATTTTTTCAAAAAAAAATCTTCTTTCCAAAAATTATAGTCACGACATCAATTTTTAAAAATTATATTATTAGATCATATTGAAATTGACCAAAACCATAATCAAATTCGTTTCAAAAATCGAAATAGATTTCGGATCGAAAATCGTGTTTTAGCACAAGCACGCACACACAAGCAAATCTATTAATAGATTTTAACGCTCTCAACTTTTTGCGAACGGACTATTTTAGCCGTCGCCAAATGTGTTATTCTAATGTCTTTGGCCTTTGGCCAGATAGAATTTTTCAGTTAGTGAAGTCTGCCCTTAAGGCTAGACAACCAACAAAAAATACTGCCTTTGCTGGAGTAAGTTTCTCGAGCAAATGCTGACACTAGCAAAAACAGCATATCTCCCCATACCGGGAAACCAATGGGAACCAGACACGGCCCCCAAAGGCGTGTATCTGTATCTGCGTATAAAAATAGTCTTATGTCGACTTAATTTTACGCATTAACAATGATCTTGTTAACTGCTTCTGTTAATTCGTTAATTATACCCGTTACTCGTAGAGTAAAAGGGTATACTAGATTCGTTGAAAAGTATGTAACAGGTAGAAGGAAGCGTTTCCGACCATATAAAGTATATATATTCTTGATCAGGATCAATAGCCGAGTCGATTCGGCCATGTCCGTCTGTCCGTCTGTCTGTCCGTATGAACGTCGAGATCTCAGGAACTACAAAAGCTAGAAAGTTGAGATTAGGCATACAGACTCCAGGGACATAGACGCAGCGCAAGTTTGTCGAATCATGCTGCCACGCCCACTCTAACGCCCACAAACCGCCCAAAACTGCCACGCCCACACTTTTGAAAAATGTTTTAATATTTTTTCATTAACGCCCACAAACCGCCAAAAACTGGCTTTCGCACTTACACTAGCTGAGTAACGGGTATCAGATAGTCGGGGAACTCGACTATAGCGTTCTCTCTTGTTTTGTTCTGAGTTTGTGTATTAATGACTATGATGTAGTTTCAATACGGACAATAAACTTCTAATGTGGCCTTTGTCGACGTCTAACAACTTTCGCATATGTGACTCTGAAAATAACTCAAACACTCTACTACCACTGAGTGCTTGCCGTCCCTGGCTGTATATAGTTTCTACTCGCTACGAATTGCAACGGCTAGCTCAGAGAGTTTGTTTGTTCGTCCCACCAATTTATGATTTGTGTGATTGTTCGACCAAAGAGAAGTCAGAGTTTCAGATTTAAACCACCTTTATTCAGTGACGCTTGATAAAGATAATTCTGTGATCCTCGCCTTCGGATGCGCGTCGTCGCTCCTTCGTTGTTCTTATTCGCTGGTCCTGCGTCGCTCTCGACGGCGTACCCGTGCCGGCTCGACTGGGGCTTTGGATGTTATGGGGACAGGGTGTATCGTCCGTGAGATCACGTAGAGGTTCTCCCCGAACCACCGTTGTCGACTCCAAAGTCTCCACAGTCCCTTCTTGCGTAAGCCAGGCACTTGTTGCCCTTACCAAAGGACCAACCTGCGGGCTCGGCCGGGGCTTAGGATGTTATGGGGCAGGGTGTATCGTCCGTGAGATCAGCTAGAGCTTCTCCCCTAACCACCTTTCTGACCACGCCAGGTCCTGGTGCTTGCTTGTCCTTGGCTTGTTCTTGCTTGCGGAGATCCTCTTCGGCGCTCGCTTGTACTTTAACTTGTTCCGGGTTTTGTTCCGCGTACTTCACTTGTTCACTATTCTTGTTCACTATGCTGATCGACTGATACTCTGCGGGTATTTTCTTTACTGACTGTCTGTCTGTATGGCACTTTCCTAACTGACTGTCCCGCGGGAATCCCGTTATTTCCCTTTTTGCGCATGGCTCACTCGGGTACACGGTCCAACTTATGTCCCGTTAGTTCACGGTGTGCCCTCTTTGTGCTTGTACCAAGACCATACCGTTACCGTACGACCTTTGCGCCTTTGGCTGGTTCGAGTCCAAGGTCCAGCGCGGTACCGTTAGTTTACGGTGTGTCGTCTTTGTGCTTGTACCAAGACCATACGGTTACCGTACGACCTTTGCGCCCTTGGCCGGTTCGAGTCCAAGGTCCAGCGCGGTACCGTTAGTTCACGGTCTCTCCGCTTTGCCGGGGTCCAAGGTCCATTATTTACAGTTTGACCTGACCGCCCTTGACCCTTCTCGCATTCCAGCCGTTTTCGCTGTTGCCATGCCGATTTCCTACACCCGGATTTGAGGTGAGTTTTAAGACTCCTCACATTTCCCCCCTTCGTTCTCAGCCTGGCAGCCTATTAGACCCCGTCGTTCAGCTTCTTGACTTGGCATCTCGAACATCCTTGCGCCTTCCTGATTGCAGCCGGCGTCTGACCCTGTCTTTCAGCATCTCGACGTGGCATGGACCGCCCATCGACCGCTATTATCGTAGCGCCCCTATCCCAATTTTCTTTGCACGTGGTTTCTGGTGTTGCTGCACAATGGAGGTGTTTGCGGCTTTTTGTGTAAAAATCGCCATCTTTACTCATCCTCTCTTTGCTTTTAGCTCCACCCACTCGATGAATGCCCCTGCATGCTCCGGGGCTTGCCCTCCTCGTTTCCGCGCCTGCGGCAGCCTGGCATCGACTTGCCGGCCCGCGTGCCTGGCCCCGCTTCCGTTTGCTGGCCCGCGTGCCTGGCCCCGCGTCCGCCCTTGGCTGCTGCTGATGTTTTCGCACCTCTTTTTATTACAAGTCAGCTATGTTGTGCCCATCGCCCTCTCCTGTCCCAATCAACTCGGTGATTATCTCGTTTTAAATCCTTTATTGGGCTATGTATACCCTTAGATCGCCGCCGCGACGCACCTTTAGGCGGAACCGCTGGCCGTCCAGCATGAACAATTTGTCCCAGCGGTCCTTATGCCGTCTGCCCGCCTGGGTCTCGGCCTCATCGACCACCCAGGGTGGCCACTTCGCGCGTTAGGGCTCCCTCCACGGCTTCTCATTCAGCGTCTCCTGCCTGCAGGCAGGGTCGCTCCGGCGGCTGTCGAGCCGCAGGGCACGATTCCTGCCGTGCCGGTTTTGGTGGTGGCGGCACGGGCCACACACACGGACCCTTTTCCGGGTTCTCCGCCGGGCTTTCGTCCTTCGTCTGGACGCGTACTCGCGGATCGCGCGCTCGCTGCTCGACCGGCCTCCAACCGACCGCGGACCTCCGACGTGTCCTCCGCTGGTGCGGCCCAAGTCCACGTCAACGTCTGCTGGTGCCACCGGCGGCCGCCCATGCCGATCGTGCGAAGCGTCTGCGCGACGTGCGCCTGGTCCACGCCCCAGGACTGTAGCCGCTTGCACCGGGGCCACTCCTCATCCTGGGGTGGCGGTGTCGGTGCGCGCGGTGGCGGTGGCGTCGGTGGTGCTAGCGGCGGTATCGGTGTGCGTGGTGGTGGTGGTGGATGTGGCTGCACCGGCGGCAACGGCGGCAACGGCGGCTGTGGCTTCGACAACGGCGGTGCCTTCGGCTGCTCTTGTTGTTGTGGCGCCGGCGGCGGCGTCGGCTGCCCCTGTTGCTGCGGCGTCGGTAGTGGTGGTGGCTGCGATGGCAGCGGTGGTGTCGGCGGCAACGGTGGCTGCGGGTGCGGCACCGGCGTCTGTCGCTGCGGTAACCGTGGCTGCATTAATGGCGGTTGCGGCAACGACGGTGGTGGGTGTGGTGCCCACAGTGCCTCCTCCTCCTCCTGCCACCCTGTTAGTCGCTCTTGCCACGCGGCCTTGGTGGCGGCTGCCTTCCGCTCCAGCCTGTTTTGCTGTGGATGATGATTGCTACACCCAAAGGTTTTATTATAGAGTCCCTCCTGAATTTACACTGTCTAAAGATGTGTTTAGACATGATAAGTAGACAAACTATAAATATGTTCTATTTATGGGCTGCAATAAACATGGCACGGGACAACATAAGTACGATTGCAGTGGTCTATTGTCGAAGTGTCAAGAGATATGATCACGCGGGAGGTGATTAGCGCGGTCATAGGCCACAAACATAGATTTAAGATAAATCTCATCTGCATTGACCAACGCAGACTGCATCGTCTTACAAGCGCTGCATTATATAATTAGATAATAAGAACCTATGTAAGAATGAATAAAAGGCGATGCCCTCGCAGTAGCGAGTCAGTTAGATTCAAACACCCGAATTGAACTCATTAAGTGTACGCATTAGTTTATAGTGTGAACATTTTGGTCCTTCGAGAAATTCTGTTGTTTTCCCCCACCAGTGGTAAGAAACACAGAAGAAAAAACCAGCGCCTTAAAGTAAAAAGAGCAAGGTCCTTCGAGAAATTCTGTTGATTTCCCCCACCAGTGGTAAGAAACACAGAAGAAGAAACCAGCGCCTTAAAGTAAAAAGAGCAAGGTTATTCGAGTGATTCTGTTGTTTCCCCCACCAGTGGTAAGAAACACAGAATAAAAGACCACGCCTTAAAGTACTAGGACTATAAGGTGAAACATTGTGTTCTTGCTTTTCTTTGGCTGATCAATCAGCTGTGAGTCGAGGCACAGCTAGGTCAACTGGGCGACCAATCAAAAAATCCTCCAACGGATCACGCCCGAGAATACAAGCAGAAAGTACAAGTCACAGTGATTGTTTTCCCAAGATGTTGTCGGAAAGATCTGTGAAATTGATGCAAGAATTGATGCAAGAGATATGATCACGCGGGAGGTGATTAGCGCGGTCATAGGCCACAAACATAGATTTAAGATAAATCTCATCTGCATTGACCAACGCAGACTGCATCGTCTTACAAGCGCTGCATTATATAATTAGATAATAAGAACCTATGTAAGAATGAATAAAAGGCGATGCCCTCGCAGTAGCGAGTCAGTTAGATTCAAACACCCGAATTGAACTCATTAAGTGTACGCATTAGTTTATAGTGTGAACATTTTGGTCCTTCGAGAAATTCTGTTGTTTTCCCCCACCAGTGGTAAGAAACACAGAAGAAAAAACCAGCGCCTTAAAGTAAAAAGAGCAAGGTCCTTCGAGAAATTCTGTTGTTTTCCCCCACCAGTGGTAAGAAACACAGAAGAAGAAACCAGCGCCTTAAAGTAAAAAGAGCAAGGTTATTCGAGTGATTCTGTTGTTTCCCCCACCAGTGGTAAGAAACACAGAATAAAAGACCACGCCTTAAAGTACTAGGACTATAAGGTGAAACATTGTGTTCTTGCTTTTCTTTGGCTGATCAATCAGCTGTGAGTCGAGGCACAGCTAGGTCAACTGGGCGACCAATCAAAAAATCCTCCAACGGATCACGCCCGAGAATACAAGCAGAAAGTACAAGTCACAGTGATTGTTTTCCCAAGATGTTGTCGGAAAGATCTGTGAAATTGATGCAAGACCAAGGAGTGCTGCAGAACAAAATACTGCAAGCCATCAAGGACAAGGCATCTATACCAGCAATAGAAGCATTGGTAGACCAATATACTACTAACAACAATGCGCTGGTAAAATTGGGAGTTGGCGATCATCAATATTTTAATGACAAAATATTCATTAAAACTATGGATGCTGTCAAGGCCTACAAGGAGTCGCAATTAAAGGTAGAAACACTTGAAGAGGTAAATATACCAAGTGGATCAAAATTATTTGATTCCGCATCAGCTCGGAGCTCCAGTCCAGTTGATAATCTGGTTCAACTGGTGGACAGAAGAGCGGACAGGGTGAGGCAACAGATAAGCCTAATATACGAAACCCTGGATAGTTCAAGTGAGATTGAACTTGTCAAGCAGCTGGCAATGATGAAAAGTCATTGGTCCAACGTGACGGACACACTGAAACTGCTTGAAAACAAGTATGATAGAACTGCCTTTGATCAAGATGAGGCAGACATTCTGCAATCTGATGTTGCCGCACTAGAAATGGTACTTCAGAGGAAGTTGGAACAGTGCAAAAGCTCCAACTACGACGTGCCAGAACTCCCAAAAGTGGACCTTCCAACGTTCAATGGAAATGCGAAGGAATGGCCAACATTTTACGAGCTGTTCTCTGAACTAATAGACAGCAGGAAGGATCTCAGCAACACAAGGAAGCTGGGATATTTAAGAGCCTGCTTAAAAGGAGAAGCTCAAATGGTGGTTAGCCATTTGATAACGGGATCAGCGGCTAGCTATGCAGCAGCGTGGGAGCTTATCTGCAAACGCTATGAGAATAGCAGAAAAATATTCTCCCAACACTTCAACAAATTAATGGAACTGGAGTGCTTGCTGCCCCACGATGAGAAAAATTTAGGGAAGTTTTTGGATACTGCGACCAACTTCATCATAAAGCAAAAAGGAAAAATAGGAAGCTCTGCTGACGTAATTTTAGCTGAAATTCTGCCTTTCGCCAGAAGCCTTGCAGCATGTAGAGTTTATTGAGCAACAATACAACTCAGTAAATGCCATTACCAAAAATACCGCTCAGCTTGCTACAAAAAAAGTGCAAGTTAAATCGTGTGCCTTTTGCTCTAAGGATGGCCACGATATGATAAAGTGTCTCAAATTCAGAGCACAATCAATCGAAAAAAGAAAAGAATTCGTTCAAAAGAACAGCATGTGCTTTAGATGCTTTGGAAAGCATAATGCTATCGACTGCAGAAAGGAAATTACATGCAATCGATGCTCCAAAAGACACAACAGCCTTCTTCATGAAGACACAAAACGCAGTATCAACAGCAATAGCCTTAAGCAAGGCCAAGACACACTATTGGCTACAGCTGTTGTTTTGGTGAAAAACAACGCTGGAGGTTACAACGAGTTGAGGGCGCTTATTGACGGTGGATCCCAGAAGACGCTGATTTCAGAGGAAGCAGCACAAATATTAAGGATTCCCAGAGTAAGAAGTACTATAGAGGTCGAAGGTATCTCCCAGACTACTCAATTATCAAAAAATAGTGTCCACCTGACGATCAAACCAAAAATTCCAAGCAGCTTCAAAGCATCAACGGAAGCATTGGTTTTACCAACACTCCATAGAGCCCTTCCCAGCAAAAAATTTGATATTGATATCAACAAAGAGTGGAAGGGCTACAGGCTAGCAGATCCACGATTCAACGAGCCAAGCAGAATTGACATGGGGATAGGTGTGGATCTATTTCCCCTGATTATGATGGAGAAAAGAAAACCCGTGAATGGAATCTTGGGACAAAAAACCAAATTTGGATGGATTGTGTCCGGAAATATAACTCGAGCAGCAAAGCACAAAATTATAAGTGCCACTACAACAATAAATCTAAAGGACCTGGATCGCTTTTGGGAATTGGAAGATGAAGCCGATGAGACGATTACAGACAATGCAAAATGCAAAAGAAAATTCCAAGAAACAACTGTCATCAACGAGGAAGGCAGATTTGTGGTGTCAATTCCATTCCACCAAGAGGCAAAGCTGGGGGACTCTCGCAAACAGGCAATGGCAAGGCTTATGCAAATGGAAAAGAAGTTTCAAAGAAACCCAAAGAACTGGGCTGCATACAACGAATTCATGAAAGAATACCTTAAGATGGGACATATGGAATCTGTAAAGACAACGGGTCAAGGTAAATACTACTTACCCCATCAAGCAATCATCAGGCCTGGAAGCTACGAGTAGTTTTTGACGCATCCGCAAAGACGACAAATGGAGTAAGCCTAAATGACGTTATTATAGCTGGTCCTAAGATTCAAAAGGATATATTCGATATTCTAATTAAATGGCGCAAGTGGCAATATGTTATGGTAGCTGACATTGAAAAAATGTATCGCCAAATAAAGGTTGCTGAGAAAGACCAAGAATACCAATATATCCTATGGAGGGATGATCCAAAATTGCCGATCAGTGAGTTTAAGTTAACAACCGTAACTTATGGCACCTCGGCAGCACCTTTCTTAGCAGTCCGATGTCTACGAGAGCTGGCAGATCGGTTTTGTTAAGAGGATAGCGTCTTAGCAGAAACAATAAGAGACGACTTTTATATGGATGACCTCATAACTGGTGGAGACACAGTCAACGAGTGCCATGAACTTCAAAGGAAATTGAGATAAGTGATGGAGAAGGCCGGCATGCATCTGCGAAAATGGGTTGCAAATGACGAACGTATTTTAGCCGACATTCAGGACGACGGTGCTACGGAGAAAATCTGCATTGAGGAGAATGAATCGATCAAAACCTTAGGACTTCAATGGGATCCGAAGAAGGATACATTTACGTTTTCGGCAGAAAACCCAATGCTAACACGCATAACAAAGCGGTTAGTGTTATCACAGTTGTCCAGAATTTTCAACCCACTAGGATGGTTGGCACCTGTAACGATTCAAGGCAAATGTTTTATTCAGGAATTGTGGAAGTTACCGATTACTTGGGACGTTGAATTGGAATCCAACTTAGCAAACTGGTGGATGGAATATGCTAAAGGTCTATAAGATTTAGAAGAAATTAGCATTTCACGGTGGACTGGATGCTCCAAAGGTATTATGGAGCTACATGGATTCTGCGATGCATCAGAGAAAGCATATGCAGCGGCTGTGTATACAAAAGTAGGCGGCAGAGTTACCTTGCTAGCAGCAAAAAGCAAAGTAAATCCTAGAAAAAACAGAAAAACAATTCCAAAGTTGGAATTATGTGCTGCGCATTTACTAGCAAAGTTATTAGCGAAAGTGCAGGCTATATGGAGCAACTCGATTACAACGCATGCATGGAGAGATTCGCAAATTACTATTGCTTGGATACAGAACAAGCGCAGCAATGATAAGTTCGTCAGAACTAGAGTGGAAGATATCAATAAACTAATTCCCAATGTCAAATGGAATTACGTAAAATCGGAAGAAAATCCAGCAGACGTGGCTTCAAGAGGGATATCACCGCAAGCTCTTAAAATCTGTGAAATTTGGTGGAGAGGGCCGAATTGGCTATCTATAGATGCACAACACTGGCCCACTCAAAAGGAATCGGAAATGGTTGTGGTATCCACATTGATAAAATGCGAATATCGGCAAAACCATCTTTTATCAAAGTATTCATCGATCGACAAACTTCTTAGAGTAATGGCGTATGTATTACGCTTCATAACAAAGCTGAGAGGAAAATCGCAACAGCCGTCACATCTTACGGTGGAGGAATTAAAGCTAGCGAAGATTGCTGTGGTAAAGATACAACAACAGCTAGATTTTGGACTCGAAGTCAGACTACTCAAAAACAAAAGACCTTTAGACCCAAAGAGTAAGTTGTTTTTGGATAGTGATGGCGTACTTCGAGTTGGTGGAGGACTACAAAACGCAATGATACCGTATAATGTAAAACATCCAATTATACTGGATAAGTCACATTTGACTTGGTTAATTGTAAAGGATTCTCATAAAGAAACTCTGCATGGCGGAATTAACATTATGAGAACTTATATTCAGAGGGAGTTCTGGATATTTGGCATACAAAATTCCTTAAAGAAATATTTAAGGGAATGTATTGTATGTATACGATACAAGCAAGAGAAGTCCAGTCAACTGATGGGAAATTTACCAGTTTATCGAGTAACGGCTGATTACTCGTTTCAAAATACTGGAATAGACTACGCACTTTATCCCCCCGGGAAGCCCCCACATGGGAGGTTTATGGGAAGCCGGTGTAAAATCAGTGAAGTATCGCCTTAAACGAGTTATTGGTGAAAACAGCTTTACATATGAAGAATTTGCATCGCTGCTATGTCAAATCGAAGCAGTACTAAACTCGCGCCCATTAGTCACTGTAAGGAGCGAAAACAATGGTGAGGAAATATTAACGCCGGGTCATTTTCTGGTGGGAAGACCTCTAATTGGAGCTCCTGAACATTTTGACGAAAGTAAGACAATCAGCTCTTTGGATAGATGGAAGCTTATTCAACGCATCAGAGGTGATTTTTGGAAGAAATGGAAAGAGGAGTATCTGGTGTCATTGCAACAGCGAACCAAATGGCGCCAAGTAAAGCCAAATCTTAAGGAGGGACAGTTGGTTCTTATAAACATTAGTACGACTAAAGAACAAGATGATAAAGTCCGGGTAGACACGGTTAAAAAAAGCGATGGCGAAGTAAAAAGATCGCTAAACAAGATCTGTCCTGTTAGCGAAGCAAAACCAGCTGGAGTTGCAACGCCATCTAGAACGGAGTCAATGCAGCTACGCAAGGACAAGAAGCTTAGGCAGCGAGTTCCAAAAGGCAAAAGGAATGGCACTGGAAACATAGCTACTGTGCTATGCTGTTTATTGATGTTGCAAGCTACAACTGCGACAAAAAATTCGGAAGAAATTCCCAAAGAAGACATGCAAGCCTATTTTGATGTCATAAAACAATCAGAGGACTTCCTGGAAAAATCCCGCCTGGTTTGCGAAAAAATGGGAGACTTCAAGGACTACTGCGATTTCTTCGGCACGACAATAAGGACAAAAATTGACAACATAAAAGAAAAAGACAAAATACTACGGCACTACGTCAATTAAATTCCTTATGTTATCAAATCAAGTGCGAAACTGGATTGAAGAAGCAGAAAGCCTACAAGCAACAGCGATCTCAATGGTAACGGACATTAGTGAAGGAAAAATTCATCCTACACTAATTGCGCCTAACAAAAATCTGGAGGAGCTCGAAAAAGTTAAGCAAAAATTAGGACGAAAACAAATGCTACCGGGTGGAAATTCAGTTATACAATTACCACTGATCTATAAACTGATGAAGGCACAAGCTATGTTGCAGGATAATGTCCTATTCATTGAAGCAAAATTGCCGATATACAACAATCAGGAAACGGATCTCTTTGAAGTAATCCCAATACCACTGTGGACAAACGGAACAAAGCTTATTCCGAAATTGAATTTTAAATATTTTGCGTTCAATACAGACATAAACGCATATCACCTAATGTCTGAAATGGAAATTAACCAATGCAGACAAGAGGATTCGACAACATGGCTTTGCGAAAATAATTGGGCATGGAAAAACGCGGATGATCACTCTTGCGAAATATCTCAATTGAAACCAAGCAAGGCACACTCATGCGAAATGATGGAATTCCGAGGCAATTCGTTCATCAAAGAGATAAGTGGATCCAACCGTTGGCTATTTAGACTGTTTCGGAATACAACAGCTAATATAAGAACGAACAGCATCAAGTTATAAGACTGCCCAATCAAGGCATTATACAACTACCTGCAGGATGCAATATTAGGGGATACAACCATAATTACTCCTCAAAAAGTAATTTCGACAGCGTCTGAAATGTCTATCTTTCCCAGTTTACGAATTATAGATGACAAGGAGACATGGAACGTGGTCCCGCTGAAGCACTTGATTGTCAACAACACTAATGAACTACAAAATCTTTAAATGCGCATCAAGACTCTGAAAAATAACAAAGTACACATTGATGACTTGATTTTCCACACGGCAAGCGGACACTCGGCTCTAGCGTTGACAGCGATTATCATAATTATAATGGTCATTTATATCCGGAGGCAACGCATAAATGAGAGACAACTACTGGCCTGGTCCACGCCCCAGGACTGTAGCCGCTTGCACCGGGGCCACTTGTCGGTGCGCGCGGTGGTGCTAGCGGCGGTATCGGTGTGCGTGGTGGTGGTGGTGGATGTGGCTGCACCGGCGGCGGCGGCAACGGCGGCTGTGGCTTCGACAACGGCGGTGCCTTCGGCTGCTCTTGTTGTTGTGGCGCCGGTGTCGGCGGCTGCGGCGTCGGCTGCCCCTGTTGCTGCGGCGTCGGTAGTGGTGGTGGCTGCGATGGCAGCGGTGGTGTCGGCGGCAACGGTGGCTGCGGCTGCGGCACCGGCGTCTGTGGCTGCGGTAGCGGTGGCTGCATTAATGGCGGTTGCGGCAACGACGGCGGTGGGTGTGGTGCCCACAGAGCCTCCTCCTCCTCCTGCCACCCTGCTAGTCGCTCTTGCCACGCGGCCTTGGTGGAGGCTGCCTTCCGCTCCAGCCTGTTTTTCTGTGGATGATGATTGCTACACCCAAAGGTTTTATTATAGAGTCCCTCCTGAATTTACACTGTCTAAAGATGTGTTTAGACATTATAAGTAGACAAACTATAAATATGTTCTATTTATGGGCTGCAATAAACATGGCACGGGACAACATAAGTAGCAACTACAGATAAGTACGATTGCAGTGGTCTATTGTCGAAGTGTCAAGAGATATGATCACGCGGGAGGTGATTAGCGCGGTCATAGGCCACAAACATAGATTTAAGATAAATCTCATCTGCATTGACCAACGCAGACTGCATCGTCTTACAAGCGCTGCATTATATAATTAGATGATAAGAACCTATGTAAGAATGAATAAAAGGCGATGCCCTCGCAGTAGCGAGTCAGTTAGATTCAAACACCCGAATTGAACTCATTAAGTGTACGCATTAGTTTATAGTGTGAACAACACAATGAGACGATCCTCGTATGAACGAAACAGCGACAAAAAGAAACGAACAACTCCACTGTCTCAGTTTCTTCTTCTAGAAAATTAACAGCAAGCGAAACTTAATTATACTATATTGTGAGAGAAGGAAGCACGAATTTGGATGTAAGTCTGGCGGGGTGGTTTTAGATGTTAATTTCCACTCCCACTATCATTACCCTCCCAACCATAGTCTTCAATGTAACCTCATAATTCTGTACTCTTAATTCCTTAAATCTGATTCCGTATTTTTCTAAGTTTTGCTCCTTATTTTACATTATTTATCTTTATTTATTTTTTGCAAAAATCTCTATTCATTTTTATTTTTATTAATTTTTTGTTTTTTTTTTGGCTTATAGTGCCAAGTTTTTATTTTTCTTGTTTGTTACCAACAAAAGAACATTGAAGTGGAGTGGGTTTTATTTTTATGTTGTAGTTGTTTAGTAATCAATAATCCTTAACAACTATTTAGTGTTTTTCTCTTTTCTATGGGGTTTATTTATTTAAACGCATCATTGAAAGAAAAAGGTTTCTATTGCTAAAAGGAGAAAATATGTAGGTGCAAGTCATGTCAATATTAATTTCTTTCAGTGTAGTCGTCAATGTTTACGTTACATTATAGTGCTTTAAATTACCATGTTAGAATTCGGATAAGAATCGAAAGAGTAATTGGCAAAATAGACAAATCAATCGGCACGAGCGGTTGATAAGCCTTAACTACACTGAACTACATAATTGCAATTTAGTAATTTTAAGTTTTAGTTTTGTTTTGGTTATATAAGTTAACGACTTACTCTCGCCCGGAGCCAATGACCCGTTCTGGCCAAAGTAAACAACCTGCCTTAGCCGAGCCCCGCAGACGCCCCTCACCCTTGCGACAAAAATGATCGCAACCGCAGTACAACCAACGGAAGCAGCAACGGGAGCGCAGTGCCAGCGATCATATGCTGCGTAAGCGTTTTCACGCCGGCACATCGACGGTGAGTTCGTGCAACGTAAACGTTCTCACGCAGAAATGCAATGCGAGCGCTCTTGCTAAAGCGCTCCGACGACCGGCATAGCGCGTGTGCAGCGTAAGCACCTTTATGCCAGCACCGGCGGTTACCCAGGTTGGTTGGCCGCCCGATGGGGGCAGACCCGATTTGGCAACGACAGCGATCAGAAGTAGAACTCCAAGATAGAACCTCAATAAACCAGATTGTAATAATTGACGAATGAACTTGTGTTCTGTTTGGGAAGGGATAACGGCCTAGGTTCCCCTGCATCTTGGATACGAGCTTGCTTCCTACATAATCAAAGGACGAGAATAATATGGAACTTTGCTACAGGTAAAAGTATATAGTCAACTATGACTGCCAATAAGGAGGCTGGCGTTAACTGGCGCCCGAACAGTCGGCAAGCCCGGCTTTACCAGTGTATGTGTGTGCAGTGTTCTAACAAAACAAAAGGAAACAAATTAAAATGAAAAACGAAACATAAAAAAGATTGAAGATTCGGGAGTGCAATATAAAATAATAAAACAACTACCCGCTGCGGTGGAGATGCGCGACAACATGCGAAAAACATCTTCCACGGGCGCATACAAGTTGTAGTGATTCCGCGTAATGAAAAACGACTACGCACTGCGGCGGTATAGCTTTTCGCTGATTCGCGAGTGTTAAAATGTCATGGTTAAACACCATTATAAAACAATAAATGAAAACCGCGGCGGCAATTTATTTGCGAGCGGCCCCATTTCATAACATAACACTTGATATTCAAGTATAAAGTGGTGAGTGGCAGTCTACTGGAAAGGCTAAGACTGCACTGTAAAGTTAACTATACTAAACGATATAACGATAACATCGTCAAACATAAGAAAGACTTTTTAAGAAGAAATTATAAAAAATATGCAATTTATGCGACCTTACTAATAACTTTTCCTTTCATTAACAGATCAATTCAAACGTAAGAGTACAAGTTCGAAGAACAAACAAGGAAATCATATACAACGGTGAGTGAAAAACTTTGCCAACAGATTTAATAAAAACGAAATAGAAACTCGAGTATTGAGAAGCTCATTTAGACTCTTAAAATAAAAAAAACCCTTCGCTACTTCCCTGTTTCCAAACATTGGTGACAACTTGACCACCGTTTAAATAAAAGTCCCGCGCTAGTTCTTACTTATCCGGGTTTCACGTCCTTTTTACCTTTTGTATCACCTCCCTACGAACCTATAGAATGGAAGAAATTAAAGAAACTCTCGCCAAATTCAACGATACGTTGAACAATTTGATCACCGCTGTTAACTTAGTTACGGAAGACAATAAGAAGTTAAGCGCTAGGTTAGTTACCCTAGAGGGGGATTTCGAGAACAGGAATCCTGTTGGTACTCAGGCGGTACCATTAACTAGGGCCCGCAACGAGTACGAATTGAGGGAAACTTCAACCTTACCCGATTGCGTCAAAGAGTTACAAATATTCGAGGGCCAACCGGAGACTTATATTTCGTGGATTAATAGAGCGCAGTCCATTCTAAATGACTATCAAGTCATAAAAAATAAGCCTCTGTATAGGTTCATCGTTTTACACGTCAGACACAAGATTAGGCGTAATGCCGACACGGCGTTATTAGCTTATGGCGTAGAGGACGACGATTGGGAAGAAATTAAACGCGTCCTTTCCCTCAACTACGCTGATAAAAGGGACCTTCGTACCCTGGAACACCAATTATGTCAACTTAATCAGGGTACCCAGACCCTAGAAAAATTCTATATGGCAGTAAATAGCCAATTCTCTTTGATTTTGAATAACCTGAGGAATGGCAATAGAGAGCCTGTCGTCGTGAGTGCTCTTATCGAAACTTATAGGGACAAGGCGCTGGACGTCTTCATGAGAGGCGTCAGCGGCGATTGTTCAAAGTGGTTGTTGGTCCGTAATCCAAGGACTTTACCAGAAGCCTATTCTTTTTGCCTTGAATTACAAAATGTTGTTTCAGGGGCCGGCACCGGTCCCTCACAGGGGAATAACAAATTTGCACAACATTCGCAACACTATCAGCCTAGATTCCCCGGCACCTATCAGGGCTACAATAGACCTCCGATAGACAGTCCCTACGTTCAATCGAGTCAGCATGGACCCAGAGGTACTCAGTCTTCACCAAGATGTCAAATTTGCTGCTGGTAATGTGAAAATCACACATCACCTAGTAGGCAATTTCTTTGATCCAATTGGCAATAACACCCCAACTACCTTTTTTGTTCTCCCCGGCTTGCATTCCTTTGACGGAATTATCGGGGACGACACTTTAAAGGAAATTAAAGCTTTGGTTGATAGGAAGAACGACTGTCTTATTGTATCCCCGGGTATTAAAATACCTCTCCTCGCGAAAAAATCTCTAAATGTCCATTCCCTGTTAGGTTGCGAACATCCAGAAGATATAAAACGTACCCTTAACTCTCTGTTAAGCTCATACTCGACTCTTTGTGACCCACTTTCACCAGGCGAAGCAGTCCACACGAGTGTAAGAGCCGAAATTCGTACTACCACTGACGACCCTGTGTATACTAAAAGTATCTCGGAACTTTTAGCTGATGGCATAATTCGACTCTCAAAAAGTCCGTATAATTCCCCCATTTGGATGGTTCCCAAAAAACCGAAACCAACCGGGGAAAAGCAATATCGCCTCGTGATAGATTTTAAACGTCTGAATTCAGTGACAATATCAGACACTTATCCTATTCCGGATATAAATTCCACTTTAGCCAGCTTGGGTGAAGCTAAATACTTCACTACACTTGACTTAACGTCTGGATTTCACCAGATTCATATGAAAGAATCTGATACGCCGAAAACTGCGATTTCCACTTTAAACGGGAAATACGAATTCCTGCGCCTTCCTTTTGGGCTGAAGAATGCCCCTTCTATTTTTCAACGCATGATTGACGATGTGTTAAGGGAACACATTGGTAAGTTTTGCTATGTCTATATAGACGACATCATCGTCTTTAGCAAAGATTACGACAGTCACTGGGCGAACTTGCGTCTAGTCTTTAACAGTCTTAGGGAGGCAAAACTCCAGGTTAACCTAGATAAAACCAAATTCTTATCAACTCAAGTCGAATTTCTTGGTTACTTAGTTACTTCAGAAGGTATTAAGGCCGATCAGAAAAAAGTAGACGCAATAATGAAAATGAATACCCCTACTAATGTCAAGGAATTAAAAAACTTCCTTGGCATGACTTCCTATTACCGAAAATTTATACGAGATTACGCAAAGGTCGCGAAACCGCTCACTAATATTACGCGCGGGGAGTTCGCCAAGGTTAAGTCTAATCAATCAAAGAGGGTCCCAATCGAATTAAACGAAGAGGCTTTACAGGCCTTCTCCGATTTGAAAGCCATTCTTTGTTCTTCGGAAGTTTTAGCGTTTCCTAACTTCAGCAATCCTTTTCATCTTACGACAGATGCCTCCAATTACGCAATTGGTGCCGTTCTTTCACAGGAGGAAGAAGGGAGAGATAGACCAATAGCTTTTATTGCACGATCGCTAAATAAAACTGAAGAATGTTATGCCACTAATGAAAAAGAGATGGTCGCAATAGTGTGGGCCCTAGACAATCTTCGTTCTTACCTGTACGGCGCTGGTTGCATCAGGATTTACACCGACCATCAACCCCTTACATTTGCGTTAGGCAACCGGAACTTCAATGCAAAATTAAAACGCTGGAAGTCCCGGATTGAGGAATACAATTGTACAATGGTTTATAAACCAGGGAAATCAAATCTGGTCGCAGACGCGCTTTCACGTATCCCCACACAAATTAATCACTTAGGGTCCGACTCTGCAACAGTACACAGCGCTCTTCAAGACGCTTCACACCTGGTACAACACGTCCAGAACCCAATCAACGTTTACAGAAATCAGCTGATCTTCGATGAAAACGCGACCGAATACGGTTGTGACCAACCACATGCTGGTTATGTCCGCCACACAATCCCTATCAACTCTCAGACGAGAATTAAACTCAATACTCTCTTGAAGGAATACCTGAAGCCACTAATTATCAATGGGGTCAAAATTCCCGACGACCTCTTGCAGGATTTCCAGACCTGTTGCTCCACTAACTTTAATGGTTATAAAATTCGTATAACACAAAGGTTAGTGTCGGATTTGAATGACAGCGAAGAAATTTGCGAGGTTATCGAGAAAGAACACCGCCGGGCCCACAGGGGCCCAGCGGAGGTAAGAATTCAACTCCTGGAAAATTTTACTTCCCACGAATGGCCAGTACTATACGTGCTCAAGTGTCTGCTTGCGAATGTTGTAAAACATTCAAATACGACCGCCACCCTAACAAACCAGATCTGCAGCCAACCCCCGTCCCGAACTATCCATGCGAAATACTGCACATTGATGTATTCGCCCTAGAGAAAAAAATTTATTTGAGCTGTATCGATAAATTTACTAAATTTGCTAAACTTTTCCCGCTGGAATCTAAATCGGCTATCCATCTGCGAGAAAGGTTGATGGAGGCCATTCATTATTTCACTGTGCCTAGGGTTATAGTCTCTGATAATGAAAAAGGTCTCCTCTGTCCTACTGTTTTGAATTACCTTAGAGCCCTGCAGATCGAACTCTACTATACGCCAACCCAGAAGAGCGAGGTGAACGGCCAGGTGGAGAGATTCCACTCCACATTTCTAGAAATCTATCGATGCCTGAAAACCGAATATCCCACCTTCAAAAGCACAGAATTGGTACCCATCACGGTAGATCGGTACAACAATTCCGTGCACTCGGTAACAAACAGGAAACCGGTGGATATTTTCTTCGATCGTACTTCCCGAATTAATTATCAGGGTTTGTCAGATTTCAAACGACAGACCAGGGAAGATATAAGGGGCCTTATTGAACATAAACAAGCCTTGGTCATTAGCGGCCATAATAAGAAAAGGCATCGACCCCTCGAGTATAACGAAGGTGAGAAAGTCTTTATCAAGAACAAACAGATTAAGACAAAGGAAAAGCCGAAGTTCAAGGCCGAGGTGGTCCAGGAGGATAGGACGGTGACACTTAGGACGAAATCCGGAAAGATTTTCCACAAGTCAGATGTTAGGAAGTAGCGAGGAGAAACCTTCAATCTTCTTCCTTCTATCTCACTATTCCTAATAAAAAGAATGAAAATTGGCAAAGATTTTTCACCCACTTAAGACCATAAAAAAACTACGAATAACAAAAAAAATATAAAAATAAAAAAAAAAACTAATCACTTAAGTAATAATAAGCAAGAAAAAATATTACAAAACAAAACACAAAGACACGAAATTCTGCAAAAAGGAACAAAGAAACACACACCACACAAAATGCTTAAATAAAAAAAAACACAACACAAACAACACCAAATAACATGATTACGAAACACTAAAAACACAGAATATCGTTACAGACATTAGGATATAAGCACACGAAACACACTTCTTGTAACTTAAGTAACCTTTCTTTTCCTTCCCTTATGATATAAGCCTTTTGCTAGCTCATGTCGTTTGTACCTTCCACATAATTAAGTACGACTCCCCAGTAGTCCCTTTACAACAGGGGACAATTTGGCGAATAAACGGTGTCTTTAAACTGGCACACATTATCGACCTGAGCAGAATGCAGCAGCTTCTCGGTGAACTGGACGATGAGGCGGCCGGAATGACGGATGGACGAATGGCCGCTCTAGTAACACAGTACTTAAAAGATGCGTCAGAGGGAATGCGTCGACTATCGAGGGTACGCACAACACGGGCTATAGAATGGCTAGGATCCGCCTGGAAGTGGGTCGCCGGGTCTCCAGACGCAACAGACTGGAACACTATATTGAAAGCCCAAAACGAGGTTGTGACGAATACGGATCAGCAGATTCGAATCAACTCGAAGCTCTTCGACTCAGCGCATGAATCAGCGCTGCTGATCAATAAGGTGGACCAAAGAGTCAACGCGATCGACGGAGACTTGCGGGCCACAGCATTAACCCTGCACAGAGCCATTATACTAGCTAATCAAGTCGGCGAAATTATCAAGGCATGTCAGTTTGCTAAAACGGGGACGGTCAACTCGAACCTCCTGGACCATGAGGAGGTGGAGACAATCCTGAACGAAGTCAGTAACCTCCCTTATCAGAACCCGATAGAGGCCATCGAGTTCTCTCGTCCGTCGGTAGTGACGAATGGTACAATGATATTGTACATTCTGGCGTTTCCGAAAGTTACGACAGAATCATACAAGTTCATGCACCTGTACTCGACCATCTCCGAGGGAAGGCAGGTGGTACTGGAACATAACAAGTTAGTCGCGAGTCCCGATGAGACCTATGCAGTACTTGGGGATTGCCTATCTATCGGCAACACGACCGTTTGCCAGGAAAAGGACCTCCTCAAACTAAGAGAAAACGACTGCGTCACGCCGCCTGTACATACTTGAGAAACGACCAAGAGGTGGTTAATCTTATCGACGATGGAACACTTCTATTGACCAATTTCAATAGCTCAGTAATCTTCGAGTCAAAGGAACATCAACTCGTCGGTTCTTTTGTGGTACAATACTCGAATGAAACAGTTACGGTCGGTAATCGGACCTACACGAGCTATACCTCAATGACCCACAGGGGCCCAGCTCAATGACCCGTTCTGGCTAAAGTAATCAACCTGCCTTAGCCGAGCCCCGCAGACGCCCCTCACCCTTGCGACTAACATGATCGCAACCGCAGCACAACCAACGGAAGCGGCAACGGGAGCGCAGTGGCAGCGATCATATGCTGCGTAAGCGTTTTCACGCCGGCACATCGACGGCGAGTTCGTGCAACGTAAACGTTCTCACGCAGAAATGCAATGCGAGCGCTCTTGCGAAAGCGCTCCGACGACCGGTATAGCGCGTGTGCAGCGTAAGCACCTTTATGCCAGCACCGGCGGTTACCCAGGTGGGTTGGCCGCCCGATGGGGGCAGACCCGATTTGGCAACGACAGCGAGCAGAAGTAGAACTCCAAGATAGAACCTCAATAAACCAGATTGTAATAATTGACGAATGAACTTGTGTTGTGTTTGGGAAGGGATAACGGCCTAGGTTCCCCTGCATCTTGGATACGAGCTTGCTTCCTACATAATCAAAGGACGAGAATAATATGGAACTTTGCTACAGGTAAAAGTATATAGTCAACTATGACTGCCAGTAAGGAGGCTGGCGCTAACTTATATATAGTTTTTTTTTTAATTTCACTCACCCACTGTTGGTTCTCGAAGAAAACCTTTTTGTCGATGCGGTGTTGGGGGTTATTAGTAAGAAAACTTCAAACTATAAATGCACTATTTAGTTTTTTTCACAAGTGCTAATTAAAATATATTATTAGGTATTTCATTTTTTTATGCATTTTTTTCATTTCATTTTTGTTATATTGTCATGATTAATTATTTTTATTTTTGATTTGAAGTATTTTATTTTTGGCATTGGCAACGAAACTTTCTTTTTCTTTCAGTGTAAGATTTTACATTGGGTTGGCCAGCTTGTATTTCTTTTTTTCTCTTATTTTACTTATCACCTGCACACACTCACATCACTATCAAATGCTTTTGTTTTATGTAATATGTAATATGTTTAACTTCAATTAATTTTTGGGTTTTTAGGCACTGAATGTATTTTAATCTGTTTTTGTTTTACACTAGTTTTGTAAGGGTTTGTATTTCTATGTAGGTTTTCTGTAGATTTTTTCCTGCGACCTCCGAACAAATTGTCTCCCAGCAGGGGTACCTGACTCCAGCCGAACTTTTGGGTCGGCGTGGAAGAGTTTAAAATTTATCTTCGTTTCCTCTGGTAACTGCGGGAATATTTTCCCAGAATTGCTTGGATATTTACCCAGTGATTTTCTTCTTTAGTGGAATCGATCGACCTGGCGATTTCTCGCTGTGTAGTCGACGATAAAAATAACACGCGTGACCTAAACGTGCACAACTGTTATTATAATTTGGTTTTTTTGAAGTTTTCATTGAAATATTTACCTTGCCGACACGGCAATCCACGGTCATTTATTAATTGCCTCTTCTTTGTGGCCTTTTAATCTTGATGCCGAAATAAAATCTGGATTAATGTTGGGAGCACATGTGATTGTACTCTCCAGTTCTTTTTTCTTGATTTGCCTTTTTGCTAGGTCATATCTCTGCTTGACGATCGTCGTAAGAAAAGATTGAAGGTAGATGCTGGGGACCCGAAGAACCCTTATCCGAATCAATATTCACCAGCTGGTCAATTGCCATTTAGATGACGTTGTCAGATAAGGTTCCGATAATTATTATCGCTACTAACAAAGGCGCGAATTTCGGTGATTTTTAAAAAGTCTTGATATATGGGGACATAACAAGATCTCCTTCAGTTTTTCCGCGTTTTTTGCCGGCTTCTGTGTACAGCTGCCCGTTCCGGCCGTCTGTTCGTCGAACAGACGTTCTGTTTCCTGCGTTATAAATGCCGGTGAGTATCTTGTGGTCTCCGCAACACTCGTGTTTATTGCCAGCTGCAGCTCCGGCCAGTTCTCGTCCCATGTCCTCTGATCGGCCCCTTTGAACTGCGCGAGTATCGTTTTCACGGTCCTGTTGGCTCTTTCTCTCGGGTTTTCTTGTGAAGTATATGAAGCCGTGAGCTGGTGTCTCACACCCAGCTCCTCCCAAAACCTCTTCTACGCCCTGCTTGTAAATTGGACTCCGTTGTCCGTGATCATAACTTTTGGCACCCCGTATCTGGCCACTATTCGCTACCGCACAGCCTTTCGTAGCGTCTCGGTGGCTGCCCTACGCACCGGAACGATCTCGGTCCACCAGGACCAGCAGCATCGAATTCCCATGTTTTGACCTCGGCAAGGGGCCCACTAAATCCGCACACACGGTGGCCCATGGTTTTTCCGGCACCTGGGTCAGCATCTTTCCGGCTGCTTGCAGCTGGTTAGGCTTGTACTTCATACAGCTCTCGCAGTTCCGCACGTACCTTCTTATGTCTCGGTGCATTCCTGGCCAGTGGTACCTGGCTGCCACCCTCGCAATTGTCTTCCGACTTCCCATGTGTCCTGCCATCGGCATGTCGTGGTTCTCGGCCATGACGCGCTGCCTCTCCCTGGTTGGTACACACAGCTTCTATGACACCACATCCTCATTTCCTGCCCGGTGCGGAATGTGCCTGTACAAATGGCCGGCCTCCTCTAGGTAGTCTGAGTATTATTGGGGATACTGCTTCATTTTCCTCCGCATATCTTCTGTACACCTGCATTCCTGCTGCTCCCCGAGTGCCCTTCTTCCTTCGCCGTTATCCTGCGGACCGTTTCCTGCAACGGCTGTCTCGACAGAGCGTCCGCGACGATGTTTAACTGGCCCTTTCTATACGAGAATTCAAAATCGTATTCTTGGAGGTCCCACCTCGCGATCCTTCCGGACTGGCTCTCGATGCCGTTCAGCCATTTCAGGGCCATGTGATCTGTTATCACTTTGAAATGGTAGCCTTCTTGGTACGGTCTTAATTTCCTGACAACTCACACTATCGCTAAACAGTCCTTCTCTGTCGCAGAGTAATTCTTTTCCGCTCCGTTCAGCGCTCTGCTGGAGTGGGATATGACCCGCTCGCCTTGCTCGGAGTGCTGTGTGAGGATAGCGCCCAGCCCGTAAACGCTGGCGTCCGTCTGTAGCACGAAAGTTCTTGTGAAATCGGGGCATGCCAGGATCGGGTCAGCGACCAACCTGGTTTTGACGGCCTCAAATGCTTCTTGGTGGGCGTCGGTCTATTCCCACCTTGTCTGTTTCTTGAGGAGTGCGTTCAGCGGTTGCACCAGCGTCGCAAAATCAGGTACAATAAGATCTGAAGATGGACCATGATCTCATGATCAAATGAATCTGAGGCCAGTAAGCTGAGATCTTTCGTGTGACCATAAAGTAAAGCAGAGTGTGGTGCTTGGATCCGCAGGCGCAGGAGTTGCACTTTTTTATGTTTGAAAGGTCAGAATGGCTATCTATTATCGTCGTGTATATAGAATAAAAATCCAGGCAGTTAGCACGGCCTTCAGTGAATTTTGGTACCTCAAGAGGGGGCAGCGACGGTCCCCTTTTCCGGAGTGAACGTTTCTGTTGGCTACAATCACACGGAAAAATGCCGTCAGCGAAGGTACGAGAATAAGGTTTTAGGAGTTATGAGAGCATCATCAAATTTCTTACTCAAATTGCTTTTATTTTGATCCAAATTAAGCTCGTTCAATATTTTTTGAAACGTTTGTTGCAACTCATCGATCAGCTCCAACCTCACATGTAGAACGGAATTGTCCAATGAAGTTAATCTTGATAAAGAATCCGCTAATCGTTCCATAATGTTAAATATGGCAGTCGCCGTGCGCCTCAAAAATTTCACCCTGTTTGCATCAGCCGTAACGTTTCCAGAATTTTTAGCAGCCATGGTAATAACAACAAATTCGGTTTAAGCGGAAAGATGAGTGCAAAGAAAAATCAGCATCAGCTTCCGTTATTTGGCTTTAATCTTTAATTATTGTAGACAAATATTGTTTATGCACAAATCACTTAGCAGTATCAGCGAAGTTTAAGTTTTAATCAGCTTTTTATAATTTGCACTAATACTGCATATATAAGTTAACAACAAAAGAACTCACAGCACCGAATTGCGAAAGATCGCAAACGGATCCGGCCATGCACCTGCAGTAGCGCGGGATCAGCGTTTCTGTGGGAGCGACGAGGGCAAATGCAGAAAGCTTACACGCGCATCCGGCCGTGCACCTGCATTGGCCTCGAAATGCGAAGCTCAGCGTCTGGAGAGCTTCCGTGGGAGCAACGAGGGCAGAGGCAGCGACGGAGCCAGCACCGACGCCAACAGAGGCAGCGACGGTGCTGGGAGGTATAAATAACACCCAAATTGTAAAATAGCTTTAGTTCAATTTTGCTAAAAAATAAACACGGACTTCTGTCCAATAAAAACTATTAAAAAATCGAATTAACTTCATTCGGATTAACTGGCGCCCAACGTTAAAGGGTCCGGACGCGGTAAAAAATCCTTCGGTGTAAACGTAAATCCTGTAAGTGCACCCCACAGGCTGCCCCGGTTACGATACGCGAAAACGCAAACCTATAAGAGCACCCCACAGGCTGCCCCGGTTCGCGGATAAATCTGGATAAATCCGTAAGAGCACTGACGTGCCAAGATCACCGCTGGACGGCTCCTGCAAAAAAAAAAGAACTCACTTACATCAGACTGAAGGCGATCGCCTCAGCCAACTGGACGGAGGAGTTAAGACGGTACCCAAGTAGCCCACGAGCAAACAGGAAGACTACCCACTAACCGGTTCAGGATGTATTTCATAATGTAAGTTAGTTAAGAAAAAAAAACATTTTTAAAAAAAAAAACACACAAAATCTATACGTGAAACACTGTGCAAAGATAAAAAATTTTTTAGTCTGAAAACATAACAAATCCGTACAAGAAATACTGTGAAAATATAAAATCTTTAATTCAAACAAAAAATTATTTGAAAAACATACAATACCCATACGTGAAATACTGTGAAAAGATAAAAAATTTTTTATTTTTCGAAAACACACAAAATCTACACAAAAAATACTGTGCAAATATAAAATTTGTAATTCCAAAAACACAAGAAAAAAATATTAAAATATAAAAATTGTTTAATTCCGAAAACAAATATCGCATAAATAATCATGGCGAATCCAAACAACCTAATTAGGCCTGCCCTACTTAATAATAACACAGCCCCCGAAGTAAACCAAGCCCTTAATGTAGCCCAAATGCAGGGACAAATTCAAGAAATAGTAGAGAGGCTTTTGAACCAAAGACTAAACTCAAACACTGCACCACTACTCGATCAGGCAGTCGATATCAACAATGCAAATATGATGGAATTAGAGCGAGTCCCAGATATAGTTAAGGGTTTAAGGGAATTTTCTGGCCAAGCCGGAGAATTTAGTTCATGGAGGAAAAGCGTGGAGAGGGTATTAAAAATATATTCGTCATTAGCAGGAACACCCAAATACTACGGAATTCTCAATATTATTAGGAACAAAATCGTAGGCAACGCAGACTCAGTACTAGAATCTTACAACACCCCACTAAATTGGATAGCTATCTCGAAATGTTTGACAGCACACTACGCGGACAAGCGCGATGTGACCACACTAGAATACCAAATGACCTCGTTAGTACAGGGAAATCAAACCACATCAGAATTCTACCAACAAGTTTACACCCACCTATCCCTTATTTTGAACAAGATTACTTGTATGGAAATGGGAAAGGAATCAATAGATCTATTTGCCAAATCCTACAGGGACAAGGCACTCGACACCTTCATTAGAGGCCTGAACGGCGACTTGCCCAGACTGTTGGGTACCAAAGAGCCCGCGGATCTCCCCTCAGCACTTCAGCAATGTGAGAAATTAGAAAACCAAAATTTTAGAACTAATTACGCAAATAGCCAAACACATTCAAGAAAATTCGAAGGCCCTAATAGAGGACCACACCTACCAAGGAAATCCGTTCAACAATTTTCAAACACAGGTCGACAACCATTCATTCCACACTTGGCTCATGTTCCACAGACCCCTAAAGCAAATAATTATGTGCCACAGCAACAATATGGTGCACATTACCAACAATATTCTGGCAACCCACCAACACAGCCACCAAGACCATCGGCCCCAAAGCCACAACCTAGGCCAGAGCCTATGGACGTAGATAAAAGTATGCAAACTAAACAAGTAAATTACATGAATAGACCCAAATTTGGACAACAGGAAAAAAGACCACCACCACACGGACTAACCGGACTGCCAGACAAAAGACAGAGAAATTTCCATCTAGAAACCACTAGCGAACAAGCTACAGAATACATTGACGATCCAACAGACACTGACGAAGCGACACTTAACGAATACTATTCACAAACCCCAGATTTCGAACAGGAACCAGAGGAGACAGAATATACTGAATTACATTTTTTAGAGTAGAACCCTCTTCGTTACCCTACTTCCAATCTAAGGCAGGTAATGGAGAGATGATAAAAATTCTGATAGACACCGGATCGAACAAAAACTATATTCAACCCAGATTAGTTAAGAAACCAATCAAAAACAATAAACCTTTTTTCGTTAACTCTGTGGGCGGACAAGTTCCGATAACGCACCATACAATCGCCAATCCTTTCAACCTAAAAGACACTTATATAAAATTTTATCTACTACCCTCCTTAACGAGCTTCGACGCCATTATCGGAAACGATACACTGCGCGAAGTAAAAGCCCAAATTAATTTGCAGAAAGGGTATATTTCAATACAGAACAAAAGACGAATTAAAATAAAGCAGAAAACCTCACACGAAGTCAACAAATTAGATACCCAAGTAGAACACGCTACAGAGACTCAAAAGAAACATTTAAGGACTATTTGCTCAAAATTTAAAAATCTCTTTGGAGACCCGGACGAAAAACTGACATACACGACAAAAGTAGAAGCCACTATAAGAAGTACAAACGATAGCCCAATATACTCAAGACATTACCCATACCCAGAGGCTCTCAGACCAGAAGTAGAAAAACAAATACAAGAGCTACTCGCAAACGACATAATTAGACCTTCACGGTCCCCATACAACTCCCCAATATGGATCGTCCCGAAAAAAATGGACGCATCTGGACAGAGAAAGCACAGAATGGTAATCGACTATAGGAAACTAAACATGGTTACGATTCCAGACAGATACCCTATACCGGACATTAACAATGTACTTGCACAATTAGGACAGAATAAGTTTTTCTCAGTCATTGACCTTAAAAGCGGCTTTCACCAAATTCCACTAAGGAAATCCGATATAGAAAAAACAGCATTTTCAGTTAACCAGGGAAAATACGAGTTCACCAGACTACCGTTTGGCCTCAAAAACGCCCCTTCAATTTTTCAACGGACGCTGGACGATATCCTTAGAGAACACATAGGAGTTAGGTGTTTCGTATACATCGATGATATCATCATCTTTAGCAAAAATGAAGAAAACCATTTAAAAGACATCGAGTTAATATTTAATATTCTGGAAGAAGCAAACATGCGAATTCAGCTTGACAAATGCGAATTCTTCAGAAAAGAAGTCGAATTCTTAGGGTTTTTAGTGGCCGATACCGGAATAAAAAAGAATCCCGAAAAAGTCAGGGCCATCGTAGAATTCCCCGAGCCAAAAACCCTCAAAGATCTTCGTTCCTTTTTAGGACTGTCAGGGTTTTACCGTCGCTTTATCAAAGATTATGCGAAGCTCGCAAAGCCCCTTACAGCCCTTCTAAGAGGGGAAGAGGGCCGAGGCCGTATTTCAAAAAATGCCTCAAGCAGAACGCCAATCTACCTCGAAGAAAACGCTAGGGAAGCATTTAATAAGCTAATACAAACTCTCGCTTCCGAAGAAGTCATGCTGGCTTATCCAGATTATAGTAAAGAATTCCAATTGACCACAGATGCTTCAGATTATGCCATAGGAGCCGTATTAGCTCAGGAAGACAAACCAATAATGTTTATTTCTAGAACCTTAAGCAAGGCAGAAGAAAGTTACGCACCGAACAAAAAAGAAATGTTGGCAATAATTTGGTCAATACAAACCCTTCGAAATTTTTTGTATGGTCCAACCAAAATAAAAATATTCACAGATCATGAGTCCCTCACACACCCAACTAATCCAAAAAGCCGTAACGACCAAATGAAAAGATGGAAAGCAATTTTAGAAGAATACACCCACGAACTTTTGCACAAACCTGGCAAGGCAAACGTGGTTGCCGACGCATTGAGTAGACCTCCCTTGCAAACGCATGGAGAACTAAATGCAATGACGGAAACCGTGCACAGTAGTTCCAGTTCTCCCGAAAAATTAATACCTATGGCGGAAGAACCAATAAATGTTTTTAAGAATCAAATACTGCTATTTTCGGGAGTAAAATCCTACAAATTTGAAATTGTTTTTCCAACATATCACAGACACATTATTACAGAACCCATATTCAATTCAGAAAATTTATTACAAATTCTAAAAGAAAGGCTAAATCCGTCCGTCATAAATGGAATCTATACCGATGAGAAAACACTTGGGAAACTTCAAGAAATTTATCCACTTTTTAATAATTACAAAACTAGATTTTCTAATAAAATAGTTACAGATCTGACAGACGAAACCGACCAAGAAAACGCCATTATAACAGAACATAGAAGAGCACACCGCAATAGCAGCGAAAACAGACAGCAGCTGTTAGAAAAAGTATATTTTCCACAAATGAGGGCGAAAATCATAAAAATAACGAAGGAATGTCAGACATGCAAGGAACAAAAATATGAAAGACACCCAAATAAGCCAGAGCTACAAAGCACACCAATACCACAATACCCAGGACAAATTATTCACGTAGACTTCTACCTCACATGTAAACAAGTAGTACTCACAGCAATAGATAAATTCTCAAAATTCGCACAGGCTAAAATAGTTAATTCACGAGCAACCCAAGACATTAAACAACCACTGAAAGAAACATTAATAAACTTCGGTATCCCAGAAATAGTGATAATAGATAACGAAAAATCCCTTGGATCAGGGCCCATAATGCGGATGCTGCAAGACCAGTTCAATATAAAGGTCTATAAAGCACCACCTTACAACAGTTCAGCCAACGGTCAGATCGAACGTTTTCATTCCACTCTTTCAGAAATTATTAGATGCCAAAAAATCGAGAAATTGCACAATTCCCTAAATGACCTTATAGAGAGATCAGTTGCTAAATACAATTATTCAATACACTCAACCACAAACAGAAAACCGGTCGATTTATTCTTTGGCAGAAAAGTATCACTTGACCCTAAACTACTCCAGACGGAAAGACAGAAAGTTACAGACAAGATTAGGCTCACGCAGGAAAAAGATTTAGCCCACCATAACAAAAGTAGAGATCAGATAAAAAAATATTATCCTGGACAGGAGATATTCGTACAAAACAATAAAAGATTAGGAACCAAGTTGTCAGCCAGATACAAAAAAGAAATTGTCAAAGAAGACAGAAACACGACAGTACTAGTAGAAAGTGGGAGAATCATTTACAAAAAACTCATTCGAAATTAAAACTCCATTCACAGGGCCCTATTCACTATATGCGCTGCTACGGACTTACGAATAACGGACTATACGAACTCAGACATCGTAACACTGACTACGGGACTGGCAAAGGTCCAAATTGGGACCTTTAGGTTAATCCATGTTATTAATATTGAGGAATACGAAAATGCAATTGACAAAATTAACCACACAACCCTGTTAAACTTAAAAACGCACGACCCGATTCTACCCTTCATAATGGAGGAAATTAAAATTTCGAAAAATTTAATCAATAGCTTGAAAGTCAGGAGTATAAGGAAAAGACATATAGATCTAATAGGTAGCGCCTGGAAGTGGCTTGCCGGATCCCCGGACTGCAGGGATTTCGAAATTATTCAGGAAAAAATAAACTCAGCCCTAACCAACAACAATAATCAGGTTATCCTCAATAGATTAATCCTAGACAAGATAAACAAGATCACTTCGGCAACAGGAATTTAATGAACAGCTTAGGATACCAAAGGGACGTTCAGAGAGACACCAGTACCACCCTTATGTTCCAAATCCAAATGCTTAAGGAGGAGATTCTTAATCTCAACCAGGCCATACAGTGGGCCAAAGCAGATATTAGTAACCCCAAATATTAGGAGATCAGGAAATTAATGAAATCAAAAAAATACTAGATCAGGATCAGCTACCCTATATAAATTTGGAAGAAGCCATGCACATAGCTGAGGTAAATATCGCAAGTAATGGTCCAATGCTAATTTATATCGTAAAAATCCCTGTAACCGATACCAAACTATGCGAAGATATTCTAATAAAACCAATAAAAATTGGTCAATATGTCAACAAGATAGAAACCGAAAATTTAATTAAATGTAATGAAAAAATATTCGCAAAAACCACAAAATGTAATAGCTATAATGAAATAACAATTTGTAAACATAGAAATATAATAGACATTAGTAACTCAACCTGCCTACCAAATCTCTTAAAAAGTCGCCCTGCCACCTGCACTAGAGTCAACAATCAACACATCCCCACGATCGAGGAAATCGCACCCGGAGTTGTCCTACTCAATAAATTCAGCGGCAATATTTCGGTCAACGGAACAACGTCGACACTGAATGGGTCGTTTATCATCAACTTCAGCAATACTACCATAGAAATTGAGGAACAAATCTTCACAAACCAGTACGCCATACACCACCAGCCAATGCCGGCTATTCTGCAAACTAAAATGACAATCAAAGGCATAGAAGAGAAACTTTCACTGGAACTAATTAAAGAACTCAACACCAATAACACTGAAGCCTTGGAGCTATTAGAAACCACCTCCCACACAGCCGACATCTTAATGGGCTGCGTTATAATCATCGGAATCGTCATAATAACGATCCGCGTCTTGATTAGGAGGGTTGCTAGATTTCACTTAAACCAAACCAATGATGACACCCAGATCAACGACCGCAACGAGTGGGGACACTCGATTTTAAAGGTGGAAGAGTTAACAACAAAAGAACTCACAGCACCGAATTGCGAAAGATCGCAAACGGATCCGGCCATGCACCTGCAGTAGCGCGGGATCAGCGTTTCTGTGGGAGCGACGAGGGCAAATGCAGAAAGCTTGCACGCGCATCCGGCCGTGCACCTGCATTGGCCTCGAAATGCGAAGCTCAGCGTCTGGAGAGCTTCCGTGGGAGCAACGAGGGCAGAGGCAGCGACGGAGCCAGCACCGACGCCAACAGAGGCAGCGACGGTGCTGGGAGGTATAAATAACACCCAAATTGTAAAATAGCTTTAGTTCAATTTTGCTAAAAAATAAACACGGACTTCTGTCCAATAAAAACTATTAAAAAATCGAATTAACTTCATTCGGATTAACTTATATAAATCACGTAGAGGTCACCAAAATGTTGAGGTAATAAGACTTCTTTATCCCTTCTTGCAAATGTAAAAAAAACAATTTCTGTGGTAGCGAATTTAAGCGATTTTATTTACTTTTTTCTTAGAACAAGATGCGTAACGCCATACGATTTTTTTGGACACGATTTTTTTGTGCTGGCTCCGGGCTCTTTCGAATTTTTGTTCAAAAGCCAGAGAGCGGAGAGCTCTAGAACCAGCAGCTCTCTTGTACGCATATAGTGGCACATGACCACATATAGTGGTCACGACATCAATTTTTAAAAATTATATTATTAGATCATATCATTTTAGCCGTCGCCAAATGTGTTATTCTAATGTCTTTGGCCTTTGGCCAGATAGAATTTTTCAGTTAGTGAAGTCTGCCCTTAAGGCTAGACAACCAACAAAAAATACTGCCTTTGCTGGAGTAAGTTTCTCGAGCAAATGCTGACACTAGCAAAAACAGCATATCTCCCCATACCGGGAAACCAATGGGAACCAGACACGGCCCCCAAAGGCGTGTATCTGTATCTGCGTATAAAAATAGTCTTATGTCGACTTAATTTTACGCATTAACAATGATCTTGTTAACTGCTTCTGTTAATTCGTTAATTATACCCGTTACTCGTAGAGTAAAAGGGTATACTAGATTCGTTGAAAAGTATGTAACAGGCAGAAGGAAGCGTTTCCGACCATATAAAGTATATATATTCTTGATCAGGATCAATAGCCGAGTCGATTTGGCCATGTCCGTCTGTCCGTCTGTCTGTCCGTATGAACGTCGAGATCTCAGGAACTACAAAAGCTAGAAAGTTGAGATTAGGCATACAGACTCCAGGGACATAGACGCAGCGCAAGTTTGTCGAATCATGCTGCCACGCCCACTCTAACGCCCACAAACCGCCCAAAACTGCCACGCCCACACTTTTGAAAAATGTTTTAATATTTTTTCATTAACGCCCACAAACCGCCAAAAACTGGCCTTCGCACTTACACTAGCTGAGTAACGGGTATCAGATAGTCGGGGAACTCGACTATAGCGTTCTCTCTTGTTTTGTTCTGAGTTTGTGTATTAATGACTATGATGTAGTTTCAATACGGACAATAAACTTCTAATGTGGCCTTTGTCGACGTCTAACAACTTTCGCATATGTGACTCTGGAAATAACTCAAACACTCTACTACCACTGAGTGCTTGCCGTCCCTGGCTGTATATAGTTTCTACTCGCTACGAATTGCAACGGCTAGCTCAGAGAGTTTGTTTGTTCGTCCCACCAATTTATGATTTGTGTGATTGTTCGACCAAAGAGAAGTCAGAGTTTCAGATTTAAACCACCTTTATTCAGTGACGCTTGATAAAGATAATTCTGTGATCCTCGCCTTCGGATGCGCGTCGTCGCTCCTTCGTTGTTCTTATTCGCTGGTCCCGCGTCGCTCTCGACGGCGTACCCGTGCCGGCTCGACTGGGGCTTTGGATGTTATGGGGACAGGGTGTATCGTCCGTGAGATCACGTAGAGGTTCTCCCCGAACCACCGTTGTCGACTCCAAAGTCTCCACAGTCCCTTCTTGCGTAAGCCAGGTACTTGTTGCCCTTACCAAAGGACCAACCTGCGGGCTCGGCCGGGGCTTAGGATGTTATGGGGCAGGGTGTATCGTCCGTGAGATCAGCTAGAGCTTCTCCCCTAACCACCTTTCTGACCACGCCAGGTCCTGGTGCTTACTTGTCCTTGGCTTGTTCTTGCTTGCGGAGATCCTCTTCGGCGCTCGCTTGTACTTTAACTTGTTCCGGGTTTTGTTCCGCGTACTTCACTTGTTCACTATTCTTGTTCACTATGCTGATCGACTGATACTCTGCGGGTATTTTCTTTACTGACTGTCTGTCTGTATGGCACTTTCCTAACTGACTGTCCCGCGGGAATCCCGTTATTTCCCTTTTTGCGCATGGCTCACTCGGGTACACGGTCCAACTTATGTCCCGTTAGTTCACGGTGTGTCCTCTTTGTGCTTGTACCAAGACCATACCGTTACCGTACGACCTTTGCCCCTTTGGCTGGTTCGAGTCCAAGGTCCAGCGCGGTACCGTTAGTTTACGGTGTGTCGTCTTTGTGCTTGTACCAAGACCATACGGTTACCGTACGACCTTTGCGCCCTTGGCCGGTTTGAGTCCAAGGTCCAGCGCGGTACCGTTAGTTCACGGTCTCTCCGCTTTGCCGGGGTCCAAGGTCCATTATTTACAGTTTGACCTGACCGCCCTTGACCCTTCTCGCATTCCAGCCGTTTTCGCTGTTGCCATGCCGATTTCCTACACCCGGATTTGAGGTGAGTTTTAAGACTCCTCACATTTCCCCCCTTCGTTCTCAGCCTGGCAGCCTATTAGACCCCGTCGTTCAGCTTCTTGACTTGGCATCTCGAACATCCTTGCGCCTTCCTGATTGCAGCCGGCGTCTGACCCTGTCTTTCAGCATCTCGACGTGGCATGGACCGCCCATCGACCGCTATTATCGTAGCGCCCCTATCCCAATTTTCTTTGCACGTGGTTTCTGGTGTTGCTGCACAATGGAGGTAAGTTTGCGGCTTTTTGTGTAAAAATCGCCATCTTTACTCATCCTCTCTTTGCTTTTAGCTCCACCCACTCGATGAATGCCCCTGCATGCTCCGGGGCTTGCCCTCCTCGTTTCCGCGCCTGCGGCAGCCTGGCATCGACTTGCCGGCCCGCGTGCCTGGCCCCGCTTCCGTTTGCTGGCGCGCGTGCCTGGCCCCGCGTCCGCCCTTGGCTGCTGCTGATGTTTTCGCACCTCTTTTTATTACAAGTCAGCTATGTTGTGCCCATCGCCCTCTCCTGTCCCAATCAACTCGGTGATTATCTCGTTTTAAATCCTTTATTGGGGTATGTATACCCTTAGATCGCCGCCGCGACGCACCTTTAGGCGGAACCGCTGGCCGTCCAGCATGAACAATTTGTCCCAGCGGTCCTTATGCCGTCTGCCCGCCTGGGTCTCGGCCTCATCGACCACCCAGGGTGGCCACTTCGCGCGTTAGGGCTCCCTCCACGGCTTCTCATTCAGCGTCTCCTGCCTGCAGGCAGGGTCGCTCCGGCGGCTGTCGAGCCGCAGGGCACGATTCCTGCCGTGCCGGTTTTGGTGGTGGCGGCACGGGCCACACACACGGACCCTTTTCCGGGTTCTCCGCCGGGCTTTCGTCCTTCGTCTGGACGCGTACTCGCGGATCGCGCGCTCGCTGCTCGACCGGCCTCCAACCGACCGCGGACCTCCGACGTGTCCTCCGCTGGTGCGTCCCAAGTCCACGTCAACGTCTGCTGGTGCCACCGGCGGCCGCCCATGCCGATCGTGCGAAGCGTCTGCGCGACGTGCGCCTGGTCCACGCCCCAGGACTGTAGCCGCTTGCACCGGGGCCACTCCTCATCCTGGGGTGGCGGTGTCGGTGCGCGCGGTGGCGGTGGTGCTAGCGGCGGTATCGGTGTGCGTGGTGGATGTGGCTGCACCGGCGGCAACGGCGGCAACGGCGGCTGTGGCTTCGACAACGGCGGTGCCTTCGGCTGCTCTTGTTGTTGTGGCGCCGGCGGCGGCGTCGGCTGCCCCTGTTGCTGCGGCGTCGGTAGTGGTGGTGGCTGCGATGGCAGCGGTGGTGTCGGCGGCAACGGTGGCTGCGGCTGCGGCACCGGCGTCTGTCGCAGCGGTAACCGTGGCTGCATTAATGGCGGTTGCGGCAACGACGGTGGTGGGTGTGGTGCCCACAGTGCCTCCTCCTCCTCCTGCCACCCTGTTAGTCGCTCTTGCCACGCGGCCTTGGTGGCGGCTGCCTTCCGCTCCAGCCTGTTTTGCTGTGGATGATGATTGCTACACCCAAAGGTTTTATTATAGAGTCCCTCCTGAATTTACACTGTCTAAAGATGTGTTTAGACATGATAAGTAGACAAACTATAAATATGTTCTATTTATGGGCTGCAATAAACATGGCACGGGACAACATAAGTAGCAACTACAGATAAGTACGATTGCAGTGGTCTATTGTCGAAGTGTCAAGAGATATGATCACGCGGGAGGTGATTAGCGCGGTCATAGGCCACAAACATAGATTTAAGATAAATCTCATCTGCATTGACCAACGCAGACTGCATCGTCTTACAAGCGCTGCATTATATAATTAGATGATAAGAACCTATGTAAGAATGAATAAAAGGCGATGCCCTCGCAGTAGCAAGTCAGTTAGATTCAAACACCCGAATTGAACTCATTAAGTGTACGCATTAGTTTATAGTGTGAACATTTTGGTCCTTCGAGAAATTCTGTTGTTTTCCCCCACCAGTGGTAAGAAACACAGAAGAAAAAACCAGCGCCTTAAAGTAAAAAGAGCAAGGTCCTTCGAGAAATTCTGTTGTTTTCCCCCACCAGTGGTAAGAAACACAGAAGAAGAAACCAGCGCCTTAAAGTAAAAAGAGCAAGGTTATTCGAGTGATTCTGTTGTTTCCCCCACCAGTGGTAAGAAACACAGAATAAAAGACCACGCCTTAAAGTACTAGGACTATAAGGTGAAACATTGTGTTCTTGCTTTTCTTTGGCTGATCAATCAGCTGTGAGTCGAGGCACAGCTAGGTCAACTGGCCGACCAATCAAAAAATCCTCCAACGGATCACGCCCGAGAATACAAGCAGAAAGTACAAGTCACAGTGATTGTTTTCCCAAGATGTTGTCGGAAAGATCTGTGAAATTGATGCAAGACCAAGGAGTGCTGCAGAACAAAATACTGCAAGCCATCAAGGACAAGGCATCTATACCAGCAATAGAAGCATTGGTAGACCAATATACTACTAACAACAATGCGCTGGTAAAATTGGGAGTTGGCGATCATCAATATTTTAATGACAAAATATTCATTAAAACTATGGATGCTGTCAAGGCCTACAAGGAGTCGCAATTAAAGGTAGAAACACTTGAAGAGGTAAATATACCAAGTGGATCAAAATTATTTGATTCCGCATCAGCTCGGAGCTCCAGTCCAGTTGATAATCTGGTTCAACTGGTGGACAGAAGAGCGGACAGGGTGAGGCAACAGATAAGCCTAATATACGAAACCCTGGATAGTTCAAGTGAGATTGAACTTGTCAAGCAGCTGGCAATGATGAAAAGTCATTGGTCCAACGTGACGGACACACTGAAACTGCTTGAAAACAAGTATGATAGAACTGCCTTTGATCAAGATGAGGCAGACATTCTGCAATCTGATGTTGCCGCACTAGAAATGGTACTTCAGAGGAAGTTGGAACAGTGCAAAAGCTCCAACTACGATGTGCCAGAACTCCCAAAAGTGGACCTTCCAACGTTCAATGGAAATGCGAAGGAATGGCCAACATTTTACGAGCTGTTCTCTGAACTAATAGACAGCAGGAAGGATCTCAGCAACATAAGGAAGCTGGGATATTTAAGAGCCTGCTTAAAAGGAGAAGCTCAAATGGTGGTTAGCCATTTGATAACGGGATCAGCGGCTAGCTATGCAGCAGCGTGGGAGCTTATCTGCAAACGCTATGAGAATAGCAGAAAAATATTCTCCCAACACTTCAACAAATTAATGGAACTGGAGTGCTTGCTGCCCCACGATGAGAAAAATTTAGGGAAGTTTTTGGATACTGCGACCAACTTCATCATAAAGCAAAAAGGAAAAATAGGAAGCTCTGCTGACGTAATTTTAGCTGAAATTCTGCCTTTCGCCAGAAGCCTTGCAGCATGTAGAGTTTATTGAGCAACAATACAACTCAGTAAATGCCATTACCAAAAATACCGCTCAGCTTGCTACAAAAAAAGTGCAAGTTAAATCGTGTGCCTTTTGCTCTAAGGATGGCCACGATATGATAAAGTGTCTCAAATTCAGAGCACAATCAATCGAAAAAAGAAAAGAATTCGTTCAAAAGAACAGCATGTGCTTTAGATGCTTTGGAAAGCATAATGCTATCGACTGCAGAAAGGAAATTACATGCAATCGATGCTCCAAAAGACACAACAGCCTTCTTCATGAAGACACAAAACGCAGTATCAACAGCAATAGCCTTAAGCAAGGCCAAGACACACTATTGGCTACAGCTGTTGTTTTGGTGAAAAACAACGCTGGAGGTTACAACGAGTTGAGGGCGCTTATTGACGGTGGATCCCAGAAGACGCTGATTTCAGAGGAAGCAGCACAAATATTAAGGATTCCCAGAGTAAGAAGTACTATAGAGGTCGAAGGTATCTCCCAGACTACTCAATTATCAAAAAATAGTGTCCACCTGACGATCAAACCAAAAATTCCAAGCAGCTTCAAAGCATCAACGGAAGCATTGATTTTACCAACACTCCATAGAGCCCTTCCCAGCAAAAAATTTGATATTGATATCAACAAAGAGTGGAAGGGCTACAGGCTAGCAGATCCGCGATTCAACGAGCCAAGCAGAATTGACATGGGGATAGGTGTGGATCTATTTCCCCTGATTATGATGGAGAAAAGAAAACCCGTGAATGGAATCTTGGGACAAAAAACCAAATTTGGATGGATTGTGTCCGGAAATATAACTCGAGCAGCAAAGCACAAAATTATAAGTGCCCCTACAACAATAAATCTAAAGGACCTGGATCGCTTTTGGGAATTGGAAGATGAAGCCGATGAGACGATTACAGACAATGCAAAATGCAAAAGAAAATTCCAAGAAACAACTGTCATCAACGAGGAAGGCAGATTTGTGGTGTCAATTCCATTCCACCAAGAGGCAAAGCTGGGGGACTCTCGCAAACAGGCAATGGCAAGGCTTATGCAAATGGAAAAGAAGTTTCAAAGAAACCCAAAGAACTGGGCTGCATACAACGAATTCATGAAAGAATACCTTAAGATGGGACATATGGAATCTGTAAAGACAACGGGTCAAGGTAAATACTACTTACCCCATCAAGCAATCATCAGGCCTGGAAGCTACGAGTAGTTTTTGACGCATCCGCAAAGACGACAAATGGACTAAGCCTAAATGACGTTATTATAGCTGGTCCTAAGATTCAAAAGGATATATTCGATATTCTAATTAAATGGCGCAAGTGGCAATATGTTATGGTAGCTGACATTGAAAAAATGTATCGCCAAATAAAGGTTGCTGAGAAAGACCAAGAATACCAATATATCCTATGGAGGGATGATCCAAAATTGCCGATCAGTGAGTTTAAGTTAACAACCGTAACTTATGGCACCTCGGCAGCACCTTTCTTAGCAGTCCGATGTCTACGAGAGCTGGCAGATCGGTTTTGTTAAGAGGATAGCGTCTTAGCAGAAACAATAAGAGACGACTTTTATATGGATGACCTCATAACTGGTGGAGACACAGTCAACGAGTGCCATGAACTTCAAAGGAAATTGAGATAAGTGATGGAGAAGGCCGGCATGCATCTGCGAAAATGGGTTGCAAATGACGAACGTATTTTAGCCGACATTCAGGACGACGGTGCTACGGAGAAAATCTGCATTGAGGAGAATGAATGCAAATGCAAATGGAAAAGAAGTTTCAAAGAAACCCAAAGAACTGGGCTGCATACAACGAATTCATGAAAGAATACCTTAAGATGGGACATATGGAATCTGTAAAGACAACGGGTCAAGGTAAATACTACTTACCCCATCAAGCAATCATCAGGCCTGGAAGCTACGAGTAGTTTTTGACGCATCCGCAAAGACGACAAATGGACTAAGCCTAAATAACGTTATTATAGCTGGTCCTAAGATTCAAAAGGATATATTCGATATTCTAATTAAATGGCGCAAGTGGCAATATGTTATGGTAGCTGACATTGAAAAAATGTATCGCCAAATAAAGGTTGCTGAGAAAGACCAAGAATACCAATATATCCTATGGAGGGATGATCCAAAATTGCCGATCAGTGAGTTTAAGTTAACAACCGTAACTTATGGCACCTCGGCAGCACCTTTCTTAGCAGTCCGATGTCTACGAGAGCTGGCAGATCGGTTTTGTTAAGAGGATAGCGTCTTAGCAGAAACAATAAGAGACGACTTTTATATGGATGACCTCATAACTGGTGGAGACACAGTCAACGAGTGCCATGAACTTCAAAGGAAATTGAGATAAGTGATGGAGAAGGCCGGCATGCATCTGCGAAAATGGGTTGCAAATGACGAACGTATTTTAGCCGACATTCAGGACGACGGTGCTACGGAGAAAATCTGCATTGAGGAGAATGAATCGATCAAAACCTTAGGACTTCAATGGGATCCGAAGAAGGATACATTTACGTTTTCGGCAGAAAACCCAATGCTAACACGCATAACAAAGCGGTTAGTGTTATCACAGTTGTCCAGAATTTTCAACCCACTAGGATGGTTGGCACCTGTAACGATTCAAGGCAAATGTTTTATTCAGGAATTGTGGAAGTTACCGATGACTTGGGACGTTGAATTGGAATCCAACTTAGCAAACTGGTGGATGGAATATGCTAAAGGTCTATAAGATTTAGAAGAAATTAGCATTTCACGGTGGACTGGATGCTCCAAAGGTATTATGGAGCTACATGGATTCTGCGATGCATCAGAGAAAGCATATGCAGCGGCTGTGTATACAAAAGTAGGCGGCAGAGTTACCTTGCTAGCAGCAAAAAGCAAAGTAAATCCTAGAAAAAACAGAAAAAAAATTCCAAAGTTGGAATTATGTGCTGCGCATTTACTAGCAAAGTTATTAGCGAAAGTGCAGGCTATATGGAGCAACTCGATTACAACGCATGCATGGAGAGATTCGCAAATTACTATTGCTTGGATACAGAACAAGCGCAGCAAAGATAAGTTCGTCAGAACTAGAGTGGAAGATATCAATAAACTAATTCCCAATGTCAAATGGAATTACGTTAAATCGGAAGAAAATCCAGCAGACGTGGCTTGAAGAGGGATATCACCGCAAGCTCTTAAAATCTGTGAAATTTGGTGGAGAGGGCCGAATTGGCTATCTATAGATGCACAATACTGGCCCACTCAAAAGGAATCGGAAATGGTTGTGGTATCCACATTGATAAAATGCGAATATCGGCAAAACCATCTTTTATCAAAGTATTCATCGATCGACAAACTTCTTAGAGTAATGGCGTATGTATTACGCTTCATAACAAAGCTGAGAGGAAAATCGCAACAGCCGTCACATCTTACGGTGGAGGAATTAAAGCTAGCGAAGATTGCTGTGGTAAAGATACAACAACAGCTAGATTTTGGACTCGAAGTCAGACTACTCAAAAACAAAAGACCTTTAGACCCAAAGAGTAAGTTGCAGTCGTTAAATCCGTTTTTGGATAGTGATGGCGTACTTCAAGTTGGTGGAGGACTACAAAACGCAATGATACCGTATAATGTAAAACATCCAATTATACTGGATAAGTCACATTTGACTTGGTTAATTGTAAAGGATTCTCATAAAGAAACTCTGCATGGCGGAATTAACATTATGAGAACTTATATTCAGAGGGAGTTCTGGATATTTGGCATACAAAATTCCTTAAAGAAATATTTAAGGGAATGTATTGTATGTATACGATACAAGCAAGAGAAGTCCAGTCAACTGATGGGAAATTTACCAGTTTATCGAGTAACGGCTGATTACTCGTTTCAAAATACTGGAATAGACTACGCACTTTATCCCCCCGGGAAGCCCCCACATGGGAGGTTTATGGGAAGCCGGTGTAAAATCAGTGAAGTATCGCCTTAAACGAGTTATTGGTGAAAACAGCTTTACATATGAAGAATTTGCATCGCTGCTATGTCAAATCGAAGCAGTACTAAACTCGCGCCCATTAGTCACTGTAAGGAGCGAAAACAATGGTGAGGAAATATTAACGCCGGGTCATTTTCTGGTGGGAAGACCTCTAATTGGAGCTCCTGAACATTTTGACGAAAGTAAGACAATCAGCTCTTTGGATAGATGGAAGCTTATTCAACGCATCAGAGGTGATTTTTGGAAGAAATGGAAAGAGGAGTATCTGGTGTCATTGCAACAGCGAACCAAATGGCGCCAAGTAAAGCCAAATCTTAAGGAGGGACAGTTGGTTCTTATAAACATTAGTACGACTAAAGAACAAGATGATAAAGTCCGGGTAGACACGGTTAAAAAAAGCGATGGCGAAGTAAAAAGATCGCTAAACAAGATCTGTCCTGTTAGCGAAGCAAAACCAGCTGGAGTTGCAACGCCATCTAGAACGGAGTCAATGCAGCTACGCAAGGACAAGAAGCTTAGGCAGCGAGTTCCAAAAGGCAAAAGGAATGGCACTGGAAACATAGCTACTGTGCTATGCTGTTTATTGATGTTGCAAGCTACAACTGCGACAAAAAATTCGGAAGAAATTCCCAAAGAAGACATGCAAGCCTATTTTGATGTCATAAAACAATCAGAGGACTTCCTGGAAAAATCCCGCCTGGTTTGCGAAAAAATGGGAGACTTCAAGGACTACTGCGATTTCTTCGGCACGACAATAAGGACAAAAATTGACAACATAAAAGAAAAAGACAAAATACTACGGCACCGTACCAACCGAAAGAAAAGGTTTATACTGTTCTTTGATATCGGAAATGCAAATAGAATACAGGAAAATATGCAAACGATCATAAAAAACGAAAAACATCTAATGGCATATGTTGACAATCAGACCTCGGTCATCAATGCCACGGAAGAATTAGAAAGAGCAACTACGATAGAAGCGAACCGGAATTTGGGAAAACTGACCCAACAAGTCAATATTATTGCAGAAACCATGAAGGAGCACTTTTTGGTATATAAGGAGTCAATTAAATTCCTTATGTTATCAAATCAAGTGCGAAACTGGATTGAAGAAGCAGAAAGCCTACAAGCAACAGCGATCTCAATGGTAACGGACATTAGTGAAGGAAAAATTCATCCTACACTAATTGCGCCTAACAAAAATCTGGAGGAGCTCGAAAAAGTTAAGCAAAAATTAGGACGAAAACAAATGCTACCGGGTGGAAATTCAGTTATACAATTACCACTGATCTATAAACTGATGAAGGCACAAGCTATGTTGCAGGATAATGTCCTATTCATTGAAGCAAAATTGCCGATATACAACAATCAGGAAACGGATCTCTTTGAAGTAATCCCAATACCACTGTGGACAAACGGAACAAAGCTTATTCCGAAATTGAATTTTAAATATTTTGCGTTCAATACAGACATAAACGCATATCACCTAATGTCTGAAATGGAAATTAACCAATGCAGACAAGAGGATTCGACAACATGGCTTTGCGAAAATAATTGGGCATGGAAAAACGCGGATGATCACTCTTGCGAAATATCTCAATTGAAACCAAGCAAGGCACACTCATGCGAAATGATGGAATTCCGAGGCAATTCGTTCATCAAAGAGATAAGTGGATCCAACCGTTGGCTATTTAGACTGTTTCGGAATACAACAGCTAATATAAGAACGAACAGCAACGAACAGCATCAAGTTATAAGACTGCCCAATCAAGGCATTATACAACTACCTGCAGGATGCAATATTAGGGGATACAACCATAATTACTCCTCAAAAAGTAATTTCGACAGCGTCTGAAATGTCTATCTTTCCCAGTTTACGAATTATAGATGACAAGGAGACATGGAACGTGGTCCCGCTGAAGCACTTGATTGTCAACAACACTAATGAACTACAAAATCTTTAAATGCGCATCAAGACTCTGAAAAATAACAAAGTACACATTGATGACTTGATTTTCCACACGGCAAGCGGACACTCGGCTCTAGCGTTGACAGCGATTATCATAATTATAATGGTCATTTATATCCGGAGGCAACGCATAAATGAGAGACAACTACTGGCCTGGTCCACGCCCCAGGACTGTAGCCGCTTGCACCGGGGCCACTTGTCGGTGCGCGCGGTGGTGCTAGCGGCGGTATCGGTGTGCGTGGTGGTGGTGGTGGATGTGGCTGCACCGGCGGCGGCGGCAACGGCGGCTGTGGCTTCGACAACGGCGGTGCCCTCGGCTGCTCTTGTTGTTGTGGCGCCGGCGTCGGCGGCTGCGGCGTCGGCTGCCCCTGTTGCTGCGGCGTCGGTAGTGGTGGTGGCTGCGATGGCAGCGGTGGTGTCGGCGGCAACGGTGGCTGCGGCTGCGGCACCGGCGTCTGTGGCTGCGGTAGCGGTGGCTGCATTAATGGCGGTTGCGGCAACGACGGCGGTGGGTGTGGTGCCCACAGAGCCTCCTCCTCCTCCTGCCACCCTGCTAGTCGCTCTTGCCACGCGGCCTTGGTGGAGGCTGCCTTCCGCTCCAGCCTGTTTTGCTGTGGATGATGATTGCTACACCCAAAGGTTTTATTATAGAGTCCCTCCTGAATTTACACTGTCTAAAGATGTGTTTAGACATTATAAGTAGACAAACTATAAATATGTTCTATTTATGGGCTGCAATAAACATGGCACGGGACAACATAAGTAGCAACTACAGATAAGTACGATTGCAGTGGTCTATTGTCGAAGTGTCAAGAGATATGATCACGCGGGAGGTGATTAGCGCGGTCATAGGCCACAAACATAGATTTAAGATAAATCTCATCTGCATTGACCAACGCAGACTGCATCGTCTTACAAGCGCTGCATTATATAATTAGATGATAAGAACCTATGTAAGAATGAATAAAAGGCGATGCCCTCGCAGTAGCGAGTCAGTTAGATTCAAACACCCGAATTGAACTCATTAAGTGTACGCATTAGTTTATAGTGTGAACAACACAATGAGACGATCCTCGTATGAACGAAACAGCGACAAAAAGAAACGAACAACTCCACTGTCTCAGTTTCTTCTTCTAGAAAATTAACAGCAAGCGAAACTTAATTATACTATATTGTGAGAGAAGGAAGCACGAATTTGGATGTAAGTCTGGCGGGGTGGTTTTAGATGTTAATTTCCACTCCCACTATCATTACCCTCCCAACCATAGTTACCATTTTTATTAATTTTTTGTTTTTTTTTTTGGCTTATTGTGCCAAGTTTTTATTTTTCTTGTTTGTTACCAACAAAAGAACATTGAAGTGGAGTGGGTTTTATTTTTATGTTGTAGTTGTTTAGTAATCAATAATCCTTAACAACTATTTAGTGTTTTTCTCTTTTCTATGGGGTTTATTTATTTAAACGCATCATTGAAAGAAAAAGGTTTCTATTGCTAAAAGGAGAAAATATGTAGGTGCAAGTCATGTCAATATTAATTTCTTTCAGTGTAGTCGTCAATGTTTACGTTACATTATAGTGCTTTAAATTACCATGTTAGAATTCGGATAAGAATCGAAAGAGTAATTGGCAAAATAGACAAATCAATCGGCACGAGCGGTTGACAAGCCTTAACTCAGGTAGCCAGGCTCTACACTGACTACATAATTGCAATTTAGTAATTTTAAGTTTTAGTTTTGTTTTGGTTATATAAGTTAACGACTTACTCTCGCCCGGAGCCAATGACCCGTTCTGGCTAAAGTAAACAACCTGCCTTAGCCGAGCCCCGCAGACGCCCCTCACCCTTGCGACAAACATGATCGCAACCGCAGTACAACCAACGGAAGCAGCAACGGGAGCGCAGTGCCAGCGATCATATGCTGCGTAAGCGTTTTCACGCCGGCACATCGACGGTGAGTTCGTGCAACGTAAACGTTCTCACGCAGAAATGCAATGCGAGCGCTCTTGCTAAAGCGCTCCGACGACCGGCATAGCGCGTGTGCAGCGTAAGCACCTTTATGCCAGCACCGGCGGTTACCCAGGTTGGTTGGCCGCCCGATGGGGGCAGACCCGATTTGGCAACGACAGCGATCAGAAGTAGAACTCCAAGATAGAACCTCAATAAACCAGATTGTAATAATTGACGAATGAACTTGTGTTCTGTTTGGGAAGGGATAACGGCCTAGGTTCCCCTGCATCTTGGATACGAGCTTGCTTCCTACATAATCAAAGGACGAGAATAATATGGAACTTTGCTACAGGTAAAAGTATATAGTCAACTATGACTGCCAATAAGGAGGCTGGCGTTAACTGGCGCCCGAACAGTCGGCAAGCCCGGCTTTACCAGTGTATGTGTGTGCAGTGTTCTAACAAAACAAAAGGAAACAAATTAAAATGAAAAACGAAACATAAAAAAGATTGAAGATTCGGGAGTGCAATATAAAATAATAAAACAACTACCCGCTGCGGTGGAGATGCGCGACAACATGCGAAAAACATCTTCCACGGGCGCATACAAGTTGTAGTGATTCCGCGTAATGAAAAACGACTACGCACTGCGGCGGTATAGCTTTTCGCTGATTCGCGAGTGTTAAAATGTCATGGTTAAACACCATTATAAAACAATAAATGAAAACCGCGGCGGCAATTTATTTGCGAGCGGCCCCATTTCATAACATAACACTTGATATTCAAGTATAAAGTGGTGAGTGGCAGTCTACTGGAAAGGCTAAGACTGCACTGTAAAGTTAACTATACTAAACGATATAACGATAACATCGTCAAACATAAGAAAGACTTTTTAAGAAGAAATTATAAAAAATATGCAATTTATGCGACCTTACTAATAACTTTTCCTTTCATTAACAGATCAATTCAAACGTAAGAGTACAAGTTCGAAGAACAAACAAGGAAATCATATACAACGGTGAGTGAAAAACTTTGCCAACAGATTTAATAAAAACGAAATAGAAACTCGAGTATTGAGAAGCTCATTTAGACTCTTAAAATAAAAAAAACCCTTCGCTACTTCCCTGTTTCCAAACATTGGTGACAACTTGACCACCGTTTAAATAAAAGTCCCGCGCTAGTTCTTACTTATCCGGGTTTCACGTCCTTTTTACCTTTTGTATCACCTCCCTACGAACCTATAGAATGGAAGAAATTAAAGAAACTCTCGCCAAATTCAACGATACGTTGAACAATTTGATCACCGCTGTTAACTTAGTTACGGAAGACAATAAGAAGTTAAGCGCTAGGTTAGTTACCCTAGAGGGGGATTTCGAGAACAGGAATCCTGTTGGTACTCAGGCGGTACCATTAACTAGGGCCCGCAACGAGTACGAATTGAGGGAAACTTCAACCTTACCCGATTGCGTCAAAGAGTTACAAATATTCGAGGGCCAACCGGAGACTTATATTTCGTGGATTAATAGAGCGCAGTCCATTCTAAATGACTATCAAGTCATAAAAAATAAGCCTCTGTATAGGTTCATCGTTTTACACGTCAGACACAAGATTAGGCGTAATGCCGACACGGCGTTATTAGCTTATGGCGTAGAGGACGACGATTGGGAAGAAATCAAACGCGTCCTTTCCCTCAACTACGCTGATAAAAGGGACCTTCGTACCCTGGAACACCAATTATGTCAACTTAATCAGGGTACCCAGACCCTAGAAAAATTCTATATGGCAGTAAATAGCCAATTCTCTTTGATTTTGAATAACCTGAGGAATGGCAATAGAGAGCCTGTCGTCGTGAGTGCTCTTATCGAAACTTATAGGGACAAGGCGCTGGACGTCTTCATGAGAGGCGTCAGCGGCGATTGTTCAAAGTGGTTGTTGGTCCGTAATCCAAGGACTTTACCAGAAGCCTATTCTTTTTGCCTTGAATTACAAAATGTTGTTTCAGGGGCCGGCACCGGTCCCTCACAGGGGAATAACAAATTTGCACAACATTCGCAACACTATCAGCCTAGATTCCCCGGCACCTATCAGGGCTACAATAGACCTCCGATAGACAGTCCCTACGTTCAATCGAGTCAGCATGGACCCAGAGGTACTCAGTCTTCACCAAGATGGTCACGACAACCCGCCGCCATAAAAATGGAGTCTAACCGATCGGGCCAATCGCATCAATCTGGATACAGTACCCCTCGCAATGATTCCATCGGCCATAAAAGATCATCAACTGGGTACGCTAACCCCTTCCAAAAAGCACAGCGACTTTATCATATAGAGGCAACGCCAACTCTATTCGCTGAAACAGAAGGAAGAAACGGCCAATACGTTCCTCCATCTTCCTATTTTGAGCAAGGTCTTAATAACGAGGGAACCGGGCATCAACCAAATGAATTAGACAACGGGAACTCAAATGTAGAGTCGGAAGACGTTATCCGAGGGGGTTTGAATTTTATGACGAACGCCTCTCCAGCGTCCCACACCTAGAGTATGGAACCAAGGATGGGGCTAAGTTACACTTCCTTATAGACACCGGCGCGAATAAGAACTTCATCAGTCCCAAAAATTCCGCCGGGAGTACCCCCATTCCTACCCCCTTCCATGTCCAATCCGCTGCTGGTAATGTGAAAATCACACATCACCTAGTAGGCAATTTCTTTGAACCAATTGGCAATAACACCCCAACTACCTTTTTTGTTCTCCCCGGCTTGCATTCCTTTGACGGAATTATCGGGGACGACACTTTAAAGGAAATTAAAGCTTTGGTTGATAGGAAGAACGACTGTCTTATTGTATCCCGGGTATTAAAATACCTCTCCTCGCGAAAAAATCTCTAAATGTCCATTCCCTGTTAGGTTGCGAACATCCAGAAGATATAAAACGTACCCTTAACTCTCTGTTAAGCTCATACTCGACTCTTTGTGACCCACTTTCACCAGGCGAAGCAGTCCACACGAGTGTAAGAGCCGAAATTCGTACTACCACTGACGACCCTGTGTATACTAAAAGTATCTCGGAACTTTTAGCTGATGGCATAATTCGACCCTCAAAAAGTCCGTATAATTCCCCCATTTGGATGGTTCCCAAAAAACCGAAACCAACCGGGGAAAAGCAATATCGCCTCGTGATAGATTTTAAACGTCTGAATTCAGTGACAATATCAGACACTTATCCTATTCCGGATATAAATTCCACTTTAGCCAGCTTGGGTGAAGCTAATACTTCACTACTCTTGACTTAACGTCAGGATTTCACCAGATTCATATAAAAGAATCTGATACGCCGAAAACTGCGTTTTCCACTCTAAACGGGAAATACGAATTCCTGCGCCTTCCTTTTGGGCTGAAGAATGCCCCTTCTATTTTTCAACGCATGATTGACGATGTGTTACGGGAACACATTGGTAAGATTTGCTATGTCTATATAGACGACATCATCGTTTTTAGCAAAGATTACGACAGTCACTGGGCGAACTTGCGTCTAGTCTTTAACAGTCTTAAGGAGGCAAAACTCCAGATTAACCTAGAAAAAACCAAATTCTTATCAACTCAAGTCGAATTTCTTGGTTACTTCAGAAGGTATTAAGGCCGATCAGAATAAAGTAGACGCAATAAAATAAATGAATCCCCCTACTAATGTCAAGGAATTAAGAAGCTTCCTTGGCATGACTTCCTATTACCGAAAATTTATACGAGATTACGCAAAGGTCGCGAAACCGCTCACTAATATTACGCGCGGGGAGTTCGCCAAGGTTAAGTCTAATCAATCAAAGAGGGTCCCAATCGAATTAAACGAAGAGGCTTTACAGGCCTTCTCCGATTTGAAAGCCATTCTTTGTTCTTCGGAAGTTTTAGCGTTTCCTAACTTCAGCAATCCTTTTCATCTTACGACAGATGCCTCCAATTACGCAATTGGTGCCGTTCTTTCACAGGAGGAAGAAGGGAGAGATAGACCAATAGCTTTTATTTCACGATCGCTAAATAAAACTGAAGAATGTTATGCCACTAATGAAAAAGAGATGGTCGCAATAGTGTGGGCCCTAGACAATCTTCGTTCTTACCTGTACGGCGCTGGTTGCATCAGGATTTACACCGACCATCAACCCCTTACATTTGCGTTAGGCAACCGGAACTTCAATGCAAAATTAAAACGCTGGAAGTCCCGGATTGAGGAATACAATTGTACAATGGTTTATAAACCAGGGAAATCAAATCTGGTCGCAGACGCGCTTTCACGTATCCCCACACAAATTAATCACTTAGGGTCCGACTCTGCAACAGTACACAGCGCTCCTCAAGACGCTTCACACCTGGTACAACACGTCCAGAACCCAATCAACGTTTACAGAAATCAGCTGATCTTCGATGAAAACGCGACCGAATACGGTTGTGACCAACCACATGCTGGTTATGTCCGCCACACAATCCCTATCAACTCTCAGACGAGAATTAAACTCAATACTCTCTTGAAGGAATACCTGAAGCCACTAATTATCAATGGGGTCAAAATTCCCGACGACCTCTTGCAGGATTTCCAGACCTGTTGCTCCACTAACTTTAATGGTTATAAAATTCGTATAACACAAAGGTTAGTGTCGGATTTGAATGACAGCGAAGAAATTTGCGAGGTTATCGAGAAAGAACACCGCCGGGCCCACAGGGGCCCAGCGGAGGTAAGAATTCAACTCCTGGAAAATTTTACTTCCCACGAATGGCCAGTACTATACGTGCTCAAGTGTCTGCTTGCGAATGTTGTAAAACATTCAAATACGACCGCCACCCTAACAAACCAGATCTGCAGCCAACCCCCGTCCCGAACTATCCATGCGAAATACTGCACATTGATGTATTCGCCCTAGAGAAAAAAATTTATTTGAGCTGTATCGATAAATTTACTAAATTTGCTAAACTTTTCCCGCTGGAATCTAAATCGGCTATCCATCTGCGAGAAAGGTTGATGGAGGCCATTCATTATTTCACTGTGCCTAGGGTTATAGTCTCTGATAATGAAAAAGGTCTCCTCTGTCCTACTGTTTTGAATTACCTTAGAGCCCTGCAGATCGAACTCTACTATACGCCAACCCAGAAGAGCGAGGTGAACGGCCAGGTGGAGAGATTCCACTCCACATTTCTAGAAATCTATCGATGCCTGAAAACCGAATATCCCACCTTCAAAAGCACAGAATTGGTACCCATCACGGTAGATCGGTACAACAATTCCGTGCACTCGGTAACAAACAGGAAACCGGTGGATATTTTCTTCGATCGTACTTCCCGAATTAATTATCAGGGTTTGTCAGATTTCAAACGACAGACCAGGGAAGATATAAGGGGCCTTATTGAACATAAACAAGCCTTGGCATCGACCCCTCGAGTATAACGAAGGTGAGAAAGTCTTTATCAAGAACAAACAGATTAAGACAAAGGAAAAGCCGAAGTTCAAGGCCGAGGTGGTCCAGGAGGATAGGACGGTGACACTTAGGACGAAATCCGGAAAGATTTTCCACAAGTCAGATGTTAGGAAATAGCGAGGAGAAACCTTCAATCTTCTTCCTTCTATCTCACTATTCCTAATAAAAAGAATGAAAATTGGCAAAGATTTTTCACCCACTTAAGACCATAAAAAAACTACGAATAACAAAAAAAATATAAAAATAAAAAAAAAAAACTAATCACTTAAGTAATAATAAGCAAGAAAAAATATTACAAAACAAAACACAAAGACACGAAATTCTGCAAAAAGGAACAAAGAAACACACACCACACAAAATGCTTAAATAAAAAAAACACAACACAAACAACACCAAATAACATGATTACGAAACACTAAAAACACTTAGAATATCGTTACAGACATTAGGATATAAGCACACGAAACACACTTCTTGTAACTTAAGTAACCTTTCTTTTCCTTCCCTTATGATATAAGCCTTTTGCTAGCTCATGTCGTTTGTACCTTCCACATAATTAAGTACGACTCCCCAGTAGTCCCTTTACAACAGGGGACAATTTGGCGAATAAACGGTGTCTTTAAACTGGCACACATTATCGACCTGAGCAGAATGCAGCAGCTTCTCGGTGAACTGGACGATGAGGCGGCCGGAATGACGGATGGACGAATGGCCGCTCTAGTAACACAGTACTTAAAAGATGCGTCAGAGGGAATGCGTCGACTATCGAGGGTAGCACAACACGGGCTATAGAATGGCTAGGATCCGCCTGGAAGTGGGTCGCCGGGTCTCCAGACGCAACAGACTGGAACACTATATTGAAAGCCCAAAACGAGGTTGTGACGAATACGGATCAGCAGATTCGAATCAACTCGAAGCTCTTCGACTCAGCGCATGAATCAGCGCTGCTGATCAATAAGGTGGTCCAAAGAGTCAACGCGATCGACGGAGACTTGCAGGCCACAGCATTAACCCTGCACAGAGCCATTATACTAGCTAATCAAGTCGGCGAAATTATCAAGGCATGTCAGTTTGCTAAAACGGGGACGGTCAACTCGAACCTCCTGGACCATGAGGAGGTGGAGACAATCCTGAACGAAGTCAGTAACCTCCCTTATCAGAACCCGATAGAGGCCATCGAGTTCTCTCGTCGTCGTAGTGACGAATGTACAATGATATTGTACATTCTGGCGTTTCCGAAAGTTACGACAGAATCATACAAGTTCATGCACCTGTACTCGACCATCTCGAGGAAGGCAGGTGGTACTGGAACATAACAAGTTAGTCGCGAGTCCCGATGAGACTATGCAGTACTTGGGTTGCCTATCTATCGGCAACACGACCGTTTGCCAGGAAAAGACTCCTCAACTAAGAGAAACGACTGCGTCACGCCGCCTGTACATACTTGAGAAACGACCAAGAGGTGGTTAATCTTATCGACGATGGAACACTTCTATTGACCAATTTCAATAGCTCAGTAATCTTCGAGTCAAAGGAACATCAACTCGTCGGTTCTTTTGTGGTACAATACTCGAATGAAACAGTTACGGTCGGTAATCGGACCTACACGAGCTATACCTCCAACCATCTAATGGCAATGCCGGCGGTCCTAACCCGAGTGACAGCCACCAATTACCAACTGTCACTGGAATACGTACACGAAGCGAGTAACCAGAACCTTCGAAGGTTGTCTCTGATGACGGGCAAGCTGGTTTACTCCTCAATCTCGGAAGGAATTATGGCACTGCTCATCCTCTCACTTATATACTTCTTATGGAGGAAGTTAACTTCGACCAAAGGAATCCCGAAGATCGAGAACGCGTCAATGGGCCTGGAGGCTCTCCCCACCCCCGGGACGCCTAAGGCTCTCTGATCTGTGGGACACAGATCTTGTGATGGGGAGGAGTTAACGACTTGCTCTCGCCCGGAGCCAATGACCCGTTCTGGCTAAAATAATCAACCTGCCTTAGCCGAGCCCCGCAGACGCCCCTCACCCTTGCGACTAACATGATCGCAACCGCAGCACAACCAACGGAAGCGGCAACGGGAGCGCAGTGGCAGCGATCATATGCTGCGTAAGCGTTTTCACGCCGGCACATCGACGGCGAGTTCGTGCAACGTAAACGTTCTCACGCAGAAATGCAATGCGAGCGCTCTTGCGAAAGCGCTCCGACGACCGGTATAGCGCGTGTGCAGCGTAAGCACCTTTATGCCAGCACCGGCGGTTACCCAGGTGGGTTGGCCGCCCGATGGGGGCAGACCCGATTTGGCAACGACAGCGAGCAGAAGTAGAACTCCAAGATAGAACCTCAATAAACCAGATTGTAATAATTGACGAATGAACTTGTGTTGTGTTTGGGAAGGGATAACGGCCTAGGTTCCCCTGCATCTTGGATACGAGCTTGCTTCCTACATAATCAAAGGACGAGAATAATATGGAACTTTGCTACAGGTAAAAGTATATAGTCAACTATGACTGCCAGTAAGGAGGCTGGCGTTAACTTATATATAGTTTTTTTTTTAATTTCACTCACCCACTGTTGGTTCTCGAAGAAAACCTTTTTGTCGATGCGGTGTTGGGGGTTATTAGTAAGAAAACTTTAAACTATAAATGCACTATTTAGTTTTTTTCACAAGTGCTAATTAAAATATATTATTAGGTATTTCATTTTTTTATGCATTTTTTTCATTTCATTTTTGTTATATTGTCATGATTAATTATTTTTATTTTTGATTTGAAGTATTTTATTTTTGGCATTGGCAACGAAACTTTCTTTTTCTTTCAGTGTAAGATTTTACATTGGGTTGGCCAGCTTGTATTTCTTTTTTTCTCTTATTTTACTTATCACCTGCACACACTCACATCACTATCAAATGCTTTTGTTTTATGTAATATGTAATATGTTTAACTTCAATTAATTTTTGGGTTTTTAGGCACTGAATGTATTTTAATCTGTTTTTGTTTTACACTAGTTTTGTAAGGGTTTGTATTTCTATGTAGGCTTTCTGTAGATTTTTTTCTGCGACCTCCAAACAAATTGTCTCCCAGCAGAGGTACCTGACTCCAGCCGAACTTTTGGGTCGGCGTGGAAGAGTTTAAAATTTAGCTTTGTTTCCTCGGGTAACTGCGGGAATATTTTCCCAGAACTGCTTGGATATTTACCCAGTGATGTTCTTCTTTAGTGGAATCGATCGACCTGGCGACTTCTCACTGTGTAGTCGACGATAAAAATAACACGCGTGACCTAAACGTGCACAACTGTTATTATAATTTGTTTTTTTTGAAGTTTTCATTGAAATATTTACCTTGCCGACACGGCAATCCACGGTCATTTATTAATTGCCTTTTCTTTGTGGTCTTTTAATCTTGATGCCGAATTGAAATCTGGATTAATGTTGGGAGCACATGTGATTGTACTCTCCAGTTCTTTTTTCTTGATTTGCCTTTTTGCTAGGTCATATATCTGCTGGGACTGAACATATCAGCTTGACGATCGTCGTAAGAAAAGATTGAAGGTAGATGCTGGGGACCCTAAGAACCCTTATCCGAATCAATATTCACCAGCTGGTCAATTGCCATTTAGATGACGTTGTCAGATAAGGTTCCGATAATTATTATCGCTACTAACAAAGGCGCGAATTTCGGTGATTTTTAAAAAGTCTTGATATATGGGGACATAACAAGATCTCCTTCAGTTTTTCCGCGTTTTTTGCCGGCTTCTGTGTACACCTGCCCGTTCCGGCCGTCTGTTCGTCGAACAGACGTTCTGTTTCCTGCGTTATAAATGCCGGTGAGTATCTTGTGGTCTCCGCAACACTCGTGTTTATTGCCAGCTGCAGCTCCGGCCAGTTCTCGTCCCATGTCCTCTGATCGGCTCCTGTGAACTGTGCGAGCATCGTTTTCACGGTCCTGTTGGCTCTTTCTCTCGGGTTTTCTTGTGAAGTATATGAAGCCGTGAGCTGGTGTCTCACACCCAGTTCCTCCCAAAACCTCTTCTACGCACTGCTCGTAAATTGGTCTCCGTTGTCCGTGATCATAACTTTTGGCACCCCGTATCTGGCCACTATTCGCTACCGCACAGCCTTTCGTAGCGTCTCGGTGGCTGCCCTACGCACCGGAACGATCTCGGTCCACCAGGACCAGCAGCATCGAATTCCCATGTTTTGACCTCGGCAAGGGGCCCACTAAATCCGCACACACGGTGGCCCATGGTTTTTCCGGCACCTGGGTCAGCATCTTTCCGGCTGCTTGCAGCTGGTTAGGCTTGTACTTCATACAGCTCTCGCAGTTCCGCACGTACCTTCTTATGTCTCGGTGCATTCCTGGCCAGTGGTACCTGGCTGCCACCCTCGCAATTGTCTTCCGACTTCCCATGTGTCCTGCCATCGGCATGTCGTGGTTCTCGGCCATGACGCGCTGCCTCTCCCTGGTTGGTACACACAGCTTCTATGACACCACATCCTCATTTCCTGCCCGGTGCGGAATTATTGGGGATCCTGCTTCATTTTCCTCCGCATATCTTCTGTACACCTGCATTCCTGCTGCTCCCCGAGTGCCCTTCTTCCTTCGCCGTTATCCTGCGGACCGTTTCCTGCAACGGCTGTCTCGACAGAGCGTCCGCGACGATGTTTAACTGGCCCTTTCTATACGAGAATTCAAAATCGTATTCTTGGAGGTCCCACCTCGCGATCCTTCCGGACTGGCTCTCGATGCCGTTCAGCCATTTCAGGGCCATGTGATCTGTTATCACTTTGAAATGGTAGCCTTCTTGGTACGGTCTTAATTTCCTGACAACTCACACTATCGCTAAACAGTCCTTCTCTGTCGCAGAGTAATTCTTTTCCGCTCCGTTCAGCGCTCTGCTGGAGTGGGATATTACCCGCTCGCCTTGCTCGGAGTGCTGTGTGAGGATAGCGCCCAGCCCGTAAACGCTGGCGTCCGTCTGTAGCACGAAAGTTCTTGTGAAATCGGGGCATGCCAGGATCGGGTCAGCGACCAACCTGGTTTTGACGGCCTCAAATGCTTCTTGGTGGGCGTCGGTCTATTCCCACCTTGTCTGTTTCTTGAGGAGTGCGTTCAGCGGTTGCACCAGCGTCGCGAAATCAGGTACAATAAGATCTGAAGATGGACCATGATCTCATGATCAAATGAATCTGAGGCCAGTAAGCTGAGATCTTTCGTGTGACCATAAAGTAAAGCAGAGTGTGGTGCTTGGATCCGCAGGCGCAGGAGTTGCACTTTTTTATGTTTGAAAGGTCAGAATGGCTATCTATTATCGTCGTGTATATAGAATAAAAATCCAGGCAGTTAGCACGGCCTTCAGTGAATTTTGGTACCTCAAGAGGGGGCAGCGACGGTCCCCTTTTCCGGAGTGAACGTTTCTGTTGGCTACAATCACACGGAAAAATGCCGTCAGCGAAGGTACGAGAATAAGGTTTTAGGAGTTATGAGAGCATCATCAAATTTCTTACTCAAATTGCTTTTATTTTGATCCAAATTAAGCTCGTTCAATATTTTTTGAAACGTTTGTTGCAACTCATCGATCAGCTCCAACCTCACATGTAGAACGGAATTGTCCAATGAAGTTAATCTTGATAAAGAATCCGCTAATCGTTCCATAATGTTAAATATGGCAGTCGCCGTGCGCCTCAAAAATTTCACCCTGTTTGCATCAGCCGTAACGTTTCCAGAATTTTTAGCAGCCATGGTAATAACAACAAATTCGGTTTAAGCGGAAAGATGAGTGCAAAGAAAAATCAGCATCAGCTTCCGTTATTTGTCTTTAATCTTTAATTTCAGTTAGCAGTATCAACGAAGTTTAAGTTTTAATCAGCTTTTTATAATTTGCACTAATACTGCATATATATAAATCACGTAGAGGTCACCAAAATGTTGAGGTAATAAGACTTCTTTATCCCTTCTTGCAAATGTAAAAAAAACAATTTCTGTGGTAGCGAATTTAAGCGATTTTATTTACTTTTTTCTTAGAACAAGATGCGTAACGCCATACGATTTTTTTGGACACGATTTTTTTGTGCTGGCTCCGGGCTCTTTCGAATTTTTGTTCAAAAGCCAGAGAGCGGAGAGCTCTAGAACCAGCAGCTCTCTTGTACGCATATAGTGGCACATGACCACATATAGTGGCACATGCCCTCCCCGTGGGGAGTAGCTAATTTGAACGGCGATTTTAACAAACGAATTTTTTCAAAAAAAAATCTTCTTTCCAAAAATTATAGTCACGACATCAATTTTTAAAAATTATATTATTAGATCATATTGAAATTGACCAAAACCATAATCAAATTCGTTTCAAAGATCGAAATAGATTTCGGATCGAAAATCGTGTTTTAGCACAAGCACGCACACACAAGCAAATCTATTAATAGATTTTAACGCTCTCAACTTTTTGCGAACGGACTATTTTAGCCGTCGCCAAATGTGTTATTCTAATGTCTTTGGCCTTTGGCCAGATAGAATTTTTCAGTTAGTGAAGTCTGCCCTTAAGGCTAGACAACCAACAAAAAATACTGCCTTTGCTGGAGTAAGTTTCTCGAGCAAATGCTGACACTAGCAAAAACAGCATATCTCCCCATACCGGGAAACCAATGGGAACCAGACACGGCCCCCAAGGGCGTGTATCTGTATCTGCGTATAAAAATAGTCTTATGTCGACTTAATTTTACGCATTAACAATGATCTTGTTAACTGCTTCTGTTAATTCGTTAATTATACCCGTTACTCGTAGAGTAAAAGGGTATACTAGATTCGTTGAAAAGTATGTAACAGGTAGAAGGAAGCGTTTCCGACCATATAAAGTATATATATATTCTTGATCAGGATCAATAGCCGAGTCGATTTGGCCATGTCCGTCTGTCCGTCTGTCTGTCCGTATGAACGTCGAGATCTCAGGAACTACAAAAGCTAGAAAGTTGAGATTAGGCATACAGACTCCAGGGACATAGACGCAGCGCAAGTTTGTCGAATCATGCTGCCACGCCCACTCTAACGCCCACAAACCGCCCAAAACTGCCACGCCCACACTTTTGAAAAATGTTTTAATATTTTTTCATTAACGCCCACAAACCGCCAAAGACTGGCCTTCGCACTTACACTAGCTGAGTAACGGGTATCAGATAGTCGGGGAACTCGACTATAGCGTTCTCTCTTGTTTTGTTCTGAGTTTGTGTATTAATGACTATGATGTAGTTTCAATACGGACAATAAACTTCTAATGTGGCCTTTGTCGACGTCTAACAACTTTCGCATATGTGACTCTGGAAATAACTCAAACACTCTACTACCACTGAGTGCTTGCCGTCCCTGGCTGTATATAGTTTCTACTCGCTACGAATTGCAACGGCTAGCTCAGAGAGTTTGTTTGTTCGTCCCACCAATTTATGATTTGTGTGATTGTTCGACCAAAGAGAAGTCAGAGTTTCAGATTTAAACCACCTTTATTCAGTGACGCTTGATAAAGATAATTCTGTGATCCTCGCCTTCGGATGCGCGTCGTCGCTCCTTCGTTGTTCTTATTCGCTGGTCCCGCGTCGCTCTCGACGGCGTACCCGTGCCGGCTCGACTGGGGCTTTGGATGTTATGGGGACAGGGTGTATCGTCCGTGAGATCACTAGAGGCTTCTCCCCCTTTGCTAAGCCAGCCTTGTTGCCTAGACCAACCTGCCGCCAGGTCCTGGTGCTTACTTGTCCTTGGCTTGTTCTTGCTTGCGGAGATCCTCTTCGGCGCTCGCTTGTACTTTAACTTGTTCCGGGTTTTGTTCCGCGTACTTCACTTGTTCACTATTCTTGTTCACTATGCTGATCGACTGATACTCTGCGGGCATTTTCTTTACTGACTGTCTGTCTGTATGGCACTTTCCTAACTGACTGTCCCGCGGGAATCCCGTTATTTCCCTTTTTGCGCATGGCTCACTCGGGTACACGGTCCAACTTATGTCCCGTTAGTTCAAGGTGTGTCCTCTTTGTGCTTGTACCAAGACCATACCGTTACCGTACGACCTTTGCGCCTTTGGCTGGTTCGAGTCCAAGGTCCAGCGCGGTACCGTTAGTTTACGGTGTGTCGTCTTTGTGCTTGTACCAAGACCATACGGTTACCGTACGACCTTTGCGCCCTTGGCCGGTTCGAGTCCAAGGTCCAGCGCGGTACCGTTAGTTCACGGTCTCTCCGCTTTGCCGGGGTCCAAGGTCCATTATTTACAGTTTGACCTGACCGCCCTTGACCCTTCTCGCATTCCAGCCGTTTTCGCTGTTGCCATGCCGATTTCCTACACCCGGATTTGAGGTGAGTTTTAAGACTCCTCACATTTCCCCCCTTCGTTCTCAGCCTGGCAGCCTATTAGACCCCGTCGTTCAGCTTCTTGACTTGGCATCTCGAACATCCTTGCGCCTTCCTGATTGCAGCCGGCGTCTGACCCTGTCTTTCAGCATCTCGACGTGGCATGGACCGCCCATCGACCGCTATTATCGTAGCGCCCCTATCCCAATTTTCTTTGCACGTGGTTTCTGGTGTTGCTGCACAATGGAGGTAAGTTTGCGGCTTTTTGTGTAAAAATCGCCATCTTTACTCATCCTCTCTTTGCTTTTAGCTCCACCCACTCGATGAATGCCCCTGCATGCTCCGGGGCTTGCCCTCCTCGTTTCCGCGCCTGCGGCAGCCTGGCATCGACTTGCCGGCCCGCGTGCCTGGCCCCGCTTCCGTTTGCTGGCCCGCGTGCCTGGCCCCGCGTCCGCCCTTGGCTGCTGCTGATGTTTTCGCACCTCTTTTTATTACAAGTCAGCTATGTTGTGCCCATCGCCCTCTCCTGTCCCAATCAACTCGGTGATTATCTCGTTTTAAATCCTTTATTGGGGTATGTATACCCTTAGATCGCCGCCGCGACGCACCTTTAGGCGGAACCGCTGGCCGTCCAGCATGAACAATTTGTCCCAGCGGTCCTTATGCCGTCTGCCCGCCTGGGTCTCGGCCTCATCGACCACCCAGGGTGGCCACTTCGCGCGTTAGGGCTCCCTCCACGGCTTCTCATTCAGCGTCTCCTGCCTGCAGGCAGGGTCGCTCCGGCGGCTGTCGAGCCGCAGGGCACGATTCCTGCCGTGCCGGTTTTGGTGGTGGCGGCACGGGCCACACACACGGACCCTTTTCCGGGTTCTCCGCCGGGCTTTCGTCCTTCGTCTGGACGCGTACTCGCGGATCGCGCGCTCGCTGCTCGACCGGCCTCCAACCGACCGCGGACCTCCGACGTGTCCTCCGCTGGTGCGGCCCAAGTCCACGTCAACGTCTGCTGGTGCCACCGGCGGCCGCCCATGCCGATCGTGCGAAGCGTCTGCGCGACGTGCGCCTGGTCCACGCCCCAGGACTGTAGCCGGTTGCACCGGGGCCACTCCTCATCCTGGGGTGGCGGTGTCGGTGCGCGCGGTGGCGGTGGTGCTAGCGGCGGTATCGGTGTGCGTGGTGGATGTGGCTGCACCGGCGGCAACGGCGGCTGTGGCTTCGACAACGGCGGTGCCTTCGGCTGCTCTTGTTGTTGTGGCGCCGGCGGCGGCGTCGGCTGCCCCTGTTGCTGCGGCGTCGGTAGTGGTGGTGGCTGCGATGGCAGCGGTGGTGTCGGCGGCAACGGTGGCTGCGGCTGCGGCTGCGGCACCGGCGTCTGTCGCTGCGGTAACCGTGGCTGCATTAATGGCGGTTGCGGCAACGACGGTGGTGGGTGTGGTGCCCACAGTGCCTCCTCCTCCTCCTGCCACCCTGTTAGTCGCTCTTGCCACGCGGCCTTGGTGGCGGCTGCCTTCCGCTCCAGCCTGTTTTGCTGTGGATGATGATTGCTACACCCAAAGGTTTTATTATAGAGTCCCTCCTGAATTTACACTGTCTAAAGATGTGTTTAGACATGATAAGTAGACAAACTATAAATATGTTCTATTTATGGGCTGCAATAAACATGGCACGGGACAACATAAGTAGCAACTACAGATAAGTACGATTGCAGTGGTCTATTGTCGAAGTGTCAAGAGATATGATCACGCGGGAGGTGATTAGCGCGGTCATAGGCCACAAACATAGATTTAAGATAAATCTCATCTGCATTGACCAACGCAGACTGCATCGTCTTACAAGCGCTGCATTATATAATTAGATGATAAGAACCTATGTAAGAATGAATAAAAGGCGATGCCCTCGCAGTAGCGAGTCAGTTAGATTCAAACACCCGAATTGAACTCATTAAGTGTACGCATTAGTTTATAGTGTGAACATTTTGGTCCTTCGAGAAATTCTGTTGTTTTCCCCCACCAGTGGTAAGAAACACAGAAGAAAAAACCAGCGCCTTAAAGTAAAAAGAGCAAGGTCCTTCGAGAAATTCTGTTGTTTTCCCCCACCAGTGGTAAGAAACACAGAAGAAGAAACCAGCGCCTTAAAGTAAAAAGAGCAAGGTTATTCGAGTGATTCTGTTGTTTCCCCCACCAGTGGTAAGAAACACAGAATAAAAGACCACGCCTTAAAGTACTAGGACTATAAGGTGAAACATTGTGTTCTTGCTTTTCTTTGGCTGATCAATCAGCTGTAGTCGAGGCACAGCTAGGTCAACTGGGCGACCAATCAAAAAATCCTCCAACGGATCACGCCCGAGAATACAAGCAGAAAGTACAAGTCACAGTGATTGTTTTCCCAAGATGTTGTCGGAAAGATCTGTGAAATTGATGCAAGACCAAGGAGTGCTGCAGAACAAAATACTGCAAGCCATCAAGGACAAGGCATCTATACCAGCAATAGAAGCATTGGTAGACCAATATACTACTAACAACAATGCGCTGGTAAAATTGGGAGTTGGCGATCATCAATATTTTAATGACAAAATATTCATTAAAACTATGGATGCTGTCAAGGCCTACAAGAAGTCGCAATTAAAGGTAGAAACACTTGAAGAGGTAAATATACCAAGTGGATCAAAATTATTTGATTCCGCATCAGCTCGGAGCTCCAGTCCAGTTGATAATCTGGTTCAACTGGTGGACAGAAGAGCGGACAGGGTGAGGCAACAGATAAGCCTAATATACGAAACCCTGGATAGTTCAAGTGAGATTGAACTTGTCAAGCAGCTGGCAATGATGAAAAGTCATTGGTCCAACGTGACGGACACACTGAAACTGCTTGAAAACAAGTATGATAGAACTGCCTTTGATCAAGATGAGGCAGACATTCTGCAATCTGATGTTGCCGCACTAGAAATGGTACTTCAGAGGAAGTTGGAACAGTGCAAAAGCTCCAACTACGACGTGCCAGAACTCCCAAAAGCGAAGGAATGGCCAACATTTTACGAGCTGTTCTCTGAACTAATAGACAGCAGGAAGGATCTCAGCAACACAAGGAAGCTGGGATATTTAAGAGCCTGCTTAAAAGGAGAAGCTCAAATGGTGGTTAGCCATTTGATAACGGGATCAGCGGCTAACTATGCAGCAGCGTGGGAGCTTATCTGCAAACGCTATGAGAATAGCAGAAAAATATTCTCCCAACACTTCAACAAATTAATGGAACTGGAGTGCTTGCTGCCCCACGATGAGAAAAATTTAGGGAAGTTTTTGGATACTGCGACCAACTTCATCATAAAGCAAAAAGGAAAAATAGGAAGCTCTGCTGACGTAATTTTAGCTGAAATTCTGCCTTTCGCCAGAAGCCTTGCAGCATGTAGAGTTTATTGAGCAACAATACAACTCAGTAAATGCCATTACCAAAAATACCGCTCAGCTTGCTACAAAAAAAGTGCAAGTTAAATCGTGTGCCTTTTGCTCTAAGGATGGCCACGATATGATAAAGTGTCTCAAATTCAGAGCACAATCAATCGAAAAAAGAAAAGAATTCGTTCAAAAGAACAGCATGTGCTTTAGATGCTTTGGAAAGCATAATGCTATCGACTGCAGAAAGGAAATTACATGCAATCGATGCTCCAAAAGACACAACAGCCTTCTTCATGAAGACACAAAACGCAGTATCAACAGCAATAGCCTTAAGCAAGGCCAAGACACACTATTGGCTACAGCTGTTGTTTTGGTGAAAAACAACGCTGGAGGTTACAACGAGTTGAGGGCGCTTATTGACGGTGGATCCCAGAAGACGCTGATTTCAGAGGAAGCAGCACAAATATTAAGGATTCCCAGAGTAAGAAGTACTATAGAGGTCGAAGGTATCTCCCAGACTACTCAATTATCAAAAAATAGTGTCCACCTGACGATCAAACCAAAAATTCCAAGCAGCTTCAAAGCATCAACGGAAGCATTGGTTTTACCAACACTCCATAGAGCCCTTTCCAGCAAAAAATTTGATATTGATATCAACAAAGAGTGGAAGGGCTACAGGCTAGCAGATCCACGATTCAACGAGCCAAGCAGAATTGACATGGGGATAGGTGTGGATCTATTTCCCCTGATTATGATGGAGAAAAGAAAACCCGTGAATGGAATCTTGGGACAAAAAACCAAATTTGGATGGATTGTGTCCGGAAATATAACTCGAGCAGCAAAGCACAAAATTATAAGTGCCCCTACAACAATAAATCTAAAGGACCTGGATCGCTTTTGGGAATTGGAAGATGAAGCCGATGAGACGATTACAGACAATGCAAAATGCAAAAGAAAATTCCAAGAAACAACTGTCATCAACGAGGAAGGCAGATTTGTGGTGTCAATTCCATTCCACCAAGAGGCAAAGCTGGGGGACTCTCGCAAACAGGCAATGGCAAGGCTTATGCAAATGGAAAAGAAGTTTCAAAGAAACCCAAAGAACTGGGCTGCATACAACGAATTCATGAAAGAATACCTTAAGATGGGACATATGGAATCTGTAAAGACAACGGGTCAAGGTAAATACTACTTACCCCATCAAGCAATCATCAGGCCTGGAAGCTACGAGTAGTTTTTGACGCATCCGCAAAGACGACAAATGGACTAAGCCTAAATGACGTTATTATAGCTGGTCCTAAGATTCAAAAGGATATATTCGATATTCTAAATAAATGGCGCAAGTGGCAATATGTTATGGTAGCTGACATTGAAAAAATGTATCGCCAAATAAAGGTTGCTGAGAAAGACCAAGAATACCAATATATCCTATGGAGGGATGATCCAAAATTGCCGATCAGTGAGTTTAAGTTAACAACCGTAACTTATGGCACCTCGGCAGCACCTTTCTTAGCAGTCCGATGTCTACGAGAGCTGGCAGATCGGTTTTGTTAAGAGGATAGCGTCTTAGCAGAAACAATAAGAGACGACTTTTATATGGATGACCTCATAACTGGTGGAGACACAGTCAACGAGTGCCATGAACTTCAAAGGAAATTGAGATAAGTGATGGAGAAGGCGGCATGCATCTGCGAAAATGGGTTGCAAATGACGAACGTATTTTAGCCGACATTCAGGACGACGGTGCTACGGAGAAAATCTGCATTGAGGAGAATGAATCGATCAAAACCTTAGGACTTCAATGGGATCCGAAGAAGGATACATTTACGTTTTCGGCAGAAAACCCAATGCTAACACGCATAACAAAGCGGTTAGTGTTATCACAGTTGTCCAGAATTTTCAACCCACTAGGATGGTTGGCACCTGTAACGATTCAAGCCAATGTTTTATTCAGGAATTGTGGAAGTTACCGATGACTTGGGACGTTGAATTGGAATCCAACTTAGCAAACTGGTGGATGGAATATGCTAAAGGTCTATAAAATTTAGAAGAAATTAGCATTTCACGGTGGACTGGATGCTCCAAAGGTATTATGGAGCTACATGGATTCTGCGATGCATCAGAGAAAGCATATGCAGCGGCTGTGTATACAAAAGTAGGCGGCAGAGTTACCTTGCTAGCAGCAAAAAGCAAAGTAAATCCTAGAAAAAACAGAAAAACAATTCCAAAGTTGGAATTATGTGCTGCGCATTTACTAGCAAAGTTATTAGCGAAAGTGCAGGCTATATGGAGCAACTCGATTACAACGCATGCATGGAGAGATTCGCAAATTACTATTGCTTGGATACAGAACAAGCGCAGCAAAGATAAGTTCGTCAGAACTAGAGTGGAAGATATCAATAAACTAATTCCCAATGTCAAATGGAATTACGTTAAATCGGAAGAAAATCCAGCAGACGTGGCTTGAAGAGGGATATCACCGCAAGCTCTTAAAATCTGTGAAATTTGGTGGAGAGGGCCGAATTGGCTATCTATAGATGCACAACACTGGCCCACTCAAAAGGAATCGGAAATGGTTGTGGTATCCACATTGATAAAATGCGAATATCGGCAAAACCATCTTTTATCAAAGTATTCATCGATCGACAAACTTCTTAGAGTAATGGCGTATGTATTACGCTTCATAACAAAGCTGAGAGGAAAATCGCAACAGCCGTCACATCTTACGGTGGAGGAATTAAAGCTAGCGAAGATTGCTGTGGTAAAGATACAACAACAGCTAGATTTTGGACTCGAAGTCAGACTACTCAAAAACAAAAGACCTTTAGACCCAAAGAGTAAGTTGCAGTCGTTAAATCCGTTTTTGGATAGTGATGGCGTACTTCAAGTTGGTGGAGGACTACAAAACGCAATGATACCGTATAATGTAAAACATCCAATTATACTGGATAAGTCACATTTGACTTGGTTAATTGTAAAGGATTCTCATAAAGAAACTCTGCATGGCGGAATTAACATTATGAGAACTTATATTCAGAGGGAGTTCTGGATATTTGGCATACAAAATTCCTTAAAGAAATATTTAAGGGAATGTATTGTATGTATACGATACAAGCAAGAGAAGTCCAGTCAACTGATGGGAAATTTACCAGTTTATCGAGTAACGGCTGATTACTAGTTTCAAAATACTGGAATAGACTACGCACTTTATCCCCCCGGGAAGCCCCCACATGGGAGGTTTATGGGAAGCCGGTGTAAAATCAGTGAAGTATCGCCTTAAACGAGTTATTGGTGAAAACAGCTTTACATATGAAGAATTTGCATCGCTGCTATGTCAAATCGAAGCAGTACTAAACTCGCGCCCATTAGTCACTGTAAGGAGCGAAAAGAATGGTGAGGAAATATTAACGCCGGGTCATTTTCTGGCGGGAAGACCTCTAATTGGAGCTCCTGAACATTTTGACGAAAGTAAGACAATCAGCTCTTTGGATAGATGGAAGCTTATTCAACGCAGAAGAAATGGAAAGAGGAGTATCTGGTGTCATTGCAACAGCGAACCAAATGGCGCCAAGTGAAGCCAAATCTTAAGGAGGGACAGTTGGTTCTTATAAACATTAGTACGACTAAAGAACAAGATGATAAAGTCCGGGTAGACACGGTTAAAAAAAGCGATGGCGAAGTAAAAAGATCGCTAAACAAGATCTGTCCTGCTAGCGAAGCAAAACCAGCTGGAGTTGCAACGCCATCTAGAACGGAGTCAATGCAGCTACGCAAGGACAAGAAGCTTAGGCAGCGAGTTCCAAAAGGCAAAAGGAATGGCACTGGAAACATAGCTACTGTGCTATGCTGTTTATTGATGTTGCAAGCTACAACTGCGACAAAAAATTCGGAAGAAATTCCCAAAGAAGACATGCAAGCCTATTTTGATGTCATAAAACAATCAGAGGACTTCCTGGAAAAATCCCGCCTGGTTTGCGAAAAAATGGGAGACTTCAAGGACTACTGCGATTTCTTCGGCACGACAATAAGGACAAAAATTGACAACATAAAAGAAAAAGACAAAATACTACGGCACCGTACCAACCGAAAGAAAAGGTTTATACTGTTCTTTGATATCGGAAATGCAAATAGAATACAGGAAAATATGCAAACGATCATAAAAAACGAAAAACATATAATGGCATATGTTGACAATCAGACCTCGGTCATCAATGCCACGGAAGAATTAGAAAGAGCAACTACGATAGAAGCAAACCGGAATTTGGGAAAACTGACCCAACAAGTCAATATTATTGCAGAAACCATGAAGGAGCACTTTATGGTATATAAGGAGTCAATTAAATTCCTTATGTTATCAAATCAAGTGCGAAACTGGATTGAAGAAGCAGAAAGCCTACAAGCAACAGCGATCTCAATGGTAACGGACATTAGTGAAGGAAAAATTCATCCTACACTAATTGCGCCTAACAAAAATCTGGAGGAGCTCGAAAAAGTTAAGCAAAAATTAGGACGAAAACAAATGCTACCGGGTGGAAATTCAGTTATACAATTACCACTGATCTATAAACTGATGAAGGCACAAGCTATGTTGCAGGATAATGTCCTATTCTTTGAAGCAAAATTACCGATATACAACAATCAGGAAACGGATCTCTTTGAAGTAATCCCAATACCACTGTGGACAAACGGAACAAAGCTTATTCCGAAATTGAATTTTAAATATTTTGCGTTCAATACAGACATAAACGCATATCACCTAATGTCTGAAATGGAAATTAACCAATGCAGACAAGAGGATTCGACAACATGGCTTTGCGAAAATAATTGGGCATGGAAAAACGCGGATGATCACTCTTGCGAAATATCTCAAGTGAAACCAAGCAAGGCACACTCATGCGAAATGATGGAATTCCGAGGCAATTCATTCATCAAAGAGATAAGTGGATCCAACCGTTGGCTATTTAGACTGTTTCGGAATACAACAGCTAATATAAGAACGAACAGCAACGAACAGCATCAAGTTATAAGACTGCCCAATCAAGGCATTATACAACTACCTGCAGGATGCAATATTAGGGGATACAACCATAATTACTCCTCAAAAAGTAATTTCGACAGCGTCTGAAATGTCTATCTTTCCCAGTTTACGAATTATAGATGACAAGGAGACATGGAACGTGGTCCCGCTGAAGCACTTGATTGTCAACAACACTAATGAACTACAAAATCTTTAAATGCGCATCAAGACTCTGAAAAATAACAAAGTACACATTGATGACTTGATTTTCCACACGGCAAGCGGACACTCGGCTCTAGCGTTGACAGCGATTATCATAATTATAATGGTCATTTATATCCGGAGGCAACGCATAAATGAGAGACAACTACTGGCCTGGTCCACGCCCCAGGACTGTAGCCGCTTGCACCGGGGCCACTTGTCGGTGCGCGCGGTGGTGCTAGCGGCGGTATCGGTGTGCGTGGTGGTGGTGGTGGATGTGGCTGCACCGGCGGCGGCGGCAACGGCGGCTGTGGCTTCGACAACGGCGGTGCCTTCGGCTGCTCTTGTTGTTGTGGCGCCGGCGTCGGCGGCTGCGGCGTCGGCTGCCCCTGTTGCTGCGGCGTCGGTAGTGGTGGTGGCTGCGATGGCAGCGGTGGCTGCGGCTGCGGCACCGGCGTCTGTGGCTGCGGTAGCGGTGGCTGCATTAATGGCGGTTGCGGCAACGACGGCGGTGGGTGTGGTGCCCACAGAGCCTCCTCCTCCTCCTGCCACCCTGCTAGTCGCTCTTGCCACGCGGCCTTGGTGGAGGCTGCCTTCCGCTCCAGCCTGTTTTTCTGTGGATGATGATTGCTACACCCAAAGGTTTTATTATAGAGTCCCTCCTGAATTTACACTGTCTAAAGATGTGTTTAGACATTATAAGTAGACAAACTATAAATATGTTCTATTTATGGGCTGCAATAAACATGGCACGGGACAACATAAGTAGCAACTACAGATAAGTACGATTGCAGTGGTCTATTGTCGAAGTGTCAAGAGATATGATCACGCGGGAGGTGATTAGCGCGGTCATAGGCCACAAACATAGATTTCAGATAAATCTCATCTGCATTGACCAACGCAGACTGCATCGTCTTACAAGCGCTGCATTATATAATTAGATGATAAGAACCTATGTAAGAATGAATAAAAGGCGATGCCCTCGCAGTAGCGAGTCAGTTAGATTCAAACACCCGAATTGAACTCATTAAGTGTACGCATTAGTTTATAGTGTGAACAACACAATGAGACGATCCTCGTATGAACGAAACAGCGACAAAAAGAAACGAACAACTCCACTGTCTCAGTTTCTTCTTCTAGAAAATTAACAGCAAGCGAAACTTAATTATACTATATTGTGAGAGAAGGAAGCACGAATTTGGATGTAAGTCTGGCGGGGTGGTTTTAGATGTTAATTTCCACTCCCACTATCATTACCCTCCCAACCATAGTCTTCAATGTAATCTCATAATTCTGTACTCTTAATTCCTTAAATCTGATTCCGTATTTTTCTAAGTTTTGCTCCTTATTTTACATTATTTATCTTTATTTATTTTTTGCAAAAATCTCTATTCATTTTTATTTTTATTAATTTTTTGTTTTTTTTTTTGGCTTATTGTGCCAAGTTTTTATTTTTCTTGTTTGTTACCAACAAAAGAACATTGAAGTGGAGTGGGTTTTATTTTTATGTTGTAGTTGTTTAGTAATCAATAATCCTTAACAACTATTTAGTGTTTTTCTCTTTTCTATGGGGTTTATTTATTTAAACGCATCATTGAAAGAAAAAGGTTTCTATTGCTAAAAGGAGAAAATATGTAGGTGCAAGTCATGTCAATATTAATTTCTTTCAGTGTAGTCGTCAATGTTTACGTTACATTATAGTGCTTTAAATTACCATGTTAGAATTCGGAAAAGAATCGAAAGAGTAATTGGCAAAATAGACAAATCAATCGGCACGAGCGGTTGATAAGCCTTAACTCAGGTAGCCAGGCTCTACACTGAACTACATAATTGCAATTTAGTAATTTTAAGTTTTAGTTTTGTTTTGGCTATATAAGTTAACGACTTACTCTCGCCCGGAGCCAATGACCCGTTCTGGCTAAAGTAAACAACCTGCCTTAGCCGAGCCCCGCAGACGCCCCTCACCCTTGCGACAAACATGATCGCAACCGCAGTACAACCAACGGATGCAGCAACGGGAGCGCAGTGCCAGCGATCATATGCTGCGTAAGCGTTTTCACGCCGGCACATCGACGGTGAGTTCGTGCAACGTAAACGTTCTCACGCAGAAATGCAATGCGAGCGCTCTTGCTAAAGCGCTCCGACGACCGGCATAGCGCGTGTGCAGCGTAAGCACCTTTATGCCAGCACCGGCGGTTACCCAGGTTGGTTGGCCGCCCGATGGGGGCAGACCCGATTTGGCAACGACAGCGATCAGAAGTAGAACTCCAAGATAGAACCTCAATAAACCAGATTGTAATAATTGACGAATGAACTTGTGTTCTGTTTGGGAAGGGATAACGGCCTAGGTTCCCCTGCATCTTGGATACGAGCTTGCTTCCTACATAATCAAAGGACGAGAATAATATGGAACTTTGCTACAGGTAAAAGTATATAGTCAACTATGACTGCCAATAAGGAGGCTGGCGTTAACTGGCGCCCGAACAGTCGGCAAGCCCGGCTTTACCAGTGTATGTGTGTGCAGTGTTCTAACAAAACAAAAGGAATCAAATTAAAATGAAAAACGAAACATAAAAAAGATTGAAGATTCGGGAGTGCAATATAAAATAATAAAACAACTACCCGCTGCGGTGGAGATGCGCGACAACATGCGAAAAACATCTTCCACGGGCGCATACAAGTTGTAGTGATTCCGCGTAATGAAAAACGACTACGCACTGCGGCGGTATAGCTTTTCGCTGATTCGCGAGTGTTAAAATGTCATGGTTAAACACCATTATAAAACAATAAATGAAAACCGCGGCGGCAATTTATTTGCGAGCGGCCCCATTTCATAACATAACACTTGATATTCAAGTATAAAGTGGTGAGTGGCAGTCTACTGGAAAGGCTAAGACTGCACTGTAAAGTTAACTATACTAAACGATATAACGATAACATCGTCAAACATAAGAAAGACTTTTTAAGAAGAAATTATAAAAAATATGCAATTTATGCGACCTTACTAATAACTTTTCCTTTCATTAACAGATCAATTCAAACGTAAGAGTTCGAAGAACAAACAAGGAAATCATATACAACGGTGAGTGAAAAACTTTGCCAACAGATTTAATAAAAACGAAATAGAAACTCGAGTATTGAGAAGCTCATTTAGACTCTTAAAATAAAAAAAACCCTTCGCTACTTCCCTGTTTCCAAACATTGGTGACAACTTGACCACCGTTTAAATAAAAGTCCCGCGCTAGTTCTTACTTATCCGGGTTTCACGTCCTTTTTACCTTTTGTATCACCTCCCTACGAACCTATAGAATGGAAGAAATTAAAGAAACTCTCGCCAAATTCAACGATACGTTGAACAATTTGATCACCGCTGTTAACTTAGTTACGGAAGACAATAAGAAGTTAAGCGCTAGGTTAGTTACCCTAGAGGGGGATTTCGAGAACAGGAATCCTGTTGGTACTCAGGCGGTACCATTAACTAGGGCCCGCAACGAGTACGAATTGAGGGAAACTTCAACCTTACCCGATTGCGTCAAAGAGTTACAAATATTCGAGGGCCAACCGGAGACTTATATTTCGTGGATTAATAGAGCGCAGTCCATTCTAAATGACTATCAAGTCATAAAAAATAAGCCTCTGTATAGGTTCATCGTTTTACACGTCAGACACAAGATTAGGCGTAATGCCGACACGGCGTTATTAGCTTATGGCGTAGAGGACGACGATTGGGAAGAAATCAAACGCGTCCTTTCCTTCAACTACGCTGATAAAAGGGACCTTCGTACCCTGGAACACCAATTATGTCAACTTAATCAGGGTACCCAGACCCTAGAAAAATTCTATATGGCAGTAAATAGCCAATTCTCTTTGATTTTGAATAACCTGAGGAATGGCAATAGAGAGCCTGTCGTCGTGAGTGCTCTTATCGAAACTTATAGGGACAAGGCGCTGGACGTCTTCATGAGAGGCGTCAGCGGCGATTGTTCAAAGTGGTTGTTGGTCCGTAATCCAAGGACTTTACCAGAAGCCTATTCTTTTTGCCTTGAATTACAAAATGTTGTTTCAGGGGCCGGCACCGGTCCCTCACAGGGGAATAACAAATTTGCACAACATTCGCAACACTATCAGCCTAGATTCCCCGGCACCTATCAGGGCTACAATAGACCTCCGATAGACAGTCCCTACGTTCAATCGAGTCAGCATGGACCCAGAGGTACTCAGTCTTCACCAAGATGGTCACGACAACCCGCCGCCATAAAAATGGAGTCTAACCGATCGGGCCAATCGCATCAATCTGGATACAGTACCCCTCGCAATGATTCCATCGGCCATAAAAGATCATCAACTGGGTACGCTAACCCCTTCCAAAAAGCACAGCGACTTTATCATATAGAGGCAACGCCAACTCTATTCGCTGAAACAGAAGGAAGAAACGGCCAATACGTTCCTCCATCTTCCTATTTTGAGCAAGGTCTTAATAACGAGGGAACCGGGCATCAACCAAATGAATTAGACAACGGGAACTCAAATGTAGAGTCGGAAGACGTTATCCGAGGGGGTTTGAATTTTATGACGAACGCCTCTCCAGCGTCCCACACCTAGAGTATGGAACCAAGGATGGGGCTAAGTTACACTTCCTTATAGACACCGGCGCGAATAAGAACTTCATCAGTCCCAAAAATTCCGCCGGGAGTACCCCCATTCCTACCCCCTTCCATGTCCAATCCGCTGCTGGTAATGTGAAAATCACACATCACCTAGTAGGCAATTTCTTTGAACCAATTGGCAATAACACCCCAACTACCTTTTTTGTTCTCCCCGGCTTGCATTCCTTTGACGGAATTATCGGGGACGACACTTTAAAGGAAATTAAAGCTTTGGTTGATAGGAAGAACGACTGTCTTATTGTATCCCCGGGTATTAAAATACCTCTCCTCGCGAAAAAATCTCTAAATGTCCATTCCCTGTTAGGTTGCGAACATCCAGAAGATATAAAACGTACCCTTAACTCTCTGTTAAGCTCATACTCGACTCTTTGTGACCCACTTTCACCAGGCGAAGCAGTCCACACGAGTGTAAGAGCCGAAATTCGTACTACCACTGACGACCCTGTGTATACTAAAAGTATCTCGGAACTTTTAGCTGATGGCATAATTCGACCCTCAAAAAGTCCGTATAATTCCCCCATTTGGATGGTTCCCAAAAAACCGAAACCAACCGGGGAAAAGCAATATCGCCTCGTGATAGATTTTAAACGTCTGAATTCAGTGACAATATCAGACACTTATCCTATTCCGGATATAAATTCCACTTTAGCCAGCTTGGGTGAAGCTAAATACTTCACTACACTTGACTTAACGTCTGGATTTCACCAGATTCATATGAAAGAATCTGATACGCCGAAAACTGCGTTTTCCACTTTAAACGGGAAATACGAATTCCTGCGCCTTCCTTTTGGGCTGAAGAATGCCCCTTCTATTTTTCAACGCATGATTGACGATGTGTTAAGGGAACACATTGGTAAGTTTTGCTATGTCTATATAGACGACATCATCGTCTTTAGCAAAGATTACGACAGTCACTGGGCGAACTTGCGTCTAGTCTTTAACAGTCTTAGGGAGGCAAAACTCCAGGTTAACCTAGATAAAACCAAATTCTTATCAACTCAAGTCGAATTTCTTAGTTACTTAGTTACTTCAGAAGGTATTAAGGCCGATCAGAAAAAAGTAGACGCAATAATGAAAATGAATACCCCTACTAATGTCAAGGAATTAAAAAACTTCCTTGGCATGACTTCCTATTACCGAAAATTTATACGAGATTACGCAAAGGTCGCGAAACCGCTCACTAATATTACGCGCGGGGAGTTCGCCAAGGTTAAGTCTAATCAATCAAAGAGGGTCCCAATCGAATTAAACGAAGAGGCTTTACAGGCCTTCTCCGATTTGAAAGCCATTCTTTGTTCTTCGGAAGTTTTAGCGTTTCCTAACTTCAGCAATCCTTTTCATCTTACGACAGATGCCTCCAATTACGCAATTGGTGCCGTTCTTTCACAGGAGGAAGAAGGGAGAGATAGACCAATAGCTTTTATTTCACGATCGCTTATTGAACATAAACAAGCCTTGGTCATTAGCGGCCATAATAAGAAAAGGCATCGACCCCTCGAGTATAACGAAGGTGAGAAAGTCTTTATCAAGAACAAACAGATTAAGACAAAGGAAAAGCCGAAGTTCAAGGCCGAGGTGGTCCAGGAGGATAGGACGGTGACACTTAGGACGAAATCCGGAAAGATTTTCCACAAGTCAGATGTTAGGAAGTAGCGAGGAGAAACCTTCAATCTTCTTCCTTCTATCTCACTATTCCTAATAAAAAGAATGAAAATTGGCAAAGATTTTTCACCCACTTAAGACCATAAAAAAACTACGAATAACAAAAAAAATATAAAAATAAAAAAAAAAACTAATCACTTAAGTAATAATAAGCAAGAAAAAATATTACAAAACAAAACACAAAGACACGAAATTCTGCAAAAAGGAACAAAGAAACACACACCACACAAAATGCTTAAATAAAAAAAAACACAACACAAACAACACCAAATAACATGATTACGAAACACTAAAAACACTTAGAATATCGTTACAGACATTAGGATATAAGCACACGAAACACACTTCTTGTAACTTAAGTAACCTTTCTTTTCCTTCCCTTATGATATAAGCCTTTTGCTAGCTCATGTCGTTTGTACCTTCCACATAATTAAGTAAGACTCCCCAGTAGTCCCTTTACAACAGGGGACAATTTGGCGAATAAACGGTGTCTTTAAACTGGCACACATTATCGACCTGAGCAGAATGCAGCAGCTTCTCGGTGAACTGGACGATGAGGCGGCCGGAATGACGGATGGACGAATGGCCGCTCTAGTAACACAGTACTTAAAAGATGCGTCAGAGGGAATGCGTCGACTATCGAGGGTACGCACAACACGGGCTATAGAATGGCTAGGATCCGCCTGGAAGTGGGTCGCCGGGTCTCCAGACGCAACAGACTGGAACACTATATTGAAAGCCCAAAACGAGGTTGTGACGAATACGGATCAGCAGATTCGAATCAACTCGAAGCTCTTCGACTCAGCGCATGAATCAGCGCTGCTGATCAATAAGGTGGTCCAAAGAGTCAACGCGATCGACGGAGACTTGCAGGCCACAGCATTAACCCTGCACAGAGCCATTATACTAGCTAATCAAGTCGGCGAAATTATCAAGGCATGTCAGTTTGCTAAAACGGGGACGGTCAACTCGAACCTCCTGGACCATGAGGAGGTGGAGACAATCCTGAACGAAGTCAGTAACCTCCCTTATCAGAACCCGATAGAGGCCATCGAGTTCTCTCGTCCGTCGGTAGTGACGAATGGTACAATGATATTGTACATTCTGGCGTTTCCGAAAGTTACGACAGAATCATACAAGTTCATGCACCTGTACTCGACCATCTCCGAGGGAAGGCAGGTGGTACTGGAACATAACAAGTTAGTCGCGAGTCCCGATGAGACCTATGCAGTACTTGGGGATTGCCTATCTATCGGCAACACGACCGTTTGCCAGGAAAAGGACCTCCTCAAACTAAGAGAAAACGACTGCGTCACGCCGCCTGTACATACTTGAGAAACGACCAAGAGGTGGTTAATCTTATCGACGATGGAACACTTCTATTGACCAATTTCAATAGCTCAGTAATCTTCGAGTCAAAGGAACATCAACTCGTCGGTTCTTTTGTGGTACAATACTCGAATGAAACAGTTACGGTCGGTAATCGGACCTACACGAGCTATACCTCCAACCATCTAATGGCAATGCCGGCGGTCCTAACCCGAGTGACAGCCACCAATTACCAACTGTCACTGGAATACGTACACGAAGCGAGTAACCAGAACCTTCGAAGGTTGTCTCTGATGACGGGCAAGCTGGTTTACTCCTCAATCTCGGAAGGAATTATGGCACTGCTCATCCTCTCACTTATATACTTCTTATGGAGGAAGTTAACTTCGACCAAAGGAATCCCGAAGATCGAGAACGCGTCAATGGGCCTGGAGGCTCTCCCCACCCCCGGGACGCCTAAGGCTCTCTGATCTGTGGGACACAGATCTTGTGATGGGGAGGAGTTAACGACTTGCTCTCGCCCGGAGCCAATGACCCGTTCTGGCTAAAGTAATCAACCTGCCTTAGCCGAGCCCCGCAGACGCCCCTCACCCTTGCGACTAACATGATCGCAACCGCAGCACAACCAACGGAAGCGGCAACGGGAGCGCAGTGGCAGCGATCATATGCTGCGTAAGCGTTTTCACGCCGGCACATCGACGGCGAGTTCGTGCAACGTAAACGTTCTCACGCAGAAATGCAATGCGAGCGCTCTTGCGAAAGCGCTCCGACGACCGGTATAGCGCGTGTGCAGCGTAAGCACCTTTATGCCAGCACCGGCGGTTACCCAGGTGGGTTGGCCGCCCGATGGGGGCAGACCCGATTTGGCAACGACAGCGAGCAGAAGTAGAACTCCAAGATAGAACCTCAATAAACCAGATTGTAATAATTGACGAATGAACTTGTGTTCTGTTTGGGAAGGGATAACGGCCTAGGTTCCCCTGCATCTTGGATACGAGCTTGCTTCCTACATAATCAAAGGACGAGAATAATATGGAACTTTGCTACAGGTAAAAGTATATAGTCAACTATGACTGCCAGTAAGGAGGCTGGCGTTAACTTATATATAGTTTTTTTTTTAATTTCACTCACCCACTGTTGGTTCTCGAAGAAAACCTTTTTGTCGATGCGGTGTTGGGGGTTATTAGTAAGAAAACTTCAAACTATAAATGCACTATTTAGTTTTTTTCACAAGTGCTAATTAAAATATATTATTAGGTATTTCATTTTTTTATGCATTTTTTCATTTCATTTTTGTTATATTGTCATGATTAATTATTTTTATTTTTGATTTGAAGTATTTTATTTTTGGCATTGGCAACGAAACTTTCTTTTTCTTTCAGTGTAAGATTTTACATTGGGTTGGCCAGCTTGCATTTCTTTTTTTTTTTTCTTATTTTACTTATCACCTGCACACACTCACATCACTATCAAATGCTTTTGTTTTATGTAATATGTAATATGTTTAACTTCAATTAATTTTTGGGTTTTTAGGCACTGAATGTATTTTAATCTGTTTTTGTTTTACACTAGTTTTGTAAGGGTTTGTATTTCTATGTAGGTTTTCTGTAGATTTTTTCCTGCGACCTCCGAACAAATTGTCTCCCAGCAGGGGTACCTGACTCCAGCCGAACTTTTGGGTCGGCGTGGAAGAGTTTAAAATTTAGCTTCGTTTCCTCTGGTAACTGCGGGAATATTTTCCCAGAATTGCTTGGATATTTACCCAGTGATTTTCTTCTTTAGTGGAATCGATCGACCTGGCGATTTCTCGCTGTGTAGTCGACGATAAAAATAACACGCGTGACCTAAACGTGCACAACTGTTATTATAATTTGGTTTTTTTGAAGTTTTCATTGAAATATTTACCTTGCCGACACGGCAATCCACGGTCATTTATTAATTGCCTCTTCTTTGTGGCCTTTTAATCTTGATGCCGAAATAAAATTTGGATTAATGTTGGGAGCACATGTGATTGTACTCTCCAGTTCTTTTTTCTTGATTTGCCTTTTTGCTAGGTCATATCTCTGCTTGACGATCGTCGTAAGAAAAGATTGAAGGTAGATGCTGGGGACCCGAAGAACCCTTATCCGAATCAATATTCACCAGCTGGTCAATTGCCATTTAGATGACGTTGTCAGATAAGGTTCCGATAATTATTATCGCTACTAACTAAGGCGCGAATTTCGGTGATTTTTAAAAAGTCTTGATATATGGGGACATAACAAGATCTCCTTCAGTTTTTCCGCGTTTTTTGCCGGCTTCTGTGTACACCTGCCCGTTCCGTGTAGTGACCAACTCAAACTTTACACTGCAATAACTCTTCAAGACACCCTCGCCCAAAATTATAGCAGCTTTTGATAACCGAAAAAGTGAGAGAATTGTCTTAGACCAATCAGAACAGAATATGATCGTACGATTGTACAGCTAGGGAGTGGAAAGCCTATAGCAGTGGCCACCGACATGCAGCTTCCCAGAGCTTAATTCATTATCAGATAAAACCTCTTGGCGAACGCTCATAATTTTTGTCGCTGCCCAATAAAATATTATATACACGTGGAGATATAAATTAATTATATATATCCAATATAATAAAAACAAGAGTGGGATATTCAAATAAATTTCCGTGTATGATTTGTGTGAAAGTGGAAAAGGTAAAAAGTGCGATATAGTGAGTTCCCATTTCTAACCCAGTTTTTATAGGGATTCGACCCCAAGGCGTAAGGAAGGCCAAGGCCTATATAAGGGCATAAATTTGCTCTACAGCCGACTTCCCCCCCCCGTCTCGTCGACCCCCGCATCAGCTCATTATTTAAACCCAGTTCGCTTCAAGAAGAGGCCAAAGGTCGACATAACCTTCATCCCAAAAAGTTACGCAACCGGCCACCTGCCGAATGGTAACTGGCAAATATATTGGAAGGCTAGAGCTCATCCAGATTATTCAGCTGTGTAAAAGTTTAGACGGGCGGATCGGATTTAATTACATTTGGACATCATCAACGTTACGCAGTGAGGATCACCCCATATGACCAGCGGAGGTCTAGCTTAGTGATTCCGTCTTATCGCAGCGCAGCGTACTTGCCAGCGGTCTCATCGCTGCAGCGCTGCAGTTGCATTTCGGTGTTTTGTTTTGATTCTTGATTTTCTTTCGTATTGCGATTAATAATGAATTAAATACTCGCAGATTGACGGAACTTTTGGCATTTGAATAGGAATTTAAATTAGCACCTTTAAAATTTGACCTACAGCTCGACAATGTCAACGTGAACTTGGGCCCAACTTTACGCACATCATGGAGTGGATATTTAAGGTCGTGAGTACTAAAAAACAACAACGATAAAAACCAATTCTATGAATACCTATATTAAAATTCTACAAAATGCCACTCGAACGTCTAATTAAAATAAAATCTGCATTTGGCTAAAGATTGTATAATATATTTGCTAATTTTATAATCAATTACTTATATCTATTTACTTATACTTTACTTTATATACTTATTTTTACTCACTAAATATAAACGGAAATGAAGAGTTAGAGAATGACTAGGATAATTATACGTAGGTTAAAATTTGTTAGTTTGTAAAAGAGATTTAATGGAACAGCTTACTGAAATGAATTTATATAAATGGAATTATAATTGAAGATATATTGGAAAAGAATGAATTGTGAATAAATAGATTTAATGGTTTGTCGAGTACTTATGTTGAACACTTTCTTAAATATGTGGTAGAGTTGATTTGAGCTTGGCCAAGGAACAATGTAAATATTTTAAGTAGCATTGTCATGGTAGGGAGGGTAAAGACTTAGGGAATTATTAACATCCAAATTCCCAATACTTATCAGAATCTGTAGCTTATCTTCACACGTGTCGGCGTGTATCCGTAATATCATTATAAAGCCATTTCTTTTATTAAACAATTGTCCAGTTTTGAATATTGTTTTGAATAAGACGCACTTATTAAATGTAGTAGCGTTTCGTGCTATCCTAAGCTAAAAGAACCCCGACCTACGGCGAGCTAGACCCGAGCATAGCAAGAGTGCGCATCCCTAGCGAAGGAAGTACAAGGTCCTCTTTATTAGTAATTGCCACCCACTATTAAAAGACCAGCTAGTTAAAACCTGTCGAACTACGTACACTACACATTTTGGCGCCCAGACGTGAAGCCCGACAAGTCCTTAACTTGTTATAGCACACTAAGCTCTAAAGTAATCCATCCACAGTTAAAACACAATATAACTAATTTCAATAAATTAACATATTGGATTGAGTGCATCGATTTGGAAGGAATAGTAAAATTTAGGAACATGCGATTTAATTTGAAAGAGAATTGATCGACCAAATGCAACTGTTTCGAATCCACAGAAGCTCATCACCATACGTTTCTTCACTCAACTTTATTTACAATTTGATTTTTTGGAATACATTATACTTACACTTCAATAAGTCCGTATATTGTCCGATTTTCAAGTAAACAAAAGCATGAGGCAATAGACCAGCTACAATCCACTAACAAATAGAGATACAACTAAGATTCTGATAGAAGTGATCGACATAAAGAAAGACAAACCAAATAATTACAACATATCTTAATAACAAGAATATGGCAGCCAAGCATAGTGCAGGTATTGCATCTGAAGTTTCACAAGGCGTTGAAAATAGCTGTGCCGTATGCAAAGAAATCTTAGCACCAACCGATTTGTCAGCAACAACATCGTGCAGACATAAATTTCATAAAAAGTGCATTATAAATCACTTAAAAAGTACACAAACATGTCCAGTTTGCAATGCAGATTGCAACGAATCGAATTTATCTCACTCTAATAACACTCTGTTCGCTGAATTAGATGCTGCCACAGCTGGTACATCTGGCGTAAGCGAATGTCAGGATAATAATGATATTTTCCCATTAAGGAGAAATACCAGATCAGGCAGGATCCGAGGTACACCTCCTAGACGAGGAGTGTCTACAAGAAATACTCACAGAGGGAATTTGGATAGGATCTTAACAGAACCTCCAACGAATTCTAGTATGGCTCTTAGTACTCACCCAGAGTTGATGAACTTTATCCAGTTTACTGTTAGCCAACAACAGGCTCAACTTATGGATAACCTTACCTCTTATTTAGGGAAGACTATAGAGACATCTATTAAAAGTCATTTGGACAACTTTCAATTACCTCAGCCCACACATACAATTTCCACACCTGACAATATCCAACCAAATACAGATTTGAGCAGGAACGTTTCCAATCAAAATCGATATTCTCATAATTTAGACAATAATGTAGAAACAAGAGGCGTAAACAGGAGCAATGCAAGCTCATATGTTAGCCCAGAAAAAGTATCAGGAATTATTCAAAAATGGGGATTAAAATTCGATGGTAGCAAAACAAGCATTAGGATAGATGAATTCATTTACAGGATATGCTCACTTACCAAACAAAATCTAGGTAATGATTTTGGACTTTTATGTGACCATTTGTACCTTCTGTTTGCAGGAAAAGCAAGCGATTGGTATTGGAAGTTTCATCGAAACAGTCCAAATTTCGATTGGAACACATTTTGTGGCGAATTTAGGAAGAGATTCGAAGATATAGAGACAGATTATGATATTTGGGAGGGAATCCGAAAACGCAAGCAAGGAGAAAATGAAACATTTGAAGACTTCCAGGAAACCATGGAACGGTTGATTGACAGACTGCAAAATGGAGTTTCCGAAGCACAATTAGTTGAGTTATTGGTTAGAAATTCGAAGCCTAGCTTACATCATGAGTTGCTGCATCTTAAAATCCCAAACAGAGCACAACTCCGATACGAAGTGCGCAGGCATGAACAGTTCTATAACAATCTCAGGACGTTTAAGCCAAAACCCTATCGCTCCTGCGTGGCAGAATTAACCACCGAAGAAGAGGAGACAGGTTTAGTAAGAGTAGATGAAGAAGTAAACCAAATTCAACGTCGTAATACCCCAACTTGTTGGAATTGTGACAAACAAGGCCACAGATTTGATGATTGTATGGCTAAAAGAATTATATTTTGTTACGGTTGCGGACTTAAAGAAAAATACAAGCCGACTTGTCCAAACTGTAATCCGGGAAACCGACAAAAGGATGTTTCTCTGAGCAACAAGATGCATCCGTAAATTCAGAAGTTGCTAAGTCAAAGTCAATCACTGAAACCCGTGAATTTCAGGAGATAGAACCTTTAGGTCAGCCTGATATTCATTATTTCTTTATACCCTTACACATAAGAATTCAAAATTACAATAATAAGCGTAGAGAAATATTTGGTAAAGTAGATAGTATAGGGACTCATTTAAAACCCAGACGATCTACTAGCCGATTGAGAGAATTTTGGAAGAAGGTTCGTCGTGACCGACAGAAACTTATTTCCGCTATAGTACTTAGCTCTGACCAAAGACTCTATACGGATATTAATATAGAGGGTCAAGATTACAAGGCTTTATTAGATTCTGGAGCAACAATAAGTTGTGTAGGCGGATTAGCTGCTCAGAACTTCCTTAAACACAACAACGTAAAAAAAATGTTCTGGCGAAATTCGCGCTGCGAACGGAACAAAAAGTAAAGTAGTGTCAAAACTTACAACTTCCATTAAGTATGGAGATACGATAGACAATCTTGAATTATTTATAATACCAGAACTTCAACAGGATGTATATTTAGGCATTGATTTTTGGCAAAAGTTTGGATTATTAAATAAAGTTACGAGCAATCCGAACATCGCTGAGTTAGACATTGGTACTTTGGATGATGACGAAGATTCTCCAAAATATCATGAGCTGAACGAAGGAGAAAGACTTCGGCTGGAGACAGTAATAAAAACATTTCCATCCTTTGCTTCCGAAGGTTTAGGTCGTACTACCTTGTCCACACATAGCATTGATATAGGAAATGCGAGTCCTGTTAAACAACGGCATTGGCCAGTTTCACCTGCCGTTGAAAAGCTGATGTTCGCTGAAGTGGATAACATGCTAGCCTTAGATGTTATCGAAGAGTCAACTAGCGCTTGGAGCAGTAATTGCGTGTTAGTAAAGAAAGGAGACAAGAACCGTCTATGTCTTGATTCTAGAGAGGTAAACAAGGTTACTCAGCGGGACGCATATCCTCTACCACATATAGACGGCATCTTAAGCCGGTTACCACCAGCTAAATTTATAAGTGGTATCGACATGAAGCATGCATACTGGCAGATACCGCTCGACGAAAAGTCTAAGCAATACACTGCGTTTACAATACCGAATAGACCGCTATATCAGTATAAAATGATGCCCTTTGGTCTCTGTAACGCAGCCCAAACTCTTTGTCGTCTTATGGATCGAGTCATTCCAGCTCATCTTAGGAATAGAGTATTTGTTTATCTGGACGACTTATTAGTTTTGTCCGAGGATTTTGAATCACATATGCTTTTATTACAGGAGATAGCTTTATGCTTACGTAAAGCAAATCTCACTATCAATGTCAGCAAATCTAAATTTTGTATGAAGGAGATCATATATCTCGGTTTTATAATTGGGAATGGACAAATAAGAACCAACCCAGATAAGGTTAAAGCGATAGTAGAATTTCCGCAACCAACTTCGATTAAGCAGTTGCGAAGATTTCTAGAATTAGCGGGATGGTACCGACGGTTTGTAGAAAACTTTGCCACTATTAGTTTTCCTTTGACGGAACTTCTTAAAAAGAAGAATACGCTTGAATGGAACGAAGAGGCTCAAACCGCTTTTGAAAACTTGAAATCATGTCTTACTGCCTCGCCAATTCTCATAACACCAGATTTTTCCAAGCAATTCATTTTGTTGTGTGACGCCAGCTCTTTTGGTGTTGGTTGCGTACTGGCTCAGGAGCGAGATGGAGTAGAACTTCCGATTTCGTATATGTCCGAAAAATTGTCCAAAGCGCAACGTAATTATTCAGTTTCCGAATTAGAATGTCTTGCCGTTATAAAAGGAATTAAAAAATTCCGCGCGTATATTGAGGGCCAGGATTTCTTAGTCATAACAGACCATGCAGCCCTTCAATGGCTGATGCGGCAGAAGGATTTATCAGGAAGGTTAGCTCGATGGTCAATGAAGTTGAGAGCGTTTACGTTCACTATAAAACATCGTAGCGGTTCTCAGAACGTCGTTGCAGATACCTTATCCAGACAGAACGACCCAGCCATCGATGAATTTTGTCAAAATGGACCCATAGTTGATGTAGATTCTCCACATTTCAAATCCACGGAATACTTGGACTTAATAAAGACAATATCTAACAATCAATCAAGATTTCCCGATCTACAAATCAGGGATGGATATATTTACAAAAGAACTACTTTTGTATCAGACGATATAAAGCAAGAAAATCCATGGAAACTATGGATACCTTCGGCTTTAGTACCCGATATACTGTTTCAGGCTCATGATGCACCAAGTTCATCTCATTGTGGCATGAGTAAAACTGTAGAAAAACTAAAAAGATATTTGTTTTGGCCTTGTATGGTTACGCAAGTACGCAACTATATATCCAATTGTGTAATTTGTCGTACCACGAAAAGTCCAAACACGGTTCTAAAACCGCCAATGGGTAAACCGTTAACCTCAGAAAGGCCATTCCAAAAATTATATATTGACCTCTTAGGCCCATACCCTCGCACAAAAAAAGGTCACATAGGTTTGCTGATTGTCGTTGACCATAACACCCGTTTCCACTTTTTGTTACCTCTTAAGAAGTTCACCGCTCCTAAAATCTGTGATTACTTAAAGGGGGCTATATTCTATACGTTTGGCGTTCCAGAAGTAATACTTTCTGATAATGGCAGTCAGTTTAAGTCAAGCTATTTCCAAGCTTTTCTTACTAGTTTTGGCGTACAGCAAAAACTTACAGCCATATATTCTCCACAGGCTAACGCGAGTGAAAGACTTAACAGATCGGTGCTAGCCGCAGTAAGAGCTTATATAGGGAAAGATCACACAAATTGGGATGATAACTTAGACGCTATTAGCGGTTCTTTAAGAGCGTCGTTGCATAGAAGCACAGGTTCGTCACCTTACTTCCTGACATTTGGACAAAATATGATCCTTAACGGCAAGGACTATAGTCTCCTGCGTACTCTAAATCTGTTAGCGGACGACACTCGGTTATCTAAACCGGAGGCTTTAGAACTGCAGAGACGGCAAGCTAAACTGAACCTAAACCGAGCCCATGAAGAAAACGCAAATAGATACAATCTACGCACTCGGCAGATAGAATTTAAAAACGGCGATTTCGTTTACGCTAGAAACTTTACACAAAGTAATGCCGTAAAGAAATTCAGTAGTAAATTGGCACCCGTATTTATCCCAGCTAAAGTTTATAAGAAACGTAGCTCCTACTACTACGAATTAGAGGATGAGAGAGGAAAGAAATTAGGAGTATTCCATTTGAAGGATATACAAGCTAGAAAACAAGGAGTTTCTTCAGATAAGGCTTCCTTGAAATAGTCTCGTTACCCTTATCTGTGGGTGTAGTGACCAACTCAAACTTTACACTGCAATAACTCTTCAAGACACCCTCGCCCAAAATTATAGCAGCTTTTGATAACCGAAAAAGTGAGAGAATTGTCTTAGACCAATCAGAACAGAATATGATCGTACGATTGTACAGCTAGGGAGTGGAAAGCCTATAGCAGTGGCCACCGACATGCAGCTTCCCAGAGCTTAATTCATTATCAGATAAAACCTCTTGGCGAACGCTCATAATTTTTGTCGCTGCCCAATAAAATATTATATACACGTGGAGATATAAATTAATTATATATATCCAATATAATAAAAACAAGAGTGGGATATTCAAATAAATTTCCGTGTATGATTTGTGTGAAAGTGGAAAAGGTAAAAAGTGCGATATAGTGAGTTCCCATTTCTAACCCAGTTTTTATAGGGATTCGACCCCAAGGCGTAAGGAAGGCCAAGGCCTATATAAGGGCATAAATTTGCTCTACAGCCGACTTCCCCCCCCCCCCCCGTCTCGTCGACCCCCGCATCAGCTCATTATTTAAACCCAGTTCGCTTCAAGAAGAGGCCAAAGGTCGACATAACCTTCATCCCAAAAAGTTACGCAACCGGCCACCTGCCGAATGGTAACTGGCAAATATATTGGAAGGCTAGAGCTCATCCAGATTATTCAGCTGTGTAAAAGTTTAGACGGGCGGATCGGATTTAATTACATTTGGACATCATCAACGTTACGCAGTGAGGATCACCCCATATGACCAGCGGAGGTCTAGCTTAGTGATTCCGTCTTATCGCAGCGCAGCGTACTTGCCAGCGGTCTCATCGCTGCAGCGCTGCAGTTGCATTTCGGTGTTTTGTTTTGATTCTTGATTTTCTTTCGTATTGCGATTAATAATGAATTAAATACTCGCAGATTGACGGAACTTTTGGCATTTGAATAGGAATTTAAATTAGCACCTTTAAAATTTGACCTACAGCTCGACAATGTCAACGTGAACTTGGGCCCAACTTTACGCACATCATGGAGTGGATATTTAAGGTCGTGAGTACTAAAAAACAACAACGATAAAAACCAATTCTATGAATACCTATATTAAAATTCTACAAAATGCCACTCGAACGTCTAATTAAAATAAAATCTGCATTTGGCTAAAGATTGTATAATATATTTGCTAATTTTATAATCAATTACTTGTATCTATTTACTTATACTTTACTTTATATACTTATTTTTACTCACTAAATATAAACGGAAATGAAGAGTTAGAGAATGACTAGGATAATTATACGTAGGTTAAAATTTGTTAGTTTGTAAAAGAGATTTAATGGAACAGCTTACTGAAATGAATTTATATAAATGGAATTATAATTGAAGATATATTGGAAAAGAATGAATTGTGAATAAATAGATTTAATGGTTTGTCGAGTACTTATGTTGAACACTTTCTTAAATATGTGGTAGAGTTGATTTGAACTTGGCCAAGGGACAATGTAAATATTTTAAGTAGCATTGTCATGGTAGGGAGGGTAAAGACTTAGGGAATTATTAACATCCAAATTCCCAATACTTATCAGAATCTGTAGCTTATCTTCACACGTGTCGGCGTGTATCCGTAATATCATTATAAAGCCATTTCTTTTATTAAACAATTGTCCAGTTTTGAATATTGTTTTGAATAAGACGCACTTATTAAATGTAGTAGCGTTTCGTGCTATCCTAAGCTAAAAGAACCCCGACCTACGGCGAGCTAGACCCGAGCATAGCAAGAGTGCGCATCCCTAGCGAAGGAAGTACAAGGTCCTCTTTATTAGTAATTGCCACCCACTATTAAAAGACCAGCTAGTTAAAACCTGTCGAACTACGTACACTACATCCGGCCGTCTGTTCGTCGAACAGACGTTCTGTTTCCTGCGTTATAAATGCCGGTGAGTATCTTGTGGTCTCCGCAACACTCGTGTTTATTGCCAGCTGCAGCTCCGGCCAGTTCTCGTCCCATGTCCTCTGAGCGGCCCCTGTGAACTGCGCGAGTATCGTTTTCACGGTCCTGTTAGCTCTTTCTCTCGGGTTTTCTTGTGAAGTATATGAAGCCGTGAGCTGGTGTCTCACACCCAGCTCCTCCCAAAACCTCTTCTACGCCCTGCTCGTAAATTGGACTCCGTTGTCCGTGATCATAACTTTTGGCACCCCGTATCTGGCCACTATTCGCTACCGCACAGCCTTTCGTAGCGTCTCGGTGGCTGCCCTACGCACCGGAACGATCTCGGTGCACCAGGACCAGCAGCATCGAATTCCCATGTTTTGACCTCGGCAAGGGGCCCACTAAATCCGCACACACGGTGGCCCATGGTTTTTCCGGCACCTGGGTCAGCATCTTTCCGGCTGCTTGCAGCTGGTTAGGCTTGTACTTCATACAGCTCTCGCAGTTCCGCACGTACCTTCTTATGTCTCGGTGCATTCCTGGCCAGTGGTACCTGGCTGCCACCCTCGCAATTGTCTTCCGACTTCCCATGTGTCCTGCCATCGGCATGTCGTGGTTCTCGGCCATGACGCGCTGCCTCTCCCTGGTTGGTACACACAGCTTCTATGACACCACATCCTCATTTCCTGCCCGGTGCGGAATGTGCCTGTACAAATGGCCGGCCTCCTCTAGGTAGTCTGAGTATTATTGGGGATACTGCTTCATTTTCCTCCGCATATCTTCTGTACACCTGCATTCCTGCTGCTCCCCGAGTGCCCTTCTTCCTTCGCCGTTATCCTGCGGACCGTTTCCTGCAACGGCTGTCTCGACAGAGCGTCCGCGACGATGTTTAACTGGCCCTTTCTATACGAGAATTCAAAATCGTATTCTTGGAGGTCCCACCTCGCGATCCTTCCGGACTGGCTCTCGATGCCGTTCAGCCATTTCAGGGCCATGTGATCTGTTATCACTTTAAAATGGTAGCCTTCTTGGTACGGTCTTAATTTCCTGACAACTCACACTATCGCTAAACAGTCCTTCTCTGTCGCAGAGTAATTCTTTTCCGCTCCGTTCAGCGCTCTGCTGGAGTGGGATATGACCCGCTCGCCTTGCTCGGAGTGCTGTGTGAGGATAGCGCCCAGCCCGTAAACGCTGGCGTCCGTCTGTAGCACGAAAGTTCTTGTGAAATCGGGGCATGCCAGGATCGGGTCAGCGACCAACCTGGTTTTGACGGCCTCAAATGCTTCTTGGTGGGCGTCGGTCTATTCCCACCTTGTCTGTTTCTTGAGGAGTGCGTTCAGCGGTTGCACCAGCGTCGCAAAATCAGGTACAATAAGATCTGAAGATGGACCATCTCATGATCAAATGAATCTGAGGCCAGTAAGCTGAGATCTTTCGTGTGACCATAAAGTAAAGCAGAGTGTGGTGCTTGGATCCGCAGGCGCAGGAGTTGCACTTTTTTATGTTTGAAAGGTCAGAATGGCTATCTATTATCGTCGTGTATATAGAATAAAAATCCAGGCAGTTAGCACGGCCTTCAGTGAATTTTGGTACCTCAAGAGGGGGCAGCGACGGTCCCCTTTTCCGGAGTGAACGTTTCTGTTGGCTACAATCACACGGAAAAATGCCGTCAGCGAAGGTACGAGAATAAGGTTTTAGGAGTTATGAGAGCATCATCAAATTTCTTACTCAAATTGCTTTTATTTTGATCCAAATTAAGCTCGTTCAATATTTTTTGAAACGTTTGTTGCAACTCATCGATCAGCTCCAACCTCACATGTAGAACGGAATTGTCCAATGAAGTTAATCTTGATAAAGAATCCGCTAATCGTTCCATAATGTTAAATATGGCAGTCGCCGTGCGCCTCAAAAATTTCACCCTGTTTGCATCAGCCGTAACGTTTCCAGAATTTTTAGCAGCCATGGTAATAACAACAAATTCGGTTTAAGCGGAAAGATGAGTGCAAAGAAAAATCAGCATCAGCTTCCGTTATTTGGCTTTAATCTTTAATTATTGTAGACAAATATTGTTTATGCACAAATCACTTAGCAGTATCAGCGAAGTTTAAGTTTTAATCAGCTTTTTATAATTTGCACTAATACTGCATATATATAAATCACGTAGAGGTCACCAAAATGTTGAGGTAATAAGACTTCTTTATCCCTTCTTGCAAATGTAAAAAAAACAATTTCTGTGGTAGCGAATTTAAGCGATTTTATTTACTTTTTTCTTAGAACAAGATGCGTAACGCCATACGATTTTTTTGGACACGATTTTTCGAATTTTTGTTCAAAAGCCAGAGAGCGGAGAGCTCTAGAACCAGCAGCTCTCTTGTACGCATATAGTGGCACATGACAACATATAGTGGCACATGCCCTCCCCGTGGGGAGTAGCTAATTTGAACGGCGATTTTAACAAACGAATTTTTTCAAAAAAAAATCTTCTTTCCAAAAATTATAGTCACGACATCAATTTTTAAAAATTATATTATTAGATCATATTGAAATTGACCAAAACCATAATTAAATTCGTTTCAAAGATCGAAATAGATTTCGGATCGAAAATCGTGTTTTAGCACAAGCACGCACACACAAGCAAATCTATTAATAGATTTTAACGCTCTCAACTTTTTGCGAACGGACTATTTTAGCCGTCGCCAAATGTGTTATTCTAATGTCTTTGGCCTTTGGCCAGATAGAATTTTTCAGTTAGTGAAGTCTGCCCTTAAGGCTAGACAACCAACAAAAAATACTGCCTTTGCTGGAGTAAGTTTCTCGAGCAAATGCTGACACTAGCAAAAACAGCATATCTCCCCATACCGGGAAACCAATGGGAACCAGACACGGCCCCCAAAGGCGTGTATCTGTATCTGCGTATAAAAATAGTCTTATGTCGACTTAATTTTACGCATTAATAATGATCTTGTTAACTGCTTCTGTTAATTCGTTAATTATACCCGTTACTCGTAGAGTAAAAGGGTATACTAGATTCGTTGAAAAGTATGTAACAGGCAGAAGGAAGCGTTTCCGACCATATAAAGTATATATATTCTTGATCAGGATCAATAGCCGAGTCGATTTGGCCATGTCCGTCTGTCCGTCTGTCTGTCCGTATGAACGTCGAGATCTCAGGAACTACAAAAGCTAGAAAGATTAGGCATACAGACTCCAGGGACATAGACGCAGCGCAAGTTTGTCGAATCATGCTGCCACGCCCACTCTAACGCCCACAAACCGCCCAAAACTGCCACGCCCACACTTTTGAAAAATGTTTTAATATTTTTTCATTAACGCCCACAAACCGCCAAAAACTGGCCTTCGCACTTACACTAGCTGAGTAACGGGTATCAGATAGTCGGTGAACTCGACTATAGCGTTCTCTCTTGTTTTGTTCTGAGTTTGTGTATTAATGACTATGATGTAGTTTTAATACGGACAATAAACTTCTAATGTGGCCTTTGTCGACGTCTAACAACTTTCGCATATGTGACTCTGGAAATAACTCAAACACTCTACTACCACTGAGTGCTTGCCGTCCCTGGCTGTATATAGTTTCTACTCGCTACGAATTGCAACGGCTAGCTCAGAGAGTTTGTTTGTTCGTCCCACCAATTTATGATTTGTGTGATTGTTCGACCAAAGAGAAGTCAGAGTTTCAGATTTAAACCACCTTTATTCAGTGACGCTTGATAAAGATAATTCTGTGATCCTCGCCTTCGGATGCGCGTCGTCGCTCCTTCGTTGTTCTTATTCGCTGGTCCCGCGTCGCTCTCGACGGCGTACCCGTGCCGGCTCGACTGGGGCTTTGGATGTTTTGGGACAGGGTGTATCGTCCGTGAGATCACGTAGAGGTTCTCCCCGAACCACCGTTGTCGACTCCAAAGTCTCCACAGTCCCTTCTTGCGTAAGCCAGGCACTTGTTGCCCTTACCAAGAGCTTCTCCCCTAACCACCTTTCTGACCACGCCAGGTCCTGGTGCTTGCTTGTCCTTGGCTTGTTCTTGCTTGCGGAGATCCTCTTCGGCGCTCGCTTGTACTTTAACTTGTTCCGGGTTTTCTTCCGCGTACTTCACTTGTTCACTATTCTTGTTCACTATGCTGATCGACTGATACTCTGCGGGTATTTTCTTTACTGACTGTCTGTCTGTATGGCACTTTCCTAACTGACTGTCCCGCGGGAATCCCGTTATTTCCCTTTTTGCGCATGGCTCACTCGGGTACACGGTCCAACTTATGTCCCGTTAGTTCACGGTGTGTCCTCTTTGTGCTTGTACCAAGACCATACCGTTACCGTACGACCTTTGCGCCTTTGGCTGGTTCGAGTCCAAGGTCCAGCGCGGTACCGTTAGTTTACGGTGTGTCGTCTTTGTGCTTGTACCAAGACCATACGGTTACCGTACGACCTTTGCGCCCTTGGCCGGTTCGAGTCCAAGGTCCAGCGCGGTACCGTTAGTTCACGGTCTCTCCGCTTTGCCGGGGTCCAAGGTCCATTATTTACAGTTTGACCTGACCGCCCTTGACCCTTCTCGCATTCCAGCCGTTTTCGCTGTTGCCATGCCGATTTCCTACACCCGGATTTGAGGTGAGTTTTAAGACTCCTCACATTTCCCCCCTTCGTTCTCAGCCTGGCAGCCTATTAGACCCCGTCGTTCAGCTTCTTGACTTGGCATCTCGAACATCCTTGCGCCTTCCTGATTGCAGCCGGCGTCTGACCCTGTCTTTCAGCATCTCGACGTGGCATGGACCGCCCATCGACCGCTATTATCGTAGCGCCCCTATCCCAATTTTCTTTGCACGTGGTTTCTGGTGTTGCTGCACAATGGAGGTAAGTTTGCGGCTTTTTGTGTAAAAATCGCCATCTTTACTCATCCTCTCTTTGCTTTTAGCTCCACCCACTCGATGAATGCCCCTGCATGCTCCGGGGCTTGCCCTCCTCGTTTCCGCGCCTGCGGCAGCCTGGCATCGACTTGCCGGCCCGCGTGCCTGGCCCCGCTTCCGTTTGCTGGCCGCGTGCCTGGCCCCGCGTCCGCCCTTGGCTACTGCTGATGTTTTCGCACCTCTTTTTATTACAAGTCAGCTATGTTGTGCCCATCGCCCTCTCCTGTCCCAATCAACTCGGTGATTATCTCGTTTTAAATCCTTTATTGGGGTATGTATACCCTTAGATCGCCGCCGCGACGCACCTTTAGGCGGAACCGCTGGCCGTCCAGCATGAACAATTTGTCCCAGCGGTCCTTATGCCGTCTGCCCGCCTGGGTCTCGGCCTCATCGACCACCCAGGGTGGCCACTTCGCCCGTTAGGGCTCCCTCCACGGCTTCTCATTCAGCGTCTCCTGCCTGCAGGCAGGGTCGCTCCGGCGGCTGTCGAGCCGCAGGGCACGATTCCTGCCGTGCCGGTTTTGGTGGTGGCGGCACGGGCCACACACACGACCCTTTTCCGGGTTCTCCGCCGGGCTTTCGTCCTTGTCTGGACGCGTACTCGCGGATCGCGCGCTCGCTGCTCGACCGGCCTCCAACCGACCGCGACCTCCGACTGTCCTCCGCTGGTGCGGCCCAAGTCCACGTCAACGTCTGCTGGTGCCACCGGCGGCCGCCCATGCCGATCGTGCGAAGCGTCTGCGCGACGTGCGCCTGGTCCACGCCCCAGGACTGTAGCCGCTTGCACCGGGGCCACTCCTCATCCTGGGGTGGCGGTGTCGGTGCGCGCGGTGGCGGTGGCGTCGGTGGTGCTAGCGGCGGTATCGGTGTGCGTGGTGGTGGTGGTGGATGTGGCTGCACCGGCGGCAACGGCGGCAACGGCGGCTGTGGCTTCGACAACGGCGGTGCCTTCGGCTGCTCTTGTTGTTGTGGCGCCGGCGGCGGCGTCGGCTGCCCCTGTTGCTGCGGCGTCGGTAGTGGTGGTGGCTGCGATGGCAGCGGTGGTGTCGGCGGCAACGGTGGCTGCGGCTGCGGCACCGGCGTCTGTGGCTGCGGTAACCGTGGCTGCATTAATGGCGGTTGCGGCAACGACGGTGGTGGGTGTGGTGCCCACAGTGCCTCCTCCTCCTGCCACCCTGTTAGTCGCTCTTGCCACGCGGCCTTGGTGGCGGCTGCCTTCCGCTCCAGCCTGTTTTGCTGTGGATGATGATTGCTACACCCAAAGGTTTTATTATAGAGTCCCTCCTGAATTTACACTGTCTAAAGATGTGTTTAGACATGATAAGTAGACAAACTATAAATATGTTCTATTTATGGGCTGCAATAAACATGGCACGGGACAACATAAGTAGCAACTACAGATAAGTACGATTGCAGTGGTCTATTGTCGAAGTGTCAAGAGATATGATCACGCGGGAGGTGATTAGCGCGGTCATAGGCCACAAACATAGATTTAAGATAAATCTCATCTGCATTGACCAACGCAGACTGCATCGTCTTACAAGCGCTGCATTATATAATTAGATGATAAGAACCTATGTAAGAATGAATAAAAGGCGATGCCCTCGCAGTAGCGAGTCAGTTAGATTCAAACACCCGAATTGAACTCATTAAGTGTACGCATTAGTTTATAGTGTGAACATTTTGGTCCTTCGAGAAATTCTGTTGTTTTCCCCCACCAGTGGTAAGAAACACAGAAGAAAAAACCAGCGCCTTAAAGTAAAAAGAGCAAGGTCCTTCGAGAAATTCTGTTGTTTTCCCCCACCAGTGGTAAGAAACACAGAAGAAGAAACCAGCGCCTTAAAGTAAAAAGAGCAAGGTTATTCGAGTGATTCTGTTGTTTCCCCCACCAGTGGTAAGAAACACAGAATAAAAGACCACGCCTTAAAGTACTAGGACTATAAGGTGAAACATTGTGTTCTTGCTTTTCTTTGGCTGATCAATCAGCTGTGAGTCGAGGCACAGCTAGGTCAACTGGGCGACCAATCAAAAAATCCTCCAACGGATCACGCCCGAGAATACAAGCAGAAAGTACAAGTCACAGTGATTGTTTTCCCAAGATGTTGTCGGAAAGATCTGTGAAATTGATGCAAGACCAAGGAGTGCTGCAGAACAAAATACTGCAAGCCATCAAGGACAAGGCATCTATACCAGCAATAGAAGCATTGGTAGACCAATATACTACTAACAACAATGCGCTGGTAAAATTGGGAGTTGGCGATCATCAATATTTTAATGACAAAATATTCATTAAAACTATGGATGCTGTCAAGGCCTACAAGAGTCGCAATTAAAGGTAGAAACACTTGAAGAGGTAAATATACCAAGTGGATCAAAATTATTTGATTCCGCATCAGCTCGGAGCTCCAGTCCAGTTGATAATCTGGTTCAACTGGTGGACAGAAGAGCGGACAGGGTGAGGCAACAGATAAGCCTAATATACGAAACCCTGGATAGTTCAAGTGAGATTGAACTTGTCAAGCAGCTGGCAATGATGAAAAGTCATTGGTCCAACGTGACGGACACACTGAAACTGCTTGAAAACAAGTATGATAGAACTGCCTTTGATCAAGATGAGGCAGACATTCTGCAATCTGATGTTGCCGCACTAGAAATGGTACTTCAGAGGAAGTTGGAACAGTGCAAAAGCTCCAACTACGACGTGCCAGAACTCCCAAAAGTGGACCTTCCAACGTTCAATGGAAATGCGAAGGAATGGCCAACATTTTACGAGCTGTTCTCTGAACTAATAGACAGCAGGAAGGATCTCAGCAACACAAGGAAGCTGGGATATTTAAGAGCCTGCTTAAAAGGAGAAGCTCAAATGGTGGTTAGCCATTTGATAACGGGATCAGCGGCTAGCTATGCAGCAGCGTGGGAGCTTATCTGCAAACGCTATGAGAATAGCAGAAAAATATTCTCCCAACACTTCAACAAATTAATGGAACTGGAGTGCTTGCTGCCCCACGATGAGAAAAATTTAGGGAAGTTTTTGGATACTGCGACCAACTTCATCATAAAGCAAAAAGGAAAAATAGGAAGCTCTGCTGACGTAATTTTAGCTGAAATTCTGCCTTTCGCCAGAAGCCTTGCAGCATGTAGAGTTTATTGAGCAACAATACAACTCAGTAAATGCCATTACCAAAAATACCGCTCAGCTTGCTACAAAAAAAGTGCAAGTTAAATCGTGTGCCTTTTGCTCTAAGGATGGCCACGATATGATAAAGTGTCTCAAATTCAGAGCACAATCAATCGAAAAAAGAAAAGAATTCGTTCAAAAGAACAGCATGTGCTTTAGATGCTTTGGAAAGCATAATGCTATCGACTGCAGAAAGGAAATTACATGCAATCGATGCTCCAAAAGACACAACAGCCTTCTTCATGAAGACACAAAACGCAGTATCAACAGCAATAGCCTTAAGCAAGGCCAAGACACACTATTGGCTACAGCTGTTGTTTTGGTGAAAAACAACGCTGGAGGTTACAACGAGTTGAGGGCGCTTATTGACGGTGGATCCCAGAAGACGCTGATTTCAGAGGAAGCAGCACAAATATTAAGGATTCCCAGAGTAAGAAGTACTATAGAGGTCGAAGGTATCTCCCAGACTACTCAAGTATCAAAAAATAGTGTCCACCTGACGATCAAACCAAAAATTCCAAGCAGCTTCAAAGCATCAACGGAAGCATTGGTTTTACCAACACTCCATAGAGCCCTTCCCAGCAAAAAATTTGATATTGATATCAACAAAGAGTGGAAGGGCTACAGGCTAGCAGATCCACGATTCAACGAGCCAAGCAGAATTGACATGGGGATAGGTGTGGATCTATTTCCCCTGATTATGATGGAGAAAAGAAAACCCGTGAATGGAATCTTGGGACAAAAAACCAAATTTGGATGGATTGTGTCCGGAAATATAACTCGAGCAGCAAAGCACAAAATTATAAGTGCCACTACAACAATAAATCTAAAGGACCTGGATCGCTTTTGGGAATTGGAAGATGAAGCCGATGAGACGATTACAGACAATGCAAAATGCAAAAGAAAATTCCAAGAAACAACTGTCATCAACGAGGAAGGCAGATTTGTGGTGTCAATTCCATTCCACCAAGAGGCAAAGCTGGGGGACTCTCGCAAACAGGCAATGGCAAGGCTTATGCAAATGGAAAAGAAGTTTCAAAGAAACCCAAAGAACTGGGCTGCATACAACGAATTCATGAAAGAATACCTTAAGATGGGACATATGGAATCTGTAAAGACAACGGGTCAAGGTAAATACTACTTACCCCATCAAGCAATCATCAGGCCTGGAAGCTACGAGTAGTTTTTGACGCATCCGCAAAGACGACAAATGGACTAAGCCTAAATGACGTTATTATAGCTGGTCCTAAGATTCAAAAGGATATATTCGATATTCTAATTAAATGGCGCAAGTGGCAATATGTTATGGTAGCTGACATTGAAAAAATGTATCGCCAAATAAAGGTTGCTGAGAAAGACCAAGAATACCAATATATCCTATGGAGGGATGATCCAAAATTGCCGATCAGTGAGTTTAAGTTAACAACCGTAACTTATGGCACCTCGGCAGCACCTTTCTTAGCAGTCCGATGTCTACGAGAGCTGGCAGATCGGTTTTGTTAAGAGGATAGCGTCTTAGCAGAAACAATAAGAGACGACTTTTATATGGATGACCTCATAACTGGTGGAGACACAGTCAACGAGTGCCATGAACTTCAAAGGAAATTGAGATAAGTGATGGAGAAGGCCGGCATGCATCTGCGAAAATGGGTTGCAAATGACGAACGTATTTTAGCCGACATTCAGGACGACGGTGCTACGGAGAAAATCTGCATTGAGGAGAATGAATCGATCAAAACCTTAGGACTTCAATGGGATCCGAAGAAGGATACATTTACGTTTTCGGCAGAAAACCCAATGCTAACACGCATAACAAAGCGGTTAGTGTTATCACAGTTGTCCAGAATTTTCAACCCACTAGGATGGTTGGCACCTGTAACGATTCAAGGCAAATGTTTTATTCAGGAATTGTGGAAGTTACCGATGACTTGGGACGTTGAATTGGAATCCAACTTAGCAAACTGGTGGATGGAATATGCTAAAGGTCTATAAGATTTAGAAGAAATTAGCATTTCACGGTGGACTGGATGCTCCAAAGGTATTATGGAGCTACATGGATTCTGCGATGCATCAGAGAAAGCATATGCAGCGGCTGTGTATACAAAAGTAGGCGGCAGAGTTACCTTGCTAGCAGCAAAAAGCAAAGTAAATCCTAGAAAAAACAGAAAAACAATTCCAAAGTTGGAATTATGTGCTGCGCATTTACTAGCAAAGTTATTAGCGAAAGTGCAGGCTATATGGAGCAACTCGATTACAACGCATGCATGGAGAGATTCGCAAATTACTATTGCTTGGATACAGAACAAGCGCAGCAAAGATAAGTTCGTCAGAACTAGAGTGGAAGATATCAATAAACTAATTCCCAATGTCAAATGGAATTACGTTAAATCGGAAGAAAATCCAGCAGACGTGGCTTCAAGAGGGATATCACCGCAAGCTCTTAAAATCTGTGATATTTGGTGGAGAGGGCCGAATTGGCTATCTATAGATGCACAACACTGGCCCACTCAAAAGGAATCGGAAATGGTTGTGGTATCCACATTGATAAAATGCGAATATCGGCAAAACCATCTTTTATCAAAGTATTCATCGATCGACAAACTTCTTAGAGTAATGGCGTATGTATTACGCTTCATAACAAAGCTGAGAGGAAAATCGCAACAGCCGTCACATCTTACGGTGGAGGAATTAAAGCTAGCGAAGATTGCTGTGGTAAAGATACAACAACAGCTAGATTTTGGACTCGAAGTCAGACTACTCAAAAACAAAAGACCTTTAGACCCAAAGAGTAAGTTGCAAATCGTTTTTGGATAGTGATGGCGTACTTCGAGTTGGTGGAGGACTACAAAACGCAATGATACCGTATAATGTAAAACATCCAATTATACTGGATAAGTCACATTTGACTTGGTTAATTGTAAAGGATTCTCATAAAGAAACTCTGCATGGCGGAATTAACATTATGAGAACTTATATTCAGAGGGAGTTCTGGATATTTGGCATACAAAATTCCTTAAAGAAATATTTAAGGGAATGTATTGTATGTATACGATACAAGCAAGAGAAGTCCAGTCAACTGATGGGAAATTTACCAGTTTATCGAGTAACGGCTGATTACTCGTTTCAAAATACTGGAATAGACTACGCACTTTATCCCCCCGGGAAGCCCCCACATGGGAGGTTTATGGGAAGCCGGTGTAAAATCAGTGAAGTATCGCCTTAAACGAGTTATTGGTGAAAACAGCTTTACATATGAAGAATTTGCATCGCTGCTATGTCAAATCGAAGCAGTACTAAACTCGCGCCCATTAGTCACTGTAAGGAGCGAAAACAATGGTGAGGAAATATTAACGCCGGGTCATTTTCTGGTGGGAAGACCTCTAATTGGAGCTCCTGAACATTTTGACGAAAGTAAGACAATCAGCTCTTTGGATAGATGGAAGCTTATTCAACGCATCAGAGGTGATTTTTGGAAGAAATGGAAAGAGGAGTATCTGGTGTCATTGCAACAGCGAACCAAATGGCGCCAAGTAAAGCCAAATCTTAAGGAGGGACAGTTGGTTCTTATAAACATTAGTACGACTAAAGAACAAGATGATAAAGTCCGGGTAGACACGGTTAAAAAAAGCGATGGCGAAGTAAAAAGATCGCTAAACAAGATCTGTCCTGTTAGCGAAGCAAAACCAGCTGGAGTTGCAACGCCATCTAGAACGGAGTCAATGCAGCTACGCAAGGACAAGAAGCTTAGGCAGCGAGTTCCAAAAGGCAAAAGGAATGGCACTGGAAACATAGCTACTGTGCTATGCTGTTTATTGATGTTGCAAGCTACAACTGCGACAAAAAATTCGGAAGAAATTCCCAAAGAAGACATGCAAGCCTATTTTGATGTCATAAAACAATCAGAGGACTTCCTGGAAAAATCCCGCCTGGTTTGCGAAAAAATGGGAGACTTCAAGGACTACTGCGATTTCTTCGGCACGACAATAAGGACAAAAATTGACAACATAAAAGAAAAAGACAAAATACTACGGCACCGTACCAACCGAAAGAAAAGGTTTATACTGTTCTTTGATATCGGAAATGCAAATAGAGTACAGGAAAATATGCAAACGATCATAAAAAACGAAAAACATCTAATGGCATATGTTGACAATCAGACCTCGGTCATCAATGCCACGGAAGAATTAGAAAGAGCAACTACGATAGAAGCAAACCGGAATTTGGGAAAACTGACCCAACAAGTCAATATTATTGCAGAAACCATGAAGGAGCACTTTATGGTATATAAGGAGTCAATTAAATTCCTTATGTTATCAAATCAAGTGCGAAACTGGATTGAAGAAGCAGAAAGCCTACAAGCAACAGCGATCTCAATGGTAACGGACATTAGTGAAGGAAAAATTCATCCTACACTAATTGCGCCTAACAAAAATCTGGAGGAGCTCGAAAAAGTTAAGCAAAAATTAGGACGAAAACAAATGCTACCGGGTGGAAATTCAGTTATACAATTACCACTGATCTATAAACTGATGAAGGCACAAGCTATGTTGCAGGATAATGTCCTATTCATTGAAGCAAAATTGCCGATATACAACAATCAGGAAACGGATCTCTTTGAAGTAATCCCAATACCACTGTGGACAAACGGAACAAAGCTTATTCCGAAATTGAATTTTAAATATTTTGCGTTCAATACAGACATAAACGCATATCACCTAATGTCTGAAATGGAAATTAACCAATGCAGACAAGAGGATTCGACAACATGGCTTTGCGAAAATAATTGGGCATGGAAAAACGCGGATGATCACTCTTGCGAAATATCTCAATTGAAACCAAGCAAGGCACACTCATGCGAAATGATGGAATTCCGAGGCAATTCGTTCATCAAAGAGATAAGTGGATCCAACCGTTGGCTATTTAGACTGTTTCGGAATACAACAGCTAATATAAGATGCAACGAACAGCATCAAGTTATAAGACTGCCCAATCAAGGCATTATACAACTACCTGCAGGATGCAATATTAGGGGATACAACCATAATTACTCCTCAAAAAGTAATTTCGACAGCGTCTGAAATGTCTATCTTTCCCAGTTTACGAATTATAGATGACAAGGAGACATGGAACGTGGTCCCGCTGAAGCACTTGATTGTCAACAACACTAATGAACTACAAAATCTTTAAATGCGCATCAAGACTCTGAAAAATAAAAATAAAATGACTTGATTTTCCACACGGCAAGCGGACACTCGGCTCTAGCGTTGACAGCGATTATCATAATTATAATGGTCATTTATATCCGGAGGCAACGCATAAATGAGAGACAACTACTGGCCTGGTCCACGCCCCAGGACTGTAGCCGCTTGCACCGGGGCCACTTGTCGGTGCGCGCGGTGGTGCTAGCGGCGGTATCGGTGTGCGTGGTGGTGGTGGTGGATGTGGCTGCACCGGCGGCGGCGGCAACGGCGGCTGTGGCTTCGACAACGGCGGTGCCTTCGGCTGCTCTTGTTGTTGTGGCGCCGGCGTCGGCGGCTGCGGCGTCGGCTGCCCCTGTTGCTGCGGCGTCGGTAGTGGTGGTGGCTGCGATGGCAGCGGTGGTGTCGGCGGCAAGGTGGCTGCGGCTGCGGCACCGGCGTCTGTGGCTGCGGTAGCGGTGGCTGCATTAATGGCGGTTGCGGCAACGACGGCGGTGGGTGTGGTGCCCACAGAGCCTCCTCCTCCTCCTGCCACCCTGCTAGTCGCTCTTGCCACGCGGCCTTGGTGGAGGCTGCCTTCCGCTCCAGCCTGTTTTTCTGTGGATGATGATTGCTACACCCAAAGGTTTTATTATAGAGTCCCTCCTGAATTTACACTGTCTAAAGATGTGTTTAGACATTATAAGTAGACAAACTATAAATATGTTCTATTTATGGGCTGCAATAAACATGGCACGGGACAACATAAGTAGCAACTACAGATAAGTACGATTGCAGTGGTCTATTGTCGAAGTGTCAAGAGATATGATCACGCGGGAGGTGATTAGCGCGGTCATAGGCCACAAACATAGATTTAAGATAAATCTCATCTGCATTGACCAACGCAGACTGCATCGTCTTACAAGCGCTGCATTATATAATTAGATGATAAGAACCTATGTAAGAATGAATAAAAGGCGATGCCCTCGCAGTAGCGAGTCAGTTAGATTCAAACACCCGAATTGAACTCATTAAGTGTACGCATTAGTTTATAGTGTGAACAACACAATGAGACGATCCTCGTATGAACGAAACAGCGACAAAAAGAAACGAACAACTCCACTGTCTCAGTTTCTTCTTCTAGAAAATTAACAGCAAGCGAAACTTAATTATACTATATTGTGAGAGAAGGAAGCACGAATTTGGATGTAAGTCTGGCGGGGTGGTTTTAGATGTTAATTTCCACTCCCACTATCATTACCCTCCCAACCATAGTCTTCAATGTAATCTCATAATTCTGTACTCTTAATTCCTTAAATCTGATTCCGTATTTTTCTAAGTTTTGCTCCTTATTTTACATTATTTATCTTTATTTATTTTTTGCAAAAATCTCTATTCATTTTTATTTTTATTAATTTTTTGTTTTTTTTTTGGCTTATAGTGCCAAGTTTTTATTTTTCTTGTTTGTTACCAACAAAAGAACATTGAAGTGGAGTGGGTTTTATTTTTATGTTGTAGTTGTTTAGTAATCAATAATCCTTAACAACTATTTAGTGTTTTTCTCTTTTCTATGGGGTTTATTTATTTAAACGCATCATTGAAAGAAAAAGGTTTCTATTGCTAAAAGGAGAAAATATGTAGGTGCAAGTCATGTCAATATTAATTTCTTTCAGTGTAGTCGTCAATGTTTACGTTACATTATAGTGCTTTAAATTACCATGTTAGAATTCGGATAAGAATCGAAAGAGTAATTGGCAAAATAGACAAATCAATCGGCACGAGCGGTTGATAAGCCTTAACTCAGGTAGCCAGGCTCTACACTGAACTACATAATTGCAATTTAGTAATTTTAAGTTTTAGTTTTGTTTTGGTTATATAAGTTAACGACTTACTCTCGCCCGGAGCCAATGACCCGTTCTGGCTAAAGTAAACAACCTGCCTTAGCCGAGCCCCGCAGACGCCCCTCACCCTTGCGACAAAAATGATCGCAACCGCAGTACAACCAACGGAAGCAGCAACGGGAGCGCAGTGCCAGCGATCATATGCTGCGTAAGCGTTTTCACGCCGGCACATCGACGGTGAGTTCGTGCAACGTAAACGTTCTCACGCAGAAATGCAATGCGAGCGCTCTTGCTAAAGCGCTCCGACGACCGGCATAGCGCGTGTGCAGCGTAAGCACCTTTATGCCAGCACCGGCGGTTACCCAGGTTGGTTGGCCGCCCGATGGGGGCAGACCCGATTTGGCAACGACAGCGATCAGAAGTAGAACTCCAAGATAGAACCTCAATAAACCAGATTGTAATAATTGACGAATGAACTTGTGTTCTGTTTGGGAAGGGATAACGGCCTAGGTTCCCCTGCATCTTGGATACGAGCTTGCTTCCTACATAATCAAAGGACGAGAATAATATGGAACTTTGCTACAGGTAAAAGTATATAGTCAACTATGACTGCCAATAAGGAGGCTGGCGTTAACTGGCGCCCGAACAGTCGGCAAGCCCGGCTTTACCAGTGTATGTGTGTGCAGTGTTCTAACAAAACAAAAGGAAACAAATTAAAATGAAAAACGAAACATAAAAAAGATTGAAGATTCGGGAGTGCAATATAAAATAATAAAACAACTACCCGCTGCGGTGGAGATGCGCGACAACATGCGAAAAACATCTTCCACGGGCGCATACAAGTTGTAGTGATTCCGCGTAATGAAAAACGACTACGCACTGCGGCGGTATAGCTTTTCGCTGATTCGCGAGTGTTAAAATGTCATGGTTAAACACCATTATAAAACAATAAATGAAAACCGCGGCGGCAATTTATTTGCGAGCGGCCCCATTTCATAACATAACACTTGATATTCAAGTATAAAGTGGTGAGTGGCAGTCTACTGGAAAGGCTAAGACTGCACTGTAAAGTTAACTATACTAAACGATATAACGATAACATCGTCAAACATAAGAAAGACTTTTTAAGAAGAAATTATAAAAAATATGCAATTTATGCGACCTTACTAATAACTTTTCCTTTCATTAACAGATCAATTCAAACGTAAGAGTACAAGTTCGAAGAACAAACAAGGAAATCATATACAACGGTGAGTGAAAAACTTTGCCAACAGATTTAATAAAAACGAAATAGAAACTCGAGTATTGAGAAGCTCATTTAGACTCTTAAAATAAAAAAAACCCTTCGCTACTTCCCTGTTTCCAAACATTGGTGACAACTTGACCACCGTTTAAATAAAAGTCCCGCGCTAGTTCTTACTTATCCGGGTTTCACGTCCTTTTTACCTTTTGTATCACCTCCCTACGAACCTATAGAATGGAAGAAATTAAAGAAACTCTCGCCAAATTCAACGATACGTTGAACAATTTGATCACCGCTGTTAACTTAGTTACGGAAGACAATAAGAAGTTAAGCGCTAGGTTAGTTACCCTAGAGGGGGATTTCGAGAACAGGAATCCTGTTGGTACTCAGGCGGTACCATTAACTAGGGCCCGCAACGAGTACGAATTGAGGGAAACTTCAACCTTACCCGATTGCGTCAAAGAGTTACAAATATTCGAGGGCCAACCGGAGACTTATATTTCGTGGATTAATAGAGCGCAGTCCATTCTAAATGACTATCAAGTCATAAAAAATAAGCCTCTGTATAGGTTCATCGTTTTACACGTCAGACACAAGATTAGGCGTAATGCCGACACGGCGTTATTAGCTTATGGCGTAGAGGACGACGATTGGGAAGAAATCAAACGCGTCCTTTCCCTCAACTACGCTGATAAAAGGGACCTTCGTACCCTGGAACACCAATTATGTCAACTTAATCAGGGTACCCAGACCCTAGAAAAATTCTATATGGCAGTAAATAGCCAATTCTCTTTGATTTTGAATAACCTGAGGAATGGCAATAGAGAGCCTGTCGTCGTGAGTGCTCTTATCGAAACTTATAGGGACAAGGCGCTGGACGTCTTCATGAGAGGCGTCAGCGGCGATTGTTCAAAGTGGTTGTTGGTCCGTAATCCAAGGACTTTACCAGAAGCCTATTCTTTTTGCCTTGAATTACAAAATGTTGTTTCAGGGGCCGGCACCGGTCCCTCACAGGGGAATAACAAATTTGCACAACATTCGCAACACTATCAGCCTAGATTCCCCGGCACCTATCAGGGCTACAATAGACCTCCGATAGACAGTCCCTACGTTCAATCGAGTCAGCATGGACCCAGAGGTACTCAGTCTTCACCAAGATGGTCACGACAACCCGCCGCCATAAAAATGGAGTCTAACCGATCGGGCCAATCGCATCAATCTGGATACAGTACCCCTCGCAATGATTCCATCGGCCATAAAAGATCATCAACTGGGTACGCTAACCCCTTCCAAAAAGCACAGCGACTTTATCATATAGAGGCAACGCCAACTCTATTCGCTGAAACAGAAGGAAGAAACGGCCAATACGTTCCTCCATCTTCCTATTTTGAGCAAGGTCTTAATAACGAGGGAACCGGGCATCAACCAAATGAATTAGACAACGGGAACTCAAATGTAGAGTCGGAAGACGTTATCCGAGGGGGTTTGAATTTTATGACGAACGCCTCTCCAGCGTCCCACACCTAGAGTATGGAACCAAGGATGGGGCTAAGTTACACTTCCTTATAGACACCGGCGCGAATAAGAACTTCATCAGTCCCAAAAATTCCGCCGGGAGTACCCCCATTCCTACCCCCTTCCATGTCCAATCCGCTGCTGGTAATGTGAAAATCACACATCACCTAGTAGGCAATTTCTTTGAACCAATTGGCAATAACACCCCAACTACCTTTTTTGTTCTCCCCGGCTTGCATTCCTTTGACGGAATTATCGGGGACGACACTTTAAAGGAAATTAAAGCTTTGGTTGATAGGAAGAACGACTGTCTTATTGTATGCCCGGGTATTAAAATACCTCTCCTCGCGAAAAAATCTCTAAATGTCCATTCCCTGTTAGGTTGCGAACATCCAGAAGATATAAAACGTACCCTTAACTCTCTGTTAAGCTCATACTCGACTCTTTGTGACCCACTTTCACCAGGCGAAGCAGTCCACACGAGTGTAAGAGCCGAAATTCGTACTACCACTGACGACCCTGTGTATACTAAAAGTATCTCGGAACTTTTAGCTGATGGCATAATTCGACCCTCAAAAAGTCCGTATAATTCCCCCATTTGGATGGTTCCCAAAAAACCGAAACCAACCGGGGAAAAGCAATATCGCCTCGTGATAGATTTTAAACGTCTGAATTCAGTGACAATATCAGACACTTATCCTATTCCGGATATAAATTCCACTTTAGCCAGCTTGGGTGAAGCTAAATACTTCACTACACTTGACTTAACGTCTGGATTTCACCAGATTCATATGAAAGAATCTGATACGCCGAAAACTGCGTTTTCCACTTTAAACGGGAAATACGAATTCCTGCGCCTTCCTTTTGGGCTGAAGAATGCCCCTTCTATTTTTCAACGCATGATTGACGATGTGTTAAGGGAACACATTGGTAAGTTTTGCTATGTCTATATAGACGACATCATCGTCTTTAGCAAAGATTACGACAGTCACTGGGCGAACTTGCGTCTAGTCTTTAACAGTCTTAGGGAGGCAAAACTCCAGGTTAACCTAGATAAAACCAAATTCTTATCAACTCAAGTCGAATTTCTTAGTTACTTAGTTACTTCAGAAGGTATTAAGGCCGACCAGAAAAAAGTAGACGCAATAATGAAAATGAATACCCCTACTAATGTCAAGGAATTAAAAAACTTCCTTGGCATGACTTCCTATTACCGAAAATTTATACGAGATTACGCAAAGGTCGCGAAACCGCTCACTAATATTACGCGCGGGGAGTTCGCCAAGGTTAAGTCTAATCAATCAAAGAGGGTCCCAATCGAATTAAACGAAGAGGCTTTACAGGCCTTCTCCGATTTGAAAGCCATTCTTTGTTCTTCGGAAGTTTTAGCGTTTCCTAACTTCAGCAATCCTTTTCATCTTACGACAGATGCCTCCAATTACGCAATTGGTGCCGTTCTTTCACAGGAGGAAGAAGGGAGAGATAGACCAATAGCTTTTATTTCACGATCGCTAAATAAAACTGAAGAATGTTATGCCACTAATGAAAAAGAGATGGTCGCAATAGTGTGGGCCCTAGACAATCTTCGTTCTTACCTGTACGGCGCTGGTTGCATCAGGATTTAACCGACCATCAACCCCTTACATTTGCGTTAGGCAACCGGAACTTCAATGCAAAATTAAAACGCTGGAAGTCCCGGATTGAGGAATACAATTGTACAATGGTTTATAAACCAGGGAAATCAAATCTGGTCGCAGACGCGCTTTCACGTATCCCCACACAAATTAATCACTTAGGGTCCGACTCTGCAACAGTACACAGCGCTCCTCAAGACGCTTCACACCTGGTACAACACGTCCAGAACCCAATCAACGTTTACAGAAATCAGCTGATCTTCGATGAAAACGCGACCGAATACGGTTGTGACCAACCACATGCTGGTTATGTCCGCCACACAATCCCTATCAACTCTCAGACGAGAATTAAACTCAATACTCTCTTGAAGGAATACCTGAAGCCACTAATTATCAATGGGGTCAAAATTCCCGACGACCTCTTGCAGGATTTCCAGACCTGTTGCTCCACTAACTTTAATGGTTATAAAATTCGTATAACACAAAGGTTAGTGTCGGATTTGAATGACAGCGAAGAAATTTGCGAGGTTATCGAGAAAGAACACCGCCGGGCCCACAGGGGCCCAGCGGAGGTAAGAATTCAACTCCTGGAAAATTTTACTTCCCACGAATGGCCAGTACTATACGTGCTCAAGTGTCTGCTTGCGAATGTTGTAAAACATTCAAATACGACCGCCACCCTAACAAACCAGATCTGCAGCCAACCCCCGTCCCGAACTATCCATGCGAAATACTGCACATTGATGTATTCGCCCTAGAGAAAAAAATTTATTTGAGCTGTATCGATAAATTTACTAAATTTGCTAAACTTTTCCCGCTGGAATCTAAATCGGCTATCCATCTGCGAGAAAGGTTGATGGAGGCCATTCATTATTTCACTGTGCCTAGGGTTATAGTCTCTGATAATGAAAAAGGTCTCCTCTGTCCTACTGTTTTGAATTACCTTAGAGCCCTGCAGATCGAACTCTACTATACGCCAACCCAGAAGAGCGAGGTGAACGGCCAGGTGGAGAGATTCCACTCCACATTTCTAGAAATCTATCGATGCCTGAAAACCGAATATCCCACCTTCAAAAGCACAGAATTGGTACCCATCACGGTAGATCGGTACAACAATTCCGTGCACTCGGTAACAAACAGGAAACCGGTGGATATTTTCTTCGATCGTACTTCCCGAATTAATTATCAGGGTTTGTCAGATTTCAAACGACAGACCAGGGAAGATATAAGGGGCCTTATTGAACATAAACAAGCCTCTTGCGGCATAAAAGGCATCGACCCCTCGAGTATAACGAAGGTGAGAAAGTCTTTATCAAGAACAAACAGATTAAGACAAAGGAAAAGCCGAAGTTCAAGGCCGAGGTGGTCCAGGAGGATAGGACGGTGACACTTAGGACGAAATCCGGAAAGATTTTCCACAAGTCAGATGTTAGGAAATAGCGAGGAGAAACCTTCAATCTTCTTCCTTCTATCTCACTATTCCTAATAAAAAGAATGAAAATTGGCAAAGATTTTTCACCCACTTAAGACCATAAAAAAACTACGAATAACAAAAAAAATATAAAAATAAAAAAAAAAAAACTAATCACTTAAGTAATAATAAGCAAGAAAAAATATTACAAAACAAAACACAAAGACACGAAATTCTGCAAAAAGGAACAAAGAAACACACACCACACAAAATGCTTAAATAAAAAAAAACACAACACAAACAACACCAAATAACATGATTACGAAACACTAAAAACACTTAGAATATCGTTACAGACATTAGGATATAAGCACACGAAACACACTTCTTGTAACTTAAGTAACCTTTCTTTTCCTTCCCTTATGATATAAGCCTTTTGCTAGCTCATGTCGTTTGTACCTTCCACATAATTAAGTACGACTCCCCAGTAGTCCCTTTACAACAGGGGACAATTTGGCGAATAAACGGTGTCTTTAAACTGGCACACATTATCGACCTGAGCAGAATGCAGCAGCTTCTCGGTGAACTGGACGATGAGGCGGCCGGAATGACGGATGGACGAATGGCCGCTCTAGTAACACAGTACTTAAAAGATGCGTCAGAGGGAATGCGTCGACTATCGAGGGTATGCACAACACGGGCTATAGAATGGCTAGGATCCGCCTGGAAGTGGGTCGCCGGGTCTCCAGACGCAACAGACTGGAACACTATATTGAAAGCCCAAAACGAAGTTGTGACGAATACGGATCAGCAGATTCGAATCAACTCGAAGCTCTTCGACTCAGCGCATGAATCAGCGCTGCTGATCAATAAGGTGGTCCAAAGAGTCAACGCGATCGACGGAGACTTGCAGGCCACAGCATTAACCCTGCACAGAGCCATTATACTAGCTAATCAAGTCGGCGAAATTATCAAGGCATGTCAGTTTGCTAAAACGGGGACGGTCAACTCGAACCTCCTGGACCATGAGGAGGTGGAGACAATCCTGAACGAAGTCAGTAACCTCCCTTATCAGAACCCGATAGAGGCCATCGAGTTCTCTCGTCCGTCGGTAGTGACGAATGGTACAATGATATTGTACATTCTGGCGTTTCCGAAAGTTACGACAGAATCATACAAGTTCATGCACCTGTACTCGACCATCTCCGAGGGAAGGCAGGTGGTACTGGAACATAACAAGTTAGTCGCGAGTCCCGATGAGACCTATGCAGTACTTGGGGTTTGCCTATCTATCGGCAACACGACCGTTTGCCAGGAAAAGGACCTCCTCAAACTAAGAGAAAACGACTGCGTCACGCCGCCTGTACATACTTGAGAAACGACCAAGAGGTGGTTAATCTTATCGACGATGGAACACTTCTATTGACCAATTTCAATAGCTCAGTAATCTTCGAGTCAAAGGAACATCAACTCGTCGGTTCTTTTGTGGTACAATACTCGAATGAAACAGTTACGGTCGGTAATCGGACCTACACGAGCTATACCTCCAACCATCTAATGGCAATGCCGGCGGTCCTAACCCGAGTGACAGCCACCAATTACCAACTGTCACTGGAATACGTACACGAAGCGAGTAACCAGAACCTTCGAAGGTTGTCTCTGATGACGGGCAAGCTGGTTTACTCCTCAATCTCGGAAGGAATTATGGCACTGCTCATCCTCTCACTTATATACTTCTTATGGAGGAAGTTAACTTCGACCAAAGGAATCCCGAAGATCGAGAACGCGTCAATGGGCCTGGAGGCTCTCCCCACCCCCGGGACGCCTAAGGCTCTCTGATCTGTGGGACACAGATCTTGTGATGGGGAGGAGTTAACGACTTGCTCTCGCCCGGAGCCAATGACCCGTTCTGGCTAAAATAATCAACCTGCCTTAGCCGAGCCCCGCAGACGCCCCTCACCCTTGCGACTAACATGATCGCAACCGCAGCACAACCACGGAAGCGGCAACGGGAGCGCAGTGGCAGCGATCATATGCTGCGTAAGCGTTTTCACGCCGGCACATCGACGGCGAGTTCGTGCAACGTAAACGTTCTCACGCAGAAATGCAATGCGAGCGCTCTTGCGAAAGCGCTCCGACGACCGGTATAGCGCGTGTGCAGCGTAAGCACCTTTATGCCAGCACCGGCGGTACCCAGGTGGGTTGGCCGCCCGATGGGGGCAGACCCGATTTGGCAACGACAGCGAGCAGAAGTAGAACTCCAAGATAGAACCTCAATAAACCAGATTGTAATAATTGACGAATGAACTTGTGTTGTGTTTGGGAAGGGATAACGGCCTAGGTTCCCCTGCATCTTGGATACGAGCTTGCTTCCTACATAATCAAAGGACGAGAATAATATGGAACTTTGCTACAGGTAAAAGTATATAGTCAACTATGACTGCCAGTAAGGAGGCTGGCGTTAACTTATATATAGTTTTTTTTTTAATTTCACTCACCCACTGTTGGTTCTCGAAGAAAACCTTTTTGTCGATGCGGTGTTGGGGGTTATTAGTAAGAAAACTTCAAACTATAAATGCACTATTTAGTTTTTTTCACAAGTGCTAATTAAAATATATTATTAGGTATTTCATTTTTTATGCATTTTTTTCATTTCATTTTTGTTATATTGTCATGATTAATTATTTTTATTTTTGATTTGAAGTATTTTATTTTTGGCATTGGCAACGAAACTTTCTTTTTCTTTCAGTGTAAGATTTTACATTGGTTGGCCAGCTTGTATTTCTTTTTTTCTCTTATTTTACTTATCACCTGCACACACTCACATCACTATCAAATGCTTTTGTTTTATGTAATATGTAATATGTTTAACTTCAATTAATTTTTGGGTTTTTAGGCACTGAATGTATTTTAATCTGTTTTTGTTTTACACTAGTTTTGTAAGGGTTTGTATTTCTATGTAGGCTTTCTGTAGATTTTTTTCTGCGACCTCCAAACAAATTGTCTCCCAGCAGAGGTACCTGACTCCAGCCGAACTTTTGGGTCGGCGTGGAAGAGTTTAAAATTTAGCTTTGTTTCCTCGGGTAACTGCGGGAATATTTTCCCAGAACTGCTTGGATATTTACCCAGTGATGTTCTTCTTTAGTGGAATCGATCGACCTGGCGACTTCTCACTGTGTAGTCGACGATAAAAATAACACGCGTGACCTAAACGTGCACAACTGTTATTATAATTTGGTTTTTTTGAAGTTTTCATTGAAATATTTACCTTGCCGACACGGCAATCCACGGTCATTTATTAATTGCCTTTTCTTTGTGGTCTTTTAATCTTGATGCCGAATTGAAATCTGGATTAATGTTGGGAGCACATGTGATTGTACTCTCCAGTTCTTTTTTCTTGATTTGCCTTTTCGGGTTTTCTTGTGAAGTATATGAAGCCGTGAGCTGGTGTCTCACACCCAGTTCCTCCCAAAACCTCTTCTACGCACTGCTCGTAAATTGGACTCCGTTGTCCGTGATCATAACTTTTGGCACCCCGTATCTGGCCACTATTCGCTACCGCACAGCCTTTCGTAGCGTCTCGGTGGCTGCCCTACGCACCGGAACGATCTCGGTCCACCAGGACCAGCAGCATCGAATTCCCATGTTTTGACCTCGGCAAGGGGCCCACTAAATCCGCACACACGGTGGCCCATGGTTTTTCCGGCACCTGGGTCAGCATCTTTTCCGGCTGCTTGCAGCTGGTTAGGCTTGTACTTCATACAGCTCTCGCAGTTCCGCACGTACCTTCTTATGTCTCGGTGCATTCCTGGCCAGTGGTACCTGGCTGCCACCCTCGCATATCCGCATATCTTCTGTACACCTGCATTCCTGTTGCTCCCCGAGTGCCCTTCTTCCTTCGCCGTTATCCTGCGGACCATTTCCTGCAACGGCTGTCTCGACAGGGCGTCCGCGACGATGTTTAACTGGCCCTTTCTATACGAGAATTCAAAATCGTATTCTTGGAGGTCCCACCTCGCGATCCTTCCGGACTGGCTCTCGATGCCGTTCAGCCATTTCGGGGCCATGTGATCTGTATCACTTTGAAATGGTAGCCTTCTTGGTACGGTCTTAATTTACTGACAACTCACACTATCGCTAAACAGTCCTTCTCTGTCGCAGAGTAATTCTTTTCCGCTCCGTTCAGCGCTCTGCTGGAGTGGGATATGACCCGCTCGCCTTGCTCGGAGTGCTGTGTGAGGATAGCGCCCAGCCCGTAAACGCTGGCGTCCGTCTGTAGCACGAAAGTTCTTGTGAAATCGGGGCATGATCGGGTCAGCGACCAACCTGGTTTTGACGGCCTCAAATGCTTCTTGGTGGGCGTCGGTCTATTCCCACCTTGTCTGTTTCTTGAGGAGTGCGTTCAGCGGTTGCACCAGCGTCGCAAAATCAGGTACAATAAGATCTGAAGATGGACCATGATCTCATGATCAAATGAATCTGAGGCCAGTAAGCTGAGATCTTTCGTGTGACCATAAAGTAAAGCAGAGTGTGGTGCTTGGATCCGCAGGCGCAGGAGTTGCACTTTTTTTTTGTTTGAAAGGTCAGAATGGCTATCTATTATCGTCGTGTATATAGAATAAAAATACAGGCAGTTAGCACGGCCTTCAGTGAATTTTGGTACCACAAGAGGGGGCAGCGACGGTGCCCTATTCCGGAGTGAACGTTTCTGTTGGCTACAATCACACGGAAAAATGCCGTCAGCGAAGGTACGAGAATAAGGTTTTAGGAGTTATGAGAGCATCATCAAATTTCTTACTCAATTCGCTTTGATTTTGATCCAAATTAAGCTCGTTCAATATTTTTTGAAACGTTTTTTGCAACTCATCGATTAGCTCCAACCTCACATGTAGAACGGAATTGTCAAATGAAGTTAAATTTGATAAAGAATCCGCTAATCGTTCCATAACGAATCCGCTAATCGTTCCATAACCTCCTGGACCATGAGGAGGTGGACACAATCCTGAACAAAGTCAGTAACCTCCCTTATCAGAACGCGATAGAGGCCATCGAGTTCTCTCGTCCGTCGGTAGTGACGAATGGTACAATGATATTGTACATTCTGGCGTTCCCGAAAGTTACGACAGAATCATACAAGTTCATGCACCTGTACTCGACCATCTCCGAGGGAAGGCAGGTGGTACTGGAACATAACAAGTTAGTCGCGAGTCCCGATGAGACCTATGCAGTACTTGGGGATTGCCTATCTATCGGCAACACGACCGTTTGCCAGGAAAAGGACCTCCTCAAACTATGAGAAAACGACTGCATCCCTCGATTACTAATGGGCGGACACGCCGCCTCTACATACTTGAGAAACGACCAAGAGGTGGTTAATCTTATCGACGATGGAACACTTCTATTGACCAATTTCAATGGCTCAGTAATCTTCGACTCAAAGGAACATCAACTCGTCGGTTCTTTTGTGGTACAATACTCGAATGAAACAGTTACGGTCGGTAATCGGACCTACACGAGCTATACCTCCAACCATCTAATGGCAATGCCGGCGGTCCTAACCCGAGTGACAGACACCAATTACCAACTGTCACTGGAATACGTACTCGAAGCGAGTAACCAGAACCTTCGAAGGTTGTCTCTGATGACGGGCAAGCTGGTTTACTCCTCAATCTCGGAAGGAATTATGGCACTGCTCATCCTCTCACTTATAAACTTCTTATGGAGGAAGTTAACTTCGACCAAAGGAATCCCGAAGATCGAGAACGCGTCAATGGGCCTGGAGGCTCTCCCCACCCCCGGGACGCCTAAGGCTCTCTGATCTGTGGGACACAGATCTTGTGATGGGGAGGAGTTAACGACTTGCTCTCGCCCGGAGCCAATGACCCGTTCTGGCTAAAGTAAACAACCTGCCTTAGCCGAGCCCCGCAGACGCCCCTCACCCTTGCGACTAACATGATCGCAACCGCAGCACAACCAGCGGAAGCGGCAACGGAGCGCAGTGCCAGCGATCATATTACCCAGGTGGGTTGGCCGCCCGATGGGGGCAGACCTGATTTGGCAACGACAGCGAGCAGAAGTAGAACTCCAAGATAGAACCTCAATAAACCAGATTGTAATAATTGACGAATGAACTTGTGTTGTGTTTGGGAAGGGATAACGGCCTAGCCCCTGCATCTTGGATACGAGCTTGCTTCCTACATAATCAAAGGACGAGAATAATATGGAACTTTGCTACAGGTAAAAGTATATAGTCAACTATGACTGCCAGTAAGGAGGCTGGCGTTAACTTATATATAGTTTTTTTTTAATTTCACTCACCCACTGTTGGTTCTCGAAGAAAACCTTTTTGTCGATGCGGTGTTGGGGGTTATTAGTAAGAAAACTTCAAACTATAAATTCACTATTTAGTTTTTTTCACAAGTGCTAATTAAAATATAGGATTAGGTATTTCATTTTTTTATGCATTTTTTTCATTTCATTTTTGTTATATTGTCATGATTAATTATTTTTATTTTTGATTTGAAGTATTTTATTTTTGGCATTGGCAACGAAACTTTCTTTTTCTTTCAGTGTAAGATTTTACATTGGGTTGGCCAGCTTGTATTTCTTTTTTTCTCTTATTTTACTTATCACTTGCACACACTCACATCACTATCAAATGCTTTTGTTTTATGTAATATGTAATATTTTTCACTTCAATTAATTTTTGGGTTTTTAGGCACTGAATGTATTTTAATCTGTTTTTTTTTTACACTAGTTTTGTAAGGGTTTGTATTTCTATGTAGGCTTTCTGTAGATTTTTTCCTGCGACCTCCAAACAAATTGTCTCCCAGCAGAGGTACCTGACTCCAGCCGAACTTTTGGGTCGGCGTGGAAGAGTTTAAAATTTAGCTTCGTTTCCTCGGGTAACTGCGGGAATATTTTCCCAGAATTGCTTGGATATTTACCCAGTGATTTTCTTCTTTAGTGGAATCGATCGACCTGGCGATTTCTCGCTGTGTAGTCGACGATAAAAATAACACGCGTGACCTAAACGTGCACAACTGTTATTATAATTTGGTTTTTTTGAAGTTTTCATTGAAATATTTACCTTGCCGACACGGCAATCCACGGTCATTTATTAATTGCCTTTTCTTTGTGGTCTTTTAATCTTGATGCCGAATTGAAATCTGGATTAATGTTGGGAGCACATGTGATTGTACTCTCCAGTTCTTTTTTCTTGATTTGCCTTTTCGGGTTTTCTTGTGAAGTATATGAAGCCGTGAGCTGGTGTCTCACACCCAGTTCCTCCCAAAACCTCTTCTACGCACTGCTCGTAAATTGGTCTCCGTTGTCCGTGATCATAACTTTTGGCACCCCGTATCTGGCCACTATTCGCTACCGCACAGCCTTTCGTAGCGTCTCGGTGGCTGCCCTACGCACCGGAACGATCTCGGTCCACCAGGACCAGCAGCATCGAATTCCCATGTTTTGACCTCGGCAAGGGGCCCACTAAATCCGCACACACGGTGGCCCATGGTTTTTCCGGCACCTGGGTCAGCATCTTTCCGGCTGCTTGCAGCTGGTTAGGCTTGTACTTCATACAGCTCTCGCAGTTCCGCACGTACCTTCTTATGTCTCGGTGCATTCCTGGCCAGTGGTACCTGGCTGCCACCCTCGCATATCCGCATATCTTCTGTACACCTGCATTCCTGCTGCTCCCCGAGTGCCCTTCTTCCTTCGCCGTTATCCTGCGGACCATTTCCTGCAACGGCTGTCTCGACAGGGCGTCCGCGACGATGTTTAACTGGCCCTTTCTATACGAGAATTCAAAATCGTATTCTTGGAGGTCCCACCTCGCGATCCTTCCGGACTGGCTCTCGATGCCGTTCAGCCATTTCAGGGCCATGTGATCTGTTATCACTTTGAAATGGTAGCCTTCTTGGTACGGTCTTAATTTACTGACAACTCACACTATCGCTAAACAGTCCTTCTCTGTCGCAGAGTAATTCTTTTCCGCTCCGTTCAGCGCTCTGCTGGAGTGGGATATGACCCGCTCGCCTTGCTCGGAGTGCTGTGTGAGGATAGCGCCCAGCCCGTAAACGCTGGCGTCCGTCTGTAGCACGAAAGTTCTTGTGAAATCGGGGCATGCCAGGATCGGGTCAGCGACCAACCTGGTTTTGACGGCCTCAAATGCTTCTTGGTGGGCGTCGGTCTATTCCCACCTTGTCTGTTTCTTGAGGAGTGTGTTCAGCGGTTGCATCAGCGTCGCAAAATCAGGTACAATAAATCTGAAGATGGACCATGATCTCATGATCAAATGAATCTGAGGCCAGTAAGCTGAGATCTTTCGTGTGACCATAAAGTAAAGCAGAGTGTGGTGCTTGGATCCGTAGGCGCAGGAGTTGCACTTTTTTATGTTTGAAAGGTCAGAATGGTTATCTATTATCGTCGTGTATATAGAATAAAAATCCAGGCAGTTAGCACGGCCTTCAGTGAATTTTGGTACCACAAGAGGGGCAGCGACGGTGCCCTATTCCGGAGTGAACGTTTCTGTTGGCTACAATCACACGGAAAAATGCCGTCAGCGAAGGTACGAGAATAAGGTTTTAGGAGTTATGAGAGCATCATCAAATTTCTTACTCAATTCGCTTTGATTTTGATCCAAATTAAGCTCGTTCAATATTTTTTGAAACGTTTTTTGCAAACTCATCGATTAGCTCCAACCTCACATGTAGAACGGAATTGTCAAATGAAGAATCCGCTAATCGTTCCATAATGTTATATATGGCAGTCGCCGTGCGCCTCAAAAATTTCACCCTGTTTGCATCAGCCGTAACGTTTCCAGAATTTTTAGCAGCCATGGTAATAACAACAAATTCGGTTTAAGCGGAAAGATGAGTGCAAAGAAGAATCAGCATCAGCTTCCGTTATTTGGCTTTAATCTTTAATTATTGTAGACAAATATTGTTTATGCAAAAATCACTTAGCAGTATCAGCGAATCAGCTTTTTATACTTTGCACTAATACTGCATATATATAAATCACGTAGAGGTCACCAAAAAGTTGAGGTAATAAGACTTTTTTATCCCTTCTTGCAAATGTAAAAAAAACAATTTCTATGGTAGCGAATTTAAGCGATTTTATTTTTTTTTTTTTTAGAACAAGATGCGTAACGCATACGATTTTTTTGGACACCGATTTTTTTGTGCTGGCTCCGGGCTCTTTCGAATTTTTGTTCAAAAGCCAGAGAGCGGAGAGCTCTAGAACCAGCAGCTCTCTTGTACGCATATAGTGGCACATGACCACATATAGTGGCACATGCCCTCCCCGTGGGGAGTAGCTAATTTGAACGGCGGTTTTAACAAACGAATTTTTTCAAAACAAAATCTTCTTTCAAAAAATTATAGTCACAACATCAATTTTTAAAAATTATATTATTAGATCATATTGAAATTGACCAAAACCATAATCGAATTCGTTTCAAAGATCAAAATAGATTTCGGATCGAAAATCGTGTTCTAGCACAAGCACGCACACACAAGCAAATCTATATAGATTTTAACGCTCTCAACTTTTTGCGAACGGACTATTTTAGCCGTCGCCAAATGTGTTATTCTAATGTCTTTGGCCTTTGGCCAGATAGAATTTTCCAGTTAGTGAAGTCTGCCCTTAAGGCTAGACAACCAACAAAAAATACTGCCTTTGCTGGAGTAAGTTTCTCGAGCAAATGCTGACACTAGCAAAAACAGCATATCTCCCCATACCGGGAAACCAATGGGAACCAGACACGGCCCCCAAAGGCGTGTATCTGTATCTGCGTATAAAAATAGTCTTATGTCGACTTAATTTTACTCATTAACAATGATCTTGTTAACTGCTTCTGTTAATTCGTTAATTATACCCGTTACTCGTAGAGTAAAAGGGTATACTAGATTCGTTGAAAAGTATGTAACAGGCAGAAGGAAGCGTTTCCGACCATATAAAGTATATATATTCTTGATCAGGATCAATAGCCGAGTCGATTTGGCCATGTCCGTCTGTCCGTCCGTCTGTCTGTCCGTATGAACGTCGAGATCTCAGGAACTACAAAAGCTAGAAAGTTGAGATTAAGTATACAGACTCCAGGGACATAGACGCAGCGCAAGTTTGTCGAATCATGCTGCCACGCCCACTCTAACGCCCACAAACCGCCCAAAACTGCCACGCCCACACTTTTGAAAAAATGTTTTGATATTTTTTCATTTTTGTATTGGTCTTGTAAATTTCTATCGATTTGGCAAAAAACTTTTTGCCACGCCCACTCTAACGCCCACAAACCGCCAAAAACTGGCCTTCGCACTTACACTAGCTGAGAAACGGGTATCAGATAGTCGGGGATCTCGACTATAGCGTTCTCTCTTGTTTTGTTCTGAGTTTGTGTATTAATGACTATGATGTAGTTTCAATACGGACAATAAACTTCTAATGTGGCCTTTGTCGACGTCTAACAACTTTCGCATATGTGACTCTGGAAATAACTCAAACACTCTACTAGTTTCTCTCTAACGTCTTTTCGAATTCGGACAGGTTACTCAAATGCCTGGGGCCTCGTAGTGTAGTGGATAGCGCAACTACCTGTTAAACACGAGGTCGTGGGTTCAAACCCCACCCATGACGAGCATGGCCACACAAACTTTCTTCTCAAAAAAACTGGTACTTTTCTAGCTTTTTGAAAGTATTCTTCTCATCCATAATGCCTAATGCAAAAATCTTCGGCAGCTTACTGTGCCCAACCGCCTCACACCCTCTCCACGCTATATGGATTAAAAACGGGGTCCCCCACATAGTTACCAAGTGCACTCTGTGTTCTGCGAACAGCAACAACACCCAGCAGGGCATGACGCGCGTTACCAGACTGGTCGCTTTTCTACGATTAGCAACATCACCGTAGACGCCACTCCCCGATGACGTTAAGTTGCAAGCCCCACCACTGGGATAAGCCGCATCTGGCCAATCACCAGATCGGTCGAAAAACTTAATCGATTACCGAAACAAGTACGAGAGAGTTGGGCTCTCGTAGAAGCCCTAAGTTCCCGAGAGAAATAGGAAGGAATTAAAAAAAAAAAAAATGTCAGTGCCTAATCCAATTTCTTTGTTCTCACACCAGTTCAACACCTTTTGTTAATGTATTTGGCATAAAAATAGTATAGTATAGCAATTATGCTTATATATAAGGTGCATGAAAAAAAGTATTAAAATTGCGGGAAATGTAAATTTGAGAGGGATTTGGTTGTCCCACCCTCCCTCTAATGAGGATAGAAGTTCCGTCTTCCTTTTGTTGTTTCTAAGGTAAATCTTTTCGCCTACCCCAAAAATTTGGTTTTGTCTAGTAGGGTTGCACCCATCTAGGTTAGCCTGTTGCGCTTTTACGATACTATTTTTTTTATGCCAGTCTCTGAGCGTCCCTGGCAAAATATAAGGCATATTGTGGTTGAAAACTTTTGACCGTTACCGGTTGCCACTGAGTGCTTGCCGTCCCTGGCTGTATATAGTTTCTACTCGCTACGAATTGCAACGGCTAGCTCAGAGAGTTTGTTTGTTCGTCCCACCAATTTATGATTTGTGTGATTGTTCGACCAAAGAGAAGTCAGAGTTTCAGTTTTAACCAACTTTATTCAGTGACGCTTGATAAAGATAATTCTGTGATCCTCGCCTTCGGATGCGCGTCGTCGCTCCTTCGTTGTTCTTATTCGCTGGTCCCGCGTCGCTCTCGACGGCGTACCCGTGCCGGCTCGACTGGGGCTTTGGATGTTATGGGGACAGGGTGTATATCAGCTAGATCTTCTCCCCTAACCACCTTTCTGACCACGCAGGTCCTGGTGCTTGCTTGTCCTTGGCTTGTTCTTGCTTGCAGAGATCCTCTTCGGCGCTCGCTTGTACTTTAACTTGTTCCGGGTTTTGTTCCGCGTACTTTACTTGTTCACTATTCTTGTTCACTATGCTGATCGACTATGATACTCTCCGGGTATTATCTTTACTGACTGTCTGTTTGTATGGCACTTTCCTAAATGACTGTCCCGCGGGAATCCGTTATTTTTCTTTTGCGGCATGGCTCACTCGGGTCACGGTCCAACTTATGTCCCGTTAGTTCACGGTGTGTCCTCTTTGTGCTTGTACCAAGACCATACCGTTACCGGTACGACCTTTGCGCCTTTGGCTGGTTCGAGTCCAAGGTCCCAGCGCGGGTACCGTTAGTTTACGGTGTGTCGTCTTTGTGCTTGTACCAAGACCATACGGTTACCGTACGACTTTGCGCCTTGGCCGGTTCAAGTCCAAGGTCCAGCGCGGTACCGTAAGTTCATGGTCTCTCCGCTTTGCCGGGGTCCAAGGTCCATTGTTTACAGTTTGACCCGACCGCCCTTGACCCTTCTCGCATTCCAGCCGTCTTCGCTGTTGCCATGCCGATTTCCTACACCCGGATTTGTGGTGAGTTTTAAGACTCCTCACATTTCCCCCCTTCGTTCTCAGCCTGGCAGTCGCAGCCTAGTAGACCCCGTCTTTCAGCTTCTTGACTTGGTATCTCGAACATCCTTTTCCTGATTGCAGCCGGCGTCTGACCCTGTCTTTCAGCATCTCGACGTGGCATGGACCGCCCATCGACCGCTATTATCGTAGCGCCCCCATCCCAATCCTTTATTGGGGTATGTATACCCTTAGTTCGCCGCCGCGACGCACCTTTAGGCGGAACCGCTGGCCATCCAGCATGAACAATTTGTCCCAGCGGTCCTTATGCCGTCTGCCCGCCTGGGTCTCGGCCTCATCGACCACCCAGGGTGGCCACTTCGGCGTTAGGGCTCCCTCCACGGCTTCTCATTCAGCGTCTCCTGCCTGCAGGCAGGTCGCTCCGGCGGCTGTCGAGCCGCAGGGCACGATTCCTGCCGTGCCGGTTTTGGTGGTGGCGGCACGGCCACACACACGGACCCTTTTCCGGGTTCTCTGCCGGGCTTTCGTCCTTCGTCGGACGCGTACTCGCGGATCGCGCGCTCGCTGCTCGACCGGCCTCCAACCGACCGCGGACCTCCGACGTGTCCTCCGCTGGTGCGTCCCAAGTCCACGTCAACGTCTGCTGGTGCCACCGGCGGCCCGCCCATGCCGATCGTGCGAAGCGTCTGCGCGACGTGCGCCTGGTCCACGCCCCAGGACTGTAGCCGCTTGCACCGCGGTGTCGGTGCGCGCGGTAGCGGCGGCGTCGGTGGTGCTAGCGGCGGTATCGGTGTGCGTGGTGGTGGTGGTGGATGTGGTTGCACCGACGGCGGCGGCAACGGCGACTGTGGCTTCGACAACGGCGGTGCCTTCGGCTGCTCTTGTTGTTGTGGCGCCGGCGTCGGCCGCTGCGGCGTCGGCCTGCACCTGTTGCTGCGGCGTCGGTAGTGGTGGTGGCTGCGATGGCAGCGGTGGTGTCGGCGGCACCGGCGTCTGTGGCTGCGGTAACGTTGGCTGCATTAATGGCGGTTGCGGCAACGACGGCGGTGGGTGTGGTGCCCACAGCGCCTCCTCCTCCTCCTGCCACCCTGCTAGTCGCTCTTGCCACGCGGCCTTGGTGGAGGCTGCCTTCCGCTCCAGCCTGTTTTGCTGTGGATGATGATTGCTACACCCAAAGGTTTTATTATAGAGTCCCTCCTGAATTTACACTGTCTAAAGATGTGTTTAGACATTATAAGTAGACAAACTATAAATATGTTCTATTTATGGGCTGCAATAAACATGGCACGGGACACATAAGTAGCAACTACAGATAAGTTACGATTGCAGTGGTCTATTGTCGAAGTGTCAAGAGATATGATCACGCGGAGGTGATTAGCGCGGTCATAGGCCACAAACATAGATTTAAGATAAATCTCATCTGCATTGACCAACGCAGACTGCATCGTCTTACAAGCGCTGCATTATATAATTAGATGATATGAACCTATGTAAGAATGAATAAAAGGCGATGCCCTCGCAGTAGCGAGTCAGTTAGATTCAAACACCCGAATTGAACTCATTAAGTGTACGCATTAGTTTATAGTGTGAACAACACAATGAGACGATCCTCGTATGAACGAAACAGCGACAAAAAGAAACGAACAACTCCACTGTCTCAGTTTCTTCTTCTAGAAAATTAACAGCAAGCGAAACTTAATTAGACTATTATTGTGAGAGAAGGAAGCACGAATTTGGATGTAAGCCTGGCGGGGTGGTTTTAGATGTTAATTTCCAGTCCCACTATCATTACCCTCCCAACCATAGTTTTCAGTGTAATCTCATAATTCCATACACTTAATTCCTTAAATCTGATTCCGTATTTTTCTAAGTTTTGCTCCTTATTTTACATTATTTATCTTTATTTATTTTTTGCAAAAATCTCTATTCATTTTTATTTTTTTTAATTTTTTGTTTTTTTTTGGCTTATAGTGCCAAGTTTTTATTTTTCTTGTTTGTTACCAAACAAAAGAACATTGAAGTGGAGTGGGTTTTATTTTTATGTTGTAGTTGTTTAGTAATCAATAATCCTAAACAACTATTTAGTGTTTTTCTCTTTTCTATGGGGTTTATTTATTTAAACGCATCATTGAAAGAAAAAGGTTTCTATTGCTAAAAGCAGAAAATATGTAGGTGCAAGTCATGTCAATATTAATTTCTTTCAGTGTAGTCGTCAATGTTTACGTTACATTATAGTGCTTTAAATTACCATGTTAGAATTCGGATAAGAATCGAAAGAGTAATTGACAAAATAGACAAATCAATCGGCACGAGCGGTTGATAAGCCTTAACTCAGGTAGCCAGGCTCTACACTGAACTACATAATTGCAATTTAGTAATTTTAAGTTTTAGTTTTGTTTTGGTTATATATATTAGTTTTTTTTTTAATTTCACTCACCCACTGTTGGTTCTCGAAGAAAACCTTTTTGTCGATGCGGTGTTGGGGGTTATTAGTAAGAAAACTTCAAACTATAAATGCACTATTTAGTTTTTTTTCACAAAGTGCTAATTAAAATATATTATTAGGTATTTCATTTTTTTATGCATTTTTTTCATTTCATTTTTGTTATATTGTCATGATTAATTATTTTTATTTTTGATTTGAAGTATTTTATTTTTGGCATTGGCAACGAAACTTTCTTTTTCTTTCAGTGTAAGATTTACATTGGGTTGGCCAGCTTGTATTTCTTTTTTTCTCTTATTTTACTTATCACCTGCACACACTCACATCACTATCAAATGCTTTTTTTTATGTAATATGTAATATGTTAACTTCAATTAATTTTTGGTTTTTAGCCACTGAATGTATTTTAATCTGTTTTTGTTTAACACTAGTTTTGTAAGGGTTTGTATTTCTATGTAGGTTTTCTGTAGATTTTTTCCTGCGAACAAATTGTCTCCCAGCAGAGGTACCTGACTCCAGCCGAACTTTTGGGTCGGCGTGGAAGAGTTTAAAATTTAGCTTCGTTTCCTCGGGTAACTGCGGGAATATTTTTCCAGAATTGCTTGGATATTTACCCAGTGAATTTTTTCTTTAGTGGAATCGATCGACCTGCGATTTCTCGCTGTGGTAGTCGACGATAAAAATAACACGCGTGACCTAAACGTGCACAACTTTTATTATAATTTGTTTTTTTGAAGTTTTCATTGAAATATTTACCTTGCCGACACGGCAATCCACGGTCATTTATTAATTGCCTTTTCTTTGTGGTCTTTAATCTTGATGCCGAATTGAAATCTGGATTAATGTTGGGAGCACATGTGATTGTACTCTCCAGTTCTTTTTTCTTGGTTTGCCTTTTTGCTAGGTCATATCTCTGCTTGACGATCGTCGTAAGAAAAGATTGAAGGTAGATGCTGGGGACCCGAAGAACCCTTATCGAATCAATATTCACCAGCTGGTCAATTGCCATTTAGATGACGTTGCCAGATAAGGTTCCGATAATTATTATCGCTACTAACTAAGGCGCGAATTTCGGTGATTTTTAAAAAGTCTTGATATATGGGGACATAACAAGATCTCCTTTAGTTTTTCCGCGTTTTTGCCGGCTTCTGTGTACACCTGCCCGTTCCGGCCGTCTGTTCGTCGAACAGACGTTCTGTTTCCTGCGTTATAAATGCCGGTGAGTATCTTGTGGTCTCCGCAACACTCGTGTTTATTGCCAGCTGCAGCTTCGGCCAGTTTCTCGTCCCATGTCCTCTGATCGGCCCCTGTGAAACTGCGCGAGCATCGTTTTCACGGTCCTGTTGGCCCTTTCTCTCGGGTTTTCTTGTGAAGTATATGGAGCCGTGAGCTGGTGTCTCACACCCAGCTCCTCCCAAAACCTCTTCTAACGCCCTGCTCGTAAATTGGACTCCGTTGTCCGTGATTCATAACTTTTGGCACCCCCGTATCTGGCCACTATTCGCTACCGCATAGCCTTTCGTAGCGTCTCGGTGGTTGCCCTACGCATCGGAACGATCTCGGTCAACCAGGACCAGCAGCATCGAATTCCCGTGTTTTGACCTCGGCAAGGGGCCCACTAAATCCGCACACACGGTGGCCCATGGTTTTTCCGGCATCGGGTCAGCATCTTTCCGGCTGCTTGCAGCTGGTTAGGCTTGTACTTCATGCAGCTCTCGCAGTTCCGCACGTACCTTCTTATGTCTCGGTGCATTCCTGGCCAGTGGTACCTGGCTGCCACCCTCGCAATTGTCTTCCGACTTCCCATGTGTCCTGCCATCGGCATGTCGTGGTTCTCGGCCATGACGCGCTGCCTCTCCCTGGTTGGTACACACAGCTTCTATGACACCACATCCTGCCCGGTGCGGAATGTGCCTGTACAAATGGCCGGCCTCCTCTAGGTAGTCTGAGTATTATTGGGGATCCTGCTTCATTTTCCTCCGCATATCTTCTGTACACCTGCATTCCTGCTGCTCCCCAAGTGCCCTTCTTCCTTCGCCGTATCCTGCGGACTGTTTCCTGCAACGGCTGTCTCGACAGGGCGTCCGCGACGATGTTTAACTGGCCCTTTCTATACGAGAATTCAAAATCGTATTCTTGGAGGTCCCACCTCGCGATCCTTCCGGACTGGCTCTCGATGCCGTTCAGCCATTTCAGGGCCATGTGATCTGTTATCACTTTGAAATGGTAGCCTTCTTGTACGGTCTTAATTTCCTGACAACTCACACTATCGCTAAACAGTCCTTCTCTGTCGCAGAGTAATTCTTTTCCGCTCCGTTCAGCGCTCTTGCTGGAGTGGGATATGACCCGCTCGCCTTGCTCGGAGTGCTGTGTGAGGATAGCGCCCAGCCCGTAAACGCTGGCGTCCGTCTGTAGCACGAAAGTTCTTGTGAAATCGGGGCATGCCAGGATCGGTCAGCGACCAACCTGGTTTGACGGCCTCAAATGCTTCTTGGTGGGCGTCGGTCTATTACCACCTTGTCTGTTTCTTGAGGAGTGCGTTCAGCGGTTTGCACCCAGCGTCGCAAAATCAGGTACAAAACGCCTGTTACCACGACGCCACTCCTAGATACTATCGGCAGCTCCTTCACGGTTCCCGGGGCCTTCAGCTGAGCTATTGCCGCTTCTTTCTCCGGATCCGTTCATTGGCATTGGGTACGCGTCTTCACGGACATTGCGTTTATTTGGCAGAAATCTACGCACAACCGCCATTGACCCGTCTTCTTTTTCACCATCACTATGGGAGAGCTGTACGGGCTCCTAGACGGCTCGATACACCCTTTCTGTAACAACTCGTCGACCTTGGCGTTGATCTCAACCTGCATCTTCGGGTTCTTCGGGTAGTAGCACTGTTTGATCGGTTGATCGTCTTTAATCGTGATTCTTTGTACCGGCCACCGTTGACGTCCCTTGTACTCTTCCCAACTCTGCTAACTCTGACTTCAGGAAGCCGTCAATATCCTCCCTCCGCGAAGTCTGTCGTCCTCTGCACGATTGTCACTGGCAGCTTCTCGCGTTGGACTGCTTCAAACCGTCTGTCCCACTGGTATTGTTACGCTTAGTCCCGCGCACTTTCATTAGGAAATCCCAACCAGTAATAGTGCGTCGATTATGTATGGAGGATTAGCAGTGGCATTCTTACGGCCCTCTCTCCCAGTCCTATGTCCATTTCGAGCAGCGATGTGACCTCCTCATATCGTCCATCAGCCATCTGCACTTCTCTCCTTGTGGATACGACCTCTCCCGCCGACCACAACCTGTCCGCCAACTCTTCACTAATAAAACTAACTGTGGCTCCGGTGTCCATCGTGGCCCTAATTTCCACCCCATCTATGAGCACTGTGGCGGACAGTTGCCCGTCTTCCGCCTTCAGCTTGCCATTAATTTGAGGGGCAGCACCTTGCGAACCCTGGTTGCCCCTCTAAGGCTGGGGTCGCGTGGCGTTTCCCGATCTCGGCAGCACTCTACGGTCCTCTGGCCGATTCTCCCGCACGTCCAGCAGAAGCTGATCGGTCGGTTCTGGCAGTCTCGCATCCAGTGATCCTGGATACCGCACCTATGGCAGGCTTGTGCTGGGTTCAACACAAGCCCCCGCCGCACAGGGTCTGGCCTTCGCCCGTTCGCTTCGCGCCTCGACGGTCCCGTGGAATCTTCTTGGCACCTTCTGCACACCGCGTTTTGTTCGCCTCTTGGGAAATTCCGCTGGTGGCGGGCCCTGTGAGTCCTCTCTGACTCAAAGTGTTCTCTTTGGGCGTCCAGTTCCTCAAACTCATCGGGCAGGGCCATCAGGGCATCCTGGTGCTGTGCACTCGTACATTCGTAGTGCTGGAGTGCTGTTCTCCTTATCCTCTCCAGGGTCTCTTTCTGAGACATCCCCAAGGGCCGCATTAGGATCTGCATGTCCACCATGTATCTTTGAAGCACTCGCCGTGCCACTGCTTCCTCTGCCTGACCTGGTCTGCCAGCTTCGTCATAAAGCCCCTGGGCAGGAAGAACTCCTGGAAGCTGTGGATAAGTTCTGCCCATGTCTCCCAGAATCTGTTGTTGGCAGTTCCGCATTGCTCGTGGAATTTGGTTGATATCCAGACCGTACGTCATTGCTGACCACTCCACCTGCTCCAGGAACTCCAACGGCTTGTCGTGACCGTCGTACCGGAAGCTCCACTCCCGCACCTGCTTCGCCCCCTTCGCGTAATCCTGAGGGGGCTACTCTTGTGTTTTCTCGCCAAACGCGGCAGGACTCCCTGCCTCGTCCTCCTCTCGCTGCTGTTTTCCCGCCGTTCACTCCCGACTTCCTGCTTTTCGGGTCTGCTCCGCTGGGCTCCATCATGCTATTGACATCGAGGCTCCTCATCAGGCCTTTCACGCCGGTGACTTTGACTTCCACGAACGGCCTCCTTGCATTCTCTCTTCAACGCCTCCAGTATGGCGACCGTTTCGGGTTCGTTTGTGGTCTGCTGGATGAATTCGGACAGCGTCTCCGCATATCCTCGACCAACCCCTCCAGCTTAAACGCCGGGAAGTCATCCTTTTTCAGGCTGTATAGCCACGATTTCTCCATCTTCCCCTCTGTTCTTTTGGCCAGGACAATCACGGTTGGGCGCCAGATGTAACGAACTGATTTCTTACGGCTAGCTCTGAGAGCTTGTTTGTTCGTCCCACCAAATTTATGATTTGTGTGATTGCCCGACCAAAGAGAAGACAGAATTTCAGATTTAAACCACCTTTATTCAGTGACGCTTGATAAAGAAAATCCTGTGATCCTCGCCTTCGGAAGCGCGTCGTCGCTCCTTCTTTGTTGTTCTTCGCTGGTCCCGCGTCGCTCTCGACGGACCGGCTGTCTGCCCGTGTAGCACTCCGCGTACTTTCTTATTGAATGTCTGTGTACTCCGCGTACTTTTCCCATTCGACTGTGTAGCTGTATGGCTCTCCGCGCACTTCGCATTGACTGTCTGTCTGTATGGCACTTTCTTCACTGACTGTCCGTCTGTATAGCACTTTCTTCGCTGTCTGTCTACCTGTAGGGCACTTTCTTGATTGACTGACCCAGCTGCGCCTGCGCCGTCTCTTTTATAGGCGGGAATCCCGCCATTTCCCTTTTTGCGCACGGCTCGCTCGGGTACAAGGTCCAACTCATGTCCCGTTAGTTCACGGTGCGTCCTCTTTGTGCTTATACCATTACCGTACGACCTTTGCGCCCTTGGCCGGTTCGAGTCCAAGGTCCAGCGCGGTACCGTTGGTTCACGGTCTCTCCGCTTTGCCGGGGTCCAAGGTCCCCTGTTTACCGTTTGACCTGACCGCCCTTAAATCTTCTCGCATTCCAGCCGTCTTCGCTGTTGCCATGCCGATCTCCGGCACCCGGATTTGTGGGGAGTTTTAAGACTCCCCCAAGAGGACTTTTCCGATATAAGCGTCTGATGATTGGAGTAAATGCTGCTCCTGAAATTTTTCAACACTTTCTCCTGCAGATGTTATCTACAGTACCTAACCCTAAGTAAACATTTACGTCATACGATCTTTTAGAGAACCAAAGAATAAAGGACGGAGTTTTATCGCTCTGGTAACCTACGTCGGGAAATTAATTCCTGACCTTGCAGGTCATACAGGTCCCGTTAAGGAAGCTGCTGAAAATGAAAACAAATTCACCTGAGGCGAAGCCGAGATGAATGCCTTCAACAGCCTAAAGAATCTGTTATCCAATGTACCCAAGCCATCATATTTCGATCCAAGGCATCGAACGCGCCTTGCCTTTGGTAAAATTGTACTATAAAAGAAATTGTACTATTACCTGGCAGCTATGCATTTCGAACTCGAAACTGATCACAGAAGCTATTTTCAAGCCAACGGCAAAGCCCCCGGCCCGCATTGAAAGGTTCAAGCATATAGGTTCACCGTTATCTATAAATCCGGAACAGACAACATATCAGATGCGCTGTCTCGGCTTTGTTAACTGCCTACGGTAGAACCAACCGATCTCAGTTATCCGTGACAAATTACCAGGCATTGGGCAGATCTGCAAGCGAAAAGAAGAAATAAAGACATAAATGAAAAATGTAAAGGAAAGCAGACAGTCGACAAAAGATGAGGGGCAAAAGAAATCGATATAATAAACGTAGTGTTCCCGAAAAAAAATTACATTAAACTTCGGCAAGACGGATTGTGCTGTGTTAAAAAGATAGAATAACATTGTATAAATCGAAGGAGGTGGTAGAAAAGTAATAAGAAATGCTTTTCATTTCAGCCAACCAGCCGTATCCAGCCTCATGCCCAACGTCTCAGTCAGAAGCCGGCCTAACGGAATCATCACCTACTCCACAGGACACGGCACTCCAGCCCACAGGAGAAAACCTCGGGATCCATCCAGCCCCTGACGCCGTTAATATGTGCGGCAAAGCTACATTGACCTGGCAGGTATTGATGACAGCTAAGCTGTTGACAGGTGATTCCAGTACGGACGACCGAGCGACACTATATAAATAATAAATCGACTTCAAACGATTGCCCTAAAGTCTATTGCATTCACTGAACAAGCGGCTTATTACAGGTAAAAATAAAAAAAAATGGAGCCGTTAGGCGAAAAATGTGCATTAAGCACTTTTCTTTTAATTGACTGGTGCAATGAATGGAACTCACAGTGAATGGGAAGTCGACAAGTGTTATGTTTTTCAGCTCCTTTAGGGACAGACAGCCGAATGTAGCGCCCAAGCTTAATGTAGGTAGATAACAAAGAGAAGAAGGAATGAGCGCCGTACAGATATATTCGTGCGAGAACGGCGGTTTGCACTATGGGCATCGCAACTGCTACTACTGACTACTTCGGTTTACAATATTAAGAGTAAAAGATTAGTCTACTGCATAGTATTGGTGGCTGCATGACCCAACAAGGGGCTTTACACAATTTCTTGCCGCTCCAGTGTCGATAAGGATTGTTATAGTTTTCCCCGCCAGCCTTCGCTAGACGAAGAGCAAGCGGGACCTTCCTCTAAAAATTAACAAGGTCGTTGGACTCTAGTGAGTCACTGTCGTCTTCAATAGCATTTAGAGCGGCTGCATTTTCATAATCACCATCTTTTACCGCATTGGGGGCTTGCTCCACATTGTAAACCCTTTGGCGCCTTTGGACTTTTATGGACATGCTTATTACTTCCCTTCCTAAGTTTATTGAATGTCTAAACTTTAAAGACCATTCATCTAGGTCCATTTATTCTGGGAATTAGTTTTGTTTGAGTAGATCGGAGACCATGTTGTCCTGCATGCGCCATGAATCGGTATTTTGATTCTTGTTTGGTTTTTTGAAAAAATTTGGTTTTTTTCTGGGCCGCGGTCGGCACCGGAATTTATACCTTGTTTTTCAGGCGCGCAGTGTTGTCTGTTTTATAAATCATAATTCTGATTTCTTTGCTCCACTGCCTTGGCATATGTGGCTGCAAGCATGCTTCGTTCAATACTGGTCTCTGCCTCTCTTGCTACTACCAGTGTTGCCAGCAGGTCTTTTGGTTCTGCTGGAAACACAACAGCCCTTAATTTTTTTTTAGACCCGAAATAAATACGTGTCCTATCCTCTGTATTAAGTAATGTGGCCCTTTCATCGTCATATGTTATGTGTTACGTCGGTGTATTCGTGCCTGGGTCCTGTGAAAGGACTCAGGCCGAGGGAGGGGCATCCGATGTTCAGGCACCAGGATGCGGAAGCTCGTCGATTTTGGGTCGTGGGATCTTGGTAAGCCCCTCACCTCCCCAACATAACGAGAATAAATATTAGTAGTGCCTGGAAAAGTTTGTACCGTTCGTCAGTCAACAGTCCTCACTGCCCCACAAGCGGTAGCTTGATCGTAAAATGATTATGCAATGTTTCGGCCACGTTCCCTCCCCTTCATGCCTGATGGATCGTCGCGGGCCGCGCAATACGATCCCCTTTTTTCAAGGTTGTCCGTCAAACGTTATGTCATCGTTTTTGACCTACTCCACTTTGCGCGTCAGCACCCCTTCTGGAAATGTTTACCTACTCATTTTGTTGTAGTTACATTAATAGCATAATTTTATTGAGAAATAGATTGTTGGCTAGTGTCATGTATTACAAACAAGAATTAAAAAGCTAGCATACAAAATTTATAATCAGTTGACTATAACTGTTGTTAGCGAGGAGTATCGAATTCATCACCAAGCAAAGGTGCGCACGTCAACAAAAATTTTTGGCTATTCACGTACAAACGTCGCTCTGAGGGCTCTTGATTTTGCATAACAAAAACAAGGCGGATACTCGTCGCTGAAAATTAATTTTTATTAATTTAAAACAGTATGGAACACAAAATATTTAACTCCTATTAATGAAATAAATTGCCTGGAAGAGGCTGACAATACTTTAAACCTGACACAAATATATTTATATGTAGTAATGGTGTAAAAATAAAATGAGCACGGGAATATATGTATATATATATGAATATAAAAAACTTGGGAACAGGGTTCCGTCAAACTTACCCCACTTTAATCCGGAGAGATGAGGTCTCGACGCATTGGATCCTGGGTGTCGCAATATACATATATAGTGATGGAGTTATACATACATATACATTCGTGCACCACTTAATTGTAACCGAACAATAATAAGATACACAAAATAAAAAAAAACACTATGTGGAGTATGCGTATATATAAACGAATGAATGAGTTGGGTTTCTGTTATTTTGTAGCACGCTTTGGCTGCTATTCGGCTACTTGGAGCGAGCACTTGCTGTTGTTTGGTTTTTGTTGATGTTCACATTAACCGCCTGCACCGGTTCACTTGACCTTTTAATTGTTTTGCAGTTTGTATTTTTAATCAAGCACTTTGTGGGCTCCGGAGACAATTCTTTCCAGGACATGGTGATGGTCCCTCCTCCGCTGTACGGAACTCTTGTACATTTTTACGATCTTTAACAGAGCCAGGAAGATCAGTATTGCAGCGATGAATTCCGGGGTATGTTGGACTCCTTCTATTTCCTGTTTGTGGTCGACAACCTCCACGGTGTTTATCACATTTGCTGTGTTGTCGGAGGCCTTAGACTCCTTGCCGCCCATCCTGAGAATTTCGTGGAACTATGGTCTTCCTTTAAAGTGTGTTCCTTGTTAGTCCTGTTATTTCCTTTAAAGGGTGCTAGTGTCCTTGCTCCTTGACGGTTTTTCTTTGAGACTGGAGTTATCCCTGAGTCTTCTCCTCGATGGACAAAGGGATGATCGGGTAAACGGATGTTTTCCCGGGTACCGACGGACGACGGGTGTTTACCCGGGTACTGACTATCTATCTGCCTGCCTTTCATCGGTGAGCCATGGTCTTTTTATACCGGCACAGAGCTTTTTTCTGATCTATTGGTCGTCTGTGCCAAGTGTTCCCACCTAGGAATCATATTTCTCACTTTCCCCTATTTTGGGTGGTCAATACCCCCTTCGGTGAAGTGTGCCCGGAACTGGTGTTGATTTTCTTTGCTTTCTGCAATTTATTGCGGTCGCTGACCAGGTCAACTGTCGACTTGCATTTTCTTTGCTTTACTTTATATGATCAGAAACATACATACATACGACGAATCTAGTATATCCTTTTACTCTACGAGTAACGTAAAAAATCCCCGTTCCCATTTTCTTGTAGTGGGACGAATAATCGGATCGACTCACAGTTAGTGAGTTAAGGACTTAAACACAGCGTATATTAACAAGGCTAATTTATCTAATTTCAGTAAATTTGAAGAGCAGTAAGTCAAAGCGCTAGCATTAGTTGTAGGTGGCGGTTGTTACCCTAAAACTCATGGGAATATTGGAAAAGTCGATTTGAAGGTCTCCTAACGCAATCGTCCGGTGGGTCCTTAGACGTAGCCTAGCCCGCGTGGACGCGGTTGCTTGCAACGGTAAGATCGGGACTTAGCTCAATACCTCAATACCTATCCCAATGGCATTTACAACTACAACGGGAATGGTAGCGACAGCTCACCTAATTTCATCTACAGTAACAGCCTAACTCACTGTGTCAGCAACCGCAACTTAAGTATACAAACAAGAGAGAACGCTATAGTCGAGTTCCCCGACTATCTGATACCCGTTACTCAGCTAGTGGAAGGGAGAAGGAGAGTCTTAAACACAGTTTTTGCCGGTTTGTAGGCGTTATAGTGGGCGTGGCAGAAAGTTTTTTGGCAAATCGATAGAAGTTTACAAGACCAATACAAAAATGAAAAAATATCAAAACATTTTTCAAAAGTGTGGTCGTAGCAGCTTTGGGCGGTTTGTGGGCGTTAGAGTGGGCGTGGCAAAAAGTTTGTTGGCAAATCGATAGAAATTTACAAGACCAATACAAAAATGAAAAAATATCAAAACATTTTTGAAAAGTGTGGGCGTGACAGCTTTGGGCGGTTTGTGGGTGTTAGAGTCGGCGTGGCAAAAAGTTTGTTGGCAAATCGATAGAAATTTACAAGACCAATACAAAAATGAAAAAATATTAAAACATTTTTCAAAAATGTGGGCGTGGCAGTTTTGGGCGGTTTGTGGGCGTTAGAGTGGGCGTGGCAACCTGAATCGACAAACTTGCGCTGCGTCTATGTCTCTGGAGTCTGTATACTTAATCTCAACTTTCTAGCTTTTGTAGTTCCTGAGATCTCGACGTTCATACGGACAGACGGACAGACGGACAGACAGACGGACGGACAGACGGACATGGCCAGATCGACTCGGCTACTGATCCTGATCAAGAATATATATACTTTATATGGTCGGAAACGCTTCCTTCTGCCTGTTACATACTTTTCAACGAATCTAGTATACCCTTTTACTCTACGAGTAACGGGTATAACTAAACGAAGTGGCGCAGCCACCTCAGCTAAGTGCAAACAAAAAAGTAGCGTCCACCTTGCAGTCGAGTATGGACCGCTACTTTACTATCAAAATTGAATTAGGCCCTCAAAACACAAAAACGTGTTACAAAACTCACAGGTGACAATAGTTTCTCAACCTCTAGCGAAGCGCCAACAAAGCTTTTGGCAGAGAACACTGAAGACCTGTCATTTGAGCCATCAGAAATTTCAAAAACGAAGCCAAAGCTTCGACCAATTTTTAGCAAACTGCAGAAGCTGCCCAATTTACTAGGATCTGCCATCAAATGCTTGTATCACAACAGTCCGAATACATAATGGCTTCCGTACGAATAGCTATGTGAAACACATATGGTGTTTCACAACGTCGTATATTGGAATCACTCCTAGTAAACCCAAAGGAAAGCAACTCCTCAACACCATGTATTGGTAGTCAGACATACTGGCAGACCTCAACAAACTGCCTGATCTGATACTATCACCCAAAACCTTCCTTGCAGCCTGTTGAAAGTCGAATTCCATGTTTTGCGACTCATCAAAACGGTCAAAAAAACTGTAAGATTGATTGACTGGCTGAACTACTACTGGCTGAAGTATAAAAAATATATTAGTTAGCACAACTCAGAAGTGAATCCGACATTAACAAATCAACCACAGCTGCAATCCATTTTCTTTTCCTCAGTCTTACACAGAATAACAAATAAACAAATCGAGTAAATAGTCGATGGACCTAGTCCGTGAATGGCAAACTTACAGATCCGCGTCAGCTAAACAGAGACTAAAAGATGCTACAAATAAACTAACCAAAACCCTGAAACAAGAACTGGAACATCCCATACGGGCGTCGTAAGCTTGCCGGCCCTCGCGCTGGAGGATCAGAGCGTCTCCCGAGGATGCACACGGCCAGAAACATGAACAGCAGGAAGCGGAAGGAGATGGCGGTGCCCAAGTAGGAGAGGCGGACGAGCAGCCACTCGTATTGCACAACGGTCTTAAGCGGCAGTCGGATGTTGGTAAGCGAGAGCAGGGCCAGCACAAGGAAGACGATGATGAAAGACATTGTCACGAAACCCTGCCTCGCCATGAGCCAACCGGGCAGCAGATATTCACGGATAACGTATTATTCCTGTGTGGGTGGGGAAAAATCAGGATAAGAACACGAACCGGCCACTTAGATGCACTCACCTGTGGGAAAATGTTGTAGCAGCCGTTGAACTGCTTGCGTAATCAACAAGCACAATCAACACATTTAAGAACCGACAATACTGCTCAGCAGTTTTTGTGGATATATCCCAAGGATTTGCCAGTTTGGCTAGACGGACAAGATCAAGCTAAAACTACCCAAATACACGCACAAACTACTCAAGTCATACCTCTACAAAAGAAAGTTTGCAGTGAGAAGCAATACTGCTTGTCAATGACAATCAAATTAGAACAGGAATCCCCAAGGCAGCGTTCTTGGGTAAACTCTATACCTCTTATAAACAGCAGCCCTACCAACAAGCAGAAGTCTAACAACTGTCCCTAATGAGCTGTTCTCGACCATATGTTCTGGTGATTTTTGGCCGGATAGTATGGTTGTGAAAGAGTTCGAAGCTAAGATTAAAACAAGAGAGAACGCTATAGTCGAGTTCCCCGACTCCGTTACCCGTTACTCAGCAGCTTAAATTTTAAAAACAAAAAATATGCCTTCATATATGTACGTAACTTTTCGCCGCTCGAATTAGCTTCCGATAAAAATTTAGAAATCGGTAACCAGGGAACACCACGTGGAGGCCGTTGAGTTACAACGGGGTCGTTTAAACCAAAATCAATTTTGGGGACCTACGAGTCGACTTGAGTTTTTAAACTTTGAAAAAGTTATAAAATTCCATGTTCCCCAAAAATTTTGTTTGTCCGTAGCATACGGAGGCATAGATATTTATACCCGTTACTCGTAGAGTAAAAGGGTATACTAGATTCGTTGAAAAGTATGTAACAGGCAGAAGGAAGCGTTTCCGACCATATAAAGTATATATATTCTTGATCAGGATCAATAGTCGAGTCGATCTGGCCATGTCCGTCTGTCCGTCCGTCTGTCTGTGCGTCTGTCCGTCTGTCTGTCTGTCCGTCCGTATGAACGCTGAGATCTCAGGAACTACAAAAGCTAGAAAGTTAAGATTAGGCATACGGACTCCAGAGACATAGACGCAGCGCAAGTTTGTCGATTCATGTTGCCACGCCCACTCTAACGCCCACAAACCGCCCAAAACTGCCACGCCCACACTTTTGAAAAATGTTTTGATATTTTTTCATTTTTGTATTGGTCTTGTAAGTTTCTATCGATTTGCCAAAAACGTTTTGCCACGCCCACTCTAACGCCCACAAACCGCCCGAAGCTGCCACGCCCACACTTTTGAAAAATGTTTAGATATTTTTTCATTTTTGTATTAGTCTTGTAAATTTCTATCGATTTGCCACGCCCACTCTAACGCCCACAAACCGCCAAAAACTGTCAGTGTTGAAGACTCTCCTTCGGACTTCCACTATCTGAGTAACGAGTATCAGATAGTCGGGGAACTCGACTATAGCGTTCTCTCTTGTTTTATTATTAAATTAAATGATTAAAAAGGGATTATTAAATTAAAATAAATAATCACACTTATTTAAAAATATTAATAATTTTTTTAGGTTCTTTTGTTTCTATTTATTTTTTTTTTTGCTTTTCTTATTTTTTTTTTTAAATTAAATTAAATTATCCGACTTTTTTTAAAATATTAATTATTTTTGTAGACTTGTTTTTGGTTTTTATTTTATTTTTTGCGTTTCTTTTTAATTTTAAAATAAATACATCTCATAACTAAAAAAAAATAAATTAAAATTTCAGACTTATTTAAAAATATTAAATATTTTTGTAGGTTTTTTTTTCTTTTTAAAATTAAAAATGAATACATCTAATAACTAAATAACTTAAAAAATTCAAAAATATATACGTATTTAGTTTATATTTAATTAAATTACTACAATACCTAATCTGCCTCCCTAACGCTAACTAATATACCACTTTGGTAACTATGTATATGTGGTCTCAAATGTGCGCGCAGTGGCCCGATTATCGAAAATATTTGAAAACGCCCAATCAATATGCGTATTGCTATTGGTTGTAGACGAATCAGAATCTAGCACCGAACTAAACCCCTTTACATCTACTAAAAAATCGAAAATTTGCTTGCAGCAGCCAGAGAGGCACAAGTTAAAATCTCCTAACACTAAACAATTACTATTTAAAAATGTGTGCTGCTGAAATAACTCCTTAAATTTAGTCTCAAACTTCTTTAAGGGATAGGTCGGACTTTATATAAAACAAGAATCCCTAAAGATTGGTACTTAAAGATAGCAAACTCAAACACTGGAGAGGCTAAATTTGAAAGATTTGAAAAAAATCGACCACTTGAACAAAGACTAACATTCTCAAATAGTTTTTTTCGAATAAAAACGAGAATGCCTCTTTTTGGTCGGGCTCCGCTAGCTACTGCCTGGCAATCTAATCTCACTGCTGTGGTAAAGCCAGGTGTCCAAGTTACGGGGTTTGGACTGTCACCCGCTCTCCACTTCCTCTTGCGCTCTCTCGCTCTTCACCACAGAGTCTCCAAGGAGTCTCCGCTGCGCTTGGGAGAGCCTAGCTAAGTAGAATAAGATTCAGTGTCAAAACTAATTTCGCCGAATAAACATACGCCCGGTCGCGCCTGCGCAATTACGAAAAGTCTAGTGTTCGCTTTTCTTCGAGTGTTTCTATTTCAGCTTATTTGGAAAATTCCAGGACAGCAGTCCCCTACAACCCAACATTTTTGATCCATTCGAGCCAGATCACCTGGATTTTCAAGTTTGTCCACCAGCGAACAAATTACAAGATTAGTACGAAATTTCCATTCCTTTTAATTGCCGGTCTGCAGCAAAAGGTTCGAAAATCCAATTTCGTTCAATTTGCTGTAAGATTTATTGTCAAATCTAACGGATTTCTCCGACAAAAGGCAATAAAAGAAAAGTACTTATTCATTCCCACGGGCGCCGCCATATTACCCACCGTTCTCCTTTCACCCTCATTCGTGAAAATTTCTAAGTCCAAATTTCCGAATATATTTAAATATTCATCCAGTCCGAAAAGTGCAAAATTTCAAATGTGAAAAAGTGAAAACAATTTGTGCCAAGTTCAGTGAAAATTTCTAAGTCCAAAGCTCTGCCAAAAGTGGCGAAAATTCTGTTCTCGTTTCACTGTGTCCAACGCAAGCCAAATTTTTTTCGCAACACATTTTTGCAGACGCGGAATAGGCGTTTTGTTTTCCATCAATTTTTTTCGCAAATTTTCAAATTAATTTCCGAGCAATAAATTAAAAGCGGTTTTTTCTCTTTTTTATAACAAATAAATTTTTCAATATTTATTATATTATTATACCCGTTACTCGTAGAGTAAAAGGGTATATTAGATTCGTTGAAAAGTATGTAACAGGCAGAAGGAAGCGATTCCGACCATATAAAGTATATATATGCATGATCAGGATCAATAGTCGAGTCGATCTGGCCATGTCCGTCTGTCCGTCCGTCTGTCTGTCCGTCTGTCTGTCTGTCCGTCCGTATGACCGCTGAGATCTCAGGAACTACAAAAGCTAGAAAGTTAAGATTAGGCAGACTCCAGAGACGTAGGCGCAGCGCAAGTTTATCGATTCATGTTGCCACGCCCACTCTAACGCCCACAAACCGCCCAAAACTGCCACGCCCACACTTTTGAAAAATGTTTTGATATTTTTTCATTTTTGTATTGGTCTTGTAAATTTCTATCGATTTGCCAAAAAACGTTTTGCCACGCCCACTCTAACGCCCACACTTTTGAAAAATGTTTAGATATTTTTTCATTTTTGTATTAGTCTTGTAAATTTCTATCGATTTGCCACGCCCACTCTAACGCCCACAAACCGCCAAAAACTGTCAGTGTTGAAGACTCTCCTTCGGACTTCCACTATCTGAGTAACGGGTATCAGATAGTCGGGGAACTCGACTATAGCGTTCTCTCTTGTTTTTTTTAAATTTTTCAAAAAAAATTAAAAAAAACTCCAAGACAATAATTTTTTTTTTCATCCATAAATAAATAATACCACCGCCAAATACAAGTCGTTCACCCGACAAATATTTTTTCCTGTATTGCTTGGATATTAATTTGTGTTTGTTTTAGAAGTACTTACAAGGCGGACAAAAAGACTCCAATTCCACCATTCCATTTTCTCCGTTTCCAGTTGTAAACAAAAAAATAAAATTTTCTACGATCTAATAAACATTTTATTTCACGGTGTTCCACATTCCAAGTGCTCCAACCGTAAATCAGGTGGACCTAATTACCATAAATCACAGGTCATTTATACAATTCGCTGTTCACTCCGAGTCACCTGTCCAATTAGTCGAAACTACGGCGTTTCTACTTCGTAAATTTTACACCACTTTCTCACCCATTACATCCTATTCGGTCTTTTTCCGCTGCTTTATACCGTTCACGGCGGCAAGCTTAAGTTTATTAAGTGCAGTCTAAGGAATCTGTCTACATTTTCAAAAGTGTGACCGGGCTCCAAAACCGCTTCCCTTCCATTTCGTATTTCTTCGATTATGCCCATCGGGGACGATAAGAAGAAATTGTCCGCTGACAATACCAGGTCTATTTTTTCACCACAAGGGCCCATGAGTCCAAGAATCCCAAGCATTTCGGTGAAAACGCCTGCGCAGATTTCCGACGACTGTGCTCCTCCATCCAAAGCCACAGTACAGCGCACAGCTAAAAATATGGCTGCTTCCGATCTAGCGCTAGCCAAATTCATTTCGGTTTCTGACCGCTTCAGCGAATTTGAGGCTCAGATTAACACTCCGGAATCCGCAGCTCCAATCGTCACGATGCTTAGCGTCCGTCGCGACCAAGTCCGAACCCTATGGGACAAGGTTGAAAAGGAATTCGACCTCTGCTCAGAGTGCCTTGTGTCAGCAGGCGAAGCGGCAGCAGGCAACATGCCTATTCTCAGGGCTAAATACTGTTATTGCTATTCAGTCTATGAAAGGTGTGTTGCCCAGCTCGTTGATAAAATCGAGCAGGGCACGTCTCAGTCCATCCCAGCCACGCTGCGCCTCAGGCCTACATTTCCCGTGGCTGTCGGTTGCCTCCATGCGATACAGAAGTTTTCGCAGGTGACTATCTTCGCTGGCCGACTTTCCGGGATCTTTTCACAGCCATTTATATCAATAATCCACGGCGGTGTCCGCTCTGCGTGGGAAAACCTATTAGAGCGTTTCGAAAATAAACGATTGTTGGTAAACAGTCAATTAAAAAAAAAATGTGTAGTGTGCAGTCGATACCACAGGAATCTGGGGCGGCCTTGAAGGTACTGCAAAGTACTCTTCAAGGTTGCTTGACTGCCTTAGAACTGTCAGGCATCAACACTGAGAACTGGGACTGCCTGCTGGTATATCTGTGTTCATCCAAGCTCCCGAAGATAACTCTCTCCGTATGGGAGCAGTCGCTCCCGACATCCCGACAGGCAGAGCTGAACACCTTCCTCACAGAACGTCATCGAACCCTAGTCAGTCGAACTCCAAAGCGATGAACTCAAGTGGGCCCTCTAGAAAACTAAATTCCTATGAGACGAAAGTGGCTCCTAAATCGAAAAGTTGCGACTTGTGCAACAAGGAAAACCATCCTGTCCGTGTATGTCCGCGTTTCCTCCAAATGTCGGTTGACGACCGGTCAGCCTACATTAAACGGAAGCAGTTATGCTTAAACTGCTTTGCAAGGGGACATCAGCTTCGTGAGTGCAAAAGCACGCACAATTGTTTTACTTGCCATGGCCGGCATCACACGTTGTTGCACCGAAACAGCCCCTTTTCCAGCAATTCAAGCCCTTCAAATCCTGCAAGGTCAATTTCCGCTAATCAGGCCAATATCGTTCCAAATGAGCAAGCCGGTGTTAAAATTATTTCGCCACGGGCTCAAGAGCTATCCTTCTTGGCACTGCCGTAATCAATATTTCCCATCTTGGCACTAACTTTAAGGTACGTGCCCTGATCGACTCCGGATTAGAGGCAACATTTATAACCGAGCGACTGTTCAATCTAATTAGATTAGATTTCCACGTGGAAATTCCCAAGTCTCAGGCTTAAACCAAACAGTAGCCGCTCAGTCCAAGAAGCTCTGCAGTTTCACCATCCGATCTCCGACTAGGCCCGCGTTGCAGTTGGAGACGACGGCCTATGTTCTTCCTACCCAATTCCGCAAAATTTCCTTCGGGATCTTCCCGATTTTCCACTGGCAGATCCAAAATTCTTTGAGAGCGCAAAAATAGATGTCCTTATCGGAGCCGACATTCTGCCTTCGTGCTTCTGAGTGGAGCAAAAACCAACATCTGTGGCTCTCTCTTGGGGCAAGAGACCATTTTCGGTTGGGTACTAACTGGGCCAGTGTCAGCCTCAGCCCAAAGCAGAATTTCCTCCTTTTCGACAAAGATCTCCCTCGCGTACGATAATTCACTGGACAAACTACTCACAAAATTTTGGGAGGTGGAGAATATACCAACAACGTTGGTAAAAGAATCCGATTCCATGTGCGAGAAGAATTTCCTTCAAACGACCACGAGAAACGAGTGCGGCAAATATGTCGTTACTCTGCCTTTTCGAGACCCAGAACATATCGGTTACGGGCTAGGGCATTCTAGGTCTTTCGCGTTGGCTCAGTTTTTAAGAAATGAGCAGCATCTAAAAAGAGATGAGGCCTTGAAAGCGAGATACGATTCGGTGATCCAGGAATATCTCGACTTAAAGCACATGCGACAAGTTCTTCCTACCCATGATTGCAACGCCTATTATTTGCCACATCACACCGTCTTAAAACCGGAAAGCGTAACTACTAAACTCCGTGTAGTATTCAATGCCTGCAGCCCTTCATCGAATGGTACCAGTTTAAATGATATCCTTCATGCTGGCCCTGTCTTACAGTCCGACTTGACCATTCCGATACGTGTTCAGCGCCGATATCGAAAAAATGTATCGAGAGATCTGGGTAGATCCGAAACACACTCCATTTCAGCGAATACTTTTTCGTAACATTAGAGGGGAAATCAGAGATTTCGAATTGAAAACAGTAACCTTTGGAGTCAATTGCGCGCCTTTCCTTTCCATCCGAGTACTGCAGCAGCTAGCAGCTGCAGTAGAACTCAGCCATCCAAAAGCTAGCAATATCATTCGAAATTTCATGTATGTGGATGATGTTATAGCCGGAGCGGACTCCACGGAAGAAGCTCAGCTCATGGTGCAAGAGCTCCGAAACGCTCTGAATTACGCCTGATTTCTTTTGAGGAAATGGACCTCCAACCAAAAGGAAGTTTTAGCGGTCATTCAGAGCAACCATCTATTAAATACTGATTTTCTCGAGATCGATGCAGAAAGCACTGCCAAAACCCTCGGTATTCGCTGGAAGGCAATCTCCGACGAATTCTTCTTCGTCCCGCCAGAGTTGGCTATTGAATCGTCCTTTACAAAACGCCAAGTCCTGTCCCAAATTGCCAAATTGTTCGACCCTGCAGGCTGGTTAGCGCCGTTTATCGTTCGAGCTAAAATTTTTATGCAGGAGATTTGGCTGCAGGAGCTTGGGTTGGACGAAAACATTCCAAATGAGCTTTTTCAGCGATGGCTTAGTTTTCTCCGAAGTTATTCGGTTTTAGAGCAGATACGCATTCCACGCTGGCTATCGTTTCATCCAGATTTCAAGGTCGAGCATCATGGCTTTTGCGATGCATCGCAAAAGGCTTATTGGGCGGCAATATATGTCCGCGTAGAAGTGGGCAGCACCATTATGGAGCAACTCCTAACCGCGAAAACCCGGGTAGCACCAGTCAAAAGGGTTTCGCTCTCAAGACTGGAGCTGTGCGGAGCGTTATTGCTTTCCGATGCCTACGATTAACTCCGATCTTTACTGTTGGACGGCCTCCACGATAGTCCTTGCATGGTTAAGCAAGCCAGCGTGCCAGTGGACCACATTTGTAGCCAGCCGGTGACGAAGATCGCCCAGGCCACAAAAACAGAGAATTGGTCTCATGTTCAATCTGAGCATAATCCAGCAGACCTGGCAAGTAGAGGAGTTGCCCTCCAAGATCTAGCCGATAGCCAGTTATGGTGGCACGGACCGACTTGGTTGCAAAATCCACGCAACCAATGGCCAACTCAGGTCGACAACGACCTGGAGAGGCGTGCTCTAAAAGTTCATCCCGCAAAAGCTCCTTCTGAAGAGTTGTTGGCACGTTTCTCCAACCTTGAGAAATCTCTACGGGTCCTTGCTTATGCTCATCGCTTCATTCAACGGTGCAGGAAGCAGACATCTCCATCTGATGTGCATTTTGGCACTGCAATGAACGTACAATGAACGGCATCCAGTGATTCTTCCGTATAACTGCCTGCTTTATCGCCTCCTTGCGAATTTAACTCATCGTATAACTCTCCATGGTGGTAACCAGTTAATGGTGCGCCTCATCCGGTCGAAATACTGGATTCCGAGAATTAAGAACCTGATGAAAGCAGTAGTAAATTCGTGCAAAGTATGTGTGATCCACAAAAAGCGGTTGCAAAGCCAACTGATGGGTGTCCTGCCCAAAGAAAAAGCATCGTTCTCCCGACCATTCACGTATACTGGCATCGTTTACGCCGATATAAAGAACTATACGGGAAGAGCATGTCTTATTACAAAGGGGTATGTGTTAGTTTTTGTTTGTTTCTCCACCAAGGCCATCCATTTAGAGCCTACATCTGACTTAACGACCGAAAAGTTTCTTGCCGCTTTCGCTCGTTTTGTATCCAGAAGAGGGTGTACACGTCAAGTCCAGTCAGACGATGGCAAATCCTTTGTTGGCGCTACCACCCTGCTTTCCCGCGATTTCCTTCAAGCCGTAAAAGAGTCGGTGACGAATGCCTTTAGTCATCAAGAGATGAAATGGCAATTTATTCCTCCGGGGCACCACATATGGGAGGCCTTTGGGAAGCAGGCGTAAAAAGTTTTAAGACGCTATTTTACAAATGCACTGCCTCACGAAAATACACGTTTGAAGAGCTCTCCACGCTCTTGGCAAAAATAGAAGCGTGCCTTAACTCCAGGCCGCTCTCTCCTATGTCTGAGGATCCGACAGATTTGCTGGCTCTGACGCCAGGTCATTTCCTTGTCGGGGGACCTCTTATGTCCACGGTGGAACCCGAAGTAAAGGGAGAAACAAAATCCATTCTTAATCGGTGGCAGCATTTGAAAGCTCTCCATGAGTTCCGTGTGCGATGGAAAGAAGACTACCTCAAAGAACTCCACAAGCGCACTAAATGGCAGGCCCCATCCAAAAATCTCCGCATCGATGACATGGTCGACATCAAGAACGACAGCTTACCCCCTAATGAGTGGCGGCTCGGCAGAATTGAGTCTGTTTTCCCAGAAGCCGACGGCAACGTCCGTGTAGTAAATATCTGTACTGCACGTGGAGTTGTTAAACGTCCAGTGGCAAAAGTGGTGCTTTTGCCGACGGAGTCATCCGAATCTCCACAATAATAGGCGGTCCTCTCATCCTTAGTTGTAGGTCACCAGCACTGATCATCCATTATTTTTCATTTCGTTTTCGATCTCCTTTCGACATTCAACTACGCGCAGCAATGGCCCCTCGTCAACAAAACGCACGCAGTGCTCGTGCCTTGGAGAGCAGACGTACCCGAGGTATTCAATCCTACCGATGCCGAGTCTGCCGCGGTATCCATCCTCTTCGGAAGTGCGCGAGGTTCCTAAAGCTCAGCGCTGAAAAGCGTCTGCGAGCAGTCCTCATTAACAAATACTGCGTCAATTGCCTCGCTCACGAGCATTCCACGGGAGACTGGGGAAGCGCTGATCGTTGCAAGAAGTGCGACCGATCCCACCACACGCTGCTCCACATGCACGAGCAGGTTAGCTTGTTGTCGCGGTCGCGAGCGCTCTCGCGTCTCCAACCGGTGCCAACCCGGCAAGCAGCTTCGGCCTCGTCCCAACGTTCCCGCCGGGCAAAATCCGCCAACCCAGCGTAGGAGTTCACCGCCACGACGCCCGGAATCGACCACGCCAGGCCCATCGCTCTCGTCGCTGCTGTAACGCCACAGCGTGAACAACCTTCCGACAGCGCTGGTCAAGTTGGAGACCGGGACGAAGACCTTCGAGACCGCAGCACTTATCGAATCGTGCACCCCATGAGCTGCATCGACGCTTCGTTGGCGTCAGCCTTTTCGTTACCGATGACCAATGTTGGCGACGAGAAGGTCTGCACGACGACGATTCGCTCCAGGGTCGACGCGAACACTAAGCTGGAGGTCGTGCTCAAGATCGAGCCCAGTGTGCGGATCCGCACACCTGTCCGGGCATTGAGCGACACAGTGGTGTCCAAGTTCCGGGACATCATGCTGGCTGATGACCAGTTCCATCGGCCTGCTACCGTCTCCATGGTCTTGGGAGCAGATGTTTATCCAAGGGTTATCCAATCGGATTTCTGACTTCGACGAGGGAATGCCGGTCGCTCAGAAAACTGTTTTTGGGTGGATCGTGTTCGGTGCCTGCAGCCTGCCATAGGATTGCAAGGGGGGCGGAATGTCAAAGTTAAATTTTTCAATATTTATTATATTATTATACCCGTTACTCGTAGAGTAAAAGGGTATATTAGATTCGTTGAAAAGTATGTAACAGGCAGAAGGAAGCGATTCCGACCATATAAAGTATATATATGCATGATCAGGATCAATAGTCGAGTCGATCTGGCCATGTCCGTCTGTCGTCCGTCTGTCTGTCCGTCTGTCTGTCTGTCCGTCCGTATGACCGCTGAGATCTCAGGAACTACAAAAGCTAGAAAGTTAAGATTAGGCAGACTCCAGAGACGTAGGCGCAGCGCAAGTTTATCGATTCATGTTGCCACGCCCACTCTAACGCCCACAAACCGCCGAAGCTGCCACGCCCACACTTTTGAAAAATGTTTAGATATTTTTTCATTTTTGTATTAGTCTTGTAAATTTCTATCGATTTGCCACGCCCACTCTAACGCCCACAAACCGCCAAAAACTGTCAGTGTTGAAGACTCTCCTTCGGACTTCCACTATCTGAGTAACGAGTATCAGATAGTCGGGGAACTCGACTATAGCGTTCTCTCTTGTTTTTATTATTAAATTAAATGATTAAAAAGGGATTATTAAATTAAAATAAATAATCACACTTATTTAAAAATATTAATAATTTTTTAGGTTCTTTTGTTTCTATTTATTTTTTTTTTGCTTTTCTTATTTTTTTTTTTTTAAATTAAATTAAATTATCCGACTTTTTTTAAAAATATTAATTATTTTTGTAGACTTGTTTTTGGTTTTATTTTATTTTTTGCGTTTCTTTTAATTTTAAAATAAATACATCTCATAACTAAAAAAAATAAATTAAAATTTCAGACTTATTTAAAAATATTAAATATTTTGTAGGTTTTTTTTTCTTTTAAAATTAAAAATGAATACATCTAATAACTAAATAACTTAAAAAATTCAAAAATATATACGTATTTAGTTTATATTTAATTAAATTACTACAATACCTAATCTGCCTCCCTAACGCTAACTAATATACCACTTTGGTAACTATGTATATGTGGTCTCAAATGTGCGCGCAGTGGCCCGATTATCGAAAATATTTGAAAACGCCCAATCAATATGCGTATTGCTATTGGTTGTAGACGAATCAGAATCTAGCACCGAACTAAACCCCTTTACATCTACTAAAAAATCGAAAATTTGCTTGCAGCAGCCAGAGAGGCACAAGTTAAATTCTCCTAACACTAAACAATTACTATTAAAATGTGTGCTGCTGAAATAACTCCTTAAATTTAGTCTCAAACTTCTTTAAGGGATAGGTCGGACTTTTATATAAAACAAGAATCCCTAAAGATTGGTACTTAAAGATAGCAAACTCAAACACTGGAGAGGCTAAATTTGAAAGATTTGAAAAAAAATCGACCACTTGAACAAAGACTAACATTCTCAAATAGTTTTTTTCGAATAAAACGAGAATGCCTCTTTTTGGTCGGGCTCCGCTAGCTACTGCCTGGCAATCTAATCTCACTGCTGTGGTAAAGCCAGGTGTCCAAGTTACGGGGTTTGGACTGTCACCCGCTCTCCGCTTCCTCTTACGCTCTCTCTCTCATCACCACAGAGTCTCCAAGGAGTCTCCGCTGCGCTTGGGAGAGCCCAGCTAAGTAGAATAAGCTTCAGTGTCAAAACTAATTTCGCCGAATAAACATACGCCCGGTCGCTCCGAGAGTGGCTTACGAGACCATCTGATGTATCTAAATTGACCATCATCATATATTTGTTAAAGTCAGAGAGGTACACTATCGTTGTGTCTCAGTTGTTTTTAGGGACCTAGCTTGTTCCAGACAAGCGCTGTATGGATCATGCGACGGGGTCTGAAAAATTCAGCGATCACATACGGACCGCAATTGTCTAAGATCGTCGAACCCGATAACCGAAATACCTCCGAAGGGAGTTTCAACATTAGAAAGTCCAAATGGGAAAACATTGTTGCACCGACCACAGAAATTTCGTCTGCTATAAGAATTTTAAGACCTAGAAATCTTGAACGAAGGGTATTCAACAAATCAGGGCTAAAACTTCTAAATGCGGACCCGGCCTCATTTACAGGGAGGGAGAACATGGAATGAAGAGTGGATCCTCCGATTCCGAATGCAGCTTTGCCTGTGGGGGCACACAGGAAAATTTTCACAGAAGTTGGGTCGAATCCTACTCTACCATTATACTCCTTGGATAGGGACTGAAATAAAGTAGATATTAGTCTACTTTTGCCGACACCTGCTTCGCCACCTATGAACTCATAAAGGGTTTGATTTGTCCTTGCATTATGAAACCCATGTGTATGGAAAGTTTTTTGCTCCAAATTTAGAGATCTAACTAAATTAGCTAAGTTTAAAGGGGATATAAGTGGCGGAAGCTTTATTACCCGGATATTGCTATCCGAATTAACATCTAACAAATTGTTGTTCAAGTTTAATACATTAATTTGAAAAGATATTTCAGGAATTGCTAGTGCCCTAAACTCCTCATTAGGTTCGGCCTCCTCTTCTTGATTTTCTTCACTATTATCTACTTCTATGGCCTTCTAAGCGCTTCTTCTAAGCTGTCTATTGCATTATACTTTTCAAAGTTGGCTTTTATAGCCTCCTCATTCTCCTTATAAAATTTCTCGCAATTTCTTTGAATTAAATCTACCTGTTCGTTTGCCAAGGAGAAAAAATCATTACTAATGATCTAAAATAGTTTATCCTATCTGATTAATATTAAATGGCCTATACCTAATAATACTAGCCTTATTTCTTTCCCGTATAAATCCGCTGCCATCTCGAAGCGGAAAATATACATCTCCTAAAATGTCATTGCGTTCTTCCGTGTCATCGTCACTATTTGCCCTTTTGACGAGTACTTCTAGGGCTTTTCTAAAACTCATAATTTGCTACAAAATCGGCTAAACACAGGCCTTCATGGAAATCTGGTCCTTGTTCGTATCTAGCCAGCAATTTTCAAAAATATGTCAGTTGAATTCTGAGGCATATTTTAAAGGTCGCGTGTAGGTCTAACCATACGAACTCTTTGTTCTGGAGGGAAGGTGTTTATATGGGCAAACCTATTACTTGCTTCTGACAACGCCATTCCTAAACAACAATATACGGCTTCCTGAACAGATATCTCAGTGCCTGATATTAACTTGTCATCAAGATACTGTAGCTTTTGACGAGTGGTTGAATTGCCTCTTCTTCGAAATATCCCGTTGGGATTTCTTAAAATAATTAATAATGTAGCTACAGCAAGCAAAAGGGCCCAAAATTAACTTGATATCCATATTTGCCCTTTGTATAGAAGGAAAGTGTTTATTATAAGCATTAACTTGATTTCTGCAAATGTTCTCTTCAGAAAAATCTGTGGTTTTTTCAAACTAGATCTATAGCATAAATGTAGTCCTCGTAACTGAGGCTCACATGGTTGTGAGAAAGAAAATTTTCAAATATGCTTAAATGGCAATAATATTTCCGTCCGGGCATTGGAGGATATGGAATACCGAAACGATAAATAGATTGTCCCCGCACTTTTTTAAGACACGAATGCCCGTGCCTATGTTTTTGGTATTCAAAATACGTAGCCAATCTGGGTTTGTAACATCCACCGTTACAAACTGATCAATGAAGGCTTTTGCACTACACATAGACTCTTCATTGCTTAAATCCACTTTTGGGGCATCTTCCAGCCAAAACATGACGTGAATATGAGGCGAACCTCGCTGTTGAAACTCAGCTCGCCAGTAAGTTTTTCATAAGTTTTAAAACTTCCCTATATCTGTAATCAATATATCTAGCGCACGTCACTGGGTCTGTTCTTATAAGGCGCGTTTTTTTCCCCTAAACTGCAAGTTTGAAGCTTCTTCTTAATTTATATTAACCCTATCTACACTGCGCTAGACAGTACTAACAGCTCTGGCCACCTAGTTTCAGCGGCCGATAAAGTTATGAAAAAAGTTTCCAGCCCAAATTGGCGATCATGGCCATGACCTTTTCTTCTCATCTTCTCAGTGAGCAGGAGACGTGCGAATATGCCTAAGGATCCTATATCCCTCATCATGACAAATGAGGTTGCCCATAAAATCTTCATTCAGGACCGTAATGGCACTGGAGGCGCTCCGCTTACGTAAGCATTACGTATTATTTCGAATTTTTATTTATTCCAACTTCTTATAATTGAAGACAACTTATCAGTTCGACAACCTCGTCTATCTACATTCCTAAGTTCTGATCTAACTATGGTTGTGTAACTTTCTGAAGATGGTATTTTAATGCCAGCATATATGCTAGGGAATGCCAGTTCTTCAGAATCAGCATCGAGAATTACGTCGAGAGGTTTTTGGCCCTGACCTGGAGCTATTGTAATTCTCGTCATTCCTACAGTATGTGTCTGGTTATTCTCAAGCAAAGTTTCTTGTCCTCCAGGATGTAGTTATTCGGCTTCTGTATTCTGATCAGAAGGGAAAAGTATCGGATGTGAAGTCAGAGATCCACTGCTCGTTAACTGACACATTCTACGTTCTAGTATGAAACGTTTGAATTGGCACCTTTGGGCTTTTGGCCGGCTTTTATGTTGCTATGACAAGTTTTGCAAAACTGGAAAAGATTACCACTAAACGCATCTTGCGTCTTGCATTTTGGTATATCTCTTCCCTGAACTCGCAATGTTCTTCCAAATAAGACCTAGAAAGCTTACTTATTTTCTTGGGGAACCACAATCCTTTGCAACAAAAGCAAATCTGATCTGGACCAAGCTTAACATTCCTATTGAATGTAGCTATGTGAGCTTCTATTTCAATAGGTCTTATTCTAATAGTCCTATTTTTCTGAGCTATATGAAGTCTAATCTCCTTACTTCGAAGTGCATTCCGAAGATTTGCTGCTTCCCTATTAGCACTAAGGCTTCTATGCTGACTACTCTTTGACTTATATTTCTAATTGCATCGATCGTTGGCTTGTCGAGCAGCTAATCGTGCGCTTCGTCGAGGAAGTGTTCTCGCTTGCTCGACTGCCTGCGATTCCTACCGGCCCTAGCCCTAGCTCTGTTAGCCCTATCACGCTCCTTTTTAATAAGCGTTCCTGTGTATCACTTGCCAGTGCTCTACGCATGGTGTTTGATTCTTGCTTACCCGCGCCATACACGATATCCAAGCGCCTTCTTCTATGGTTGGCAGTGTTTTGTTCCTGCTCTATAACCCTAAACTCGCGAATTTTACGTTTTTCAGAACGACGTCGAGTATCGGTTGCTTGCACAATTGCGGTAAGAGCGGGATCAAAACGTCTAATTGAACGGCGCCGAGTATTCGCTGCTTGCTCAGCTGCGCGAAGAGCAGGATCCAAGCGCCTTTCCCTATAGCCAGCAGTATTTTAAACTTGCTCCACAGCTCGATTCTCGGTATTTTGTCGCCTTTCAGAACGACGTCGAGTATCGGCTGCTTGCTCAACTGCGCGAAAAGCAGGTTCTAGACGCATTTGAGAACGAGACTGAGAGTTAGACTCTTGCTCTTCGCGACACTGTATAGACGCCCTATTCTTGATTCCTGACTAACGAGTCTGAGATACTGTATTTGCCACTCTCTCCACCTCTGCATATCCTTCATTTCCCCTATTTATCCTATTTCTCAACAATTAAATTATTTTTGTTTATTATTTATTTATTATTTATTGAACACAAAAAAAATACTTAACAGAAAAATAATAATATAAGAATGAGTATTTAAAAAGACTCAAGCTTATATTATTATTTTAAATATCAATATAATTAATTAATAGAATTAGAAGTATAAGTCTTTATAAAGACTAACGCTTGTAGCACTATTAAACAAATACGTGTAAATATGTAAAATAAGTATGTATTTAAATATAAAAATTCTTATTTTAAAAAGTATATGTAGAAAATAGAGGCCCTGTATGTATACAATGCACGCTTGTATTACCGATCATAGATTTATCCCGCTCTAACGAATTAGGAATAAGAAAATATGTATAATCATTTTGTCATTTCTTTCGTTCATCATTCAGTCGCAAATAAAATTCCGCAGCGAACACACGGTGTTTCTCTATTGAATTCTGCCGCTCAATAGGTTATGGGCCCAGGCATTGGTGAATTTAATAAAGTTTTGGTTAAGCGGTGTGTGACTCACGATCAAGAACAATGAGTGCTCTTTATCAAATTGAAAAGTTAGAGGAGAAAAACTATGACACGTGGAAAATACAGATGCGATCTGTATTGGTGCATTCCGGGTTATGGAGTGTGACGTCAGGAGAGTTAACAGCAACGAACATTCCAGAGGGAGACAGCTTTGTGGCTTTGGACAATAAGGCGTTAGCAACAATAACACTGAGTGTAAAGACATCTCAGTTGGCCTACATCAAGAATTGCTCGACTGCTGTGGAGGCATGGAACAAATTGAGGGACGTACATCAGCCAAGCGGGCCTGTACGAAAGGTACAGTTGTACAAGAAGCTGCTTAACAAACGAATGGGAGCAGCATGTCGACATACATAAGCGAGTTTGTGGAAATTCTGGATGGTCTAGCTGGAGTTGCAATAGAGCTAAACGATGAGTTACGAACTATCGTTTTGCTGTCGAGCCTTCCTGAACAATTCGAACATTTCGTGGTGGCCATGGAAACACGAGATCAGTTGCCTACTTTCGAGATTCTGACCATAAAGTTGAAGGAAGAGAGCGAACGAAAAGGAATAGCAGAAGAGCGAATTGACAATACTAAGGCATTCGCTGCAACACAGAGGCAAAATTGGCAGACAAAGACGTAGCCAGAAGAAACGAAAAAATATCGTTTGCTATAGGTGCGGTGAGCAAGGGCACATTAAGTCCCAGTGTCGGAGTGCGAGCTCAAAAAATTTGGTGAATCGACAAAGCAGTCTGCTGCATGCTTGTGACGTCAACAACTTACAGAACTGGATGTGGTGCTTAGATAGCGGTGCAACAAGCCATATGTGTTGTGCACGGGAGCTTTTCATAAAGTTTGAGAAGCACACAGAGCAGATCGGACTGGCCGATGCTGGTTTTCTTCAAGCAGAAGGTATAGGCGACGTCAAGATTCAGACAGCCTGTGCATGTTGACTCTCAAGAATGTTCTCTACGTCCCGAAGATGACAGGAAACTTCATGTCCGTGAGCAGTGCTGTGCAGAACAGATGCAAGGTGACATTTGACCTAGAGAAGGCCATGGTGGTGCAAGATGGAGAATGCATCGTAAAAGCCAAAAAGATTGGCAATTTGTATTTGTTTGAAGGTGGTCGAAGCGGGTGTTTCGCCATGTCAGCAGTTGATGGGATTTTATTGCACAAGAGATACGGACACATTAATTTCTCCAGCATGAAAGAACTATTTCCAATGGGATGGTGCGCGGCATAGAAAATATTGGTTTGCCAGAAAATATTAACTGCAAAACTTGTATGGTTAGCAAGATCCATGTTCAACCATTCCCAAGAACAACGTGTAATCGGGCGAAGGAGCTTTTGGAGCTGATACACGCGGATGTGTGCGGACCCTTCCCAACACTTTCTCTGGGAGGTTCAAAGTATTTTCTTACTTTCATTGACGACAAATCCAGGAGGATTTTTGTTTATTTTCTGCGTGGGAAAACGAGGTGCTGTCAAAGTTCATGGAGTTCAAGAATCTGGTGGAACGGCAGACAGGCAAACAGCTGAAATGCCTGCGGAGTGACAACGGCGGAGAGTTTGTCAATAAGCAGTTTGATGAATACCTCAGGAAGTATGGGATTGCCAGGCAGCTAACAATACCGCATACGCCGCAGCAAAATGGCGTGGCGGAAAGGGCAAATCGGACGCTGGTGGAAATGTCAAGATGTCTTCTGGTCCAGGCGGGGCTAGGAGATAGTTTTTGGGCAGAAGCTGTCAACACTTCGGTTTATCTGCGTAACCGATCTCCGACCAGCGCGGTAAAGAGTATGACTCCTATGGAAGCGTGGACTGGTAAGAAGCCTTGCGTGAAACATCTAAAAGTATTTGGATCTCTTGCAGTTGCTCTGGACAAAGGTCCGAGGAAGGGCAGCAAGTTTCAACCCAAAGGCAAGGAGTATATAATGGTTGGGTACTCTGTGGCAGCCAAAGGTTATCGGCTGTATGACCCAGCAGCTCGACAACTGGTCGAGAAACGGGATGTTTTGTTTGATGAACATCATGCTGCGGCATCCAAAGATGATGTTGTGCTGATCAACCTGGAGGAACTTGACGAGCCCTGCCAGCGAGATGGGGCCGAAGGCGATGAAACCGTATCTGACATATCCGTCGATACTGGCAGCGCGGATGAGAGCATAGATCAGTATGAGAGTGCTGACGATAATGAAGAGCAGGTCCTAGAAGAGGCACGCAGAGGTCCTGGTCGCCCCAAGATTGTCCGAACTGGAAAACCTGGACGTCCGAAGAAACAATATAACATCTTGGGCGCTCTTGTTTCGGAAAATGTTCCGATCCCTTTGACCTGCAGAGAGGCGGTGGAAAGTTCGCATGCCATGGAATGGCGCGAAGCTATGGCTAAGGAATATGATTCCCTGGTTGCCAATCAAACTTGGCAGATTACTGATTTACCGAAGAATCAGAGAGCAATTGGTTGCAAATGGGTTTTCAACGTGAAACGAGATAAGGATGGGCAAATAGAACGTTTCAAAGCTCGTCTGTAGCAAAGGGATGCTCCCAGCAGTTTGGCGTAAATTACCTTGAAACTTTTTCGCCGGTATGCCGACTGGAGAGTGTGCGTCTAATGATAGCACTGGCGGCGGAGCTTAAGCTATATCTTCATCAGATGGATGTATGCACGGCGTATCTCAACAGCGATCTAAGAGAGACGGTTTACATGAAGCAGCCGGAGGGATATATTGACGAGAAGAATCCTGACAAGGTATTGGTGCTGAGGAAAGCAATATACGGCTTAAAGCAGTCAGGAAGGGCCTGGAACGAAAAGCTAAATAGCGTTTTGGTGGATATGGGATTTATCTCCTGCAACAACGAGCCATGTTTATACAAACAGAGCGGACAAGGTAACCTTTCACTAATTCTTGTATATGTTGACGATATACTTATAGCTTGCCAATCGCACGAGGATTTGCTGGAAATTAAAAATAGCATTTCACAATCGTTTGAGTGCGTTGACAAGGGTCCGTTGAGCCATTTCCTGGGAATGGAAATTGAGCGAGAAGGCGACCTTGGAGCCATTACTTTGGGACATTCGCAATATATAAAGGATTTATTGCGAACCCATGGAAGCGAATTATGCAAGTCAGCGAAAACTCCCCTGGATGCAGGTTTCCAGATAGATTGCACCAGCGACAAGTGCAAAAAGGTAGATCCCACGGTCTATCAATCTGTGGTGGGAGAGCTTATGTGGCTAACTCTGACAACAAGACCGGACATACTGCATTCAGTGTCCAAGTTGGCTCAACGAAACCAAAATCCGCATGCTGAGCACATGGCTGGCATAAAGCACATCCTAAGGTATCTCTCAATCCACAGTTGACGTGAAAATTAACATTATCAGCAATGTGGTCAATTCGTTCTGTGGATACGTGGATGCGGATTGGGCAGGAGATAGGCTTGACAGGAAGTCTTACACTGGCTACATCTACTTGTTGGCCGGTGGTCCAATTTCTTGGCGTTCAGAAAAGCAGCGAAGCGTGGCGTTAAGCAGTACCGAGGCGGAGTACATGGCACTGTCAGCGGCTTTTAAGGAGGCGATAGTCATGCGAAGGCTAATTTTTGGAAATTGGCTGCGGAGACGACAACACCCCGATCGTTGTGTATGGCGATAATCTGAGCGCGCAGGCGTTAACCAAGAATCCTGTTAACCATTCCAGAACGAAGCATATTGACATACGTTATCATTTTGTTAGAGATGTCGTAAAGGAAGGGAAAGTTTTGTTAAAATATAAATGTACAACCGAAATGATAGCAGATATTTTGACCAAAAACCTTCCGAAGACCAAACACGAATTGTTTACAGAAATGCTAAATTTGTATTAAATATAATTTGTAAACATGCATGCATTGAGGAAGGGTGTAGAAAATAGAGGCCCTGTATATGCCCTGTATGTATACAATGCACGCTTGTATTACCGATCATAGATTTATCCCGCTCTAACGAATTAGGAATAAGAAAATATGTATAATCATTTTGTCATTTCTTTCGTTCATCATTCAGTCGCAAATAAAATTCCGCAGCAAACACACGGTGTTTCTCTCATTGAATTCTGTCGCTCAAGAGAAATTGCTCTCTTTTCGCTCGCCAAAAATTGAGAGCGTAAAAATCTAAAAATAGAATTGACTTGCTTGTGTGAGTAAAAACAATAAAGGAGATAGTGTGTATGTGTGCGTGCTTGTGCTAGAAGACGATTTTCGGGCCGAAATCAATTTTGATCTAAGAAAACAAATTTGATTAATGTTTTGGTCAATTTCGATTCGTTATTATGGTTTGAAAGACTTTTTTTTAATATTCGTTTGATAAAGCGCCGCTCGAATTAGCTACCGTTTACATATTTATATTTATATTGATAATTAATAATATTTTATATATTATAATCGGTACCCCAGGGAACACCACGGGGAGGCCATTACAATTGTAATGGGGTCTTATATTTATATGACCTTCGAGTCGACTTGAAATGTTTAAATGTTTAACATTAAAACATTTCCATGTTCCCCAACTAAGCTAGTTTTCTAACTATTGCTTTTATTATATATCGCCTCTTTTTGTAATTATATAATTTAATTTTTAAAGTCGTCAATTATTTGAATGTTTATATTTTTTCACTTATGAGATAAAATGCTGAGTTTAGCTTGACTTTTTTGTCTATTAGCAATAACAGTCCACTTGCAATGCTTAAAAAGCAAAACTTTTATAAGTTTTTTTAAAAGATCTATTTTATGCTCATAACATTCATTTTCTACATGAAACCATAATGAGAAATCACTACTCTCATTTGTGCACTTAATGCATTGGTCTACAATAAATTTTTGTATACACATTTGTTTTTTATTATTTTTAAAAATATTTTCAAAAACTTTAATGTGTATTTTACAAATATTAAAAATAGATCAGATGGTGCCTTTAGTTTTCCAAAGTCCGATTCTGTCGAGTAGTTTTTCTCATGTATAAAAAGCTCTGATGGAGCTGTTAAATGCTCGGTTTCTTTTAAAATTACCGATCTGCATTTATCGCAACTGGATCCCTTTGCAATATATCCAACAAAATATCTACTCGAAGTTAATTCAATGGGTATATCATTGCACAAAAAATGATCTATATTTTGGTCAAAGTACCTCTCATTGCCTTCTACAATTTCAGAAAATGATACAGAGTATTCTTGCTGCTGTATTTCTTTTTTTTCAATGCAAGGCTGATATATAATCGAATCGAACTCTATTGGCAACATCACATCATCATCTGATTCGCAATTAGAGTTTTGGGAAAATTTAAAAATGTGTAGGGATATAAGCTTGGCAATTATTACATTAAATTCATTAACTGAAGGATTTCTGCAGTTACCACCTGTTCATAAATAAACCACCAGTGTTACTGTTTAGTTTGATTTATTGGTTACTTTCAGACACTTAATATTAATTATTTCGATACCGATGCGTACGTTTGCTTGTAGATCAAAAATGTGACTGACTTAAGCTTTGGCTGTACTCACGCCATACGATTAAACTAGCATAAGACGTAAACAAGTTACAGTTAGAAGAAGTTAGAAGTTTGGAAAAGTACTGGGCAAGCTCGCGGACAATTACATTGATTCCGCTGATAAGCTCCGCTGCAGCTGCAGACACATGCAAATGTAAATGTAAACAAAGATAAAGGGTGACTTGTTCGCGCGGTGTCTCGTTCCCAAACATACCGGCCCCCCTGAACGGTTGCTCAGCAGAGAGGTAGTACAGCGATTTTGGCAATTGGGCGTTTGTATAATCCGTGAGCAGTCTTCACTGTAACGACTCGGACCTTGTTGTTTCCTGCGTGCACTGCGGTGATGCGGCCAAGAATCCATTTAGAAGGCGGTAGATTGGGCTCCTTGAGTACTACCAGTGTGTCGATCTTCAGATTCTCGGTTTCCAGATGCCACTTTGTCCGCTCATGAAGAGATGTCAGGTATTCCATATGCCACCTTTTCCAAAAGCCTTGAACCATGGCTTGCAGCTGGTTCCACCTCTCCAATCGATTGACTTGCATATCCAGACGACAGGGTTCAGGCAATGCAGTATACGGAGATCCAGTCAAAAAATGAGCAGGCGTCAGTGGATCCAAAGAATTATCCCCAGTTGGGCACAGCGGGCGTGAATTCAGGATAGCTTCAATTTGGGTCACGACAGTAGAGAGCTCCTCAAACGTTAAAGCGATTCGTTATTATGGTTTGAAAGACTTTTTTTTAATATTCGTTTGATAAAAGCGCCGCTCGAATTAGCTACCGTTTACATATTTATATTTATATTGATAATTAATAATATTTTATATATTATAATCGGTACCAGGGAACACCACGGGGAGGCCATTACAATTGTAATGGGGTCTTATATTTATATGACCTTCGAGTCGACTTGAAATGTTTAAATGTTTAACATTAAAACATTTCCATGTTCCCCAACTAAGCTAGTTTTCTAACTATTGCTTTTTATTATATATCGCCTCTTTTTGTAATTATATAATTTAATTTTTAAAGTCGTCAATTATTTGAATGTTTATATTTTTTCACTTATGAGATAAAATGCTGAGTTTAGCTTGACTTTTTTGTCTATTAGCAATAACAGTCCACTTGCAATGCTTAAAAAGCAAAACTTTTATAAGTTTTTTTAAAAGATCTATTTTATGCTCATAACATTCATTTTCTACATGAAACCATAATGAGAAATCACTACTCTCATTTGTGCACTTAATGCATTGGTCTACAATAAATTTTTGTATACACATTTGTTTTTTATTATTTTTAAAAATATTTTCAAAAACTTTAATGTGTATTTTACAAATATTAAAAAATAGATCAGATGGTGCCTTTAGTTTTCCAAAGTCCGATTCTGTCGAGTAGTTTTTCTCATGTATAAAAAGCTCTGATGGAGCTGTTAAATGCTCGGTTTCTTTTAAAATTACCGATCTGCATTTATCGCAACTGGATCCCTTTGCAATATATCCAACAAAATATCTACTCGAAGTTAATTCAATGGGTATATCATTGCACAAAAAATGATCTATATTTTGGTCAAAGTACCTCTCATTGCCTTCTACAATTTCAGAAAATGATACAGAGTATTCTTGCTGCTGTATTTCTTTTTTTTCAATGCAAGGCTGATATATAATCGAATCGAACTCTATTGGCAACATCACATCATCATCTGATTCGCAATTAGAGTTTTGGGAAAATTTAAAAATGTGTAGGGATATAAGCTTGGCAATTATTACATTAAATTCATTAACTGAAGGATTTCTGCAGTTACCACCTGTTCATAAATAAACCACCAGTGTTACTGTTTAGTTTGATTTATTGGTTACTTTCAGACACTTAATATTAATTATTTCGATACCGATGCGTACGTTTGCTTGTAGATCAAAAATGTGACTGACTTAAGCTTTGGCTGTACTCACGCCATACGATTAAACTAGCATAAGACGTAAACAAGTTACAGTTAGAAGAAGTTAGAAGTTTGGAAAAGTACTGGGCAAGCTCGCGGACAATTACATTGATTCCGCTGATAAGCTCCGCTGCAGCTGCAGACAATGCAAATGTAAATGTAAACAAAGATAAAGGGTGACTTGTTCGCGCGGTGTCTCGTTCCCAAACATACCGGCCCCCTGAACGGTTGTCAGCAGAGAGGCAGTACAGCGATTTTGGCAATTGGGCGTTTGTATAATCCGTGAGCAGTCTTCACTGTAACGACTCGGACCTTGTTGTCGATTCCTGCGTGCACTGCGGTGATGCGGCCAAGAATCCATTTAGAAGGCGGTAGATTGGGCTCCTTGAGTACTACCAGTGTGTCGATCTTCAGATTCTCGGTTTCCAGATGCCACTTTGTCCGCTCATGAAGAGATGTCAGGTATTCCATATGCCACCTTTTCCAAAAGCCTTGAACCATGGCTTGCAGCTGGTTCCACCTCTCCAATCGATTGACTTGCATATCCAGACGACAGGGTTCAGGCAATGCAGTATACGGAGATCCAGTCAAAAAATGAGCAGGCGTCAGTGGATCCAAAGAATTATCCCCAGTTGGGCACAGCGGGCGTGAATTCAGGATAGCTTCAATTTGGGTCAGGACAGTAGAGAGCTCCTCAAACGTTAAAGCCTTTGATCCAAGTATCCGTTTCATATGGAGTTTAATTGAGCGAACTCCAGCTTCCCACATCCCTCCAAAATGGGGAGCAGACGGGGGTATAAAGTGCCAAGAAATCCCTTCATTGGCAAAGAATCCTGCTAGTTCCTCATCTTTGGCTTGTTGAATGGCCAGACGTCTCATGTCATCCAAAGTTCGCTTGCCTCCATGAAATGTAGTTCCGTTGTCCGAATACAGGTCAGTAGGCTTCGCTCGGCGGGCAATGAATCGTTGAAAGGCTGCGATGAAAGCCTGTGTAGTTAGCCACTAACAACCTCGATGTGAAGTGCCTTTGTAGTGAGGCACACGAAAATAGAAAACCATGCCTTTCCGATGCGTGGAGTTCTTCCTTTTGATTCCTTGATTGCGATCGGTCCAGCGTAGTCCAGCCCTGTGTGTTGAAAGCAGCGGCTAGCTTGAACTCGAGGAATTGGTAGCTCTCCCATGATCTGGTTGCTTGTGCCCTTTCGTTGAAGAAAACAGGATTTGCATTGGAAGACTGCCTTTCTGACGAGATTGCGGGCTCCCAGAATCCAGTACTGCTGACGAAGATTGGTGAACGTTGCATCAACTCCAGTGTGCAGATAGGAGACATGAAAATGTCGAACCAGCAGTCCAGCTAGTGGTGTATCTTTAGGTATCAGAATCGGGTGCTTGGCGTTGTAGTTGAGTGTAGATTGCTCGATTCTCCCACCGACTCGCATGACTCCATAATCATCCAGAAACGGAGAAAACCGGATAAGATGCGATTTAGCGTTAAGCTGGCGTCGATTCTCTAGCTGCGCATATTCTCTGGCAAAGGATTTTTGTTGCACATGTCGAATAAGTCGGCGCTGTGCGTCCAGCAACTCTTCAGACGTAAGGAATGTTGCCGAATTCCTATGATGAGATCGAAGAGTGTGAATAAAGCGATGACAGTAGCTAGATACCCTTATAAGACGCGTCCAGGTTGAGAATTTGTGGATGAGTAACTCGTGTATACTTTCATCAGGAAAGTTATGTAGAGTCGTGGGCTTTATGGCTCGTTCTTCGGTGTTGACATCGAAACTTGAAGATACGCTGAACTTGCTTGTAGAAGGTGGCCACTCAGAGGTGGGTGTGGCCAGCCAGGACGGACCTTTCCACCACAGTCGATGCTCCAGAAGCTTTGACGGATGAAGTCCTCGGGAAGCACAATCAGCAGGATTGTCTTCCGTGCGAACATGGTTCCAGCAGCTACGGGGAAAGTCGCTCAATATCTCAGAAGTTCGGTTGCAGACGTAGGTGTTCCACCGTCGAGGGGGAGCTGAAAGCCAGTGTAGCACAATTTCTGAATCTGTCCAGCAGCTCGTGCTGAAAAGAGGAATTGTTAGTGATGCTTTGACAATAGACAGCAATCGAGATAGAAGTAACGCAGCGTTTAGCTCCAAACGTGGAATTGATACGGGCTTGATCGGGGCCACCCGTGTTTTGGCGGCAACTAGAGTTACTTGAAAGCTGCATCCAACTGCAACTCGAGCGTAAACTACCGCACCGTAGGCGTGCGAGGATGCGTCGGCGAATCCGTGTAGTTGAACATCTCGAAATGGTGACGCAATATACCGTGGTACTTGGCATTGCGTAAGTGCTGGCAAATCCTCTACTAAGGCTCTCCAGCGCGTACGTAGACTTTCAGGAATGGGGTCGTCCCACTGCAGGACACTTGTACAGCTTTCTTGGAAGATTAGCTTGAGTAGAACTGTGACCGGCGCTACCAGTCCAAGCGGATCATAAATTCTTGATAGCTGAGACAAGAGTTCTCTTTTCGTCGGAGAAATGGTCGCATCGCATCCCTTTAGGTTGAGATACAGAACGTCCTTCCCAGGGTTCCATTGGATACCAAGAACTTTGACAGGTGAATCCGCAGCTGATTTGTTGAGGAGCTGGATAGGTTCAAAACATCTATCTTCCTCTGGTAATGATTTCAGAAGACGCCAACTATTAGAACTCCATTTGCGTAGCTTGAATTTTCCCTTATCCAAGAGGGCTATAAGTTCGTCCTTGAGAATCATAAGCTCCTCGAATGTGTTGGCGCCTGTAGGGATATCGTCCACATAGGCATCGTGCAGAAGAGCGTGAGCTGCTGCAGGGTATTCATGGCCATGATCGTCGGCAAGTTGCTTTAGAACTCGAACAGCCAGAAATGGTGACGGTGCCAATCCGTAGGTAACCGTCAGCAGGCGAAAATGAAGCAGAGGTTCATTCTCAGTCTTGCGCCAAACAATGCGCTGATAATTGGTGTGTGGCTTAAAGATTTTAATGCCTCGAAACATCTTTTCGACATCTGCGCATAAAACATATTGGTGCTGCCGGAAGCGTAGACAAACGCCAAGAAGATCGCGTTGAATCGGTGGACCAATATGTAGTCTGTCATTGAGCGATACTCCAGAGCTGTCCTTTCCTGATCCATCAAAAACTACACGACATTTGGTAGTCAGACTGTCCAGTTTGATGACAGCGTGGTGCGGCAAATAGAAGCAGGTGTCTGGGGACTCCTCAACCTGAGCCGAGGTCAGTTGTTCCATATGTCCACGTTGCAAGGAGGAAGGCTTCGTACTGCTGCTTCAATTCTGGATGCCGACGAAATTTGCGTTCCAGCGAGAAGAAGCGATTGATGGCCTGTGGCAAGGTCGAATCAATAGGCGGTGCCTTCTCCTTGAAGGGATACTCGACGACGTACACCCCGTCCGTTGAGCGCTTGTGTGTGGCAGCAAAATGACGCTCTGTGGGATCGCTGGCGTCCAGGAGAGCCTGGTTAGGCTGAATGCTGTCCATCTCCATAATGAACGAACCATGAGTAACCGCAGAAGTAGGGTAATCATTGAATGCAGAGTAAGAGCCTGCAAGAATCCAACCAAATACAGTATTGAGAGCGATAGGAAAGTCGTTACCAAAGTGTTTCCGATCTCCTGTGTATAGAGACCAAAGTTGATCCGATCCAACAATGACATCGATTGCTCCAGGTGTGCAGAACGTTGGGTCTGCCAAAGGAAGCTCGCAGATTTGCCTCCACGTAGAGGATGAGGTGTCAATAACTTGGGCAGGAAGTGATGACGTCAGCGAGTTGAGAATGAACGAGACCAATTCGACAGTTTGGCCCGAATGACGAGAGCGCAGCTTGATATGTGCGCGTCCTCGGGTAACGCCCGCGCTGTTGGCGGCGAGACCGAGAATAGAAATCCGTGCGTGCGTTCGACGCACGCCTATTCGCTGAACAAATGATTCCGATGCCAAGGTTATTGTAGATCCAGTGTCCAGGAGCAGCCTGCAGGTTGTAGTATTTCCCCAGGCGTCGATGACGTCAGCAAGGATGGTTGGCAACAGAGTCTGAGAACCAGCCGCCGGAATATTCTCCAGAGTATGATGCGTAAAGTTGTTTTCCGCGGGAGTCTCGCTTCCCAAGCGATGACCTTCTCGAGCTAGCGGTTGATTGTGGCCAATTGTAGATCCCGCATGTGAGACTGCTGGTCGATCGCGGCTGCCAACACTTGCCGTGTCAATGTTGTTGCCATTTTGAATTGGCTGCGACGAGCCATGAACCAAAGTATGATGCTTGCGGCGGCAGATCCGACAAGTATGCCTCGATGTACAGTTGCCCACCATATGAGCCGGGCTGAGGCAATTGAAACAGAGCTTTCTTGATTTGAGGAAGTCTCGGCGAGATGCAATGCTGGCACGATGTGCACTTCGGCTCTTCCCGGCGTGTCTGCGTGGTGCGTGGTAGCTGCGCGTCGAGCTTGGGTTGATTGAGTTAAGTTAAAAGCCTCCAACGTATCGCAGCGTGATGTGAGAAATTTCAGGAATCGGTTGATGGTCACACCTTTTTCCTCTGATTCTGCGCACTGAGCCCAGGCTTGGCGGGTATCGCTATCCAATTTTGAAAGTAAAATGAAGATTAGCCAGGGATCCCTCTCTTCGCAATTAAGAGCTCGTAGACCACGAATAACTTCGTCTGCACCATCGGCAATTTTCCGCACTGTGCCGATATTTGAATTTATAGCACTCGGAAGGCTCATGAAACTGTTTAAGAACGATCGAATAATTAGCGATTGTTTGTTATATCGCTGTTCCAGCCGATCCCATGCTTCCCGATAGTTGTCATTAGTAACTGGAATATGTTTAACTAATGCAAGCGCGTCTCCGGCAAGGTACGATTTTAAATAATGAAATCGTTGGCAATCCGTCAGGCTCGAATTGGAAGCAATCGATCCAATAAACATGTCCGAAAAATGTTTCCAGTCCTCATAATTTCCAGAAAAAGTCGGAAGTTTAATTCGCTCGAACTGAAAATCGACATGACTTCTCTGGGATGTGCCTGCGGCTTGAACTGTGGCATCAACACTGTTTGAGGTGACATCCCGTCTCAACTCCTCCAAAGTATTGCTGAGAATAGCGTGTGTAGCATAATGTTTGTCCTCATATGCGTCAAAATCCTCGTCAGGGTCCTCCCAATCGGCTTCCGATTTAAATGCATACAGCTCTTCCGAGAGCCGTACGAACCGCAAATAATTTTCCTGTAGTTGCGCCAGGCGGACAACTATTGTTTGCACTGAATGAATGTCATCAACAATTTTAAGGCATTATTATGCGCACGAGTAATTTGGCTTTTGCAGAAGCCCCGTTGCTGAATCACACTCCGCATGGTGGTCGAAAGAAGGGAACGATTCTATACGATGTAGGAATCTATAGATCACCGTTTGCCAAAAGGCCAATAATCAAAATCAAATGCCCGAAAGAAACGCAGTTCCGGTAATCCGGCTCTCGAAGGACCAATTTTTTATGTTCATAAATAAACCGCCAGTGTTACTGTTTAGTTTGATTTATTGGTTACTTTCAGACACTTAATATTAATTATTTCGATACCGATGCGTACGTTTGCTTGTAGATCAAAAATGTGACTGACTTAAGCTTTGGCTGTACTCACGCCATACGATTAAACTAGCATAAGACGTAAACAAGTTACAGTTAGAAGTTTGGAAAAGTACTGGGCAAGCTCGCGGACAATTACATTGATTCCGCTGATAAGCTCCGCTGCAGCTGCAGACACATGCAATGTAAATGTAAACAAAGATAAAGGGTGACTTGTTCGCGCGGTGTCTCGTTCCCAAACACCACCTTTTGCTCGAACGCACGCAAATATATTTTCAAGGGGATCCTGGTTAACTCTACTTGTTAAAAAGAAAAAGTGGTCCGTGTGGTCCTTAAATATATCTTTGACGAGTCCAAATATAGCTTCAGTAGTTTGGATCAAGCCATCAAGACAATTTAATTGCCGCTGCAACTGTGTGACTAAGTGTCTGAGTTGCCAAACATACCCGCATTAGCTCAAATCTAGTTGGATTAACGTGACTCCTTGTTAATTTAGTCATTCTCGTTACTGATCCCTGATCTAATTCATAAACCTCTCGGATGACATCAAAGTCAACTCGTCCGTCAGGGGTTTCAAAATTAGCTTTTAGAAAATTATTTCTAATAGACTTGAAAAGATGCGGAATGTCATAAAACATATAATATTTCTTACTATTTAAGGTAAAGTAAGGTTTCTCATTGGTGACTTCAAGTAATGAGGTACATTTTCTGTTGTTACCTCCTTGATCATAAACAACACCCCTTACTTTGAACCCAATATATTCAGCAATATTAATGTTTTTATAAATAAGCTTTTTTAAGCAATCGCCTTTTATATTTGTTTCCGGCACGAAATAGTTCAATATAAATTTCCATTTCTTTAAAATACCCCGAATCACAAATACGCAAATGTGGCTTCCCATTTTATTAGAGCGATCAATTAAATGCTCTAGTCCATCTATTATATCAACTGATACATTATATGTGTGGGAACCAGCACCACGATGCTGAGAGAGGATCGACGGCTCTCTCTCTCTTTCTCTCACACACTTTACTTGACTGTACTCTTTTGTTATACATACTTAATTCGTAGTTATTAGTCTGACTTTGACTTTGGAAGCAATCACATCGAAGTGTAATAAATAAGTTGACGATCTAAATTGTGGTTGTGTTATTCTTTAAAAGTACAGGTTGTTACATTGGCGACGAGGTAAAAAAAAAACACTATGAAATTAAACTAAAGCGAAGGAATAAAAACATAATTAATGAAATAATCGTGTGCAAGTATGTATGTGTGCAAGCGATTTCTGCAAAGCCCCGTTGTTTTTTTTTTCTTTTCTTCGGTTCTTTTGCGTTTGGTTCTTCGTTTCTTGTGTGAGACACAAGAACACACACATACATGCAGGTGTACACAAAGCAACGGAATTGGTTGCAGATCAGTGCATATACACACACACAGACGTGTGCATGTGCATGTTTAACATAAAATTCTATATGACAGTGGTCAGAGAGGTATATTGTAATGAAAAAAAAAGAAAAATAACTGTAAATAAAAAAAAAAGAGATAAGTTTTATCTGACAGTGGTCAGAGGCAAACGGCCGATGAAAATAAAATACACATTAAACAAATGTTTAATAAGAAATAACTATATTATTTGACAGCGGTCAAAGGCAAATTGCCGGTACAGTTATTTAACAAGGGTTGAAAAAAAAAATTCTATCTGACAGTGGTCAGAGGCAATCAGCCGATGAAAATATATATTTGTATGTATGCATACCGGTGTGTGTACCTGTGCGTATGGACAACATTTAATAAGCAGTACGTTTTTGCCTGACAGTGGTCAGCGGTCGAGTACAGAGACAGAAAGACAATTGTGATAACTTACATAGCCAACTATCATACTGCGATTATAGAGTGGGTTTAAGCAAAGAGAAAAAGAATATAATTAAAATAGAAATTACTTGAAAAAAAAAACCATAAAATTAATTTTTGTTTTTTTCCTAGACATAAAGCTTGTTCGTTGATGGCGGACAGCGTAATAAAACCATTCCTTTGTGAGAATGTGGAGAAGGCGTTACTTCGAGATGAATGGGAGAAGTGGCTCCGAGCTTTCAACATATACCTACAGGTGGAAAGCGTCAACTCGGTAACTCAGAAGAGAATGAAATTATTCACTTGGGGGGCACCAACTTCAGACGGTGCATTACGCACTACCGGATGCTATAGTTGAATATAATGAAGAAGCTGATAATGACGTTTTCCTCCATATTGTGAGAAATTAACATCGTACTTTTCTCCAAACAAAATTCGACGTTCGAGAGACACCTTTTTAGGAAAATATCTCCTGACGAAGGCGAAACAGTGGGGAAATTTATACTTCGACTGCGTCAGCAACTTCAAAAATGCCAGTTTGGTTCCACGAAAGCCGAGATAGAAGAAATATGTCTAAAGGACAAACTTATTGATACTTGGGCTAACTCAGAACTTAAAAAGAAACTGTTAGAGAAAGAACAAACATTAAGTGAAGTTATCAACGCGTGTCAGGTAGATGAAGAAATAAATAAACAGTCACATCTGATGTTTCCGAAACATTTACCAGACACCGTCAATAAAATTTCTAATTGGAAACCACGGAAACTGCATAATAGCGAGTGTGGAAGGTGTGGGCGGTCAGGCCATAAAGAAGATAGTCCCACGTGCCCGGCCCGGCAGATAAAGTGTAACCGGTGCTCGGCTGGGTCATTTTGCCAGCAAATGCCGAACGATTCTAAAACGCCCATACCCGCAATCGAACGACCAGAATTTCAAGCGCAGAAATATACATCGAATTGAAGATTCAAACCAAGAGGGTAACGAGACAAAGCGGGAACATTGCTTAAAAATACACAGTGACGAGGAACATGAAGAATTGATTACATGCCGAATTGGAGGCGAGAACGTTTCATTAATAATCGATTCCGGCTCCCGGTTCAACCTGATCTCGCAAGACGATTGGTTTGTTTTAAAAACAAAGAATGCAGCAGTTTTCAATGTTCGCGCGAATGCGCATAATCAGTTTAAGGGATATGCCTCGGACGAAATTTTAAATGTTATTTGTGTCTTTGAGGCACCAATAGCGATCAAGGATAATCCGGAACAAATTGCATCATTTTTCGTCATTGAAAAAGGACGGCAGTCATTGCTTGGAAGGGAAACGGCTACAAAGCTAAATGTTCTCCGAATGGGGTTACCGGTTAATCACATTGAAATCATAGCGCCGTTCCCAAAATGGAAAAGCGTTAGCGTTAAGCTAACAATAGATCCGGATGTTGACCCCGTAAAACAACCAATGAGGCGAATTCCGGTGGCGTTGGAAGACAAGTGAATGCTAAGTTAGAAGAAGCACACCGCATGGACATTATTGAACCGGTGAGTGGTCACAGTCCTTGGATCTCCCCGATGGTAATTGCGTTTAAGCCGAATGGCGACATTCGACTATGTCTGGATATGCGACAGGCCAACCGAGCCATTCTTCGTGAAAACTATCCTCTGCCTACGTTCGAATCCTTTATGACTAAATTACGAAATGCCAAATTATTTTCACGATTGGATCTAAAGGACGCATATCACCAGTTGGAACTAGACGAAGCAAGTAGACCGATTACCACTTTCATCACACCTCGAGGACTGTTCAGATACAAGCGATTGATGTTTGGCATAAACGCGGCGCCTGAAATCTTCCAAAGACGGCTCGAGGAATTTCTTTCATCGTGCGAGAACGTAATGAATTATATCGACGACGTAATAATTTTTGGAAATAGCGAACAGGAACATGATGCTGCAGTCAAAAAGGTTCGTAAGGTCTTCAAAGAATATAATATACTCCTAAACGATGAGAAGTGCATTTGGAAGACGACCAAAATCAAATTCTTGGGACACATCTTAACGAATACAGGGATAATGGCTGATCCTGAGAAAATAGCTGCTATCGTTCCTTTCGAGCACCCAAAAATAAAGAAGAGACGCGGAGTTTCCTTGGCTTGGTCACTTACGTGGGGTAAATTTATTCCAGACCTGGCCGATTTGACTGAACCACTGCGTGGGTTGTTAAAAAAGGATGAGAAGTTCATCTGGGGACCAGTTCAAGACCAGGGGTTTCAAAAACTCAGGTCAGCATTAGCTAAAATCCCAAGTCTCTCATATTTTGACCCCAACAATAAAACTAGAGTGATAGCAGATGCTAGCCCTGTAGCTTTGGGGGCAGTATTATTACAATTTAACAATGATCACGAGCCAAAAATAATTGAATTTGCTAGTCGAAGCTTAACCGATGTGGAGAAACGATACTCCCAAACGGAGAAAGAAAGTTTGGCTTTGGTCTGGGCAGTAGAAAGATATTATTTTTACTTACTGGGACTGGAGTTTGAATTAGTGACGGACCATAAGCCTCTGGAGACAATTTTTAAACCAACATCAAAACCGCCGGCACGGATTGAAAGATGGCTGTTGCGCCTCCAGGCGTATAAATTTAAAGTTATATACAAATCCGGGAAGGAAAATATTGCTGACAGTTTATCACGGCTGTGTGAACAGGCATCATCAGAGTGTTACGATATCAAGGGCGAGCACAGCATACTCTTGATAATCAAAAATGCGGTACCCACGTCGATTGAGATATCTGAGTTGGCCGAGAAGAGCATTCATGACGAAGAAATCGTTGACGCAATGATGTGCCTCCAACAGGGTTCTTGGAACTCTGCACTTTCAAGTAAACTGTACCCATTCCGACACGAATTATCAACTGTGGGAACAATTATGTTGAGGGGAGTACGCATTGTTATTCCATCAAAGCTAAAGGCAGAAAGTGTTGACGTTGGCACACGAAGGCCATCCAGGCGAATCGGCAATGAAGCGGCGATTAAGAGCCAAAGTGTGGTGGCCCCAAATAGACAAAGACGCCGAAAGATTTGTAAAGGACTGCATGGATTGTACTCTGGTTCTCGAGCAGCAAATCCGCCGCCGATGAAGAGAACTGAATTTCGAACGGTCCGTGGCTTGCAGTGGCAACAGACTTGCTAGGGCCATTGCCGAATAACGAATACATCTTAGTCCTAATCGATTATTATTCAAGATATATGGAATTTAAGTTCTTGCGATCTATTACATCGGAGTCGCTTATTGACGCGTGTAAAGAAATTTTCTGTAGACTTGGGTACCCAAAACAGCTGCGAACGGATAACGGTCGACAGTACGTAAGCGCTGAGTTCCGACACTATTGCAAATTTATGCGGGATTGAACAAATCACGACGCCTCCTTATTGGCCACAGGCCAATGGCGAGGTAGAAAATATGAATAAAGCGCTCGTCAAACGTCTGAAAATTGCCCATCTGCCACAAGAGGAATCTGAAGATGAGATTCGATCGTTCACGTTCATGTATAACGTCACTCCTCATGGAACTACAGGCACAGCTCCAACTGAGTTAATGTTTAATCGAGTCATTCGAGATAAGATCCCAGGGGTACAAGATTTGGTAGGCGAATTTTCTGATTCAGCGGAAAAAGATAGAGACTGTATCGTTAAGCAAAAGGGAAAAGGAAGTTGCAGACAAAAGAAGGGGAGCAAGAGAAGCGGATATCAGAGTAGGAGACAAAGTGGTCCTTAAAAATGTAGTTTTTCCCCACAAGCTTACTCCGAACTTCGACACTACTGAATATGAAGTGGTGGAGAGGAAAGGAAATATAGTGAAAGTAAAAGGGGAGGGCCGAACCCTTATGAGGAATGTAAGTCATCTTAAAAAGTTTCCGAAACAGAGTACACCGTCCGATGCGCCTAACATTGACCCCTTACCTATGCTTGATGCGGGTCAGTCTCTGGATCCTGGGACACCACCAAGCTTGCCGACCCCGGAAGAGAACGAGACACACGACATGGATGCCCTGAAGCTGAAGCTGGTGAGGAAGGAAGGGATGTGGGAACCAGCACCACGATGCTGAGAGAGGATCGACGGCTCTCTCTCTCTTTCTCTCACACACTTTACTTGACTGTACTCTTTTGTTATACATACTTAATTCGTAGTTATTAGTCTGACTTTGACTTTGGAAGCAATCACATCGAAGTGTAATAAATAAGTTGACGATCTAAATTGTGGTTGTGTTATTCTTTAAAAGTACAGGTTGTTACAATATGTTTTCATTTTTGTATTCGTCTTGTACATTTCTATCGATTTGCGAAAAAACTTTTTCCACGCCCACTTTAACGTCCACAACTGCCCAACACTGCCACGCCCACACTTTTGAAAAATGTTTTGATGTTTTTGTATTAGCCAAAACTGTCAGTGTTGAATAACTTTTTATTGGGAACTTGAAATTCAGTTGGCATTAGATTCTATATTTTCTTTTTGAAGTATAGTTCTTCTTTAACGGATAGTGAGGCAGTTTCCTTTCTAAATTTAATCCTGACTGGCCTACAATAGCGAGTACAAGATGGTCTCGGATTTTTCCATATTATTTGGAGCTACTTTCAGCTATAAGCTGAAGTGGGACGTACGACGTTGCAAAAATACATCTATCATCATCATTACAGTTGGAAAACTTTTGTTTGTATTCACTATGACCAGTACTGCCATCAAAGCCCTATTTTCCAATTAATTTTAAATTATCCTCCACACCATCCAGGCAATTTTCAATAACAGTATTTTGAAGCTGTAAAATACTTGTAGCTGTGTTGTCTAAAAGACTCTGCAGCTCCACTTCTGCATATGTTTCACCTACTGTTATGTCATTTGAGTTCTGACTTCTTGAGTTTAAGTATTTTCTCATAGCTAGGCAATGTCCACGTTCCGCACTTGAAACCTTTGCTTGTAGAGGCTCAATCAACATGGTTTCACAAGTGTTCAGCCATTCGGATTGAAATTTAACAATTAAACTCTTATTGCGTTTGTATTTAGCCCAATAAGCAATAATTGTTTTGCATAGTAATTCAGACAGTTTTCAAGAATCGTCAACTCAGCTACGAAGCCCCCGTTTTTAATGGTTTCTGCTACCAAACCAATCACACTACGTGCTCTTTCCGCATTCGCACCCTGTTCTGCGCACCAAAAGATGTAGGACGTGGATACGCGAAAAAGTGCAGTTACAAGAAGTGTCTGTAGAAAACGTAAGAAAAGTATGGGGAAAAAAATAATATGCAAAATTGTTGACACAAACATAATCGACAAACACAAATGATGATTACAAAAGAAACACAAAAACATAGGACAAGCAGCTTGAGTTTATTATTGTTTACACGTATGTACATATGTTTGCAAATATTTGCATCTAGACTTACGATATTTATATCCTTAAAACATTGACAAATACAGTGATAGCACTTATTAAGGGGGGATCGGGGGGCAATATATCAAAAAGTTTACTTAAACTAGGAAAATTACGTTCACATAATTACACAAAAAAAGGTTTAATCCATCAAAAATTCACCAAATATGATAATCAATTCAATGAATTTCACCAATTCGAATTTATTAAAAGAAATAACTGAAACTTTAAAATTCATTTTAAATAATCAGAATTGGACCTATCAATTGCACGTTTGACCACTTTGAAATTCACTTTGTTTCGACGAAAAGCAATCAAAACTCCGCTGTGCTGCAAAAATGAACAGCTGTTCTCCCTTACACTCTATTTTTAGAATGTCCGTTAGAGTTAAGACAAAACAATGTTGCCATACACATATTTACTTTTCGTATCGACTCGGCTGATGATCCTGATCAAGAATATATATACTTTATATGGTCGGAAACGCTCCTTCTGCCTGTTACATACTTTTCAACGAATCTAGTATACCCTTTTACTCTACGAGTAACGGGTATAAATATTAAAATGTAAATCAATAAAATATAAAATCCAAATTGGAAAAGGATCATTAAAAAAGTATCTTATTTGGCTTTCGTTGTGAAAAGATATAATGTGAGCAGTCCGCGTATAATTAGTAGACCCTTTATTATCTCATCTATTAAAGTTCTAAGAGCACTTGCAATAAAAATGGTTCAGGTTTTTTGTAATACCAGGTGCGTGTCTTTACTCCTTTTTTAAGCAAAGGCTGTCCACAGACTTCTTCATGGTTATGTTCCGTTAATATCCCATGCCAGGTTCTAGGGTTCTTCAAATGGCAAAGCCGTCAAACATCTTCAAGATTTTTTGTGGTACAGCTGCGAATTTGTAGAACCGTTTGATACCTCCATAATTACCTCCATAAATTAATTGTTAGTGAGCTTGTTTGTTCGGTTTGTCTCAATGGTTATAACTATGAAGCCTTAAAAACTTTCTCATGTCTTAATGCTTTGTTGAGAAAATTAATAAGTAAAAATCTACAAGGTAGTATAAAGAAATTGATAATTGACATTAATATTTAGTTCCTTCAATGATCATAGCAGAACGCTCATTGGATAAATTTGTTTTGCCCGCTCACTCTAAGCCCACAAAACGCTGAAAACTGCCAAACATTTAAAACATGTTTTGATATATGTAATTATACCCGTTACTCGTAGAGTAAAAGGGTATACTAGATTCGTTGAAAAGTATTGTAACAGCAGAAGGAAGCATTTCCGACCATATAAAGTATATATATTCTTGATCAGGATCAATAGCTTAGTCGATCTGGCCATGTCCGTCTGTCCGTCCGTATGAACGTCGAGATCTCAGGAACTACTAAAGCTAGAAAGTTGAGATTAAGCATACAAGCTCCAGGGACATAGAAGCAGCGCAAGTTTATCGATTCATGTTGCCACGCCCACTCTAACGCCCACAAACCGCCCAATACTGCCACGCCCACACTTTTGAAAAATGTTTTGAAATTTTCACTTTTGTATTAGTCTTGTAATTTTCTATCGATTTCCAAAAAACTTTTTGCCACCCCACTCTAACGCCCACAAACCGCCAAAAGCTGCCACGCCTACACTTTTGAAAAATGTTTTGATATTTTTTCATTGTTATATTGGTCTTGTTGAATTTCTATCGATTTGCCAAGAAACGTTCTGCCACGCCCACTATAACGCCTACAAACCGCCAAAAACTGTGTTTAAGACTCTCCTTTTCCCTTTTACTAGCTGAGTAAACGGGTATCAGATAGTCGGGGAACTCGACTATAGCGTTCTCTCTTGGTTTTGTATTAGTCTTGTCAATTTCTATCGATTTACAGATATACTTTTTGCAACGCCTACTCTAACGTCCACAAACCGCCCAAAGCTGTTACGCCCACTTTTAAACCTTTTTCTATTTTTTATTAGTCCAATAAACTTTTATCGATTTGCTAAAAAGCCTTTTACCACGCCGTCCAAAACTCAAAATGTTTTTAAAATTCTTCAAATTTTTCTTCTAAAAACTGTCAGTGTTTCTCCTTCGCAACTCCTTGTGATTAACGGGTATCAGTTAGTCTGGGTTTGATTTGAAATATTTCTTTTTGACTTGCAAGTGCATCTGAAGCGGCACTTTCTACAATTGCTTTTAACTGGTCCTCCAAAACGTTTGTTTCGCAAAGCTTGTTATTTCTAACCAATGTTTCCTCGTTTTTTACACATTTTTATCTAAATTTCGTCTCCATCTATCCAAACTTGATGTATGGTCTGCTAAAGTTTTTTTGCTGCTACTTATTTGTTTGTCCGTAATAATCTTCAATAACCTTAACCGGTGTAGAGGTCGTTATGAAAGGATGAACTTTAATCATTTAACCAATGGGCGTTTTACTTACAAATGTATAACTTATATTTTCCTGAGATTATTTATGTAGGAATGGTCTGGACAACGCAGAATTACTAACCATTTCAGCTTATCTAATGACGACGAAGAGAAGCTATCGACGTAAGCCCCAACAACGAGAGAACGATTTCGGAAGTAGAACAAGAAAAAAAAGTTAGAGAAAGTAAGTTTTCACGACAAGATAATAGGAACGAAGCTCTCGGCAAAAAAACGCATAAACGATACTCAAATCTATATCATTAGAGATCAGTAATATAGACAAATCACAATATAAATAAAACTTATAATAATATCTCAGTGAGATTGCGTGAACTTACTTCAAGGGCTAATCACAACACAGTCCCACATCATTTGGGGGCTCAACTAAAAATATACAACAAAAACTAAACGGGAAAGAACAGCTTTGTTGTAAACAGAGAATTAAATTGTTAAAAACACAATGAAAGGGAGGACTAAAGTCGAATGAAAATTTTGCAAGAGTTTGCTAATTCGTCATCTGGATAAAGCTCGCGAATACATGTACATTATCCAAATATGCAGCATATGTGAAAAAGACAAGGAAATGGCGCAACTAAGTGACTTTGGTTGTATTAGTTAATGCTGCGAGGTTAAAAGAGAAAAAACATTGTTTCTCCTGCATAGATTCGTATTTGTAAAAGAGGTAGACAGATTGCGCTCGAGAAGCTTTAAGCGACAAAGAAAATGGCAGAGTGAGAGCTTTGTGAGATACGAACTATATTACTCTCTTTTAGTTATTAATGTGAATGTGATGGATTCGGACGAGAAATTATCAAAAATCAACTGTTAGCTAAAAAAACTGGTGTCACCTCTTTAACTGCAATAGAAATGAAAAAGGAGAATTCAATAATTTATATATTGATTTACGAACCACCCAGATAAGTTCTTTAACTATGCGCGGATTTCTATTTCGACATTTGATTATACATATGTATATTAAATAAAATTAGTAGTTGTTTGACGAAGAATTAGCAAAAAGTTGTTAAACACCCAATACTGCCTTGTCAAGAATTAATAATAAATTGAGGTAAGTTTTTAATATATATTCAATAATATTCTGTGCATGCTGTGACTTATTCGCTCGTTCTCGCCCATATAATCGTTTCGCTTTTGCGCACACTCTGCCGTCATATTAATAAAAATAGGGAATAAGAAAATTACATGAAAAATATATATACAAGAGAGAACGCTATAGTCGAGTTCCCCGACTATCTGATACCCGTTACTTAGCTAGTGGGAAGTGCGAAGGAGAGTCTTCAACACTTACAGTTTTTGGCAGTTTGTGGGCGTTAGAGTGGGCGTGGCAACATGAATTAACAAACTTGCGCTGCTTCTATGTCTCTGGAGTCTGTATGCTTAATTCACTATCTAGCCTTTTGTAGTTCCTGAGATCGCAGCGTTCATACGGACGGACAGACAGACAAACGGACAGGCAGACGGCGGACATGGCCAGATCGACTCGGCTACTGATCCTGATCAAGAATATATATACTTTAATGATCGAAAACGCTTCCTTCTACAAGTAACGGGTACAAATGGTTAAGATGTCGGCGAGTGCAGACGTGTTTTGATTGTGCTCGTAATGAAGGAAGGAAAAAAAACAAGCAAAGTAAATTTTAACGAAAGGACGCTTTAGTGATGCTAAATTGCTAAATAATAATATTTTTCTTGTGTGTGGAAACATAAAATAAAAGAAAACGAAAATTCTAAAATGAGTCAACGCGATTTGTGCGGCAAAAGAGTAAGACGAGCGCCGTCTCTCTTTGCAGCGGAACAATGCATACCTCACCGTCGTATCTGACGACGGGCAATGACCTTAAACCTGCCGAAAGTAAACGATCGCTGTCTTCCTCACCAATGCTCCCGACTGCAATTGGTCAACCCGAACGCACTGAGGAGGTCTCTCTCCCGCTCTTCCCATCGCAAACGGCGGTAAGCTCAGTAGCTACCAGTACGGTAAATTCAATATCTACAGTAACTGCACCCACATCAACAACAAAAAGTGCACTCACCGCGACATTGGAAAGCCAAAACGGACAAGAGCAAAAACAAAACAAAAATTTGTGTCAAACAGGTCTGGATCGCTACATCCAAATCAAGCAAAAGTTGAGCCCTTAACACAAGCAGACTGGAAATCAGCCGAAATAAATTGAACCAACGCTGTTTGCACTACTGAATGACTGCGAAGTGCATCTAATCAATTAGCAGGAGCCGAAGAATTTTAAGCCGCCACCAATATACAAACGTGAAAAAACCACAAGTGCAAAAAAACAGCTGCAATTATCGGCGAAAACAAGTTCCATGTTATACCTCTTACTAAGGGCAACATACAAGAAACGAAGGTTCAGACTCAGGATGAGGCTAGCCATCGATCAGTGGCCAAGTACCTGGACTAAGCTGGGAAGAATTACTGCACTTTCCAGCTTAAATGTGCCGTCTTATAAAACATCCTTATTCAAATGCTCGTTTCTTCGAAAACAGTATTGGAACACTAATGGAATATTGGAACGCTAATGGCGTTTCGCGGCACAAGCTAGAGCTTGCTCAGTTCTTAGCCGACAAAAACATTGATGTTATGCTACTCTCACAGACTCACCTAACTGAAAAGTACAATTTCCAATACCAGCATATAAATTTTACCTTCCAAATCATCATGGCGGAACTGGTATACTAATACGATCGTGAATTAAGCACAACTTTCTTAGTATTTGGAAGGAGACTGCCTACAATCTACCTATTTAAACCGTTATAGCAACGGTGCTTACTCTGACTGATGTTCATTGCCCACCCCGCTGCACAATATCTGAGAACGAATTCACAACACTTTCCGACTCGATCGGTGAAAGGTTTGTTGCAGCTGGCGATTGGAATGCCAATAACACTTACTGGGGATCTCGGATAACGATCCCTTAAGGAAAACAGCTGTACAATGCAATCATTAAACCGCAAAGCAAGCTTAATTATGTTTCTCCGGGTGCGCCTACGCACTGGCCAGCAGATTCAGAGAAGCTTCCAGATGATTGACTTTGCCAGCACAGAGGCTATCCCAATCAATGATTACAGCTGAGGCACATAACAGCTGCAACACATCGAGCGGCCGTATAGGCTTACAGGTAACATGACCAATTGGGAGAGGTACAAAAAATATGTTTCTTCCTATACCGACTTTTCTAGCCCCTTGCAAACCGAGCAAGACATTGATCACTTTGCTGGTGACCTGAATTCAACACTAGTTGCAGCATCTAAAGCGTCAACTCCACAAGGTACCCACGCATGCAGTATAAAGTTTAACATCACAAGTTGAGTAAC